>NC_140998.1:141840907-143308407 GCF_052327205.1 Somniosus microcephalus
GTCATCCTACTGAACTCCACAAATAAACTCTAAAGCCTGCACATCTGCCAATGCACTTTATTACGGTCATATTTATGTTAATATACTACAAGCCAAATGTATGTTGAATGTTTAAATGTCTTAATCCAAATGTACACTCTCGGGAGCCGCAAGCCTACATTTCGTTGTACTGCACTTGTGCACTAACAATGACAATAAAAGTTGATTTGATTTGATTTGATTTGGTGTGGGGCTCGAACCCACAACCTTCTGGCTCAAAGCGAAGAGTGCCAAGGCTGACACTTTGAATGAGAATAAGATATTGCAATTGAATTGAGAATTGAAGAGTGTTATAGTCAATGTCAAGTTTGACGTTAACAATTAAGATAAAATATGAAAAAATTACCCAGTGAAGAATATCTGCCTTTGTAATAAATAGAGTAGGTGGGTGCTCTTCTCTAATTTTAGCTCCAAAATACTTCTCGGAGAATAGCATTGTGTGAATGTTGTCTTTCACCACATTAGTCATAAACTTTGCTGTACTACATCACTAGGCACCACTTTTAAGATACCTGTAACTACTTAGAATTAGTTCTGGATATTTGCTAGCTAATTCAATAATTAAATCATAAGGTCCATTGGAACTGGGGATTCTTCGAATTGAATGTAGCTGAAAACTCCCCGATGCACTGATGGCTCCTCTTTAAAAAGTAGATTTGGAAAACCTGAATTGAAAACATAAATACTTCTATTATTCACACTTTTAGTGGACAAAGGTTTAACTGTTGTGGCACAAGGCTATTTTGCTCCCTTAACGTACTCTCATTGTTTGGGACTCAGGCATATGATCTGGCAAATATAACAAAGGATTGCATGTGCTTGATCCAATTTCAGAACAAGCTGTTCATCCAGTGCACAGTGATTACAGTTTCTATCTTGCAGTTCTGCATTCAGGGCCAGCCATGAAGCCTGGCACGGTAGTGACATTAATCATTGCTGGGGACTGTTGTTCACGGATAGTACTGCCAAAGGTTCAATTAAGCATAAAGAAAGATGAGAAATTTAAGCTTGAGCTTAAAAACTACTGGGCTGGCAACATGATTATTATCCTCTCTCAAACTTTGATAATGATGTGAAACTTTTCATTGTACCGTATCAAAGAATGGCTTCCTGCTTAAAAATATCTTGGTGCATTTTAATAGGCTATTTTTCTTTTATTACACTTCTCCAGTTTAAATTAAGCGAAGAGAGGAAACTGTCAGACACCAAATATACAGTCAATCACTTTTTTGACTTCAGTAACTTCAGATTTTAATTCATTTTCAAATCTGTTATCAATTCATGCCTGACCCCCAGGTTTTCCGTGTTTTCCATCTCTCCCATTTTCTTGTATTTTCCTCAGACTTCTCACTTCCTTAAATATTTGTAGGTCCTCTGATTCTCTCATCCCTTTTATTTCTTCGGTACTTCTGTCTATTACTTGACTGGGAAGTAGGTGTTACATCATCCACGGATGCTTTCTCATTGTATTTGATATATACCCCTCTTTTTTGATCATATTAATAAGCCTGTCCAAATTTATTTTTCCGTTCCAAGAAAGAGTACGTATCCAAAACACAGACTATGGGCGTGATTTCCCCAACCTTGGCGGGTCCGTGGTGAACGATGTCGGTGGCGAGTTCTGACCCCGCTGCTGGCTCCAGCCCGCTGTCCAAAATGATTTCCCCCTGATTGGGCTTGTTAAGCCCGCCCAGCACATTTGCCAGCCAATTAGAGGAAGCGGGTCTGGTGATGTCATTTGATGATGCGTCATCAGCCAGTTTCCTTAAAGGGACCGTGCGCAAATTGATTTTGACAGTTGTGCTGTCAGTGTTCTACAGCTTTGAGGTGCTGCAAACACTGACAAGCACTGCACAGAGGTGCATGCCTGCACCCAGGCTATGCTTATGGAAGGAGTCACAGCACGCAGGGAGGTTCTCTTCCCTTCTAATGGGCAGAAGAGACCTCCCTAGGAACTCAATGCAGCCTGGTTACACATTGCACAGGAGGACACAAACAGGGATGTCGTCAGGAGGACCAGGCTGCAATGGCGCAAACCTTTGAATGATCTCAGTAGATCACGAAACGTTACTGCAAAGCCACACTCAATCTCATCCTGCTGTGCAACTCATCACATCCCCATCACTCTGCCTTCCCTACCCTACTCCTACTCATCTTTACTCACACCAACTTACCTTCCACCTCCACCCATCCCTCTCTATCTACATTATCACATCCCCATCTCACTAGCCACCCCTCACACTCACCCTCATCCTAGTCCAATCATACCAACTAACAACACACAAGGCTAGGCACTTGGGTGTTTTATGCAATGTTCATGTAAAGTTTCTTTTAATGTGGTGTCAAACATTGAAACCTTTATTTTCAACACTTTGCTTTCTTGGACAGATCTGTGTGCAGCTTTGGAAGTGGCTCAGTGAGTTGCAGTGAATGGTAAGACATAATGGTAACCCCTGTATTGGCCATGAGTGTGAAAGGAATGGCTTGGGCATTGTAGGGATGCTTTATGGTGTTGGTGTGAGGTGGTGCCAACCTGCGGCAGCCAAGGTGTACAGCATCAAGTGAAGTAAATCTGGCCATGGTGTGGCCATCCCTGGCCTCCCGGGCAGCAATGTGGTCGGGTGCTGATGCCCTCTGTCCTGTGCAGCATCAGTTAATTGCAGAGAAGGTTGGTGTTGTTGTTGGTGCTGCTGGTGTGCCTGGTGCTACTGGTGTTGGGGCTGATCGTGGTCAGATTCTGAGGACCAAGGTGAGAGAGTTTCAAGGGCACCGATGCTGATGTAATAGATGGTAGGTGAAGTTGAGATGACAGAAGCAATCTGTCAATGGTGAGAGAGGTTGTTCCAATGAGGTGACACTGGATAGAGAGTTTGCTCCAAACACTTGCAACCTGCATTAAGCTCCTGCATAAAGCTCAATCTATCTTCCAAATGCAGTAAGCAACAGCTTCTGAGCTTGGAAAGTGAACAGCTGTGAGATGGGAGCTTTTATAGCCCATCTGCAGCTGTCAAGTAATGAGATGATTCCATGGTCATACAACTCCCGACCTGCTTACCTGACGTGATCCTCGAGCAGCGTGGACCCCGTGGTTGACCTCATAAAATGTAAAGGTGAGCTCAAAATACTTCTTAATGGGCTGTTAACAAGGTCATAATGACTTCAATTGCCTCCCCCGCCGCTGTGTGTCGGGTCTGTTCAGCATTGACAGACCCGACTGTAATGATCAGTAACATGTCATTCTAGAATGGTACACTAGGTGGAGCTGTATGTTTAGTAGGGGGCTACCCACAAGGCAGTAGTCAAGATGGATGCCTGTATGCTAGTCCACATGGCTGAATAAATGACTAGCTCAAGCTAGCTGTTCATAATGAAAACGTCTATTTATTTATGAACATAACATGGTACCAGGATTGGTAATATCTGCTGAATATTTTGAAACACAACATGGAGAATTTGAAGCCACCGGAGGGTTTGAAACTCACGGGGAATGTCGACTGCAATTAGCGGACTTTCAAACAACAATTCGAACTCTACATTGCTGCCATCGGGTTCGGTACGAGGCAAGACGCAAGGAAAATAGCATTACTGCTCACGGTTGCTGGCCCGCAGGCGATAGAGGTATTTAATATATTTGTATTTGATCAGGAGGAGGATAGAGAAAAGATGGACGTCGTGCTAAAGAAGTTTGATACACATTGTTCTCCCAAAAAGAACGAGACCTATGAGAGGTACGTGTTCCGTTCACGGACACAGCAGCAAAATGAGACTTTTGATAGCTTTGTGACCGATCTGAAACTGAAAGCACAGACATGTAATTTCTCTGAACTGAAATCATCCATGATTCATGACCAGATTGTGTTTGGTATTCATGATAAAAAAGTCAGGGAACATTTGTTGAGAGAAACCGAACTAACATTGGAGGATGCTGTGAAAATAAGCCATGCCAGTGAGCTAGCTCGGCAGCATGCAAAGACTTTCAGTGAAATTAATAATGATGCGACTGTAATGAGTGACTGTGCTGCTGTCGGTGCTGTGTCCTACAAGGGGAAGAAACTGGGGCAGAACAGAAATGCGAAGCAACCGGAGGATGAAATTTTTAATTGTAAACGCTGTGGTTACCAGCACCAGTCAAGACAATGCCCAGCGTTCAGCAAAATGTGCACAAAATGTAATGGAAAGAATCACTTTGCCAAACAATGCTTTTCAAAAGTAAAAACAAAGAAAGGGCAACAAGTCAATGTGATTGAGGACACTGATTTAAGTGAGACATTTTTTGTACGAATGGTGTCATGTGACAATATAGAAAAGGATACAGAAAACGTGCAGCCCTCAGGAATGGACAATGCTGAACATAAAGTTAATGCAGTAAAAGAGGACAAATGGATGATGCCACTGCAGGTAAATGGAGCATTAGTTACATTGAAACTAGACACTGGGGCAAAAGCAAACTTAATCAGTATGAGTGACATTAAAAATATGAAAGAAAAGCCCAAAATACAGAAAAATTCAGTACTACTGAAGAACTATAATGGACAGAAAATAGATAGCTTAGGTGTATGCACACTTAAAGTGACAGTCAAAGACAAAGTGCATCATCTCATGTTTTCTGTTGTGGCTGAAGGACTTGATTCACTACTAGGTGACAAAGCTTGTGAGGACTTAGAACTGGTCAAGAGAGTCTACCGTATAAACTGTGCCATAAGCAGACCAGATGAATCAGTGGATTCTGTAGTGAGTAATTTCCAGGATGTGTTCAAAGGATTTGGAGTTCTACCATTCACTTACAAGATCCAGCTAAAGGAGGATGCTCAGCCAGTGGTACATGCTCCACGAAGAGTTCCAGCACCCCTGCGTGACCGGCTCAAGAAAGAACTGGACAGAATGACCACACTAGGAGTCATCAGGAAAGTCGAAGAGCCAACAGACTGGGTTAACTCCATGGTATGTGTAAAGAAAAAGAACAATGATCTAAGAGTATGCATGGATCCAAAGGACTTAAATGCAAACATAAAACGTGAACACTACCAGATTCCCAAGCGAGAAGAAATCACCAGTGAAATGTCAGGTGCCAGGTACTTCACAAAGCTCGATGCCTCACAAGGATTTTGGCAACTAAAACTGGATGAAGAGAGCACCAAATACTGTACCTTCAACACACCATTTGGCAGGTATTGTTTCCTCAGAATGCCTTTTGGGATAATATCTGCATCTGAAATCTTTCATAGAGCGATGGAACACATAATTGAAGGTCTGGAAGGAGTTCGGGTCTATGTTGATGACATCATCATCTGGGGCTCCACACTGAAAGAACACAATGAGAGACTGACTAAAGTGCTACAGAGCATACATCGGAATGGACTGAAGCTCAACAAAGCCAAGTGTCAGTTTGGCGTCCAGGAAGTCACTTTCCTAGGAGATAATCTATCTGGTAAAGGAATAGAGCCAGATATGGAAAAAGTAAATGCCATACTCAAAATGCCCCGACCCACTGACAAAAAAGGAGTGCTACGCATCATGGGGATGATAAACTTCATTGGAAAGTTCATTCCTAACTTGTCAGCCAAGACAGCCTGTCTGCGAGACCTGCTACATAAAACAAATGAGTTCGCATGGACAGAAAGACATGAACAAGAGCGGATGAACCTCAAAACAATGCTGACAACCACACCTGTACTCACCTTCTTTGACCCAACAAAGAGAATCGAAGTGTCAACGGATGCATCAAAAGATGGCCTAGACGCGGTCTTGCAACAAGCAGAGGGTGAAGAGTGGAAGCCTGTTGCCTATGCCTCCAGGTCTATGATTGACTCTGAGTGTCGATATGCCCAGATTGAAAAGGAATGTCTAGGCTTGGTAGTTGGACTAGAAAAGTTCCATGGCTACATATATGGACTTCCCACCTTCACAGTTGCCCACTGGTTGCCATCATAAAAAAAAATCTGAATGAGATGTCTCCAAGGATTCAATGACTCATGATGAAGCTGCAAAGATATGACTTTGAACTGATCTACACACCAGGCAAACACATAGTGTTAGCAGATGCACTATCCCGAGCACCCACAATGAGTCATGTGAGCTCTACTGAGGAAGACGTGGATGTTCATGTGAGTATGGTCACTGCTGCGCTGCCTGTGTCAGACACAAAATCAAAGCAAATAGCAGAAGAAACAGTAAAAGATACAGTGTTACAAACAGTAATAGTGAACATTCATCATGGTTGGCCAAAAGGTTCCTGTCCAAAGTACTATCACATAAGGTCAGAGTTAAGTGTCGCAAGTGGACTATTACTAAAACAGAACAGAATAGTCATTCCACAGGCTTTACGTCAAGACATGCTCAAAAGGATTCATGAGGGACACCTCGGAATTGAAAAATGCAAAAGGAGAGCAAGAGACACTGTTTATTGACCTGGCATAAATAAGGACATTGAGAATATGATAGGCATATGTGAGACATGTCAGAAACACCAAAACAAACAAGCAAAGGAACCAATGATAGTTGCTGACTTACCAACAGCACCATGGCAAAAGGTTGGTATGGACCTCGTTCATTTGAATGGTATAGACTATCTAATAGTGATTGACTACTATTCTAACTATCCTGAGATGGCGCTGCTCTCAAGCACATCAGCAAGCAGTGTCATAATGCATGTTAAATCCATCTTCGCCAGGCATGGAATTCCCAGGATTGCCATTAGCGACAATGGTCCGTGCTTCAACTGTAAGGAGTGGCAACAGTTTGCAGCACATTATGACTTTCAACACATCACATCCAGTCCTCTGTATGCTCAGTCGAATGGTAAGGCAGAGAAAGGTGTTCAAGTTCTCAAACAGCTATTGAAGAAAGCAACAGAAAGCAAGTCTGATCCTTACCTCACCCTGCTGAGCTACCGAGCCTCCACTTTAGACTGTGGTTCTTCACCTGCTGAACTCCTAATGGGTCGCAAGTTGCGCACCACGCTACCCTGCTGTGCAAAGGAAAAGCAGAGTAAGGAACTAAGACAGAGACTTCAACTGTTAAAGCTGAAACAGAAATCACACTATGACAAGTCATCCAAAACTCTGAAACCATTGACAAGGGATGATGTTGTCAGGATTGAGGATCCAGATGCATGGAACAGGAAAGCTACAATTCTTGAGGAAGTAGGACCAAGGTCATACACTGTTAGAACTGAGGAAGGACAGATTCTCAGGAGGAACCGCCGTTCCCTCCTGAAAACACAAGAAACTATCCAAGAGCAAATCGATGACAATGCCGCAACTGAATCTTGTCACTCACCACCAGAACAATCTAACACAAACACACATACAGGCTCTCATGAAAACACATCAGACTTACCTGTGCTGAGAAGATGCACACGTGAAGTAAAAAAGCCTGATAGACTTAATCTTTGAGTATAAAGAAAACTATAATAAAAGAATGAAAAGCTTAGAGTTCATAAAGTAAAGCTTTGAAAATGTGTTGACTGTTGTGAAGATGTTTATGTCATTATGATTGATTGATATTGATTTTGTTTAACCTCTAAGGAAGGGGGATGTATTGATCAGTAACATGTCATTCTAGAATGGTACACTAGGTGGAGCTGTATGTTTAGTAGGGGGCTACCCACAAGGCAGTAGTCAAGATGGATGCCTGTACACTAGTCCACATGGCTGAATAAATGACTAGCTCAAGCTAGCTGTTCATAATGTAAACGTCTATTTATTTATGAACATAACACCGACATCTAGGAAAGGTGCGTGGTGGCGGTTGACAGCGAGTCCCGACCTGCTGCAAAAAAAGATTCCCCACCCGACCTGACACCGATCATGCCAGCTGACCCCCCCCCCCCCCCGGCTACCCCGAAAAATTCCCCCAAGGTACGGGAATATTCTGTATGTCTCACACTGTCTCTATTTCTGCTCTACCTGTCATAGAGCCCTATACGCAGACTCAAAGCTTCAAACCTCCGATAGCCACTTTACTGATCTCATTTGTCTTTGGATTGGGAGCTGGGGTGTGTATTGTCTTGTTAACTTTCTGCAGGGGAGTGAAAGGATGGGCCTTGTGATGAGATAGAACAGAGCCAGAATCTAGTGATGGCATTAGGGGGAGGTGAGGGGTCTGGGGCTGGTTTAGGGCTTAGAGGGTGCAGGGAAGCCGGGGCCTTGGGCTTTGAACTCGGAGACTGTGAAGGCATTTGGGGCTGGAGCCCTGGCTTGGAGGGAACTGGAAAGTTGGAGTTTGGGTGAGAAGGAATGGGAAGCTGAGCGCTTAGTTGCAGAGTAATAGTCAAGCCTGGAGCCATGGACTGATCTGTAGTAGTGAAGTGAGTGATTATGCATTAATGATCATGTAGTAGCATGGACCAAATAGATCTGCAGAACAAAATGAACAAGATTTTTATATAATAGATATTTCTATATATCATATAGATGAACTATTAACTCTGCAACATCTGTAATGTGTTAATTAAATGAATGGGAAGAATGGAGTTTTTTGACCTGCTTTAATATTCTCTCAGGCTGCTGGTTCTGGAGGGAAAGTTCATACCCAGTTGAGAGATGAACTCGCCTGATGTCAGTGCAGATGTTAATGCTTGTCTGCCATTTTACTTCTATTTGTTTTCTTAGGGTATAATGTTTCCCTTCAGTTAATAATTACATGGGATTCATTGAAGGTCAGCACTAGTCCAGGCACTAATAGTGTTCTAAGCAGTTTGCTTTGGGACTGATGTTACAGATGAAGAGGTTATATATGTGCTATTTTTCAGCATAACAACCCTGAAATTATGCTGTGGAATATTAGGGGGCAAATGTTGATTGTGTTTATAATAAACTAGTTGATCTATTTTGTGGATGAGTTAACATCTCTGCTGAAGTAGCAGAGGAAGAAATTTTAGAAGAATATGTTAAGTGTTATGAATCTTATGATCCATGAAGAAAGACTCATGAAATAACACTGGACAGCCAGCTGGTGGCGCCGTCCAAGGAGTATAAATACTCGGGCGTGGGCCCAGCTTTTCCAGGACATTTTGTAAACAGGAACTAGTGAAAGATAACTAGACCTCCATGTTCTGAAACAAGTTGATTAAAGCCTTGCTTTATACTCAAACCAAGTGCGTAGTGAGTTTTATTACGTCATTAAGCATTTGTATCCCCCAAGCCATAATTCAGGGCCAAACGATTCAGTTTTACTCTTGAAGCTTTCTCTTGTTTGCCTTGAGTATTGAGTTCCATTGATAAAATAATGTCTGGAACATGAAACTTATACTGACAATTTAATGTTAAACATACTGGAATTGTAGTGAGAATAATTAGCCAGGCCCCTGCTCCTAATTGCTGTCCATGGACACTCTTGCTAGAAAATGCACTTAAGATGATTTTCCTAGTACTGACATCCTTCACCTTGACAGTGCCGCTCCAGAAAAAACAGAATATTTTCAAATGTTAATCTTTGAAAGGGAGGATTTAGAAAACTGCAAGTAACATTTAATGCTCAATGGATTAACTGCATCCACTTCATATTTGTGAAACACTACAGACTATATTATAACCTCAATTATATTACAAAACTAAACTAAACAACACTTTGAAAAATCGATGCTGAAGTTAGGGATCATGGCACTCAGAAAAATCATGAAAGTTGAAGGTGACAAACTGACAGGAAATTATTTCTGTCAGCTCACTACAGAAGCTGATGAAGCAGAATCACAAATTTAAGATCCTGGCTCTGCTCCATCTCAAATAAAAATTCATAAAGGGCTTTACAGGGTAGATGCTGAGAGGATGTTTCCCCTGGCTGGAGAGTCTAGAACCAGGGGTCATACTCTCAGGATAAGAGGTCAGCCATTTAGAACTGAGATGAGGAGGAATTTCTTCACTCAGAGGGTGGTGAATCTTAGGAATTCTCTACCCCAGGGGACTGTGGATGCTCAGTCGTTGAGTATATTCAAGGCTAAGATAGATAGATTTTTGGACACTAAGGGAATCCGGGATATGGGGATCAGATGGGAAATTGGAGTTGATGTAGAAGATCAGCCATGATCTTATTGAATGGCAGAGAGGCCTTGAGGGGCTGTATGGCCTACTCCTGCTCCTATTTCTTTGTTCTTATGTTCTTAATCTATTCTGAAAATAACAGTGCAGACTCAGTGGAGTTAGTGGCCTAGACATTTGATATGGCCCAAAAACGGGCGGTGTCACGGGCCAGCACTATTTGCCTGCGCCCGTTCAAAGTGGTGCAGGCAACATGCAAAATTTGTGCTGCCTGCTCGTTATAATGATTGGAGCGCTGACCTCAGTGCTAAACGTGCTGCTGATTGGCTTAGCGCTCAATGGGGGGGGGGGGGCAATATCGGGTGCAGTCTGGCCAATAATGTTTGGCCTAGGCTCTCTGCACTACGTGGAGGGGATGTGCTTTGTTGCAGAAGCACCTTATTGTCATTGTAGAGCAAGCCATGGCATAGCAACCAAGGAGGTTTTCAGATGCTAGAGGCCTTTAGTCCTGGCTGTGCAACAAAGGCAGGCTGCCCTGTACCCATAGGGTGGCAGGAGGCCAGCCAAGGACATTTGCAGAAGGCTGTGGGAGAAAGAAAGAAAGACTTGCATTTATATAGCGCCTTTCAGAACCACTGGACGTATTAAGCGCTTTACAGCCAATGAAATACTTTTGAAGTGTAGTCACTGTTGTAACGCAGCAGCCAATTTGTGCACAGCAAGCTCCCACAAACAGCAAAGTGCTAATCACCAGATAATCTGGGTTGTTTTATGTTGGTTGAGGGATAAATATTGGCCAGGACACCAGGGAGAACTCCCCTGCTCTTCTTCGAAATAGCGCCATGGAATCTTTTACGTCCACCTGAGAGAGCATGACAGGGCCTTGGTTTAACGTCTCATCCGAAAGACAGCACCTCCGACAGTGCAGCACTCCCTCAGCACTGTACTGGAGTGTCAGCCTAGCTTTATGTGCTCAAGTCCCTGGAGTGGGGACTTCAACCCACAACTTTCTGACTCAGAGGCAAGTGTACTACCAACTGAGCCACAGCTGACACTACATAGGAGATAGCTGACTCCGTCATGACCACCAGTGCCGCAAAAGGTTTAATAACCTCACACGGCAGCTCAAGGTGAGTGAAGGCTCCACCATCTGCACCACTAGCCTCACACACTGCTCAATGCACCACCCCCCTATCACTCACCTGCCAGCAATCTGTAGCTATCAATACTCAGACCTCACAATCATGGCTTCACTTCACCCTCACAACGTTACCACTGCTGCAACACTCACACCTACATCTCACAACTTGCACACACTGACAGCTATTCAACTATGGAAGGCACATCACCCAAACTACACATTGCACTATACTCACTGACGCACTTCCCTTTCTCTTGCAGGCAAAGGTGGCACAGAACAGGAGGAAGCAACGGCAGATGGGAGGCGACCAAGCCGCAATACGGAACCTCACTGACCTGGAGGAATCGGTGCTTGAAATTGTTGGAGGGGCAGTAACGGAGTCTATGACCAGCGGAAAAGTTGAAGCCATTGCTGCTGATGATGACGATCTTTCTTCTCACATCCTACTTCCCCCTCATCCCATTATCTCTTCTCACTTACAAGCTGTTGATGTCGTATGCATGGATATCTTGCTTTCACCCCCTCCCCTCACCACAACCCGACCCTTGTGCCTTTCTGCTTTCACCAGCCCAGCCTGTCCCTCATGTTGACCAAACTGAAGGCAGAGACAAACAAGAAGAAGAAGAAGAAGAAGAGACAGCGTCACTGCATTTGACACTCGCAGACACCAGCTGAGAAAATGGCACTGTGTGGAATTTAGAGGGTAGTGTAGAAGTGGGATCTGCACATGGTAAGGCACGGGCACTAGAGGGCAGCAGCAAGGCCAGGGGGAAAGGGTGGCTCGAGTGCCAGCTCTCCGGAGGGCGAGTTCACGCATGGGTTCTGCTGCACACGACTCAGATGAGGACCTGGATGGGGCGGCCTTCAGAAGAAGGGTGATGGGCATGCACACAGAAATGCTAGGTGCAATGGGAAGCCTGCCAGAGAGCCTCTTGTCAGTGTCAAGAAGCCTTGGAGGAGTTTGGCTCCAACATTGGACAGGGCTTTGTGCAGAGCTTGGAGCCCATGATTTCCAGGTGGAAATGATGGACAACTCCAGGAGAGAACATAAGAACATAAGAAGTAGGAGCAGGAGTAGGCCATACGGCCCCTCGGGCCTGCTCCGCCATTCAATAGGATCATGGCTGATCCGAATCTAGACTCACGTCCACTTCCCTGCCCTCTCCCCGTAACCCCTAATTCCCTTATCTGCTAGGAAACTGTCTATCTCCATTTTAAATCTATTTAATGTTGCAGCTTCCACAGCTCTCTGGGGTAGCAAATTCCATAGATTTACTACCCTCTGAGTGAAGAAGTTTCTCCTCATCTCAGTTTTGAAAGGGCAGCCCCTTATTCTTAGATTATGCCCCCTAGTTCTAGACCTTATGGACCCAGCCACGATGCTGTGTGTGATGGGCCATGTTGCGGCTTCCATTCAGCACAGGCGGAAGTGACCTAGTGCTGCAGTGGAAGCGCAGACTGCTCTCCTGCAGGCTCAGCTTGCTGCCGTGCAAGTTCAGACTGCTGCCATTGTCGTTGGGTTTGCAAGTGTCAAAAGGGGCTTGCAGGGTGTCGCAGCAGGCCAGCAATCTGTCCTTCAAGATGCTGAGGCACCGCCCCGGAGGGAGTGGCAGTGGGTCTGTGGAGCAAGAACCTGCTGTCCTCTCTCAGGCTGACGGCATTCCTGCTCCCACCACTGCCAGTCCGTCATTGCCCTTGTCACTGCCTGTCATCCAGCTGCCACCCATGTCAAGATGGTGCAGTCTACAGCCAGGCCTTCGAGGTCCACAGCTGGTCGAGGCCATCATGCAAGGCCATCTATAGTCTCCCCCACTGAAAGTCAGCAGCCTTCCACCAGCCATGCTGCAGCCACTGGGGAGCACTGCGTAGGAGCACGAGAGTAGGTAAAAGCATGAATGACAGACACTGAGGGAATGCACAAGGGTGGTTAGTTGCTATTGTAATTTTATGATTTTTGTTTGGAATGTGTGTTTTGTGGTGGTTCTCATTTCTGTTTTGTGCCCAGGAGGATGCTGTGATGCTCCGTGACAGCAGGATGGTATGATGGGGAAGTGGTGAACAATGGGGATCTGGGTTTCATTCACTGGAATCAGAGTCTGATGAGGTGTTCAAGGACAGCCCATCTGGAACGGGGATTTGCTGCATGCCTCCTCCCTCCCTCCTCATCCTTGTCCTCTTCCTCCTACCCCTCTCCCTCCCCCTCCTCCTCCTGAGGTGGTCCCACAATCCCTGGTGAAAAGGGTGCACCCTCATGATGGCCAAATTGTGGAGCATGCAGCACACCATCACGAAATGGGACACTTGCTCCGGCGAGTACTTGGAGGGCTCCTCCCGAGTGGTCAAGGCTCCAGAACAGTTGCTTGAGCGCCCCAATCGTCAGCTCGAAGATGTTCCTGGTGGCAGCATGGCTGGGCGGTGCGGAGGGGAGTCATCAATCAGCCAGGTGCAGTGTGGATAGCCCTTGTCTCTAGGCAGCCACCCTCGGGTTTGATGTGGTGGCTGGAAGATTGTTGGCACACCGGACTGGTGCAGGATGAAGGCATCATGACTGCTGCCAGGATAGCGGGCATTCACCATCGTGATGCACTGGGCGCGGTCGCACAACAACTGCACATTAAGTGAGTGTTGGCCTTTGTGGTTAAGGAACATCTCAGAATTAACATACGGTGCCCGCAAAGCCACGTGCGTGCAGTCGATGGCGTCCTGCGCCATGGGGAAGCCCGCTATCCTGCCAAAGCCACAGCCATGCTCGTCCTGCTTCTCTCTGTTCAGAGAGAAGACAATGAAGTCCCTTCTCCTGGAGTAGAGAGCCTCTGTGACCTCCCGGATGCAGCGATGGACGGCGAACTGTGAGATGTTAGCTATGTCTCCTGCTGCAGACTGGAAGGATCCGCTGGCGAAGAAATTGAGGGCCAAGTTTAGAAAGCTGCAAGAGTTGCAGAAACTTAGACAGAGTCAGCAAAACTGAGAAACCATGTCAGCAGCAAGTTGTTGCTGATGATCCCTTTAAATAGCGCTGCTGGGGGTTCCTTCCTGCTGCTGAATGCTTGGTCAGCTGGTTGTGATTAAGAGAAGGCGGTAAGTGGAGTGGCGACGTCGAAAATAGCAGATCGTGCGTCAAATGAGCCTTGCACACTCATTGACGTCATGATTTGCCTCATTTCCATTTCCCCAGCAAGCGCTGGCAATGGGCCTTAACAACCGGCACTAAACCCCTGAATTTCTAGGCCATGGTGTCCACATAAGGGGGTAATTTTTAAATTACATCGTCATGAGAAAATGGGCGATAGTGAATCAGCAGCTCTTTAAAGGAAAGGAAAATGGGGCGAGGTGTAAAATGGGCTGCTGATTCACTAGCACTCTCTCTCACCTGCCGATGAAAGTTAAAATGACCCCATCTTTTAGCTAAGGTTTCTTTGATCTGCATTTTGGAACAACCTTGTGGTAGGCTTCTCTCTGCTGGTTGTGCCTCATCATCCTTTACATACTAAGTGTGAAAACTGCTTCTCACTGATTAGTGAAAAGGTGAAAGTGTACCTGTGGCAGGCTGCAGACATTCATTCACACAAATGTAAAAGTAAATGACATTTCTTTACTACAAGATTTCTGGTGGTTTAGAGGAAAGTTTGCAGTTTGTGCTCAGTGAAGTTGCCTCAGCGTCTCCCAGCTGCTTTGTTTGAATGTTTTTAGTATTTGTTCTTTGGATGTGGGTGACACTGGCAAGGTCCCATGGAATCATACAGCTCAGAAGGAGGCCATTCAGCCCATCGTAACTGTGCCATTTCTTTGAAAGAGCTCTCCAATTAGTCCCACTCCCCTGTCCTTTCCCCATAGCCCTGAAATTTTTCCCCTTCACGTATTTATCCAATTCCCTTTTGAAAGTTATTATTGAATCTGCTTCCACCACCCTTTCAGGCAGTGCGTTCCAGATCTTCATAACTCGCTGCGAAAAAAAAATTCTTCTCATCTCGCCTCTGGTTCTTTTGCCAATTACTGCAAATCTGTGTCCTCTGGTTACTGACCCTTCCACTGGAAACAGCTTCTCCTTTTTTACTCTATTTTTATTTTTATAAACGCTTATAATTTTGAACACCTCTATTAAATCTCCCCTTAACCTTCCCTGCTCTAAGGAGAACGACCCTAGCTTCCCTAGTCTCTCCAAGTAACTGAAGTCCCTCATCCCTGGTACCATTCTAGTAAATCCCTTCTGCACCCACTCTAAGGTCTTGACATCTTTCCTAAAGTGTGGTGTCCAGAATTGGACACAATACTCCAGCTAACGCCGAACCTGTTATTTATAAAGGTCACCTTCAAAGATTTGTCTCTGTTTCTGCACCTCATTTAAAATTGTGCCATTTAGTTTATATTGCCTCTCCTCATTCTTCCTACAAGAATGCATCACCATGTGTCTGCCCATTTCACCAGTCTGTCTGTCCTCCTGAAATCTGTTAATATCCTCCTCACTGTCCAGGGACATGAGCACATAAAGCTAGGCTGACACTCCAGTACAGCGCTGAGGGCGTGCTGCACTGTCGGATGTGCCATCTTTCGGATGAGACGTTAAACCGAGGCCCTGTCTGCTCTCTCAGGTGGACATAAAAGGTCCCATGGCACTATTTCAAAGAAGAGCAGGGGAGTTATCCCCGGCGTCCTGGACAATATTTATCCCTCAGCCAACATAACAAAAACAGATTATCTGGCCATTATCACATTGCTATTTGTGGGAGCTTGCTGTGCACAAATTGGCTGCCACGTTTCCCACATTACAACAGTGACTACACTCCAAAAAGTACTTCATTGGCTGTAAAGCGCTTTGAGAAGTCCAGTGGTGGTGAAAGGCGCTATATAAATGCAAGTCTTTCAAGTCTTTCTTTCTGAGTTTCGTGTCATCTACAAACTTTGAAATGATGCCCTGTATACCCAAGTCCAGGTAATTAATATATATCAAAAACATCAGTGGTCCTAATATTGACCCCTGGGGAGCACCACTGTATACTTCCCTCCAGTTTGAAAAACAACCATTAAACCCTACTCTCTGCTTTCTGTCCCTTAGCCAATTTCATATCCACACTGCCACTGCCCCATTGCTCTCATGGCTTCAATTTTGCTAATAAGTCTACGTATTATGTGATACTTCATCAAATGCTTTTTGAAAGTCCATATACACAACCATACTATCTTCATCAACCCTCTCCATTACTTTGAAGAGGGTTGTGGTGGGCCCCCTCCTTGTGATGATGGTGCTACTACAATGATGTTAGATAAGGAATTGCAGGATTCTGACCCAGTGACGATGAAGGAACACTGATGTATGCCCAATGGTGTGTGACTCCAGTGAAAAATGGAGGTGCTCCTGTTCCCATAATTTTGATGCTCTTGTCCTTCTTGGTGGTAGATGTTGCAGGGGAGGGAGGTACGGAGGTAAAGTTGGTGAGTTGCTGTAGTGCATCCTGTAGATCGTACATACTGCAACCAATGTTCCCTCTAATTATTTTTCGTGTGCGGTCCCTTTAAATTTGCTGCACGGTATCTTTTCCAGCGGCCACAGCTGGTGAGTGACCTGCGCGGGACCTCCCGATCGATGCCCGGCTGCGCACCCGCACACCTTAGGGGAAACGTTGATTGCAACCACAGTGTGCCAGTGGTGGAGGGGGTGGATGTTGACTCCAGTGGTAGTGGCACTGATCAAGTGAACTTCTCTGTGCTGGATGATGTCAAACTACTTGGGCTAGAAATTCATTATAGCCCAGGAATGGATGGTAGCTTTAGAAAAGTTTGAGAATTAGCGCCAGGCGCTAATGCTTTAGACTGCATGCAAAATTACTGCACAAAGAAATGATTGGGGCGCTAATTCAAGCCTTAAAGCCCTAGCACATTGGCATTACACGCAAAGGGTGAACCAGTATCAGATGCAATCACAAGTCATCATTGCAACAGGTTTGTTTCAGTTCTTAAAGGGGAGGTTCATTGATGCTGCAGAACCTCATTCTCAGCATTGAGCATCAGCAAGCAGCAGCAGGTCAAGTAGAAGGAGCCGGACGACTCAAGCAGCTGTACTGATGGCAGATCCGTGCCCCAGGGAGAAAGCCCACAGATTCTGCGATCAAGCATTGGAGGCGTGGTGTTCGCTGTGCAGAAACGGAGGGCGGTGTTGTACCCAGCAAATGGCAGGAGGCCCTCGCCGGAAGTCATCCATGCCATGTGGAGGGAGGTAGCCCAGCACATCTCAGGCAGCGCTGTGGTCCCCAGGACCCACACACAGTGCAGGAAGAAATTTAACAACCTCACTCGGGTGGTCAGGGTGAGTGAATGCTTCAACAAATGCTCAGTCTGCACACACTGGCCAAAGCACCACACCCCCAGCACTCACCCACCAACAATCTCTACCTACCACACTCACACCCACATCTCACACCTTGCACACAATGACAGCTATTCAACTATGGAAAGCACATCACCCAAACATATTGCTCCAACTCACTCACACACTTTCCTTTCTCTTACAGGCCAAGGTGGCTCACAACAGGAGGGAGCAGGAGCACACAGGCGGGGAACAAGCCGACACCCAGCCACTGTCTGAGCTGGAGACTCGAGTGTTGCAGATCATTGGGCGCCAGGTGGTGGACGTCATGGCCACCGGCGACGTTGACCCCCTTGGGGACAACAACGATATATTCATCCCTACTCCTTCTTCTCACATCCCACTTCCCCCTCACCCCACAAGCGTTTCGCATTTCTCCCTGCCTCCTCCCCTCACCTTAACCCGACTCTTGTGCCTTTATGCTTTCAGATAATCAGCAAGCACCTGAGCAGCCTGTCCCTGAGGGCACCGCAGAGAGCGAGGCGGGAGAAGAGGAAGAAGAACACACCATGTCACTGCATTTCTCATCTGCAGACACCAGCTCAGACACTACGGGATCAATTTTCTGGCAGCCGTCGGGCGGCTTTTCATGTGTCCGGGGGCCGAAAATTGCTGAAAAGGGGGGTCGCGACCCCCCCCGCCTGATTTCCCGCCCCGTCCGACTTTCGGACCGCCGTTTCTCCGTGACCCGAATCAGTCCCACCCGCCGCTGGCGGGACTGGTCGTCGGCACACTAATGACTAATAATTACCTTGTTGAAGTAGATTTTCCGGGGCCGTTGCAACTTTGAGGCTTTCCCCACATCAAACACGCCTGCGGGGAACCCCGCTGATGAGACCTGGCGTGAAGCTTGCCGGCTTGCTTGCTGTCAGCTGCAGGTCAATCGGAGAAGCTGCGATTTAAAGGGACAGCACTTGTATGTTGAAGGACCTTGTTGTTGCAGGTTTGGGGCTACTTCTTCAAGGCTTAGGCACAGCTGTGGAAGGTTGGAGCCTCACACACTTCTCCAATGCGATCTCCTGGGAAGCCCCTCTCGCCACCCTCACTCAGCGCTTCCTCAGTGGAGGCATCTACGAGAAGCATGGGACGCCTTTTTTTCCTTCCCTTCTTGCCATTAGAGGATCTCCAGCAGCAGAGGCGACAGCTGTTGAGTCTGTATGTCCCAGTTATGCTTAGGATCAAACACTGGACACAGACAACAAGAATAACTTTTAACAGGTCTTTACTATTCGGAGGTCAGAGCTGAACTGCCCAGCAAATCCCTACACAACACTTATATACCGGTGTGGTCACCACCGGTATTACAGTATACAGCAGCCAAGAGAAAGTAGTACATCTCTTAAGGTAGTTCTCTTAAGGTGGAACAGGTTACATACACCACAATCCTCCCTTTTTAGCTTAACAGTTATATCCCCATTTAACATAACATAATAACATATATATATATACAACTTTATGCAAAACAGTTCAAAGATTCAGTCTCTGAGGAGGCCTCCTGATTCGAGTTGGATAACGCCTTTCAGGGGTCTCTGATTCTCGTTGCTGGGGTGACTCATCTAGTTGGTCTCTTATGGATTGGACATCATCATCAGGTACATTCACTTCTGAGGTAGATGCTTCAGGTTCACTCACTTCTTCCACGGTTGTCTCTGCCGTAACCCTGGGTTCGACCCTTGTTCTCGATTCTACCAGTTGGTCAGCATGACGCCGTATTACATTTTCACCAATATCTACCGTGTACATCAGGGGCCCTTGTCTGGCCCGAATTGTTCCAGATTGCCATTTCTCGTTTTTATAGTCCTGGGCTAACACTGGTTGTCCTATTTCGAAACTCCGAGTGGTCTTGTTATTTATATGCTGGAACTGTTTGTTTTCAACTTCCCTCCGCACATTTGGTTTTAACAAGTCCAACCTGGACCGCAACCTCCTGTTATAGAACATCATGGCAGGACTTTGGTTTGTCACTGCATGAGTGGTGTTTCGATATGCCAGTAGGAATTTGTCCACCTTGTGTTGTAGTGGAATCTGATCTTCGCTCATGGCCTTTATTGCTTTTTTGAACGTTTGTACAAATCTCTCGGCCAACCCGTTTGTAGCCGGATGATATGGGGCAGAGGTATAATGTTTCACCCCATTCTTCTTCATGAATTTCTGGAATTCTTCTGACACGAACTGCGGTCCGTTGTCTGAACATATTTGTTCTGGCAATCCATTTCTTGCAAATATCGTTCTTAGCACCGCGATCGTCTTTTCCGAGGTAGTGGTAGTCATCTTAATCACTTCTGGCCATTTAGAATGTGCGTCCACCGCAATTAAAAACATGGAGTCCATGAATGGACCAGCAAAGTCAATATGTACACGTTGCCATGGGGTTGAAGGCCATTCCCATGGATGCAGCGGTGCAATCGGAGGTGCATTTTGCACTTTTTGGCACCCTGAGCAGCTTTTTGTCAGATCCTCTATCTGTTGGTCGATACCCGGCCACCACACATAAGCCCTAGCAAGGCTTTTCATCTTGACTCCCCCCAGATGACCTTCATGCAGTTCCTTTAGAACTCTCTCTCTTAACTTAGGAGGAATAATCACCCTTGTTCCATACATCAATGTTCCTTGACAGACGGACAGCTGTTCTCGTCTTGCTGAGAATGCCGGTAACAGTGGATCACCATGTGCTGGCCATCCCTTCACTGTCACTTCGTAGACCCGGGACAGTGTCGGGTCGTTCCTGGTTTCTCTTTCAATACTTGCATTGGTGACTGGTAAACATTCGATGATGGTCGAGTGAAATAACTCAACAGGGTCAACCGTCGGTGCCTCCTCCTCTGTAGGTAGTGGCAGGCGCGACAGCCCATCAGCATTACCATGCTGCTTTGTACCTTTGAATTCAATCTGATATTGATGTGCCCCTAGGAAAAGGGACCATCTCTGGAGTCTCTGTGCTGTCATCACCGAAACACCCTTCTTAGGGTTAAAAATGGATA
Source organism: Somniosus microcephalus (assembly GCF_052327205.1). Classification (NCBI taxonomy): domain Eukaryota; kingdom Metazoa; phylum Chordata; class Chondrichthyes; order Squaliformes; family Somniosidae; genus Somniosus; species Somniosus microcephalus. Next base: position 141,861,407 of record NC_140998.1, read on the forward strand.
CCAACGGCTGGTGGTCTGTCAGAAGCGTAAACTTTTGGCCCTGCAGGTAATGATTAAACTTCTTTACTCCCCACACAAGGCTGAGAGCCTCCCTATCTATCTGAGCATAGTTGCGCTCCGCGGAGGTCAATGATCTGGATGCGAACGCGACTGGCCTCTCCAGGCCATTTGGCAACTTGTGTGAGAGTACTGCCCCAATACCATATGGAGAAGCATCACAAGCCAAACGAATAGGCAGCGTTGGGTTGAAGTGAGCCAACACTTCCTCTGAGGTGATCAATGCCTTGCTTTTGCGAAAGGCCCTCTTACAGTCCTCGCTCCACTTCCATGGTACTCCCTTCTGCAAAAGAGCGTTCAGCAGGTGCAGCACCGTGGATAAATTTGGCAGAAACTTATGGTAATAGTTAATCAACCCTAGGAACGACCTCAACTGGGATACATTATGCGGAGCGGGAGCCTTCACAACAGCTTCGATCTTGTCAGGAGACTTATGAAGCCCCTCCTGGTCAATGACATGACCACAGTACGAGATCCGCTTCTGAAAGAACTCACATTTCTGGCGATTAACTCGAAGTCCATATTCTTTCAATCTGGTGAGCACCAGTTCCAAGTTTGCAAGGTGTTCCTCGTCATCATCTCCTGTAATCAGAATATCGTCCAGGTAACATTGTGTGCCTGGAATTCCCTGTAATACCTGCTCCATGGCCCTCTGCCAAATTGCTGGAGCCGATGCCACTCCAAAAACCAGTCTATTATACCGGTACAAGCCTCTATGCGTGTTGATCGTGAGATACTGGCGTGACGCTTCCTCAACTTCCATCTGTAAGTACGCCTGCGCCAGGTCTATCTTGGTGAAGTGTTTCCCGCCAGACAACGAAGCGAAGATATCCTCAATCCGCGGAAGCGGATACTGCACCGTGTGAAGCACCGGATTAACAGTGATCTTGAAATCTCCACAGATGCGAACCTTCCCCGGTTCCCCCGGCTTGTTGCTCGATGAACGCTTCATGACGGGAACAATGGGCGTAGCCCACTCACTCCATTCTACCTTAGACAGTACTCCTGAACGTTCTAGCCCTTCCAGCTCAGCTTCCACAGCAGGTCGTATCGCATAAGGTACCGGTCTGGCTTTGAAAAATTTCGGGTTTGCATGTTCTTCAACCTTGATGTTTGCCGTAATTCCTCTCAGTGTTCCCAGCCCCTGTTGGAACACCTCTTTAGCATCGTCCAATATTCTGGACAATCGTTTAGGTTTGACATCTTTTTTACTGGAATCTACCGTTAGTGCTTTTAAGGAATGCCAGTCCATATTTATTTTCCTAATCCACTCCCGTCCCAGTAGTGGTGGACCTCCCTCAGGTAGCACATATAAGTCCATTCCTCGACTTTCTTTGCCCTTGTGGACCACCTTTACCTCTATCTTCCCGATGGGGTATACTCTTTGCCCCGTGTATGTTTTCAATACAATCTCCGTATCCCGTAGGGGAATATGTGGGAATAACCTTTTGTAATCTTGCTTATTCATGACCGTCAATGCCGATCCAGTGTCCAATTCCATCTTCACTTGGACTCCTGCTATCTGAAGTGTGACCCAAATTGTTTGGATGTCTGCTTCCTTACCAACATTGTGTACTCTTAGACTACCCAGTTCATTACTGCTGGAGTCTGAATCTGACTTCTGTTCGTTCGAACTGTTCTCTGTCACCTTGTGTACCTTTCTGTACTTTTCCTGCGGTGACTTTTTGTTGCTGGTCTTCTTTCCTGACCGGCATACTTTAGCTATGTGACCAAGCCTGCCACATTTTCTGCATCCCTGATTTTTGAACCAGCACTGGTTCTGATCGTGCGTTGTCTTTCCACAACGATAACATTTTACTGTACCCAAGACCATTTGATTGGTGCTGAGTTCCGGTGACCGTAGCTGCATTTCCGCCGTGCTCTCGCTGCGGCTTCTTGCGATGCTGCAATAGTGACAGCTTTATCAAGCGTAAGATCATTCTCCTCAAGCAGTCGCTTTTGTGTTCCTTCTTTTAACAATCCACACACAAATTTATCTCTCAGCGCATCTGCTAGTCCTGTTCCAAACTGACAGTACTTCGATAGCTTATGCAGTTCAATTAAAAATTCAGCGTTGCTTTCGTCTTTCAGCTGCGTTCGTCTGTAAAATTTAAATCGTTCCGCTATCATCAGCGGCGTGGGGTTTAAATGATTTTTCAGGACAGTAACAATATTCGCGAAAGTCTGATCCGCCGGTTTATTTGGTGATAGAAGGTGCTTCAATAGCCCGTATGTCTTCGCACCCATTGAGCTTAATAAGGTTAGTGCTTTCTCATCATCTGGTACCTTATTTGCTTTACAATAAACTTCCATGCGTTCTACATACGTGGTCCAATCTTCGATATCGCTATCAAAGGTATTAATGTTCCCATGTTTAGGCATCCTTGCAAGTTTTTAAATTTTTCTTTTTCTCAAAATGGCTGCTTCCCGCGCTTGTCTTCTTCCCCCGCCTACTAAAATGGCGGCTTCCCGCGCTTGGCGGTCTTTCCCGCGCTCGTCTTCTTCCCCCGCCGACTACAATGGCGGATTCCCGCGTTTGCCTTCTTCCCCCGCTGGCTACAATGGCGATTGCCGTGCTGCTGCCGTTCTCGCCTCCCCAGCGGTTCTCAATTCCCCGACGCTGCTTTGCCTCGCAGCCCCGCTTGCAGCCCGGTCCTTTACACCGGCTGTGTTTGAGTTCTCCGCGGCTCTCGTGCCTTAAGCTGCCCCAGTCGCTGCGCCTCTCGGCCTCGATTGCAGCCCGGCCCTTTTTACCGGCCGTGGTCGAGTTCTCCGCCCTTATCCCTCCGTTTTCCCTCCCCTACTCCACAGCCAACGCGGCCGACTTTCTGCTCGTGTCGCTGATCGGCTTACCCACCACCGTGGTAGAAGGGATGATCACTGCCTGTCGCTGATGGAGGGCTTCGTGGTCAGAATTTTTCTTTTTAACCCGGGTTCTTGATGCCTCCCGTGCGATGGTGCTCAGCAGGATGATGAGGGCGGATGCCTCTTCTCGACGCCCGTTCTGAGGACGAAGCTGCCTTGGATGTAAAACTGCCGCAGGGTAAGATCGGACTCGTCGCCACTGTTGAGTCTGTGTGTCCCAGTTATGCTTAGGATCAATCACTGGACACAGACAACAAGAATAACTTTTAACAGGTCTTTACTATTCGGAGGTCAGAGCTGAACTGCCCAGCAAATCCCTACACAACACTTATATACCGGTGTGGTCACCACCGGTATTACAGTATACAGCAGCCAAGAGAAAGTAGTACATCTCTTAAGGTAGTTCTCTTAAGGTGGAACAGGTTACATACACCACAACAGCAGCAGAACCAGGAACAGCATGATGAGCACCAGGAGCACCAGGCTGCTGCTCACTCACCTGAAGCTGCACAGGCCAGAAGGGGCCAGCGCTTGGAAGTGGCTTGAGAGCACCTTGCTGCGCTTTAGGGGGCCATGGGGACCCGTTTCTGCACTGGCAGTCCTACTCAGAAGGACTTCCATGAAGGTCTGGTTTCTCTGTTCAACAGATGGCCAACGCTCCTCAAGAGATGTCATTCTCTTATGAGCGCTCACCATGTTTTCCGTACCCTGGCGAGTTATCTCCTCCATGGAGGTTGCCAACCTTTCCATGGTGATGCGTTCATGCGCCAATGACTCCACAAAGGCTCTGCTCATGGTCGCTATGGACTCCTCCATTCGCTCCACACTCGCAGCGACCCTGGAGACAAAACCTGCCAGAGACTCCTGCATCTGTGCATGGAGATCCATCACCTCTTCTCTTGCGGATGTACCCAGAGGCAGAGGGTCGACATGCAGCGCAGCTGAGCTGAGCTGGCAGAGTCCTGCGTCCTCTGACGAGGACTCTCCACTGCTGTCCCTGTCTCCAGAATCTGCTGAGGCTCACTTGTGAGCTGTGAAACTCCAGGTGACAACACTACTCTATGTCCCGAAGGTCCCCCCAAGGTGTGAGTGTCTGCGCTGGTGCTGGGTGCGCTTACTTCTGCTGACGATGTGCCCTCAGAGGCTGGAGCTTCCTCTGAGGAGTCTGGCTGCACAGGCTCTTCCTCCTCCACAGTGAGGACGGGGGCTCTGGATGGTACTGTGGGGGAGTAAAGGAAGGAGTTAGAGATGTAATGCCAAGGTTCTTCTGGTGACTCTCAGCGAGTTGGCATCTTCTGACACCTGCATCCATGCAGCATTGCTCTCAGTGGGAGGCCTCTTCCTCCCTGACTTAGGGAAGAGGACCTCCCTGTGGGCCCTAACCCCATCCAATAATGCCTGCAGTGAAGCCTCGTCGAATTTGAAGGCAGCTCGGGGTCTGGCACTGGCCACAGCTGCTGCAGGCTCCTCTGCCATCCTGTATGGTTCATTTGGAAGCCTTTAGATGATGCAGTGCTTGCTATGGACCTTGAAAGCACCACGAATGATGACATCATACTGTGGGGATATCTGACTCGAATTGGACAATTAGCAAGGCTTCCCACATGTTGGGAATTAATTGGCCACTTGAGGGAAAATTGCGTGGAGCTGGCTGACACTTTTTTATGTGTGTCAGAAACCCCACATTCGGGGAAACCCGACTATTTCCCACACAAGCCGAAAATTGGGGCCTACGTGTTCTTTAGAGGCTAGTATAGTAGCGGGATCTGCACAAGGTGAGGCACCGGGGATGAATTGGCTGCAGCAAGGCCAGGGGGAAAGGGTAGCTCGGGTGTCAGCTCCCCAGAGGGTGAGTTCATGCGTGAGTTCTGCTGCACAGGATTCAGGTGAGGACCTTGATGGGGAGGTCTTTAGAAGAAGGGTGATGGGCATGCGCACGGAGATAATGGGTGCAATGGCAAGGGTGCCCGAGAGCCTTTCGGCAATGGTAAGGAGCGTGGAGGAGTCCGCCTCCAACATTGCACAGAGCTCTGCACACACCATGGATCTCATCATTTCCAGTCTGGAAAGGATAAGGATAAGAACATAAGAACATAAGAAATAGGAGCAGGAGTAGGCCAATCGGCCCCTCGAGCCTGCTCCACCATTCAATAAGATCATGGCTGATCTGATCCTAACCTCAAATCTTCTATCACTCTGCCTCCACCCGAACCCATGTGATCTCCCGGGAGTGGCGAAAAACCAGATAAAGACCCAATGGCCAATTTGGGAGAAAAAAATCTGGGAAATTCCTCTCCGACCCATCTAGGCGATCGAAATTCTTCCAGGAGATCACTCTGTCCCTATATTTTCTACAGTACTTACCTTCTGTAAAGGCGATCTCCACCCCAGCCAGGAACAGGAATAAAACCATCTCCTGAAATCTAACAGAATTAGAACACAGTAGGAGCAGAACAAGGCTACACGGCCCCTGGGCCCGCTCCACTACCCACAGGGCCATGACCATTCCGAACCCAGACTCATGTCCAATTTCCTGCCCGCTCCCCGTAACCCTTTATTCCCTTTACTTCTAGGAAACTATCTATTTCTGTTTTAAATTTATTTAATGATGTAGCTTCCACAGCTTTCTGGGGCAGCAAATTCCACAAACCTACCACCCTCTGAGTGAAGAAGTTTCTCCTCATCTCAGTTTTGAATGAGCAGCCCCTTATTTTAAGATTATGCCCCCTAGTTCTAGTTTCACCCATCATTGGGAACATCCTCACCGCATCCACCCGATCAAGCCCCTTCACAATCTTATATGTTTCAATAAGATCGCCTCTCATTCTTCTGAACTCCAATGAGTAGAGTCCCAATCTACTCAAACTCTCCTCATATGACCACCCCCTCATCCCCGGGATTAACCGAGTGAACCTTCTTTGTACTGACTCAAGAGCAAGTATGTCTTTTCTTAAGTATGGACACCAAAACTGTATGGGAGAACCAGTGGATGTGGGGTATTTGGACTTTCAGAAGGCTTTCGATAAGGTCCCACGTAAGAGGTTAGCGTGCAAAATTAAGGCACATGGGATTGGGGGCAAGGTATTGACTTGGATAGAGAACTGGTTGGCGGATAGAAAGCAAAGAGTTGGAATAAACGGGTCGTTTTCCGAGTGGCAGGCAGTGACTAGTGGGGTACCGCAGGGATCGGTCCTAGGACCCCAGCTATTCACAATATATATTAATGATCTGGACGAGGGAATTGGATGTAATATCTCCAAATTTGCAGACGACACAAAGCTGGGTGGGAGGGTAAGCTGTGAGGAGGATGTCGTGAAACTCCAGTACGATTTGGGCAGGTTGAGTGATTGGGCAGAAACATGGCAAATGCACTATAATGTGGATAAATGTGAGGTTATCCACTTTGGTGGCAAAAACAAGTCTTGCTACAGTTGTACAGGGCCTTGGTGAGACCGCACCTTGAGTATTGTGTGCAGTTTTGGTCACCTTACCTGAGGAAGGATGTTCTTGCCATGGAGGGAGTGCAGCGAAGATTCACCAGGCTGATACCTGGGATGGCTGGAATGACGTATGAGGAGAGATTGTGCAATTGGGCTTATACTCACTGGAGTTTAGAAGATTGAGAGGGGATCTCATCGAAACCTATAAAATTCTGTCAGGTCTGGACAGACTAGATGCAGGAAGGATGTTTCTGATGGCCGGGGAGTCCAGAACCAGGGGTCATAGTCTAAGGATAAGGGGTAAGCCATTTAGGACTGAAATGAGGAGGAATTTCTTCACCCAGAGAGTGGTGAACCTGTGGAATTCTCTGCCACAGAGGGCAGCGGAGGCCAGTTCATTAAATATATTCAAGAAGGAGTTGGATATATTTCTTGAGGCTAAAGGGATCAAGGGATATGGGGAGAAGGCAGGGACAGGGTACTGAATTTGGCTGATCAGCCATGATCTCATTGAATGGCGGAGCAGGCTCGAAGGGCCGAATGGCCTACTCCTGCTCCTATCTTCTATGTTTCTATGATAGTAGACTCCTAGAGAGGCTGTAGTGACCCAGACCATGATAGGCGATCTGTCAGCTTCCATTGCAGCACAGGCAGAAGTGATGCAACGTCTAGTGCTGTAATGCAGTCTATGTTTGGTGTCATCGATTCTCAGACTACTCTCATGCAGTCTCAGTGTGATGGCATGCAAGCTCTGACTAATGCCATCATGGCTGGGTTGACCACAGTCCACCGGGGATCTCACGGTATCGCTGCAGGCCAGCAATCTGTGCTCCAACAGATTGGTAGTGATGCTGAGGTGCTGCCCCGGGGGAGTGGCAGTGGGTCAGTGGAGCGGGAAGCTGCTGTCCTCTCTCAGGATGATAGCATTCCTGCTCCCACCACTGCCACTCCGCCATTACCCTTGTCGCTGCCTGTCATCCAGCCAGCCCAGACTGCTGCCGCCCATGCTGAGGTGATGCAGTCTACAGCTGGGCCTTCCAGGCCCAGAGCTGGTCAAAGGCATCCTGCAAGGCCCTCTGAAGTCTCCCACACGGACACTCAGCAGCCTTCCACCAGCCCTGCTGCAGCCACTGGGCCAACACTTCGTAGGAGCACTAGAGTAGGCAAAGGCATAGTTATGAGAGGCACTAAGGGATTGCACAAGGGTGAATAGTTAATATTGTAGTTGTAAAGATGTTGCACAATGTCTAACTGAGGAGAAAGCACTGAAACTCCATTAACCTGACAGCTGGGACTCATTACTCATGATCCCTTTAAATAACATCCCTGGAGCCAGCTTCCACCTGCTTGATGCCTCCTCTCCCTATTGCTGTCTGGTTGAGGTGCTAAGGTATGTGGTGAAAATCAATTTCGCAGAACGGGCAGCCAATGAGCATTGCACACTCACTGACGTCACGGTCTGCCTTGCGGCCCAACAGGGTGACTGGATTTGCCATGCGGCGCTGGATTCGCCACTGAATCAGTGCCCCATTAACACCAGCTGCTGGCACTAACCAACTGAATTTTTCCCCCCTCGAGTGTTTTTGTGAGCGGGACAGGTTGGTGATGGAGGAGTCTGGGATGTTAGCTACGAGATATGATTCTGTGAATACAACTGTCAGGCAGCTGTTTGATCAGTCTGTGGGACAGCTCTCCCAAATTGGACATCAGTCCCCAAATGTTAATGAGGAAGACTGCGCCGTGACAACTGGGCTAAGATTACTTTCGCCTTATCCTGATATGATGCCTGGGTCATTGCCAATTTAATTGCCGGTAGATCAATCTGATTTTCTTCTTCTTATTGAACTTTGTAACAATTGTTTATAAGGTGGCGTGTTAGCCTACTTCAGAGGACCACACGAGTCAACCATGTAGTGTGGGACTGGAGTCACTTGTAGGCCAGATCAGGTAGGGGTGGTAATTTTCATACGATTGTTTCATGATTGTTTTTTTCTGGTGTAGTTCACAACTTGCCATGATGGGATTGGAACTCACAACAGCTAGGTTGCTAGGCCAGTGCCATAACCATTAGGCTACTGTTCCCTAGGAACAGAATTCATTCCAGACATTCTGCTTTCAATGGCAATATAAATGAAGTATCACATTCTTGTTTTGACAGCTAGTTTCATGTCCCAGTGCAAATGCTTAATCCTCCCTGGCTACTGTATAGAAGTAGTGATGACAGTGGTAAAATTGCCAACACCACGCATAACAACAGGTTTTTCCATTCTCTGTGAATATTTTGCACTCTATTGGGAATTAGATATACCATTATGGATGCTGGGGAGAAAGCAATATGGCTGGGATTTAATCAGGGTGCTTTAAATTGCATTATCACCCACAAGAGTGAATCTGAAATGGTTTCTGGATGTTATATGAAACTCAACATTAAATTATAGCCTTATTCACATGATCTATTATCTTACTTTTCTGTAATAGATAAGGACATTTGACGTTATTCAGTCCAGACTGTAATATCTTCCTTAGCACTTCCTTCTCTTTTTTTTTCCAGTTTCACTCTCACTCACTCTCCAACTTGATCTTTGCCTCAGATTATCAAATACACCACAGGAATCAATGGCTCCTGTGCTAATGGAGCTAGGGGGTGGGTCACGAGCAACGTTAGCCTGTTAGAGTTAAGTAGTGGCGATGTATACAAATGCTGCAGTCTTGTTTGATTATCATTGGAGATCAGGTATTTTATATCTGCATGCATGCAGAAGATTAGCTCAGGAAATTAAAAGGCAAATTCAGTGAGGGTGCATTCCCAAATAGGAGCCTTGCTAAACAGGAGCCCAGGTCAGGACATGGTGTTCTAGCCATACCTCTGACTCTTATTCTTGCTTAAGTTAGACTCTGCTCCAAAAGTACAGCCTCACTGAATTTTCCTTTAAGTGATCACGATGGAGCAGATCATAGATGGTCCGCAGAAGAAATGACTTATGATGGGCCAAATGGCTTCCTTGTTCTCTTTTTGTATTGAGAAGCCAAAATGAATGCCCAAGGCCCATAGTGCAGACATGACCAAGGTTAGAAGAGAAGATGAGATAAAAGATGAGGTAAATCAGGCAGTAGTGATTTAAGCAATGTCAAGCTTTAATTCTAGAAAGCTGAAGATCGTAGTTAAACACACACTGTTAATATTTCTCACATGGACCATAGCCAGGAGTAGATGAGATCGTCACAAGGTTGCAGACATCAAGTAATCATTTGTGGCACATTACTGGTAGATTTTCTAGGTACTTAGTACAAGTATAAAAAACATCACTGAGTCCTATGAAATTGTTAATGATTGAAAGTGACGTGAACTTTATGGAGCAGACCTTTTATTTTATTCTCTCCTGCCTGCTCACTGCCTCTGCTCCACATTTCCATGCTGTGTCTCTAGCAGTCACTCACTGCCATATTTCTGAGATCACCCCCACCCACAATCTGAAACCTGCTGCCCATCAATGTCTGTGCAATTCCTCCTCTCTCCCAGCTTCACCTTTCATACCTACATGAGTCGGGGATCCCTCTTGCAAGGGAATTCCTCCACCAATATAATTTCTGGCTTGCACAGTAGTCCACTGCAACTGAGATGGAAAAATTGGCCCTGAAGGGCTTGCTGAATATCATTGGGGAGAAGGTGCCTTTAGGAATTTTGCCATCGTATAGGACCACTTGTAGGGAACTAACTTGTGAGGTAGGGAAATCTCACCCTACAGCATTTGTAGTTATTGACAGTTACTCTGACAGCTATTGAGCCTGTGATTTCCTTAGTGAGCTGGAAGAGAATTCCCCAGCATGTGAGTGGGTAGAGGTGCATTAAGAATTCAAAAATCACACGGATATTTGAAGTTGACTTCGTACATGGTAAGAGTGCAGAGTCTAGGGAACTCGACTCAACTCCAACTGGATACAATGATACTTTATTTAAGGCTTGTAAAGCTTAACACATTGCAGTACATGAGCGATAGCTTACAGAACCAAGCAGAAAGTATATCACCCGCTCCGTCCTGGATGGAAGTGTGCCTCTTGATGTTACGTGATGGGGCTGTTCCCTTCCTCTTGGATGCTTCTCCCCACACCTTGAAATCCTTCTATACAGAACAGCCTTGAGCCACATGTGCTTTACACACCAGAAAACTGAACTACACACAGCCTAAACCAATCAGCAAGTACCACATTTTATTTGCTGTTCTGACGAAGGGTCATCGGCCTGAAACGTTAACTCTGTTTCTCTCTCCACGATGTTGGCTGACCTGCTGAGTGTTTCCAGCATTTTCTGGTGTTATACCGCACTTACTTCCCTTGTTTTCCTTAAAGTTCCTTGCTCTGATCACTCCATATGCCTGCACCAATCAGATTTCTGATCATGTCCTGTCTTCCTAGCATTGTAACTGAGATTTGTTCCAGTTTCAAGAACAGGATACAGCTTGCTGACTCTGCTGTTCTCTATGCAATAGCTGGTAACTATCAGTTAGTTAGTTACTTATAAATGGTAATGCCAAGCTTTCGAGCAAATTAACCCTTTCTTACAAGAGGCAGACAAGCTGATAAAGTTAATTCTACGGCTTAGTGATTCTTAGCACAAGTACAATGAGTATCAACAACCAGATAAATATTTAGAAAGTATCATCTTGCAGCAGTTGAATGCTAGAAGCAGGTTTCAGAGCAAACTGAAGTTGTTGCTTTGCTAATTCCTTTCCCTAGTGAATTATGCTGCCATGCGGATGCCTCTTAGCGTATGGATGTTCCTGAGTTTTAGGGCTAAAAACTAGGGGGCTTTACTCCACCCGTTACTGAGCGAAAAGAGGGTGGCGGCCGCTCTTTCGCCATCTGGTGGCGGGTCCCGCGGCGTCCTCCATTTTCCCAGGCCCAGCAGCACTGCTGGTAAGATCCACCGGCCTGCAAATTAAAATGAGGAGAGATGACATCAGTCGATGTGTGACGCCGACTTAACGTCACCACGGCAAACTTGGACCTTCGCGTTGAGTTCAGCGCTAGGTCCTAAGCTCACCAGGTAAACCCAGCATGCAGCACGCTGACAGAGGGGACGTTGTCAGCACCTCTTAAAGGGACACACACATCTTTCAGATAAGTTTGTATTTAAGCTTTTGGACTTTTTTTAAATTTTATTGAAGTAGTGGCTTGCTGCAATAGTAGTTTAAAGTGTTTTAAATGTGTAGGGAATGCTGCTGGATGCTTGCAAGGCTTCGGATGGTAAAGGAAGCCAAAGAGGCGGAAGCAGAAGAGGGGGAAACAGAAGAGGAGGAAGCAGCAGAGGAGAAAGGATGCATCCCAGACAGTACCTTTCTGGCCGGGATATCTGGGAAGGAATCATCCACCTGCGGTACCAGTGACCACAACACCAATTCCCCTTTCAACATTTGTCCCACACCTTCCCGCTGTTACTGACCATCACAGCGTCCTCTTGGCCACAATGCAGAAAAAAAAGCCACCACAAAGCAAACTTTCCAATCCAACTGAAAGGGGGTAAAATTGGACACTAAGGGAACTAAAGGATTAACAACTTTGTGCTAATATGCACAATACATATAAGTGTTGTCAGTAACACAGAACAAAGGGGCTGTTGAATGTGAGAGAACACGCTGTAAGACTCAACAGAAATGTGGTGATAAGAAAGTTGGCTGAACGCCTGGAGATGTCCATGAAGGACTTGTTATGAAGGGAAATATGGAGTTGTTATTAAACTGTTATGCACCTGGCACAGGGGTATTGCACTCGGTATGAACTGTTTTGCACCTGAAACATGGGTTCTGCACATGGCACAACGATGCCACAAGCTGTACAAAACCTAAAGAGAAACTATGTTCCGAGAGCATTTGCCCTTGGATGAGTGTCTCCCCTGTTAACTTGTAATGAAGGCTATTTTACTCTAGTGAAACCCCGAACTCCAAATGGTTAATAACCTGTTCCCCAACAACTTGGCGTAGTCGGCAGGATCTCCCGGACGGGCGAGTTGAGAACTGCTTTACAGAGTTCTCCTCGCTAAAGGAGCCTGACACCGGAGATCCAAGGAATCTGAAACAGCGGAGTCCGGACCACGAGTAAAATAGCCAGGGCGGGTGCGCACCAGGCATTGTAAGTATGAAAATGCCATTGTAAGAGACAAAGCTTTGACTAAAGAAAGCGACGGACAAACAGGATGACATAAGGTTTAACTTGCCATATGAATTTGTGCGCGATAGTATCGGATAAGGGAAATTCCGATAGGGGCGGGGTAAAAAGACGGACGAGAAAAATGGGGAAATCCCGAAGTAGAGGGAAACCCCGGGGAAGTGAGAAAACCTCATGGAAATTCCCAAGTGGCTAGAAAATGGCCGGGAAAGAAAGCGACAAACAGGACGGCATTAGGTTTAAATTGCCGTATGAATTTGTGCGCGATAAGAATGAGAACATTAAGAAAAAGATGGTAAAAAAGGGATATGATGAGAAACAGAAAATTGCGTGAAAAAACAATTGGTGGATGCAACAGAAAGGGAGTAAGGAGGATGAGGTAATAGTGATTTGTGTAGAAACAGGACAGACGTATTGCGAGAAGAATGGTAAATGGAAAATGAGGTGTAAGCAAGGGAAAGCTGGGTCCTCAGGATCCATAATGGAATATTTGTTAAATAAACATGACAAGGTAATAAAAAGAATGGGAAAGGAAGGCTGGGATCCTGAATGAGTTCCCGACCGACAGAAAGAATGGTGGAGTAAGGAGAGCAAGAATAAGGAGGAGAAAACTGTAGTGGTTCTTTGTCAGGGCCACCTGAAAAATGTGTAAGATTGGAGCCACATGGGAGAAGGAAAAAGAGGAGTTAGTGGAACAGTTAAAAAAGGTAGGTGCCAAGTGTGCCGCTGTAATGAAGACAAGGTCCGTGCATAGTGGAAGGAATGATAGTGAGGAGGTTGATTGGGATGATTTAGAAAGAGAAACCTAAAGTTTTACCGATATGGACGTTATTAACTTCTGTGCTGAAACAAATAAAACACAAGATTGCTGAGTGAAAGGAACCTTAAAAAATGCTGGAATTTTAGTTTGTGTGAAAGTGTGGGTTAAAAGTGTGGAAGTTTTCTGTCTTTGAAAGAAAATGTCTGTTGTGTTTGTTTTAGCTCCACCCACTCTTTTGTACAGAGAGCTAAAAGCTGTTTAACCCTCTGAAGACTTGTCTTGAAAGATGGACAAGCGTGTGTTGTTTTAAGTTTGTTAATTGTTTTACTAAAGATAAGCTTCAGCCTTGAAGTCACAGTTGCCAATGTGCCTGGAAGAAAATTAATTTGAATGTTTACAAGGCAGGGGTAATTGTTTCTTTGTTAATGTGGCTTCTTTCTTTTCCAAGTGATACTGGATAGTTTAAATTTTTTTTTATCTGGATTGAATTGGAGTTATTGAGGTTAATTAATCTATGTAAGATTGCAAAATTTCTACATCTCCCAGGAGGTTATTATTAATAAAAAAGGGACCCTGCAATGGACATTTTAAATTAAAGGGTACCCAAGACGGCTTCCGAGCCTCGTGACAGAAAGCCTGTGGGATTCAAATGTGGATTGTGCAGAGCAGACAGCTTGGGCGCAATCGAAACTCATAAGCTGCAGGTTTTCTGTGAAGAGAACTCTACCAGGCAGAACTTTGAATAATGTATCAGACGAATTGGAGTCAGATTTAAGTTTCAGTGAGGCCCATAGTTTAATACCAACAAACAGTCTGCATACATAATCGAAAACAGATTAAACACAGCCACCGAGGCCGGACAAGCCCATCAAGAAGTCACAGGACAATACAGGTCGATTATCAGGCTGGTAAATGCAATTACCAGCCATCTAAAAACAGTTAACATGGATTGCTACCCTTATTGAAAACTAGCCCGCCAGAATTAAGACAATAGAGCCAACCAGATCTGGCGCGTAGATAAGGGGTTTTCGGAAAAGTATAACCGAAGGCCCCAGGTAGCAGTCATTGCTCTGGCCCACGCTCTCGCTCCTGCTTTTGCCCGGCTCTCGTAGCTCCGGCCTCTTGGACTGCCGCTCGTACTCGTGCCCCGGCCTCGTGGCAGGTTCGCTCTCCGGTGTAGATCTTCAGTAGCCAAGGACACCATACCAATTGCTGAAGAGAGATGAGATGAAGTTGAGCAGGTAGACCAGGACTTGTAGTGTAGTCAGACGAGATGAGACGAAGAAGACGATAATACCTCGATAAGGGCAGAGCAGAGCAGTGAGAAACGTATCGGTAATTTTAAAACCCCCAAGCGCCTAGTTATAAGCTGACGCCTGAGGGGAGGGAGGAAGCCCCTGAGGAAGATGATAGCAAGCATCTTGGTGAAAGAAAGTGGGGACGACAGCAAGCATCTTGAATAAAGCATTGACGCAGGTCTCCACGCCATAACGAATACACAGGCGTTTGGTGCATGGCCAATAAGGCCTAAACGGTAACGACTGGTGGCTGTCCGATAAATATAATGTTACCGCCGACGACCACCCGAGGGAGAAGAAGAGGGGAACCCATCGGGACGAGACGACGACGGTAGCTGAGAAGAAGAGGGTGCGTCACGGCAGCAGCTCCAGTACCGTGCCTCTGAAGACCACGTGGCAACGGGGTACCTCAGAGGACAGAGGGCAAAACCTCAAAACCCGTTTTCTTTTCCAACAGTTGACTTTGAACTCGGACTGGTGAGCATAAATTCTGGCCCCTCATAGCTTAATCTAGTTAGGTATAGGGGTGGGATAAGGATAAGGGGATTGTTAAGATTGTTGTTTTCCCTCGATGTGCCGTGTGTTTCCCATTCCCTGTATAAGTGTATTTGCATATAATGTTGTAGTGGTAATTTCTTTTAAGACTGTATCAAATTCTCCTGTTCAATAAAATCTTGGTTTTGTTTGCATCCAAACCACTTGTCTACCTGAGTTTTCTATATCGCTGCCTGTACCTAAGTCCAGTGTCTAGAACCCAGGGGCGTGGGAGCGATTCGAACCGCTCACAAACAGTCAGGGGCATAACTGACTGGGTGCACGCGCCACAACCGCCACCCCCTACACCTATTAAAACCAGACTTTTATTGTGGCCACGGTGAAATTCTGGTTGGTGTAAATTTGTGTAGACCACATTGAATAAGATACTTAATGGTCTGAAACCAGACTTTAAAATATTTACAGTCTTGGATATAGTGAACGGGTTCTGGCCCGAAATTTGCCTTTACTGTCGGGGATGGAAAGTATACATGGACCAGGGTCCCGCAGGGGTTCCACAATAGTCCAAATATATTCCACCGTGTACTGAGTCAAGCTTTAGATGAGTTAGACCTATCAAAGTACCAGAGTGCCCTACTCCAATATGTTGATGACATAATGATTGCATCAGAGCATGCCAAAGGACACATGGGAGCATTACTAGCCACCCGCCAGACACTTAAGAAAGCTGGCTTTAAATTGAACCCAAAAAGGCACAGGTTGGACTGTCCAAAGTAAAGTATCTGGGGCACGAAATTAGCCAGGGGTATAAGGCACTCCCGCAGGACCAAAAGGCAGCCATAAAAGACATGCCAAGGCCAGTGACCGTCCGGGGAGTGAGGAAAGTGTTGGGACTATTTAACTACTGCAGGAATTTTATATCAGACTTTGCAGGGAGGGCAGAGCCGATTCAACGGTTAGTTAAAGGGGGAAACAACGACCCATAGCATACTACTCCACTAAGAAGGACCCAGTGGCAAGAGCTATGCCCCGATGTGTGGCAGTGATAGATTGTGCGACATGGGCGGTGAGGGTTAGTGAACCCATGGTAATGATGGGACAAGTTATCCTACACACCCAGCATACATTGGTAGAATTGCTCATCACTGGAAAACTGAGAACTATCTCAGATAACCGGAAAGCAAAGTGGGAAGCAATCCTCCCACCATGAGATGGATCAGTATTAACACAAAAACATACTGGAATAAACCCAGCATCCGGAATATTAACAGAAGGGGATGAGCATAGTTGCCAAGTAAAAATAGAGGAAGAAATAAGTAGTGGGGTAAAAGAACCCCCTCGAGAACTCGGATGAAGTATTATACATGGATGGATCAAGAAAATACATAAATGGGGAACCTAGAACAGGATGGGCCATGGTAAATCAGGAGGGGGAAACCTTAATGACTGGAGCACTACAGGGGGATAAATCAGCACAGGTGGCTGAATTGGTGGCCCTGATCAAAGCATTAGAATCAGCAAAGGACAAAAAAGTGAACATATACACGGACAGTCGATATGCATTTGGGGTGGTTCATGATTATATGGCTTCATGGGCTCGAAGGGGATATGTAACCTCAACCGAAGAGGTAGTAAAACATGGAAGACTAATAGAAAGGCTAGTGAAGGCAGCGCAGGCACCCCTGGAGGCAGCCATAATAAAAGTTAAAGCCCATACTAAGATAGCGGGAGGCTCAAGGGAACCTCGAGATCTGCCCCTGCTAGGAAACCGATATGCTGACACAGCAGCAAAAAGGGCCGCAGAGGACCTAAGGCCAGAACCAGCCTATAGGACCGAAGTAAACATGGTAATGGCCACGAGCGGAATAAAGGAGGTAAACGTAGCTGAGGTCCAACACGACGTAAGCACAGAGGAAAAAGAAAGATGGAAGCTGGCGGGGGCACAAAAGCAGGATGAGATATGGAAATGGAGACCACAGGATCAAGTAGTAGCACCTGAATGCAGCAGGCAGCAACTGCTGGCACTATATCACGGGATAACCCACACTGGAAGGAGTAACATGCTACACCTACTATCCCAATACTGGTGGTGGCCCGGAATGGGAAGGGATGTGGCAAAGCATTGCCAGAAATGTATAATATGTGCTAGAAATAATGTGGGACGAGGCTGTAAGGTAAGGATGGGAAACCAACCGAGACCACAGGGGCCCTGGGAAAACTTACAAATCGACTTTACTGGACCACTAGCCCAGGACAGCCTGGTAATAATTGACCAATTTACCAGATGGGTGGAAGCCTTTGCCACCCGAGACTGCTGAGCAAGGACAGTAGCACAAATACTAGCCAGTGAAGTAATACCCAGATGGGGAGGCCCACTCCAAATTGACTCTGATAATGGTACGCATTTTACTGGAAAAATAATGAAGGAAACTTGTAAGTTGCTAGGGATAACCCAGAAGTATCACATCCCGCGTCACCCGCAGAGCTCTGGAATGGTGGAAAGAATGAACAGAACCTTAAAAACCACCCTGGCAAAGGCAATACAGGAAACCGGAAAAGGGTTGTCAGAATTACTCCCCAGTATACTAATGAGATTAAGAGCAACCCCGGGACGAGCAACCGGACTAACACCCTATGAATTAATAACAGGCAGAGCAATGAGGCTACCAGAAGACGGAGTAGGGGGAACAGGAGAAACAGGACCAATACAAGATAGGTTGAGACGGTACCTAATACAATTAAATCAGGAAGTACAAGCTCTGAACAAGGAGGTATTAAATCAGCAACAAATTAAGGATCTGGAAAAACAAAATTCCGGGACTAAACCAGATGAGCTACCTAAAATAGGTCAGCAGGTAATGACACAGGTCATAGGAAGGAGAGGGATGGAGCCCCGATGGATGGGGCCGTATATGGTACTAATGACAAGTGATACATGTGTTTGTCTACAGGAACCCACAGGTATGAGATGGAAGCATTTGACGCAGGTTAAGCCATATAGTACTAAAGACCCCGCTTCCCCCTTCTCTTCTAGGAGTGGTGCACCAACAACAGAAGACAGAATAAGATAAGTAAGCCAGTACGATGGCCAGAGTAATCTTGAGAATAACCCTAGCCCAGGGAATAATCCTGGGATGTTGGGGCAGACCCACGAGATTAATGCCCCCACAGTTACAGGGGCAGAATAAACCTGGGGGCTGATTGTTGTCCGAACAAAACAGAACCCAGGGTAAGTTTACATGCCCAGGTGGGAATGGGTGCGCAGTGGTGGCCATAGCCTACAGCTGCAGGCAATGTACCCTCCTGACAAAACCCGGAAACCTGGAGATAATCACTGAGACGAATGAGAATGTGATCATTAAAGCTAATTGGGCCACGGGAGTATTTAATAAAAATAACTTGGCTGTAAAATGGGTAAAATGGGAAAGTGGAGGGCCCAATATAATGTGTAAAAAGGGTAATGATGATACCCCGACTAATAGGACAAAAATAAAGCTTGAGTTATGCACCACCAGCAGTAATTATACACCAAGTAGTGACTGGAATAAGTTCACCCTGGGAAATGGAGACTGGTGGATATGTAGGAATAGCTCCACAATCGCGGGGAGAGGCCCTTGGGTACAAATCTTAAGTGTGAGACACCCGAATCTGAAAATCAGAGAAATGCCTCACCTCCAAAGATTACACGACACATGTGAAAAGACTTTGACCGCACCAGGAATAATTAACCTGACTATTGTGGTAAAATATGACACTGTGGCGACACGCCACCATTGGACATAATACGCTCACGGCGGCACGGACAGTTTACACAGGCGCACTGCCGGCAGCAGCCACCCCCAGCCGGGGGCCCTTTCCTCCGGCAACTTGTTTCCCACAGGGACAGGCTGCCGGGAGCACTTCCTGTCTGGGGAGTATTTAAGTGGTTGCGCGGGCTTTTCAAGCTCTCTTTTTGCCATGATGTAGATTAAAGCAGTTGTGTTTCACCAACTCTGGTCTCGACTCCCACGTTTGCTGCGGTATCTCAACACTGGTGACCCCGACGCTCAGGACGAATCCTAAGCTAGCATGGCGGATACAAACGCAGTCACGGTTAAACTACCGGACTTTTGGGAGAACCTGGCCGAGGCCTGGTTCATTCAAGCCGAGTCCAGATTCCGGCTGAATAGCATTACAGTCGACACCACGAAGTACGACTACCTCGTCGCCTCTCTCACCTACGCCACAGTTCCCAAGGTTTGGGCAGCGCTGCAGGATCCACCAGGGGAAGGCAAGTACGAACATCTGAAGGCCGCGCTTCTTAAAAAATTTCAGGCGCCCTCTTACCAGCGCAACTGCCAACTCCTCGACCTCCCAGGCCTTGGTGACGCTTCACCGTCGGACCTGCTTTCCCACATGCTGTCCCTCTCGGACGACAAAAACCCCGGCGCCTTCTTTCGCACGCTTTTCATTCGGCAGCTCCCCGCCAGCATCCGCCCGCTCATTGTCGAGTCTGGCTCCATGGACCTGAATGAGATAGCCGAAAAGGCCGACCGGCTGCTCTCCGCGCAGGCCGCCCACGACGTCGGGCCCGACCTCACGGCAACGACCACGCGGTCTCCCCGGCCCACTAGGCCCGACCGCCCTTCCACTCCGGGTCACTGCTACTACCACACCCATTTTGGCACTAGGGCCCAACGCTGCACGCCACCGTGCACTTTCAAACCCCCCCCCGGCACCGGCCCCCACGATGGCCGCGGGGCAAAAGGGGCCCCTACTGTATGTCACCGACGACAGCACCAACCGCCGATTTCTGTGCGACACAGGAGCCCAGCACAGCATCAACCCCGCCTCCGCCCTCGAAATCTAACGTGGCGCACGGGGTATCACGCTGGCCGCAGCCAATGGCTCTGACATCCGAACATACAGCACCCGCATGGTCACGCTCGACCTCGCAGGCCGCCGCTACTGCTGGGAGTTCCTCACAGCCAATGTCCTCTGCCCACTCCTCGGCGCCGACTTCCTATGCGCCCACGGCCTCCTTGTCGACATTCCGAGGCACCGCCTCGTCGACATCAACACTATGGCCCCCATCCTTGGCGCATTCACCCCGGCTCGTTCGGCCGGCCTGACGACCTACTGCCTCGCCAGAGCCACGGACGACTACTCGGCACTTCTAGCCGAGTTTCCCGCCCTCACCAACCCGACCTTTTCGGCCAAAGCCGCCAAACACGGTGTGGAGCACTATATCCCCACCACCGGCCCCCCGGTCTCTGCCCACGCCCGCAGACTCAACCCGGCCAAGCTGGAAATCGCGCGGGCCGAGTTCACCACCATGGAGCAACTCGGCATCATCCGCCGCTCCAGCAGCCCTTGGGCCTCGCCCCTCCACATCGCCCCCAAGCCCGGCGGAGGCTGGCGCCCCTGCGGGGACTACTGCCGCCTCAACGAAGCCACCACCCCCGACCGATACCCGGTGCCGCACATCCAGGACTTCTCGGCCCGACTGGCCGGATGAACCGTCTTTTCCAAGGTCGACCTGGTGCGCGGTTACCACCAAGTCCCCGTACACCCCGCGGACACCCCCAAAACGACCGTCATCACCCCATTCGGCCTGTTCGAGTTCCTGACAATGCCCTTCGGCCTCAAGAATGCAGCCCAGGCTTTCCAGCGCCTTATGGACTCAGTCCTCCGGGACCTGAACTTCCTATTCGTCTATCTAGACGACATTCTCGTGGCCAGCTCCTCCCAACAGGAACACCTCGAACACTTTCGCATCCTGTTCAGGCGCCTAGCCCAACACGGGCTCATCCTCAGCCCGGCGAAGTGCCAATTCGGCCTAGCCGAGATCGATTTTCTCGGCCACCACATCACCCCTGCTGGGGCCGTCCCCCTGCCCAACAAGGTGCAGGCCGTCCAGCAATTCCCCCGCCCCAAAACCATCAAGGGCCTCCAGGAGTTCCTCGGGATGGTGAACTTCTACAACAGGTTCATCCCCAGAGCAGCAGCCCTCATGAAGCCCCTATACGACTCCCTCCGAGGTAAATCCGGCAAGATGGCCGTAGCCTGGACCACTGACACGTCAGCCGCCTTCGACACCACCAAAAACGCGCTCGCCGACGCCACCCTGCTCGCGCACCCGAGGGCCGATGCCCGGGTCGCGCTCACCACCGACGCCTCCGACCACGCAGTCGGAGCCGTGTTCGAGCAGTGGGTCAATGGCGCGTGGCAGCCACTTGCCTTCTACAGCCGCCAACTGCGCCCCCCGGAGGTCAAATACTCTACTTTCGACTGCGAGCTCCTCGCGCTCCACCTGTCGGTCCGCCATTTCAGGTTCCTCCTGGAGGGCCGTCCCTTTACCGCGTACGTGGACCACAAGCCGCTCACATACGCGATGGCCAAGCACACCGAACCCTGGTCCGCTAGGCAGCAACGCCAGCTCGCGGCCGTGTCCGAGTTTACCACGGACATCCAGCACGTCTCCGGTAGAGACAACGTTGTCGCCGACTGCCTTTCCCGTCCCGCCATCTGCGCGAATCACCTCGCGGTCGACTACGCGCAACTAGCAGCGGCCCAGCTCACGGACCCAGACCTCCTCTTGGCGGCTACCAGCCTGCCAGGGCTATGCCTAGCCAAGGTCGCGCACGGGCCCGAAGCCACGGCAGTCACTTGCGACATCTCACTCGGTCAACCCAGGCCGGTCGTCCCTGCAACCTGGCGCCGCCGCATCTTCGACGCGCTCCACGGGCTCTCCCATCCGGGTTCCCGCGCATCCGTCAAACTCCTCTCCCAGCGCTTCGTCTGGCGCGGCCTCAGCAAAGATGTTTGGACTTGGGCCACCTCCTGCCTCGCCTGCCAATGGGCTAAGGTACAGCTGCACACAAAAGCACCCCTGGGAGACTTCGAGGTACCCAGCCGCCGCTTCGACCACGTACACGTCGACATCGTCGGTCCTCTGCCGCCATCGCAAGGCCAAACTTATCTCCTCACGATGGTCGACCGCTACACACGCTGGCCTGAGGCAGTGCCGCTGACCTCCACCACCACAGCCGACATCGCCAGGGCGTTCGTTAACACCTGGGTCGCGAGGTTCGGCATACCGGCCGACATAACCTCCGACAGAGGCGCCCAGTTCACCTCTGAACTCTGGACGGCCACAGTACGCAACCTCGGGGTGACGCTCCACTGAACCACGGCGTACCACCTGCAGGCCAACGGGCTTTGTGAACGCTTCCACAGGTCACTCAAGGCCTCACTCCGCGCTGGCCTGCAGGACAGTACCTGGACTGACCGCCTACCGTGGGTGCTACTAGGCCTACGCACCGTGGTCAAGGAAGACCTCCAGTCCTCAGCAGCGGAGTTAGTCTACGGACAACCGCTGCGCGTACCAGGCGAATTCCTCCCGGAGCCTACCACGCCTTGGTCGGCCGAACAGCAGCGGCTCAACTCTTTCTCTTCCGCTCAACAGTTCGCCCCACTTCCAGTCAACCGACACGGCGAACTCGCACCTCACGTCCTGCCAAACTTACAGCAGGTGCGCTTCGTCTTCGTGCGACACAACGTGCACCGCGGACCCCTGCGACCCCCGTACGACGGACCGTACGAGGTACTACAAACCGGGGACAAGGTCTTCAAGCTGCGACTCGGCGACAGGGTCGAAACAGTCTCCATCGACCGGCTCAAACCAGCACAAACAGAACCAGGGGAACAGGTCCCCATGGCCCGACCTCCAACTAGAGGCCGTCCCGCCAGCAAGCCAGCACAGCCGGCGGCGAACCACCCGGCCCCACCAACTAGACCGGCGACCACACAGAGCCGCTCCGGCAGAACCATTAGACCACCGTCACGACTCGTCCACTCCTCCTAAGCGGATTCTGGGGGGAGCTCTGTGGCAACACGCCACCATTGGACATAATCCGCTCACGGCGGCACGGACAGTTTACGCAGGTGCACTGCCAGCAGCAGCCGCCCCCAGCCGGGGGCCCTTTCCTCCGGCAACTTGTTTCCCACAGGGACAGGCTGCCGGGAGCACTTCCTGTCTGGGGAGTATTTAAGTGGTTGCGCGGGCTTTTCAAGCTCTCTTTTTGCCATGATGTAGATTAAAGCAGTTGTGTTTCACCAACTCTGGTCTCGACTCCCACGTTTGCCGCGGTATCTCAACAACACCACCATTATACCCACTTATTGTAAACTCTCTGATCTAAGTTTGCAACTGACTTAAACCAGCCAAAGAACAAAAAGGAGTTTACTCGACACTGTCTTAGGAGGGGTAGGGACCGGATTCGGAGCATTGAACGCAATGGATATTGAAACATTACAGAATAAAATACAAAAAGCAGGTCAGCTAACTAAAGACGTTGTAAGACTATCGGATTTATGGACGAAATCCCTAAATGAGAATGACCGACAAGGTTGGCTCTCAGATGTAATGATATGGAAGGGTATGAACAATGTGGGAGCAACTTGAAGTAGACAAGGATATGACAACAGCTAACAATTGGACTTACTGTCTAATAAGGGCCCTAATAAAAGAAGAACAAAGGGCCGAATTAGAAAGGATCGCATTCTCTGTGAATGCACCCAGATGGGCAGAGTTGTTTGGATACACTAAACGAAACCTAACCATTAAACCTGAGGTGAAAAATACTAGATGTGATGCGAAGGGATGTAGTTTTACTATGTTAATAGCAAACATGTCTAAGTACGATACCTGAATATGGTGTGAATTTATAACATTACCCCAACTGTTTGGTCAGAAATTGTGGAAACCAGAATTTTATGGTCGATGGATAGACACACACAATAGAACCCATGAGGGAAAGGATTGTGTAAAATGGCCATTTGGCCTGGTATGTCCTTTACACACCCTGAACCATTTGAACCATGTGCCATGAAAGGGGACACGGGTACATGTTACTGGCAAATGCAACCAGTTAATGACACTGTCCTTCATGAAATAGGACAGAATCATGTATGAATAACCAGTACTCGGACAGTATATGTAAGTGCGGGATGATTGGAACCACCAATAAATGAGTGTAGGGAAAATGTATATGTGATCTTTGATGTAAGGACAAATAGGACGTTCCAGCTTGGATACTGGAGGGACATCATGAGGTACAGGACAACAAGAGGAATCCACGTCACACCCCCCAACAGTAACCTTGGAGAAGCTACAGCAATTCTTGAAAGACAACCAACAAGTAACTGACCACCTGAAGGACGAGAAGACACATCTGCTATGGCAATGAGTGGCAATGACCTACACAGAGAGACAGTTGACCCGTGTGACAAATGAACTATCGGACTTGACTATCCATCATTGGTGGGATATGTTTAAGGGTTGGTCACCCAAAGCTAATGCCATAATTGCCATGGCATGGCATCCGGTAGTAATCACGTTAGCCTGTGTGCTACTATGTATAATCATCCAGCTTTGCCTCATATCTTGGATAAGGTGAATATATAATCGAGTGACACAATTAAAACAACAATCAGAACTCTTGACTATATGATCTTTACTGATGGAACCCAAGCGAGTACCCATTGAAGAAGCGGATTATTACTACAGACAACATTCAAAATGGGAATCGGACTTATTAGAAGGACTACTTATATTGATGGCAGCTATGTTCTTCACATATGTCCTTGGATGATTGATGTGCCAACTAGAGCTGCAATTAAATTGTTGGGTAATTCCCATAAGAAATAACAACGGAATTAATAACAATGAGGAAGACGAGGATATCGTCTGAATACACTGTAAAGAATGTATATATACCTATATCCAGTATTATAAAAAAAAACTGACAATCACCCAGGGACACAATATAATATAACCTCATAAGGGCTCTCCCTAAGAGATGGATTTGATCACCATCTTGGCAGGACAGCTAGTATTAAATTAGGTTAGTCAATGATTAATGATTAATCAGGACCAAGAGAGGGAACTGAAAGGGGGTAAAATTGGATACTAAGGGAACTAAAGGGTTAACAACTTTGTGCTAATATGCACAATATATATAAGTGTTGTCAGTAACACAGAACAAAGGGACTGTTGAATGTGAGAGAACACGCTGTAAGGCTCAACAGAAATGTGGTGATAAGAAAGTTGGCCGAATGTCCGGAGATGTCCATGAAGGACTCGTTATGAAGGGAAACATGGAGTCGTTATTGAACTGTTATGCACCTGGCACAGGGGCATTGCACTTGTTATGAACTGTTTTGCACCTGAAACATGGGTTCTGCACACGGCACAACGATGCCACAAGCTGTACAAAACCTAAAGAGAAACTGTTCACAGAGCATTTGTCCTTGGATGCGTGTCTCCCCTGTTAACTTGTAATAAAGGCTATTTTACTCTAGTGAAACCCCGAACTCTAAGTGGTTAATTACCAGTGGGCGACCTGTTCCCCAACACCAACTTTATACATCTATCCATACAATATGACATCAAGAAATCAACTCATCACCCTTATGCATTCTCTTAGTGACTATCTTGTGTGTGCCTTTACCTACTCTACTGATGTCACGCAGTACCACCCCAGCGGCTGCAGCATAGCTGGTGGAAGGCTGCTGACTTTCAGTGGGGGACACTGCAAATGGCCTTGCTGGTCGACTTTAAGGAGCTGGTGGCTGGGAGTGTGAAATCGAGTGGTGGTGTTTCTTCTTCTTCTTCTTCTTCACTCTCCTCTCCCTCTTCTTAGCCAACCACTGGTTGCAGGCTGCATTTCTTGGGTGTGTGAAATGAGGAAGGCACAAGGGTGTGTAATGATCAGTAACATGTCATTCTAGAATGGCACACTAGGTGGAGCTGTACCCATGAGGCACTAGTCAAGATGGATACTGTATACAAGTCCACATGGCTGAATAAATGACTAGCACAAGCTACCAGTTCATGATTAAAAAAAACATTTGAATGGTAAAGACTCTCTATTAGTGATTGACTACTATTCTAACTATCCTGAGATGGCGCTGCTCTCAAGCACATCAGCAAACAGTGTCATAATGCATATTAAATCCATCTTCGCCAGACATGGGATTCCCAGGATTGCTGTTAGCGACAATGGTCCGTGCTTCAACTGTAAGGAGTGGCAACAGTTTGCAGCACATTATGACTTTCAGCACATCACATACAGTCCTCTGTATGCTCAGTCGAATGGTAAGGCAGAGAAAGGTGTTCAAGTTCTCAAACAGCTACTGAAGAAAGCAACAGAAAGCAAGTCTGATCCTTATCTCGCCCTGCTGAGCTACCGAGCCTCCCCTTTAGACTGTGGTTCTTCACCTGCTGAACTCCTAATGGGTCGCAAGTTGCGCACCACGCTACCCTGCTGTGCAAAAGAAAAGCAGAGTAAGGAACTGAGACAGAGACTTCAACTGTTAAAGCTGAAACAGAAATCACACTATGACAAGTCATCCAAAACTATGAAACCATTGACAAGGGATGATGTTGTCAGGATTGAGGATCCAAATGCATGGAACAGGAAAGCTACAGTTCTTGAGGAAGTAGGACCAAGGTCATACACTGTTAGAACTGAGGAAGGACAGATTCTCAGGAGGAACCGCCGTTCCCTCCTGAAAACACAAGAAAATATCCAAGAGCAAATCGATGACAATGCCGCAACTGAATCTTGTCACTCACCACCAGAACAATCTAACACAAACACACATACAGGCTCTCATGCAAACACATCAGACTTACCTGTGCTGAGAAGATCCACACGCGAAGTAAAAAAGCCTGATAGACTTAATCTTTGAGTAAAAAGAAAACTATAATAAAAGAATGAAATGCGTAGAGTTCATAAAGTAAAGCTTTGAAGATGTGTTGACTGTTGTGAAGATGTTAAAAGAAAAAAAAATGTTTATGTTTATAGAGTACCAATAAAAGTGTTACTGATATCATCTTTATCATTTTTCTTGAAAGTTGATTGATGTTGATTTTGTTTAACCTCAAAGGAAGGGGGATGTAATGATCAGTAACATGTCATTCTGGAATGGTGCACTAGGTGGAGCTGTATGCTTAGTAGTGGGCTACCCACGAGGCACTAGTCAAGATGGATACTGTATACAAGTCCACATGGCTGAATAAATGACTAGCACAAGCTAGCTGTTCATGATAAAAACGTCTATTTATTTATGAACCTAACAGGGTGGAGTTGTGGTGAGGGGAGGGTGGGAAAGCAAGAGGTGCATGCAAGAAGGAGGATAACATTTGAGGATACCAGCATCTTGTACCTTTCTGCCCCGCCGCTGGCCAAGGGCTCAACCATGCCCCTGCCAAGAATGGCCTGCACCGTCTCCTCAATGGGGTGAGGTGCGGCTAGGAATGGAAGATGTGCCTCGCGATTGGTACAGATTGTTTGTAGGTGAGTGATTGGGGTGTGAGTCGTGCATTGAGAAGTGTGTGAGGCTAGTGATTCAGTTGGTAGGAGACGACTGTTGAAGATGCATTCACTGACCTTGACCATTGGTCTGAGGTTATGAAGCTTCTTTGGGCACTGGAACCAGGTGATGGGGGCAACACTGCTGGCAGTGACAGCCTCGGTGATGTGGTCTCACATCGTTCTTTCTGGAGGGCCTCCTGGCCCCTGTGGGTAGAAGACCTCTCTTGCAGTGTTGACCCCCTGGATAAAGCTGGAGTGCTGCATGCGAGACCCTTGGTGCCCCTTCCCTGACATGCTGAGCCTTTTGTGTTGATGCTGAAGCACTTTTCCCATTTTTTAATGTTCGGAAGGAAATTCAGCTTTAAGAGCTGAAGACTCCCATTTGGGAACTCTTTTTAACGTTAATTTATTTTTTTAAAAGGCAGTAATGGCTGAAAACTGCATTTTTTTCACCTAATTTTTATTTTTATTAGTTCAGAAGGCATTGCCCTTTTAATGTAGTGCCCTTTAAATTTCCCTCAATGCCTAGCGAACTCGATTGCCTCGCATTCAGAGGCCGTTAGAAGCTGGGACACCGCTCCTGGATGGGAACTTCGACTCCCATGCATGCACTAACACCACCAGGAGGGTGTTACATGATAAGTTACTGCTGGGCTAAAAATCTTTAGCCCCCAGTGCAAATTTTTCTCTGGTAACGCTTTGTCCATTTTCAGCGGCCATTAACCCGAGGCCATTGTGACACCGGCAACTCTCATGGAATTTTTAGCCCTTAGATTCCTTAGGGCCCCACTCCTCTGATTCATTTAGATACACAGGGAGTCCTTTACAGCACAAGTTAGTGGAGGTCTTTGTTTGGAGACATGGTCAGAAAAGAGTTAATTATTTTAAAGAACAGCAGAGGTTGAACGGTAGAATTTCATGCATTTGTCTTCTCTACTGGAGTGAGAAAGTGGGCCTCCCAAGACAAGATAAGCACCTGCATGCTTATCATATCGTAGATGCTGAAAGGAACCATGCGTGGTACTGTGTGGGACTTAAATTAAGTTGGTCTGGCAACCTCGA
This sequence comes from Somniosus microcephalus, assembly GCF_052327205.1. Lineage (NCBI taxonomy): Eukaryota > Metazoa > Chordata > Chondrichthyes > Squaliformes > Somniosidae > Somniosus > Somniosus microcephalus. The sequence continues at coordinate 141,889,908 of NC_140998.1, forward strand.
ATAAGGAGAAATAAGGTGATTGAGAAAGTGAAGGGAAATAGCATTGTGAGATGAAGTCATGTCAATCAACAGGATAACTTTACCCATTGGTCATATATATATAGTAGCTTAGAGGCAGTTCCATGCCCTATAACGGCACTTAGATTAGTGATTTGTTGTCAACAAACATATATGAATCAGCGAATTATATCAGAAATTTGAATTTGACCCAGGAAGATTGAGCTCAAGAATTGTATACTCGATATACCTTGTTTCTCCAAATCATGTTCTCTTGATTTGTAAGTACTTTATCTTGTTTGAATGATTAAACTTTAAATAAGTGAAACTTTGCTTGTGAGTGTATTCTCTTACCATCATTGATTGAACTCAAATGAATATAACTAGCTAGCTAATGAAGCTCAGCGTAAGCTCGAGGAACAGCATCTCATCTTTCGATTATGCACTTTACAGCCTTCTGGACTCAACATTGAGTTCAACAAATTCAGATTGTAACCACAGCTCCCATTTTTTTCAGACAGCAGGGGCTGGATTTTAACTCAGGTGTCGTGTTATCCGAATTTCGTGTTTCCCACACGAATCTAAATGGATGTGGGAGATTGATGCAATTTTAACTTAACAGGCCAATTAATTTCCAGTGTGTGGGAAGCCTTTGCAAATGGGTTTTTCAGGACTGAAGTCCCCTCTGATGATGTCATCATTGCTGCTGCATTTAAGGTCCACAGCAAGCCTTGCTTCTTCTGCAGACTGCCAAGCTTCTTGACTGTGCAGTGTGAGGGAGCTGCAGCAAAAATGACAAGTGGGAGGGCATGATCAGCTCCTCGCTTTGATGAGGTGGCACTGCAGGCATTAGTGGATGGGGCTAGGGCCAACAGGGAGGTGCTCTTCCCTTCATCAGGGAGGAAGAGGCCTCCCACTCAGATCAAGGCTGTGTGGATGCAGGTGGCTGATGTAAAGTCCGCGCCTCAATAATACACGGACTTCGGGAGAACAGTTTAACAGGTACTTTACTGAACAAGAGGCAGCTTGAAACTGAAACTACAGAAGCCTGCTAGGGCCTTTTATACAGGGGTGGTCACTGCCGGTACTGCAGTCTAAGACCAGTTATTCCCTTAAAGGTACATACACAACAATTCCTCCCCTTTTAGATAAACAGTACATAACATTCATTTAACAACTAAATAATAACTAATTACAATTACAATTTTCTCAGTAATATATACATCAACTGAAATAGTCATTTATAAGTTCAGCCTTTGAGGAGGCTTCCTGATCCAGATTGGATAGCGCCTTTCTCGAGTATCCTGTTCTGGCGGTGGAGTCAATTCTGGCTCATTGTCATTGGTTGGTTCGTCAGCTTCCAATACCCCTGCTTCTGAGGTAGACGCAATCTGTACTTCGGGCTCATTACCAGGTGCACATGCTTGTGGTACAGGTTTGGCTTGTTCCTGTGACTCTAGAATCTGGTCAGCATGGCGTCTCACGATGCTCTCTCCAACGTCCACTGTGTACATTAGTGGTCCCTGCTGTGTGCATATCGTGCCTGGCTGCCATTTTTCTGTTCGGTAGTCGCGGGCCAAGACTGGTTGCCCTATCTTGAAGCTCCTGGTTGGCTTCTCATTTATGTGCTGGAACTGCTTATCCTCAACATCTCGTCTTATGTTTGGTTTGAGCAAATCCAAGCGACATCTTAGTCTCCGGTTGAAAAACAGTACGGCTGGAGTTTGGTTGGTTACTGCATGTGTCGCATTCCGGTAAGCAAACAGGAAGTTATCCACCTTGTGTTGCAGTGGTATGTCGTCATTATACATTGCCTTTATGGCCTTTTTAAAGGTCTGAACAAACCTCTCAGCCAATCCATTTGTGGCTGGATGATATGGGGCAGATGTATAATGTTTCACCCCATTATTCTTCAGGAACCTCCGGAAATCCTCAGACACAAACTGTGGGCCATTGTCGGAACAGATCTGTTCTGGCAACCCATTCCTGGCGAAGATAGTCCTTAGGACTGCAATAGTTTTCTCCGTGGTGGTGGTGGACATTTTAATGACCTCTGGCCATTTCGAATGGGTGTCCACAGCGATTAGAAACATTGAGTCCATAAATGGACCAGCGAAATCAATGTGTACCTGTTGCCATGGAGATGAGGGCCACTCCCATGGATGTAGCGGGGCCTGTGGTGGAGCATTTTGGACCTTCTGGCATCCTGTGCATCTCTTGGTCATATCCTCGATTTCTTTATCGATTCCCGGCCACCACACAAACGCCCTGGCTAGGCTCTTCATTTTTACCCCTCCCAGATGACCCTCGTGAAGCTCAATGAGTACTCTATCTTTCAACTTGGGTGGAATTACCACTCGGGATCCACACATCAAGGTTCCCCGGCACACTGACAGCTGTTCCCTCCTTGGCGAGAATGCTGGCAACAGTGAGTCGCCATATGCTGGCCATCCCTTCACCGTCAAGTCATAGACCCGAGAGAGTGTTGGGTCATTTCGGGTTTCCTTCTCAATACTTGCGTTTGTAACAGGCAAACATTCGACTATGGTCGCATGGAATATCTCCACCGGTTCCACTGCAGGTGCTTCTTCCGCCGTAGGCAACGGTAGGCGCGACAGCCCATCAGCGTTTCCATGTTGTTTCGTACCTTTGTACTCTATGTCATACTGATGTGCTCCTAGAAAAAAGTGACCATCTTTGCAGCCATTGCGCCGTCATCACCGGAACGCCCTTCTTTGGGTTAAAAATTGAGACCAGGGGTTGATGATCAGTCAGTAGGGTGAATTTCTGCCTGTGCAGATAGTGATTGAACTTCTTCACCCCCACACCAGGCTGAGGGCCTCCCTGTCAATCTGAGCGTAGTTACGCTCGGCTGAGGTTAGTGAGCGCGATGCAAAGGCTATTGGCCTCTCTGAACCATCACGGAATTTGTGTGACAGCACCGCTCCAATGCTGTAAGGTGACGCATCACATGCCAACCGAATCGGTAGTGTTGGGTTGTAGTGGGCCAATACTTCTTTTGAAGTGATTTGGCATTTACATTCCTGAAAGGCACGCTTACACTCATCACTCCATTTCCATGTTACACCAGTTTGAAGGAGGGCGTTCAGTGGGTGCAGAATTGTAGATAAATTCGGCAAGAACTTATGGTAGTAGTTCACCAACCCGAGGAACGACCTCAGTTGCGACACATTTTCTGGTGCTGGAGCCTTGACTACAGCCTCAATCTTGTCCAGCGACTTATGCAACGCTTCCTCATCAATCATGTGGCCACAATACGAGATTTGTCTCCTGAACAACTCGCATTTGGGATGGTTGGCTCGTAGCCCATATTCCTGCAATCTCGTGAGCACCTGTTCCAGGTTGGCAAGGTGTTCATTGTCATTTTCGCCCGTAACCAGGATGTCGTCCAAATAACACTGGGTCCCCGGGATCCGTTGCAGGACTTGTTCCATTGCCCTCTGCCACATAGCTGGGGCCGATGCTACCCCAAATACCAGTCGATTGTACTGGTAAAGGCCTTTGTGAGTGTTTATCGTGAGGTATTTCCTAGATGCTTCTTCCACCTCCATTTGTAGATATGCTTGAGCCAGGTCAATCTTTGTAAAACGTTTCCCTCCAGATAGTGAGGCAAAAATATCTGTACTGTGTGCAGGACTGGGTCCACAGTCACCTTGAAGTCCCCACAGATGTGAACCTTCCTTGGTTCCCCAGGCGTGCTGCTCAATGCTTTCTTCATTACAGGAACGATGGGTGTGGCCCACTCGCTCCAGTCCACCTTAGACAGCACCCCCGAACGCTCCAGACTCTCCAGTTCAGCTTCCACAGCTGGGCGTATCGCGTATGGCACCGGTCTGGCCTTGAAAAATTTTGGGGTTGCGTTATCCTCAATCTTTATGGTTGCCTTTACTCCTTTTAGAGTCCCAAGTCCTTGTTGGAACACCTCTTCCGCGTCAGATAGAATTTGTGACAGACGTCCAGGTGCGACGTCTTCATCTTTTTTGTCAGTCACAGTTAGTGCCAGAATGGAATGCCAATCCAATTGTAGTCTTCGAATCCATTCACGTCCCAATAATGGTGGTCCTCCATCTCGTAGTATATACATGTATAGTTTCTGTGTTTCCTTTCCGTTATATTCAACTGGCACCCTTATTTTTCCTCTGGGGTAGACCTTTTGCCCCGCGTATGTCTTCAATACTATGGACGTGCCCTTTAAGGGTATGTGTGAGAATAGCCGCTCATAGTCTCGTCGATTCATGACAGTTAGGGCTGATCCTGTGTCCAATTCCATCTTCACTGGGGACCCTGCTATCATGAGGGTGACCCAAATGGTTCGGTGATCTTCTTTTGCGATCACGTTGTGTAACTTTAAACAACTTAGTCGCCTGCTCCCGGAGTCCTTATCACTCTCCTGATCTTCTGAACTACTATCTGTCAGTTTCTTTACTTTCCTGTACTGTTCCTTAGTAGTTCTTGTCGTGTTGGTCTTCTTTCCCGACCTGCAGACTCTTGCTATATGTCCCATTTTCCCGCATTGCCTGCATATTTTGTCTTTAAACCAGCAGTCCTTCTGCTCATGGGTTGTTCTGCCGCAGCGATAGCACTTTTCGGCTCCATACGCCATTTCGTTAGCGCTGTATTCTTGTGGTTTCTGTTGTATTTCCGCAGCTCCCCGTGCTGCTGCTTCGTAGGATACTGCCACGCTGAAAGCCTGTTCTAGCGTCAGGTCCTTTTCCGAAAGTAGTCATTCCTGGGTTCCTTCACTCTGGAGCCCGCAGACAAACTTATCCCGGAAGGTGTCTGCCAGTCCTGCTCCGAACTGGCAGTGCTTCGATAACTTGGGTAGTTCCGTAAGATAGTCAGCATTGCTCTCATCTTTGTGCTGGTTTCTTTTATGGAACTTGAATCTTTCTGCTATCAGCAGTGGTGTAGGGCTTAGATGTTCCTGTAAGATATGAACAATCTCCTCAAAACTTTTCTCCATTGGTTTAGCTGGGGTAATTAAATTCCGCAATAGGCCGTACGTACTCGCACCCATCAGATTTAATAATACCGACGCCCTCTTTCCATCAGCCACCTCATTTGCCTTGCAGTACACTTCAATTCTTTCCACATACGTGGTCCAGTCTTCTACCTTGTTGTCGAAAGCAGTGATACTGCCACTTTTCGGCATCTTGGGCGATTTAAAATGGCGCCTCCCGCGCTTTTGCTTCTTACCCAATGGAATAAAATGGCGACTCCCGCGCTTTTGCTTCTTCCCCAATGGGATAAAATGGCGCCTCCCGCGCTTTTGCTTCTTCCCCTTACTGCCATGCTGCTCCTAGTGTTCTACGGGGTAATGGCGGCGACCCGCAGCATTGGCGCGCCTCGCTTTCCTTCCCCCCCGTTTAGTTTCTCTCCGCTGTCCTGTTCTCGAGCACCGACCGCGCCCTGTGCGCTCCACCCTCTCTCTCTTGTTTTCTTTTCCCGGCGACGCTGCGCGGCCCGATTTGTAGAGCCGCTCGATCGAGCTTGAGACCGCCGCAGTCCGGAAGGGTCAGCGCGCTACCTGCTACCAGCACGATTCGCTGGAACCACAGTCTCTCCCGCAATTCTCCAAACACCGATGGATTCTTTGGGCGGTTGCCGTTGGTCGACGCCTATTGCTCAGACTACGAGCTTGCAGGACCTTCCTTTCAGGCGAGATCCCCGTGAGATGATGCCACACTGCAGGTGAGTTCGAACTTACTCATCGCCAGTGTAAAGTCCGCGCCTCAATAATACACGGACTTCGGGAGAACAGTTTAACAGGTACTTTACTGAACAAGAGGCAGCTTGAAACTGAAACTACAGAAGCCTGCTAGGGCCTTTTATACAGTGGTGGTCACTGCCGGTACTGCAGTCTAAGACCAGTTGTTCCCTTAAAGGTACATACACAACAGCTGAGGAGGTCAACACCTTGGGAGTCACCCGCAGAACCTGGATACAGTGCAGAGAAATATTTCATGACCTTCAGCGCACTGGAAAAGTGAGTATGAATTTCCCATCACCCTCAATCTGATCCCCATTGCCTTTCCTCACTAGCACTCAGCTTTAACAATCTCTTCATCCACATCCCACTTGACACTGACATCCATGCACCCTTACCCATTCCCTCTCTCTCAATGCTCATGCTCACGTAACTATTCCACCATGCAGCCCTCATACTCCCTATCACTCTGATGCTTTGAATACAACTGAAAACACACAGGTCTTGCAACCTCACTCCATCTTTGTCTCCTTCTAAGTATCTATGCTAAGCAATCTCTACACTTACTCCTTCATTCTCACTCAACGTCCACTTGTCTCCCTCATTGCAGGAAAAGAGAGCTCATAACAAGAGAGAGCGAGCCAGGACAGGAGGAGGGACAGCCTCATTAGCCCACCTGACCCCCTGGGAGGAGGCCATCCTGGAAATTATGGGCATTGAGGATGATTCATAGAAACATGGCAACATAGAAGATAGGAGCAGAAGTAGGCCATTCGGCCCCTCGAGCCTGCTCCGCCATTCAATGAGATCATGGTTGATCATTCAAATTCAGTACCCTGTCCCTGACTTCTCCCCATATCCCTTGATCCCTTTAGCCATAAGAAATATATCCAACTCCTTCTTGAATATATTTAATGAATTGGCCTCAACTGCCTTCTGTTGTAGAGAATTCCACAGGTTCACCACTCTTTGGGTGAAGAAATTCCTCCTCATCTCTGTCCTAAATGGCTTACCCCTTATCCTTAGACTGTGATCCCTGGCTCTGGACTCCCCGGCCATCGGGAACATCCTTCCTGCATCAAGTCTGTCTAGTCCTGTTAGAATTTTATAAGTTTCAATGAGATCCCCTCTCATTCTTCTAAACTCCAGCGAGTATAAGCCCAATCGACCCAATCTCTCCCCATACGTCATTCCTGCCATCCCAGGTCTCAGTCTGGTGAATCTTCACTGCATTCCCTCCATGGCAAGAACATCCTTCCTCAGATAAGGCGACCAAAACTGCACACAATACTCAAGGTGTGGTCTCACCAAGGCCCTGTACAACTGCAGCAAGACATCCTTGTTCCTGTACTCAAACCCTCTCGCTACGAAGGCCAACATACCATTTGCCTTCTTAACCGCCTGCTGCACCTGCATGCTTACCTTCAGTGACTGGTGCAGAAGGACACCCAGGTCTCGTTGCACTTCCCCTTCTCCCAATCTATTGCCATTCAGATAATAATCTGCCTTCCTGTTTTTGCCACCAAAGTGGATAACCTCGCATTTATCCACATTATACTGCATCTGCCATGCATCTGCCCAACCACCCAACCTGTCCAAATCATACTGGAGCTTCTTGGCATCCTCCTCACAGCACACACGCCCACCCAGCTTTGTGTCGTCTGCAAACTTGGAGATATTACATCTAGTTCCCTCATCTAGATCATTAATATATATTGTGAATAGCTGGGGTCCTAGGACCGATCCCTGAGGTACCCCACTAGTCACTGCACGCCACTCGGAAAAAGACCCGTTTATTCCAACTCTTTGCTTCCTGTTTGCCAACCAATTCTCTATCCAAGTCAGTACCTTGCCCCCAATCCCATGTGCCTTAACTTTACATGCTAATCTTTTATGCAGGACCTTATCGAAAGCCTTCTGAAAGTCCAAATACACCACATCCACTGGTTCTCCCTTATCTATTTTAGCAGTTACATCCTCAAAAAATTCCAGTAGATTTACGTTTTGTAAATCCATGTTGACTTTATCCGATCCTGTCACTGTTTTCCAAGTGCTCTGATATTACATCTTTTATAATGGACTCTAGCATTTTCCCCACTACCAATGTCAGGCTTACTGGTCTGTAATTCCCCATTTTCTCTCTGCCACCTTTTTTGAATAGTGGGGTAACTTTAGCTACCCTCCAATCCATGGGAACTGTTCCAAAGTCTATAGAATTTTGGAAGATGACCAGCAATGCATCTACTATTTCTAGGGCCACTTCCTTAAGTACCCTAGGATGTAGATAATCAGGCCCTGGGGATTTATTGGCCTTCAATCCCGTCAATTTCCCTAACACCATTTCCCTACAAATACTGATTTCTTTCAGTTCCTCCCTCTCATTAGACCCTATGTTCCCCGACATCTCTGGGAGATTATTTGTGTCCTCCTTTGTGAACACAGAACCAAAGTATGTATTTAATTGGTGTGTCATTTCTTTGTTACCCATTATAAATTCCCCTGATTCTGACTGCAAGGGACCTATGCTTGACTTCACCAATCTTTTACTCTTCACATATCTATAGAAGCTTTTACAGTCAGTTTTTATGTTCCCTGCAAGCTTACTCTCATACTCTATTTTCCCCCTCTTAATTAATCCCTTTGTCCTCCTTTGTTGAATCCTAAACTGCTCCCAATCCTCAGGTTTACTGCTTTTTCTGGCCAATTTATATGTCCTCTCCTTGGATCTTATGCTAACCCTAATTTCCCTTGTTAGCCACGGTTGATTCACCTTTTTTGTTTTATTTTTATGCCAAACAGGGATGAACAAATTCTGTAGTTCATCCATTCGGTCTTTAAATGTTTGCCATTGCCTATCCACCGTCAACCCTTTGAGTAACATTCCCCAATCAATCCTACCCAACTCACGCCTCATACCATCGTAGTTTCCTTTATTTAAATTCAGAACCCTAGTCTCTGAGTCAAATACTTCACTCTCCATCTTAATGAAGAATTCTATCATATTATGATCGCTCCACCCCAAGGGGCCTCGCACAACAACATTGCTAATTATTCCTTTCTCATTACATAATACCCAGTCTAAGATGGTCTGATCTCTAGTTGGTTCCTCGACATATTGGTCCAGGAAACCATCCCGTATACAGTCCAGGAATTCCTCCTCCACAGTATTGTTACTAATTTGGTTAGCCCAATCTATATGTAGATTAAAGTCACCCATGATAACTGCTGTGCCCTTATTGCACGCGTCTCTAATTTCCCGTTAAATGCCATCCGCAACCTCCGCATTACTGTTTGGGGGTCTGTATACAACTCCCACTAATGTTTTCTGTCCCTTGGTATTTCTCAGCTCTACCCATACAGATTTTACATCATCAGGCTAATATCCTTCCTTACAAATGTGTTAATCTCCTCTTTAACCAGCAATGCTACCCCACCTCCTTTTCCTCTTTGCCTGTATTTCCTGAATATTGAATACCCCTGGATGTTGAGTTCGTGCATGGGGGACAGACAGACGGGTGCAACACAGCATGCTGGTGACAGAAAAGTTTCCCATCTCTGTCTTTGACATTGCATGAGTCGCTGATAATGATTGTGAAGCTGTAACAGATGGACGTATGAGCATCTGCAAAAAGCTATGTGCATGTAGCCTTTGCATCACATCTCTGACTCTTTCCTTTACTCCCCCACAGGACCATCACAAGCATCCGTCCCACCTAGCCAGGAGGAAGAGGCTGAGCAGCAAGACTCCTCAGAGGAAGATGCAACCTCTGAGGGCGCCGCCTCAGCAGAATTCTGAGCATCCAGCACCAGCGCAGACACTCACACCTCGATGGGACTTTCGGGACATAGAGTAGTGTTGCCACCTGGTGTATCACAGCTCACAAGTGAGCATCAGCAGATTGTGGAGACAGGGACAGCAGTGGAGAGTCTTAGTCGGAGGGTGCAGGATTCTGCCAGCTCGGCTCAGCAGCATGTCGACCCTCTGCCTTTGGGTCCATCCATAAGATCAGAGGTGATGGAACTCCAGGCACAGATGCAGGAGTCTCTGGCAGGTTTTGTCTCCAGGGTCGCTGCGAGTGTGGAGCGAATGGAGGAGTCCATAGCGAACATGAGCAGAGCCTTTGTGGAGTCATTGGCGCATGAACACATCACCACGGAAAGGATGGCTACCTCCGTGGAAACGATTGCTACCTCCGTGGTAAGGCTGGCTACTGTACAGGAGAGGATGGCTACGGTAGAGGAGAGGAGGGTTACAGCCATGGAGGAACTTAGTTGCCAGCGTATGGAAAACATGGTCATTGTTCAGAATAGAATGACATCTCTTTAGAGCGATGGGCATCTATTGAACAGAGAAACCAAACCTTCTGAGTAGGACTGCCATTGCAGGTACGGGTCCCCATGGCCCCCCTGATGTGCAGCAAAGTGCTCTTCAGCCACTTGCAGGCGCTGAGGGGGACCTGACTCATGAGAGGGAGGTTGGTGGCATACCTCAAGGAAGTGGGGGCTCCTCTCCAAGCACTCACACTTCCATGCCACTGCAGAGCCCTCGGTCAGAGCCCCACCGGAGTCCACACCCAAGTGAGACAGACGTCTCAACCCCTGCACAGCCGCAGGAGCAGCAGACTGTTGACGAGCCCTCACAGGCTCGCAACCCCAGAGGACGCCCGCCGAAGATGTCGAGACAGGAGCAGCAGGAAAGTGAGCAAGGGGCCTCCACATCTGCTGAAGCCACAGGGGAAGCACTATGTAGGAGCACAGAAAACAGAAATCACAGAAAAACCCCACAGTGCAGATAGAGGCCATTTCGGCCCATCGAGCCTGCACCGACACATATCCCACCCGATCCCCGTAACCCCACACATTTTAATCCCCCTAACACTAAGGATCAATTTATCATAGCCAATCAACCTAACCTGCACATCTTTGGACTGTGGGAGGAAACCGGAGCACCCAGAGGAAACCCACGCAAACACGGGGAGAATGTGCAAACTCCACACAGACAGTCACCCGAGGCCGGATTCGAACCCGGGTCCCTGGCGCTGTGAGGCAACAGTGCTAACCACTATGCCACCGTGCTGCACGTGTAATAGGAAGATAAAGCACAAGTAGTCACAAGGGTAGTCACTCGGGTGGAATTTTGTGTTTAGCGTAAAAATGCCATCACGTCGTAATTGTACATAAAAATTGTGATGGCAAATGTTGCAGTTGTGGCATCTGTCATTTCGCATTTGGAACTTCCACACTGAGGTCTTAGGAATACTTGCAACTGTCAGTATGGTGGTCGGAGTGCTAGGAATCCTCTGGTTCTTGGCCATTGTCAATGCTCTGGTAAGAAGCTGCGAGGCAAAAGTGTTTGATTGACTAGGCTAAGCAAATCTGGCCAGGATGAGTGTGTCCCTTGCATCCCGGGCAGCAATGTTCTTGCCTACTGCTGCTGCTGGTTGATGGGCCTCTGCAGGATGTTCGTTTTCGCCCTCCTCCTCCTCCTCATCATCTGAGGAGGATATGTGAGGAGCCACTAGGCCCTCAGGAATCTGCAAGCCATGACGCTGTGCCATGTTATGAAGTGCACAGCAAACCACAATGATTCTGGAGAGACGATAGCAAAATACTGCGGATGTTGGAAATCCGAAATAACAACAGAAAATGCTGGAAAAACTCAGCAGGTCAGGCAACATCCGTGGACAGAAATTTGAGTTGACATTTCGGGTCGAACCCTTCAAAACTGGAAAGAAAAGATGGATCGGAGGCAGGGCTGCGATCGGACAAAAGAATAAAAGAAACAAAAGAAGAAAAAAAGAGACAATGAAAGCTGTTAGAAGCTAGACGAGATGGTAATAGGCTGAGATTGGGTGTAAAGTGTACTGGCAGGGCAAGGGATAGCTGCCAGGTGTGAGAGCGAAACAAAAGGAAAGGGGCGGGGGGGGGAAAGGAGTGGAAAAATTGCAAGAAAAAATGAAATAGGGGGCGAGGTTATGATCTGAAATTGTTGAACTCGATATTGAGTCCGGATGGCTGCAGAGTGCCTAATCGGAAGATGAGGTGCTGTTCCTCGAGTTTATGTTGAGCTTCCGTGGAACAATACAAGAGGCCAAGGACGGTAAGGTCCGAGTGGGAATGGAGCGTTGAATTCTGGAGACCCTGGCTGCTGAGTACTGCATCTATCCAGGCATCTGAAGTGCATTATCAGCAAACTGATGGTTTGCTCCATTATGGCTCTGGTGGACATGTGGCTGGAGTTGTAGCTCTCCTCAGCTTCGTTGGATGGTCTCCTCAACGGCGTCATCAGCCACGTCCTCAGGGGATAGCCCTTGTGTCCAAGTAGCCATCCATTAAGTTGGTCTGGCGGACTGAATAGCGGAGGCACACTAGACTGGCACAGTATGAAGGAGTCATGGCAACTACCAGGGTACATGGCACAAACATGCAAAATTTCCTTCTTGCGGTCACACATCAGCTGAACGTTAAGGGAGTGGAAGTCCTTGCGGTTGACAAAAATACTTGGATTGCGATGGGGTGCAGTAAGGGCCACATGTGTGCAGTCAACGATGCCCTGCACCCTTGGAAAGCCTGCCAGATGAGCTAATCCAACCGCTCGCGCCGTGACACTGCTCAATCCTTGGTGAAATGGATGTGATTGTGCATGAGGGCAAAGAGGGCATCGGTTACCTGCGTGATGCAAGTGTGTGCGGCCGCCTGGGAGATACCGCTGATGTCTGCTGCTGATCCCTGGAATGAGCCTGAGGCAAAAAAGTTGAGTGCGGTGGTGACTTTGACGGTCACTGGTAATGCTTGTCCACCTGGTCCTCTGGCAGCAGGTCTTGCTGTAGCATTGCGCAGGTGTCAGTCACTACCTCTCGCGAAAGTCGGCGCCGCCTTTGGCACTGCTGCTCAGACATGTTAAGATAGGTGACACTACATCTGTAGACCCTGTTTGGGGGCTATGTCCTGCACCAATGGGCTTCTAAGCGCTGGCCCCTTCTGGCCTGTGCAGCCTCAGGTGGGTGAGCAACAGGCTGGCGCTCCTGCTGCTGCTGCTGTTGCAGGTGCTGCTGTTGTTCCTGGCTCTGCTGGTGCTGCGGCTGGTGCTCGAGCTCCTCTAATGCCCAGATGGGAAGGAAATAAATGGCTCCCATGCTTCTGGTATATGCCTCCATTGAGGAAGCGCTGAGTGAAGGTGGCGAGAGGGATTTCCCAGGCGTCACACTGGAGATGGGTGTGAGGCTCCAACCTTCCACAGGTATGGTTAAGCCTTCTAAAAGTTGCCCCAGACCTGAGACCACTAAGACCTGCCACCTGCAATTGATGGCTGATCAAATCTCCTGTTTAATGTTTGACCTGCAGTTGATAGTCAGCAATCCAATAGTGCTCGCGCCAGGTTTCACATTCGTGTTTCCCACCAGGTGTGTTTTAAGTGGGAAAAGGGTTAAATTTGCAAGGGCCTTTTAAAATAGGATTATAGAGGCCATTTAGTGGTTGTTAAGGGCCTTAAAGACCAGTCCCGCCTGTTGGATGCGGGAGGGAGTTGGGACCATCAGACATGCCTGAGTTAAAATTGCTCGGAGTTGGGAACCAGGCAGTGGGGGGTGGTGGGGGGGGTCCCGCCTGCCAGTTTTTGCGATTTTAACCCCCCGCACGCCTCCAAGCCCGACTCCACGGCTCAATGAAAATCGAGCCCCAGCTGTTGGTAATGATTCTGCTGTTGCCATTTACAGCTCCTCTCGACCCATCTTTTGTTTCTTCACTTGTCCCATTACTACCCCCTTTTGCCTTGCACCATCATCCCATTTGTCATTTAATCACTTCTGCCTTCCACCCTATCACAGACCTTCCCTTTTGTTCTTTCTTCCCCTCCCCCCTTTATCCCTCTCCCCTTTTTTAAGCAGAGGTGTAACATTTTCAATCCTCTTGTTCTCTGGCATCACCCCAATAGCCAGGAGGATTGGAAGATTGTGGCCAGAGCCTCTGCAATTTCCACCTATATTTCCCTCAGTAACCTCGGGTGCATCCCATCTGGACTGGGTGACTTTCCTACTTTGAGGACTGCCAACCTTTTAAGTACATCATCTTTTTATCTATTTTTATCCTAACCAATATCGCTGCTGCATCCTCCTTTACTGCTACATTGGCAGCATCCTCATCTCTAGTGAAGTGCAATGTACTCATTTAGTACCTCAGCCATGCCCTCTGCCTCCACAAGATCTCCTGTTTGGTCCCTAATCGGCCCCACCCTTCCTTTGACTACCCTATGACTATTGTTGTGTTTATAAAAGACTTTCGGGTTCCCTTTGATGTTAGCTGTTAATCTATTCTCATACTCTCTCTTTGCCCCTCTTACTTCCTTTTTCCGATCTCCTCTGTACCTTCAATATTCAATTTGGTTCTCTACCATATTATTAACCTTACAATTCTCATAAGCCTCCTTTTTTCTGTCTCATTTTAACCTCTATATCTTTAGCCATCCAGGGAGCTCTAGCTTTGGATGCCCTTCCTTTCCTTCTCAGGGGATTGTGTCTGCTCTGTACTTGAACCAGCTGCTCTGATTAGCGACATCTTCTGGTGCTAACGTGTGGCACAAGCCACACAAATTTCTCCCCCTAAGTGTTTACAGTCACACAGATTAAACTATTTTAGCTTTAATGAAGTAAGGCCTGAGATGTAACTATGGTTACCCTCTGGGATGGCAGTAAAGTAGTCTGGTCTTAAGCTTGCTTTAGAGCACATAGTCGCATTTGCATGCTTCACAAACTGACAACTTGATTAGAAAATGGATTCAACAAATTGAAAATGACATATTTGGTTAAATTAGATAGTTTTATTTGGACTAAACTCAAATGAGCAAATGGAGGTCAAAACAACTTGGTCTGATCACTGAAGAACTTTCCTTTAGTTATAGGAAAGTTAAAACCAGATATTTTGAAAATGGTAGTAAGGCTTGTGAGTCCATATACTATTAGTATTAATTAAATCACGTGACTGATGGTCAAATTAGCACAAACACTTCAAAAATAAATGAGCAATGCATAGTTCCATAAAACTCTTTACTCCACAGAATAAAAAAGATTTAGGTGGTAATTTCCCCCATAACCACCTGGGAGGTCATCTGATGGAGTGGATTGTCCATCTCTTGTCGAACCCACCCAATTTTCAACCCTTTGAATTGTATGGGTTGTAATACAGGCGGGCAATGCACTCTGCCACATTGCCACCCAATGATGAAGGTGAAAATTATCCCCTTAGATTCTCTCTTTAATAATGTAAACTTCCCAAAGATCACTTAGAAAGAGAATGAATTATTTACCTAACTAATAAAAATTGTAACTAAAAATTCTGAGAAGCTCTAGGACACTGGAGAATTTTATAAACAATGTGGAAAGATTCTTCTTTAGAAGCTGCTACAAATATTTAAGGAAGTCTGTAAAAACAGATAAAATGATTGTCTTGCCTAAGGAAGAAGCTGGAAGCTATAGGAGGGCATGGCCTAATCGGAATTCATCTGAGATATGGATTCCAGCTCCAAGATTTGTCTACTGGTAGATGAGAAACTCACTGAAACTACTTATATCAAAAGAGGAATGAAGCAAGGTTGTGCACTGTTATTCAACATACTTGGTGTCTTTGTTAATATTGGCCCGGATATTCCGATCCCTACAGGTGTGTGTACGCGCTGTGTACACAAGCGTAGGGACATCGGAAATGCTGATTTCAGGCATGCCAAGCGCATGCGCTGAAAACCGGTATTTCTGATCTGTCAAGAATGCTCTCCACAGATTGGATGCCTGCCCTGGAGAAGGGCCTCTGCGGGCAGATAGTTCCGCTTTCTGCAGAACCTCCGCCCACAGAAAACCCTTAAAAATCTTACGCCTGGTAAAAGCAGGCGTAAGGCCGACTTTTACCAGCATAAGAGTTGAAAAAAAGTTTTTTAAACATTTTCACTGATTTATAATTTAAAAATACTTGTAAAAAGGTAAGTTTATTTTTAGCCCCATAAAAAACTTTAATTATTTTTTTTAAAAAAATTCAATTTTTGTTTAAAATATTTAATTTATTGTAATTTCAACTCATTTTAAAAAGGTGATTTTTTAAAAATGTATTTAATGTTTTACTGTGCTTTTGGGGTGATCTCCATTCATATATTTGACAGGTCTATCACGATAGAGATACACACACACGTTCAGCAATCCAGAATCAAATCACAAGCCTACCTAATTGATCTCCCAATTGTTCCAGCCATTCTCGTCCCCCTAAACCCGCTGCACCCCACTGGGCCTCATGAACATCCTGACCTGAAGTATTCCCCCTGATACTTCACCTGACTTTTTGAGCAAATCAATTGCACTATAACTCCCACAGGCCACCACAAACAGCACGATGGCTCCCCACGCCAGGCTTGGGCCCTGCTTCAGCCCTGAAAATGTTGCTATTTACTTTCTTCTCTGTCGCCTCCCCTGGTTTCGCTCACACTCCAAACTTTGCTCCCTGACCTCGCTTCTTATTTGTTAAAAATAGAGTGGGCAAGAAACAAAGAAAGATTCGCATTTATACAGCGCCTTTCATAACCACCAGATGTCCCAAAGCGCTTTACAGCCAATGAAGTAATTTTGAAGTGTAGTCACTGTTGTAATGTGGGAGATGCAGCGGCCAATTAGCGCTCAGCAAGCTCACACAAACAGCAATATGATAATGACCAGATAATCTCTTTTTTTGTTATGTTGATTGAGGGATAAGTATTGGCCAGGACACAGGGATAACTCCCCTGCTCTTCTTCGAAATAGTGCCATGGGATCTTATAAGGCCATCTGAGAGAGCAGACGGGGCCTCGGTTTAACATCTCATCCAAAAGACGGCACCTCTGACAGTGCAGCACCCCCTCAGCACTGCACTGGAGTGTCAGCCTAGATTTTTGTGTTCAAGTCTCTGGAGTGGGACGTGAACCCACAACCTTCTGACTCAGTGGTGAGAGTGCTACCACTGAGCCACGGCTGACACCCCAATGCATATTGATTGCTTTCATTAAAACAACCTCAGATTTAATCACAATTCTCTTCTTATGCTTTTAGGAAACGATTCAATTCAAACCATATGTTCAACTAATCTGCAAATGAAGGTGGGATAAAAGAGGGATAATGCCAAATGATTCCTGAAGCTCTTCAATCACCAGAACTTGGATCCATTGCTATGTTGGAGCTTGTACCTGAAATGTGAAATAAAAACCATTGTGACCAAGCAATTGACCAAGCAGACTCAATTTGTTATTTTAACTATAGATTTATGCTGTTAAGCATTAAGTACATCCACAACACACAGACTGTTAAATACATAGGTAAATGTAATGTTCCATTAGGAAACATTTTTTAAGTAATAGGAGGAACCCTATTGAAGGTGAATTACTCCGAGTACAAGCGTAAACCAAAGATTTCAAGCCAAGTATTAGAGAAGGAACGAGAAATGTTAAAATAAATAGATGGGGAGAGCAAGGAAAATGCAAATAATTAGGGAAGAACAAATTAATTGGGAATTTCCTTGGAGTTCTCCCGATCGGCTGCCGTAACTTATCCCAACCAGATCAACTATAAAATTACCTCCTACTTTCTGTAACTGGAGAAAAGTTACTGTCAATGTCATTCTGGGATCAGCAGGCATTTTAATTAGCAAATATCCAGGCTTATTGATTTCAGAAACATGCTGGACCTTTAGCAGAACTACTTATAAAGGGTGAAGCCAATTAACAGAACAGCGCACAAGAATGGAGTGGCTGCCCCCACTTTGTCTGTGCAACTTGCAGGAGTTGCTGAGTCTGATGGTCTTGGGAAACTGAATTAGTATGTGGGTTGAGTGCTGATCGAAAGCTTCATTCTCTGCCTTAACCTGATGTGCTCTTGCATGCTGGTACTGATCCCACGCATATCCCATTCACAACCATCTGTGCTTATTGAAGTGTTTCTGGAACGATTTTTCACATTTCCATCATCAATTTTAGTCCTGTAAATCCCGCTTTCATTTAGATAGGAATAGCAGACTTGTGAAGCATGATAATAACTGTAGTGTATGTACTTTGAAGAAGGAACTATATTCTGCAGCCCCTGTATACTGCAGTACCAGTAGTGACCACCCCTGTATATAAGCCTGTGAAGTAACTTTGTATAGTAGTTCCAGTTTTGTCTCCATTCAGTAAACACCTGTTATAACCAACTTCTGCAGTCCGTGTCTCAATTACACACGGACATTACATTGGCAACGAACAGGTCCGAACTTACCTACAGTTCTGCACCACCTCACGGGGATCCATCCCTGAAGCGAAGTTATTAGAGGTCGAAGCCAGAAGGAAGAAATCCAAAAAGAAAAAACAAACAGAAGAAACGGGCGTCGACCATGGGCAACCACCCTCTGATTCATCGAATTCGAAGATTTGCAGGAGAGGCTGTCGAGAACTGGGCTTGGTTCTCCAGTCTATGGTGTTCCAGCTAATCGGGCTGGTGGCAGGTAGTACACTGATCCTTCCTGGGCTGCGGCGGGCTAGAGCTCGATCGGGTGGCTTTTCAACAGGGCCGAGCAGCGTTGTCGGGAAGAGGAGAGAGAGAGAGAGGGTGGAGCACACAGGGTGCGGCCGGTGCTACAAAGCCGGGCAGCGTACAGACCCAAGAAGAGGGAGGAAAGTGTCCCATAGGGTCTGCTCTGACGACGGGAACAGTAATTAAAATAAAAGAAAAAGAAATTAGAAGCGCAGAAAGCCGCAAGGAGCTGCAGTTTGCCACGGGGACCGCGGAGAGCGGCGTTGGCAGCAGCACGGGGGGAAGCGCGCGAAGACCATAGGGCGTCACCATCAAGGCATAAAAACGCCAGCAACAGCGTTGGCAGCAGCGGAAAAGACAGAAAGCGCGGGAGGCGCCATCTTAATCCAGCGGGGAAGAAGGAAAAGCGCGGGAGGCGCCATTTTGTTCAATCGGGGAAGAAGGCAAAGCGCGGGAGGCGCCATTTTGTTCAATCGGGGAAGAAGGCAAAGCGCGGGAGGCGCCATCTTAGATCTCCAAGATGCCGAAGACTGGCAATATCACTGCCTTCGATAATGAAATAGAAGACTGGACCACGTATGTGGAAAGAGTCGAAGTATATTGCAAGGCAAATGAAGCAGCCGAAGAGAAAAAGGCATCGGTACTACTAAACTTAATGGGCGCAAGAACGTACGGCCTATTGCGGAACCTGATCACTCCAGTCAAACCGATGGAGAAGAGTTTTAACGAAATTGCTGATATCCTACAGGAACACCTAAATCCTACACCGCTGCTGATAGCAGAAAGATTTAAATTCCACAAGAGAAATCAGCATAAAGATGAGAGCAATGCTGATTACCTTACGGAACTATGCAAGCTATCAAAGCGCTGCCAGTTCGGAGCAGGACTGGCAGATACCCTACGGGACAAATTTGTCTGTGGACTCCTGAGTGAAGGAACCCAGAAGAGGTTACTCTCAGAGAAAGAGCTGACGCTAGATAAGGCTTTCAGCATGGCAGTATCGTACGAAGCAGCAGCAAGGGGAGCTGCGGAAATACAGCAAAAGCCACAGGAATACGGCACCCATGAAATGACACGGGGATTTGAAAAATGTTATCGCTGCGGCAGAACAACCCATGACCAGAAGGACTGCTGGTTCAAGGACAAGACATGCAGGCAATGCGGAAAGATGGGACACATTGCACGAGTTTGCAGGTCCGGAAGAAGACTAACGACAACAAAAAGACTACTAATGAAAAGTACAGGAAAGTACAAAAGATGATGGACAGTAGTTCCGAAGACCAGAAGAGCAATAGTGAATCCGGGAACAAGAGACTAAGCTGTCTCAAACTACACAACGTAATCGCAAAAGAGGATCACCGAACCATTTGGGTCACCTTCACAATAGCAGGGTCCCAAATCAAAATGGAATTGGATACAGGATCAGCCCTGACCATCATGAATCGACGAGACTATGAGCGGCTATTCTCACACATACCCTTGAAAGACAAATCCATTGTCTTGAAGACATATACGGGGCAGAAAGTATACCCCAGAGGGAAAATAAGGGTGCCTGTCGAATACAACGGCAAGGAAATACAGAAATTGTATCTGTACATACTGCAAGATGGTGGACCACCGTTATTGGGACGCGAATGGATCAGGAAGATAAGTTTAGACTGGCACTCCATTCAGGCACTGACTGTGGCTGGTAAAAAGGATGACGACGTCACACCTGGACGATTGTCAAAAATCTTAGCTACCACTAAAGATGTATTTCAACAAGGACTGGGAAATCTTAAAGGCGTAACTGCCTCGATAAAAATAGAAGAGAATGCAATTCCCAAGTTTTTCAAAGCAAGACCGGTACCGTATGCAATTCGCCCAGCCGTCGAGGCAGAGCTGGAGAATCTGGAGAATGCAGGCGTGTTATCTAAGGTAGGCTGGAGCGAGTGGGCGACGCCCATCATTCCTGTCATGAAGAAAACGTTAAACAATAAGTTTGAGGAGCCAAGGAAGGTTCGCATCTGTGGGTACTTCAAGGTGACTGTGAACCCAGTCCTTCACACAGTACAGTATCCTCTTCCGAGGATAGAAGATATTTTTGCCTCACTATCTGGAGGGAAACGTTTTACAAAAATTGACCTAGCGCAAGCATATTTGCAGATGGAGGCTGAAGAATCCTCTAAGAAATATCTCACGATAAACACTCACAAAGGTCTTTACCAGTATAATCGACTGGTATTCGGAGTAGCATCAGCTCCGGCTATATGGCAAAGAGCGATGGAACAAGTCCTGCAAGGGATTCCGGGGACTCAGTGTTACTTGGACGACATCCTAGTGACAGGTGAAAATGACAGTGAACACCTTGCTAACCTAGAGCAGGTGCTCACTAGACTAAGAGAACATGGGCTACGAGCCAATCGCCCCAAGTGCGAGTTTTTAAAGAAACAAATATCGTATTGTGGCCACGTGATTGATGAAGAGGGGTTACATAAGTCCCCTGACAAAATTGAAGCGGTAGTTAAGGCTCCAGCGCCTGAAAATGTGTTGCAACTGAGGTCATTCCTCGGATTGGTGAATTACTACCATAAGTTTTTGCCGAATTTGTCCACAATTCTGCACCCACTGAACGCCCTGCTACAAACTGGAGTAGTATGGAAATGGAGCGATGAATGTAAGCGGGCCTTTCAGAAGTGTAAAGGCCTGATCACTTCAAGAGAAGTATTGGCTCACTACAACCCATCACTACCGATAAGACTGGTGTGTGATGCGTCTCCCTACGGCGTTGGAGCGGTACTGTCACATAAATTCCTTGATGGTTCAGAGAGGCCGATAGCTTTTGCGTCACGTCGTTAACTTCAGCCGAGCGTAACTACGCCCAAATTGACAGAAAGGCCCTCAGCCTGGTGTGGGGGGTGAAGAAGTTCAATCACTACCTGCACGGACAGAAATTTACTCTACTAACTGATCATCAACCTCTTGTCTCCATTTTCAACCCTAAGAAGGGCGTCCCGATAATGACAGCACAACGGCTACAGAGGTGGTCCCTTTTCCTAGGGGCACACCAATATGACATTGAGTACAAAGGAACTAAACAGCATGGGAATGCTGATGGATTGTCGCGCCTACCGTTGCCGACGGTGGAAGAAGCACCTGCAGTGGATCCTGTGGAGATATTCCACTCGACCATAGTCGAATGTCTACCTGTGACGAATGCAAATATAGAAAAGGAAACACGAAATGACCCGACACTCTCCAGGGTCTATGATTTAACGGTGAAGGGATGGCCAGCACATGGCGAACCACTGTTGCCAGCATTCTCGCCGAGAAGAGAACAGCTGTCAGTGTGCCGAGGAACCTTGATGTGTGGATCCAGAGTAGTAATTCCACCCACATTGAAGGATAGAGTGCTCAGTGAGCTTCATGAGGGTCATCTGGGAGGGGTAAAAATGAAGAACTTAGCCAGAACGTTTGTGTGGTGGCCGGGAATCGATAGAGAAATCGAAGAGATGACCAAGAGCTGTACAGGATGCTAGAAGGTCCAAAATGCCCCACCACAAGCCCCTCTACATCCATGGGAGTGGCCCTCATCTCCATGGCAAAGGGTACACATTGATTTTGCTGGTCCATTTATGGACTTGATGTTTTTAATTGCGGTGGATGCACATTCAAAGTGGCCAGAGGTAATAAAAATGTCCTCAACCGCCACAGAAAAAACTATCACAGTCTTACGAACCATATTCGCCAGAAATGGGCTGCCTGAACAGATTTGCTCCGACAATGGACCACAGTTTGCGTCTGAAGAGTTCCGGAGGTTCTTAAAGAACAATGGTGTTAAACATTACACATCCGCCCCATATCATCCAGCCACCAATGGATTGGCTGAGAGGTTCGTTCAAACATTCAAGAAGGCTATCAAGGCAATGTGTAATGAAGACATACCCCTACAACACAAGGTGGATAACTTCTTGTTTGCCTACCGGAATGCGACACATGCGGTTACCAACCAAACTCCAGCCATGATGTTCTTCAATCGAAGACTAAGATGCCGCTTGGATTTGGTTATGCCAAACATCAGAAGAGATGTGGAGAACAGGCAGTTTCAGAATATGAATGAAAGGCCAACCAGGAGTTTCAAGATAGGTCAACCAGTTTTGGCCCGGGACTACCGCACAGTGAAATGGCAGCCAGGAACGATCTGCACACGGCAAGGACCTCTAATGTATACCGTGGACGTTGGAGAGAGCATTGTAAGACGCCATGCTGACCAGATTCTAGAGTCACTGGAAAACGTCAAATCTACACCACGATCCTATATACCTGGTGATGAAACCGAAGTACCAATTGCATCTCCCTCAGAATCGGTGATATTGGAAGCAGACGAACCAAACAACGACGCTGATCCCGAATCAACTTTGCCAGAAGAACCTGATACCCCAAAGAGGCGTTATCCGGACAGAATCAGGAAGCCTCCTCAAAGACTGAATTTATAATTGATTAACTTCAGCTAATGTATATAGCAACTGTAATTGTAAATATGTTATTTAATTATTAATCGAATGTTATGTACTGTTTAGCTAAAAGGGGAGGAATTGTAGTGTATGTACCTTGAAGAAGGAACTATATTCTGCAGCCCCTGTATACTGCAGTACCAGTAGTGACCACCCCTGTATATAAGCCTGTGAAGTAACTTTGTATAGTAGTTCCAGTTTTGTCTCCATTCAGTAAACACCTGTTATAACCAACTTCTGCAGTCCGTGTCTCAATTACACACGGACATTACAATAACCCAGAGGCGGGGGCGGGGGGGCGTTGGTGGTGGCAGGGGCAGCGGTAGCGGGAGTGAAACCCATAAAAAGTTGCAACGCATTAGAATGTCCTATTTCAGCACGGCTACCTAATTATAATTTTATTTCCAGATTTAACGTCTCCTATGCACGACAGTGGGTGTGATGTTCACCCGCATGACGCAATCTCAACTCAACTATTTAAACGGCCAATTGAAAGATGGCATTTGGATGAGCTAGGAGTTTGTGCAAAGAGACGGGGAAATTTAACGATGGACTCAGGACAGTCAAAGGCTGCACCCCGCTTTAACAACGCATCACTTGATGTATTGCTTGATGAGGAGCAGGGAGGAGATCATATCTTCCCTGGCAATAGGAGGAAGAAACCTGCTGCTGTCACCGAGAAGGCATGGTTGAAGGTGGCTGAGGAAGTCATCAGCAGGAGCACTGTGCTTTATATCTGAATCCAGTGTAGGAAGTGGTTAAATGACCTAACCAGGTCAGGAAAGGTGTGTACAGTTGCAGATTCACCTACATCCTGTAGTGCACCCCCGCCCCACTGTGCCTTGTCCATCACATCACTCCTCACATCCAGTTAAGTTAGAAGGGCACCCTTTATTCACTTTCAATGCACTTCCTCAAAACCCCATTTATCCATCAACCACTACCACTCACCGCAATCCTTATGCAATTTAATGTATCTGCTTGAGAGTCACCCTGACCGAACACACTGCATCCATTGGGTGAACACGTGCCTTTACAGTCACTCATAGGTCTGCTCTTTCCCCCGTTGCAGGTGAAGCGAGCACAAACCACAGGGGAGAGGGAGAGAACCAGAGGTGGCCCCCACAGATAGTGCAGCTAACATCCTCAGAGGAAGAGGCCTTGGAGATCATTGGCATATCAGTGTCATTGACATTCGGGGTTGGAGAGACTGGGACTTCGCAGCTGCCTGCTGACAGAATTAAATACCTTCGAATCACAACTCATACAAGACTCAGTCATGTTGACTTGATTTCAACAATGAGTGAAATATGATCATCTTAATTATGCTGAATGGCAACATTGTAACATTGCCAATGCTGCTTCATATCCATCTCTTCTCTCTAACAGGGCCTTCACACGTAGAGCAGCAGTCCAATTGACTTTCCTGACGACGATTCCTCAGAGGAGCTGATTCCTTCTGAGAATGCACCATCACAAGATATACTACCAGGCGCCAGCTCAGATACTCGCACTTCACTGAGTCCTGATCGTCAGTTAGTTGGGTTTTCACCTGTTGATTCACAATTCACAAGTGAGTACAAGCAGACACTGGTGGCAGGGACAGCTGTGGAGAGTCCGTGTTGGAGGGCAAAGCCCTCTCCAAGCTCTGCACAGCTGGTTACAGATGCTGAACCCCAGGGGCCATCAATGAACAGGAGAATCATTGCAGAGCACGAGAAAATGTGCGATGTACTGGCAGACGTGCCATGCACACTCACCACAAATAGCAGAGAGGATGGAGGAGTCCAGCTCGAACATTTGTGGATTGATGTTGCAGGTAATTGCGAGAATGCCTGCCATAGAGACGCCTCTGTGGAACTTCAATCGTGGCTATCAAACCAGGCTTAAACAGGATGGCAGATACCTTATTCGTGGCCTTACAAGGCGTCACTGATCTGAACCAAGCTGCTTCCCCCCGCAGAGTAGTAGGAGTGACATGCCACAGACCCTGGAGAGGGATGATGGTGAAAGGGGGAGGTGGAAGTGAGAATTCCACTCCAAGAGCTCCCACTTCTCACCCGTTGCCCCTCTCAGTCAGTGCCCGACATGCTGCCTCCTCTCCCCATGCCCCAGTCTGTCCCTGCACAGGTGCAGGTGGAGCAGTTTTGGCAGAGCCCTCATGGGCTCCAAGAGCATCTCAGCAGTCAGAGCAGGGATCTGAGCAGCCGTGTCTACCTCTGCTATAGCCACAGGGGTTGCACCAAGTAGTAGCAGTAGGCAAATGAAGAGTAAAAATTTGTAGTTCACCAAGGGTATGCACATGGGTGTTCGTGAAAATGTTATGTTATTAAGTTGTCTTTTGTTATTACCTCACATAAAATGCATTAATTTGCAGCACTTCCCCATCTTCACCATTTTTGCATACCGAGTGGCAACTCACCTTTTCAGTTGCTTGGTGTTGCATGTGAAGGCATGAATTGACTGAGACCAATTGGTACGTCTGCAATGGGTGTGTGGTTGGTTACAGGACTGCTTTGTGTCAGTGTGGGGGTGGTGGGGTGGGGGGAGAGGGTGATCATTACTTTGGTCCAGTGTGAGTGACTAACTGAACCTTCGAGCTATTAGGACATCCCTGGCATCCCGAGCAGCAATGTGATTGCCTGGTGTGATCCATGGGTGTGCCATTTTCACCTTCCTCCTCCTCTTCCTCCTCTTCATTGGAATTTTCAACAGATGATGAGTGCGGAGCGCCTTGTTCCTCCTCCAGCTCTAATCCTCACTGCTGCACAATGTTGCATAGAACGCAGCACAACATGATTATTCTAGCGCCCCTCACTGGTGAGTACTGAAGGGTGCCTCCAGGTCTGTCCAGGCACCTGAAGCATAACTTGAGCATGCCGATGGCTTGCTCGATGACACATCTGGTTGTCATATTACAAAGTATTTACAGCAAAGAAACAGGCCATTCGGTCGCAATAGATCCATGCCGGTGTTTATGCTCCACACAAGCCCCCTCCTACCCTTTTTCATCTCACCCTATCAACATATCCTTCTATTCCTTTCTCCCTCGTGCATTTATCTAGCTTCCCCTTAAATGAATCTATGTTATTTACCTCAACCGCTCCTTGTGGTAGCGAGTTCCACATTCAAACCACTCTCTGGATAAAGAAGTTTCTCGTGAATTCCCTATTGGAGTTATTAGTGACGATCTGATATTTATAGTCCTACTTCTGGTCTCACCCACAAGTGGAAACATCATCTCTAGGTCTTCCCTATCAAACCCTTTCATAATCTTAAAGATCTCTATCAGGTCACCCCTCAGTCTTCTCTCTTCTAGAGAAAAAAGCTCCAGATTGCTCAATTTTTTCTGATAAGTATAACCTCTCAGTTTTGGTATCATTCTAGTAAATCTTTTTTGCACCTTTTCCAGTGCCTCTATATACTTTTTATAATATGGTGTGGTCCAAGTGTGGTCTAACCAAGGTTCTATACAAGTTTAACATAACTTCTCTGCTTTTCAATTCTATCCCTCTAGAAATAAACCCTAGTGCTTTGTTTGCTTTTTTTTAATGGCCTTATTAACCTGCGTTGCTACTGTTAGTAATTTGTGCATCTGTACTCCCAGATCCCTCTGGTCCTCTACCCCATTTAGACAAGGAGTATGTGGCCTCCTTACTCTTCCTACCCAAATGTATTATCTCACGCTTACCTATGTTAAAGTTCCGTGACTGTCATTGTACTGCTCTTGGGCTTCATTGGTGGGGTTCTTCAGAGGTGTCATTAGTCAAGTTTGAAGGGGGTATCCTTTGTTTCCTAACAGCCACCCCTTAAGTCTGCTTACAGGTCCAAAGAGGTCAGGGAGCTTGGACTGCTGCAGGACGAAAGCATCATGGAAGCTCCCAGGGAATCTGGCATAGACCTGCATCAAACTTTTCTTGTGGTTGCACACCAGCTGCACATTGATGGAATGAAACCTCTTGTGGTTGGAGAATACTCCTGGTTGATCTGGTGGTCCTCGGATTGCCAAGTGTGTGGAGGAGATGGCACCCTGTACCTGGAGCCAGAGACGCAAATCTGAGTTCCCGCTCATTCTGGCTATTGTCGCAGGGGAAGCTTATATACCTCCTAGCACCGGTAAGCAATCCATCTGCATTATGCATTTACGTGCAGCTAACTAGGAAACCCTCAATATGTCTCTGGTAGCACCCTGGAAGGAACCAGAGGTAAAGTAATTGAGGGCAGTGGTGACTTTCATAGCGACTGGTAATGTGTGGCCACCAGGTCCAGCAGGGAGCAGGTCTTCTTCTGGGAGGCTGCAGACAACCACCTGATGTGACAATCTCAGCCTTCAGAAGTACTGCTCTTCCGAGAGGTCAAGGAAGCTGAGCCTCTCTCTTTAGAGCCTGTTGGGTGAGTAGTGCCTCCTGCGAACTCGCCCCCTCTGTTGCTCCTCTTTCTGTTGTCCACCTGCTGCTCCCTCCACAGCCGCCCTTGGGCTAATAATGCTGATTGTCTTACTCATCCAAAGTCCAATCTAAAGCAGCCATGATGCCACTCATCCTGATGTTCCCTGTGTGAACACCTCCAAACTGTACAAATAGGTCTCTCACAACAATTACGCTCACCAAACCATTTCCCAGAGGGAACTGAGAAAGCAGCTGTGAGCACTGACCCTTCATTCACATCGGGACACCTGACCTTTGACCATTTCCATGAAGCGCCGGTCAATCTCGCCTCCCTTTCACTGATGAGTTTCCTGAGTCCCAGCTAAGATACTGACACTACACGTTCTTTAGAGGCTAGTATAGTAGTGGGATCTGCACAGGGTGATGCACTGGGAACAAGTGGGCTGCAGCAAGGCCAGGGGGAAAGGGTAGCTCGGGGGTCAGCTCCCCAGAGGGCGAGTTCTGCTGCACAGGACTCAGATGAGGACCTCGATGGGGAGGCCCTTAGAAGAAGGGTGATGGGCATGCACACGGAGATCATAGGCACAATGGCAAGGGTGCCTGAGAGCCTGTCGGCAATGGTAAGGAACGTGGTAGACTCCCAGAGAGGCCGTGGCAACCCAGACCTGATGCCATGTGTGATGGGCAATCTGGCAGCTTCCATTGCAGCACAGGCAGAAGCAATACAGCGTCTTAGTGTTGTAATGCAGTCTATGGTTGGTGCCATTCAAACTCATACTGCTCTCATGCAGTCTCAGCTTGATGCCATGCAAGCTCTGACTGCTGCCATCGTGGCTGGGTCTACCACCGTTGACCGGGGCTTTCACAGTGTCACAGCAGGCCAGCAATCTGTGCTACAACAGATTGCTAGGGATGCCGAAGTGCTGCCCTGGAGGAGTGGCAGTGGATCAGTGGAGAAGGAACCTGCTGTCCTCTCTCAGGATGACAGCATCCCTGCTCCCACCACTGCCACGCCGCCATTGCCCTTGTCGCTGCCTGTCATCCAGCCAGCCCAGACTGCTGCCACCCATGTTGAGGTGGTGCAGTCTACTTCCAGACCCAGAGCTGGTCGAGGGCATCCTGCAAGGCTATCTGAAGTCTCCTGTGTAGTGTCCGCGCATCAATAACACACGGACTGCAGGAGAAAGATAATAAGAGGTGTTTACTGAACAGAGAGTATGCTGGAACTGAAAGTACAGAAGCCTGCTACTGCTTTATATACAGGTGTGGTCACTGCCGGTACTACAGCATAAAAGCAGTTCTCTCTTAAAGGTACATACACAACAATTCCTCCCCTTTTAGATAACCAGTACATAACATTCATTTAACAATTGAATAATAACTAATTACAATTACAATTTTCTTTGTACTATATACATCAGCTGAAAGTAAACATTTATAAATTCAGTCTTTGAGGAGGCTTCCTGATCCTGTCTGGATAGCACCGTTCTCGAGTATCCTGTTCTTGCGGCGGAGTCGATTCTGGCTCATTGTCGTTGGTTGGTTCGTCAGCTTCCAATACCACTGATTCTGAGGTAGGCGCAATCTGTGCTTTGGGTTCATCACCAGGTGCGCATGCTCGTGGTATGGGTTTGACTTGTTCCTGTGACTCTAGAATCTGGTCAGCATGGCGTCTCACGATGCTCTCTCCAACGTCCACTGTGTACATTAGTGGTCCCTGCCGTGTGCATATCGTTCCTGGCTGCCATCTTTCTGTTCGGTAGTTGCGGGCCAAGACTGGTTGCCCTATCTTGAAGCTCCTGGTTGGCCTTTCATTGATGTGCTGGAATTGCTTATTCTCAACATCTCGTCTTATGTTTGGTTTGAGCAAGTCTAGGCGACATCGTAAACCGCGGTTAAAGAACATCATGGCTGGAGATTGGTTGGTGACTGCATGTGTCGCATTTCGGTAAGCGAACAAGAAATTATCCACCTTGTGTTGCAGTGGTATGTTGTCATTATACATCGCCTTTATTGCTTTTTTAAAGGTTTGAACAAACCTCTTGGCCAATCCATTTGTGGCTGGATGATATGGGGCAGATGTGTAATGCTTTACCCCATTATTCCTCAAAAACCTCCGTAAATCCTCGGACACAAACTGTGGTCCATTGTCGGAGCAATCTGTTCTGGCAAGCCATTCCTGGCGAAGATAGTCCGTAGGACTGCAATAGTTTTCTCCGTGGTGGTGGAGGACATTTTGATGACCTCTGGCCATTTCGAATGTGCATCCACGGCGATTAAAAACATTGAGTCCATAAATGGACCAGCAAAATCAATGTGTACCCGTTGCCATGGAGATGAGGGCCACTCCCATGGGTGTAGCGGGGCCTGTGGTGGAGCGTTTTGGACTTTCTGGCATCCTGTGCATCTCTTGGTCATTTCCTCGATTTCTTTATTGATTCCCGGTCACCACACAAACGCCCTGGCTAGGCTCTTCATTTTTACGCCTCCCAGATGATCCTCATGAAGCTCATTGAGCACTCTATCTCTCAACTTGGGTGGAATTACCACTCGGGATCCACACATCAAGGTCCCCCGGCACACTGACAGCTGTTCTCTCCTTGGCGAGAATGCTGGCAACAGTGAGTCGCCATGTGCTGGCCATCCCTTCACCGTCAAATCATAGACCCGAGAGAGTGTCGGGTCATTTCGGGTTTCCTTCCATATACTTGAGTTTGTAAGAGGTAGACATTCGACTATGGTCGAATGGAATATCTCAACAGGGTCCACTGCAGGTGCTTCCTCCACCATAGGCAGCGGCAGGCGCGACAGCCCATCAGCGTTTCCATGCTGTTTCGTGCCCTTATACTCTATGTCGTATTGATGTGCTCCTAGAAAAAGGGACTATCTTTGCAGCCGTTGTGCCGTCATCACCGGAACGCCCTTCTTTGGGTTAAAAATGGAGACAAGAGGCTGGTGATCAGTCAGTAAGGTGAATTTCTGCCCGTGCAGGTAGTGATTGAACTTCTTCACCTCCCAAACCAGGCTGAGGGCCTCCCTGTCAATCTGGGCGTAGTTACGCTCAGCTGATGTTAACGAGCGTGACGCCAAGGCTATTGGCCTCCCTGAACCATCAACGAATTTGTGCGACAGCACCGCTCCAATGCCGTAGGGAGACGCATCACGTAGTGATGGATCGTAATGAGCCAATACTTCTTTTGAAGTGATTAGGCATTTACATTTCTGAAAGGCACGCTTACACTCATCACTCCACTTCCATGCTACTCCAGTTTGCAGCAGGGCATTCAGCGGGTGCAGAATTGTAGACAAATTTGGCAAGAACTTATGGTAGTAGTTCACCAACCCGAGGAACGACCTCAGTTGTGACACATTTTCCGGTGCTGGAGCCTTGACTACTGCCTCAATCTTGTCTGGGGACTTATGCAACCCCTCTTCATCAATCACGTGGCCACAATACGAGATTTGTTTCCTGAAAAACTCGCATTTGGGGCGGTTGGCTCATAGTCCATATTCTTGTAATCTAGTGAGCACCTGCTCCAGGTTGGCAAGGTGTTCACTGTCATTTCCGCCCGTAACCAGGATGTCGTCCAAATAACACTGGGTCCCCGAGATCCCTTGCAGGACTTGTTCCATCGCCCTCTGCCAAATAGCCGGAGCTGATGCTACCCCGAATACCAGTCGATTGTACTGGTAAAGACCTTTGTGAGTGTTTATCGTGAAGTATTTTCTAGATGATTCATCTACCTCCATTTGTAGATACGCTTGGGCCAGATCAATCTTCGTAAAGTGTTTCCCCCCAGATAGTGAGGCGAAAATATCTTCTATCCGTGGAAGTGGATATTGTACCGTGTGAAGGACTGGGTTCACAGTAACCTTAAAGTCCCCACGGATGCGAACCTTCTTCGGTTCCCCAGGCGTGCTGCTCAATGATTTCTTCATTACAGGGACGATGGGTGTGGCCCACTCGCTCCAGTCCACCTTGGACAGCACACCCGAACGCTCCAGACTCTCCAGCTCTGCTTCAACGGCTGGGCGGATCGCATACGGTACCGGTCTGGCCTTAAAAAATTTTGGGTTTGCGTTATCTTCAATTTTTATCGTTGCCGTTACGCCTTTTAGAGTCCCAAGTCCTTGCTGGAACACCTCTTTCGCGTCAGTTAGAATTTTTGACAGTCGTCCAGGTGTGGCGTCGTCATCTTTTTTGTCAGCCACAGTTAGTGCCTGAATGGAATGCCAATCCAATTGTATTTTTCGGATCCATTCACGTCCCAATAATGGTGGTCCTCCATCTTGCAGTATATATAGATACAGTTCCTGTGTTTCCTTGCCGTTGTATTTAACGGGCACCCTTATTTTTCCTCTGGGGTAGACTTTTTGCCCCGTATATGTCTTCAAGACAATGGACGTAGCCTTCAAAGGAATGTGTGAGAATAGCCGCTCGTAGTCTCGTCGATTCATGACTGCTAGGGCTGATCCTGTGTCCAATTCCATCTTTACTTGGGACCCTGCTATCACGAGGGTGACCCAAATGGTTCGGTGGTCCTCCTTTGCGATCACGTTGTGTAGCTTTAGACAACTTAATCCCCTGCTCCCGGAGTCATTGTCACTACTCTGGTCTTCTGAACTATTGTCCGTCATCTTTTGTACTTTCTTGTACTTTTCCTTAGTAGTTCTTTTAGTGTTGGTTTTCTTTCCCGACCTGCAGACTCGTGCTATGTGTCCCATTTTTCCACATTGCCTGCATACTTTGTCCTTAGCCCAGCAATCCTTCTGGTCATGGGTTGTTCTGCCACAGCGATAGCACTTTTCTGCTCCATATGCCATTTCATTAGTGCTATATTCTTGCGGTTTCTATTGTATTTCTGCAGCTCCCCGTGCTGCCGCTTCGTAGGATACTGCAATGCTGAAAGCCTTTTCTAGCATAAGGTCCTTTTCCGAAAGTAGTAGTTTCTGGGTTCCTTCACTCTGGAGCCCGCAGACAAACTTATCCCTTAAGGTATCTGCCAGTCCTGTTCTGAACTGGCAGTGTGTCGATAACTTGCGTAGTTCCGTAAGATAGTCAGCATTACTTTCGTCTTTGTGCTGGTTTCGTTTATGGAACTTGAATCTTTCTGCTATCAGCAGCGGTGTAGGGTTTAGATGTTCCTGTAAGATATTGACAATCTGTTCAAAATTTTTCTCCATTGGTTTAGCTGGGGTAATTAAATTTTGCAATAGGCCGTACGTTCTCACGCCCATCAAATTTAATAATATCGACGCCTTC
This sequence comes from Somniosus microcephalus, assembly GCF_052327205.1. Taxonomy (NCBI): domain Eukaryota; kingdom Metazoa; phylum Chordata; class Chondrichthyes; order Squaliformes; family Somniosidae; genus Somniosus; species Somniosus microcephalus. Next base: position 141,922,289 of record NC_140998.1, read on the forward strand.
TTTTCAGCGGCCACCTCATTTGCCCTGCAGTACACTTCAATTCTTTCCACATACGTGGTCCGGTCTTCTATTTCGTTATCGAAAACAGTGATGCTGCCACTCTTCGGCATCTTGGGTGGTTTAAAATGGCGCCTCCCGCGCTTTTCCTTCTTCCCCAAAGGATTAAAATGGCGCCTCCCGCGCTTTTCCTTCTTCCCCCTGCTGCCAATGCTGCTCCTCGTGTTCTAACAGGTAATGGCAGTGCCCCGCGGCTTTCTGCGCATCACTTTTTCAACGCTGCCTGACTCTTGAGCACCGGCCGCGCCCTGTGTGCTCCACCCTCTCTCTCTCTTTGTCTTCCCGACGACGCTGCTCGGCCCCCTTACAGAGCCGCTCGCCCGAGCTCTAGCCCGCCGCAGTCCGGGAAGGGTCAGCGCACTACCTGCTACCAGCCCGATTTGCTGGGACACCTTGATTGGAGAACCAGGCCCAGCTCTCCACATCTTCCCCTGCAATTCTCTGGACTCCGATGGATCACTGGGCGGTTGCCCCTGGTCGACGCCCATTGCTCTGGCTTCGACCTCCAAGAAGCTTCTTCCCAGGGATGGATCCCCGTGTGGTGATGCAGTACTGCAGGTGAGTTCGAACCTGCTCGTCGCCACTGTAGTGTCCGCGCATCAATAACACACGGACTGCAGGAGAAAGATAATAAGAGGTGTTTACTGAACAGAGAGTATGCTGGAACTGAAAGTACAGAGGCCTGCTGCTGCTTTATATACAGGTGTGGTCACTGCCGGTACTACAGCATAAAAGCAGTTCTCTCTTAAAGGTACATACACAACATCCTGCACAGACACTCAACAGCCTTCCACCAGCCTTGCTGCAGCCACTGGGCCAACACTTCATAGGAGCACGAGAGTAGGCAAAGGCACAGTAACGAGAGGCACTAAGGGATTGCACAAGGGTGAATAGTAAATATTGTTGTTGTAAAGATGTGTTCACTGATTATTGATAAACTTATTAATTCACTTCGGATAATTTTGTACTGTCTCTCATTTCAGCTGTGCACTGTGATATGGCCTGCGCCAGGGATGGAATGATGGGGATGTGGTGAGCAACGTGAATCTGGGGTTGAATTTACTGGAACCGCAGTCTGATGAGGCGGTCACGGACTAACCCTTCCAGAAGGCCGATTGAGTAGTTGTCTCCTCCCTCATTCCTGTTCCTCCTTTTCCTCCTCCTCGTCTTCATCGTCCTCCTCCTCCTCTCCCTCTTCCTCCTCCTGAGGTGGTCCCACAATCCCTGCTGGCAATGGCTGGGCCCTCATGATGGCCAGATCGTGGAACATGCAGCACACCACGATGAAATGGACACCTGCTCCAGCGAGTACTGGAGGGCTCCTCCCGAGTGGTCAAGGCAGAGGAACCATTGCTCGAGCACCCCGATGGTCTGCTCAATGATGTTCCTGATGGCAGCATTGCTCTTTTTATATGAGTGCTGGGCAGGAGTGTTGGGGTTGCGGAGGGGAGTCATGAGCCAGGTGGAGAGCGGATAGCCCTTGTCTCCGACCAGCCAAGCATGAGCTTGATGTGGTGGCTGGAAGAGTGCTGGCACGCCGGTCTGGCACAGGATGAAGGCATCGTGGCTGCTGCCAGGATAGCGGGCATTCACATTGAGGATTCACAGAGATCCCCTCGGAGGCGCTAACAGGAGGCGCAAAGGAGCCCAATTTCTAGCCCAAACCGTTGCTTTGCAAGAGCAGTCAAGTTGGCACCTGTGAAGCAGTTTGAAGGAATAGAGCCTGCCTAAAATGTCCCCAAAAGGTTGACAAACCTTTTGACATTGGAAACTGAAAACTAAAACTTGATCACATTTCAGTCAGGGATGAGCCCGGCTAGATGCTATACTCTGAGAATTAGGGATGGGATTTTTGGCCTAAATAACCTTTCTTTAAGTTCTTATGAAGATCTGAATCCCTCAGTTGGATAGCTGTCTTAACACAGCCATCATTTTTTTTTACGGTTTGCCTGCCAATCTTTGATTCCAATTTACCCGGGCCAGATCCATTCTCAACCCACTGAAATTGGCCTTCCTCCAATGTAGTATTTTTACTCTAGATTGCTCCCTGTCCTTTTCCATAGCTAGTCTAAACCTTATGATACTGTGATCATTGTTCCCTAAATGTTCCCCTACTGACACTTGATCCTCTTGACCCACCTCATTCCCCAGAACCAGATCCAGCAATGTCTTCTTCCTCATTGGACCGGAAACGCGTACTGATCAAGAAAGTTCTCCTGGACACACTTCAGAAATTCTTCCCCCTCTCTGCCCTTTGCACTATTACGATCCCAGTCTATATTAGGATAGTTGAAGTCCCCCATTATCACTACTCTATAGTTCTTGCACCTCTCTGTAATTTCCCTGCAAATTTGCTGCGCTATATCCTTCCCACTATTCAATTCAATTCAATTCAAATCGCTTTATTGGCATGACAAGGTACATTTTATGTTGCCAAAGCATCGAAAAACATTCATGGTTGTACACAAAAATACAGATCTATCCATACAGTGTATAAACAGATATATCCCTGAGTGTATAAATATACATTCATATAATTTGTATATACTCTTTTCTTATATTTAGTGGTTGTCCCTCTGTTTATGGCAAGCTGTAACATAGTGTGCCGCTAAGGTTACACAATTTCTCTCTTCCCCTAGTAGGTATGGGAGTTTTTGGTCGTCATTCAAATTTCTGAATTCCGGGCATATTTTTGTGAATTTTGGGTAGAAATTCTCCCTTATGCCCTGATATTTTCTACAAGCTGTGAGGAAGTGCATCTCTGTCTCCACCACTCCCTGACTGCAGTGAGAGCATATCCTGTCCTCTCTTGGTAGCCGGGTCTGCCTGTGTCTACCTTTTTTGATCGCCAGGCTATGTTCACTAAGTCTGTACCTTGTCAAGGTTTTTCTCAGTTTGCTATCCTTTACCATGGTCAGGTAATCAGCCATGTTGTATTGTCTGTTTAGGGCCAAGTAGCAATTGAGTTTGCTTTGGGTTTTTGTTGTTTCTGTCCAATATGACAGATATTTTTCCTTTTGCTTAGCGACGATTGTGTTGGGTCGAATTCTTTGTGTTACGCTGTCACTGTCCTGGGGCTGGTTATTGTTAGTAGTGTTAATAGTTACTTCACTGAGTCCCAGGACTAGTTGACTGAGGGTATTCTTCTTTATGGTCCTCTCTTGGCATTTCAGGGCTTCGTAATGATAGCATTGGGGGTTGCTCATTTCTAGGTGTTTCCAAAATTTGGTGGTTCTTTTTTGGATAGTGATTATTAGTGGATATTGACATAGTTCTGCCCTGCATGCATTGTTTATGGTTTTCCTTTGAGTCCAGAGGATACTTTTACAGAATTCTGCATGTAGGATCTCAATTGGGTGTTTGTCCCATTTTGCAAATTCTTGTTGTGTTAGCGATCCCCACACCTCACTGCCATAGAGTGCAATTGGTTCAATTACTGATTTAAAAATTTTGAGCCAAATGCTAATTGGGATTTCTATTTGGATTGATTTTTTAATGGCATAGAAAGCCCTTCTTGCTTTTTCTTTCAGTTCATTCACAGCCAGATGAAAATTTCCCGTAGAACTGATTTTTAAGCCCAAGTATGAGTAGTTAGTGGTTTGTTCAATTTTGGTTGTTCCTAGTGTGAAATTTATTTTGGGTCCCTGATGTCTGGATCTTTGCTGGAACACAAGGACTTTGGTTTTTTGGGGATTTATTGTCAGGGCCCAGGTCTGGCAGAACGACTCCAGCAGATCCAGGTTCTGCTGTAGACCCTCCTTAGTTGGTGACAGCAGAACCAGGTCATCTGCATAGAGGAGGAATTTAACCTTGGATTCATATAGGGTGAGGCCGGGTGCTGTAGATTGTTCAAGTAGTTTTGCCAATTCATTTATGTAAATATTAAAGAGTGTCGGTGAGATGGGCGAGCCCTGCGTCACCCCTCACCCCTGTGGGAAGTATTTTGTTTGTTTGTCTCCAATTTTAACTGCACATTTGTTGTTTGTATACATTGATTTAATTACATCATATGTTTTTCCCCCTACCCCGCTTTCGATAAGTTTCAGGAATAAACCGTCGTGCCAGATGGAATCGAAAGCCTTCTGGAAATCTATAAAGCATGCGTAGATTTTGCTTTTGTTTTGATGAACGTGTTTGTCAATTAGGGTCTGTAGGGTGAAGATATGATCTGATGTTCTATAGTTTGGCAGGAATCCAATTTGGCTTTTACTCAAGACATTGTGCTCCTCAAGGAAGTTTATAAGTCTTTTGTTTATGATACTACAGAATACCTTCCCCAGGTTACTGTTTACACAGATGCCTCGATAGTTATTTGGGTCGACTTTGTCCCCACTTTTGTATATGGGCGTTATGAGTCCTTTGTTCCAGATATCAGGGAAGTAACCGACACTCAGAACCAAGTTGAAGAGTTTTAGGATAGCCAGTTTCATTTTATCGTCTGTGTGTTTAATCATCTTGCTTAGTCTGCCGTCTGCACCGCAAGCTTTTCCTGGTCGCAGGTCCTTGAGTTTTTCAACTAGTTCTTTTTCTGTTATTATGGAGTCTAGCGGGTTTTGGTTATCTTTTATGGCCATTTCGAGCTTTTCCAGTTTTTTGCATATTTGGTGTTGCTCTGGCCTTAGTGTGTTTTTCTGGTATAATTTTTCAAAGTGGTTTTCCCATGTGTCTCCATTTTGAATGGCCAATTCGTCGTGTTGTTTTTTGTGTAATGTATTCCAGTTGTCCCAGAAACAATTGGAATCAATGGATTCCTCAATGGAGCTGAGTGTATTCTTAATATACTGCTCTTTTTTGGTTCTGAGTAGTTGGTGGCCTATAGAATACACCTAGTAGTGTAATGGCACCTCTATTGTTTCTCAACTCTAACCAATAGTTTCTGTTCTTGACCCCTCTAGGACATCCTCTCTCAATATTCTCCTTAATCAACTGCCACCCCACCTCCTTTCTTTCCGTCCCTATCTTTCCTGAACACCTGGGGGGGAATAATTCGGTTGCGGCCCCTTTGGGGCACTAACTTCGCCAGGGCGCTACTTACTTATTTACTACACTTCATGCATTCACACACATGCACTGTAAACCTATCTTAGACCTTCTTGTATTCTCTCTTAGTCTGGCACTGATATTTAAGGGGAGGCAGTGAGGGTGCTGGGGAGGCCGAAAACGTGGATGACCTGCTAAACTTAACTGCAGGTTATCATTAGCGTTTTTAGTTCCGTTTCCCGCCTGGCCGCCGGCCAAATGAACAGCCTGGCCAGCAAGTGGGAGGGAACACCAGCAGCAGAAGGCCACAGCTGGGGACCCTTGGGGACCCTGGCAATTGGTAAATCAGGAGGGGGAGAGACTCACGATTGGAGGAGGGAGGCAGAAGGCTTCCTTGCGGGCTGGGGTGGCCCACAAGCAGTGCTGAAAGAGGCACTTACCTTGTAGAGCCGTCATCTCCCGCCTCCCTTTCACTGCCACAGTAATTTTAAAATCAGGCTTCCAATTGCACTGTGGGAGCCCAATTTAAATATGTTAATGAAGTGCCCACCTCTCCACGGCGGGACACTCGGATGCCCCGATATCTCCTCCGTAACAATGGCGGCGCATGCATGCTGTGTTGGGGTCGAGTGCCCCGAATTTAACACTTTAACCCCCACAACCCTCCCCCTGCCCATTTGTGGGGGGTGAATATCGAGTCCCTGGTTCCTAAAATCATCCAAACCTGCACATAATACTTATTGGGGGAGAAATTCGGCACCTTAGCGCCTCCATTTAGCACCCGGCGGGGGAGCTAACGGGGCTCTGAGGCAGTAACGCCATGGCGAGGCGAATCTAGAACCGCACGCCAAATTCAGCACCCCCGTAGTGCCGCCGCTATGAGTTAGCGATGGAGACTTCCGCGCCAGGCAGGTCGTGATGTCAGTGAGTGTGCAACACTCACTGGGTGCCCGATCTGCCAAATTGAGTATCGCCCCCTGCCTTAGCGCCTCACCCCGACAGCGACAGGGAGAGGAGGCGTGAAGCATTCAGTAGCCGGCTCCAGGGGCACTACCTAAAAGGATCATGAATAATGAGTCGCAGCTGTTAGGTTAGTGCTGTTTCACTGCTTCCTTGTCAGTTTGGGATTGTGCAACAGTTTAAATCAGTCATTTAAAGGTTGTCTAGTCTCCGGAGTGTTGTGGCTACTAAAAATCAGTTACATTTATTCTCACAAAATATCAAAGTGCTGCACTTCCTTACATTAATGGGGGCTGTGCTGGCAATCAACCTCATCCTCCAGGACCTACGGCAGAGGGAGCGCAGGCAGCGAGAAAGACTGGAACATGTGGCCAGAGGGAGGAGGAGGGCCATAAGGGCTCTCAACAGGAGGCCTTACCCTCCGGGGGTCTTCCGACAGCAATTCTCCTACCTCCAATTAAGCCAGTGTCTTAAAAGGCTCCGCTTCAGCAAGGATGTAGTCACTAAACTCTGCCACCACCTGCAACCAGACCTCAAGCCTCAGATCAGGATGACCACGGCTCTCTCAGTGGCAGTCAAGGTCACCGTTGCCCTCAATTTCTTTGCCAGCGGATCCTTCCAGTCTTCAACAGGAGATATAGCGAACATCTCAGTTCGCCATCCATTGCTGCATCCGGGAGGTCACAGAGGCTTTCTACAGTAGGAGAAGGGATTACATTTCCTCCCCATCACCAGAGAGAAGCAGGACGAGCATGCATGTGGCTTTGCCAGGATAGTGGGATTCCCCATGGTGCAGGGTGCCATTGACTGGGTGCCATGTGGCTTTGCGGGCACAACATAACAATCCTGAGATCTTCTGTAACAGCAAAGGCTACCACTCACTTAATGTGCAGTTGGTGTGCGACCACACACGCGAATCCTGACCGTCAATGCCCGCTATCCTGGCAGCAGCTACGGTGCCTTCATCCTGTGCCAGACTGGTGTGCCAGATCTATTCCAGCCACCACATTAAGCTTGCAGCTGGCTGCTGGGAGTCAAGGGCTATCCGCTCTCCACTTGGCTCATGGCTCCCCTCCGCAACCCCAACACTCGTGCCCAGCACTCATACAATGAGAGCCATGCTGCCACCAGGAGCATCATCGAGCAGACCATTGGGGTGCTCAAGCAACAGTTCTGCTGCCTTGACCGCTCATGAGGAGGCCCCCAGTACTCGCCGGAGCGGGTGTCACTTTTCGTCATCGTCTGCTGCATGCTGCACAACTTGGCCATCATGAGGGCCCAGCCATTGCCACCAGGCATAACTCCACCACCTCAGGAAGAGGAGGGCGAGGAGGAGGATGAGGAGGAGGAGGAGAAAGAAGAAGAGGAGCAAGAGGAACAGCAGCAACGGAGGAGGTAGCCACTCAATCGTCGTTCTGCAAGGTTGGTCCGTGACCGCCTCATCAGACTTTGTTTCCAGTGACTTCGAGTCCTCGTTCCAGTTGCTGAGCACGTCGCCATCATTCGATCACTTTGTGATTCCATACCACGCCCCAGAACTGAAATGAGACACAGCACCAAATCTGCAACATTCCAGTAATAAATTTATCAAAAACCATTAACCACATATATACAACAATATTGACTAATCACCGTTGTGCAAACCCTTGCCTCCCCTCTTTACAGTCCCCTTTCCTAATCTGGTGCTCCTACATAGTGTCTCCCCAGTGGCTGCAGCAGGGCTGGTGGAAGGCTGCTGAGTGTTGGTGCCAGAGACTACAGATGGTCTTGTAGGACGCCCTCGACCAGCTCTGGACCTGGAAGGCCCGGCTGTAGACTGCACCACCTCAGTATGGGCAGCAGCAGTCTGGGCTGGCTAGATGACAGGTGGTGACAAGGGCAATGGCGAAGTGGCAGTGGTGGGATCAGGAATGCTGTCATCCTGAGAGAGGACAGCAGGTTCCTGCTCTGCTGACCCACTGCCACTCCCCCCGGGTCAGCACCTCAGCATCCCTAGCAATCTGCTGGAGCACAGATTGCTGGCCTGCTGCGACACCGTGAGATCCCCGGTGGACTGTGGTCGACCCAGCGACGATGGCAGCATTCAGATCTTTCGTGGCATTAAGCTGAGACTGCATGAGAGCAGTCTGAGAATCGATGGCAGCAACCATTGACTGCATTACAGCACTAAGACGTTGGGTTGCTTCCACCTTTGCTGCAGCGGAAGCTGCCACATTGCCCATGACACGTGTCATGAGGTCTGGATCCGCACGGTATGTCTCTGGGAGTCCACGATCCTCTGCGCAGTGGAAATGATGGGCTCCATGGTGTGTGCAGAGCTCTGTGCAATGTTGGAGGTGGACTCCTCCACGCTCCTTACCATTGCTGAGAGGCTCTTGAGCAACCTGGCCATTGCACCTATCATTTCCGTGTGCACGCCCATCACCCTTCTTGAGAACGCCGCCCCATCGAGGTCCTCATCTGAGTCCTGTGCAGCAGAAATTGCGCTGACTCCCGAGCTACCCTTTCCCCCTGGCCTTGCTACAGCCCGCTTGTCCCCGGTGCATCACCCAGTACAGACCCCTCTACTAAACTTGCCTCAAAAGATTACGCAGTGCCTGGAGCTGAGGTGGTGCCTGTGGGTGGGAGATGCAGTGACGCGGTGCTTTGCTCCTCCTCCTCTTCTCCTTCCTCACTCTCAGTGGGGGGGCTCAGGGATAGGCTGGTCATCTGGTTGCTGATTCTCTGAAAGCATAAAGGCACAACACTCGCGTTAAGGTGAGGGCAGGGGGGCAGGAATGGAGCAGGGAATGCAGACATTCTCAGGAGGTGGAAAGTGAGAAAGGTTTGTGCTGTGAGGGGGAAGTGGGATGAGAGAAGGAAAGGGGCTGAAGATACCGATTTTGCCTCTAACGGGGTCGACGTCACTGACGGCCACGGCGCCCACCACCTGCTGCCCAATGAGTCGCAGCACTCACGCCTCAAGGTCTGAGAGCTGCTGGAGCTGCGCATCACCCCCACCTGTTCTCTGCTGCTCCCTCCTATTGTGGGCCACCTTGGCCTGCAAGAGAAACAAATGTGTTTCAGTCAGAGACCAGCTATGTCTTCGGGAGATATGCCTGCCATCATTGAATAGCTTTGATTGTCGGCAAGGAGTGAGATGTGGATGTGAGTTTGAGTAGGTGAAAATGTTTGGTGGGTGAGTGGTGGCGGTGTGGTTCTTTGCGCAGTGTGCACAGACTGAGGTTCAGTTGAAAGTAGGAGCTGTTGAAGCATGTACTCACATTGACTACCCGTTGAATTTCTTGTGGCACTGTGTCAGGCTGCGTTCCACCACACTGTTAGATCCGTGATTCTGAGAGTATGATGTTTTTCAATAACCACACGGATGCTGTAACTTAACAATAAACAGGTATTTACTGGAGGAGGGTAGTCTCAAGACTGGGGGTACAGAGGCATGCGCAAGGCTTATATACAGGTGTGGTCACTGCCGGTACTACAGTATACAGGAGCTGTAAAAGTAGTTCTGTCTTAAAGGTACATACACTACAATTCCTCCCCTTTTAGATTAGTAGTACCCCTAATATTCAAATAACAATTAACACTTTAACATGTACATTAGACAACAATAGTCCATTTATAGATTCAGTCTTTGGGGTGGCTTCCTGACCCTTTCGGAATAGCGCCTTTCCTGAGGTTCTCGTTCTTGGTGCACAGGCGATTCTGGCCCCTTTTCATCAGGTAGTTCATCGGTTTCCACTGCTACTGGTTCTGAGGTAGATGCTACCGGTATGTCGGGTTCATCCCCAGGTACTCGAGACATGGGGTTGACTCGTTCCTGTGACGCTAAGATCTGATCGACGTGGCATCTCACAATGTTCTCCCCGACATCCACTGTGTACATTAATGGCCCCTGCCTTGTGCATATCATTCCGGGTTGTCATTTCTTTGTTCGGTAGTCACGGGCCAAGACTGGTTGTCCTACATTGAAGCTCCTTGTCGGCTTCTCATGGATGTGCTGGAATTGTTTGTCCTCAACATTTCTTCGCACATTTGGTCTGAGCAAGTCCAGACGAGATTTCAACCTTCGGTTAAAGAACATCATGGCCGGGGTCTGGTTGGTAACTGCATGTGTCGCGTTTCGGTAGGCTAATAAGAAATTGTCCACCTTATGCTGTAGTGGAATTTCATCATTGCACATGGCCTTTATCGCCTTCTTAAAGATTTGTACGAACCTCTCAGCCAATCCATTTGTGGCTGGATGATACGGGTCGGATGTGTAATACCTTACCCCATTCCTTCTCATAAATTTTCAAAACTCTTCGGACACAAACTGTGGTCCATTATCAGAGCAAATCTGCTCTGGCAAACTGTTTCTGGCAAATATGGTCCGTAGGACTGCAATCGTTTTCTCTGTCGTGGTTGAGGACATTTTTATCACCTCAGGCCACTTCGAATGAGCATCCACTGCTATTAAGAACATTGAGTCCATGAATGGACCAGCGAAATCAATATGCACCCATTGCCATGGAGAGGAGGGTCACTCCCATGGGTGTAGAGGGGCATGTGGTGGTGCATTTTGGACCTTCTGGCATCCTGAGCAGCTCTTAGTTAGGTCTTCGATTTGTTGATCGATTCCCGGCCACCACACATAAGCCCTAGCTAGGCTTTTCATTTTCACTCCCCCCAAATGACCTTCATGTAGCTCATTTAGCACTCTCTCCCCTAACTTGGGTGGAATCGCCACTCTGGATCCACACATCACTGTCCCCTGGCATACTGACAGCTGTTCTCTTCTGAATGAGAATGCTGGCAACAGTGAGTCGCCATGTGTTAGCCATCCCCTCACTGTCAAATCATATACCCGAGACAGCGTCGGATCATTGCGGGTCTCCTTCTCTATATCCGCGTTCGTTACTGGCAATCGTTCAATTATTGACGAATAAAATATCTCGATAGGGTCCACTGCTGGTGTTTCCTCCACAGTAGGCAGTGGCAGGCGCAATAGCCCATCAGCATTCCCATGCTGTTTCGTGCCTTTATATTCTATTTCATATTGATTCGCCCCTAGAAACAGGGACCATCTTTGTAACCGTTGTGCAGTCATCACTGGAATGCCCTTCTTAGGATTAAAGATGGAGACAAGTGGTTGGTGGTCAGTCAGCAAGGTGAACTTCTGCCCATGCAGATAGTGGTTGAATTTTTTTACTCCCCATACTAGGCTGAGGGCCTCCCTGTCAATCTGGGCGTAGTTGCGCTCGGCTGAGGTTAGTGACCGAGACGCAAAGGCTACTGGCCTCTCCAACCCGTCTGGGAATTTGTGCGACAGCACCGCTCCAATACCATAGGGTGATGCACCACATGTCAAACGAATTGGTAGTGCTGGGTTGAAATGGGCCAACACCTCTTTTGATGTGATCAATTCTTTACACTTCTGGAAAGCTCATCTACGTTCGTCATTCCACTTCCATGGTACCCCTGTTTGCAGTAGGGTGTTCAGTGGGTGTAATACCGTGGACAAATTTGGTAAGAACTTGTGGTAGTAGTTTACCAGCCCGAGGAACGACCTCAGTTGTGACACATTTTCCGGTGCTGGAGCCTTGACTACTGCCTCAATCTTTTCAGGGGACTTATGTAACCCCTCTTCATCGATGACGTGGCCACAATACGAGATCTGTTTCTGGAAAAACTCGCACTTGTGGTGATTAGCTCGTAGCCCATACTCCTTTAATCTGGTGAGCACCTTCTCCAAGTTGGCGAGGTGATCACTGTCATTTTTGCCTGTGAACAAGATGTCGTCCAAATAACACTGGGTCCCTGGAATCCCTTGCAGGACCTGATCCATTGCCCTTTGCCAGATAGCCGGAGCCGAGGCTACCCCGAACACCAGCCGATTGTATTGGTAGAGACCTTTATGAGTGTTAATCGTAAGGTATTGTTTCGAAGCTTCTTCTACCTCCATTTGCAAGTACGCCTGGGCTAGATCAATTTTGGTGAAGCGTTTACCTCCAGATAGTGAGGCGAAAATATCCTCAATTCGTGGAAGTGGATACTGTACCGTGTGAAGGACTGGGTTCACTGTCACCTTAAAATCCCCACAGATGCGGACCTTCTTTGGTTCCCCAGGCGTATTACTCAACGACCTCTTCATTACAGGAACGATGGGTGTAGCCCACTCGCTCCAGTCCACTTTGGATAGTACTCCTGAATGTTCCAACCCTTCCAGCTCTGCTTCGACAGCTGGTCTGATCGCATAAGGCACTGGTCTGGCCTTAAGAAACTTTGGGCTTGCATTTTCCTCTATTTTAATCGTTGCTGTTATGCCTTTTAGTGTTCCGAGTCCCTCCTGGAACACTTCTTTTGCGTCAGTTAGCATTTTTGACAGTCGCCCAGGTGTGATGTCATCATCCTTTTTGGCCTCAACCTTCAGTGCCTGTATGGAATGCCAATCTAATTGTATCTTCCGGATCCATTCACGCCCTAGCAGTGGTGGTCCTCCATCTGGCAATACATATATATCCATTTTAGGTATTTCCTGGCCTTTATATATCACTTTCACCCTTATTTTTCCTTTGGGGTAGATTTTTTGCCCCGTATACATCTTCAAGTCAATCTCTGTAGCTTTCAAGGGTATATGTGAAAATAGCCGCTTGTAGTCCCTTTGGTTTATGACTGTTAGGGCTGATCCTGTGTCCAATTCCATTTTCACTTGGACTCCGTCTATCTTGAGTGTAACCCAGATAGTCTGGTGATCCTCCATTTTGGTTACCTTATGTAGTTTCAGACAACCCAGCTCCTTGCTACCGGAGTCTGTGTCACTTTTCTGTTCGTCTGAACCACTGTCCATCACCTGGTGTACCTTTTTGTACTTCTCCTGTGGAGATTTCTTACTCTTGCTATGTGTCCTGCTTTTCCACACTGTCTGCACACTTGGTCCTTGAACCAACAATCCTTCTGGTCATGTGTTGTTCTGCCGCAGCGATAGCACTTCCCTGTTCCATAGGACATTTAATTGGTGCCATATTCTTGTGGTCTCCGTTGTATCTCTGCAGCGCCCCTTGCGGCTGCTTCGTGTGATACTGCCATACTGAAAGCCTTGTCCAGCGTAAGATCCTTTTCTGATAGAAGCCGTTTCTGGGTTCCTTCACTTTGCAGCCCACACACAAACTTGTCCCTTAACGTATCTGCTAGTCCCGCTCCAAACTGGTAGTGTTTCGATAGCTTGCGCAGTTCCGTTAGGTACTCAGCATTGCTTTTGTCTTTGTGTTGGTTCCTTTTATGGAACTTAAATCGTTCTGCTATCAGCAGCGGTGTGGGGTTTAAGTGGTCCTGTAGGATTTCTACTATACTTTTGAAATTCTTGTTCACCGGCTTCTCTGGGTTTATTAGATTTCGCAGTAACCCATAAGTTTTTGCACCCATGGAATTTAACAAAACCAGTGCTTTCCTAGCATCTGGCACTTCATTCGCCCTGCAGTACACCTCAATACGTTCCACATATGTCGCCCAATCTTCGACTTCATTGTCGAACGTAGAGATACTGCCACTCTTCGGCATCCCTGGGTGTGATTTAACTGTCAAAAATGGCATCTCCCGCGCTTCCCCTTCTTCTCCGCTGGCACAAAATGGCGTCTCCCGCGCTTTCCTTCCTTCCCGCGCTCGCCCTTCTTCTCCGCTGCGGCTTCTAAAAATGGCGTCTCCCGCGCTCTTCCTTCTTCTCCTCGGCTCAATGGCGTCTCCCGCGCTCTCCCTTCTTCTCCCCGCGGACACTGTTCAGCCCTTGAGCCCTGGCTGTGCTCTGCGCGTTCTTTTTTTTTTCTCGATGCCGCTCGGTCCTGAACCCGGCTGTTGCTTTACCCTCTCTCTCTCCGGATTGTTTTTTTTTTTTCTCGACGCCGCTCGGTTTTCAACCCCCAGCTGCGCCCTGTGTCTTACCCCGTCGACGCTGCTCGGCTTTCTCTCCGCCGTCGGTCGGCTCCAGCCGCCGCAGTCTGGGAAGGGTCTGCGCTGGACCTGTCGTCAGTTTCTTGCTGATCGTCGTGGCTGGGGAACCAAGCCCGGCTCTCCACAGCCTCCCCTGCGATGTTCACTCTCTGTCGGACGACTGGGCGGTTGCTCGTTGTCGACGCCCATGTTCCTGGCCTCGACTTTCTTACACCGCCCTCCCGGAGCGAATCCTCGAAGGGAAATGCAGAGTTGCAGGTAGATTCGAATCGACACTCGTCATCACTGTTACATCTGTGATTCTGAGAGTATGATGTTTTTCAATAACCACACGGATGCTGTAACTTAACAATAAACAGGTATTTACTGGAAGAGGGTAGTCTCAAGACTGGTGGTACAGAGGCATGCGCAAGGCTTATATACAGGTGTGGTCACTGCCGGTACTACAGTATACAGCAGCTGTAAAAGTAGTTCTGTCTTAAAGGTACATACACTACACACACTACTGGCCGAGACCTCGTGGGCCACTTCCCTCCACATTGTCCTGAGCACCTGAGGCGATGGCCTCTTTCCAGTAGCCGGGAACAGCATTGCCCTCCTTCGCTCCACTCCAGCCACCAATGCCTCCAATGCCACGTCTGTGAACCGACGAGCTCTCTCCCTGGGAGTGGGAACAGCCATAGCCATCAGGGGATTCAGTTGCTCGCAATCGCCTCAAAGCCAGCAATGCTGAAAATCTGCACAATGATGCAACCTCCCCTTTAAGAGCTGGAAGGAGCCAGTGTGAAGGATCATTGCTGAATGCATTGCACCTGAAATTCAGTAGCACTCTGCTAGTAGCGCCCCTGTAGCCCCCCATTGAGGTCATTAGTGTTTGATTTAGCGCCCCACTTCCTTCCTGGGGCGCTAGCACCCAATTTAGTAAAAGCTCAGAATCCTTAGTGCCTGGCGCTAAATTTTCAAAATTTCAAATGTTAGCGTCCCAAATGGTGCGATACCCAATTTCACCCCCTTTAATTTTTAAATTAGACTTTGAATCTGGGACTGGGTAGTTCAATGAGTCAGACATTGGCCTTGCATTTAATTTGCCACTCCTCCTGTGAGAAGCCACAAGAATAGCAAGTGTGGAGAACCATTAACCGAGAGAGGGAAGCTCAAATGGCTTCTTCAAATGACAGCTGATTCCTGGGCTTGTGTTAATAATCTCCAACAGGGATTCAGACTATGTGTAGGGAATTATTTCATAGAAACATAGAAACATAGAAGATAGGAGCAGGAGTAGGCCATTCGGCCCTTCGAGCCTGCTCCGCCATTCAATGAAATCATGGCTGATCATCCAATTTCAGTACCCTGTCCCTGCCTTCTCCCCATATCCCTTGATCCCTTTAGCCTTAAGAAATATATCCAACTCTTTCTTGAATATACTTAATGAACTGGCCTCCACCGCCCTCTGTGGCAGAGAATTCCACAGGTTCACCACACTCTGGGTGAAGAAATTCCTCCTCATTTCAGTCCTAAATGGCTTACCCCTTATCCTTAGACTATGACCCCTGGTTCTGGGCTCCCCGGCCATCAGAAACATCCTTCCTGCATCTAGTCTGTCCAGGCCTGACAGAATTTTATAGGTTTCGATGAGATCCCCTCTCAATCTTCTAAACTCCAGTGAGTATAAGCCCAATCGACACAATCTCTCCTCATACGTCATTCCTGCCATCCCAGGTATCAGCCTGGTGAACCTTCGCTGCACTCCTTCCATGGCAAGAACGTCCTTCCTCAGGTAAAGCGACCAAAACTGCACACAATACTCAAGGTGTGGTCTCACCAAGGCCCTGTACAACTGCAGCAAGACATCGTTGTTCTTGTACTCGAACCCTCTTGCTACGAAGGCCAAAATACCATTTGCCTTCTTAACCGCCTGCTGCACCTGCATGCTTACCTTCAGCGACTGGTGCACAAGAACACCCAGGTCTCTTTGCACTTCCCTTTCTCCCAATCTATTGCCATTCAAATAATAATCTGCCTTCCTGTTTTTGTCACCAAAGTGGATAACCTCACATTTTTCCACATTATAGTGCATTTGCCATGTTTCTGCCCAATCACCCAACCTGTCCAAATCGTACTGGAGTTTCACGACATCCTCCTCACAGCATACCCTTCCACCCAGCTTTGTGTCGTCTGCAAATTTGGAGATATTACATCCAATTCCCTCGTCCAGATCATTAATATATATTGTGAACAGCTGGGGTCCTAGGACCGACCCTTGCGGTACCCCACTAGTCACTGCCTGCCACTCGGAAAACGACCCGTTTATTCCAACTCTTTGCTTTCTGTCCGCCAACCAGTTCTCTATCCAAGTCAATACCTTGCCCCCAATCCCATGTGCCTTAATTTTGCACGCTAATCTCTTATGCGGGACCTTATCGAAAGCCTTCTGAAAGTCCAAATACACCACATCCACTGGTTCTCCCTTATCTATTTTACCAGTTACATCCTCAAAAAATTCCAGTAGATTAGTCAAGCATGATTTACCTTTTGTAAATCCGTGTTGACTTTGTCCGATCCAGTCAGTGCTTTCCAAGTGCTCTGCTATTACTTCTTTTATAATGGACTCTAGCATTTTCCCCATTTCAAATGATGCCTATTTTATTTGAAGTGACTCTTTGTACCCCTTTACTTCAAGATGGAGTCTCACTATGAGGACCTGCTTTTAAAATGGAATTTATATTATATAACACCTTCAATAGAGCGAAACATCTCAAGGCACTGTGTGGGTGGGGGGAGGGAGGAGGAAGACATTCAAGAAAAACTGCACTTAAAGATGGAGTCTTACGAGCAAGAGATTTTTTTTTAAGATCAAACAATTTAAAAACAATTAGGATCAATTTTTTTTTTCATGGATTAATGTTGTTACCAACAGATACTGATCCAGCTCCTTCAACACATTCAACATTTAAGGAAGTCTTGTAGCAACAATCAAAGAGTTATTCAAATGAAATTGAATTCTGCTTCAACAATTTGGGGGTCGTTTTCCAAATGTCGGTAAGTTTTATGCTCACTTAGTGCCAGATGGAAAATAGCATTAAAGCTTTTCCTTCCAGTGTCAATGGAGTTTTAACCCAGTGGTAAAGGCTTTCTGCTCGAGGGCTTCAGCTGAGTCGGCTATTAGAAAAGAGCATCCAATCCAGAGTAGTAAGTAGGCCTTTTTTGGCTCTTTCAATAAATAGCACTTGCTACAAGTTCCAGTGGGATCAGGATTTAATACCACTACCAGACTTAAGTCTATTTGAAGGAAGATCAAATATAAATGATTTCAAATCAAATCAGCAGTGGCTGAGTTTGTACTTTCGGAGGAGTAGGAGAAAAATGTAATGGCTCTCAAGGAGGGGGAGGACGAGAATCAGGACTTGAGCTCATCCAGCAAATGGTTATACAGGCTACAACTGAATCAATTTCCAAAGCAGAATGATACCAAAGTGAATAGATAGTTGCATTAAATGTTGAGTAAAGCAGAGATTCTGGGTATTGCATTTCTGAAGATCAGTTTTATTTTTGAAGATGATTTCTGCCGGTCACAGTTTACAATGTTTGGGTGATTCATGGTATTATTTGCCATACATCAACCTCAGTACCAGGGTTTCAATGTCTTCTGAACTAGATATTAATTCGTGTCATCCCATTAAAAATCATAGTGCTCTTTTGCTGTGGGAAAATATTGGAACCCAATATTGAAACAGGGCATAACAACAGAAAATGCTGAAAATACTCAGCAGGCCAGGCAGCAACCGTGGAGAGAGAAACAGAGTTAACGTTTCAGGTCTGGGACCCTTCTTCAGAACTGGAAAAGGCTAGAGATGTAACAGATTTTAAGCAGGTGTTGTTATTTCAGATTTCCAGCATCCGCAGTATTTTGCTATTGTATTGAAACAGGGGAGTTGGCTCACACACCACCTATTCTGGGCGTCAGTGTTTGTGTTTAATGCAGTCTACTCTGATCTATTTTATTTTGTTTTCAGTTATTTTTGTTTTACCTTTAGGGGGAGAAATTTGGTTGGTAGCGCCACCGATTAACGCCTGAAGAGGCTGAGAAGTGGGGCGCTAGCCAATTTCCGGGCGGGCACAGGGTGCCTAGCACCTCGCCCCATATTGACAATGCATTTAGCGCCGGCGCAAACTCGTAGCGCCCGCTCATGGGCGCAGGCAGATTATGACGTCATTTCAGTGTGCAACGCCTTTTGGGCACCCCGGGCCGGAAATTCAGTGGCGCCCCCCTCCGTAGCACCTGGCGCTATTAGTGACAGCTTACAGGGAACCTTACCCAATCGCTCTCGGCCTGGGGGGGCATTATTTAAAGGGGACTGGTGTGGTTTAAAAACGGCAGCAATTTCTGGAGCACAACTTCCTCGAGAGCTACAAGGAGTTGCTGAGCTGCACACTGAGAGCCATTTGACCACTGAGCCAGTGCAAGCAGACGATCTTCAGCCTTCTGACCATCACCTTGCTGTTGGTGAGCCTTAACAATGGGGAACCTTCCTGTGAGCACTTATTATGGGGGCTGCATTGGAGGGGAACGTCCTGCTGCTGAATCATCTGGAAAGGGCACTGAGACGCTGGGAGAGGGGGGCGGGCATGGCCAGACGGAGGAGGGCCAACAGACGTCGCCACAGCAGACCTTACGCTGGCAGGGTTTTCCGACAGCAGTTTCCCTACATGAACATGTCGGAGGAGCAGTGTGTCAGAAGGCTGCGATTTAGAAAGGAGGTGGTGACTGAGCTGTGCCAGCTGCTTCAGCCAGATCTGCAGCCTCAGATAAGGTGCAGGACATCTCTGTTGGTGGCTGAGAAGATGCCTGCTGGCCTGAACTTCTACGTGAGCGGCTCTTCTCAGGCTGCGCATCAGAGGCTGATCAGAAGTAGCTTCTAGGCCCCTCTCACGGAATGCTTGCTGCCATTCCAAGAACAGGAATGGAACTGGTCTGATACCCCCAAGCCTGTGAAGGGCAAGATGCATGTAAATAGCAGGCATGGACATTGTAAATAAAGAAAGTGTTTCATTACACAAAATGTGATTCCTTCAAACATGAGAAAGCTATGGCAACAGAAAGCAAAACTAATACACTGACACATAACTGACTCTCACACCCGGGAGACTGTCCAAAACATAAATCACATTCCGACCATCTTCCTTGGCCTTGATTCCACTGCACCAACCAAAGCATCCAATGCCCCATCAGTGAGGCAGTCCGCCCTCTGCCTCACCCTTTCCATGTCTTGCTAGGCTGGTGCGCCACAGGTAGGCTCCCACCACTTTGAAGGCCTACAAGGCAGTGAGTGTGTCTGGTGATGCCAATTGACCTGCCCCTTTAAGAGCTGGCCGGCGCCAGTGTGTCTCAGGGAAAGTGATTATTGACAGCACTTGCGCTGCGCCCCGCCGCTGCTAAATTGGGCTGCGCCACCAGGTTAGCGCCTTAAGAGCCTCGTGCAGCGCCTGATTTAGCGCCGCAATCACCCTCAGGGGCGCAACGACCCAATATCGCACCAGGTGGCGCTAAATCGTGACTGGCGCTAGGCTTTGCGCTTCGCCAGAACTAGCGCCCCAAACGGGGCTATATCCAATTTCTCCCCCTTAGTGTTTCTTAACTGTTAATAATGGAGAGAGGAGAAGAAAGTAAACAAATCTTCACTTTAAAAAAGGGAGATAGATGGTTTGTGGGAATACTTTGGAGTGTGCGGAAGAGTCAGCAGCCAGCACTCCCTAAAGTTCCAGTTCTTCTCCAGTTGTGTTCATTCACACAGAGAAAATAATGGCCCTTAATTTCCGATAGGAGACTTCCTTTCGTGCGGATACCTCCTATCAGAAAAAAATCTACGCCCTTACCGGAGGGCTCCCGAGGTCCAGACACTTCCGCTCCTGGGCCTCTCCACAGTCCAAATGTGCAGGACCCACGTATCCCAGGGGCGCAGGCAGTTCACAAGCGTCCCTGGGATCACATGGGCCAGGCGAGCCAATAGGAGAAGGGAATCTCCCCTCATACTTTTGACCAATAGACCTGTCAAATATATGAATGGAGATCACCCCCAAAACACACTAAAACATTAAATAAATTTTTAAAAACCACCATGTTTTTAAAATGAGTTAAAATTACATTAAATTAAATATTTTAAACAAAAATTTAATTTTTTGAAAAAATAATTTAAGTTTTCTACGGGGCTGAAAAATTAACTTACCTTTTTTTAAAAGTATTTTAAAATTGTAAATGAGTGAAAAAGAAGAGCATTCTTGACAGATCGGAAATGCCGGTTTTCAGCGCATGCAGTACACAGTCCGTACACACCTGTAGGGATCGGAAAATACGGGCTATTATAGATCCAATTTAAAATCCATGTGATCAGGTGGATAATTAATAGGGTGATCTCAGGCATCAGTCCCAACACATTCCTGCCCACCATTTTAACCAGGGACATTTCAGGCAAGGGAGGGCCACCCGCAACAGACAGGCAGGGGCCTACTAAAAATGCTGAAGTTGCGACCTGAACAATATGATTCTTTCCTGAATTCATGGACGGCCCACACGGCACCAAACCTGCCATCGAAACCTGGCGGGAGGCAGCTGGGGGCCAGAAGACACCAAGGTAAGTATTTTATTTTTAATTTTTGTGGGGAATTCTTGTGGGCCATGATTAGCAGGAGTGCTCCTCCCAGTCCCACAAGGAATCCTTGAGCCTCCTCAACCCTGGCATTCCCTCTCCCACCCACCACCGGCAACTCTTTTGATTCCCCCCTCTCAGCACTAACTTTATGCCCTCCTGCCAATTTCTTCTTCCTGCCCATGAGCTGTGACATCATTCCCACTGGCTTTAGGCCAGAGATAGGGCTGCACTATTCAAATGAGGCCTAGGAGTTAAAATGACCCAGAACTTAAGATGAACTCTCTGTAGGGGTTTCCCTCCCCCACCCCCCGAAGTTACAATCTGTTATTAAAAGAATAAACTTTTAAAAATTACATCCTCACTCAAAGATGGTCTAGTATGCTATTTAGTGTTGGTATTTTGTGTACTTTCTCCACTGATGTTAGTACTATGGTGTTACTTTTCAGGTGATTATTGTAGTGATCAATAGCATGTCATTCTATAGTGGACACTAGGTAGAGCTGTATATAGCTGTATGTATAAGACTACACTACCCAGCTGTATGATATTAAGACTACATTACCCATGAGGCACTAGGCTACCCACAAGGCAGCAGTCAAGATGGAAGCCTCTACAAGACGCTGTACAAGTCCACATGTGCTCAATAAAATAACTAGCAAAAGCTAGCTGTGTTCATAATAAGAATGTCTATTTATTAATGAACATAACATGGTACCAGGGTGGTGAAGATCTGCTGAAAATTGTGAAAAGCGACATGGAGAATTTGAAGCCACCAGAGCATTTGAATCTCACAGAAAAAATCGACTACAATTGGCAGACTTTTAAACAGCAATTCGAACTCTACATTGCAGCCATCGGATTCGGTACGAAGCCAGACGCAAGGAAGATAGCGTTGCTGCTTACGGTTGCAGGCCCACAGGCGATAGAGGTATTTAATACATTTGTATTTAATCCAGTGGAGAACAGAGAAAAATTAGAAGATGTGCTAAAAAAAAATTGATGCACATTGCTCTCCCAAAAAGAATGAGACCTATGAAAGATACATCTTCTGTTCTCGGACACAGCAGCAAAATGAGACTTTTGATAGCTTTATAACTGAGCTGAAACTGAAAGCACAGACATGTAATTTCTCTGAGCTCAAAACATCCATGATTCATGACCAGATTGTATTTGGTATTCATGATAAAAAAGTCAGGGAACGTCTGTTGAGAGAAACCGAACTAAATTTGGAAAATGCGGTGAAAATATGCCAAGCCAGTGAGCTAGCTCAAAATCACACGAAGACTTTCAGTGAAATCAATAATGATGCGAATGTAATGAGTGATAATGCTGCTGTCGGTGCTGTGTCCTACAAGGGGAAGAAACGTGGGCAGAACAGAAATGAAAAGCAATCAGAGGATGACATTTTTAATTGTAAACGCTGTGGTTACAAACACCAGTTAAGACAATGCCCAGCGTTTGGAAAAATGTGCACAAAGTGTAATGGAAAGAATCACTTTGCCAAACAATGCTTTTCAAAAGTAAAAACAACAAAAGGGCAACAAGTTAATGTGATTGAGGACACTGATTTAAGTGAGACATTTTTTGTAGGAATGGTGTCATGTGACGATATCAAAAAAGATACAGAAAATGTGCAGCCCTCAGAAATAGACAATGCTGAACATAAAGTTAATGCAGTAAAAGAGGACAAATGGATGATCCCACTGCAGATAAATGGAGCATTAGTTACATTGAAACTGGACACTGGGGAAAAAGCAAACTTAATCAGTATGAGTGACATTAACAATATGAAAGAAAAGCCCAAAATACAGAAAAAGTCAGTACTACTGAAGGACTATAATGGACAGAAAATAGATAGCTTAGGTGTATGCAGACTTAAAGTGACAGTCAAAGACAAAGTGCATCATCTCATGTTTTCTGTTGTGGCTGAAAGACTTGATTCGATACTAGGTGACAAAGCTTGTGAAGACTTAGAACTGGTCAAGAGAGTCTACCGTATAAACTGTGCCATAAGCAGACCAGATGACTCAGGTGATGAAGCAGAGAGCCCATCAAGGATGAAAAGGCCAAAGGGTATCCATGTCTTCAAAAAGCCTAGTTTCTCCAAGAAGAAAGAAAAAGACTTTAAGGTCAAAGAAAAGCACAAGGAGAAAAAGTCCAAAGATATAACCGCAGCAGATGTTGTTAAGCAGTGGAAAGAGAAAAAGAAAAAGAAGAAGCCTGCACCAGAGCAGGAAGCAGTTCCGGTGGATACTCCTTCTTCCCTCAGGCCAATCTTTGGTGTTCCATTAGCCGAGGCTGCTGAGAGGACTATGCTGTATGATGGGATCCAGCTGCCAGCAGTTTTTCGAGAGTGCATTGACTACATTGAGAGTTATGGCATGAAGAGTGAAGGAAACACTGAAACCCTCTCCAAGCAAAGATCGCAAGGAGACCTCGATCTATACAAGAGCAGATTGATGACAATGCCGCAACTGCATCTTGTCATTCACCGCCAGAACAATCTCATGAAGACACATCAGACTTACCCGTGTTGAGAAGATCCACACGTGAAGTAAAAGAGCCTGATAGACTTAATCTTTGAGTACAATGTAAAGCTTTGAAAATGTGTTGACTGTTTTGAAAATGTTTATGTTTATAGAGCACTAACAAAAGTGTTACTGATATTATCTTTAGTGTTTTCTTGAAAGTTGATTGATATTGATTTTGTTAAACATCAAAGAAAGGGGGATGTAGTGATCAATAGCATGTCATTCTATAGTGGACACTAGGTAGAGATGTATATAGCTGTATGTATAAGACTACACTACCCAGCTGTATGATATTAAGAATACATTACCCATGAGGCACTAGGCTACCCACAAGGCAGCAGTCAAGATGGAAGCCTCTACAAGATGCTGTACAAGTTCACATGTGCTCAATAAAAGGTCTAGCAAAAGCTAGCTGTGTTCATAATAAGAATGTCTATTTATTAATGAGCATAACAATTATTTTTATTTTCATATTGCTGAATCAAATGTTCTACATTCTTTAAGTGTTAAGAATCAGTTCTATATTGTTTGAATGGGAATAGAGTTGTTGGTGATGGTTTCCGGTCCAGTAGAGAACCAAGCTAAATATAGAAAGTGCAGAGGAGAACTGTAAAAGGGAATAAGAGAGGCAGAGAGAGTGTATGAGAATACATTAGTGGGTAACATAAAAGAGAACCCAATAGCCTTTTATAAATACATAAATAGTAAAAGGGTAGTCAAAGAAATGGTGGGGCCGATTCAGGACCAAAAAGAAGATCTTGTGGAGGAGGAGGGAATGGCTGAGATATTAAATGAGTACTTTGCATCTGTCTTCACTAAACAAGAGGATGCTGCCAATATTACTGTAAAGAGGAGGGGATAGAGAAATTTGATAGGATAAAAATAGATAACAAAAAGGTACTTAAAAGGTTGGTAGCACTCAAAGTAGAAAAGTCACTCGATTCGGATGGGATGCATCCTAGGTTGCTGAGGGAAGTAAGGGTGGAGATAGCGGAGGCTCTGGCCGCAATCTTCCAATCCTCCTTAGATATAGAAGTGGTGTCAGAGGGCTGGAGGATTGCAAATGTTATACCCCTGTTCAAAAAAAGGGAGAGGGATAAATCCGGCAACTACAGTTGGTGGTGGGGAAATTTTAGGGACAATAATCCAAGACAAAATTAATAGTCACATAAAAACATGGGCTAATAATTGAAAGGACAGATTTGTTTAAGCCAACCGGTGTCTGACTAACTTGGTTGAGTTCTTTGACAAAGTAACGGAGAAGGTTGATGAAGATAGTGCAGGTGATGTATAAATGGACTTTCAAAAGGCATTTGATAAAGTTCCACATAATAGACTTGTTGGCAAAATTTAAGTCCCTGGGATTAAAGGGGCAGTGGCTGCATGGATACAAAATTGGCTAAGGGACAGAAAGCAGAGAATAGTGGTGAATTTTTTCAGACTGGAGGGAAGTGTGCAGTGGTGTCCCCCAGGGATCGGTATTAGGACCACTGCTCTTTTATATATATTAATTATCTAAACTTGGGTATGCAGGACATCATTTCAAAGTTTGCAGTTGACACAAAACTCAGAATTGTAGTAAACAGTGAGGAGGATAGTAGCAGATTTCAGGAGGACATCGACAGACTGGTGAAATGGGCAGACATGGCAGATGAAACTTAACACTGAGAAGTGTGAAGTGATACAGTTTGGTCAGAAGAATGAGGAGGTGCAATATAAACTATTATAAAAGATGTAATAGCAGAGCACTTGGAAAGCAGTGACAGGATCGGACAAAGTCAACATGGATTTACAAAAGGTAAATCATGCTTGACTAATCTACTGGAATTTTTTGAGGATGTAACTGGTAAAATAGATAAGGGAGAACCAGTGGCTGTGGTGTATTTGGACTTTCAGAAGGCTTTCGATAAGGTCCCAGACAAGAGATTAGCGTGCAAAATTAAGGGATTGAGGGCAAGGTATTGACTTGGATAGAGAACTGGTTGGCGGACAGAAAGCAAAGAGTTGGAATAAACGGGTCGTTTTCCGAGTGGCAGGCAGTGACTAGTGGGGTACCGCAAGGATCGGTCCTAGGACCCCAGCTGTTCACAATATATATTAATGATCTGAACGAGGGAATTGGATGTAATATCTCCAAATTTGCAGACGACACAAAGCTGGGCGGGAGGGTAAGCTGCGAGGAGGATGTCGGGAAACTCCAGTACGATTTGGACAGGTTGGGTGATTGGGCAGAAACATGGCAAATGCACTATAATGTGGATAAATGTGAGGTTATCCACTTTGGTGGCAAAAACAGGAAGGCAGATTATTATTTGAATGGCAATAGATTGGGAGAAGGGGAAGTGCAAAGAGACCTGGGGGTCCTTGTGCACCAGTCGCTGAAGGTAAGCATGCAGGTGCAGCAGGCGGTTAAGAAGGCAAATGGTATGTTGGCCTTCGTAGCAAGAGGGTTCGAGCACAGGAACAAGGATGTCTTGCTACAGTTGTACAGGGCCTTGGTGAGACCGCACCTTGAGTATTGTGTGCAGTTTTGGTCGCCTTACCTGAGGAAGGACGTTCTTGCCATGGAAGGAGTGCAGCGAAGATTCACCAGGCTGATACCTGGGATGGCAGGAATGACGTATGAGGAGAGATTGTGTCGATTGGGCTTATACTCACTGGAGTTTAGAAGATTGAGAGGGGATCTCTTTGAAACCTATAAAATTCTGTCAGGTCTGGACAGACTAGATGCAGGAAGGATGTTTCTGATGGCCAGGGAGTCCAGAACCAGGGGTCATAGTCTAAGGATAAGGGGTAAGCCATTTAGGACTGAAATGAGGAGGAATTTCTTCACCCAGAGAGTGGTGAACCTGTGGAATTCTCTGCCACAGAGGGTGGTGGAGGCCAGTTCATTAAATATATTCAAGAAAGAGTTGGATATATTTCTTGAGGCTAAAGGGATCAAGGGATATGGGGAAAAGGCAGGGGCAGGGTACTGAATTTGGATGATCAGCCATGATCACATTGAATGGCGGAGCAGGCTCGAAGGGCCGAATGGCCTACTCCTGCTCCTATCTTCTATGTTTCTATGTTTCTATTTAAATGGTACAATTTAAGGGGGGCGCAGGAACAGAGAGACTTGAGGTGGCAGAACAAGTTGATAAGGCTGTTAAAAAAGCATACGCGGATTCTTGGCTTTATAAACAGAGGCATAAGCCTTGATATTAACCACCCGCCCCCCCCACCGCCAACCTCCACGACAGGAGGGAGATGGTCGGGGGTGGAATAAAGACTTAAATATGGGGAATGCGTCCCCAACACATATCGGGGACATCAGGGTGTCCATTAGTCCTGCCGTGTCCCCCAGCCTCGATGCTGACCAGCCCCCCTCCCAATTGCCGGGGACTGTCCAAAAGGGTCCTCGGCTGTGGCTTCCTGCCGCTGGCTTTTCCTCCCGTCCGCGGGCCAGGCTGTCAATTTGGCCGGCTGCCAGGCAGGAAATGGATCAAATAAATTGTAATTAGGTCTTGCCGTGCACGCACCCGGCTGTTTTCAGTCTCCATGTTAATATCGGGGCCATAGAGCACAAAAGCAAGGAAGTGATGCTAAATCTTTATAAGTCACTGGTTAGGCCCCAGCTGGAGTATTGTGTCTAATTCTGGGCACCACACTTTAGAGAGGATGCCAAGATCTTAGAGGAGAGGAGATTTACTAGAATGGTACCAGGGTGAAGGACTTCAGTTACTTCTCTTTGGAGAGACTGGAGAAACTGGGGTTATTCTCCTTAGAGCAGAGAAGGTTAATGGCCAATTTAATAGAGGTGTTCAAAATCATGAAGGCTTTTGATAGAATAAATAAGGAGAAACTGTTTCCAGTGGCAGAAGGGTTGGTAACCAGAGGACACAGATTTAAGGTAATTGGCACAAGGAATAGTGGGGAGGTGAGGAGAATTATTTTTTACGCAGCGAGTTGTTATGATCTGGAATGCATTGCATGAAAGGGTGGTGGAAGCAGATTCAATAATAATTTTCAAAAAGGAACTGGTTAAATACTTGCAGGGGAATATTTTGCAGGACTATGGGGAAAGGGCAGTGGAGAGGGACTTCTTCTTTCGTATGGTAGTAGCAAGGCAAATCAAATGTCAATATCTAAGTTGGAAATCCCGGCCAAAGCTTCCAGTGTAACAGTGTGGCTATCTTGTAGGCTGCCTGTGAATTTCCTAAGGGCAGTGCTCAATGATGTGCTCCAGGGTCTGATTAGGGGCTCCACAGTCGCATGATGGGGATGCTTTAATCTTCCATCTATGGAGAAGGTGGCAGCATCTAACTTGACCGGTTGTGAGGCGGTTGATGATTGTCCACTGTTTGCGAGGAAGGTTTGATCCTTCAGGTTGTACTGTGGGGTCCTCTATAATGAACGCATTCCGTATGTCGCAGTTCTTCCAGACATTTTGCCATCGGTCGTCAAGGCTGAGGGGAGAGGGACTAATTGGACAGCTCTTTCAAAGTGCATTATGGGCTGAATGGCCTAATTCTGTGCTGTGTCTTTCTACGATTCTATGATTCCATTAAGATCAGGTTGATACCATACACTACTCCTGGTATGATATACTAATTAAAATAGTTCATAGGAATGCCTACCGATGATGTATATGTCTAGGTTATTGGGCTATTTTGGATGATAAGTTGCAGAGGAGCTAATCATCCCCCATATAATTGAATCAGCTCTTATGTGAATGGTAAGTTAGAATAGATGGATGTATTGTAGCCTGAGGTGACATCGACTGGGGGAGCAGGACAGTATAATTATATCCAAAATGAAAATGCATGGAGTAATTTTTGTGAACTTGCAGTAAATTACATTTTCATGGACTCCCTTATTATAAATTATCTGAACCATTTTAGACAGATCTAATATCCGTTCCGTATCAGAGTATTTCTTTTGTGTGAGGACACAATGTAGATCACAGTGCTTTCTAAATTCAATACAGTCACACAGCTCGTATATGTAATGTATGTAATGTATAATATACCTTAAGGGAGAGAACTACTTTTTACAGCTCCTGTATACTGTAGTACCGGCAGTGACCACACCTGTATATAAACCCTGAATAGTGATCTGTACAGTTAGTTCTAGAGTAACCCTCATTCAGTAAACAACTGTTGAATCGTTCCCTGCAGTCTGTTGTCTGATTATTGAAGGACACAACATTAAGATACACGGATATAACATTGGCGACGAGGCAGATTCGAACCTACCTGCAACTCTGCATCACCTCCCAGGGATTCGCTCCTGGAGAACAGTGGAAGAAGGTCGAGTCCAGAAGCACGGGCGTCGACCACGGGCAACCGCCTAGTCATCCAGCGGAGATTTGAGCATTGCAGGGGAGGCTGTCGAGAGCCAGGCTTGGCTTTCCAGTCACGGTGGTCCAGCAAAACGGGCTGGCAACAGGTACTGCGCAGACCCTTCCCGGACAGCGGTGGGCTAGAGCCCGACCGAGCAGCACAGAAAAAGGCCGAGCAGCGTCGACGGGGGAGAGAGAGAGGGCAGAGCGCACAGGGCGCAGCCGGTGTTCAGGACCGAGTGGCATCAACGGGGGAGAGAGACAAGAGAGAGCAGAGCGCAGCCGGTGTTCAAGGGCCAAGCAGCATCAACGGGGGAGAGAGGCGCGCAGGAAAACGTGAGGCACTGCCATTGCCACGAGGACCGCAGAGAGCGGCGTTGGCAGCAGCGCGGGAGACGCCATTTTAAGCTGCAGCGGGGAAGAAAGGAAAGCGTGGGAGACGCCATTTTAAGCCAGTCTAACCACACCCAAAAATGCCGAAGAGTGGCAGCATCACAGCGTTCAACAATGAAGTCGAAGATTGGACGACATATGTCGAACGCATAGAAGTATACTGCAAGGCGAATGAAGTGCCAGATGACAAGAAAGCGCTGGTATTGTTGAATTCAATGGGTGCAAAAATGTATGGCTTACTATGAAACCTAGTAACGCCAGAGAAGCCAGTAGAAAAGGATTTTGAAAACATAGTGTCAATCCTACAGGACCACTTAAACCCCACACCGCTGCTGATAGCAGAAAGATTTAAGTTTCACAAAAGGAACCAGCATAAAGATGAAAGTAATGCTGAGTATTTAACGGAACTGCGCAAGCTATCGAAACACTGCCAGTTTGGAACGGGACTAGCAGATACTTTAAGGGACAAGTTTGTGTGTGGGCTTCAAAGTGAAGGAACCCAGAAATGGCTTCTATCAGAAAAGGATCTTACGCTGGACAAGGCTTTCAGCATTGCAGTATCACATGAAGCAGCAGCAGAGGGCGCTGCAGAGATACAACGGAGACCGCAAGAATATGGCACAAATGAAATGTCATACGGAACAGTGAAGTGCTATCGCTGCGGCAGAACAACACACGACCATAATGATTGCTGGTTCAAGGACCAAGTGTGCAGACAGTGTGGAAAAGTAGGACACATAGCAAGAGTCTGCAGGTCGGGAAAGAAAACCAGCAGCAAGAAATCTCCACAGGAGAAGTACAAGAAGATACATAAGGTGACGGAGAGTAGTTCAGACGAACAGAAGAGTGATACAGACTCCGGAAGCAAGGAGCTGGGTTGTCTGAAACTACATAATGTGATCAAAATGGAGGATCACCAAACTATCTGGGTCACGCTCAAGATAGCAGGAGTCCAAGTGAAAATGGAATTGGACACAGGATCAGCCCTAACAGTCATAAACCGAAGGGACTACAAGTGGCTATTCTCACATATACCCTTCAGAGATACAAAGATTGTCTTGAAGATGTACACGGGGCAAAAAGTCTACCCCAAAGGAAAAATAAGGGTGAACGTTATATATAACGGCAAGGAAACACCAAAAATGGACCGATATGTATTGCCAGATGGAGGACCACCACTACTAGGACGTGAATGGATCCGGAAGATACAGCTAGATTGGCATTCCATACAAGCACTGACTGTAGATGCCAAAAAGGATGACGACGTCACACCTGGACGACTGTCAAAAATGCTAACTGACGCACAAGAAGTGTTCCAGCAGGGACTCGGAACACTAAAAGGCATAACAGCGACGATCAAAATAGAGCAAAATGCAAGCCCAAAGTTTTTTAAGGCCAGACCGGTACCTTATGCGATCCGCCCAGCCATTGAAGCAGAGCTGGAAGGTTTGGAACGTTCAGGAGTACTGTCCAAAGTGGACTGAAGCGAGTGGGCTACACCCATCGTTCCTGTAATGAAGAGGTCGTTGAGTAATACACCTGGGGAACCAAAGAAGGTTCGCATCTGTGGGGACTTTAAGGTGACAGTGAACCCAGTCCTTCACACTGTACAATATCCGCTTCCGCGGATTGAAGATATTTTCGCCTCGCTATCTGGAGGGAAACGCTTCACTAAGATTGATCTGGCCCAGGCGTACCTGCAAATGGAGGTAGAAGAAGCCTCGAAACAGTACCTCACGATCAACACTCATAAAGGTCTCTACCAATACAACCGGCTGGTGTTCGGGGTAGCATCAGCTCCGGCTATTTGGCAGAGGGCAATAGGACAAGTCCTGCAAGGGATCCCAGGGACCCAGTGTTATTTGGACGACATCCTGGTCACGGGCGAAAATGACAGTGATCACCTCGCCAACCTGGAGCTGGTGCTCACTAGATTGAAGGAATATGGGCTCTGAGCTAATCGCCACAAATGCGAGTTTTTCCAGAAGCAGATCTCATATTGTGGCCACGTTATTGATAAAGAGGGGTTACATAAGTCCCCTGAAAAGATTGAGGCAGTAGTCAAAGCTCCAGCACTGGAAAATGTGTCACAACTGAGGTCATTCCTCGGGCTGGCGAACTACTACCATAAGTTCTTGCCGAATTTGTCTACCGTACTACACCCACTGAACACCCTACTGCAAACGGGGGTACTATGGAAGTGGAGTGATGAATGTAAACGAGCTTTCCAGAAGAGCAAAGGATTGATCACATCAAAAGAGGTGTTGGCTCATTTCAACCCAGCACTACCAATTCGGTTGGTGTGTGAAGCATCACCCTATGGCATTGGAGCGGTGCTGTCGCACAAATTCTCGGACGGCTCGGAGAGGCCAATAGCCTTTGCGTCTCGGTCACTAACCTCAGCCGAGCGTAACTACGCCCAGATTGACAGGGAGGCCCTCAGCCTACTGTGGGGAGTGAAAAAGTTCAATCACTATCTGCATGGGCAGAAGTTCACCTTGCTGACTGACCACCAACCACTTGTCTCCATCTTTAATCCAAAGAAGGGCGTTCCGGTGATGACTGCGCAACGGCTACAAAGATGGCCCCTTTTTCTAGGGACGCACCAATATGAAATCGAGTATAAGGGCACGAAACAGCATGGAAACGCTGATGGGCTATCACGCCTGCCACTGCCTACTGCGGAGGAAGCACCAGCAGTGGATCCTGTCGAAATATTTCATTCGACTATAATTGAATGCTTGCCAGTAACTAACGCTGGTATAGAGAAGGAGACCTGAAATGACCCGACACTGTCTCGGGTATATGATTTGATGGTGAAGGGATGGCCAGCACATGGCGACTCACTGTTGCCAGCATTCTCATCCAGAAGAGAACAGCTGTCGGTATACCAGGGGACCTTGATGTGTGGATCCCGAGTGGTAATTCCACCCAAGTTAAGGGAGAGAGTGCTCAATGAGCTTCACGAAGGTCATCTGGGAGGGGTGAAAATGAAAAGCCTTGCCAGGGCTTATGTGTGGTGGCCGGGGAGCGATCAGCAAATCGAGGACCTGAGAAAGAGCTGCTCAGGATGCCAGAAGGTCCAAAATGCACCACCACATGCCCCTCTACACCCATGGGAGTGGCCCTCATCTCCATGGCAACGGGTGCATATTGATTTTGCTGGTCCATTCATGGACTCAATGTTTTTAATAGCCGTGGATGCGCACTCTAAATGGCCTGAGGTAATCATAATGTCCTCCACCACCACGGAGAAAACTATTGCAGTCCTACGGACCATTTTTGCCAGGAACGGCTTGCCAGAGCAGATTTGCTCTGATAACGGACCACAGTTTGTGTCCGAAGAGTTTCGAAGATTTATGAAAAGGAATGGGGTAAGGCATTACACATCTGCCCCGTATCATCCAGCCACAAATGGATTGGCTGAGAGGTTCGTACAAACCTTTAAAAAAGCAATAAAGGCCATGTGCGATGACGACATACCACTGCAGCATAAGGTGGACAATTTCCTGTTAGCCTACAGAAATGCGACACATGCAGTCACCAACCAGGCCCCGGCCATGATGTTCTTTAACCGAAGGTTGAGATCTCGTCTGGATTTGCTCAGACCAAATGTACGAAGAGATGTTGAGAGTAAGCAATTCCAGCACATCAATGAGAAGCCGACAAGGAGCTTCAATGTAGGGCAACCAGTCTTGGCCCGCGGCTACCGAACAGAGAAATGGCAACCAGGAACGATATGCACACGGCAGGGGCCACTAATGTACACAGTGGATGTTGGGGAGAACATTGTGAGATGCCATGCTGACCAGATCCTAGAGCCATAGGAACGAGTCAACCCCATGTCTCGGCCATACGTACCTGGTGAGGAACCCGACGTACAGGTCGCATCTACCTCAGAAACAATAGCATTGGAAGCTGATGAATCAACTGACGACAGGGTGCTAGAATCGCCTCCGCACCAAGAGCGAGACACTCGGGAAAGGCATTATCCAGAAAGAATCATGAAGCCTCCCCAGAGACTGAATATATGAATGGACTATTTTCATATAACATTGTATATTAAAAATGTTAATTGTTAAATGAGTATTATGGTACTGTTAATCTAAAAGGGGAGGAATTGTAATGTATGTAATGTATATATACCTTAAGGGAGAGAACTACTTTTTACAGCTCCTGTATACTGTAGTACCGGCAGTGACCACACCTGTATATAAACCCTGAGTAGTGATCTGTAGAGTTAGTTCTAGAGTAATCCTCATTCAGTAAACACCTGTTGAATCGTTCCCTGCAGTCTGTTGTCTGATTATTGAAGGACACAACATTCAGATACACGGATATAACAGTATATTGGTACATTTTAGTGATTTTTCCCTAGTCTACTATAGTCATCAATAGACATCATGATTGAAAAAGACAAGATTTTTGGAGTTTGTTTTGTGAGAAGAATATTTTCTCATTTTTCCTAAATGCTCTTGTAGTGTATGTAACCTGTACCACCTTAAGAGGATACCTTAAGGTGATGGACTACTTTTTGATGGCTCCTGTACATTGTAGTACCGGTGGCGACCACACCGGTATATAAACCCTGCGGAGCAAAGTGTATCCCAGTTCAGCCCTGACCCTCAATCACTAAAGACCTGTTTAATTATTTCTGTAGTCTGTGTCCTGTTATTCAGCATAACTACATTTGAAAACACAGACTCAACAGTGGCGACGAGTTTGATCTTACCTAGCGGCAGTTGCATCAAAGGAAGCTTCGTCCTCTGAAACGGGCGTTGATCAAGGACATCCACCCTCAACATCCTGCTGGGCACTGCATCGCACGGGAGGCCATCGGGAACCCAGGTTGGTTTCTGGCCACGAAGTCAAACATCAGTGAACATCCCTTCGATGACAGCAGCGGGTAAGCCTGATCGAGCGGCACGGGGGGGAAGTCGGCCGAGTTGTCAGTAAGAGAAGGGGAGGGAAACGACGAAAAGGGCAGAGAACACGACCGCAGCCGGTGCCAGGGGCTGGACTGCAATCGGGGCAGAGACGCGCAGCAGCCAGAAAAGCGTTTATGACCACAAGGACTGCGGGAGCGGCGGGGAACAAGAGCAGCAGCGTAGGGGAAAATAAAGGACCGTTGGGAGGCGTGAACGGCAACAGCGCAGGAATCGCCATTTTGAGTCGGCAGGGGAAGAAGACAAGCGCGGGAAAAGCCGCCAAGCGCGGGAAGCCGCCATTTTGAAAAAAAATAAAAATAAAATAAAATAATAATCATATCCGAAGGAAAGGAAACTCAACAAGGATGCCAAAAACGGGTAACATCACTGCTTTTGATAATGATGTGGAAGGTTGGGCCACTTATGTGGAACGCATCAAAGTTTACTGTACAACGAATGAGGTACTGGAGGATAAGAAAGCACTAACCCTATTAAACTCGATGGGTGCGAAGACGTATAGGTTATTAAGGAACCTTGTAACACTAGATAAACCGGTAGGGAAGAGTTTCGCGGATATTGTTACTATCCTGCTGATAGCGGAACGATTTAAATTCTACAAAAGAATTCAACTTAAAGAAGAAAGCAACGCTGAATTCCTAACCGAACTGCGCAAGTTATCAAAGTACTGTCAGTTCGGTACAGGACTAGCAGACGCACTGAGAGATAAGTTTGTGTGTGGGCTCCTAAGGGAAGGAACCCAGAAGCGACTGCTAGAGGAAAAGGACCTTACGCTGGACAAAGCTTTCAGCATTGCAGCATCGCATGAGGCAGCAGCACGAGGCGCTGCAGAGATACAGCAAAGGCCATTGGAATTCAGCACCAATGAAATGGCATTGGGCGCAGTAAAGTGCTATCGTTACGGAAGGACAACGCATGACCAGAACCAGTGCTGGTTCAAAGATAAAGAATGCAGGCAATGTGGCAAACTTGGTCACATAGCGAGAGTATGCCGGTCAGGCAAGAAGACCAGCAGCAAAAAGTCGCCGCAGGAGAAGTACAAAAAAGTACACAAGGTGACAGAGAACAGTTCGGATGAACAGAAGATGGATTCAGACTCCAGCAGTAAGGAACTGGGTTGTCTAAAAATACATAATGTGGGTAACACAGCAGACCACCAGACTATCTGGGTTATGCTTCGGATAGCAGGAGTCCAAGTGAAGATGGAATTGGACACTGGATCGGCATTAACGGTCATGAATAAGCAAGATTACAAAAGGTTATTCTCGCACATTCCCCTGAGGGATACAGAGATTGTATTGAAAACATACACGGGGCAAATAGTATACCCCAAAGGAAAGATAAAAGTAAATGTGGTCTACAATGGTAAAGAAAGTCAGAAAATGGACTTGTATGTATTACCTGATGGAGGTCCGCCACTACTGGGACGAGAATGGATCCGGAGAATAAATGTGGACTGGCATTCCATACAAGCACTGACTGTAGATGCCTGTAAGGAGGACGACGTCAAACCTAAACGACTGTCCAAAATATTAGACGATGCTAAGGAGATGTTCCAACAGGGACTGGGAACACTGAAAGGAATTACGGCAAACATCAAAGTTGAAGAACATGCAAACCCAAAATTTTTCAAAGCCAGACCGGTACCTTATGTGATACGACCTGCTGTGGAAGCAGAGCTGGAAGGGCTAGAACATTCAGGGGTACTGTCCAAGGTGGACTGGAGCGAGTAGGCCACACCCATTGTTCCTGTCATGAAGCGTTCGTTGAGCAACAAGCCGGGGGAACCTGGGAAGGTTCGCATCTGTGGCGATTTCAAGATCACTGTTAATCCGGTTCTTCACACGGTGCAATATCCGCTTCCGCGGATTGAAGATATCTTCGCTTCGCTGTCTGGCGGGAAACACTTCACCAAGATAGACCTGGCGCAGGCGTACCTACAGATGGAAGTTGATTAAGCGTCACGCCAGTATCTCACGATCAACACACATAAGGGCTTATATCGGTATAATAGACTGGTTTTTGGAGTGGCATCGGCTCCAGCAATTTGGCAAAGGGCCATGGAGCAGGTATTACAGGGAATCCCAGGCACACAATGCTACCTGGACGACATCCTGATTACAGGAGATGACGATAAGGATCACCTCACGAATTTGGAGCAGGTGCTCATCAGATTGAAAGAATATGGGCTCAGAGTTAATCGCCAGAAATGTGAGTTCTTTCAAAAGCGAATCTCGTACTGCGGCCACATCATTGACCAGGAGGGGCTCCATAAGTCACCTGACAAGATCAAAGCTGTTGTGAAAGCTCCTGCACCGGAAAATGTATCCCAGTTGAGGTCGTTCCTTGGGTTGGTTAACTATTACCACATGTTTCTTCCAAATTTATCCACGGTGTTACACCCGCTAAACACTCTTTTGCAAATGGGAATACCATGGAAGTGTAGCGATGATTGTAAGCCGGCTTTTTAAAAGAGCAAGGCACTGATCACCTCTAAGGAAGTGTTGGCTCACTTTAACCCAACGCTGCCTATTCGCTTAGCTTGTGATGCTTCTCCATATGGTATCGGGGCAGTGCTCTCACATAAGTTTCCAAATGGCTCGGAAAGGCCACTCACGTTCGCATCCAGATCATTGACCTCCACTGAGCGCAACTATGCTCAGATAGATAGGGAGGCTCTCAGCCTCGTGTGGGGAGTTAAGAAATTTAACCATTACCTGCAAGGCCAAAAGTTTACGTTGCTGACAGATCAGCAGCCGTTGGTTTCCATCTTCAACCCTAAGAAGGGTGTTCCGGTAATGACGGCGCAGAGGCTTCAAAGATGGTCCCTTTTCCTAGGGGCACATCAATATGATATTGAATTCAAAGGTACAAAGCAACATGGTAATGCTGATGGGCTGTCGCGCCTGCCACTACCTACAGCAGAAGAGGCACCGGCAGTTGACCCTGTCGAGATATTTCACTCGACCATCATCGAACGCTTACCAGTCACCAATGCGGGTATTGAGAGAGAGACCCGAAACGACCCGACACTGTCTCGGGTCTATGACTTGACAGTGAAGGGATGGCCAGCACATGGCGAACCACTGTTACCAGCATTCTCAGCCAGACGAGAACAGCTGTCCGTATGTCAAGGAACATTGATGTATGGAACAAGGGTGATTATTCCTCCTAAATTAAGGGAGAGAGTTCTGAAAGAATTGCATGAAGGTCATCTGGGGGAGTCAAGATGAAAAGCCTTGCTAGGGCTTATGTGTGGTGGCCAGGTATCAACAAACAAATAGAGGATCTGACTAAAAGCTGCTCAGGGTGCCAGAAAGTTCAAAATGCACCTCCAATTGCACCGCTGCATCCGTGGGAATGGCCTTCAACCCCATGGCAACGTGTGCATATCGACTTTGCAGGTCCATTCATGGATTCCATGTTTTTGATAGCAGTAGACGCACATTCTAAATGGCCAGAAGTGATTAAGATGTCGACCACTACCTCTGAGAAGACGATCGCAGTTCTAAGAACCATATTTGCAAGGAATGGGTTGCCGGAACAAATATGTTCAGACAACGGACCACAGTTCGTATCAGAAGAATTCCAGAAATTCATGAAAAAGAATGGGGTGAAACACTATACATCTGCCCCATATCATCCGGCTACAAATGGGTTGGCCGAGAGATTTGTACAAACGTTCAAAAAGGCGATAAAGGCCATGAGCGAAGACCATATTCCACTACAACACAAGGTGGACAATTTCCTGATGGCGTATCGAAACGCCACACATGCAGTGACAAATCAAAGCCCTGCCATAATGTTCTATAACAGGAGGTTGCGGTCCCGGTTGGATTTGTTAAAACCCAATGTGCGAAGGGAAGTCGAAAACAAGCAATTCCAGCATGTAAATAACAAGGCCACTCGTAGTTTCGAAATAGGACAACCAGTGTTGGCCAGGGACTATAGGGATGATAAATGGCAATCCGGAACAATTCGTGCCCGACAAGGACCCTTGATGTACACGGTAGACGTTGGAGAGAACGTAATACGACGTCATGCTGACCAACTTGTGGAATCGAGAACAAGGGTCGACCCCATGTCTACGGCAGAGACACCAGTTGAAGAATTTATTGAGCCTGTAGCATCTACCTCAGACTCGAACATACATGATGATGTTCAATCCATAGGAGATCAAATGGATGAGTCATCCCAGCAATGAGAATCAGAGACCCCTGAAAGGCGTTATCCGGCCCGGATCAGGAGGCCTCCTCAGAGACTGAATCTTTGAACAGTTTTGTGTGAAAATTGTATATATGTTATCCATGCAATGTTTAATTTGGGGTGTACACTGTTAAGTTAAAAGGGGAGGAATTGTGGTGTATGTAACCTGTACCACCTTAAGAGGATACCTTAAGGTGATGGACTACTTTTTGATGGCTCCTGTACATTGTAGTACCGATGGTGACCACACCAGTATATAAACCCTGCAGAGCAAAGTGTATCCCAGTTCAGCCCTGACCCTCAATCACTAAAGACCTGTTTAATTATTTCTGTAGTCTGTGTCCTGTTATTCAGCATAACTACATTTGAAAACACAGACTCAACAGCTCTCATCTATCCTCACTGTGTCCGTGCCACGCAGCATTCACGGCCACAAGGGCAGGCAGACAAACTAATCCTAAACTTCTGCCAGTGCTGTTCTAAACCAGGCCCATGAGGTGCCTGGGAGTAGCCAGAGAATGATACCAAATTTTACATTCATTCCCATCCTGTGGCGGAACGACACCATCAGAAGAGATTTGATCAGGTTATGAGTCTAAACTTGTGTAAAAAAAAAAAAACTGCATTTACAACAGTGTCAGATTACTTTACAACATTCCTTTAATGTCGGGACATACATCCTAGAACCTCACCAGGCTAATCTAACTGAATAATGATTATGCAAATGTTGCCATAAGAGCCAGCCTTTCCTTATGTTTTTTACGGATAGGTAACGGCTGTTGAAAGCAGAGAAGCAGCAAGGTTAGAACTATTATTACTGGTGCAAATGCTGGGAAGTTGAACACATCTCCTGAACTAAGAGCACCATATGATCAATTCCAGCCATAACCCAGGGCCACATTCATTTGAAGTGGAATCCAAGGAGAGTAGGTCGGATCAAATTTGTGTACATTTGCGTGTATGTGTGTGTTAGCATCACCAATTCCACTGCATTATTTAATTAATTAATTCCAATTTACTTTACAAAGGCATTGAAAATTTCCCCACAATTTTATAATACATTTGGTTATAATAATTTATTGTAATATATAAAACCCAAAAGGACAATAAGGGGTAGGACATGAAAATGTATCTAATAGTGACTAATATGATTGAGTTCAATGTTGTGCTTGAAAGGGAGAAACCCAAATCAACTACTAACATTCTAGATTTAGGTAAGGCCGACTTCAACGAGATGAGACAGAGACTGTCCACAGTAAACTGGGCAAATCTGTTCATGGGTAAAATGAAAGAAAATCAATGGGATGTTTTCAATAAAGTATTTAACGTGATACAGAACCAGTTTATACCCCTAAGGGGCAAAACTATAGGATTATCCTAAAAACTATATTAGTAGTTCTAATTTCATGGTACAATACATTTTAAATAGTGTAATTCAATCACAGCAGCTGTCTGCCCAGCAGTTATCACCAAGACTAGAAAGTTTCTGTGAGAGACCCAACACCTCTTTCTCTTATCCTCCATCTTTCTCTTCTTTTTCCATGATGTGGTAGTTGTTCCCAATGGCTCCCTAACTTTCCTGATGAGCTTGTTGAGATACCGCAGCAAACGTGGGAGTCGAGACCAGAGTTGGTGAAACACAACTGCTTCAATCAACCTCATGTCAAAGAGGAACTGGAAAAGCCCGCGCAACCACTTAAATATTCCCCAGACAGGAAGTGCCCCCGGCAGCCTGTCCCTGCGGAAAACAAGTTGCTGGAGGAAAGGGCCCCCGGCTGGGGGCATCTGCTTAAATTGTCCGTGCTGCCGTGAGCGGGTTATGTCCAGTGGTGGCGTGTCGCCACAGAGCACCCCCCAGAATCCGCTTAGGAGGAGTGGACGAGTCGTGACGGTGGTCTAATGGTTCTGCCGGAGCGGCTCTGAGTGGTCGCCAGTCTAGTTGGTGGGGCCGGGCGGTTCGCCGCCGGCTGTGCTGGCTTGCTGGCGGGACGGCCTCTAGTTGGAGGTTGGGCCACGGGGACCTGTTCCCCTGGTTCTGTGTGTGCTGGTTTGAGCCGGTCGATGGAGACTGTGTCGACCCTGTCGCCGAGTCGCAGCTTGAAGACCTTGTCCCCGGTTTGTAGTACCTCGTACGGTCCGTCGTACGGGGGTCGCAGGGGTCCACGGTGCGCGTCGTGTCGCACGAAGATGAAGCGTGCCTGCTGTAAGTTTGGCGGGACATGAGGTGCGAGTTCGCCGTGTCAGTTGACCGGAAGTGGGGCGAACTGTTGAGCGGAAGAGAAAGAGTTGAGCCACTGCTGTTCGGCCGACCAAGGCGTGGTAGCCTCCGGGAGGAATTCACCTGGTATGCGCAGCGGTTGTCCGTAGACTAACTCCGCTGCCGAGGACTGGAGGTCTTCCTTGACCGTGGTGCATAGGCCTAGTAGCACCCACGGTAGACGGTCAGTCCAGGTACTGTCCTGCAGGCCG
Organism: Somniosus microcephalus; assembly: GCF_052327205.1. Classification (NCBI taxonomy): domain Eukaryota; kingdom Metazoa; phylum Chordata; class Chondrichthyes; order Squaliformes; family Somniosidae; genus Somniosus; species Somniosus microcephalus. The sequence goes on from NC_140998.1 coordinate 141,962,724, forward strand.
GCGCGGAGTGAGGCCTTGAGTGACCTGTGGAAGCGTTCACACAGCCTATTGGCCTGCGGGTAGTACGCCGTGGTTCGGTGGAGCGTCACCCCGAGGTTGCGTGCTGTGGCCGTCCAGAATTCGGAGGTGAACTGGGCGCCTCTGTCAGAGGTTATGTCAGCTGGTACGCCGAACCTTGCGACCCAGGTGTTAACGAATGCCCTGGCGATGTCGGCTGTGGTGGTGGAGGTCAGCGGCACTGCCTCAGGCCAGCGTGTGTAGCGGTCGACCATCGTGAGGAGATAAGTTTGGCCTTGCGATGGCGGCAGAGGACCGACGATGTCGACGTGTACGTGGTCGAAGCGGCGGCTGGGTACCTCGAAGTCTCCCAGGGGTGCTTTTGTGTGCAGCTGTACCTTAGCCCGTTGGCAGGCGAGGCAGGAGGTGGCCCAAGTCCGAACATCTTTGCTGAGGCCACGCCAGACGAAGCGCTGGGAGAGGAGTTTGACGGATGCGCGGGAACCCGGATGGGAGAGCCCGTGTAGCGCGTCGAAGATGCGGCGGCGCCAGGTTGCAGGGGCGACCGGCCTGGGTTGGCCGAGTGAGACGTCGCAAGTGACTGCCGTGGCTTCGGGCCCGTGCGCGACTTTGGCTAGGCGTAGCCCTGGCAGGCTGGTAGCCGCCGAGAGGAGGTCTGGGTCCGTGAGCTGGACCGCTGCTAGTTGCGCGTAGTCGACCGCGAGGTGATTCGCGCAGATGGCGGGACGGGAAAGGCAGTCGGCGACAACGTTGTCTCTACCGGAGACGTGCTGGATGTCCGTAGTAAACTCGGACACGGCCGCAAGCTGGCGTTGCTGCCTAGCGGACCAGGGTTCGGTGTGCTTGGCCATCGCGTATGTAAGTGGCTTGTGGTCCACGTACGCAGTGAAGGGGCGGCCCTCCAGGAGGAACCTGAAATGGTGGACCGACAGGTGGAGCGCAAGGAGCTCGCGGTCGAAGGTAGAGTATTTGACCTCCGGGGGGCGCAGTTGGCGGCTGTAGAAGGCAAGTGGCTGCCACGCGCCATTGACCCACTGCTCGAACACGGCTCCGAACGCGTGGTTGGAGGCGTCGGTGGTGAGCGCGACCCGGGCATCGGCCCTCAGGTGCGCGAGCAGGGTGGCGTCGGCGAGCGCGTTTTTGGTGGCGTCGAAGGCGGCTGACGTGTCAGTGGTCCAGGCTATGGCCATCTTGCCGGATTTACCTCGGAGGGAGTCGTATAGGGGCTTCATGAGGGCTGTAGCTCTGGGGATGAACCTGTTGTAGAAGTTCACCATCCCGAGGAACTCCTGGAGGCCCTTGCTGGTTTTGGGGCGGGGGAATTGCTGGACAGCCTGCACCTTGTTGGGCAGGGGGACGGCCACAGCAGGGGTGATGTGATGACCGAGAAAATCGATCTCGGCTAGGCCGAATTGGCACTTCGCCGGGCTGAGGATGAGCCCGTGTTGGGCTAGGCGCCCGAACAGGATGCGAATGTGTTCGAGGTGTTCCTGTTGGGAGGAGCTGGCCACGAGAATGTCGTCTAGATAGACGAATAGGAAGTTCAGGTCCCGGAGGACTGAGTTCATAAGGCGCTGGAAAGCTTGGGCTGCATTCTTGAGGCCGAAGGGCATCCTCAGGAACTCGAACAGGCCGAATGGGGTGATGACGGCCGTTTTGGGGATGTCCGCGGGGTGTACGGGGACTTGGTGGTAACCGCGCACCAGGTCGACCTTGGAAAAGACGGTTCATCCGGCCAGTCGGGCCGAGAAGTCCTGGGTGTGCGGCACCGGGTATCGGTCGGGGGTGGTGGCGTCGTTGAGGCGGCGATAGTCCCCGCAGGGGCGCCAGCCTCCGCCGGGCTTGGGGGCGATGTGGAGGGGTGAGGCCCAAGGGCTGCTGGAGTGGCGGATGATGCCGAGTTGCTCCATGGTGGTGAACTCGGCCCGCGCGATTTCCAGCTTGGCCGGGTTGAGTCTGCGGGCATGGGCAGAAACCGGGGGGCCGGTGGTGGGGATATAGTGCTCCACACCGTGTTTGGCGGCTTTGGCCGAAAAGGTCGGGTTAGTGAGGGCGGGAAACTCGGCTAGAAGTGCCGAGTAGTCGTCCGTGGCTCTGGCGAGGCAGTAGGTCGTCAGGCCGGCCGAACGGGCCGGGGTGAATGCGCCAGGGATGGGGGCCATAGTATTGATGTCGACGAGGCGGTGCCTCGGAATGTCGACAAGGAGGCCGTGGGCGTGTAGGAAGTCGGCGCCGATGAGTGGGCAGAGGACCCTGGCTGTGCGGAATTCCCAGCGGTAGCGGCGGCCTGCGAGGTCGATCGTGACCATGCGGGTGCCGTATGTGCAGATGTCAGAGCCATTGGCTGCGGCCAGCGTGATACCCCGTGCGCCGCGTTGGATTTCGAGGGCGGAGGCGGGGGTGATGCTGTGCTGGGCCCCTGTGTTGCACAGAAATCGGCGGTTGGTGCTGTTGTCAGTGATGTACAGTAGAGGCCCCTTTTGCCCCGCGGCCATCATGGGGGCCAGTGCGGGGGGGGGGGTTTAAAAGTGCACGGTGGCGTGCAGCATTGGGCCCTCGTGCCAAAACGGGTGTGGTAGTAGCAGTGACCCGGAGTGGTAGGGCGGTCGGGCCTAGTGGGCCGGGGAGACCGCGTGGTCGTTGCCGTGAGGTCGGGCGCAACGTCGCGGGCGGTCTGCGCAGAGAGCAGCCGGTCGGCCTTTTCGGCTATCTCATTCAGGTCCGTGGAGCCAGACTCCACAATGAGTGGGCGGATGCTGGCAGGGAGGTGCTGAATGAAAAGTGCGCGAAAGAGGGCACCGGGGTTTTTGTCGTCCGAGAGGGACAGCATGTGGGAAAGCAGATCCAACGGTGAAGCGTCACCAAGGCCGGGGAGGTCAAGGAGTTAGCAGTTGCGCTGGTAAGAGGACGCTTGAAATTTTTTAAGGAGCGCGGCCTTCAGATTTTCGTACTTGCCTTCCACTGGTGGATCCTGCAGCGCTGCCCAAACCTTGGTAACTGTGGCGTAGGTGAGAGAGGCGACGAGGTAGTCGTACTTTGTGGCATCGACTGTAATGTTTTTCAGCCGGAATCTGGACTCGGCTTGAATGAACCAGGCCTCGGCCAGGTTCTCCCAAAAGTCCGGTAGTTTAACCGTGACTGCATTTGTATCCGCCATGCTAGCTTAGGATTCGTCCTGAGCGTCGGGGTCACCAGTGTTGAGATACCGCGGCAAACGTGGGAGTTGAGACCAGAGTTGGTGAAACACAACTGCTTTAATCAACCTCATGGCAAAGAGAAACTGGAAAAGCCCGCGCAACCACTTAAATACTCCCCAGACAGGAAGTGCTCCCGGCAGCCTGTCCCTGCGGGAAACAAGTTGCTGGAGGAAAGGGCCCCCGGCTGGGGGCGTCTGCTTAAACTGTCCGTGCCGCCGTGAGCGGATTATGTCCAGTGGTGGCGTGTCGCCACAAGCTGACGATTGATAACTGGGACAATCCGCAGAGTAGTAAGTGATCTGACAGATGTTTGCTGTGTCCCACCTTAACGGACTAAAGTCTGGGTGTTTCGCCATAGTTTATTCTACCCATTCAGCCCCATGTGTGTGATATTGTACTGACAATGACTATCTGTAAATGTGTCTGTAACTATGTCTGGCTCCTGACATAGATTGTTACAAAGTACTGCTGATTGTCTCTTTTTAAGCTATATATATGCTTATGTGGACTAAGGTCATTTTTTCTCATAAACTCTACACAAGTATTTTACTTTATATTATTTTTTAGATGAGATTACCGCCTCTCTGACCCACACTTTCTACCCATATACATTAGACAGAAAACCACATTTTACAGTTGAATTAATGGTCATAAACTGTTCAAACTCTGCTCTCACAGTTTTATAAGAGCCTGTCCTATTTGAGCTTCCTAGGAAAATCAATTTCAAATTATCTCTCAATAATCTTGCAGTAGACCATTACAATCATTGATCCTTCAATACGAGTATAAACAATGAGCAGTAGATGTCTCCGCCTTGAATCTCCCGGCTCAGAATCATTGAGCTGGAGTGCAAGTTGGAGACACTCCGACACATAAGGGAGGGGGAAAAGTATCTGGACAGTTTGCTCCAGACCTCGGTCACACCTCGTAGAGAGGTGCAGGATCAGAACGGGGTTGGAGCGTACAGAGTTAAGGGGAACCCAGGTGAGATAGAGAATGAGGATCTGCAGAAACTGATCCTATCAAACAGGTAAAATGTACTTGCTGTTAGATCCGTGGTTCAGTGGATAAATAATCACACGGATGCTGTACATTAACAAATAACAGGTCTTTACTGGAGGAGGGTAATCTCTAGACTGGGGTACAGAGGCATGCGCACAGCTTATATACCGGTGTGGTCACTGCCGGTACTACAGTATACAGGAGCTGTAAAAAGTAGTTCTGACTTAAAGGCACATACACTACAATTCCTCCCTTTTTAGATGAACAATACCCCCTTAATATTCAAATAACAATTACATTTTTACATGTACATTCAATAACAAAAGCCCATTTATAGATTCAGTCTTTGGGGCGGCTTCCTGACCCTTCCGGGATAGCGCCTTTCCAGAGGTTCTTGTTCTTGGTGCAGAGGCGATTCTGACCCCTTTTCATCGGGTAGTTCATCGGGTTCCACTGCTACTGGGTCTGAAGTAGATGCTACCGGTATGTCGGGTTCATCCACAGGTACTCGAGACATGGGGTTGATGCATTTCTGTGATGCTAAGATCTGATCGACGTGGCATCTCACAATGTTCTCCCCGACATCCACTGTGTACATTAATGGCCCCTGCCTTGTACATATCGTTCCAGGTTGCCACTTCTCTGATCGATAATCCCGGGCCAAGACTGGTTGCCCTACATTGAAGCTCCTTGTCGGCTTCTCGTTGATGTGCTGGAGTTGTTTGTCCTCAACATTTCTTCGCACATTTGGTCTGAGCAAGTCCAGACGAGATCTCAACCTTCGGTTAAGGAACATCATGGCCGGGGTCTGGTTGGTAACTGCATGTGTCGCGTTTCGGTAGGCTAATAAGAAATTGTCCATCTTATGCTGTAGTGGAATTTCCTCATCTCACATGGCCTTTATCGCCTTCTTAAAGGTTTGTACGAACCTCTCAGCCAATCCATTGGTGGCTGGATGATACGGGGCGGAGGTGTAATGCCTTACCCCATTCCTTCTCATGAATTTTTGGAACTCGTCGGACACAAACTGTGGTCCATTATCAGAGCAGATCTGCTCTGGCAAACCGTTTCTGGCAAATATGGTCCGTAGGACTGCAATCGTTTTCTTTGTAGTGGTTGAAGACATCTTTATTACCTCAGGCCACTTTGAATGAGCATCCACTGCTATTAAGAACATTGAGTCCATGAATGGACCAGCGAAATCAATGTGCACCCGTTGCCATGGAGAGGAGGGCCACTCCCATGGGTGTAGAGGGGCATGTGGTGGTGCATTTTGGACCTTCTGGCATCCTAAGCAGCTCTTAGTTAGGTCTTCGATTTGTTGATCGATTCCCGGCCACCACACATAAGTCCTAGCAAGGCTTTTCATTTTCACTCCCCCCAGATGACCTTCATGTAGCTCATTTAGCACTCTCTCCCTTATCTTGGGTGGAATCACCACTCTGGATCCACACATCACTGTCCCCTGACATACTGACAGCTGTTCCCTTCTGGATGAGAATGCTGGCAACAGTGAGTCGCCATGTGTTGGCCATCCCCTCACCGTCAATTCATATACCCGTGACAGCGTCGGATCATTGCGGGTCTCCTTCTCTATATCCGCGTTTGTTACTGGCAATCGTTCAATTATCGACGAATAAAATATCTCGATAGGGTCCACTGCTGGTGCTTCCTCCACAGTAGGCAGTGGCAGGCGCGATAGCCCATCAGCGTTCCCATGCTGTTTCGTGCCTTTATATTCTATTTCATATTGATTCGCCCCTAGAAACAGGGACCATCTTTGTAACCGCTGTGCAGTCATTACTGGCACGCCCTTCTTAGGATTAAAGATGGAGACAAGTGGTTGGTGGTCAGTCAGCAAGGTGAACTTCTGCCCATGCAGATAGTGGTTGAATTTTTTTACTCCCCATACTAGGCTGAGGGCCTCCCTGTCAATCTGGGCATAGTTGCGCTCGGCTGAGGTTAGTGACCGAGACGCAAAGACTACGGCCTAGAAATTCAGTCGCGTTTGCGCCCACTTATTGGCTATAAAGTGGTTTGCGCCGGAAGTTTTTTAGCGCCCGAAATTGAGTTGGTCCCTAACATCGGCGTTAGCCGGTAGCGCTGCGCCGGCACCGATGACGTCATCGGTGTGCGCAGCGCCCCGGTTCTAATGGTAATCCGTCCCGATGGCCAAATTCAGTTGCGGCTGCCTCGCCCGTCGCGGCCGCAAACAGCGTTTGCAAAACGGTGCCTTACAGCTCCGAGAGGCCGGCGCATAAAGGTGGAGGGGCGGCCGGCCGCTTTCCCGGCGGCCGCCTGGCCGCACCTCCCTCCCCGGGCTCCTGCACCACCCCCCCGCGGCATTGGTGTGTGACTCCCTCGAGCCCGGCACTTCTCCGTGGTGCCGGGCTCATTTGACGGGGGAATCCAGCGGCGCGCTCACGGCTGCAGGCAGCTCCTCCTTAAGAGAAGGAGGAGGCCTGCAGTACCCCAGCCTGCCGCGCCGGAAACTGACATTCTTCGCCCCAAACGAGGCGGCCAAACCCTCCAATAGCGCCCGCCTCCGTCTTGGGGCGGCGCTACTGAATTTCAGGCGGGCGCTAGGGGAATCCGGCCCAGCGCTAAATTTCGGGCACGAAAGACCTGGCGCGGCGATACCGAATTTTTAGCCCTACTGGCCTCTCCAACCCGTCTGGGAATTTGTGCGACAGCACCGCTCCAATGCCGTAGGGTGATGCATCACATGCCAAATGAATTGGTAGTGCTGGGTTGAAATGGGCCAACACCTCTTTTGATGTGATCAATTCTTTACACTTCTGGAAAGCTCGTCTACGTTCGTCATCCCATTTCCATGGTACCCCTGTTTGCAGTAGGGTGTTCAGCGGGTGTAATACTGTAGACAAATTTGGTAAGAACTTGTGGTAATAGTTTACCAGCCCGAGGAACGACCTCAGTTGTGACACATTTTCCGGTGCTGGAGCCTTGACTACTGCCTCAATCTTGTCAGGGGACTTATGTAACCCCTCTTCATCGATGACGTGGCCGCAATACGAGATCTGTTTCTGGAAAAACTCGCACTTGTGGCGATTAGCTCGTAGCCCATATTCCTTTAATCTGGCGAGCACCTTCTCCAAGTTAGCGAGGTGATCACCGTCATTTTCGCCCGTGACCAAGATGTCGTCCAAATAACACTGGGTCCCTGGAATCCCTTGCAGGACCTGATCCATCGCCCTTTGCCAGATAGCCGGAGCCGAGGCTACTCCAAACACCAGCCGGCTGTATTGATAGAGACCTTTATGGGTGTTGATCGTAAGGTAATGTTTCGAAGCTTCTTCTACCTCCATTTGCAAGTACGCCTGGGCTAGATCAATTTTGGTGAAGCGTTTACCACCAGATAGCGAGGCAAAAATATCCTCAATTCGTGGAAGCGGATATTGCACCGTGTGAAGGACTGGGTTCACTGTCACCTTAAAATCCCCACAGATGCGGACCTTCTTTGGTTCCCCAGGCGTATTACTCAACGACCTCTTCATTACAGGAACGATGGGTGTAGCCCACTCGCTCCAGTCCACTTTGGACAGTACTCCTGAATGTTCCAACCCTTCCAGCTCTGCTTCAACCGCTGGTCTGATCGCATAAGGCACTGGTCTGGCCTTCAGAAACTTTGGGCTTGCATTTTCCTCTATTTTAATTGTTGCTGTTATTCCTTTTAGTGTTCTGAGTCCCTCCTGGAACACTTCTTTTGCGTCAGTTAGCATTCTTGACAGTCGTCCAGGTGTGACGTCATCATCCTTTTTGGCCTCAACCTTCAGTGCCTGTATGGAATGCCAATCTAATTGTATCTTCCGGATCCATTCACGTCCTAGCAGTGGTGGTCCTCCATTTGGCAATACATATATATCCATTTTAGGTATTTCCTGACCTTTATATGTCACTTTCACCCTTATTTTCCCTTTGGGGTAGACGTTTTGCCCCGTATACATCTTCAAGACAATCTCTGTAGCTTTCAAGGGTATGTGTGAAAATAGTGTAGTCTCTTTGATTTATGACTGTTAGAGCTGACCCTGTGTCCAATTCCATTTCCACTTGGACTCCGTCTATCTTGAGTGTACCCCAGATTGTCTGGTGATCCTCCATTTCGGTTACATTATGTAGTTTCAGACAACCCAACTCCTTGCTTCCGGAGTCTGTGTCACTTTTCTGTTCGTCTGAACCACTGTCCATCACCTGGTGTACCTTTTTGTACTTCTCCTGTGGAGATTTCTTACTGTTGGTTTTCTTCCCAGGCCTGCAGACTCTTGCTATGTGTCCTGCTTTCCCACACTGTCTGCACACTTGGTCCTTGAACCAACAATATTTCTGGTCATGTGTTGTTCTGCCGCAGCGATAGCACTTCCCTGTTCCATAGGTCATTTCATTGGTGCCATATTCTTGCGGTCTCCGTTGTATCACTGCAGTGCCCCTTGCGCCTGCTTCGTGTAATACTGCCATACTGAAAGCTTTGTCCAGCGTAAGGTCCTTTTCTGATAGAAGCCGTTTCTGGGTTCCTTCACTTTGTAGCCCACACACAAACTTGTCCCTTAATGTGTCTGTTAGTCCCGCTCCAAACTGGCAGTATTTCGATAGCTTGTGCAGTTCCGTTAGGCACTCAGCATTGCATTCGTCTTTTGTGTTGGTTCCTTTTATGGAACTTAAATCGTTCTGCTATCAGCAGCGGTGTGGGGTTTAAGTGGTCCTGCAGGATTTCTATTGGGGAAACACTGTGTGTATGTAGATAAACCTGTATAATCCCCTTTTAACTGCTGTATTCCCCTCCCCCCGCAAGACAGTTGCAAGCTGAGAGGAATAAGGCACGTTCAGACTTGCCTGCTGCTGTTAGAAGGAAAACCAATCAGGTTCCAGCAGGTGACCAATCCGTGAGTCATCACATTTTCGCGGGCTTCACGAATTCAGTACTGTATTGTGAGAGTTGGAGTAAAGACCTATTTCTTGTAGCTCGCTGTGTTGCCTATTTCTTTACACGGGAGACCGTAGTCCCCCACATTGGTGACCCCTAATGTCGGCGGCCGAAGCCCCCGACTCACGCAGCCCTACAGAGGCCAGCAACGACCCGATGGCAACCAGCAGCAGCCTGATGTCGGCCGGCGCCGCGTCCTTGAAGCTCCCCACCTTCTGGGAACACCAAGCACCAGCTTGGTTCGCGCACTCGGAGGCCTAATTCACCCTTCGCAGGGTTCAAGACGATGAAGAAAGGTACCTCCACGTAGTCTCAGCACTAGCAAGCTCTACCGCTGCCGAAGTTCTCGACCTGCTGGGGAACCCACCACAGACCGGCAAGTACTCAACCATTAAGGGCCACTTGCTGCAGGCTTATGGCCTGTCCAAGGAGGAGAGGGCCCGCAGGCTTCTCTCACTACCAGGCCTCGGCGATTCTACCCCGACCCAGTTGATGAGCCGGATGCTTGCGCTCCTGGGCTCTGAACCGCAGTGCTTTTTGTTTCGGGCCCTTTTCCTCAGCCTGCTTCCTCAGCAGGTACAGACTGCCCTCACGGGGTCCCCGATCACGGACTGCGTACAACTGGCAGCCGCCGCGGACAAAGTTTTCGCCATTGCCCAACTCGGCTGTGCAGCCGCGAGGCTCCCCGACACCACCGAGCGCGCGCCGCCACGCCGGGCCGCAGAACTGTGCTACTACCACGCGCATTTCGGCCACAAGGCCCAACGCTGCAGAGCACCCTGCTCTTTCGATCAAACCAAGATGGCCGCCTGGCCCAACGCACCAGCCCCGCGCCGCCGCCTATGCCCGCTTGACCGCACCCCCTCCGCCACGATGGCCATCGGCACCGCAGGTAAACTGCTGTACATAACCGACTCTCTTTCAGGGCGCAGATTCCTTTGCGACACCGGAGCCCAATGCAGCATAATTCCTGCCTCCCAGCTCAACATCCAGGCAGGCCGCAGCGGCCCACCCCTCGTGGCAGCAAATGGCGCAGCCATCGCTACTTTCGGAAAGCGATGGGCCGAGGTTTGTTTCAACGGCCAGCGATTTACGTGGGATTTCGTGACGGCCTCGGTGGCACATCCTTTGCTGGGCGCCGATTTTCTTTGCGCCCACGGACTCCTGGTCGACGTCCGCGACAGGCGCCTGATCGATGCAGCAACTTTCCCTTCACTGGCCTGCCAGCAGAGCAACAGCCCGGCCCTCGTCGGGTCCTGCTCCGCCCCGGCGCATGACGACTACGCCCGCCTACTCGCAGATTTTGCGAGGCTCACACAACCGACCTTCTCAGCCGCGGCAGCCAAGCATGGGGTCGAGCACCACATCGCCACTACGGGACCACCAGTGTTCGCTCGAGCCAGACGCCCGGACCCAGCCAAGATGGCGGTGGCCAAGGAAGAATTCGCCACGATGGAAAAACTGGGCATCACCCGCCGCTTGAACAGCCCTTGGTCGTCCCCCCTCCATATTGTGCCCAAGCCGGGCAGTGGCTGGCGCCCCTGCGGCGACTACAGATGGCTCAACGACGCCACCACGCCTGATAGATACCCGATTCCGCACATCCAAGACTTCTCGGCACACCTAGCAGGAAAGTCCGTCTTTTCCAAGGTCGACCTGATTCGCGGCTACCATCAGGTCCCCGTCCACCACGCAGACGTCCAGAGGACAGCGGTCATCACCCCCTTCGGACTGTTCGAGTTCCTGCGCATGCCCTTCGGGCTTAAGAACGCCGCACAGGCCTTCCAACGGCTCATGGACTCCGTCCAACGGGACCTGAGCTTCCTGTTCATCTATCTGGACGATATCCTCATGGCCAGTACCAGCAAGGCCGAGCACATCGCGCATTTGCGCTCCCTTTTCCAGCGCCTCAGCCAACACGGGCTAATCGTCAACCCGGCCAAATGCCAGTTCGGAGCAGCCCAAATTGACTTTCTCGGCCACAGAATCTCGCCAAGGGGAGCCATTCCAAGGTGCAGGCGGTGGCGGACTTTCCCCAGCCCACCTCGGTTAAGGCGCTGCAGGAATTTTTGGGGATGGTCAATTTCTATCATTGGTTCGTGCCCAAGGCCGCCGCACTCATGCGCCCCCTCTACGAAGCCACCAGGGGCAAAACAGGCAAAGAGCAACTCACCTGGTCCAGCGAGATGGCGACAGCCTTCCACCAGACCAAAAGCGCCTTGGCCAACGCCACACTACTGGCCCACCCCATCCTGGGCGCCAAGACCGCCCTCACCACGGACGCCTCAGATTACGCCATCAGTGGGTCGAAGGCGCGTGGCAGCCATTGGCATTTTTCAGCCGACAGCTGCGTAAGAACGAGCAGGCTTACAGCACGTTCGACAGAGAGCTCCTGGCCCTGTTCCTGGCAATCCGGCACTTCCGTTTCCTTCTGGAAGGCCGGCTGGACCACAAGCCGCTCACTTTCGCCATGGCCAAAGTAACCGAACCCTGGTCCGCGCGCCAACAGCGCCAACTCAACTTCATCTCGGAGTTCACCACGGACATCCGCCACGTCGCCGGCAAGGATAATTTGGTGACCGACTGCCTCTCAAGACCCTCGCTCCACGCAGTGCACCTGGGCGTCGACTACGCCAGCATGGCGAGAGACCAGGCTGCCGACGCGGAGATCCAGGCCCTCAGGACGTCAACTACCAGTCTCACCCTGGCCGACATCCACTTCCACGCAGCCGGCACAACCCTCCTGTGCGACGTCTCAGTCCCCTCGCCTAGGCCGGTCGTTCCATCCGCCTGGCGCAAGCGAGTTTTCGACATCATCCACAGCCTCTCACATCCAGGGATGCGTGCGTCTCAGAAACTTATGTCCGCCAAGTTCGTCTGGCCTGGACTCCACAAGGATGTGAGAGACTGGACCAACACATGCTTGCCGTGTCAGCGCGCTAAGGTCCAGCAGCACACCAAGGCGCCATTGGAGTGTTTCCCGGTGCCCGAGAGGCGTTTCGACCACGTCCACGTCGATCTGGTAGGCCCCTTGCCGCCGTCGCACGGTTTTACACACCTGCTCACGATCGTTGACCGCACCACCAGATGGCCTGAGGTGGTTCCCCTCGCCTCCACCACCACGACCAACGTCGCGCGAGCATTCGTCTCGACATGGGTGGCCCGGCTCGGCGTGCCGACCGACATATCCTCGGACAGAGGCCCCCAGTTCACCTCCCACTTGTGGAATGCCATCATCGCCGGCCTCGGCACCAAGTTGCACAGGACAACAGCCTACCACCCGCAGGCCAACGGGCTCTGCGAGCGCTTTCATCGTTCTTTGAAAGCCTCTCTCCGCGCCAGCCTGGTCGACACCAGCTGGATCGACAAACTACCCTGGGTTCTCCTGGGATTGCGTGCCGCGCCCAAAGAGGACCTCCGCGCCTCTGCGGCCGAGATGGTCTATGGCCAACCGCTCAGAGTACTAGGCGACTTCCTCCCCCTGACAACGGAGCCGTGGTCGGCCGCCAGACAGCTTTCCCTGCACCAGGACGCGGCCCAGCAATTCCGTCCAGTGCCCACTTCGCAACACGGCCCGCAGCCGTCCTACGTGCCTCGAGACTTACGACATGCGGAGTTCGTCTTCGTGCACCGGGACACGCACAGAGACCCGCTGCAGGCACCATACACCGGCCCCTTTCCAGTATTGGAGACAGGGGACAAAGCTTTTCTTATCGATGTCGGCGGGAAGCCGGACCTTATTTCAGTAGACCGCCTCAAACCGGCGCACCTGGACCTTAGCTTCCCGTTTCGGCCGGCTCTTCCCCCATGGCGGGGCAGACCTCCCGCGTTGGCGGCGGCCCCACAAGAGGACCAAGACACGCCAGAACCTTACTTTCCGGCCACCGCCCCACCTTCGCCGGCAGCCCGTCCAGCCAGCCCACCGGCAGACCAGCCGCCAGACCAGCCGACGAACCAACCGGCCGACCTCCCAGACAGCCCTCCTCACACGCCAGATGGCTACTACAGCCGCTACGGCCGCTTGGTCAAACCTCCGCAGAGACTGACTTTTACAGTTAACGAGGATTCTGGGGGGGCGTATGTGGCATTGCCACATTGGGGAAACACTGTGTGTATGTAGATAAACCTGTATAATCCCCTTTTAACTGCTGTATTCCCCTCCCCCCGCAAGACAGTTGCAAGCTGAGAGGAATAAGGCACGTTCAGACTTGCCTGCTGCTGTTAGAAGGAAAACCAATCAGGTTCCAGCAGGTGACCAATCCGTGAGTCATCACAGGTTCGCGGGCTTCACGAATTCAGTACTGTATTGTGAGAGTTGGAGTAAAGACCTATTTCTTGTAGCTCGCTGTGTTGCCTATTTCTTTACGCGGGAGACCGTAGTCCCCCACACTACTATGCTTTCAAAATTCTTGTTTACCGGCTTCTCTGGGGTTATTAGATTTCGCAGTAACCCATAAGTTTTTGCACCCATGGAATTTAACAGAACCAGTGCTTTATTAGCATCTGGCACTTCATTCGCCCTGCAGTACACCTCAATACGTTCCACATGTCGCCCAATCTTCGACTTCATTGTCAAACGTAGAGATACTGCCCCTCTTCGGCATCCTTGGTTGTGTGTTAACTATCACCAATGGCGCCTCCCGCGTTTCCCCTTCTTCTCCGCTGGCACAAAATGGCGTCTCCCGCGCTTTCCTTCCTTCCCGCGCTCGCCCGTCTTCTCCGCTGCGGCTTCGCAAAATGGCGTCTCCCGTGCTCTTCCTTCTTCTCCGCGGCTCAATGGCGCCTCCCGCGCTCTCCCTGCTTCTCCGCGGCTCAATGGCGTCTCCCCTTGCTTCGCCCCGCGGACCCTGATCAGCCCGTGATCCCTGGCTGTGCTCTGCACGTTCTTCTCTTGATATTTGTCGACGCCGCTCAGTCTAGAACCCGGCTGTTTCTTACCCTCTCTCTCTCCGGTTTGCTGTATTTTTCCTCGACCCCGCTCGGTGATCAACCCCCGGCTGCGCCCTGCTCTCTTCACCCTCTTTCTTACCCCGTCGACGCTGCTCGGCTCTCTCTCTGCCGTCGGTCGGCTCCAGCCGCCGCTGCTCGGGAAGGGTCTGCTCTGGCCCTGTCGTCGGTCTCTTACTGCTCGTTGTGGCTGGGGAACCAAGCCCGGCTCTCCACAGCCTCCCCAGCGAAGTTGGATCTCTGCCTGACTGCTGGGCGGTTTCTCGCGGTCGACGCCCGTGTTCCTGGACTCGACTATTTTTAATTTTTTTTAATGTTGCAGGTAGATTCGAATCGACACTCGTCGCCACTGTTAGATCCGTGGTTCAGTGGATAAATAATCACACGGATGCTGTACATTAACAAATAACAGGTCTTTACTGGAGGAGGGTAATCTCTGGACTGGGGTGCAGAGGCATGCGCACAGCTTATATACCGGTGTGGTCACTGCCGGTACTACAGTATACAGGAGCTGTAAAAAGTAGTTCTGACTTAAAGGCACATACACTACACTTGCTACCTGTGAGGATAAGGATGAAGACTGTTGGAAGGATAGCCAGAGTGCTGACCATGGCAGCTTGGAGCAGGAGGCTGTCCAAAGGGAGGAGGAGGGGAAGTGTAATGTGGTAGTTGTCAGGGATTCAATCATTAGGGGGACAGAGAGCATCCTTTGTAAACAGGATCGAGAGTCCCACATGGTATGTTGCCTACCTGGTGCCAGGGTAAAGGACATCTTGAACCAGCTTGAAAGGATATTAGAGAGGGAGAGAGAGGATCCAGTCATTGTGGTCCACATTGGGACCAACAACATAGAAAAGAGTAAGCAAGAGTTCGTGAGCAGAGAGTACCAGGAGCTAGGAGCTAAGTTAAAAAACAGGCCATAAAGGGTTATAATCTCTGGATTATTACCCGAGCCACTTGCAAATTGGCATAGGGACAAGCAGATTAGGGAGGTGAACACATGGCTGAAGGAGTGGTGTGGGAAAGAGGGGTTCCATTTCATTCGACACTGACACTAGTATTGGGACAGGAAGAAAATATACAATTGGGACGGGCTCCACCTGAACCGGGCTGGGACCAGGGTCCTAGTGGAAAGGATAAATAGGGCGGTCATAAGGACTTTAAGCTAGAAAATGGGGGGAGGGCTCAGGGGGAAAACATAACATAAATAATAATTCTATAACAAACAAAAAGGATGAGAGTAGAGTAATAGTCAGGAATTGTGCATTAGGCACTACAGGTAAAGGGAAAACTAAAAGATGTAAAGTAATTAAATCAGGAGAAAGGAATAAGAAATGTGTGAGAAAAATAACATTAGAGCAGAAGGACAGGTTAGTGTGTGTAGGCCAAATAAGCGTCCATAAGGACTTTAAACTAGTAAATAAGGGGTAGGACATGAAAATTTATCTAATAGTGACTGTAATATGATTGAGTTCAATGTTGTGCTTGAAAGGGAGAAACCCGTATCAATTACTAGCATTCTAGATTTAGGTAAGGCCGACTTCAACAAGATGAGACAGAGACTGTCCACAGTAAACTGGGCAAATCTGCTCATGGGTAAAATAAAAGAAAATCAACGGGATGTTTTCAATAAAGAGTTTAAGGTGATACAGAACCAGTTGATACCCCTAAGGGGCAAGAGCTCTACTAGCCAAAAAAAAAGCATGGATAACAAAAGAGGTAAAGGGGCAACATAAAACTAAAAGAAAAAGCATTAGAAAATGCAAAAAATAGCACAGATCCTGATGAATGGGAAAAATACAAGGAACAGCGAAGGATGACAAAACAGACAGTAAGAGCTACAAAAAGGGAGTATGAAAGAAAACTTGCAAGGGACATCAAAATCAACACAAAATGTGTTTTACAAATATATTAGGAAAAAGAGAGTGGCCAGGGGCAATGAGGGCTCTTTAAAAATTAATAATGGCGATATTATCAATGAAATAAGGAAATGGCAGACATGTCAAATAATTACTTTGCATCAGTATTTACAGTAGAGGAAGGACAAATGAGTCATGGCAGCTGCCAGGGAATTTGTTGCACACATGCATGATGATCGTCCTATGGTTGCAGATGAGCTGCATATTGAGGGAGTGGAAGCCCTTGCGGTTGACAAAGACTCCTGGGTGATGCTGGGGTGCCTTGATGCCCACGTGTGTGCAGTCGATGATGCCCTGCACCCATGGGAAACCAGCCAGAGCGCCCGCTCAGTAACACTGGCTTCATCAGTGGCAAAGTTGATATAATTGGCTGACTTGTCAAAGAGGCCATCGGTGGTCTGTGTGATGCATCTTTGGGCCGACTGCGAGATGCCGGAAATGTTTGCTGCAGATCCCTGGAAGGTGCCTGAGGCGAAGAAGTTGAGGGCACTGGTGACTTTGACAGCCACTGGTAAGGCGTGTCCACCCGTTCCTCTGGGCTACAGATCTTGCTCCAGCAATCTGCAAATGTCTACGATGACCTGACACGATAGCTTGAGCCTCCTTTGGCACTGCTGCTCAGTTCATGTTGAGGAAGTTCATCCTCTGCCTGTATACTCTGTGTTGGGGATATCGCCTCCGCTGCGGTGCAGCCTTGTGCTGATGTCTCTGCCCTGTACTGATGCCCTCTGTCCTGTGCGGTATCAGGTGGTTGAGGAGAAGGTTGGTGGTGTTGTGTTGGTGCTGCTGGTGTGCTTGGTGCTATTGGTGTTGGGGCTCATCGTGGTCCAATTCTGAGGACCAATATAGATGGCACCCATGCTGATGGAATAGATGGCAGGTCAAGTAGAGGTGACAGAAGCAATCTGTCATTGGTGAGTGAGGTTCCAACAATGAGGTGAGACTGGATGGCGACTTTGCTGGATACACTTGCAGCCTGCAGAAAGCTAAATCTGTGCTGGCAATGCAGTCAGCAACAGCTTCTGCCTGAGGAAAGTGATCAGCTGTGAGTTGGGAGTTTTTATTGTACTTTCCATGCTGTATACTAATCAGCTGGATCAATGGCCACTCAACTTCCGCCTCAGGTTGACAGACATGGTACCCAAGCTGCCTGATTACTGTGGCCATCCAGGGAAATTTGAAAAGTAGGTTTAAAAAGACTTTTAAGGGTTTGACAAGTACCTGATAATGATTTAAATTAGCTCGCCCTCCTCTGCCGTTTGGGTCGCTGCCACGACAGCAAACGCACCTGAGGGAAAGGCATGTGGGGACAGGATGACAGCGGGTTCCTGACCCGCTGCAACATTTTTCAAATTTCCCACCCAACCCGCCTCCAATCGCGCCCACACAGACTCCAGAAAATTCCGGCCTCTGTTTCTCTCTCCACAGATGCTGCCTAATCTAAAGTTCAGCTGACTGTTTCCATATGTTGTGTCCTAGAGGTGAAAATGCTAATCAAGTGTTGTGTTTGTTTTTTGACCTTGTATTTGCCTCCATCATTCACTCTATTGCTTTGATTTCCAGTTCATCCCTTGATAATACAGCCTTGGTAGTTAGATTCCTTAAAAGTAAAACTGGCTCAGAAATTTGTTGCACAACTGATCTGTAAGATTTATATCTCAATTATATTGACCAATATAACTTTGATGCCTACACTGTTTTCAATTATTCATGGCCCTACAGAAGAGAAGGCCGAATGACCAACTCCTGCTCCTATTTCTTATGTTCTTATGCTCTTGCGTAACTACCACAGACTAACTTTAATTTAGTCCAAAAATGAACTATTGCTTGCAGAATAGTCAGTCCTAACTATTTCATATTGTATGGAAGTATTTTTTTTTAGTAACTATAAGACACAAATGAAAATCTATGCAACCTTAAATAATTGCTAACAGGTCAATGCCCCATACATTCAAGGTGTGGAGATGCCAGTGTTGGACTGGGGTGGACAAATGTAAGAAGTCACAGACCAGGTTATAGTCCAACAGCTTATAAAGCTGTTGGACTATAACCTGGTGTTGTGTGACTTCTTACATCCATACATTCAAGACTAATGTGCAACTCCAAGGATTGGTATAATGTGGGTCTGCACCCATACTTCCTTACTAAATAATTTTTGATCTTAGCTGTGGCATTGGTTGGGAAACGGGTTGGCATTGAGCACAGTAACAGTAAGGCAGGAAAATCATATCCAGAGTTGACCTGAGAGAAAGTAGGGCTGGGAGAAGATCCAGTGCCCATTGTCTTGGGCAAGCAATGCAGAAGTACCTCGATGTGGGAGGACCTACAAAGGGGAAGGAAAAAGGCAAGAGATGGGGAGAGTGCCAGTATGAAAGTAGCTAATATTTTTTGGGTGAGTAAAATGAAAAGGGCATACATCAATATTAAGAAAGAATTTGCATTTCTAAAGCACCTCACCACATCCTCGGATGGAAATGACACACCTTTGAAATCTTATTGTTCTTATGTAGGCAAACCCAGCACAAATTTGCAAACAATAAGACACCACAAACAACAAATGAGATGAATAATCAGTTTTTGGCGATGGTTGTTTGAGCGAGGAATGTTTGTCAGGATACCTTCCTGTTTTTATATCCATCTGAGCTTCAGTTACCTGAAAGACGGCACGTCTGATAATGCTATAAAGTGCCAGTCTAGATTATGTGCTCAGGTCCTGGAGTTGGGCTTGAAAACACACAACCTGCTCAGTATGTGAGTGAGTATGTGAGCATAGGGTGTCTGTAATGTTCTCACCTACTTCCTTTAAAACCCTGGGCTGGAAACCATCTGGTCCTGGGGATTTGTCACTCTTTCGTGCCATTATTTTATCATTACTGTTAGTTTGCTTATATTAATTATGGTCAGTCCCCATTCCTGATTCAAAATTAGTTTCCTTGGGAAGTCCGGCATGCTGGCGAAGACGTGGCTCATGACACCCTTGAGGAGGCCAAGTACTGAGGCTCAGGAGAGATATAATGAAAGCTACATTTCCACCAGATGTGTCATAAAGCAAACAATAGGCATGCTGAAAATACGCTTCAGATGCCTTGACAGATCTGGAGGAGCTCTTCAGTACGCACCAGCCAGGGTCTCCAGAATTGCCGTGGAGCGCAGCAGTACATAGCACAGCAGCGAGGATTAGCGCTGCATGAGGAGCAAGGCACTGAGAGCATAGCCTCTTCGGAGGAGGAGGAGGAGAAGCAGGAGGAACCTGCCGTCCAGATCCCACCAGCAGCCGAGCACATTGCTGCCCAGGAGGCCAGGGATGGCCTCACCATGGCCAGATTTACTTAACTTTATGCCGTACACCCATATGGCTGCCATATGCTGTGCCAGGCTCTCAACACCCCACAGCAACACCATAAAGGATCCCTACAAAGACCAGGCCATTCCTTTCACAATGACCACCATTGCTGGAGGTAACGTTATATCTCGCCATTCACTCCAACTCACTGAGCCATTTCCAAAGGTGCGCACAAATTTTCCCATGACTGGAAAGTGGTGAAAATAAAGATTTTTATGTGTGACATTACAGTAACAGAAACTTTACCGAATCATTTAACAAAACACCCAAGTGGCTACCCTTGTGAATCTACTTGTGTTTCATCTTTCTCTTACGCGTGCTTCTATGAGATGCTACAACTGTGGCTTCAGCAGAGGTAGAGGCAGCCTGCTCACTTCCCTGCTGTGACTGCTTAGATGCTTTTGGCAGATGTCCTCTGGGTTTTGGAGCCTCTGATGGCCCCACCAATGTCTGCTCCTCCTGCGACTGTGCAATGGCAGACTTGGCCATTGCGATCTCAGGAGGCATCTGGGGCTCTGACTGAGGGGGTGGCAATGGGGGAGAAGTGTGAGCGCTTTGAGAGGAGCCCACACTTCTCTCTCCCCTCTCACCATCATCCCTCTCATGGGCCACCCGCACTTCCCTGCTAGCAAGGAGCTGGAGAGCACCTTGCTGCACAGCAGTGGGGCCATGAGGACCCACATCTACATTGACATCCCTCCTAGACAGGTGGTCTATGAGCATCTACCATCTATTCTCCATAGATAGCCATCTATTCTGCATAGATAACATGTGCTCCTGTAAGTGGCGCATTAGCTGCTCCATGCAGGTGGCCATCCTATCCATGGAAGAGCCTATAGTTGCCATTGCCTTCGACACGGTGGTGCTCATGTTGGAGATGGACTGCTCCATTCTCTGCACATTTGCAGACATCGCAAAACCTGTCAAAGCCTCCTGCACTTCTTGCTGCACCTCCAGGATCGCCCCCTTTCTGGATGGCCCCCGAGGCTCAGCATCTGCATGCAGCTGAGCAGAGCTGGGAGGGCCCTGTGTCCTCTGGCATGAAGTCTCCACTGCTGTCCTTGTCTCCACCATCTGCTCTTGCTCACTTGTGAGTTGTGAGACACCAGGTGACATGCACTACTCTATCTCGCGTAGGACCCACCGAGTTGTGCGTATCTGCGCTGGTGCTGGGTGCGCTTATGTCTGGTGACGGTGCGGCCTCAGAGGCTGGAGGCTCCTCTGAGGAGTCATCTTCCTCTTCCTACTGGACAGTTGGGGGGCTCTTGATGGGCCTGTGGGAGAGTAAAGAGATGAGTTACTATGTCATATGCAGATTGGGGACAGATACCATTATGCACATGATGACCATTCAGTGGCTGCTGACATCAGTCTCCATATGATGTATCCGTATGCCATGTAGCTGTATGAGATGTAATTCTGCCACCAGGTTGCTGAGATGTCCCCCTCTCCACGTCTCCCACCTCCAGCTGCTTGCTGACTCCAGAAACTTCCAATGCAGCCTCCTCTGCTGATGTTAAGGTGGCCAATGATGGCGTTCCACCTCCAGTTCTCTCCCTCTCCCTCTTATTGTGGGCTCTCTTTTCCTGCAAGGAGGGGAAGAGACGGTTGAGTGAGAGTGATGGAATGAATGTAAGGAATGGATGGGTTACATCTTTAGAGGGAGACTATGATGGGGTGGGGTGGCAATGCCAACTGGCCTCCTTGTGTGTTGTTAGTTGGTATGATTGCATTAGGATGAGGGTGAGTGTGAGGGGTGGCTAGTCAGATGGGGTGTGATAATGTAGGTAGAGAGAGAGGAATGGGTGGAGGTGCAAGGTATTTTGGTGTGAGTAAGGATGTGTAGGAGTAGAGTTGGGAAGGCAGAGTGATGGGGATGGGCTGAGTGACACAGCAGGATGAAGTTGAATGTGGCTTTGCACTCACCTTTCCTGATCTAATTAGATAATTGAAACGTTTCCGGCACTGCACCCAGGTCCTCCTGAACACATCCTTGCTGTTTATATCCTCTGTTATTTGGAGCCAGGCTGTCTTGGCCTCCTGGGGAGGTCTCTTCCACCCATTAGAAGGGAAGAGGACCTCCTTGCGTGCTCTGACTCCCTCCACAAGCGTATGGAGGGAGTCATCGGAGAACTTGGGTGCAGCCCTCTGTCTCAGTGCAGTCATATTTGGCACTCTTTCCAGCAGTGGAATTGTGCAGTGTGCTGCCTGCACACGCTTAAATGAACCTTCAAATGCAATGTGGCCATGGCTCCTTTAAATATCCCGGCTGAAAACGCATCATCGCTGATGTCATCAGACCCACACTGTTTAATTAGGCCGGATATATTGCAGAGTGGCCTTAATCAGCACCATTAACGCAAAGTCGCTTTGAGGAGTGGCATGGAATCAGGAATGGGGTCACGACCTGCCACGTCGACTGCCCACACCCGACCTGCCCAGGTATGGAAAATTCCAGCCAGTGTTAACGTTTCAGAAATGTTAACTCTGTTTCTCTCTCCACAGATGACCTGCAGAGTATTTCCAGCATTTTCTGTTTTTATTTCAGATGTCCAGCATCCGCAGTATTTTACTTTTGAACTTTAGATTATCCACTTTAGCAGTACTTTCTGACAAATCACAATCTCCAATATAATGTCCACTCCCATTAGTGAGCTTTTTATTTAGGAGATTTTTTTTAATGACTTCTAAAGAAGATTTCAGAAAAATCTGAAGCAGAAAAAGTGTATTTCATAAATGCACTTGACCAGTGCAATGTTTTTCTGAAACTGTCTTAATGTATTGTTCTTGAATTTCATTTTTTTTAAAATAATATACTTTATAGCATAATTCTTCACTGTGCTAAATTTAAATAAGTTGGTGGGATTTTGCAGCTGTATTTGGTAGGCTATGGAGAAACCGCAGCTCTTGCTCCTGGAGTCAATGAGGGCAAATCTCATGCCCCCTTTGAGTTTAAAGATGGGGCAGTAGCAGGACAAAAATCACATGGGAAATGGAAGTGCCAACTTACTGTTTGTTGTCCGCCTGTTCCAGTTTTCAGGTAGACCTTGATTTAGGTGGCCAGAGATCTTGCCAGAAACAAGTGAGGGCCTCAAGAATAAATTGGGTTCAGATGACGTAGTTATGACCCCCAACACAAGAGGATTTCAGTATGAGTAAAGACGTCTTACTGCAATTGTATAGGGCCCTGGTGAGACCACACCTGGAGTACTGTGTACAGTTTTGGACTCCTTACTTAAGGAAGGATATACTTGACATAGAAGGAGTGCAACAAAGGTTCACCAGACTGGTTCCTGGGATGGGGGGATTGTCCTGTGAGGAGAGATTGAGTAGACTAGGCCTATATGCTCTAGAGTTTAGAACAATGAGAGGTGATCTCATTGAAACTTACAAAATTCTTACAGGGCTTGACAGGGTAGATGCAGGGAGGATGTTTCCCCTGGCTGGGGATTCTAGAACCAGGGGTCACAGTCTCAGAATAAGGGGTCGGCCATTTAGGACTGAGCTGAGAGAAATTTCTTCACTCAGAGGTTGGTGAATCTTTGAAATTCTCTACCCCAGAGGGCTGTGGAGGCTCAGTCGTTGAGTATATTCAAGACAGAGATCAATAGATTTTTGAATATTAAGGGAATCAAGGGATATGGGGATAGTGCAGGAAAGTGGAGATGAGGAAGAAGATCAGCCATGATCTTATTGAATGGCGGGGCAGTCTTGAGGGGCCAAATGGCTGACTCCTGCTCCTATTTCTTATGTTAATGTTAACACCACTTTCATTTCTACCCACAATGTTAGCACCAGTTCTGGATCCCATTCACAAACCATGGGTGGTACAAGTCAGGCAACGGCCATTCCAACGAGATTTAAAGAGATCTTCAGCGGCTGTCAGGTAAAATGCTAGAAAGATTTGGGAGACATTTTGCTTGTATTACATAGTGGGTTGTCTTTGCCACTAAGACAAGGTTAAAGTGCTTGTAGTGGCTGCAGAATGTTCTGGAGGGGCTTCTGGCAACATTCTTTTGTTCTTCACGCTGGTCTTTTTCACAATTGCACTCTGGCAAGATGAGGAGGACCAGGAGTAAGGAGAAAACTGAGCTGCAGCAACAGAGAGTGTAACTAGTCGGAGGCATGCTCACAGGAATCCTCACCCTCCCAACAGAGTGCGTTGTCCAGGACAACATTCTTCAGTTCTCTGAGGAGCAGTACATAAGGAGGCTTTGCTTCTCTAGAGATGCTGTCACAGAATTGTTTTGCCTCCTGCAACAAGACCTGCAACCAACAACCACAACTATCACAGTGCTGCCTGTTGCAGTCATGATCACTATTGCCCTGAACTTCTTTGTCACAGGGCAAATAGGTAACACCAGTCAGTCTGCAGTTCATAGTTGCATTAAGCAGGTGACTGATGCTTTGTTTGCTGGAGCATACACTTTGATCACTTTCCCCATGGACATCTGGAAGGCTGATACCTGGAATGGCGGGAATGACCTACGAGGAGAGATTGAATAGTTTGGGCTTGTACTCACTGGAGTTTAGAAGATTGAGAGGGGATCTCATCGAAACATATAAAATTATGGCAGGCCTGGACAGGCTGAATTCAGAGAGAATGTTTCCAATGGCAGGGGAGCACAGAACCAGGGGCCACAGTCTAAAAATAGCGGGCAAATCATTTAAAACAGAGATGAGGAAGAATTTCTTCACTCAAAGAGTGGTGAGCCTGTGGAATTCCCTGCCACAGAGGGCTGTGAAGGCTAATTCAATAAATATTTTCAAGAGAGAATTGGATATATTTCTGAAGGCTAAGGGGATTAAGGGTTACGGAGAAAAGGCGGGGACGGGGTACTGAACTGGTAAGATCAGCTAAGATCTCAGACGAAGATCAGCCATGATCTCATTGAATGGCGGAGCAGGCTCGAAGGGCCGAATGGCCTACTCCTGTTCCTATCTCTATGTATCTATGTATCTATGTACCAGGATAGGGTTCTGGGTTTTAACAAATTGCAGGCTTCCTCCCAAATCGAGGGCATCATTGACTACACCCATGTCACCCTGTGGACTACTTCAAATGGCCACACTGCCTTCATTAATTTCAAGGGCTTCCACTGCATTAATGTGCAGCTGGTGTTTGATCACCAGCCAGGCTTCCTGCAGATCTGTGGCTGCTTTTCTGCTGGCTGCCCATGATGCTTTTATATTGCGACAATCTGCCATCCCACCACTCCTTGCCTCTGCACAGCAAGGAAAAGGCTGACTGCCTGCGGACAAGGGCTATCCCTTGTACAGTTGGCTCATGCCTCCTCTCAGGAGCCCACACTCGGTGGCTGAACTGTGCTATAATTAGATCCATAGCTCAACTAGGGCCCTCATCAAGCAGACAATGGAGTCCTCAAGCAATGCGTCCAGTGCCTGAAAAGGTCTTATGGGAGAGAAATCCGCCAACAGAAAATACATTTTGTTGAAACATAATAATGTTAGCACCCACTTTTGTTTAAAGCTAGGAATCCTAATTCAGCCTGAGCATTATTATAACATCAGATCGATTTTTGCCAATTCAAATATTTATCTTGTTAAGTCTGTGTGTTCTAGTTATTGTTAATAAGAATCACTGCACACAGACCACAAGAATAAATTCAACAGGTCTTTACTATTCGAAGGTCAGGCTGAACTGCCCAATAAATCATTACACAGCACTTATATACCGGTGTGGTCACCACCGGTATTACAGTATACAGCAGCCAAGATAAAGTAGTGCATCTCTTAAAATAGTTCTCTTAAAGGTGGAACGGTTACACACACCACAATCCTCCCTTTTTAGCTTAACAGTATATATTCCCCATTTAACATAACATAATAACATATATACACAACTTCATGTAAAAACAGTTCACAGATTCAGTCTCTGAGGAGGCCTCCTGATCCGAGACGGATAACGCCTTTCAGGGGTCTCTGGTTCTCGTTGCTGGGGTGACTCATCTAGTTGATCCCCTATGGATAGGACATCATCATCAGGTATATTCACTTCTGAGGTAGATGCTTCAGGTTCACTAACTTCCTCCACGGTTGTCTCTGTCGTAACCATGGGCTCGACCCTTGTTCTCGATCCCACCAGTTGGTCAGCATGACGTCACATTACCTTTTCACCAACATCTACCGTGTACATCAGGGGTCCTTGTCTGGCCCGAATTGTTCCAGATTGCCATTTCTCGTTTTTATAGTCCCTGGCTAACACCGGTTGTCCTATTTCAAAACTCCGAGTGGGCTTGTTATTGATATGCTGGAACTGTTTGTTTTCGACTTCCCTCCGCACA
This sequence comes from Somniosus microcephalus, assembly GCF_052327205.1. Classification (NCBI taxonomy): domain Eukaryota; kingdom Metazoa; phylum Chordata; class Chondrichthyes; order Squaliformes; family Somniosidae; genus Somniosus; species Somniosus microcephalus. Next base: position 141,988,394 of record NC_140998.1, read on the forward strand.
TTTGGTTTTAACAAGTCCAACCTGGACCGCAACCTCCTGTTATAGAACATCATGGCAGGACTTTGGTTTGTTGTTGCATGGGTGGCATTTCGATATGCCAGTAGGAAATTGTCCACCTTGTGTTGCAGTGGAATCTGATCTTCGCTCATGGCCTTTATTGCCTTTTTGAACGTCTGTACAAACCTCTCGGCCAGCCCATTCATAGCTGGATGATATGGGGCAGAGGTATAATGTTTCACCCCATTCTTCTTCAGGAATTTCTGGAATTCCTCTGATACGAACTGTGGTCCGTTGTCTGAACATATTTGCTCTGGCAATCCATTTCTTGCAAATATCGTTCTTAGCACCGCGATCGTGTTCTCCGAGGTAGTGGTAGTCATTTAATCACTTCTGGCCATTTAGAATGTGCGTCCACCGCAATTAAAAACATGGAGTCCATGAATGGACCAGCAAAGTCAATATGTACACGTTGCCATGGGGTTGAAGGCCATTCCCATGGATGCAGCGGTGCAATTGGAGGTGCATTTTGGACTTTTTGGCACCCTGAGCAGCTTTTCGTCAGATCCTCTATCTGTTGGTCGATACCCGGCCACCACACATAAGCCCTAGCAAGGCTTTTCATCTTGACTCCCCCCAGATGACCTTCATGTAGTTCTTTTAGAACTCTCTCTCTTAACTTAGGAGGGATAATCACCCTTGTTCCATACATCAATGTTCCCTGACAGATGGACAGCTGTTCTCGTCTTGCTGAGAATGCCGGTAACAGTGGTTCACCATGGGCTGGCAATCCCTTCACTGTCAATTCGTAGACCCGGGACAGTGTTGGGTCATTCCTAGTCTCCCTTTCAATATTTGCATTGGTGACAGGTAAACATTCGATGATGGTCGAGTGAAATAACTCCACCGGGTCAACCGTCGGCGCCTCCTCCTCAGTAGGTAGTGGCAGGCGCGACAGCCCATCAGCATTACCATGCTGCTTTGAACCTTTGAATTCTATCTGATATTGATGTGCCCCTAGGAAAAGGGACCATCTCTGGAGCCTCTGTGCTGTCATCACCGAAACACCCTTCTTAGGGTTAAAAATGGATACCAACGGCTGGTGGTCTGTCAGCAGTGTAAACTTCTGGCCCTGCAGGTAATGATTAAACTTCTTTACTCCCCACACAAGGCTGAGAGCCTCCCTATCTATCTGAGCATAGTTGCGCTCAGCGGAGGTCAATGATCTGGATGCAAATGCGACTGGCCTTTCCAAGCCATTTGGCAACTTGTGTGAGAGTACTGCTCCAATACCATAAGGAGAAGCATCACAAGCTAAACGAATAGGTAGCGTTGGGTTGAAGTGAGCCAACACTTCCTCTGAGGTGATCAATGCCTTGCTTTTGCGAAAGGCCTTCTTACAGTCCTCGCTCCACTTCCATGGTACTTCTTTCTGCAAAAGAGCGTTCAGCGGGTGCAGCACCGTGGATAGATTTGGCAGAAACTTATGGTAATAGTTAATCAACCCTAGGAACGACCTTAACTGGGATACATTTTCCGGAGCGGGAGCCTTCACAACAGCTTGTGACTTGTGCAGCCCCTCCTGGTCAATGACATGACCACAGTACGAGATCCGTTTCTGAAAGAACTCACATTTCTGGCGATTAACTCGAAGTCCATATTCCTTCAATCTGGTGAGCGCCAGTTTCAAATTTGCAAGGTGTTCCTCATCATCATCTCCTGTAATCAGGATATCGTCCAAGTAACATTGAGTGCTTGGAATTCCCTGTAATACCTGCTCTATGGCCCTCTGCCAAATTGCTGGAGCCGAAGCCACTCCAAAAACCAGTCTATTACATCGATACAAGCCTCTGTGCGTGTTGATTGTGAGATACTGGCGCGACTCTTCCTCAACTTCCATCTGTAAGTACGCTTGCGCCAGGTCTATCTTGGTGAAGTGTTTCCCGCCAGACAATGAAGCAAAGATATCCTCAATCCGCGGAAGCGGATATTGCACCGTGTGAAGCACCGGATTAACCGTGATCTTGAAGTCTCCACAGATGCGGACCTTCCCCGGTTCCCCTGGCTTGTTACTCGATGAACGCTTCATGACGGGAACAATGGGCGTGGCCCACTCACTCCAGTCCACCTTAGACAGTACTCCTGAACGTTCTAGCCCTTCCAGCTCAGCTTCCACAGCAGGTCGTATCGCATAAGGTACCGGTCTGGCTTTGAAAAATTTTGGGTTTGCATGTTCTGCAATCTTGATTTTTGCCGTAATTCCTCTCAGTGTTCCCAGTCCCTGTTGGAACACCTCTTTAACCTCATCCAATATTCTGGACAATCGTTCAGGTTTGACATCTTTTTTTCCGGAATCTACCGTTATTGCTTTTAGGGAGTGCCAGTCCATATTTATTTTCCTGATCCACTCCCGTCCCAGAAGTGGTGGACCTCCCTCAGGTAGTACATATAAGTCCATTCCTTGGTGTTCTTTGCCCTTGTGTACCACCTTGACTTTTATCTTTCCGATGGGGTATACTCGTTGCCCCATGTATGTCTGCAATACTATCTCCGTATCCCGTAGGGGAATATGTGTGAATAACCTTTTGTAATCTTGCTTATTCATGACCGTCAATGCCGATCTGGTGTCCAATTCCATCTTCACTTGGACTCCTGCTATCTGAAGTGTGACCCAGATAGTTTGTAGGTCAGCTTCCTTACTCACATTGTGAATTCTCAGACTACCCAGTTCCTTGCTGTTGGAGTCTGAATCCGAATTCTGTTCATCCGAACTCTTCTCAGCCACCTTATGTACCTTTCTGCACTTTTCCTGCGGTGACTTTTTGTTGCTGGTCTTCTTTCCTGACCGGCATACTTTAGCTATGTGACCAAGCTTGCCACATTTTCTACATTCCTGATTTTTAAACCAGCATTGGTTCTGATCGTGTGTTGTCTTTCCACAACGATAACATTTCGCTGTACCCAAAGCCATTTGATCTACGCTGAGTACCGCTGCCTTCAGCTGCATTTCCGCAGTGCCTCTCGCTGCGGCTTCGTGCGATGCTGCAATAGTGACAGCCTTATCAAGTGTAAGATCATTCTCTTCAAGCAGCTGCTTTTGTGTTCCTTCTTTCGACAATCCACACACGAATTTGTCTCTCAGTGCCTCTGTCAGTCTTTCCCCAAACTGACAGTATTTCGCTAGCTTACGCAGTTCAATTAAATACTCCGCGTTGCTTTCCTCTTTCAGTTGCGTTCTCGCATAAAATTTAAATCGTTCCGCTAACATCAGCAGTGTGGGGTTCAAATGATTTCTCAGGACAGCAACAATATTAGCGAAAGCCTGATCCGCCGGTTTAGCTGGTGATAGAAGATGCTTCAATAGCCCGTATGTCTTTGCACCCATTGAGTTTAGTAAGGTTAGTGCTTTATTTTCATCTGATATTTTATTTGCCTTACAATAAATCTCTATGCGTTCTACATACGTGGCCCAATCTTCAACATCGGCATCGAAATCGTTGATGTTACCACGCTTAGGCATCCTCGCAATCTTCTTGAGAAACAAAAAGAAATTTTTCTTTTATTTTTTTTTCAAAATGGCGGTTTCCCACGCTTGTCTTCTTCCCCCGCCTATGAAAATGGCAGCTTCCCGCATTTGCCTTTCTCCCCCGCTGGCTGTAATGGTGATTGCCGTATTGCTGCGTTCGCCCTCCCCAGCGGTTCTCAAATCGTGCCTCCCAGCCCCTCTTGCAGTCCGGTCCTTTCCCCCGGCTGCGGCTGAGTTCTCCGCGGTTTTTAAAAAAATTATTTTTATTTTCTCCTGCGCCTCGCGGCCTCGGTAGCTGCCCGGCCTTTTTCCCCAGTCACGGTCGAGCTCTCTCTCGACGCTGTTGCATCTCCCAGCCCGCTTGCAGCCCGGTCTTTTACACCGGCTGCATTTGCATTCACCGCGGCTCCCGTGCCTTACGCTGCCCCAGTCTCAGCGCCTCTGGCCCCGACTTCTGTCCGGCTCTTCTCCCCGGCCGTGGTCGAGTTCTCCGCCCTTATATCCTCCGTTTTTCCCTCCCCTACTTCACAGCCAACGTGGCCGACTTGCTGCTCATCGCTGATCGGCTTACCCACCACCGTGATAGAAGGGATGATCACTGCCTGTTGCTGATGGAAGGCTTCGTGTCAGGATTCTTCCTTGCTCTTCAGACCCGAGTCTTTTCTCAGCAGGGTGATGAGGGCGGATGCCTCTTCTCGACGCCCGTTAAACTGCCTTGGATATATCTCTGCCGCAGGGTAAGATCGTCATCGTCGCCACTGTTAAGTCTGTGTGTTCTAGTTATTGTTAATAAGAATCACTGCACACAGACCCGAAGGTCAGGCTGAACTGCCCAACAAATCATTACACAGCACTTATATACCGGTGTGGTCACCACCGGTATTACAGTATACAGCAGCCAAGATAAAGTAGTGCATCTCTTAAAATAGTTCTCTTAAAGGTGGAACGGTTACATACACCACATATCTCAAGACGGATTAGATTCCAAAAGAAATACTTTAAAGGGTTTCTTTGTACTAAGCAGCAGACCTTTGTGCTAGAAAGGATCAATTAGGACTATATTAAAATTAATCATGTCACAACATGATGCTAAATTAATCATTGGAAAAAATTCGCATAAGTATTTTCATACTCTTATCTATCTCCTGCCAAGAGTTCCATTGTTTTCCTGTCACAGACCAATATTATTTATATGAGTGTGCTGTAATGATACAATTAGACTGTATTAGTTTCCTGTCTTCCATCATCAGTGCATCATTTTTCTATTGAACAAAATTTCCAACTGCTGACTTAGGGATATCAGTATTTAACTGGTGCAGTGCCCCAGACCTATCGGCCAAGGCTTTCCTTATATGGCAATCATCTCCAGCAGGGAAGGGCTTCTGCCAGCTGTAGAGATGCCCCACTGACCCTGGCCATACTTCTGGCCCCAGGGGTCATTAATACAGTATATGGGGGGTTGGTTCCCCTGGTGCTGTCAGGGAGTTGGGCCCATTTCAGGGGCACAGATTTGCTCCAGCAGGGAGAAAGTTGTGGCCAGCAAGCTGCCTGAGAGTAATCTTTTTTTTGTTTAGACATTTAATAGCGCCATGTGGGCGAGCACAGTACTGCCTGCCCCTCCACCCCCCTCCTCCCGACCCCCACAGACCAGCCAGCAGAAAACTGCAGGGACGCAGCAGAACGCATCCTCATGTTGGTTTCCACCTCACTTCACCCCAGATTTGCCGAAAAACCTTCTCTTGTAATTAAAAAAACATATCAAATGGTGTTGTGCTAAAGGATGGTAGAAGGTGGGTATGTCCCTGTAATTCCTCACAGTGTATACCAGACCACAGTTGGTCCTCTGGGTAGAGCAGATGAGGCACTTTATTTATATATATATAGGGAGCAAGGGACGATTGTAGCACGAGTTCATAGAGCCTCTCATTGATGACGGTGACCAGGGAAGACTGAGTGCTCAGTGCTGTGGCTGTATCAGAAGCTGCATTGGAGAGTCTCAAACAGGGAATGGTGAGAGAGGTTGATACATAGTTGGACGATGACACATTCCAAGACATTGGAGATAGAGGGTAGGTGGAAGATAGGATAGTAGGTAAAGGAAATGCCTTTTGAAGAGGGGGTTGATTACAACAGTTTTTACAGGGTGGAAACAATCCTAGAGGATAGGGAGTGGTGACAAACTTGAGCCCAAGAATGAGAAATTGGGTGATCAGAAGTACTGTGTGTGTGGCGGTGGGGGGGGAGGGCAGTGGGGATGTGGGTTCAGGAAGTGAATCGTGAGCTTTCATGGCAAATGCTTGTGAAGCAGTGAAAACCTGCTTAAATAATGAGTGGATTTTCCACTATTACATTTAGAGCTTGTTTCTAATAAATGTTACTCTTGATTTGTTTGGTAGTTAGACAGTCATCTAAGGCCAATGGAATTTTCTATTCCCTGATTTCTTTTAAGGATCAGAAAAGTTTTATTTTGGTGAATTTTGTACTCATCAAGGTGAGGGATGTTATCGGGATATGAAACAATATCCCATTTGGGAAACCATTATTAGCATCAAGCACTCCCAGGGCTGGCATAAACATTCAGAGGCAGAATAAAAAGGTCCTTCTCTTCAGTCCCAGTCTCAGTAGAGTATCGTCTACTGCATTAGTGTGATAGTATTCCATTTTCTCTGAGTAAGACAACCAGTTTAGTGCTGTGCCACCAAGTCCACCAGAGTCTGTGGTTAAGACCACCCAAACTCAGTTCAACAACCAAGAAGATAATATTCCATCAGTCTGGGCTAGATTTGAACTAAGTCTTGGAAATTACGGGGTTGCATTGCAGGCAGCATGGTAAATTTGTGCCGCCTGCTGTTTTGCATGCTTATCGTATGCAGCCAGTGCTACCCGCGCTGTTCATTGGCTGCACACATCAGCAGGGGGCCCCATATCGTGAGTGGCTAGAGCTACTTAAAGGCAGCCTGCACCTCTTAAAGGGGAGGTGTACTGTGGCTGGAATAGGTGCTGGGAATATTTTATGAACTGAATCTGTATTGTGAAATAAAAACAGAAAATGCTGGAAATACTCAGCAGGTCAGGCAGCATCTGTGGAGAGAAAAACAGAGTTAACGTTTCATGCCAGTGACCTTTTGTCAGTACTGGAAAAAGTTAGAGGTGTAACAGAAATTAGAAATGGTGTGGAGATGCCGGAGTTGGACTGGGGTGGACAAATGTAAGAAGTCACACAACACCAGGTTATAGTCCAACAGCTTTATTTGAAATCACAAGTTTTCGGAGCGCTGCTCCTTCTTCAGGTGAAGTGGAGAAATGCATAAAGACACAGCTTATATAGTCAGAGAATCATGTCAGATGTTTACAGGTAACCTTTCCAACTGCCATTTATCACACCTCGGCAGAGAGATAATCACAGCAGTCAAAGGTGTGAATGGTGTCCAAACAGGTCAGTCAGGGAAACATTACATCAAAGAACAATGAGGTGGGGTCACAAGGGGTCAAATATTGCAGATGCTGGGGTCTGTATGAAAAACAAAAAAACAGACAAAAAACATTTTTTTTGGCTGGAAATCACAGCAGGTCCGGCCGCATCTGTGTAGAGAGAACAAGCCAATGTTGACTCGAGTCTGGATGACTCTGCATCAGGTGGGGTTACATGTAGCGTGACATGAACCCAAGATCTCAGTTAAGGCCGTCCTCATGGGTGCGGAACTTGGCTATCAGTTTCTGCTCGACGATTTTGCGTTGTCGTGTGTCTCGAAGGCCACCTTGGAGAATGCTTACCCGAAGATCGGAGGCTGAATGTCCTTGACTGCTGAAGTGTTCCCCGACTGGGAGGGAACACTCCTGCCTGGTGATTGTTGCGCGGTGTCCGTTCATCCGTTGTCGCAGTGTCTGCATGGTCTCACCGATGTACCATGCTCCGGGGCATCCTTTCCTGCAACGTATGAGGTAGACAACGTTGGCCGAGTCACATGAGTATGTACCATGTACCTGGTGGGTGGTGTCCTCACGTGTGATGATGGTATCTGTGTTGATGATCTGGCATGTCTTGCAGAAGTTGCTGTGGCAGGGTTGTGTGGTGTCGTGGTCGCTGTTCTCCTGAAAGCTGGGTAATTTGCTGCGAACGATGGTCTGTTTGAGGTTAGGCGGCTGTTTGAAAGCGAGTAGTGGAGGCGTGGGGATGGCCTTAGCGAGGTGTTCGTCGTCATCGATGACATGTTGAAGGCTGCGAAGAACATGGCGTAGTTTCTCCGCTCCGGGGAAGTACTGGACGACGAAGGGTACTCTGTTGGTTGTGTCCCGTGTTTGTCTTCTGAGGAGGTCTATGCGATTTTTCGCTGTGGCCCGTCGGAACTGTCGATCGACGAGTCGAGCATCATATCCCATTCTTACAAGGGCGTCTTTCAGTGTCTGTAGGTGTCCATCGCGTTCCTCCTCGTCTGAGCAGATCCTGTGTATTCGCAGGGCTTGTCCATAGGGGATGGCTTCTTTAACGTGGTTAGAGTGGAAGCTGGAGAAGTGAAGCATCGTGAGGTTGTCCGTGGGCTTGCGGTAGAGTGAAGTGCTGAGGTGTCCGTCTTTGATGGAGATTCGTGTGTCCAGGAATGAGACTGATTCTGAGGAGTAGTCCATGGTGAGTTTGATGGTGGGATGGAACTTGTTGATGTTATCGTGTAGTCTTTTCAGTGATTCTTCGCCGTGGGTCCATAGGAAGAAAATGTCGTCGATGTATCTGGTGTATAGCGTTGGTTGGAGATCCTGTGCAGCAAAGAAGTCTTGCTCGAACTTGTGCATGAAGATGTTTGCGTATTGGGGTGCGAATTTGGTCCCCATGGCTGTTCCGTGTGTTTGGGTAAAGAACTGGTTGTCGAAGGTGAAGACATTGTGGTCAAGGATGAAGCGGATGAGTTGTAGGATGGCGTCTGGAGATTGGCTGTCATTGGTGTTGAGTACTGAGGCTGTCGCAGCGATGCCGTCATCGTGGGGGATACTGGTGTAGAGTGCCGAGACGTCCATCGTGGCGAGGAGTGTTCCTGGTTCAACTGGTCCGTGGGTGCTGAGCTTCTGTAAGAAGTCTGTAGTGTCGCGACAGAAGCTGGGGGTTCCCTGTACGATGGGTTTCAGGATGCCCTCGACATATCCAGAGAGGTTCTCACACAGGGTTCCGTTGCCTGATGCGATAGGACGTCCAGGTGTGTTGGCTTTGTGTATCTTTGGGAGGCAGTAGAAGTCTCCCACGCGGGGAGTACATGGGATGAGAGCATGTAGGATGCTTTGAAGGTCTGGATCGAAGGTTTTAATCAGTCTGTTGAGTTGGCGGGTGTGTTCTTTGGTCGGATCTGCGGGTAACTGTCTGTAGTGTTCCTGGTTGTCCAGTTGTCGGTATACTTCTTTGCAATAGTCCGTTCTGTTCTGTATGACGATGGCACCTCCTTTGTCTGCTGGTTTGATGACGATGTTGCGGTTGGTCTTGAGAGCATGGATGGCATTGCGTTGTGCTCGGGTGACATTCTGGACTGTCTTGTGAGTGCGGCTGATGAATCTTGTGTTGATGCATCTCCTGACAGCTTGAGCATACATGTCAAGCTTAGGGCAGCGACCCTCCGGAGGGGTCCAATTTGACTCTTTCTTCTTCGGTTGCTGCACTGCGGATCCCTCTGTCTGCTGTTCCGGATCATTGATTGTCTCATTGGGTTCGCTGCTGACATCTTGGGATTTGTGGAAGAATTCCCGGAGCCTCATTCTCCTAATGAATTCCTCTGTGTCTGCTGCGAGACCGATGGGGTCCATTTTGGTGGTGGGGCAGAAATTGAGCCCTCGGCTGAGAACTTCAATTTCGTCTGGTTGAAGGGTGTGGTCGGACAGGTTGACGATGGATTTCCCTGTGGTTTCAACCGTGGTACCAGGGGAGGCTTGGTTGCTGTTGCTGGTGATGCCAAGTTTCTCAAGCTTCCTGTTCTTGGTGTGCATGTAGGTAGCGTAGTTCCGTTGCCTTGTTTGTTTGGCGGTGTCTCGTAGCTGGTCTGCTGCGTCCTGAGCACAGGCTGAGAACATGGACTCCATCTCGGTTTCGAGGTTGCGGCGTCTGCTGTAGAGCTGGTGTACGAGATGGTTGAGGAGTGTGCGAGAGGTACGACGGCAACGTCTCTCAGCGTAGTCTGTGTTGTAGGTCGACTTGAGTGGGTTAGTGATCTGTAGTCCTTTCGGGATCTTGTCTGCTTTCTTGCATCTCTGTAGAAACTTGATGTCTGTGTCGATATGCGCGATCTTCTTGGAGATCATCTCCACTTTGAGCCGGCAGTTTGTGGTGTCGATAGTAGCCATGGTGTGGAGATGCCGGAGTTGGACTGGGGTGGACAAATGTAAGAAGTCACACGACACCAGGTTATAGTCCAACAGCTTTATTTGAAATCACAAGCTTTCGGAGCGCTGCTCCTTCTTCAGGTGAAGTGGAGAAATGCATAAGGGCACAGCTTATATAGTCAGAGAATCATGTCAGATGTTTACAGGTAACCTTTCCAACTGCCATTTATCACACCTCGGCAGTGAGATAATCACAGCAGTCAAAGGTGTGAATGGTGTCCAAACAGGTCAGTCAGGGAAACATTACATCAAAGAACAATGAGGTGGGGTCACAAGGGGTCAAATATTGCAGATGCTGGGGTCTGTATGAAAACAGAAGTGTGATAAATGGCAGTTGGAAAGGTTACCTGTAAACATCTGACATGATTCTCTGACTATATAAGCTGTGTCTTTATGCATTTCTCCACTTCACCTGAAGAAGGAGCAGCGCTCCGAAAGCTTGTGATTTCAAATAAAGCTGTTGGACTATAACCTGGTGTCGTGTGACTTCTTAGAAATTAGAAAGGCAGGGAAAGGGGGGAGGGGAGGAAAGAACAAAAGGGAAGGTCTGTGATAGGGTGGAAGGCAGAAGGGAATGAATGACAAAAGGGATGATGGTGCAAGGCAAAAGGGGGTGGTAATGGGACAAGTAAAGAAACAAAAGGTGGATCTAAAGGAGGTGTAAATGGGAATAGCAGAATCATCAACAGCTGCTGTCTGAAAAAATGGTGGCAGGTGTTATGATCTGAAATTATTGAACTCAATGTTGAGTCCAGGCTGTAAAGTGCCTAATCGAAAGATTAGGTGCTGTTCCTCGAGCTTATGTTGAGTGTCATTAGTTAGTGTAGGAGGCCAAGGACAGAGAGGTCAGAGTGGGAGTGGAGCGAGGAATTAAAGTGACAGGTGGCCGGAAACTCGGGGTCACGCTTATGGACTGAACAGAGGTGTTCCGCAAAGCGGTCACCCAATCTGCATTTTGTCTCCCCAATGTAGAGGAGACCACGTCGAGAGCGGCGAATACAGTACACTAAATTGAAAGAAGTACAAGTAAATCGCTTTCACCTGGAAGGAGTGTTTGGGGCCCTGGACAGTGGGAACGGAGGAGGTAAAAGGGCAGGTGTTGCATCTCTTTCGCTTGCACAGGAAGGTGCCATGGGAAAAGGAGGGGGTGTTGGGGGTGATTGAGGAGTGGACCAGGGTGTCGTGGAGGGAACAGTCCTTCGAAATGCTGAAAGGGGAGGGGAAGATGTGTTTGGTGCTGGTAGTGGCAGAAATGGCGGAAGATGATCCATTGAATGTGGAGGCTGGTGGGGTGGAAGGTGAGAACAAGGGGAGCCCTATCATGGTTATGGGAGGGAGGGGAAGGGGTCAGAGCAGAAGTGCGGGAAATGGAACAGACACGGTCAAGGGCCATGTCAATCACGGTGGAGGGGAATTCTTGGTTGAGGAAAACTGAAGACATATTGGCAGCACGAGTATGGAAGGTGGCATCATCAGAACAGATGCGACAGAGACAGAGAAAGTGGGAGAATGGAATGGAGTCCTTACAGGAAGCAGATGGGAGAAAATGTAGTTAAGGTAACTGTAAGAGTCAATGGGCTTATAGTGGATATTGGTCAATAGTCTATCCCCAGAAATGGAGACCGAGAATTCGAGAAAGTGAAGGGAAGAGTCGGAGCTGGACCATGTGAAGGCGAGAGAGTGTGGGAATTGGAAGCAAAGCATTTTCTGTTTTTAATCTCATTTTCCAGCATCCGCTATGTTGTGTAAGATTGAAGAATGGCTGAACATGCGAGAGAGTGTGCGCCAAACTTTTCCAAAAATGCACTGGAGGCCTTGGTGGTAGAGGTGGAATGGAGGAGAGATGTCCTGTATCTGCAGGGGGGGCAGGAGAACCTACAAGCATATGCTCAGAAGGTAGTGGGAACAAGTAGTGATGGAAACCAATACCAGGAGTGTTGCTTCTAAAACCTTGATGCGGTGCAGGAAGAAGTTTAATCATCTCACACAAGTTGTCAAGGTCAGTGAGTTCATCTTCAAATGGCACATCCTACCAACTGCACCACTAGCCTCATCCACTGCTCAATTGACTGCACCTCCATCACTCATCTACGAACAATCTCAATCAATCAGGACTCTACCATTCATATGCTTTACCTTATCCTCACATGCTTAGCACTGTTGCAAGCCTCAAACCCACATCTCAAAGCTTGCACATACTGGCAGCTATTCAACGATGACAGCCACATCACCCAAACATATTGCACGACACTCATGGACACATTTCCCTCTTTCTTGCAGGAGAAGATTGTGCTTAACAGCAGGCAGCAGCAAAGAACTAAAGGAGGACAATCGCGCCTGCATGTTTTAATACCCATAGAGGAGACTGTAATGTATGTAATGTATATATACCTTAAGGGAGAGAACTACTTTTTACAGCTCCTGTATACTGTAGTACCGGCAGTGACCACACCTGTATATAAACCCTGAGTAGTGATGTGTACAGTTAGTTCTAGGGTAACCCTCATTCAGTAAACACCTGTTGATCGTTCCCTGCTGTCTGTTGTCTGATTATTGAAGGACACAACATTAAGATACACGGATATAACATTGGCGATGACGCAGATTCGAACCTACCTGCAACTCTGCATCACCTCCCAGGGATTCGCTCCTGGAGAACAGTGGAAGGAGGTCGAGTCCAGAAGCAAGTGCGTTGACCACGGGCAACCGCCCAGTCATCCAGCGGAGATTTGAGCATCGCAGGGGAGGCTGTCGAGAGCCAGGCTTGGCTTTCCAGTCACGGTGGTCCAGCGAAACGGGCTGGCAACAGGTACTGCGCAGACCCTTCCCGGACAGCGGCGGCTAGAGCCGACAGAGCGGCACAGTAAAAGGCTGAGCAGCGTCGACGGGGGAGAGAGAGAGGGCAGAGCGCACAGGGCGCAGCCGGTGTTCAGGACTGAGCGGTGTCAACGGGGAGAGAGGCGAGAGAGAGCAGAGCGCAGCCGGTGTTCAAGGGCCGAGCAGCGTCAACGGGGGAGAGAGGCGCGCAGGAAAATGCGAGGCACTGCCATTGCCACGAGGACCGCAGACAGCGGCATTGGCAGCAGCGCAGGAGCAGCACACGAAACCCACAGGGCATCGCCATTTGCCACGAGGACTGCCGAGAGCAGCGTTGGCAGCAGCGCGGGAGATGCCATTTTAAGCTGCAGCGGGGAAGAAAGGAAAGCGCGGGAGACGCCATTTTAAGCCAGTCTAACCACACCCAAAAATGCCAAAGAGTGGCAGTATCACAGCGTTCAACAATGAAGTCGAAGATTGGACGACATATGTCGAACGCATAGAAGTATACTGCAAGGCGAATGAAGTGCCAGATGACAAGAAAGCGCTGGTATTGTTGAATCCAATGGGTGCAAAAATGTATGGCTTACTACGAAACCGAGTAACCCCAGAGAAGCCAGTAGAAAAGGATTTTGAAAACATAGTGTCAATCCTACAGGACCACTTAAACCCCACACCGCTGCTGATAGCAGAAAGATTTAAGTTTCACAAAAGGAACCAGCATAAAGATGAAAGTAATGCTGAGTATTTAACGGAACTGCGCAAGCTATCGAAACACTGCCAGTTTGGAACGGGACTAGCAGATACTTTAAGGGACAAGTTTGTGTGTGGGCTTCAAAGTGAAGGAACCCAGAAACGGCTTCTATCAGAAAAGGATCTTACGCTGGACAAGGCTTTCAGCATTGCAGTATCACATGAAGCAGCAGCACGGGGCGCTGCAGAGAAACAACGGAGACCGCAAGAATATGGCACAAATGAAATGTCATACGGAACAGTGAAGCGCTATCGCTGCGGCAGAACAACACATGACCATAATGATTGCTGGTTCAAGGACAAAGTGTGCAGACAGTGTGGAAAAGTAGGACACATAGCAAGAGTCTGCAGGTCGGGAAAGAAAACCAGCAGCAAGAAATCTCCACAGGAGAAGTACAAGAAGGTACATAAGGTGACGGAGAGTAGTTCAGACGAACAGAAGAGTGATACAGACTCCGGAAGCAAGGAGCTGGGTTGTCTGAAACTACATAATGTGATCAAAACGGAAGATCACCAAACTATCTGGGTCACGCTCAAGATAGCAGGAGTCCAAGTGAAAATGGAATTGGACACAAGATCAGCCCTAACAGTCATAAACCGAAGGGACAACAAGCGGTTATTCTCACATATACCCTTGAGAGATACAAAGATTGTCTTGAAGACGTACACGGGGCAAAAAGTCTACCCCAAAGGAAAAATAAGGGTGAACGTTATATATAACGGCAAGGAAACACCAAAAATTGACCTATATGTATTGCCAGATGGAGGACCACCACTACTAGGACGTGAATGGATCCGGAAGATACAGCTAGATTGGCATTCCATACAAGCACTGACTGTAGATGCCAAAAAGGATGATGACGTCACACCTGGACGACTGTCAAAAATGCTAACTGATGCGCAAGAAGTGTTCCAGCAGGGACTCGGAGCACTAAAAAGCATAACAGCGACGATCAAAATAGAGGAAAATGCAAGCACAAAGTTTTTTAAGGCCAGACCGGTACCTTGTGCGATCCGCCCAGCCGTCGAAGCAGAGCTGGAAGGTTTGGAACGTTCAGGAGTACTGTCCAAAGTGGACTGGAGTGAGTGGGCTACACCCATCGTTCCTGTAATGAAGAGGTCGTTGAGTAATACGCCTGGGGAACCAAAGAAGGTTCGCATCTGTGGGGACTTTAAGGTGACAGTGAACCCAGTCCTTCACACTGTACAATATCCACTCCCGCGGATTGAAGATATCTTCGCCTCGCTATCTGGAGGGAAACGCTTCACTAAGATTGATCTGGCCCAGGCGTACCTGCAAAGGGAGGTAGAAGAAGCCTCGAAACAGTACCTCACGATCAACACTCATAAAGGTCTCTACCAATACAACCGGCTGGTGTTCGGGGTAGCATCAGCTCCGGCCATTTGGCAAAGGGCAATGGAACAAGTCCTGCAAGGGATTCCAGGGACCCAGTGTTATTTGGACGACATCCTGGTCACGGGCGAAAATGACAGTGATCACCTCGCCAACCTGGAGCAGGTGCTCACTTGATTGAAGGAATATGGGCTCCGAGCTAATCGCCACAAATGCGAGTTTTTCCAGAAGCAGATCTCGTATTGTGGCCACGTTATTGATAAAGAGGGGTTACATAAGTCCCCTGAAAAGAATGAGGCAGTAGTCAAGGCTCCAGCACCGGAAAATGTGTCACAACTGAGGTTGTTCCTCGGGCTGATGAACTACTACCATAAGTTCTTGCCGAATTTGTCTACCGTACTACACCCACTGAACACCCTACTGCAAATGGGGGTACCATGGAAGTGGAGTGATGAATGTAAACGAGCCTTCCAGAAGAGCAAAGCATTGATCACATCAAAAGAGGTATTGGCTCATTTCAACCCAGCACTATCAATTCAGTTGGTGTGTGATGCATCACCCTATGGCATTGGAGCGGTGCCGTCGCACAAATTCCCGGACGGCTCGGAGAGGCCAGTAGCCTTTGCGTCTCGGTCACTAACCTCAGCCGAGCGTAACTATGCCCAGATTGACAGGGAGGCCCTCAGCCTAGTATGGGGAATGAAAATGTTCAATCACTATCTGCACGGGCAGAAGTTCACCTTGCTGACTGACCACCAACCACTTGTCTCCATCTTTAATCCAAAGAAGGGCGTTCCGGTGATGACTGCGCAACGGCTCCAAAGGTGGTCCCTTTTTCTAGGGGCGCACCAATATGAAATCGAGTATAAGGGCACGAAGCAGCATGGAAACGCTGATGGGCTATCACGCCTGCCACTGCCTACTGCGGAGGAAGTACCAGCAGTGGATCCTGTCGAAATATTTCATTCGACTATAATTGAATGCTTGCCAGTAACTAACGCTGGTATAGAGAGGAGACCCGAAATGACCCGACACTGTCTCGGGTATATGATTTGATGGTGAAGGGATGGCTAGCACATGCCGACTCACTGTTGCCAGCATTCTCATCCAGAAGAGAACAGCTGTCAGTGTGCCAGGGGACCTTGATGTGTGGATCCCGAGTGGTAATTCCACCCAAGTTAAGGGAGAGAGTGCTCAATGAGCTTCACGAAGGTCATCTGGGAGGGGTGAAAATGAAAAGCCTTGCCAGGGCTTATGTGTGGTGGCCGGGGATCGATCAGCAATTCGAGGACCTGACAAAGAGCTGCTCAGGATGCCAGAAGGTCCAAAATGCACCACCACATGCCCCTCTACAGCCATGGGAGTGGCCCTCATCTCCATGGCAACGGGTGCATATTGATTTTGCTGGTCCAATCATGGACTCAATGTTTTTAATAGCCGTGGATGCGCACTCGAAATGGCCTAAGGTCATCAAAATGTCCTCCACCACTACGGAGGAAACTATTGCAGTCCTACGGACCATTTTTGCCAGGAACGGCTTGCCAGAGCAGATTTGCTCTGATAACGGACCACAGTTTGTGTCCGAAGAGTTTCGAAGATTTATGAAAAGGAATGGGGTAAGGCATTACACATCCGCCCCGTATCATCCAGCCACAAATGGATTGGCTGAGATGTTCGTACAAACCTTTAAAAAAGCAGTAACGGCCATGTGCGATGACGACATTCCACTGCAGCATAAGGTGGACAATTTCCTGTTAGCCTACAGAAATGCGACACATGCAGTCATCAACCAGGCCCCGGCCATGATGTTCTTTAACCGAAGGTTGAGATCTCGTCTGGATTTGCTCAGACCAAATGTACGAAGAGATGTTGAGAGTAAACAATTCCAGCACATCAATGAGAAGCCGACAAGGAGCTTCAATGTAGGGCAACCAGTCTTGGCCCGCGACTACCGAACAGAGAAATGGCAACCAGGAACGATATGCACACGGCAGGGGCCACTAATGTACACAGTGGATGTTGGGGAGAACATTGTGAGACGCCATGCTGACCAGATCCTAGAGTCACAGGAACGAGTCAACCCCATATCTCGGCCATACGTACCTGGTGAGGAACCCAATGTACAGGTCGCATCTACCTCAGAAATAATAGCATTGGAAGCTGATGAATCAACTGACGACAGGGTGCTAGAATCGCCTCCGCACCAAGAGCGAGACACTCGGGAAAGGCGTTATCCAGAAAGAATCAGGAAGCCTCCCCAGAGACTGAATATATGAATGGACTATTTTCATATAACATTGTATATTAAAAATGTTAATTGTTAAATGAGTATTATGGTACTGTTAATCTAAAAGGGGAGGAATTGTAATGTATGTAATGTATATATACCTTAAGGGAGAGAACTACTTTTTACAGCTCCTGTATACTGTAGTACCGGCAGTGACCACACCTGTATATAAACCCTGAGTAGTGATCTGTACAGATAGTTCTAGAGTAACCCTCATTCAGTAAACACCTGTTGATCGTTCCCTGCAGTCTGTTGTCCGATTATTGAAGGACACAACATTAAGATACACGGATATAACAGAGACAGTGCTGGCCATCATGGAATGGGCATCACTGAGGCCGTGACAACTGGTGGGGCTGATGCAATCAGCATACCTAATCCTCCTCCTCTCATCCCGCTTCTCCCTCATCCCTCAATCTCTTCTGACTGAGAAGCTGCAGAGGGTGTAAGCAAGCACTTCTCACTTTTTCCTCTCCCCTCATTACAACCCAACCCTTGTCCCTTTTTCATTTCTGTTGTATCCGTATGTTAATGAAGACCCGGAAGCAGGAGTTGAATTAACAAGTGTTTACTGAACAAAGTCTGGAGATGAACTAAAACTATACAAGACGCTATACAGGCTTATATACCCGAGTGGTCACTACCGGTACTACAGTACACAGGGGCTTCAAAAAAACATAGTTCCTCTTAAAGGTACATACACCACAATTCCTCCCCTTTTAGATAAATAGTACATTATATTTTAAGTAATCATTAATTAACATTTTTACAAGAACAATAATCTACACATTTGCTGAAGTTAATTAATTACAAATTCAGTCTCTCTGGAGGCTTCCTGACTCGGTCCGGATAACGCCTCGGTGGTGTAGTAGTTTTCGGTGGTGTTGTAGGTTCTTTTGGCAAGGTCGATTCGGCTTGAATGCCAGTGTCGGGTTCATCTGGTTCCAGTATCACCGGGTCGGGGGTAGATACTATGGGTATCTCTGCTTCATCATTAGGCGTATAGAGTTGTGGTGTAGGTTGTCCCTTTTCGGATGACTCTACGATCTGGTCAGCATGGCGCCTTATTATGCTTTCTCCAATGTCCACGGTATACATCAGTGGTCCTAGTCATGTGCAAATAGTTCCAGGCTGCCATTTCTCGGTACGGTAGTCCCGGGCCAAAACTTGTTGACCTATCTGGAAGGTTCTAGTTGGCCTTTCATTCATGCCTTGAAATTGCCGGTTCTCTACGTCCCTTCTGATGTTTGGCTTGATCAAATCCAGCCGGCATCTTAGTCTTCTATTGAAAAACATCATGGCGGGGGTTTGGTTTGTAACCACATGTGTTGCATTCCTGTATGCAAACAAGAAGTTATCTACCTTATGTTGTAGATTTATGTCTTCATTACCCATGGCCTTTATGGCCTTCTTGAAGGTCTGGACAAACCTTTCAGCTAATCCATTGGTGGCGGGATGGTATGGGGCGGACGTGTAGTGCTTAACCCCATTGTTTTTTAAGAACTTCCTGAATTCTTCGGATACAAATTGCGGTCCATTATCAGAACAGATCTGTTCAGGCAGCCCATTCCTGGCGAATATGGTCCTTAATACTGTGATGGTTTTTTCCGCGGTGGTGGAGGACATCTTTATTACTTCCGGCCACTTGGAGTGTGCATCCACCGCGATTAAGAACATTGAGTCCATAAATGGACCAGCAAAGTCGATATGTACCCTTTGCCAGGGAGATGAGGGCCACTCCCATGGATGTAGAGGGGCTTGTGGTGGGGCGTTTTGGATCTTCTGGCATCCTAGACAGCTCTTGGTCATTTCTTCGATGTCTCCATTGATACCTGGCCACCACACAAACGCTCTGGCTAAGTTCTTCATTTTCACTCCACCCAGATGCCCCTCGTGAAGCTCCTTTAGCACTTTATCCTGGAGTTTGGGTGGAATCACCACTCTGGATCCACACATCAAGGTTCCTCAGCACACTGACAGCTGTTCTCTTCTTTGCGAGAATGCTGGCAACAGTGGTTCGCCATGTGCTGGCCATCCCTTCACCGTTAAATCGTAGACTCGTGAGAGAGTCGGGTCATTTCTCGTTTCCTTTTCAATGGTAGAATTTGTCACTGGTAGACATTCAACTATGGTCGAGTGGAACATCTCCACTGGGTCCACTGTAGATGCCTCTTCTACCGTTGGCAACGGTAGGCGCGATAAACCGTCAGCATTCCCATGCTGTTTTGTTCCTTTGTATTCTATGTCATATTAGTGTGCCCCTAGGAAAAGGGACCACCTCTGTAGCCTTTGCGCTGTCATAATGGGAACGCCCTTTTTAGGGTTGAATATGGAGATGAGGGGTTGATGGTCAGTCAACAAGGTAAATTTTTGTCTGTGTAGGTAATGGTTGAATTTCTTCACCCCCCACACCAGGCTTAGTGCCTCCCTGTCGATCTGGGCATAGTTACGCTCAGCTGAGATCAATGAGCGTGACGCAAAAGCTATCGGCCGCTCCGAGCCATCAGGGAATTTATGCGATAATACCGCTCCCACGCCGTAAGGGGATGCATCGCACGCCAGTCTGATTGGCAGTGATGGGTTGTAATGAGCCAAAACTTCCTTGGACATGATCAAGCCTTTGCATTTATGGAAGGCACGTTTACAGTCTTCGCTCCATTTCCAAATTACTCCCGTTTGTAGCAGTGCGTTAAGAGGGTGCAGAACCGTTGACAAGTTCGGTAAAAATTTATGATAGTAATTTATTAATCCCAGGAACGACCTTAATTGTGAGACATTTTCAGGCACTGGGGCTTTTACGACCACTTCAATTTTTTCAGGTGATTTATGCAACCCTTCTTCGTTAATGACATGGCCACAATATGATATTTGTTTCTGGAAAAATTCGCACTTGGGGCGATTTGCTCGTAGGCCCCGTTCTCTCAGCCTCGTGAGCACCTGCTCCAAATTGGCAAGGTGCTCGTTGTCATTTTCTCCTGTTACAAGAATGTCGTCCAGGTAGCATTGAGTCCCCGGAATCACTTGCAGTACTTGCTCCATAGCTCTTTGCCAGATAGCTGGAGCTGATGTTACTCCGAAAACTAGCCGATTGTACTGGTACAGGCCTTTGTGTGTGTTTATCGTGAGATACTTTTTAGAGGTCTCCTCAACCTCCATCTGTAGATATGCCTGTGCCAAGTCAATTTTGGTGAAACGTTTCCCTCCGGATAGTGAGGCGAAAATATCTTCTATCCTCGGAAGAGGATACTGTACCGTATGAAGAACCGGGTTTACAGTCACCTTGAAGTCCCCACAGATGCAAATTTTTCTCTGTTTTTCAGATTTATCATTATTCAACGTTTTCTTCATGACCGGGACGATGGGTGTTGCCCACTCGCTCCAATCTACCTTGGATAAGACGCCTGCTTTTTCCAAATTCTCCAGCTCTGCCTCGACTGCTGGACGAATTGCGTATGGCACCGGCCTTGTCTTAAAAAACTTGGGAATTGCCGCATCTTCCACTTTTATTGAGGCGGTGGCGCCTTTCAGGGTTCCTAGTTCCTGTTGAAACACTTCTTTGGCGTTAGCCAAGATTTCTTTTAATCGTCCAGGGATGACGTCATCATCAATTTTTTTCTTACTGGTCACCGTCAGTGCCTGAATGGAGTGCCAGTCCAAACGTATCTTTCTGATCCATTCACGTCCCAACAACGGTGGACCACCATCTTGCAGAACGTATAAATACAACTTCTGTATTTCCTTGCCATTGTATACAACAGGCCCCCTTATTTTCCCTCTGGGGTATACTTTCTGCCCCATATATGTCTTCAAGATAATGGATGTGTCTTTCAAAGGTATATGCGGAAATAGCCGCTCGTAATCCCGTCGACTTATGACGGTCAGAGCTGTTCCTGTATCTAGCTCCATTTTAATTGGGGACCCCGCTATTGTGAGGGTAACCCAAATGGTCTGGTAATCTTCTTTGGCAATTACATTATGTAATTTGAGACAGCTTAGTCTCTTGTTTCCGGAGTCGCTATCGGTCTTCTGGTCTTCGGAGCTACTGTCCATCATCATTTGTACCTTCCTGTACTTTTCCTTATTGACCTTTTTACTGTCAGCGGATTTTTTTCCAGATCGGCATACACGTGCAATGTGTCCCATCTTTCCGCATTACCTGCATGCTTTGTCCTTGAACCAGCAGTCCCTCTGGTCATGGGTGGATCTGCCGCAGCAATAACATCTCTCGAAACCCCGTGTCATTTCATGGGTGCTGAAGTCCTGTGGCTTTTGCTGTATCTCTGCAGCTCCTCTTGCTGCTGCTTCGTATGATACAGCCACACTGAAAGCCTTGTCCAGTGTCAAATCTTTCTCAGAAAGTAGTCTTTTCTGTGTTCCTTCGCTTAGGAGACCACAGACGAATTTGTCTTGTAGAGAATCTGCCAGTCCTGCCCCGAATTGGCAGTGCTTAGACAGCTTTCGTAATTCGGTGAGGTAATCAGCGTTACTTTCATTCTTGTGCTGATTCCTCCTGAAGAATTTGAATCGTTCCGCTATCAGCAGCGGTGTTGGGTTTAAGTGCTCCTGTAGGGTATCAACAATCTCCTTAAAATATTGTCCATCGGTTTGGCTGGAGTGATCAAGTTTCGTAACAGCCCGTATGTCCTTGCGCCCATCAGATTTAGAAGTACCGATGCCTTTTTATCATCCGCTACTTCATTCGCCTTGCAATATACCTCCACTCTTTCCACATATGTGGTCCAATCCTCTATATCACTATCGAAAGCAGTAATATTGCCAGTCTTAGGCATCCTGAAAATCAAAAATGGCGCCTCCCGCGCTTTCCCTTCTTCCCTGCCGAGTCAAGATGGCGCCTCCCGCGCTTTCCCGCCGCTGCCGCTGCTGCCAACGCTGTTCTCCGCGGTTTTTATTCACATATATATTTTTAAACAGTTTCTCCGTCACATGGAGAATCGTTCTTGTCGGACTCTCTGGGACTTTCCCCTCCCTTTGCTTGGTCCGAACGCAGACCTGCTTTGCAGCGCCGGCCTTGTCCTGAGTGCTCCACCCTCCGTCTCTGTTTGCTTCTGCCTTACGACTCGCTGCCCGGCCCCGCTGCAGAGCTACCCGATCGAGCCCCAGCCCATCGCCCAGGAAGGATCAGTGCACTACCTGCCACCAGCCCGTTTAGCTGGTGAAACCACAGTTTAGGAATCGATCTCCTTGAGGTGCTGCTGAATTGCAGGTAAGTTCGTTTCTAACTCGTCGCCACTGTTGTATCCGTATGTTAATGAAGACCCGGAAGCAGGAGTTGAATTAACAAGTGTTTACTGAACAAAGTCTGGAGGTGAACTAAAACTATACAAGACGCTATACAGGCTTATATACCCGAGTGGTCACTACCGGTACTACAGTACACAGGGGCTTCAAAAAAACATAGTTCCTCTTAAAGGTACTGTAATGAAATCTGTTTGTCTTGATCCTGTATTCGTTTTGCACTCATATATATTACCCACCCCCACTGTGTATAGTTTCACTTCCTCTTTCCCGACTAACCTGGGAGGTTCCAGGTCTTGGCTCTTGGCTCCGCCCCTGACTTCTCTTACATAAAGATCCCAGGATCTGTATGACTCATTCCTGTGAACCAGTCGGCGTGTTGAGATGTTAGCTCTGATCTTAGTGATTAAAAGCCAACTTGTTTAAGTCTATAACTTATAGTTTTGTGGTTATTGAAGGCCCATCAATTTTAATCACTAAAGAATACTAGGATGGATCGACTCCTAAAACCAGACTTGGATCCACATTCTGCTGAAGCATCAAATCAATTTGGACACTGGCTCAAATGCTTCGAACTCTTCACGGGGGCCTCATCCGCTAGCGAGGTAGATAAACTGAGTCTACTGACTACTCGCGTAAGTCATCGGATTTATTCGTTCATCCGGGACGCCACCTCTTACATGGAGGCCATCACTATCCTGAAGGCCCAATACCAGAGGCCGGTAAACGAAGTGTACGCCAGACATCTGCTGGCTACACGCAGGCAGCGACCAGAGGAATCAATGGACGATTTCTTACAGGGCCTAAAGGACCTGGTCCGGGACTGTAACTGCAAGGCCGTGACGGCCAACGCATACTCTGACGAATTGGTCCGCGATTCCTTCATCACGGGCCTCAAATCGAATTATATCCGGCAGAGACTGCTGGAGAAGGAGGTCCTGGACTTAAAAAAGGCAGTGGCCACTGCGCGATCGCTGGACGTGGCCCAGAGAAACTCTGACTCTTATTCTTCCGGCCATGCGGCCCTCACCGCCTCGTGCGCGCCGAGGGGGCCGCCATCTTGGAATCAGCCATCTTCCCCATCCAGGTCTCAGACCAGCTCTACGCCGCCGGAGTCCCCACACAGAAGTTCACCCAGGAGTCCTACTACAGCGGCAATGTCTCGAGGCCCGAAATGCTACTTCTGCGGCCAGGCCAAGCACCCCAGACAACGATGCCCAGCGAAGGACGCTACATGCTTCAAATGTAAGAAAAAGGGGCATTTTAGCAAAGTCTGCAGGGGGAATCCGATTTCCAACTCCGTCACCGCCTCGTGCGTGCTGTGCGGGCCGCCATCTTGGGATCCGCCATCTTTTCCTGATTCAATGGCCGCCCAGGGCCCAACAGTGGCTTCGATCAGGCCACACCCGTTGACAAAATCCATGATGGACATACAGGTAAACGGGAATTTAACGAAATGTTTAATTGACTGTGGGAGTACCGAGAGTTTTATCCACCCTAGCCTGGTACGGCGGCACTCATTAACGGTAACCCCTACACGGAGCAGAATTGCTATGGCTGCTAAGCCCCACACTTCGGACATTTTGGGCTACTGTGTGGTAACACTGACTGTAAAAGGCACGGACTACAAGGATTTTAAACTCCTCGTGATGCCAGAACTCTGTGTTAATGTAATCTTGGGCCTGGACTTCCAGTGCCACCACGAAAGTGTCACGCTAGCATATGGCGGGTCCCAGCCGCCACTCACAGTCTGTGGCCTATCAACCTTAAAAATCAGCCCGCCCTCTTTATTCGCTAATCTCGCTCCGAACTGTAGGCCCATAGCGACCAAAAGTAGACGGTACAGTCTGGAAGACAGACACTTTATCAAGGCGGAAGTGGACAGACTCCTGCGGGAAGGCATTATTGAATGCAGTACCAGCCTGTGGCGTGCCCAAGTAGTCATAGTTAAAAATAGCGAAAAGAAATGGATGGTAATTGACTACAGCCAGACTGTTAATATTTATACCCAGCTGGACGCCTACTCTTTACCCCGCATATCAGAAATGGTCAACCAGATTGCGCAATACCGAGTCTTCTCGACTATCGACCTCAAATCCGCGTATCACCAGCTCCCCATTAGAACGGAGGACCGCCCATACACCGCCTTCGAGGCGAACGGGCGCCTCTACCATTTTCTCAGAGTGCCCTTCGGGGTAACAAATGGGGTCTCGGTCTTCCAACGTGAGATGGACCGCATGGTTGACGAGAATAAACTACAAGCTACCTACCCCTATCTGGACAATGTCACTATCTGCGGGCACAACCAGCAAGACCACGATCTAAATCCTGCGAGATTTTTAAAAACTGCCCTAAAGCTGAATCTAAACTACAACGAAGACAAATGTGTCTTCAACACAACCCGTCTCTGTATCCTCTGCTGTGTGGTGGAAGATGGGGTAATTGGACCGGACCCTGACCGATTACGCCCCCTAAAGGAACTGCCCCTGCCACACAATCCCAAAGCTTTAAAAAGGTGCCTGGGATTTTTTTCGTATTATGCCCAATGGGTGCCCAATTACTCTGATAAGGCCCGACCCCTCATTAAATCGACGTCCTTCCCACTATCAGCTGAAGCTCGGGAGGCTTTCACCAGTATTAAACAGGACATTGAAAGGGCTGCAGTGTGTGCAGTGGACGAATGCATTCCCTTTCAAGTCGAAAGCGATGCGTCAGACTTTGCCTTAGCTGCGACCCTCAATCAGGCTGGGAGACCTGTGGCCTTCTTCTCCCGAACCCTTCAGGGACCTGAAATCAGGCACTCTTCTGTCGAGAAGGAGGCACAGGCTATAGTGGAGGCAGTGCGGCACTGGAGACACTACCTAGCCGGCAAACGTTTCACCCTGCTCACCGACCAGCGGTCGGTGGCTTTCATGTTTAATAACAAACAAAGGGGGAAAATCAAGAATGACAAAATACTCAGGTGGAGGATCGAACTATCCACGTTCGACTATGATATTATGTACAGGCCGGGAGCCCTTAATGAACCCCCAGACGCCCTATCGCGGGGAATGTGTGCCAGCATTCATACGGGCAAATTACAGGGTCTCCACAACGACCTCTGTCACCCAGGGGTCACCCGACTATACCATTTTATAAAGTCCCGCAATCTGCCCCACTCCATCGAGGAGGTCAGGGCAATGACCAGAGCCTGCCGCATCTGTGCGGAATGCAAGCCTCGTTTCTACAGGCCTGACCGTGCACACCTTATCAAAGCCACACGGCCATTCGAGCACCTAAGTCTGGACTTCAAGGGACCCCTTCCCTCTGCCGACCGTAACGTATACTTCCTCAATATCATTGATGAATATTCCCGCTTCCCCTTCGCCATTCCCTGCCCAGACATGGCCAGTGCCACGGTCATCAAGTGTCTCTGTAATCTATTCTGCATGTTTGGCATGCCGAACTACATACACAGCGATAGGGGGACGTCATTCATGAGTGACGAGCTGCGCCAGTTCTTGCTCTCGAAGGGGATAGCCACTAGCAGAACCACTAGCTACAACCCCCGGGGTAATGGGCAAGTGGAAAGGGAGAATGCTACTGTTTGGAAGGCTGTCACGTTAGCCTTAAAGTCAAAAGGCCTTCCGACCTCCCGCTGGCAGGAAGTCCTCCCAGACGTGCTCCACTCCATAAGGTCTCTGTTATGTACTGCCACTAACGCTACCCCTCACGAAAAGATGTTCGTTTTCCCCCGGAAATCCACCTCAGGCATATCTCTACCAGCGTGGCTGACGTCTCCGGGGACAGTACTATTGCGGAAGCACGTGAGAGGCCATAAAACGGACCCCCTTGTGGAAAAGGTACAGCTCCTCCATGCAAACCCTCAGTATGCCTATATCGAATACTCTGACGGGCGAGAGGACACTGTTTCCATAAAAGACCTCGCTCCCTCGGGGAGCGGAGAGAACGATGGGAGACTACCCGATGAAGACCTACACTACAAAGAGACAGGACGCCCAGAGGTATCAATACCCAACTTTAACCTGGAGGACACTGCAGATAACCTGGAAGACACTGCGGAGGCCTGGACAGCGGAGGAACCAGAATCCACTCCCCTAGAAGCACCCCAACCGGCTTTGCGCCGATCACTGAGAACTGCAAAACCTCCTGACAGGCTCACTTTTACAAACTTTTAAGAAACATCACCCCGATGGACTAAATCTATAGAAGGGGTGAATGTAATGAAATCTGTTTGTCTTGATCCTGTATTCGTTTTGCACTCATGTATATTACCCTCCCCCACTGTGTATAGTTTCACTTCCTCTTTCCCGACTAACCTGGGAGGTTCCAGGTCTTGGCTCTTGGCTCCGCCCCTGACTTCTCTTACATGAAGATCCCAGGATCTGTATGACTCATTCCTGTGAACCAGTCGGCGTGTTGAGATGTTAGCTCTGATCTTAGTGATTAAAAGCCAACTTGTTTAAGTCTATAACTTCTAGTTTTGTGGTTATTGAAGGCCCATCAGGTACATACACCACAATTTCAGATCCTCAAGAACTGCAACATGTCCAGTCAGTGGAGGAAGAGGAAAAAGAAAGTGAAGATGAACAGACACCGTCACTCGATCTTACAGTCGTAGAGGGTGACTGCCTTTGACATCAAGGCAGCATTTGACAGAGTGTGGCATCCAGGAGCCCAAGTAAAATTGACATCAATGGCAATCAAGGGAAATACTTTCCACTGGCTGGAGTTATACCTAGCACGGAGGAAGATGGTTGTGGTTGTTGAAGGTCAATCATCTCAGCCCCAGGACATTGCTACAGGAGTTCCTCTGGGCAGTGTCCTAGGCCCAACTATCTTCAGCTGCTTCATCAATGACCTTCCCTCCATCATAAGGTTAGAAGTGGGGATGTTCGCTGATGATTGCACAGTTTTCAGTTCCATTCACAACTCCTCAGATAATGAAGCAGTCTATATGCGCATGCAGCAAGACCTGGACGACGTTCAGGCTTGGGCTGATAAGTGGCAGGTAACATTCATGCCACACAAGTGCCAGGCAATGACAATCTCCAACAAGCGAGAGTCTAACCACTGCCCCTTGATATTCAACGGCATTACTATCACTGAATCCCCCACCATCAACATACTGGGTGTCACCATTGACCAGAAACTTAACTGGACCAGTCATATAAATACTGTGGCAACTCCTGACTCCCCAAAGCCTTTCCACCATCTACAAGGCACAAGTCATGAGTGACGTAATAAAACTCACTACGCACTTGGTTTGTGTATAAAGCAAGGCTTTAATCAACTTGTTTCAGAACATGGAGGTCTAGTTGTACTTCACTAGTTCCTGTCTTACAAAATGTCCCTGGGCAAGCTGGGCCTACGCCCGAGTATTTATACTCCTTGGACAGCGCCACCAGCTGGCCGTCCAGTGTTATTTCATGAGTCGTTTCTTCATGATGATGAGATTTATAACAATGAGTGTGATGGAATACTTTTCACTTATCTAGATGAGTGCAGAGCCAACAACACTTAAGAAGCTCGACACCATCCAGGAAAACGCAGCCCGCTTGATTGGTACCCCATCCACCTTAAACATTCACTCCCTCCACCACCAGCACACCGTGGCTGCAGTGTGTACCATCTACAAGATGCACTGCAGCAACTCGTCAAGGCTTCTTCGACAGCACCTCCCAAACCCGTGAACTCTTCCACCTAGAAGGGCAAGGGCAGCAGGCGCATGGAAACACCACCACCTCCAAGTTCACCTCCAAATCCTGACTTGGAAGTATATTGCCATTCCTTCATCGTCGCTGGGTCCAGATCCTGGAACTCCCTCCTTAACAGCCCTGTGGGAGTACCTTCACCACACGGACTACAGCGGTTCAAGAAGGCAGCTCACCACCACCTTCTCAAGAGCAATTAAGGATGGGCAATAAATGCTGGCCTTGCCAGCGACACCCACATCCCAGGAACAAATGTAAAAAAGCCACCAGCTCAGATATTGGCACTGTGTGTATTTTAGAGGATAGGATAGAGGAGGGATCTGCATGTGGTGAGACTCCAGGCACAAGAGCCAGGGTTGGCGGGGGAAAGCTTAGCACTGGTTCCAGCTCGCATGGATCGGATGATCAGCTCCATCAGCACATGTATGGAACCCATTATGTTGGAGGGCGAGGTAGCACACGAGTTCTGCTGCAGTGGACTCAGATGAGGACTTCAATGGGCCAGGCAAGATAAGAAGGCTGGTGGGTGTACACAAGACAATGATTGGTACACTGGGAACCCTGCCGGAAAGCCTGCGCTCAATGTCAAAGAGAATGGAGGAGTCCAGCAGCAACTTGGCACTGGGCTTTGCGCAGAGCTTAGAGCCCATCCTTTCCAACATGGAACGCGTGGTCACCTCCATCAGCACACCTGTGGAACCCACCATGATGCCAATGTCACAGCTTCCATTGCAGCACAAGCTACTTTAAACAAAGGTCTGAGCACAACAGTGGAAGCTCAGACTGCTGCCCTCATGGGTCTGAGTATCACAGTTCAAAGGGGCTTCCAGGACTTTATAGCAGTCCAGCAATCTGTTCTCCGACAGATCAGTAGGATTGCTGAGGTGCCACCCCCTGGAGAGTGGCAGTGGCTCCATGGAGCACAAACCTGCCATCCTCTCTCCTGCTCCCACCCCTACCACTCCACCAGTGCCCTTGCTGTTGCCTGTCAGCCAGCCAGCCCAGGCTGCTGCTGCCCATGCTGAGGTGGTGCAGTCTGAAGCCAGACCTTCTCGGCCCAGAACTGCTCGAGGTCGTCCTCCAAGGCCATCTGCAGTTTCCTCCACTCAAAGTCAGCAGCCTTCCACCAGCCATGCTGCAGTCACTGGGGTAGCACTGCGTAGCAGCACTAGGAGAGGCAAAGAGGCACACTGAAGAGGCAGCAAGGAAATGCACAAAGGTGATTCGTTTATTTTTGTTTGCATTATGTAATGATTGAACTTATGAATTTGGATTGCAGTGTGCATTTTCTGGTGGTTTTTATTCTTATGTTGTCAGAAAGAGAATGATGTGATGGTCAGTGATAGAGGAAAGATAAGGAGCATAGGACTGTTGGTGAATGGGGAGCTGTGGTTGAGGTTCCTGGTTTCGCTCATTAATTATTCCATCATGTAGAGCCCGGGCAGAAAGGGACTGCCCATGTGGTAACCTTCCTTCCGCTTCCTGTTCCTCCACTTCCTGTTGCACTTCCTCCTCCTCCACTTCCTCCTCCTCCTCCTCTTCCTCGTGCTCTTGCTCTGCAGCTTCTAACCTGATAGGAGTTGGCAATGGCCAGCTTGTGCAACATGCAGCATACTACCACAAATCTAGATACCCACTCAGCTGAGTACGGCAGGGCTCCTCCAGAGCAGTCCAGGCAGCGGAAGCGTTGCTTGAGGATGCCGATGATGTGCTCTATAATGTTCCTTGTGGCAGCACGGCTCTCATTGTAGGCCTGCTATGCATGTGTTCTGGACCAGAGTCATGAGCCATGCCATGCGTGGATAACCCTTGTCGCCCAGTAGCCAGCCTTTGACTTGCCGTGGTGGTTCAAATATATGTGGCACAGAGGACTGCCACAGAGTGAAGGAATCGTGACTACGGCCAGGGTAACAGGCATTGACCTGCATGGTGCGCTGCCTATGGTCACACACCAGCTGCACATTGAGGGAGAGGAATCCCTTTCAGTTCAGGAAAATGGCAGAGTTCACATGAGGCGCACGCAGGGCAATGTGCGTGCAGTCAATGGCACCCTGCACCATGGGGAAACCTGCAATCCTAGCAAACCCTTGTGCTCGCTCCACCTGCTTATCTTTAACAAGGGAGAATGAGATAAAGCTGTCTCTCTGTGTATAGAGAGCCTCAGTGACCTCCCTTATGCAGCAGTGTACTGCAAACTGCTTATATGTTGTTTATATCTCCAGTAGCAGCCTGGACAGAGCCAGGTGCATAAAAGTTAAGAGCTACGGTCACGTTGACAGCCACAGGCAATGCAGTCCTTGCACTGCTTTGAGGTGTAGTTGTGGCTGCAGCAGTTGGAAGATTTCAGTCACGACCTCTTTGGTGAAGCAAAGATGTCTCGAGCATTGGTCCTCACTGAAATTGAGGTCAGAGAATTGCTCCCTAAAGACCCTCGGTGGATCTGGCCGCTTGCTGAAAGCCCTTCTCCCCCTCCTCCTCCTCTCTCTTCTAGCAGCTTGTCCTGCTCTGTGTGGCCTCTCTTCATTCTCCCAGTCAGGCTCAATTCCAAGAGGAAGGCCTACCAAGGCCAACTATTCCTGGAAGCAACTGGTTTCAGCAGAAGCTTATAAAACAAAAAAAGTACTTCAGCACCACCCAGACTACTCCCTGTAGACTATTGAAACTTTAGGCAAGTATAGGAAAGTTCCAAAAGCATGTACAATTGCACCAACAGCCCGAAGAAAAAATCCAGCAAATAACCTGTAAGTAGCTCATGATTCCTTTAAATAGCGCTGGTGGAGGTTTGCTTCATGCCATTTAACATGTGTTCAGCTGTGCGAGGTTAAGACAGGGCGTAGGCTGGAGCGTGGCATTCAAAAATGGCAGCGTTGGTGCTAAATCAGCATTGCACACTGATTGACGCCATAATCTGCCTGCTCTGCATGCTGTCAGTGGTCGTTAGGTGTGGGCGCGCAAATCCCTTTACCAAGATGGCGTCCGGCGCAATTCCTGTTGGAAGTGTGCGCGTGCATTGTAGATGCCATTTTCGAGAATTAGGAGGCCATGTAGTGCCTAAAAAACAGGCGCTACAGATCCTAATTTCTGCCCCCTATAGCTGTTTTATTTCCTGCCAATTTTCTCCCCCACCCCCTCCTACCCGCTCTCCCCTGCCCCCCAACCAAAGAAGCTGACTCCTTGGGATGGACCATTTCCATTTACACTGATTGTCCTCCAGTATTGCACCTAATTGTGTGTGAATCCTGAACAGTGAGTGTCAGCAAACTATTTCAACAGGAACGGCATCAAAGCCAAGACCATTCTTGCCCTTATGTGACATCCACAAATAGTCACTTCCAGCCAGGGTCACTAGATAGCAATCAGAAATAGAAATCCTGGATTTTCCCATCCAAGAGATGCTGAAGACAATTCTGTTGCTTTTGCTGAAATCAGCACAAAGTGAGGATCATTACTGGGGCCTGCCCGATCTGTATGGCTCAGTGACTCACAGAGAAATTAGGGGAGCAAGGAAATAAGTTTCATTACACCACATGAAAAAATGTATTTACAATACATTCGTACTTCCATGGAGAGGTGAAAATTCATTAAAAAATACCTGCTTATCAGGTTAAGGTATGTCAGTACCGAGGAGCGAAACAGTCTTTCCACTTTTTGCACCCAATGTCATTACCAAGCACTCCCAAGTTTGAGTAGAGTATGGGTTCGATAGAGCTCCTTCAATTTTGCTCTAATGATGTGCAACCATAAAGGACTTATTACACCAAAGTGGCACTTCCATTTACACATAAACTATTCTTATCCCCTGAGTCAGACAGTTAAGTGCCAATTCAAATCGAGTTATGGCCATTTTTGTGCCAATACTCCAACCCATTATGAATTTGCTTCAGACTCTCCAAATTCATTCCACTTAACAATCATGCTGGCACTGACACAATGGCCCGATATCAATCAGGAGGCGGGGAGGGTGCGGGGAAGCCTGATACCAGCCGATGAACGCGGCCATACCAGAGAAGTGGAGGCCCTGCTGATCTTCACAGCTGAGCCTCATTTAAATAAAAAAATGCAAAGTCCTTCCCTCCAGTATAAGATCAGAAATGGGGATGTTCGCTGATGACTGCACAGTGTTCAGTGCCATTCACAACTCCTCAGATAATGAAATCCTGG
This sequence comes from Somniosus microcephalus, assembly GCF_052327205.1. Taxonomy (NCBI): domain Eukaryota; kingdom Metazoa; phylum Chordata; class Chondrichthyes; order Squaliformes; family Somniosidae; genus Somniosus; species Somniosus microcephalus. The sequence continues at coordinate 142,020,616 of NC_140998.1, forward strand.
ATGACATTCAGGCTTGGGTTGATAAGTGGCAGGTAGCATTCGCACCACACAAGTGCCAGGCAATGACTATCTCCAACAAGTGAGAGTCTAACCACCGCCCCTTGACATTCAACGGCATTACCATCGCCGAATACCCCACCATTGACCAGAAACTTAACTGGACAAGCCACATAAATACTGTGGCAACAAGAGCAGGTCAAAGGCTAGGTATCCTACGGTGAGTGTCTCACCTCCTGACTCCCCAAAGCCTTTGCACCATCTTCAAGGCACAAGTAAGGAGTGTTGTAGTGTATGTACCTTTAAGAGGAGAACTACTTTTACAGCTCCTGTATACTGTAGTACCGGCAGTGACCACACCTGTATATAAACCATGAGTAGGGATCTGTACTGTTAGTTGTTAGAATACCCTCATCCAGTAAACACCTGTTGATTGTTCATCTGCAGTCTCCGTCTATTTATTGAAGAACACCATACCTTAAGATTCATGGATTTAACAGTGGCGACGAGGCCAATTCGAACCTACCTGCAACTCTGCATTTCCTCCCAGGGATTCGCTCCTGGAGGACAGTGGAAGAAAGTCGAGGCCGAAAGCACGGGCGTCGACCACGAGCAACCGCCCAGTCATCCGGCAGAGAGTGAGCATCGCAGGGGAGGCTGTTGAGAGCTGGGCTTGGTTCTCCAGCCACGACGATCCAGCAACAGGCTGGCAACAGGTACGGCGCAGACCCTTCCCGGACAGCGGCGGCTGGAGCCGACCGACGGCACAGAAAAGGCCGAGCAGCGTCGACGGGGTAAGAGAGAGGGTAAAGCGCACAGGGTGCAGCCGGGGGTTGAAGACCGAGCGGCGTCGACGGAAAACAAAAAGAGAGAGAGGGTAAAGCACAGCCGGGGTTCAGGACCGAGCGGCGGCAACGAGAGAGGCGCGCAGGAAAACGCGCAGAGCGCAGCCAGTGCTCAAGGGCTGAGCAGCGCCCGCGGGGGAAGAAAGGAAGCGTGGGAGACGCCATTTGAGCCGCGGAGAAGAAGGGAGAGCGCGGGAGACGCCATTTTTGAAGCCGCAGCGGAGAAGAAGGGCGCGCGCGGGAAGAAAGGGAAGCGCGGGTGACGCCATTTTGAGCCAGCGGAGAAGAAGGGAGAGCGCGGGAGATGCCATTTTAGCCAGTCTAACCACACCCAGGGATGCCGAAGAGTGGCAGTGTCACAGTGTTCGACAATGAAGTCGAAGATTGGGCGACTTATGTGGAACGCATTGAAGTGTACTGCAAGGCGAATGAAGTGCCAGATGCCAGGAAATCACTGGTATTGTTGAATTCCATGGGTGCAAAAACGTATGGCTTACTGCGAAACCTAGTAACCCCAGAGAAGCCAGTGGATAAGGATTTCGAAAGCATAGTGGCAATCCTACAGGACCACTTAAACCCCACACCGCTGCTGATAGCAGAAAGATTTAAGTTCCACAAAAGGAACCAGCATCAAGACGAAAGTAATGCTGAGTATTTAACGGAACTGCACAAGTTATCGAAACACTGCCAGTTTGGAATGGGACTAGCAGATACGTTAAGGGACAAGTTTGTGTGTGGGCTTCAAAGTGAAGGAACCCAGAAACGGCTTCTATCAGAAAAGGATCTTACGCTGGACAAGGCTTTCAGCATGGCAGTATCACATGAAGCAGCCGCACGGGGCGCTGCAGAAATACAACGGAGACCACAAGAATATGGCACCAATGAAATGTCATATGGAGCAGTGAAGTGTTATCGCTGCGGCAGAACAACACACGACCAGAAGGATTGTTGGTTCAAGGACCAAGTGTGCAGGCAGTGTGGAAAAGCAGGACACATAGCAAGAGTCTGCAGGTCGGGAAAGAAAACCAGCAGCATGAAATCTCCACAGGAGAAGTACAAAAAGGTACATAAGGTGACGGAGAGTAGTTCAGACGAACAGAAAAGTGATACAGACTCCGGAAGCAAGGAGCTGGGTTGTCTGAAACTACATAATGTGATCAAAATGGAGGATCACCAAACTATCTGGGTCACGCTCAAGATAGACGGAGTCCAAGTGAAAATGGAATTGGACACAGGATCAGCCCTAACAGTCATAAACCGAAGGGACTACAAGCGGCTATTCTCACATATACCCTTGAGAGATACAGAGATTGTCTTGAAGACGTACACGGGGCAAAAAGTCTACCCCAAAGGAAAAATAAGGGTGAACGTGATATACAACGGCAAGGAAACACCAAAAATGGATCTATATGTACTGCCAGATGGAGGACCACCACCACTAGGACGTGAATGGATCCGGAAGATACAGTTAGATTGGCATTCCATACAGGCACTGATGGTAGAAGCCAAAAAGGATGACGACGTCACACCTGGACGACTGTCAAAAATGCTAACTGATGCACAAGAAGTGTTCCAGGAGGGACTCGGAACACTAAAAGGCATAACAGCGATGATCAAAATAGAGGAAAATGCAAGCCCAAAGTTTTTTAAGGCCAGAACGGTGCCTTATGCGATCCGCCCAGCCGTTGAAGCAGAGCTGGAAGGTTTGGAATGTTCAGGAGTACTGTCCAAAGTGGACTGGAGCGACTGGGCTACACCCATCGTTCCTGTAATGCAGAGGTCGTTGAGTAATACGCCTGGGGAACCAAAGAAGATTCGCATCTGTGGGGACTTTAAGGTGACAGTGAACCCAGTCCTTCACACGGTAGAATATCCGCTTCCGCGGATTGAAGATATTTTCGCCTCGCTACCTGGAGGAAAACGCTTCACTAAGATTGATCTGGCCCAGGCGTACCTGCAAATGGAGGTAGAAGAAGCCTCAAAACAATACCTCACGATCAACACTCACAAAGGTCTCTACCAATGCAACCAGCTGGTGTTCGGGGTAGCATCAGCTCCGGCTATTTGGTAAAGGGCAATGGATCAAGTCCTGCAAGGGATTCCAGGAACCCAGTGTTATTTGGACGACATCCTGGTCACGGGCGAAAATGACAGTGATCACCTCGCCAACCTGGAGCAGGTGCTCACTAGATTGAAGGAATATGGGCTACGAGCTAATCACCACAAATGCAAGTTTTTCCAGAAGCAGATCTCGTATTGTGGCCATGTTATTGATGAAGAGGGGTTACATAAGTCCCCTGAAAAGATTGAGGCAGTAGTCAAGGCTCCAGCACCGGAAAATGTGTCACAACTGAGGTCGTTCCTCGGGCTGGTGAACTACTACCATAAGTTCTTACCAAATTTGTCTGCAGTATTACACCCACTGAACACCCTACTGCAAACGGGGGTACCATGGAAGTGGAATGACGAATGTAAATGAGCTTTCCAGAAGTGCAAAGAATTGATCACATCAAAAGAGGTGTTGGCTCATTTCTACCCAGCACTACCAATTCGGTTGGCGTGTGATGCATCACCCTATGGTATTGGAGCGGTGCTGTCGCACAAATTCCCAGACGGGTTGGAGAGGCCAGTAGCCTTTGCGTCTCGGTCACTAACCTCAGCCGAGCGCAACTACACCCAGATTGACAGGGAGGCCCTCAGCCTAGTGTGGGGAGTGAAAAAGTTCAACCACTATCTGCACGAGCAGAAGTTCACCTTGCTGACTGACCACCAACCACTTGTCTCCATCTTTAATCCAAAGAAGGGCGTTCCGGTGATGACTGCGCAACGGCTACAAAGATGGACCCTTTTTCTAGGGGCGAACCAATATGAAATAGAGTATAAGGGCACGAGACAGCATGGAAACGCTGATGGGCTATCACGCCTGCCACTGCCTACTGCGGAGGAAGTATCAGCAGTAGACCCTGTCGAAATATTTTATTCAACTATGATTGAACGCTTGCCAGTAACTAACGTGGATATAGAGAAGGAGACCCAACATGATCCGACACTGTCTCGGGTATATGATTTGACGGTGAAGGGATGGCCAACACATGGCGACTCACTGTTGCCAGTGTTGAGTCTGAGTGTTCCGGATATGCTTAATATAAATCACTGGACACAGACAACAAGAATAACTAAAACAGGTCTTTACTAATCGAAGGTCAGGGCTGAACTGCTTAGCAAATTACTACACAGAGTTTATATACCGGTGTGGTCACCACCGGTACTACAATATACAGTAGCCAAGAGAAAGTAGTCCATCTCTTAAGGTAGTCTCTTAAGGTGGTACAGGTTACATACACAACAATTCCTCCCTTTTTAGCTTAACAGTATACATCCCAATTTAAACATAACACGGATAACATATATACAACTTCATGCAAATCTGTTCAAAGATTCAGTCTCTGAGGAGGCGAATAACATATATACAACTTCATGCAAATCTGTTCAAAGATTCAGTCTCTGAGGAGGCCTCCTGATCCGAGATGGATAACGCCTTTCAGGGGTCTCCGGTTCTCGTTGCTGGGGTGACTCATCTAGTTGATCTCTTATGGATTGGACATCATCAGATACATTGGCGTCTGAGGTAGCTGCTTCAGGTTCACTAACTTCTTCCACTGGTGTCTCTGTCGTAGTCATGGGTTCGACCCTTGTTCTCGATTCTACAAGTTGGTCAGCATGACGTCGTATTACGTTTTCACCAATATCTACCGTGTACATCAGGGGTCCTTGTCTGGCACGAATTTTTCCAGATTGCCATTTCTCATTCTTATAGTCCCGGGCTAACACTGGTTGTCCTATTTCGAAACTCCGAGTGGTCTTGTTATTTATACGCTGGAACTGTTTGTTTTCTACTTCCCTCCGCACATTTGGTTTTAACAAGTCCAACCTGGACCGCAACCTCCTGTTATAGAACATTATGGCAGGGCTTTGATTTGTCACTGCATGAGTGGCGTTTCGATATGCCATGAGGAAATTGTCCACCTTGTGTTGTAGTGGAATCTGGTCTTCGCTCATGGCCTTTATCGCCTTTTTGAACGTTTGTACAAATCTCTCGGCCAACCCATTTGTAGCCGGATGATATGGGGCAGAGGTATAATGTTTCACCCCATTCTTCTTCATGAATTTCTGGAATTCATCTGACACGAACTGCGGTCCGTTGTCTGAACATATTTGTTCTGGCAATCCATTTCTTGCGAATATCGTTCTTAGAACTGCGATCGTCTTTTCCGAGGTAGTGGTCGCCATCTTAATCACTTCTGGCCATTTAGAATGTGCGTCTACCGCAATTAAAAACATGGAGTCCATGAATGGACCTGCGAAGTCAATATGTACACGTTGCCATGGGGTTGAAGGCCATTCCCATGGATGCAGCGGTGCAATTGGAGGTGCATTTTGAACTTTTTGGCACCCTGAGCAGCTTTTAGTCAGATCCTCTATTTGTTGGTCGATGCCTGGCCACCACACATAAGCCCTAGCAAGGCTTTTCATCTTGACTCCCCCCAGATGACCTTCATGCAGTTCCTTTAGAACTCTCTCCCTTAATTTAGGAGGAATAATCACCCGTGTTCCATACATCAATGTTCCTTGACAGACGGACAGCTGTTCTCGTCTGGCTGAGAATGCCGGTAACAGTGGTTCACCATGAGCTGGCCATCCTTTCACTGTCAATTCATAGACCCGAGACAGTGTCGGGTCGTTCCTGGTTTCTCTTTCAATACTTGCATTGGTGACTGGTAAACATTCGATGATGGTCGAGTGAAATAACTCAACAGGGTCAACTGTCGGTGCCTCTTCCGCTGTAGGTAGTGGCAGGCGCGACAGCCCATCAGCATTACCATGTTGCTTTGTACCTTTGAATTCGATCTGATATTGATGTGCCCCTAGGAAAAGGGACCATCTCTGGAGCCTCTGCGCTGTCATCACCGAAACACCCTTCTTAGGGTTAAAAATGGAAACCAACGGCTGGTGGTCTGTCAGCAGCGTAAACTTTTGCCCTTGCAGGTAATGATTAAATTTTTCCTACTCCCCACACAAGGCTGAGAGCCTCCCTATCTATCTGAGCATAGTTGCGCTCAGCGGAGGTCAATGATCTGGATGCAAATGCGACTGGTCTTTCCAAGCCATTTGGCAACTTATGTGAGAGCACTGCCCCAATACCATATGGAGAAGCATCACAAGCTAACCGAATAGGCAGCGTTGGGTTAAAGTGAGCCAACACTTCCTTAGAGGTGATCAATGCCTTTCCTTTGTGAAAGGCCCGCTTGCAGTCCTCGCTCCACTTCCATGGCACTCCCTTCTGCAAAAGAGCGTTCAGCGGGTGTAGCACCGTGGATAAATTTGGCAGAAACTTATGGTAATAGTTCATCAACCCTAGGAACGACCTCAACTGGGATACATTCTCCGGAGCGGGAGCCTTCACAACAGCTTCGATCTTGTCAGGTGACTTGTGAAGCCCCTCCTGGTCAATGACGTGACCACAGTACGAGATTTGCTTCTGAAAGAACTCACATTTCTGGTGATTAACTCGAAGTCCATATTCTTTCAATCTGTTGAGCACCTGTTCCAAATTTGCAAGGTGTTCCTCATCATCATTTCCTGTAATCAGAATGTCGTCCAGGTAACATTGTGTGCCTGGAATTCCCTGTAATACCTGCTCCATGGCCCTTTGCCAAATCGCTGGAGCCGATGCCACTCCAAAAACCAGTCTATTATACCGATATAAGCCCTTATGCGTGTTGATCGTGAGATACTGGCGTGATGCTTCATCAACTTCCATCTGTAAATACGCCTGCGCCAGGTCTATCTTGGTGAAGTGTTTCCCGCCAGCCAACGAAGCGAAGATATCCTCAATCCGTGGAAGCGGATATTGCACCATGTGAAGCACCGGATTAACAGTGATCTTGAAATCGCCACAGATGCGAACCTTCCCCGGTTCCCCCGGTTTGTTACTCGATGAACGCTTCATGACGGGAACAATGGGCGTGGCCCATTCACTCCAGTCCACCTTTGACAGTACTCCGGAACGTTCTAGCCTTTCCAGCTCAGCTTCCACAGCAGGTCGTATCGCATAAGGTACCGGTCTGGCTTTGAAAAATTTCGGGTTTGCATGTTCTTCAACTTTGATGTTTGCCGTAATTCCTTTCAGTGTTCCCAGTCCCTGCTGGAACACCTCTTTAGCATCGTCCAATATTCTGGACAGTCGTTTAGGTTTGACATCTTCCTTTTTGCCGGAATCTACAGTTAGTGCTTTTAAGGAATGCCAGTCCATATTTATTCTCCTGATCCATTCCCGTCCCAGTAATGGTGGACCTCCCTCAGGTAACACATACAAGTCCATTCCTCGGTTTTCTTTATCCTTGTGGACCACCTTTACCTTTATCTTTCCAATGGGGTATACTCTTTGCCCCGTGTATGTTTTCAAAACAATCTCCATATCCCTTAAGGGAATGTGTGGAAATAACCTTTTGTAATCTTGCTTATTCATGACCGTCAATGCCGATCCAGTGTCCAATTCCATCTTCACTTGGACTCCTGCTATCTGAAGTGTGATCCAGATAGTTTGGTGGTCTGCTGTGTTACCCACATTATGTATTCTTAGACAACCCAGTTCCTTACTGCTGGAGTCTGAATCCGTCTTCTGTTCATCCGAACTGTTCTCTGTCACCTTGTGTACCTTTTTGCACTTTTCCTGCGGTGACTTTTTGCTGCTGGTCTTCTTACCTGACCGGCATACTTTAGCTATGTGACCGAGCTTGCCACATTTTCTGCATTCCTGATTTTTGAACCAGCACTGGTTCTGATCGTGCGTTGTCCTTCCGCAACGATAACACTTTACTGCACCCAATGCCATTTGATTGGTGCTGAGTTCCGATGACCTTAGTTGCATTTCCGCGGTGCCTCTTGCTGCGGCCTCGTGCGATGCTGCAATGGTGACAGCTTTCTCAAGCGTAAGGTCCTTTTCTTCTAGCAGACGCTTTTGTGTTCCTTCTTTTAATAATCCACACATGAATTTATCTCTCAGAGCATCTGCTAGTCCTGTACCAAACTGACAGTACTTTGATAGCTTACGCACTTCAATTAAGAATTCAGCGTTGCTTTCCTCTTTCAGCTGCGTTCTGCTGTAAAATTTAAATCGTTCCGCTATCATCAGCGGCGTGGGGTTTAAATGTTCTTGCAGGATCGTAACAATTTTCGCGAAAGTCTGATCCGCCGGTTTATCTGATGTTATCAGATGCTTCAATAACCCGTATGTCTTCGCCCCCATTGAGTTTAATAATGTTATTGCTTTCTTATCATCTGGTACTTCATTTGCTATACAATAAACTCCAATGCGTTCTACATACGTGGCCCAATCTTCAACATCACTATCAAAAGCAGTGATGTTACCGTGTTTAGGCATCCTTGAATTTTTATTTTTTTATTTTCTCAAGATGGCGGTTTCCCGTGCTTGGCGGCTTTTCCCGCGCTTGTCTTCTTCCCCCGCCGACTACAATGGCGGCTTCCCGCGCTTGGCGGCTTGTCCCGCGCTTGTCTTCTTCCCCCGCTGGCTACAATGGCGCTGACCGCGCTGTTGCCGTTCTCGCCTCCCAGCGGTTCTTACTTTCCCCCGACGCTGCTTTTGCTCCCCTGCGGTTCTCGTGGGCATCAACGCTTCCCTCGTTGCTGCGCCTCTCAGCCCCGATTGCAGCCCGGCCCTTTACACCGGCTGCGGTCAAGTTCTCCGTGGTTCTCGTGGCCTTAACGCTGCCCTTGTCACTGCGCCTCTCGGCCCCGATTGCAGCCCAGTCCTTTTCACCGGCTGCGGTCGAGTTCTGCGCCCTTTTTCCTCCGGTTTCCCTCCCCTTCTCCACTGACAACGCGGCCGACTTTCTGCCCGTGTCGCTAGATCGGCTTACCCACCACCGTGGTAGAAGGATGATCATTGCCTGTCGCTGATGGAGGATTTCGTGGTCAGTAATTCCCCGGGTTCTCGATGCCTCCCGTGCGAATGCGGTGCTCAGCAGGATGATGAGGGCGGATGCCTCTTCTCGACGCCCGTTCTGGGGACGAAGCTGCCTTGGATGCAAACTGCCGCAGGGTAAGATCGGACTCGTCGCCACTGTTGAGTCTGAGTGTTCCAGATATGCTTAATATAAATCACTGGACACAGACAACAAGAATAACTAAAACAGGTCTTTACTAATCGAAGGTCAGGGCTGAACTGCTTAGCAAATTACTACACAGAGTTTATATACCAGTGTGGTCACCACCGGTACTACAATATACAGTAGCCAAGAGAAAGTAGTCCATCTCTTAAGGTAGTCTCTTAAAGGTGGTACAGGTTACATACACAACAGCCAGCATTCTCATCCAGAAGAGAACAGCTGTCAGTATGCCAGGGGACATTGATGTGTGCATCCCGAGTGGTAATTCCACCCAAGTTAAGGGAGAGAGTGCTCAATGAGCTTCACGAAGGCCATCTGGGAGGGGTGAAAATGAAAAGCCTTGCCAGGGCTTATGTGTGGTGGCCGGGGATCGATCAACAAATCGAGGACCTAACAAAGAGCTGCTCAGGATGCCAGAAGGTCCAAAATGCACCACCACATGCCCCTCTACACCCATGGGAGTGGCCCTCCTCTCCATGGCAACGGGTGCATATTGATTTTGCTGGCCCATTCATGGACTCAATGTTCTTAATAGCAGTGGATGCACACTCGAAATGGCCTGAGGTGATCAAAATGTCCTCCACCACTACAGAGAAAATGATTGCAGTCCTACGGACCATATTTGCCAGGAACGGCTTGCCAGAGCAGATTTGCTCTGATAACGGACCACAGTTTGTGTCCGAAGAGTTTCGGAAATTTATGAGAAGGAATGGGGTAAGGCATTACACATCCGCCCCGTATCATCCAGCCACAAATGGATTGGCTGAGAGGTTCATACAAACCTTTAAAAAGGCAGTAAGGGCCATGTGCGATGACGACATTCCACTGCAGCATAAGGTGGACAATTTCCTGTTAGCCTACAGAAATGCGACACATGCAGTTACCCACCAGACCTCGGCCATGATGTTCTTTAACCGAAGGTTGAGATCTCGTCTGGATTTGCTCAGACCAAATGTACGAAGAGATGTTGAGAGTAAGCAATTCCAGCACATCAATGAGAAGCCGACAAGGAGCTTCAATGTAGGACAACCAGTCTTGGCCCGCGACTACCGAACAGAGAAATGGCAACCAGGAACAATATGCACACGGCAGGGGCCACTAATGTGCACAGTGCATGTTGGGGAGAACATTGTGAGACACCATGTTGACCAGATCCTCGCGTCACAAGAACGAGTCAACCCCATGTCTCGCGTACCTGGTGATGAACCCGACATACCGGTAGCATCTACCCCAGAAACAGTAGCTTCGGAAGCTGATGAACTAACCGACGACAGGGGGCCAGAATCGCCTCCGCACCAAGAGCAAGACACTCAGGAAAGGCGCTATCCAGAAAGGATCAGGAAGCCGCCCCAAAGACTGAATCTATAAATGGACTATTTCAGTTAATGTGCATGTTAAAAGTGTTAACTGTTAATTGAATGTTATGGTACTGTTAATCTAAAAGGGGAGGAATTATAGTGTATGTACCTTTAAGAGGAGAACTACTTTTACAGCTCCTGTATACTGTAGTACCGGCAGTGACCACACCTGTATATAAACCCTGAGTAGGGATCTGTACTGTTAGTTGTTAGAATACCCTCATCCAGTAAACACCTGTTGATTGTTCATCTGCAGTCTCCGTCTATTTATTGAAGAACACCATACCTTAAGATTCACGGATTTAACAAGTGTGATGGACTACTCTCCATTTGCCTGGATGAGTGCAGCTCCAACAACACTCAAGAAGCTCGATACCATCCAGGACAAAGCAGCCCGCTTGATTGGCACCCCATCCACCACCTTAAACATTCACTCCCTCCACCACCGGCGTACCATGGCTGCAGTGTATACTATCTACAAGAGGCACTGCAGCAACTTGCCGAGGCTTCTTCGGCAGCACTTCCCAAACCCGCGACCTCTTCCACCTAGAAGGACAAGGGCAGCAGGCGCATGGGAACACCACCACCTCCAAGTTCCCTTCCAAGTCACACACCATCCTGATTTGGAAATATATCGCCGTGCCTTCATCGTCGTTGGGTCAAAATCCTGGAACTCCCTCCCTAACAGCACTGTGGGAGTACCTTCACCACACGGACTGCAGCGGTTCAAGAAGGCGGCTCACCACCACCTTCTCAAGGGCAACTAGGGATGGGCAATAAATGCTGGCCTTGCCAGCGACACCCACATCCCATGAATGAATCAAAAAACATTTTTAAAAGTCCTGCCTGACACCCGGCCTGATTGACAGCCTGATCGGCAGCCAGGAGCAGAAATTTACAGCAGGAGGCCGCAGCTGGGGACCCGTGGTATTGTAAAACCTATTGTAAAGCTACTATTCCAGTTGTAATGGATTGCAGTGATAGGTGCTAAAGCCCGATCCACGGGGCATACAAACCTCGCAAAGGTCAAGACTGTCTATGTGGTTGCCTCAACCACTCCTGCCTCCTGCTGTCTCCCCTCCATTGTTCACCAGCCCCAGCCTTGAACCTACATCATTCTTTAACACCACCCCCTCTCTCCTTCCAGTCCTCACCAGGCTCATCTCTAGGATTCCCACCTCCTGCTTCCTTGATTCCATTTCACCCAATTCCCAAATACACAACTGTCCCTCTTTTCCCCAATGCTCACCATCATTGTAAATAGTTCTCTTTGCACAGGGGATACACCTTTTCTGCAAAAACTGTCATTATCACCTCCTTCTTCAAAAACCTACCTCAGTCCCCAGTCATCTCCGATTACCATCCCATATCTCACCTACCTTTCCTTTCTAAGCTCCTCGAATATGGCATCCAGCTCCATGCTCACCTTTCCCAAAACTCCCTTTCCAATTCCCTTCAGTCTTGGCCACAGAACTGTCACGCTTGTCAAATTTGTCAATCCCCTGCAGCCATAGTGCAGTATTGCCCCATTGTCCTCATCAGTCTCTCCACAGCATGCAACATGATCGATCACTGCATCCCCTACAATTCCTCAACTCCGAGGTCCGACTTGGGGCCTGAAGTTTCTGCTTTGGGCGCAATCAGCACTCCGGGGGCAAATCGCACCCAAAATTGCGCTAGTTTTGAGAAGTGTTTTTTCCCCTCAAGTTTCTGCTTTACTCATTTGCATATTGCTGAACATAAAATCTGCCATGAACCAGCACGATCGGGCAGCGTTTTAGATGTACAACTAATTTTTTTTGAAATTTAAAAAAATATATTTTAGAGTGATATATTTAAGAGTGGTTACTTGGTGCAGTTTGATTAATATATTATTACCAAAAAAAAAGCATTTTAATCAGTCTGGTCCACCCTGAAAATGACTTTTAAAAAACTATGTAGAACCATTTGCTTGTTATATTGGTGTACAGTAGTCAGTTTTTTTAGTAAATTAAAAATATATATATATTTTTAAACTTTTAAAATGTGCCTATTAGTGTCCTAGTGCGTAAAAAAAAAGTTTAACTTCAAGAGCTTCCTCGAAGGCCCACAAACGGGCACAATTAGCGGAAACTCGCAATGGTGATTAATTCGATCTGGGTGAGCCCAGCTTCCATCGCGACGTTTTCTAAACTTGCACAATAAATCGTGGAAACCTGATTTGTGCTGGATGCAATTTACACATGAAATTCCATGAATCTTTTGCGCTGGTTTGGCCAATTTCGGACGAATTGTGCTGAATAAAACAACGCAAACCAATGGCAACTCCCGGCCGGTGTCTTTAAAACTCTGCTTGAATACCCTCTTGACCGAGCTTCCAATTATTTCTCGTAATTTCTCTACTCCAAGCTCTCTTCAGTGAGTGCAGCTAGGAATGTTTATTGCTGTATATAAATGCAAGTTGGAGTTTACCTTTGACCTGTCATTGTTTGCAGGCTCTTGAATTCTGTTTGAGGATCAAATTCCTCCTGTTGTGTTCAGCACAGGAACATCAGCATTCTTCCCATGAACATGATCATGGCAAAAACCTGAATTAACAAATATCACCAGTGTCAGTCATGGTTCAGTTGGTAGCATTCTTGCCTCTGAGTCAGAAGGTTGTGGGTTCAGGTTTCAGAGACTTGAGCGCATAAAAGCTAGGCTGGCACTCCAGTGCAGTGCTGAGGGAGTGCTGCACTGTCGGAGGTGCCGTCTTTCGGATGAGACGTTAAACCAAGGCCCCATCTGCTCTCTCAGGTGGACGTGAAAGATCCCACGGCACTATTTCGAAGATGAGCAGGGGAGTTCTCCCCGGTGTCCTGGCCAATATTTATCCCTCCACCAACATAACAAAAACAGATTATCTGGTCATTATCACATTGCTGTTTGTGGGAGCTTGCTGTGTGCAAATTAGCTGCAGCATTTCCCACATTAGAACAATGACTACACTTCAAAAGTACTTTGTTGGCTGTAAAGCACTTTGAGACGTCTGTTGGTCGTGAAAGGCGCTATATAAATGCAAGTCTTTCTTTCTTTCTTTTCGACTGTAACCCTGATCAGAACCCAGAAGATTAAACCTTTCTCTTTCAGATGCCGACCAATCTACTATGTATTCCAGCATTTTCTGTTTCTATTTAATTTGCAGCTATTAGCTCTTACTGATTCTAGACCCTTGTTCGTTAACTCACCGAATACCTTATTTGCACAATACAGTTAATATTCACCTTGTAATTTGACAAGCTATTATTTGAAAGGAGGATTCATTATGCAGGGTGATGAAATGCAAATGTTATATTTCTGGGAAGGAGGATATCTTAATAACTCACATGTGATCAAGTCAAAAGTGAGTTATGGTCTGACTGGTGACTGGAAATTGAAATCATTTTTCACTGCTTTCTGCACCCTATTCTATTTATAATACTCATGAGGTTAAAATGGAATAGTGCTTCATTTATTTTGTCATTATTTTTAATTACTCATTTTACAAATGCTGTGCGTTGTATGAGCCTCATTTGACCTTTCTCCAAAGGTCACTATCTTGCAAATCCCAAGTCAAGATTTAAACAATGTATGATAACCATGGCCCAGCACTAAAGAAGGAAAGAATGTGCAATTATATAGCATGACCTCAGGATGGTCCAAAGAGTTTTACAGCCAATGAAGTACTTTGAAGTGTAGTCACTGGTGTAATTTAGGAAACACGGCAGCCAATTTGTGCACAGCAAAGTCCCACAAACATCAATGAGATAATGACCAGATAATCTGTTTTAGTGATGTTGATGAATGATAGATATTGGCCAGGACACCGGGAAGAACTCCTCTGCGAATAATGCCATGGGGCCTTTTAAGCCTCCCTGAGAGGGAAGACATTTAACGTCTCATCTGAAAGACGGCACCTCCAGTGCTTTCTCAGTGAAGCATCAGCCTAGATTATGTGCTCAAGTCTCTGGAGTGGGACGTTGAAACCACAACCCTCTGACATTTGAAGTGCTACCAACTGAGCCACAGCTGACACTAGCACCAACCACTGCTTACTTTAGCAGTATGTAAACGGCTAGAATGAAGTTGCAGCTGTGTTATATATTAACAGGCATTATTGGCCCATAAATTTCGTTCGCAGGCCTCCCGCGGGCGGAGGGCTGCGATCTGGAAAAATCTGCACCTAGACCGGAGGGCTCCCAGGAGGCGCAGAATTCCATTGCTGGGCATCTCCAAACTGCTGGTGTGCAGGGCCCACATATCCCAGAGGCGCAGGTAGTTCGCAGCGTACACACCCGTAGGGAATGGAATTTCTGCCTCATTATCTTTTCCAGTTTGTCAAGACGCTTTATGGAAAACAAGCTGACCTTCTTAACTTGAATTCGCCACAGAAGGCCAAGTACAGAGAGTATGAAATGTATTTTTAATTACCAGACAGACTAGCACGCTGGGGAATAGTACTGGTGTGCTTTCTAATGATGTGGTTATTTGTGAAAATCTGCTTTTTATTTTTACAGATACCAGACAATACCAATGGTTATTAGTATATATAATTTCAACATTTTATTTACCTCCACAGTATTGAACCATAGAGACTGAGGACATCACTGCAGTCATGGATCCTTTTCAGTGTTAACAAAACCCAAGATGTCAAATTGCACAGGCACTTTCATGTTTCTTGATGGAAAAACATTTTTCTGGACTATGAGCTAATGTGATTGACACAGGAAGGTGCTAATGTGTCTATTGATAGTAAATCTTTGTAATGCAGTGCTTTATTTGTCTTCACAGTATTGGTAATAATAGACAAGGCTTTAAACTAATGAAGGGGGGTGGGAGGATTCAGGAAAGAGTTAATTTAAAAGCAGTGAGAGAAATGTCAAGGCTCTAGAGCAGAGTAGAGTTTTGGGTAAAAATAAGTAGAGTGGGTCAGGAAGGGACAGAGAGTAACAAAGGTAATAGGGCATCAGTGACTAAGGTGACATCAGGGAAAAATATAAAAAACTCAAAGCTAAAGGCACTATATCTGAATGCGTGAAGCATTCACAGCAAAGTACTGTAGATGAATTAATAGCGCAAATAGAAATTAACAGGTTTGATCTAATAGCCATAACGGAGATGTGGGGGGCAATTTTCCCAATGGAGGTGGATTGGAGGCGGGTTTCAGTTTGGGTGGGTTCCAAACCTGCCTCCACTGAGAGGTGGGAAAAATTAGCGATTTTCCCCTAATTGGCCAGTTGATTACAGAGGTGTGGGTTCCCCTGGGCCAATTAGTGTTTTGGGACTGAAACTCGCCTCTGCTGATGTCACTTATCCAGCTTCATTTAAGGGCTGCTTGCTGCCTTGGCTCATTCCACTGGATTTTGGTCGATGCTGCACCACCTCCAAGCTGTTATCTCCTTGAAGAATGGCCAGCTCCAAGGCAGGGGCCTCCTCGAGGTTCTTGGATGAGGTGCTGGGTATGCTGGTTGAGGGGGCGAGAGCTAGCAGGGAGGTGCTCTTCCCCTCATTTGGGAGGAAGAGGCCTCCCAAAGAAACCAAGGCTGTGCGGATCCAGCTGGCAAGGGATATAACCTCCAGATCTGTGTGCAGATTGGGTGATTGTTTCTGTTTATTGATGAATTGCCATCCCTGTGGGAATGTATTAAAATTAGGTGATGGCAAACTGTTGGCGTGATGGCATCTGTTATTTCGGTTTAGGCAGCGCCACATTGCGGGCTCCGCGACACTTGCGTGGTCAGGTTGGTGGTCAGAGTGAAAGGAGGCTAGAGAATCATGTTCATTGTCTATCAAGTGTTAAGAAGAAGCCAAGCACATGTGCCACAATGGGCAACCTATGCAAATCTGGCCAGGATGAGTGCATTCCTTGCACAACGTGCTTCCATGCGCTGGCACCTTCTGCCCTGTGCAGCATCAGGCAGGTGAGCAGGAAGTTGGGGCTCCTGCTGCTGTTGCTGCTGAGCTGCCTGGTTCTGCTGCTGCCGTGGCTGCTCCTCATCCAAATCTGAGGTCCATGGTGAAAGGAAATAAATGGTTCCCATGCTGCTGGCAGATACCTCCGTTGGGGAAGTGCTCAGTCGAAGCGGGGAGAGGGTCTTCCAAGGAGGTCCCACAGTTGAGAGATAGAAGCTGCAGCACCTCTGACTTCGGTAGGCCTGCTAAAAGTGCTGAAAGACCTTTGAAACAAAAGTTGTGCCACCTGCAACTGCTCCCTGATGAAAGCTCTGTTTTAATGGTGGCGCTGCAGCTGTGAGGAGGCCAACCACTTGTCAACCCGCCAGGATTAGCTGGTGTGGTTTAGGAGGGTCGTGCAACACACTGAATATGTGGTAAAATAACGAAGGCCTGTCAAAATAGGATTATAGAGGCCCTTAACAACTATTTAAGGGTCTTAACTACCTCTCCTGACTGATGGAGGCGGGACCAAATCGCACCCATCAAACCCGCCTCTGGCAAAATTGCGCAGAGGCGGGTTGGAGGCGGGTTTCAAAACTGCCCTCAGTTTTTGCCATTTTGCCAACTGTCCCGCCTCCAAACCCGCCTCCTCGGGGCTGGGAAAATTTCCCCCATGGTTGCAAAGTGGCCAAGGATGGGAACTAAATATTCCACGATACTTAACTTTTAGAAGAGATAGGCAAAATGGAAAAGGAGGAGGGGTAGCTCTGATAATAAAGGATGGGAATAAGACAGTAGAGAGAAAGGATCTTAGCTTCAAAAATCAAGAAGTAGAATCAGTTTGGGTGGAGCTAAGAAACAGCAAGAGGCAGAAAACATTGGTGGGAGTTGTTTATAGGCCCCCAAACAGTAGTTGTAATGTAGGACAGAGTATAAATCAGGAAATTAGAGGCACATGTAACAAGGGTAATGCAGTGATCATGGGGGACTTTAAACTATATACAGACTGGGCAAACAAAATTTGTAGTAATAGTGTGGACGACGAATTCATGGAATGTATACAAGATATTTTTCTAGATCAGTATGTTGAGGAACCAACTAGGGAACAGGCAATTTTAGATCTAGTATTGTGCAATGAGAAAGGGTTAATTAATAACCTTGTAGTAAAAGGGCCTTTAGGGAAGAGTGACCATAATATGATAAAATTTTATACTGAGTTTGAAAGTGATTTAGTTAAATCTGAAACTAGGGTCTTAAATCTAAACAAAGCAAACTATGTAGGTTTGAGGGGTGAATTGGCTACGGTAGATTGGGAGACTACATTAAAAGGTGTGATGATAGACAAGCAATGGCTAGCATTTAAAGAATTAATACATAATTTACAACAAAAATACATTCCTTTAAGGCACAAAAACTCCACAGGAAAAGTGGTCCAACCGTGACTAACAAGAGAAATTAAAGATAATATTAGATCAATGGAAGAGGCTTATAATGTTGCCAAAAAGAGTAGTAAGCCTGAGGATTGGGAGGATTTTAGAATTCAGCAAAGGAAGACCACGAAATTGATAAAGAAAGAGAAAATAAAATATGAGAGTAAACTAGCGAGAGACATAAAAGCAGACTACAAAAACTTCTATAGGTATGTAAAAAGGAAAAGATTAGCAAAAGTAAATGTGGGTCCCTTACAGGCTGAGACAGGAGAAATTATAATGGGGAATAAAGAAATGGCAGAGAAATTAAACAAATACTTTGGGGAATTTTGCCAGCACTCAGGGGGTGGGTTTGGAGGCAGGCCATTCAGCAAAATTGCAAAGATTGACAGTGGGTCGGAAACCCACTGTCATCCCGCCTCCAGACAATCTTCCCATGTGTCGGGTCCCCGATTTGTGCAGGGACCCGATGCCTAGCAGTGAGAAGAGGATTATAGGCACTTAACTGCTTGTTAACAGGATGTTAACAGGCAGCTAAGAGGCTTTTTGCAATTTTGACAGGTCTACTGCAGGCTTCCCGACATCTGGACACCATGCCAGGTAAGTGTGGCATGCTGTGGGTCTACTCTAATGTTTGTGCATTGATGACAGCTGCAGAAGTGGTGTGAAGGATCCAATGGTACACTGGTGAGTTTCAGTGGTAAGTAAATGTTGGGAAAATCATTTTTAATGTATTTAGACTTTTCTGTAGGTGGCAAGTTTTGAATTGTTTGTGTAGTCCCACCTCATTGGAAGAACTCTCTCACCAGTGACAGATCACTTCTGTAACCTAATGTGCAGCTGCCTTCTGTTATAGCCTAAGGAGGGAGCCACTGGAGAGTCTGGGTGCAAGGGCTCACCTTTGTACAGTGATTGTCAGTGTTTGCAGCACCTCAATGCTGTCAAACACTGAAAAACCAGCTGCCAAAAAAATTGTGTGTGGCCCCTTTAAGAAAACCGGCAGATGATGCATCATCAACTGATGACATCTGACACCGGCTTCCTCTTAATTGGCCAGCAAGCCCACAGGGTGAGCTTAACAAGGCCAATTAACGCAAAATTGTGTCTGTGCGTCAGACGTCGTTGGGGGCAGGAGTGGAACCTGGAAGGCAGCTGTCCCGCCCCCAAACTGCATCAACCAGAAAAATCGTGGCCTTTGTGTATGTCTTCATGGAAGAAGATGCAAAAAACTTCCTGGAAATAGTGGAGAACCAAGGCTCAAACAAGAATGAGGAACTGAAAGAGATTAGTATTAGTTAAAAAATAGTACTGGAGGAATTAATGGGACTGAAAGACGTTAAATCTCTTGGACCTGATGGCCTACATCCTAGGGTTTTGAAAGAGGTGGCTATAGAGATAGTGGATACATTGGTTGTCATTTTCCAAAATTCCATAGATTCTGGAACGGTTCCCGCAGATTGGAAGGTAGTAAATGTAACCGCACTATTTAAGAAAGGAGGGAGAGAGAAAACGGGAAACTACAAGGCCAGTTAGCCTTGACATCAGTAGTAGGGAAAATGCTAGAATCTATTATTAAGGACGTGGTAATAGGGCAATTAGAAAATAATAATAGGATTGGGCAGAGTCAACATGGATTTATGAAAGGGAAATAGTGTTTGACAAAGTTTTTTGAGGTTGTAACTAGCAGAATAGATAAGGGGGAACCAGTGGATGTGGTGTATTTGGATTTTCAGAAGACATTCGATAAGGTGCCACACAAGAAGTTATTAAACAAAATTAGGGCTCATAGGATTGGGGGTAATATACTAGCATGGATTGAGGATTGGTTAACTGACAGAAAACAGAGGGCTGGATTTTCCTTAAGCTGTCGGGAAGGGGCGGGACTACAACTTTCTGGTTTCAGTCCCACATCCATAGACGTCCGGCCAATCGACACAATTTTCCCTTGATTGACCTTGTTGAGCCCGCCCAGTGGGCTCAGCAGGCCAATTAAAGGCCACCCGGCAACATGTGACGTCACAGACTGAAATTTCATCTGTCAAGAGTTTCTGACAGATGAAATATCAGTGTTTCACAGCTGTTTGAAGCTGTCAAACACTGACAGTCTGACTCCTAACCTGAGTCCTTCTACGCAGACTCAGTTAGAACTGTCACCGGCACTGAACGCTGAAGGCTGTCACTTTTGACAGATCGCAGCGTTCAGCTTTCAGTTCCAGCTGAGTGATGGACTCCCGCAGCCTAGAGGAAGAAAGGCTGTTAAGGTAAGTACAGGTAAGTAAAACTTCTTTACACACTTTAGACACACCAAACACACTTACCTTTGCACTCATGCACCCATCACTCACCTGAACACTGACATCGCGACCCCTCCAAGTCCTTCAATCCGACAGCCCGCCTGCTCTAACCTGGTGTAGTTTGGAGCCATCGGGAAGCCCATACGACACCCCTCAAATTAGGGATTAAGCTAAAAACTGCCTGTTAACTACCTGTTAACAGGCAGTTAATTGGCACTAATCCCTTCCCGCCTCGGCTCGGCGGGTCCGAGTGCGGGGTGGGTACCCGCCTTCCTTGAAACTTACGTGGAGGCGGGTTTTGGGCGGGATGGTGTCGGGACCCCCGAATTCGGGATTTTTGCCCCCTGCACGCCTGAAAGCCTGCCTCATGGCACACTGAAAATCTGGCCCAGAGAGTAGGAATAAACAGGTCATTTTCGGGTTGGCAGGCTGTAACTAGTGGGGTACCACAAGGATCAGTGCTTGGGCCTCAGCTATTCACAATCTATATCAATGATTTGGATGAGGGGACCAAATGTAATATATCCAAGTTTGCGGATGATACAAAGCTGGGTGGGAATGTAAGTTGTGAGGAGGATGCAAGGAGGCTTCAAGGGGATACAGACAGGCTAAGTGAGTGGGCAAGAACATGGCAAATGGAATATAATGTGGAGAAATGTGAAGTTATCTACTTTGGTAGGAAAATAGAAAAACAGAGTTTTTTTAAATGGTGAGAGATTAGGAAATATTGGTGTTCAGATGGACCTGGGTGTCCTTGTACACGAATCACTGAAAGTTAACATGCAGGTACAGCAAGCAATTCGGAAAGCAAATGGTATCTTGGCCTTTATTACAAGAGGATTTGAGTATAAGAGTAAAGTCGTCTTACTTCAATTATATAGGGCCCTGGTGAGACCACACCTGGAGTATTGTGTACAGTTTGGTCTCCTTACTTAAGGAAGGATATACTTGCCATAGAGGGAGTGCAACAAAGGTTCACCAGACTGGTTCCTGGGATGGGGGGATTGTCCTATGAGGAGAGATTGAGTAGACTAGGCCTATATTCTCTAGAGTTTAGGACAATGAGAGGTGATCTCATTGAAACTTACAACATTCTTACAGGGTTTGACAGGGTAGATGCAGGGAGGATGTTTCCCCTGGCTGGGGAGTCTAGAACCAGGGGTCACAGTTTCAGAATAAGGGGTCAGCCATTTAGGACTGAGATGAGGAGAAATGTCTTCACTCAGAGGTTGGTGAATCTTTGGAGTTCTCTACCCCAGAGGGCTGTGGAGGCTCAGTCGTTGAGTATATTCAAGGCAGAGATCGATAGATTTTTGAATATTAAAGGAATAAGGGATATGGAGATAGTGTAGGAAAGTGGAGATGAGGTAGAAGATCAGCCATGATCTTATTGAATGGTGGAGCAGGCTCGAAGGGCCAAATGGCCGACTCCTGTTCCTATTTCTTATGTTCTTATGTTCATTGTCATGGCTTTTCTTGCTAATTGCTTCTTTTGTTGTGAAGCTACTTTGATCACAATTTCACTTTGTAGTTTTCCATTTTGTTGTGTTAATCCATGTTCTTGCACCCTATTTGTTGAACAAATTCTGGTTTAGTTGGTACAGTAGTTTGTATTTTTATTAGTCTGAGTTTCTTTTTGGTTTCACAGTTGTGTTGTTTTTTGGCTATAATATGGTATTGATTTTTGCTTCAGCCATAAAAATATACTTTGAAATTACTCATCCAAAACTGTAGAAAAGAAAACCGGAACCAAACATAGCTTTTCATTGCTGTAATAATTTTTTAATGGATATTTTAAGCATTTTGTTCCCTAGCTGTGTTTGAAATACACGGACGTTGCCGTGCACAACGCAAATGACTAAGCAGAGAAAGGTGGAGAAAAAAAAGCTGCATTTATAAAGTGTCTTTCACATCCTCAGAATGTTCCAAAGTGCTTTACAGCCAATGAATTATTTTTTTGAAGTGTAGTCATTGCTGATACACTGGTAAACTCAGCAGCGAATTTTCACACAGCAAACAACTCTAAGGCCGGAATTTTCTTTACCTTGGCAGGTTTGGTGCAGGTGGTGGCCATTTCGGGTCCCAGCCCCCACTGCTGGCTCCACCCCGCTGTTGAAAATTAACTTACCTTAATGGGGCCTATTAAGCCCGCCCAGTGCGTTACCCGGCCCAATGAGATGGAGCGGGTCTGGCGGCTTCATTCATGCCGCGTTTTCAGCCGGGATCTTTAAAGGAACCATGGCCACATTACATTTGAAGTTTCATCTGATATAGTGCTATCAGTGTACTACAGCATTGGAGTCGTGCAAACACTGACACTGACTGCACAGAGGCAGAGGGCTGCACCCAGGTTCTCCCATGACTACCTCCATATGCTTATGGAGGGAGTCAGAGCACGCAGGGAGGTCCTCTTCCCTTCCGATGGGCGGAAGAGACCTCCCCAGGAGACCAAGACAGCCTGGTTGCAGATTGCAGAGGAGGTCACAAGCGGGGATGTGTTCAGGAGGACCTGGGTGCAGTGCCGCAAACATTTCAATGATCAGGAAACGTTAGTACAAAGCCACACTCAACTGCATCCTGCTGTGCCTCTCATCACATCCCAATCACTCTGCCTTCCCTACCCTACTCCCGCACATCCTTACTCACACCAACATACCTTGCACCTCCACCCATCCCTTTCTCTCTATCTACATTATCACATCCCCATCTCACTAGCCATCCCTTATCCTAGTGCAATCATACCAATTAACAACACACAAGGGTAGCCACTTGCCTGTTTTATCGAATGTTCATGTAAAGTTTCTGTTAATGTGGTGTCAATCATAAAATCTTTATTTTCAACACTTTCCAGTCTTGGGCAGATTTGTGTGCCCCTTTGGAAGTGGCTTAGTGAGTTGCAGTGAATGGTGAGACATAACGGTACCCCCGCAATGGTGGTCAGTGTGAAAGGAATGGCTTGGTCATTGTAGGGATGCTTTATGGTGTTGGTGTGGGGTGGTGCCAACCTGGCGCATCATGTGGCAGGGTGTACAGCATAAAGTTAACTGAATCTAGTCATGATGAGACCATCCGTGACCTCCTGGGCAGCAATGTGCTTGGGTGCTGATGCCCTGTGTAGCATCAGGTGATTGCGGAGAAGGTTGGTGATGTTGTTGGTGCTGCTGGTGTGCCTGGTGCTGCTGGCTCATCGTGGTCTGATTCTGAGGACCAAAGAGAGACTGTATACATGGCACCCATGTTGATGGAACAGATGGCAGGTGCAGTACAGATGACAGAAACATTCTGTCAATGGTGAGAGAGTTCCTCCAATGAGGTGAGACTGGATGGAGATTTTACTGGAAAGACTTGCAGCCTGCAGAATCTGTGCTGGAAATGGACTGAGCAACAGCTTCTGCCTGAGGATGTTGATCATCTGTCAGGCGGGAGCTTTCACTGAACATTTGATGCTGTCAATTAATCAGCTAGAGCAATGGCCACGGAACTCCCGCCTCAGGTTGACAGGCGTGGTTCCCGAGCTGCGTGAATCCCGTGGCCATGCAGGGAAATTTAAAAAGTAAGTGAAAAAAAGGCTGTTAAGTGCCTGTAAACTTCCTGATAATCATCTCAATTGGGTCGCCCGCTGCTGCCGGTGGGGTCGGCTCCTCAATGACAGACACGCCTGGGGGGGGGGGAAAGGCGCGTAGGGGCAGGATAACAAAAATAACAACTTTCCCACCCGACCCGCCACCGATCGCACCCGCTACCACCCTGGAAAATTCTCTGCCGCACGAGACCCGCACAGGTCGGCAAAGTTCTGTCCTTACTGTGTGGTCTGGCTGTTAAAAAGAAAGTGTTTGGCAGTTGGATTGTTCAAGGGCTACTGTTTGTGAGGGAAAGGGGGCTCTGAGACGATAGGACTTTGTAACAGTGTATATATTAAAATAGGTTACATTTTAAACCAAAGTGATTGTCACTCCTAATGAGACAGGCAGGACTTCATATTATTGTATTAAATGAATCGATGTTTTGCTTAAATCAATTGCATTTTGTTTATTTTTTTTGCACTGTAGACATTTTTTTAATGCATATAGCAACTATTTACTGCAGAGGGCAGAGTGGCATCTCAGAAATTCTGCCAGAGCTGAGTTTATTATAGAAGCCAAATTTAACTTAACATGGAGGGAGGAAACTGCTGCCTTCGTCGAACCAGCTGAGAATGTGGAACCTGGAGGGAAGTTATCCCCACTGGGTGGAACCCAGGAATCATTATATTTGTGGTCAGTGATTTTTTTTCAATTGCAGATTTTATAATGCTTAGATATCATCTGAACATGTGATTGATGTCCCATGTTTTGATGTTGGAATCTGTAGATTATTTTCTTGTGAATTGCACATCGAACGCCATGCATCCATTGGTGTTGTTTTACCCATTATGTCTGATGTCATTGCTAACAGCTTAATTACAGAGTAGACAAATCACCCAAATTTGGCTAGAAAAGAACGCTTTCGAGATGGAGCTTTGAGATTGTGGATACTTGCCCTAAATCAAATTGGAATGAGACAGACACCCTATACTCAACTTACTAAGTGGAATTTCCCTCAAATCCATGGAAGAACTGAAATTCAGACGAAAAAGGGACTTAAGAAAATATCCATGAATAAATATAATATAAGAAAGCCATACATATGTGGCTAGGGGAGGAGAGAGCAATGGGTTGAAAGGCTGTAACTGTGGGATGTGCAAATTATGACTCTCAAGCCATGGCTATCTGGAATGCAAAGCTCCAGTAAGTAATCTCTTTTTTTTTAATTCTGCTGGTTTCTCCTGTTTATATATTGCAGGCCTGGGGAATTGAAAAATCCTATATCTAAACACCAAGATCTACTAGCCTGAGGTACATAGAAATTAATGAGAGCATTCTTGTCAAATTTGTGACCTGTGGGGCTCAATGGTACTCCCTTAAGTGGCCATAAAGTAAAAATTTAGACACTCCATCTGTAACTCAGTCTTGAACTTCAGATTATCAGTTTCTTTGGTTCGACAAGACGTGGGTGATGCTGACAAGGTCACATTAATTACCTGTCCCTGGTTGCCATGAGAACATGATGGCAGGGCTTCTCCTTGAACCGCTACAGTCTTTGTGGTAATGGTGCTCCCACACTGGTGTTAGGTAGAGAATTCCAGGATTTCAACCCAGCGACAATTAAGGAGTGACCAAGTCAGGATGATGTGTGACATGGAGGAGAACTGGGAGATGGTGATATTTCTAAGACTTATTGCTCTTATCCTTCTTGGTAAAGGTCCTGGGGCTGGGAAGTGCTGCCAAAATAAGATTGAGGAATTGCTGTAGTGTGTTTTGTAGATGGTTTATACTACAGCCATAGTGGAGGGGATGGGTATTGAGTCCAGTGACGAGGGCACCAATATAATCACTTGAAACCATTATTTCATAATTATAATATAGTTGTTTTATTGTATATTTCTACTTTCTTACCTTTAAAACTCACCTCCTTGACCAAGGTTTTAGTCAGTCTTCCTAATCTTTTCTCTGGCTCGAGCCTTGTGTTTTCCTTATGCCTCAGTGGAGTGCCTTGGGACATTTTTCTAATTAAAGCTGTTGTACAAATGTAGATTGATTCTTGTTTAATCTTCTAAATGTGAGCGGCTGTACCCGCCATGCAAAAAATAGTTTACAAGACATTAATGTCTTTGAACAATTTTCTGGTTCTTAATGTTTCTGCGCAGTTACAAAGATGTTAGTGAAAAACTATTGCAAGTTTCACAACTCCTTCCATATTGCCCACCCTCTGAAATGGTTCCTTGCTATTTCTGTCTTGAGATATTTTTGCAGCATGTTGCAGACCCTTAAATTGTCTTTTTTTTAAATAAATATGTAATAATTATATTCACTTCATTTGGGTTTTTGGTGTTATCAGACCCCCCAAAGAGTGAACACAGTGATTTATAATTTAAGAACTGGATATCCTACCAACCAGCCACAACTTTTCAATCAGTAGACCAAGTGATTAAGCAGAAGAAAGACTACTTGAAGTTTTATGTCAATCGACGATAACCTTAAGCTTTGCTATGCAGAAGTCACAGTGTTTATTGGCATTGCTATAGTGAGTTTATTTCAGTGACTCTTTTTTCATTTTTTAATAGAAGTGGTGATGAATTATGGATTTAGAATGAAATAGCTCAGTCTGTGAGGGAGAACTCCTAAATATGAACCTTACTCAAAGTTTCTGTCAAATTTTACAGCAACTTTAAAAATGATCAGATGATGCAGTTCATTGGTAGGATATAGATTTCATTCCATAATTACCCACATGACATGTTCTTGGAGCGATTATGCTAAATCCCATTCAATGCAGAAGAAATAATGGGATCGATTTTAAGGCCTGGGCGAAATGCTGCTTAGCAATTGGTCGGCCCCTTTCGGGATCAGTGGTGGGGAGGCCCAGATGATTTTAACGGCTGGGCCTCATTAGCATGCTGCTGGCCAACTTTCCAACCAAAAAGGCCAGGAAGTCGGTGCGAATCAGCTGCTCAGCTATCAAAACTGGGCGGCAGGAGGCCGCCGGGGACCAAAGGAAACAGTCCCCAGCACTAAGTTAACACTTCAGAAGGGGTTGGGGATATGACAGGGATCTCTGGAGGGGGGAGGGGGAGGGGGGGAAGGAAGCCTGGGGTAGGGAAGGCGCAAGGTTACCTTGTGGGGCACTATAGATTTTTTTCCAACTTATTCCCATCTTCCTCACCTAAAGCCAGTAGTTCTAAGTAAGGAAGAGTTCCACAGGTTCTAGTTGCCTTCTGAACCTCATGGTCATTTTTTCATGTGTGAACCTGACTGTTTGATTACACGGGGCATCCCATCTAAATCCAATCCTGTCCACACTCGACCTTCCCGGAACTGTCACTACATAGTGGTCAGAAGTGGCAACTCTAGCTTTTTTTAACCCCTCCCCATTTCCAGGGGGCACCAAGGCAATAACACCCCTATTGCTCTCCTGCTCCTCCCATGGTGATCAGCTATTCCACGGACCGGGATAATTCCTGGTCTCTATGACTCAGTTACTCTTTGATTTAACCAACTGAGTCATTGGAAGAGGCTGGGAAAATAATCCAAGAGGAGACAATTTAAATATTCTGTTTTGTGATGTCTATTTTCTTCAAACTGGTGTTAAAACACTTTCCCTCTCAACATCTGACTACAGGGAGGTTTTTGGTTTGTTACATTGTGATTGTTGGAATGGTTTTGTTTTTATCAAGTTTGCAAATCAATCTAGGATGAATCTTACCACTTCTATTTATTTACTGCTAGAGTGTGGACAGAAAGTTTACCGTACTGTTTTTGTTTTATGTGGTAACTTCTGCTGAGTAGGAGATGCTGGGAATAGTTTGCTTTGGGGATTTTTGAAGAATATGGAAGATTCAACACAAAGCTGTTTCCCATTTTTTTAAATAAACATTGGCTTCTATTTACTTTTTACAAATCATCTTAGCTTTCCTAGCCAAAATGTAAAGATCATCTCAGCAGATTGCGAGATGCCTGAAAAGTATAATATCAGTAGATAATGTTTCATTACCATGGCAACTGTCAAAATCAATTGCTTGGTAGTGAATTCTGACACTTACGAATATCTCTTTTTTAAATGTTAAAAATATTGTGTGTGCTGTGAAGGAATAGATTTATAAAACATTTATAATGGTATATAGAGGTAGGTACCTCTGTCAGTAACTCTCTTATGATTAGTTCCCATTGGCTGGAACTGTTGGACTAATATTTCCCTATTCCAGGCCAGGGAAAGAAATGTACTCTTTGGTTCAATTTTCTTTTTTCTTTCCCTCCACTTCTGATGGCACTGATTGATTCTGGAGTACAGTTTCGTGGATGCCAGCAGGTATGTTATCCCTCGCCCAAGTGGCCCTTTGGGATGTATGAGCCTTGACGGTTGGTGTTGGCAAGCTATCCAACCATGAGAGCCATCACAGCCCAGGTGACCACCCTTTCCAGTAATGATCATTGACCAGGAGTACAATCCCTACCACAACCTGGCTGAGGTTAGCTGATTCAGCAGAGACCTGGGATTGAGCCTAGGATCTTCCTGGCCTTCATGGCTAAACAGCACACATGACGATATATTTACCTACTGAATCACCCATCAGCTGTAAAATTTTGCGGATGAGATGTTAAAACGAGGTCCCGTCTGCCCTCTCGGGTGGATGTAAAAGATCCCATGGCACTATTTGAAGAAGCGCAGGGGAGTTCTCCCCAGTGTGCTGGCCAACATTTATCCCTCAACCAACATCACTAGAACAGATTATCTTGCCATTTATCTCATTGCAGTTTGTGGGAGCTTGCTGTGCACAGCTGACTGCCATGTTTCCTACATTACAACAGTGACTACACTTCAAAAGTACTTCATTGGCTGTGAAGCACTTTGGGGTGTCCTGAGGTAATGAAAGGTGAAAATTAAATGCACGTCTTTTCTTTCTGGTGATTATGAATATCTGTCTTCCTCCCTTATCAATTCTCCTGGACTTCCATCTGAAGAGACAGGTACACAGCCTGTTCCCAGACCTCTGCCAATACTTCCTATGCCTGGCTATTAGGAGCGATGAATTATTAACCTGTCTGATTTCCCTCCCACCACCGCCCCCCCCACCTGCCTTCCACCCCCAACAGGAGGAATCAGAGACTATGCTCACCATTCTCCTTCCTTCCTTAGTCAGCATGGCTTGGATTGGGAATGAACAGAGTTTGGATCCACCCCACTCTGTGGTGATGAGTGTTAGTGCTCCAATGTTCAGTGCTATCATGTTGCACTAATCTTGAGAGAAAACACTCAACAGAACCAGCACCGTGAAACCAGCACCATGAAACCATACATTAAAGTTAAGTGTTTTCCACCTGACTTCGCAATGTCTGATAATAGTCTGATGTTGGACAAATGTGTTATGCTGCCAGTTTACAAATGTAGCAAAGAAATTTTGTCTGCACTATTTGTAATGAAATAGAAAACTTATCTTTAATAAATTAATTGCACAGTGCATCGAGGAAATCTTTGCCCAAGTCTCTGGTGTAGTGGAGGGTATACTCACTATACCCATTTTTTTTATTGTTAGTGGTTAAAGGATGAATGAGGATTAAATAGTGTTCTATATCAACATATCACAGGCATATCTACGCTGGGGTAGAAATCCAGGCGCCCATTTTTAGGCACGTGGAGGGTGCAGGGTACATTCATTGTGCAAGAATGGTGAGGCCTAAGGCACCCCCAATATTGGGCCTCAGATATCATTACTATGGAGCCGGTGTGGCACTTACAGCCAGCTGGCGAAGAGGAAACCAAGATTAGGCTGCTGCTACATTTGCAGTGGCCCTTAAGCTAAGTGAAGTCAGGAGTTAGGAGGCCAGGGAGGATCAATGGCCGTGGGTCTGGGGTTAGGAGGCCGGGACCAGGGGGATGGGGGGTGGGTGGGTGGAATGGAGAGGACCGATGGCCAGGGGGTGGATCAGAGGTCGAGGGGTGTACAGGAGGCCAGGCCAGGGGGAAGTGGTGGTGATGTGGGGTGTGGGGGGGGGGGGGAGGGGGCCATTGAGAAGGAGCACTTCTGCATCATCCAGGTTGCACATTCAGGTAAGTAAATTTAAAATACCTACCTGTTTTGTAGCAGGTGGTCTTTAAGAATAAAGGTCTGGTTTTGCTGAGTGTAGCTGGTGCTGACTATCTCAAGGCAAACCAATTTTGTACTGGGGACCAGCAACAGGTGGTAGGCCCATTATTTGCATATGCAGGGGCCCTGGACGCCTTTTATTTCCTTCACCAATATGGCGGGCAGTGCATTTCCAGCCAGAAATGTGTGCATGCTTCCTGCCCACCATAGTGGGGGCTCAGTAGGCCAGTTAGCGCCCAGGAAACAGGGGCTGTGCTGCCAAATCTATAGGCCATAATGTTTAATCCCCATTCATAGCTGACTCCCTTGATCATCATATTCTATATATAGTCCACAATCAAATGCAGCCACCATTATCATTATAGACTATGCTTAATCTTCATTCACATATATCCTGTATTTTCAGTATATAGAATTTTTCCCTCAAAGTTAATTATTATTAATGCAGGCTGATAAGAAACTCTCATCCACTATTAAATTGATAATTATGATTGATTTGTGGCTCATACGTTGATTTATTCCCACCAATTACTCAAACCTCCCATCTGATTAATGATTTGGGCTCATCTTACCCTTGATTGAATCAACCTTCCCTCTAAGGCAAGGCTTTCGCTTAAGTTTTTCTCAGGTGAAGCTATATAACATTGGTCAGTAAGCTCATTGATCCTCTTTCAATTTTGATTGAGCCTCAATTTTGATGATGAACTACATACTAATGGAGGGGCAGACAGTGACAATATGGTAACAGGTAAAGGGAACTGACAATAGAACAGTGCTGCTCACCTCAAACATAGCGGGGGTGAAATTGGTCTTTGGCGATAGCGCGCAACAGGAGCCAGCGAATCGTCAGCCCGATTTACACTCTGCCCATTTTGCGCTAGAGCAGAAGCCCAGTTTCACCTTCGGTAAGTCTCCAGTTGTTAATCTCAATGGGAGAGGCGGCCCGTTCAGATCCAAAGAAGTGCATCAGATTCTGGCTCCAAAAGCACAGGATGGTAAATACGATGAGGTCAAGGCACTTTGAGTGGCCAGCTTCTTATGAAGGCTGTAAGGCTCTGTGAGAGTTACTGTACTGAACGGTAAATTATACAATTGTCAGTGATTCATTTTTAGGACCAAATACTAGAAATTACTGTTGTTTGTATTAGTGAATGAAAGACTAATGAGATTTCTCTGTCCAACAGAGGTGTTAACCCATTGGCACTGACATGGAAATAGTGGACAATTGCTAACAATCATCTCTTGGCTCAGAAAAGTATCGTTGTATATCAAAATATCTTAACACCGTCACATTATTTTGCTAATAGATCACCACAATGTATGTAGTTCTTAATTACAGTTGTCTGCCTAGCTTTGGAATGTATATTGTCTTCTATGAAGGCGTTTTCACATCAGAAAATATATATATAAGTCTATTCCAAATGGATGGAAAATACATCAAATGAAGTATCACAAAATCAAAATTTACCTGGTGAGGGGCACGTCCTCAGACGTGGTCACCTTGTCAATGTCCACTATACCACTGTCTAGGGTGCTGAAATAGCACCCACGAGTTGGAAGTGCAAAAACGCACATTTATTTGACACACCATTGTGTGTGTGTGTTGCAAGTTTGTGTGCAGCGCTCATTGCAGTTATTGCAGAATTAGCATCTTCAATCACTGTGACACTATGGTCTTGCAATTATAAAAGACGCCTATTCTTGAGAACGAATATATATATATATATACATCGCCAGAATTAACTGGTGTGACGGTAGAAATTGGTGTTTTCGCGCAGATGTTTAATAGTTTAAATAATAAAATCTTGAGCTTCCTTAAAAAGCGTGCGGTGCTGTGAGTGTAGGGGAGCTGAAAGCGTCAGTGGGCGCTGCTGATGCTTGCTGTGGTTGCTGCAGCATCTATTGCAGTTTGGCTATAAGGAACGAGTGAGTGATTGCAGCTGGAGTGTCCGGCAGTCAGATCCTCCCTCTCCCACACTCTGTGACTGACTCACCTGGAGATAGCCTCGGTCTCTCTGCCTCCCCAGGAGAAGCTGAGCTCGCTGACATCGAATACAACAAGCAGAAAACAATCCATCTCAACAGATTGCCTCCACTCCACGAGTTAACATGCTGGTCGCTGCCTGATTCTCCTGTCGTAGTCGCTGCAGGAGGGCAAGAAAAAGTCATCCCACGGTTGCTAAGGTACGGTACAGGCCAGATGATGTAGAAAAAGTGTGTGTATTTATTTATATATATTTTTATATACACACACACACAGTCATATATATCCTCCAGCATCGCGTCTTCAATTGCTATTTTCTGAATGGAAAATGTGACTGATTTTTTTCGTTGAAGGAAAAATCTCTGTGTTCTTCAGAATTACTTGTCATTTTCCCCTCTCATTGCATACATGGAGTTAAAAATAGTTTGCAGCCAGTGCGGCCGGGTTGGAGTTGGGTAGAAAGCGCGGGCTGGTGCTATTTAACATTTACAAGCCCAAAAAAGGCTTCAGATGTGGTGCCGCGCCGCCAGCCCAGCGAGCACTCTCTCCCACAGCTGGACCGACCTGTTGTCAATTCGTTCAGAACCGAAGCGGGCGTTCACTAGTTCTACTGTGAGTAGGTTTGCCAGGCAGTTTTTCCCCTCCCTTCCTCCCCTGCCAAGCTCCTGTGAGGACAGATTGTTACATATTTCCTTTACTCTCCTTTTAGCAGTTCACCAGAAAAGTCCTGGCATGGCCCAAGGACCGTCTGAGCAAAGTGTGTGTGGGGCCAGTGAGCCCGAAGATACTTCTCCCAATATGCTTGTGTACAGAAAGGTAGGCGCGTTTTGGTTTTCAGGATTTTGTTCTGCCTCGTTAATGGGATCTGAGATTGTTTGTTTTAAAAAAAAAAAAATTGTTAATGGCTGTGAAATGTTTGTATTTTATGTGGATCATTATCGCAATGTTAACTTTGGCTCAAAGGTGTGTTGTAATGGCAGTCAGCGTGCCTACGTTGCTGTGGTACAAGAGGAAACTTTTATTTATTTTTGCAAGGCTAATAAAACGGAAGTATTTAAGATGAGGCGTTCTCAGCCTGTTCTCAGCTGGACTTTAAAGATGTCATTGAAATTGCTCAAAGAGCTGGAAGTTTTGCAGGTACTCCAGCCAACCTATCTCGCTCGGCTAATACCACCGAGAAACAATCGATGAACCCTCCTTCCTTTTCCTTATGGCTGTTTCTGGGAGGTTGCAGGCACCGTATGGCTGCTGCGTTTATTCAAATAACAGTCAATGCACTTAGTCATGTTCGCATGATAAGTAAGGTGCTACATAAATGTAAGTATTATTACATTTAGGGCTCATTAAACAATTGCAGTGTTTGTTTTGATTAGAAAAAAAATCAAATGATTTACCTAGAGGAAATCTATAAACGGTATTTACTTTTCCTGTATCGCAGCTCCGAACGTTGTATTGTTTCAGTGCAAAGCAGCAAACCTCACGCTGAAGTAGAAAATCTGCACACAGTCAATATTGTTAACACTGCTAATCATCTTTCCCGGTCTGCAGTCCCTCTGCTCTGTGACACTTCTTTAAAGTGACCGTGTTTATTTTCCCCCAGTTGCTAATGTGAGTTGAAAAAGTTGTTGCTAGTTTAAAGTAGATAAACCTGTTTCATCTTCGCACTGATTTTGGCTTGCTCATATAAGCGACTGGAGAGGAGGAGGAGGGGGGAAGTACTTGGAAAACCCTGTAGACACCTCCCTTTGATGCATGACCACCCCTCTGAGCACTTTCTGAAGATACTGGTGCAAAACGAAAGCCCCTGGTTGACTAAAGGGAAACCCTTTAGAGGATTCTGGGCTTTAATTGGAATTGTGTTTATTTCCTGCAGGATATCACCCTACTCACACAAGCCACAATTTTTTTTTAAATTCACATTTTTAACACATTTTGAGAAATGTTGGGAATCACACCCCGCATCTTTAGAAGCAGATAGTATTGGTGGGGGGGAACCAGCTACTCATTAAACACAGTGTATTCTGTTTATACATGGCTGTGCTTAAAACGGTGCAACTGTAATTTAATTTATTGAAGAGTCTTTTTGAAGATTTTAGTTTTCACCACGGACTGTTTTAAGTATTCAAAGATAAATTAGCTATGTGTTGGGAATTTTAAATTGTTAGATAAAGCAAATGTTGCTGTCTGTGGTGCCTGCTGAAATCTAGACGCAGGTAGTAGATGAACAGATGCACTGGCAGTGATTAGGACTTTAATGGCACCTCATGAAAAAGTAATCGATGCTTGGCTGTTTGTGCCTTGATATTTCAGTAGCTTTGAGTAATGCAAAACCGCCATTGTTTTTTTGGACAAGACAAATTCATTGTTTTTGTAGTTGTATAAGTCTCTTGCTCCCAATTTAAGAATTTGTAACTAGGACTTGGTTCACCTGAAACTCTCAACAATTTAATTATGCTGCAGCATTGGGAGCATTTTTAAAGAGTTAGCAGTCATATGTACTTGCCTTACAGTTAAATGAGGAAAGCCGAGCTCCATGGATAGGCAGAGCTCTCTTCGCCAGCCTCCGTATTACTTGTAAAATTACTAACGATAGAAAACATCTAATGGGGCTGCCAGCCCTTTCCTCAAACTTGAAAGTACTGTAGTACAGAAGGCCACCTGAATTCTTTGAAAGGTGGAAGTTTGAAAAGTTGGAAGCTCCTGTTGATGTCAAACTCCTAACATATCCTCCACTATCAACATCCTGGAGGTCACCATTAACCAGAAACTTAACTGGACCAGCCACATAAATACTGTGGCAACAAGAGCAGGTCAGAGGCTAGGTATTCTGTGGCGAGTGTCTCACCTCCTGACTCCCCAAAGCCTTTCCACCATCTACAAGGCACAAGTCAGGAGTGTGATGGAATACTCTCCACTTGCCTGGATGAGTGCAGCTCCAACAACACTCAAGAAGCTCGACACCATCCAGGACAAAGCAGCCCGCTTGATTGGCACCCCATCCACCACCTTAAACATTCACTCCCTCCACCATCGGTGCACCGTGGCTGCAGTCTGTACCATCTACAAGATGCACTGCAGCAACTTGCCAAGGCTTCTTCGGCAGCACCTCCCAAACCCGCGACCTCTTCCACCTAGAAGGACAAGGGCAGCAGGTGCATGGGAACACCGCCACCTCCAAGTTCTCCTCCAAGTCACACACCATCCTGAATTGGAAGTATATTGCCGATCCTTCATCGTCGCTGGGTCAAAATCCTGGAACTCCCTACCTAACAGCACTGTGGGAGTACCTTCACCACATGGACTGCAGCAGTTCAAGAAGGCGGCTCACCACCACCTTCTCTAGGGCAACTAGGGATGGGCAATAAATGCTGGCATTGCCGGTGACGCCCTGGTCCCATAAACAAATAAAAAAAGAAAATATGGTAAACTGGTCATCTCAGCCAGTGTACGGCCTTTAGTCTTTTTAAGTCTGAACATTGCTTTCAGTGTATGCAGGGGACACCGAGTGGGTGCACAGTCATATTGGATTTTACTTTCTGAAAATTTATTTCCCATTTTTTTCTCTTAATTATTCATTTCAGTGGTTACCCTTCTCCAGTACAACAGAAACAACTTGCAATTATATAGCACCTTTTAACTTAGTAAAATATCTCTAGGTGCTTCACAGGAGCGTTATCGAACAAAATTTGACCCTCTTTGCTCTAGTAGAAAATACACAGACAGACGCACCTTGTCTGCACTCATCTCGGTTTGTTTTGCTATAGGAATTGCTATTTACCCATTTGTTATTTTAAAGAGTTTCAGCTATCTATTTAGAATTTGTGGTAAACAGTAACTGATAAACTTGTTCCTAATTGAAATCTGCTCTAAGCAACTTATTTCTTCTGGTGACCCACTTTTTGGAATGACAAGATTTTCTTGTGCATCGACTTGAGAATGCTCTTTTTAAATTGAGATTAATATAATACACATACATCATTACATGCAGGAATCTTTTAAGTTTGCTAATGTATGTATGTACCCCAGAGAAATACCTGTTTTATCAACAATCGGTTTGGCTCTTTGTTCACCCCATAAGTATGGTATCTGCTAAATTCACAAAATTTCAGCTGTATTTCATGAAGCCTTTAGCCTGGAACTTTTCTGTCTGGACATAGCTAACCATTATTAACGAAATAGAATATGTTCAGTAATTTAACACCTGGACAATTAGATTTCATAAATTTGCTTTGGTTATATCTATCATTACTTCATATTTCCAGCTCTTTTTATCGGTAGTAAATGCAGCACATTAATTACTAGCATCAAATTACTGAATTCTAAATTTTTTAATTTAAAGATGATGAACATTATTCATTACATGGAAGTTATTTTGTGAACATCTACCACAGATTAATCAAAATCCATGTTCACGCTCACGTTACAAATTAAAATTCTGGATTGTTTTGATCTGAATTAATTTTGCTTTCCTCTCCATCTTCCTTTCCGAGGATGAATTGCCAGGCACGGCAACTACAGTGTGAATTGCAGTATTGACAGACAAGATCACTTTCACCAAGGAACTAATTTTTTTATTGAGACTATAAATAAATGATGCACAAACTGCTACAAAAGCAACACAGCACCATTTAAAATCTCGCTCGCACTCTCTCTCATCTCTCCGAATCTGTTTAGAGAATGAAATGTCACCTTCTGTCTTTACATAGTGCAATTCACCAGCATGTTTCCTTTTTTGTCTTTATGCTGATGGGTTTAAATAAATTACTCTTCTAAATTTACTGATGATTTACCACACTGGGATTTTGTCCAAGGTTTAGAGTACAAAGTGAAGCGTGTGCAGGATGTTTCACTGTCATGTACGTACTTTAGGACCAACAATTGAATTATGCATGGTTATGGAGGAGATACCTATTGCACCACCAGTTCACAATATACAGGTTCACCGTGGAATGAAACCAGTTTCATTTTGGTGTGAATATCTGGGTTCATGGGTGCTGTTTCAATGTGAATTTATTTTACAAACCGTCAACTGCCTCCTCTTTTTTCATGAAGGTATAGTTCTACATATGGCAGGTAGCTTCACTCAGTGGCCATTCTTCACGTACGAGGCCAGGCAGGGAATGGGGAGGTGGGTGGTTGATGATCGCAACCAAGCCCAATCCTGTCCTCATTTGACACACACATCTGTCCTTCCGGCATGAGCATCTGGATAATGATTAACAGTTGGAACCCTGGTCAACTTTTTTTTTTTACCCTTACCCACACCTAACCCAGGGGCATTATGTCTAACTGGGGCATCTCTACCACCACCCTTGCTGAGACCTCAGCACAGGACTTTCTGGTTATTGTGGCTCACCTACTGACTGCCTTAACAAGGGAGATGTCCGGGTCACCAGTTAGTGTGAAGTTCAATTATTTTTTTGCAATACAGACTACTGTAGTTTAATTGGGGATTATGTTTAATATTTGTTTTGGATTTGGACCATTGTCATCATTCTCAACTGCCGCCTTAAACCAAATGAGCTTTAGTGGAAGAGGCATCTTGCTGTTGGAAAAGGGTTAAATCACAAGTGCAAAAGGATAACTGAATA
Organism: Somniosus microcephalus; assembly: GCF_052327205.1. Classification (NCBI taxonomy): domain Eukaryota; kingdom Metazoa; phylum Chordata; class Chondrichthyes; order Squaliformes; family Somniosidae; genus Somniosus; species Somniosus microcephalus. The sequence goes on from NC_140998.1 coordinate 142,057,857, forward strand.
ATATCTTATTTTGGGAATGGTAGCATAGTGGTTCTGTTACTGGACTAGTAATCCCAGAGGCATGAACTGATGATCTGGGGAGTTCAAATCCCACCATGGCAGCTGGGGAATTTAAACTCAGTTAATTAAATAAATCTGGAATAAATCTGGAATATAAAAGCTAGTATCAGTAATGGTGACCATGAAACCACCGGATTGTCTTAAAAACCCATCTGGCTGACTAATGTCATTTTGAGGAAGGAAATCTGCCGCCCTTACCTGGTCTGGCCTATATGTGACTCCAGACCCCACAGCAATGTGGTTGACGCTTAACTGCCCTCTGAAATGGCCTAACAAGCCACTCAGTTGTACCAAACTGCTACGACAAAGTCACTGTGGGAGTACCTTCACCACACGGACTGCAGCGGTTCAAGAAGGTGGCTCACCACCACCTTCTCGAGGGCAATTAGGGATGGGCAATAAATGCTGGCCTTGCCAGCGACGCCCACATCCGGCGAATGAATAAAAAAAAAGACATAATTTATGTTGTTTCTCATCCCAACTGCTTTCCTCACTGAGGGCGTGAGTTGGATCCTTACTGCTTTTATAGCTGGCTCATTGGAACAGTCTTACCAGACTTTCGCATCTTTTACAGAAAAGAAAGAAATACTTGAATTTGTATAGTGCTTCCTGCCACACATCATCGAGACAGCTCAAAGGCATTCACACTTGATTGATTTTTTTGGATTGCAGTGACTGTTGTTACATAGGCAAGGGCGGCAATGACTCTGCGTCAAAGTATCTCAAACAGCAATGAAATAAAAGAATGACCAGTTCATCTGTATGTTTTTTAGTGGCATTGGTTGAGGGAATGTTGATCAGGATTTCCCAGAGAACATCCTGATCTTCTTTGAATAGTGCCTGGGTATCTTTAACGTCAACCTGAACCATAGGAATGAGATGTTAAGCCTCAGTTTAACATCTCATTCAAAGGTAGGTATCTTCAATAATGCAGCCCTCTCTGTGGTGCAGCCTAAGCTATGAACACAAGCCCTGGTTTAGGCTTTCAACCCACAAGATTCTGACTTAGAGGTGAGAGTGCTATCCAGAGACTTGAGCAGAAAACTCTAGGCTGACTCTCCAGTGCAGTACTGAGGAAGTGCTGCACATTTAGAGGTGCTGTCTTTTGGATAAGACTTTAAACCAAGGCCCCGTCTTCCCTCTCGGGTAGATGTAAAAGATCCTATGGTAGTATTTCGATGATGAACAGGGGAGTTATCCCCTGTGTCCTGGCCATTTATCCCACAATCAACATCACTAAAACATAATCTGGCCATTATCACATTGCTGTTTGTGGGATCTTGCTGAGCGCAAATTGGCTACACATTTCCTACATTACAACAGTGACTACACTTCAAAAATACTTCATTGCCTGTAAAGCGCATTGGGACATCCTGAGGTCATGAAAGGCGCTATATAAATGCAAATTTTTCTTTTCTTTCTTTACCTGAGCCAAAGTGACACTTAAAAATTGTAGGTGACTTTGATGCAGAATCCAAGAATAACTGGTCCTCTGATATGTCTCCTCATTGCTAAGCAAAACTGCTTGGCCTGTACTCAGTGCCTCTCCATAATGACACAGGCCAAACCAGGGAGCTCGCCTCGTGAGGCAAACCTAATCAATGGAATTGCACAAATACCGTGTCACTCACGGCCCGATGTTTTTTTGTTTTCTTTGGTAGTTTTCGATTATATTAAACATTTTGAAAAATGGGGAATAATAATTGTATGGATGTTCCTTTCACATTTCCACCATGTCACTGTTTCATACCTGTGAAAACAAAATTCATATTTTCCATTTGTGAAAGTATTGATTAATCGCCCCTCCTCACAGGAATTCCTGCAGTGCGGGGCCCGCAGTGAACCAAGAATGATCAGAGGTCAGTGGGGCACCAGATTATCAGGGAAACCGCAGATACTGGTCTTTATATGGGGGGGCGGGGAGGGGGTGGGGGGGGGAATACATAGATATATTTTGTTTTACATTTTTCTTTTTGTAAAGAAATCACTAATGCCTATAGAATAAATATGATATCAAACTGGCATCGTACTGCTACCACTGCCATAATGTATATTTAGATAATTTGTAATTGGTTCTATAACTGTTTCTTTATAAAGTGAAGATAAATATCTGGAACTCAGTACTAAGATTACCATTTACTTGGGGCATGTGTGTTGCATAGTGCAATGTTCTTGACGCTGATCAGTCTGCCTTGAACTGTTGACTTGTGGGTAGAATTGTGAGTTGTAAAAAGATATGAACTGGTATATTGTAATAATTGCATTCTGTGAATCAGCAGTTAAGTAACTTAAAGGTGAAGGAAATCAGGGAGTAATATTGCTGTGGAGAAAAAATGGACTTTAAAAACGATGCCAATATTATTGCCGGGAGAGAGAACTTTGAGTTTGATCTACATCCCTGCTGGTCATTCCGGTCACAACACTGACTGAGAGGGTCCTGAAGCAGTTCGCTAGGAATTAGTGCATGCTGTGACTTCAAACCAACCTGAGCCTCAGGACCCTGGGAAACCTCGCTACAGGTTGGGGATGGATGACCTTGAACCAGGGAGGCATAACATGAGGGTTTCCATTTTCCTTATTATCTCTATTTCTGAAGCCCTTTGGGATTTTTTTAAACATATTAAATATGCTATATAAATGCATGTTGTCTCTATGCCAGTCAGAAATAAATGTCAATCAATTTTTTTCTGTAACATTGGAAAATGCTTTGGATAAAACGTACTCTTCCTGGATTTTCCTTTTTTGAAATGGCAATATTCAGTTCATTGTCATCGACACCCAAGTTAGCATTTTGAAAATGCCACTCTCCAGGATTTTCATTGTTTTGCTGTAATATTGATGTAATTTATTTGTTTATCCATTTCCTTTCTGTATGAGTATTTTTATATAATGCATTGTTATCACTAGGCATATTTAGCATTTTGACACCTATTCGCTTGAGGAAAACTTGAGCCGGTATGTTTTAATATTGTCTGATGCTTTTGGTTCCGCACTTCAAATTCAAATTCAACAGGTATGATTTATTTGTGATTACCAGACTTGACCCCCAGTGCATATGTTTCCGAAAAGGGTGCACCAGGGGATCTAAAAAGTCTCGAGATTCTGCCCTTCTTACTAAGTTTCTGTATTTCTAACACAGTATCTCTGTACACTAATAAAGATTGTCTTTCAGAAGCTGGGACAGAAGGAGTGTGTCAATATTTGAGGTCTTATACAGCTCAAAACACTCACTCTCGACATAGTGCTCTCTCAGGACACACGAGTTATATATAGCTTAAAGTGCAGCCCCCAGACACAGCCTCAATTTGGAAGGGCAAAACGTAGTTATATTGTAGGGTGTTCTCGTGTATCTAGAAGGACCAATGTATTGACAACCTGGTGACACCATTTATAATCTGGGCTTATTTGCATTTTTGGCTTTAATCTATCTGCAGTCCTATGAAATAGCTCATATTACTTTATGTAATAAATGCAGCATAGGCTTCTACTGAAAGCTTTCTTTTGTTTTAGAAAAAGCTGAGATCTTATGTGGCAGCATGGTAAAGCTGCCAACTGGCCGGCAAATAATGGGTCAGACCTTCAATTTCTCATTAAATATCAGTGCTAATGTGCAGCTGTTCTTGCTCAGTTTAATTAAAGTCACAATGAGCTGCTGGTCCAGAGTCTCCTGTATTTGCAATTGTGATCTGTTAGCATCTTTGCCATGGAGAAGTTTGTTTTTGTTGTGACATGGTGATAATTTCAAGAGTCTGTGGAGCCCATGTTTAAAGCCAACAAATAAATTAAAAGCCATCTGCTGTGCTGGGTGAATCAACAAAAATAAAGTTGCGCGTGCAAGCACTCTTCCTTAACCGGATAGCCTACTAGAAGTGCTATCGCCTGTGCAAGTCTATCTTGAGATTTAAATTATCAAACGTCACTCGCCTGTGCCTATTATTGTAATTCTAGTCTGCAATTGTTGCCCTGTTAAATTCTTTATCCTAGCACTTGTGGAATCACATCAGTGTTTCAACTTTCTCTTCGTACACCGATGGGTCACTTGGTGCAGTGATACAAGGCTGTTTATCTTCTGATATTTAAAAAAAAATGTTTGGTTAGGTCAGGATGTGTTGCTCATTTGGGATAATTTGGTCAGTCCGTTTGACTGCAGGTTGTTTTTCTTGATGATTTGAATAACCAGATTTTGCATGTCCTGTTGAATGGTCCCTCAAGTGGTTAAGTATTTGACACCCAGGCAGAAGGAAATGAGTTTGAGCTACTTGATTACTTGGCACTTAAACTTAATTGCCTAAGTTACTTAGTTTAATGAATTACATTAATACTGCTGGGACTTGGTGCATAGAACCTCATTTTCTAAATACGGTCTGCTTTAACTGTAAACTGGTTTCCTCCTCACCGCATCCTTACTGTGTTGAAATCTAGACTTATCAGTGTCTCCTGTTCTCACTAATTCCTTTAAAACTGTGGAACTCTTCGTTTTTGGATTTTTACTTCCCTAACCTTGCTCATGTACCTCTCCAAAGACCACTCCCATTAGCCACTTGATTCTCTATAAACAGCGTGCCTTTACCCACCTAATATCCAGATAATTGCAGTGAGCCCAAAGGATGAATTAGGGCTGCCATCCCTCCTGGATTGGCCTGCAGGCTCCCAGAACTGAAGATCGCTCTCCTGGGCACTACTGCTAACAGCCCGGATGCAAAGTACTTGGTATTGGCAGTTCGATTTAGGGTTTGTCAAACTTGTTTCTAAATTGCAGTTTTGCTACAATGAGATGCAACGACCTGCAATTGTTCTAATTTAATAATAATCATGATTTAATGGACATTCCTAGGCTTACTGTCCACATTATAGATTCGATATATTGAATGGAGAGTAAATTTCTGTAGGTGGGGGATTCAATCCGTTGGCGATGATGATCAACCCTCCAGGAATACATCCAACCAGAGATGGCAATCCTAGGCTGAATAGAAACTGTTGTCACTGTATTGTCTTCAGGCTATATTATGTGATCACACGTTGTCTGCTTGACTTCTGAAGATGTTAGAATAAACACTCTATTAGACTGTGGGTTAGACTATCCACCAGCAACAGAGGTAAATAAATCATAATAAAGACAAACAACAGACTTGGAGGAATATAGATTCACCAGAATGATCCCAGGACTTAAAGGGTTACATTATGAGGACAAGTTGTCCTGCCTTTACCTCCTTCTTAAGAATGTAACAAACTAACAGTTGCATCTCTTGCACTTAAAGCACACAGTAATACTGGCCCAGAGACATGATCCCTAATCATAACTTTATGTAATCGTTAACTGCTAACTTTCTATGGAAATTCCTGGCTCCCTGTCTCTGTTTTCGGGACTGCTAATTTGGGACAGGTTGGCCCGAGGTATACTTTACTATATTTTTTGAGGGCCCACCCAGAAAAAAGGAAATCAAATATGTATTTCATGATTGATTGTATTGAGCTGTCAAATACCACCGGATTTCCAAAGGATATTTGCTGGTCAGGGTAATCTTTTGCAAAAGCAGAATGCTGCGGATGTTGGAAATCTGAAATAAAAACAAAAAATGCTGGAAATACTCAGCGGGCCAGGCAGCATCTGTGGAGAGAGAAACAGAGATAATGGGCTGGATTTTCCAAACCCTGAGGAGGTGGGCATGGAGGAGAGACAGCCGGTAAACTTGGAGAAAGTGGGGGTGCATGGCAAACTCTTCCCTCATCCCACCTCCTTGCCCATTTTCCAGGAAGCAGGAAGATGTGCAGCTTTGGGTCCCATCTCCTGGAGGCGGGAAAGGCATTTAATCCTGTTAACAGGTAGTTAACAGGCAGAAAAAAGGATTAGTGCCATTTTACCTTCACAGGTGAAGGCTTCCCGACCTCGGAGAACCCCGCCGGGCTGGAGGAGACGTGGAGGAGGTCTGCAGTGGTCGGAGTCACCTGGAAGTAAGGTGTAGAGGTGAGTGATGGGTGCAAGTGTGGAGTGGTAAGTATGCAAGGTGAGTGATAAGTTTTAAAAAAGTGTTCACTTACCTTGTTTTCCTTCCATAACCTTTAGCCGCAGAGGATCCATCAGACATCTGAAATTTACAAATTTGCAATGTTTGAGGAGTCCTCACATCAAAGACTCATCAAACTAAAGAGAATGTCAGTGTTTGACAGCTTCACAGAGCTGTCAAACACTGTCATTTCTTCTTTCAAGATAGCACATCTGACATTGACATGATCTGTCAGTGACTTCTTCCCTAATTGGCCTGCTGAGCCCGCAGGGCGGGCTGAACAAGCTGAACAAGCTCAATCAGGGGGAAAATCCCTCTGAATGGTCAGGCGAGGATGGAGGCAGGACATTGACACGACAAGCAGCAGTCCCGCCTCCAACTTGCCTCCATTCACAAAATTCAGCCCAATGTTTCAGGTCGATGACCTTTCGCCTCTTGTACCCTTTCATACTGTTAAATAAAATCCCAGCACCTATAGAGATAAATGTCATGGATGCCTTTGGACAGAACAATGCTTTGTACTTAACAAGCTTTAAAGTATTAAAGTTACCTTCACATCAATTTTCAGGCACACCCTCCTGAAGTGTATCAGTCAGGCTGTTTTTTTTCTTTTAATTGAAACTGGTTGTAGCCCTGTAGGTACCAGAACAAGCAAGAAGCAAACAATTACTATAAGACACCATGGACAAAATGTTTCATTTTTGTCACAGCCCTTGCCTCCCTCAGTCCTTCCTCCTTCAATTATTGGGCCTTTAAACTCAGTCTTGGTGTCAGCTAAATGCTACGACATGATTTAACTTGCTGCTTTTCTACATTTTACAAGCTTGATGGTGCCTTGCATTGTGGGTTTTGGCCTTTCACCTGAGATGCTCACTAAGAACCTCTCCCAGCAGCAGTAATGGTGAGGAGCAAGTCAGAGACGGATATATTCTCGGCTATAATGGGAATTACTGGGAGCCCTGGAGGAGAACATGAAAATATATTTTTACATAGAATTTCATAGAATATACAGCACAGAAACAGGCCATTCGGCCCAACTGGTCTGTGCTGGTATTTATACTCCACACGAGTCTCCTCCCATTCCATCTACCTCATCTCAGCCTCTCAGCGTTTCTTTCTATTACCTTTTTCTCTCATATACTTCTCTAGTTTACTTTTGAAAGCATCTGGGCTATTTGCCTCAAACACTTCCTGTGTTAGCGAGTTCTACATTCTAACCACTCCGAGTAAAGAAATTTCTCCTTACTCCCCTACTGGATCCTATTTTTATATATTCGTTCCTGGATGTGGGCGTCGCTGGCAAGGCCAGCTTTTATTGCCCATCCCTAATTGCCCTTGAGAAGGTGGTGGTGAGCCGCCTTCTTGAACTGCTGCAGTCTGTGTGGTGAAGGTACTCCCACAGTGCTATTAGGGAGAGAGTTCCAGGATTTTGACCCAGTGACGATGAAGGAATGGCAATATATTTCCAAGTCAGGATGGTGTGTGACTTGAAGGGGAACTTGCATGGTGGTGTTCCCAAGTGCCTGCTGCTCTTGTCCTTCTAGGTGGTAGAGGTCACGGGTTTGGGAGGTGCTGTCGAAGAAGCCTTGGCGAGTTGCTTCAGTGCATCTTGTAAATGGCACAAACTGCAGCCACAGTCCAATGGTGGAGGGAGTGAATGTTTAAGGTGGCGGATGGGTTGCCAATCAAGCGGGCTACTTTGTCCTGGGTGGTGTCGAAGTTTTGAGTGTTGTTGGAGCTGCACTCATCCAGGCAAGTGGAGAGTATTCCATCACACTCCTGACTTGTGCCTTGTAGATGGTGGAAAGGCTTTGGGGAGTCAGGAGGCGAGACACTTGCTGCAGAATACCCAGCCTCTGACCTGCTCTTACAGCCACATTATTTATGTGGCTGGTCCAGTTAAGTTTCTGGTCAATGGTGACCCCCAGGATGTTGATGGTGGGGGATTTGGCGATGATAATGCCATTGAATATTCGAGGGGCCATGGTTAGACACTCGCTTGTTGGAGATAGTCATTGCCTGGCACTTGTATGGCGCGAATGTTACTTGCCACTTATCAGCCCAAGCTTGAACGTCGTCCAGGTCTTGCTGCATGCGGGCATGGACTGCTTCATTATCTGAGGAGTTGCGAATGGCACTGACCACTGTGCAGTCATCAGTGAACATCCCCATTTCTGACCTTATGATGGAGGGAAGATCTTTGATGAAACAGCTGAAGATGATTGGACCTAGGACACTGCCCTGAAGAACTCCTTCAGCAATGTCCTGAAGAACTCCTGCAGCAATGTCCTGGGGCTGAGATGATTGACCACCAACCACCACAACCATCTTCCTTTGTGCTAGGAATGACTCCAGCCAGTGGAGAGTTTTCTCCCTGATTCCCATTGACTTCAATTTTACTAGGGCTCCTTGATGCCACACTTGGTCAAATGCTGCCTTGATATCAAGGGCAGTCACTCTCACCTCACCACTGGAATTCAGCTCTTTTGTCCATGTTTGGACCAAGGCTGTAATGAGGTCTGGAGCCAAGTCATAGTTGAGCAGGTTATTGGTGAGTAAGTGCCGTTTGATCGCACTGTTGACAACACGTTTGCTTTGCTGATGATTGAGAGTAGACTGATGGGGCGGTAATTGACCAGATTGGATTTGTCCTGCTTTTTGTGGACAGGGTATACCTGGGCAGTTTTTCATATTGTGGGATAGATGCCAGCATTGTAGCTGTACTGGAACAGCTTGGCTAGATGCACAGCTAGTTCTGGAGCACAAATCTTCAGCATGACAGCCGAGATGTTGTCGGGGCCTGTAGCCTTTGCTGTATCCAGTGTGCTCAGCCATTTCTTGATATCATGTAGAGTGAATCAAATTGGCTGAAGACTGACTTCTGTGATGGTGGGGTCCTCAGGTGGAGGCCGATATGGATCATCCACTCGGCACTTCTGGCTGAAGATGGTTGCAAATGCTTCAGCTTTGTCTTTTGCATTTGCGTGGTGGGCTCCGCCATCATTGAGGATGGGGATATTCATGGAGCCTCCTCCTCCCGTTAGTTGTTTAATTGTTCACCATTCGCGACTGGATGTGGCAGGACTGCAGATGATCTGCTCCGTTGATTGTGGGATCGCTTTGCTCTGTCTATAGCATGCTGCTTCCGCTGTTTAGCATTCATGTAGTCCTGTGTTGCAGCTTCCCCAGGTTGGCACCTCATTTTTAGGTACGCCTGGTGCTGCTCCCGACATGCTCTTCTACACTCCTCATTGAACCAGGGTTGGTCCCCTGGCTTGATAGTAATGGTAGAGTGAGGGATATGCCGGGCCATGAGATTACAGATTGTGGCGGAATACAATCCTACTGCTGCTGATGGCCCACAGCGCTTCATGGATGCCCAGCTTTGCGCTGCTAGATCTGTTCTGAATCTATCCCATTTAGCACGGTGGTGGTATCACACAACACGATGGAGGGTGTCCTCAGTGTGAAGATGGGACTTTGTCTCCACAAGGACTGTGCTGTGGTCACTGCTACCAATGCTACCATGGACAGATGCATCTGCAACAGGTAGCTTGGTGAGGATGAGGATATGTAGGTTTTTCCCTCGTTTTGGTTCTCTCTCTGGCAACTATGTCCTTCAGGACTTGGCCAGCTTGGTCAGTATTTGTGCTACCGAGCCACTCTTTGTGATGGACATTGAAGTTCCCCCACCCAGAGTACATTCTGTGCCCTTGCTACCCTCAGTGCTCCTTCCAAGTGGTGTTCAGCATGGAGGAGTACTGATTCATCAGCTGAGGGAGGGCGGTAGATGGTAATCAGCAGGAGCTTTCCTTGCCCATGCTTGACCTGAAGCAATGAGACTTCACAGGGTCTGGAGTCAATGTTGAGGACTCCCAGCTTTGTAGCCACAGTATTTGTGGCTGGTCCTGTTAAGCTTCTGGTCAATGCTGACCCCCAGGATGTTGTTGATGGGGAATTGGGTGATGGTTATGCTGTCGAATGTCGAGGTGTGGTGGTTAGACTCTTGTTGAAGTGTAGTGGATGAGCCCTATTAAAAAGCACTGCTGGAAGGTCCTTTCTGCCTGTTAGAGCTGTGAGTTACTGACTGAGTTTATCACACTGGGGCAAACCAATTTCAGAAAAGGGCCCTAATTATAATGAGCTTCTTGAATCGCTATGACATGTGCCCTGGATGCTTATGGAGGAGCCCAATCCAATATGGTCAAGTGCGCCACCTGCTATATTGGACACTTAGTGCTACACACATTTTACAGGCATAAAATGTGCACCTAACGAAATTCTAGGCCCACGATCCTCCTTCCTTCCTCCATGCCGCTAACCACAATAGACTTGCCTCCAGCATGACTCACGCTGTCTAATAGTTTGCTGTGTATCCTGGACCTTCAAAATAGTTAAGCAATGAAATTGAGTAAAAATATAATGGAATATAGTATATTGATTTATATAGAAAAATGTACAAAATCGCAGAATTCAACCATAAAAATAGCAATGAAAAGTTTTGAATACAATTTTATTGAAACACTTGTGCATTACATGGCATAATCCTATTCTAAAAGATGCATATCCTCTCGCCCAACATGAGCAATGCCATGAGAGATCCACCGTGCGTGCACGTGTGTGTATGTGATATACGCATATACACACACCAAATTGATAAACTGGAGTGATTTCAAGATTGTCATCTCATTTGAATTCAGATGACTGTTGTAAGCTCATTCAATTTGAAATGTCATCTAAACCCCTGGATGCAATACCTGCTTTATAATAACTGCTCGTTATTCATTACTCCCTAATAGTCTGCCTCATGACTTCTTATGAATTCAAGATGCAGGTTATAAATTATACTTCTATTTTAAGATGACTGCATAATGGAAGATACAGTCTGGTAATCTGTGGGATACAAATTGCATTTCACAAGAGAACATTACTTGGGGAAAATAGGTGTGGATTTACAAATCTGCAAGGTTTACCAAGAGCTAACCTCCAGTAAATGGGTGCAGCATGAAGCAATGAGGAGCCCTTTGCTCTTTAAAAATGTCTCTTCAAACATGATGACAGCACACGGCACCGCGTGCGGAAATCCTGCACCCACAACAATCTCTCAAGGTGGTGGCAGCTCTGTTGTTGTGGTGGTTACGGGTACAAATTAGAAACTGTGGAAGAGGCAGCAGAGAGATTAAAATACCAACATAGAAGAATGACGGACAGGTAAAGACCCGCCACCAGCATCACCAGAAACAAATTGACTGGCCATTGGTCTCATCGCTCTTTGTGGAATCTTGCTGGGTGCAGAATGCTGCTGCCTTTGCAGAGCAGTCACTGAATTTCAAAGTAACTTGATGAGTATGAACCACTTGAGCTCTGAGATGCTGTATAACTGCAATTCTTTCTATGTCGTCTACTGTTTTTGTAGCTGCTTTAATCATGAGTGGTTAGGAGCGCCATTGCAGAAAGTTTCATTCTAAATAAGAGTCAACTTTTATTATTTTACGAGAATATCTTATTCAGTCACCTGCTCCTCACAGTTTTTTGTTTCAGTTTTATTCCAGTGTTAATACAGAGGCTGCATTATGAAGGCCAATGAGTTCTGGGCTGTCTTTGTGTAACTCGCGATGAGAAGTGAGTTGTGATCAGTGTTAGAGATGGATTGTAAATTCTATTCCACAGGTTTTTGGTTTACATCACAATTAAAAAATAAAATTTTGAAGGGGAAGGAACTAGTTTGGGGGAGAAATTCGGTATCGCCCCGTTTGGGGCGCAATTATCGACCGGGCGCAAAGTTTAGCGCCTGGCGCTAATTATCGCATCTGACTGCAAACTTGGCTTCTATCACCCCTGGAGGTGATTAAAGCGCTAAATCAGGCACTACACACCTCTCAAGGCGCTAACGCCGAGGAGTGAGGCGCTACCTCCGAGTGCTGATGAAGCTCATGTGATGTCAGTCAGCAATGGAACACAGACACACTGGCGCCGGCCAGTTCTTAAAGGGGAGGGTCGATTTTGCTCTCCATCCACACCCTGCTCATTGCAGCCTTGAATCTCGGGCTGGAGAAACCTGTACATCAAATCTGCTGGAAAGAACAATGGAGAGGTCCAGGGAAAGAGCTCAGAGTGCAGCCCCCATAGTCTCTTCTAAATCGATGCAAGGAAGATCAAATCAAAATGAACCTGCAAAGTGCTGCTCAGTACCCAAAACTTCTCAACACAGCGTTGAATATCTCCAGAAGTCTCTCTCTCAGAATGCGTGGTGCAAAAATGTCACCGACAAAAAAAGGCAGGAAGTGGTCACCTTTTAAATAGCGCTCCGCCAGTCCCTTCCCGACTGCAAAATGCTCCCATCAACCTGTCGTTGCTTGCGGCAGGCGGTAAGGCAGGGGGCGCCACTCAATATCCGGTCCGGGGTGCTACCGGGGCGTTGCACGCTCGACTGATGTCATGATCTGCAGGCGCAGGAGATCGTGGCGGTAGTGTTTAGCGCTGCCGCAAAATGTCTGGTTAATTTCGCGAGTAGCGCAAACATCACTGCGCCCGGGCACTTGTTGCTTTGCGCCCCATTAGTGCCCTCTTAAGGAGCTAACGGGAGGCGCAAACCAACCGAATTTTTCCCCCTTTCAGTAAAATATTTCCGTTACCCGCAACACCTGGGGGGAGGGAAAAAATGTAATCAATGAAAGACCTTTACTACAAGTTAACCTTATTAAGTGTCTTTTCAGTTTTATGTTACTAACTGATCTGCTGTGGCATTACTTGGTTGAACAGAAATTTTCTCCAATTAAATATTGGGAAGACTGAAGCCATTGTTTTTGGTCCCTGCCACAAACTCCGTTCCCTAGCCACCGACTCGATCCCTCTTCCTAACATCTGTCTGAGGCTGAACCACGCTGTTTGCAACCTTGGTGTCATATTTGACCCTGAAATGAGCTTCTGATCACATATCCGCAGCATAACTAAGACCGCCTATTTCCACCTCCGTAACATCGCCCGTCTCCACCCCTGCCTCATCTCATCTGCTGCTGAAACCCTCATCCATGCCTTTGTTACCTCTAGACTTGACTATTCCAACGTACTCCTGGCTGGCCTCCCACATTCTACCCTACGTAAATTTGAGGTAATTCCAATACTCGGCAGCCCATGTCCTAACTCGCACCAAGTCCCGTTCACCCATCACCCCTGTGCTCGCTGACCTACTTTGGCTCCTGGTTAAGCAACGCCTCGATTTCAAAATCCTCATCCTTGTTTTCAAATCCCTCCATGGCCTCACCCTTCCCTATCTCTGTAATCTCTTTCAGCCCCACAACCCCTCGAGATATCTGCAAACCACTAATTCTACCCTCTTGAGAGCATCCCTGATAATAGTCGCTCAACCTTTGGTGGCCGTGCCTTCTGTTGCCTAGGCCATTAGCTCTGGAATTCCCTGCCTAAACCTCTCCACCTCGCTACCTCTCTTTCCTCCTTTTAAGACGCTCCTTAAAACCTACCTCTTTGACCATCTGCCCTAATTTCACCTTGTATGGCTCAATGTCAAATCTTTTGTCTTAGTACTCCTGGGAAGTGCCTTGGGATGTTTTACTATGTTAAAGGCACTAGATAAATACAAGTTGTTGTTCCATCCTGCCTCTTTCTCACAGATGTGGTACCTTGTGCATCACAATGTATAGACTCCTCATCCCACCTGAAACCATGTGATCTCCTGGGAGAGGCAAGAAAACAGGTAAAAACCCAGGCCAATTTGGGGGGGAAAAAATCTAGGAGATTCCTCTCCGACCCCTTTAGGCAATCGCAACTCATCCAGACGATCACTCTGGCCGTGATTAAAGTTACCAGGCACCTACTTCTTGTATGAGGTGATATCCGCCCCAGCCAGAAACGGGTTCAGCTCTCACTTGAAGGAATTCTGTGAATTGACGTCCACCGCATGAGCTGGCAGCCTGTTCCAGAGGTCCACACTATTCTCTGGGAAAAGAACTAAATTTGAGCCAGAACATGAGAATTAAAGCATAAAGAACGGCAGTAAGGAAAATTAGAAGTGAAACAACAAGATTGAGAATAGATAAGAAAGAAGCAAGAACTAGCTTTTATATAGTGCCTTTCAGGACCTTAGGACATCCAGAAGCATTTCATAGCCATTGAAATACTTTTTTGAACTGTTGATATGTGGGCAAATGTAGCCAATTTGTACACAGCAAGGTCCCGCAAACAGTAAAGGAGGTGAATAGCTAGTTAGTCTGTTTTTGACAGTGTTCGTTGAGGGAAGAATGTTGGTCAGAATGTCAGGAGAGCGCTCTGTTCTTTAAATAATTTCATGAGATCTTCTACATCCGGACTGGGCCTCTTAAAGGTGAGACATTAAATCAACATCTTGCACAATGCAGGACTCCCTCAGTACTGCACTGAAGCGTCAACCGAATTATGAGCTCAGGTCCTGGAGTAGGGCTTGAGCCCACAACCTTCTGACTGAGAGGCGAGTGTGCTTCCACGGAGTCGAGCTGACTCTAGAAGCAGAAGTCAAGTGGCAACGAGAGATTGAGAAGGCGGAAAAATTGTAATACATAAATGTGAAATGTAATCTTTAAATCAGTTTTTTTTCATCATGGATATATATGACTGAGAACATGGCAAGAAAATTTGAAAACCGGTTTGTTGCTTTCATACATTTCACTTGTGTCTTTACACCTTTGTGTCCCACAAAAATATACAGCCAAGACCAGGGCAAAATTACTGAGCGGGAAGGGAGAGAATCCTATGGAAGAAAGTCTGTCTATAATGTGGAATCACTGTGCAATGATGTTGAGGCCAATAGATCTCTACTGGCAATAGTAATCAACATAGAAAGCAAGAGAGTCAGGTGGCATAGTATCCCCAACCAGGAGCTGACCTCTTGCCTTCAATGTTCAAAAACTTAGGGGTAATAATCTAATGGTGTATCTCTGCAGTAGTAATTCTGAATGCTAGGTTCTTTAGAAACCAACCCATGTACATTGTGGGACGGTTTCTGCGTTAACTTGTCCCATTTTAGAATGACTGCAGTTCATGACTGCAGTTCATGACTATCAGCTAGTGGTTGTACCTTCCTCCATAGATATCAAAGGTCCTCACTGCTTTACTGACTTCGACATCAAGCAGTAAGATGGCTATCACCAATGGTAAAACTATATTATGTGTGTGCGGCCGTCAGTAATGGCACTGGTGCCAGAGGCACTTGTGAAGTTGCTGTTGGTGGTAAATCGGCAATATAAATGTTGTAGGAATTGACGAATTCCTAACCAATAACTGAGGTTGACTCAGGAGATCAATCAAACAGGTCTTTAATGTAAGACTAAACGAGTTCCAACAGTTTGTTGAGATCGATACAGGAGAACCACGAAAACAGGTCTTAACAAGATGGAGATTCCACGAGGACTGCCTGGACAGTCACGTGGTTTGCGACGTGCCATCATCGCGTTTGCCCGCGTTTTCCCGCGTTCTTAAAGGGGCCACGCCCCGTACATACAAACACTATATACAAAACACAGTAATGTCTAACACAATGGTACAGGCTTAGGCTGGTGTTAGAACATCGTTAAAGGGAATTATATACAGTTGCCCAAAGTAATTCAGTGGCTTCGCCACATGCGCCCCCCCAGAATTCGCTTTAACGGACAAAGTCAAACGGTGTGGGGGTCTGATGAGCCTGTCAGAACAACTCCTGTACTCCTGAGGCGGAGGCTGTTGGGCGGTTGGAGGTCTGGCAGGCGGTTGCACTTGGTCTGCTGTAACGGCGATGGGTGGCCGACCCCGTCTTGGCGGTTGTGCTGTCTCGACGGGGCGGTCGAGGTCCAGATGTGCTGGCTTTAAGCAATCGACCGAAATGTGGTCCGGTTTACCACCGACATCCACCGTGAAGGTTTTGTCCCCTGCCTCCAACATGCGGAAGGGACCAGTATATGGGGCCTCGAGTGGATCCCTATGAGCATCATGGCGAATAAAGACGTACTCAGCCTTGTGAAGCTCCGGGGGACCGTGCGAACTCTGCAGCCCGTGGTGCGAAGTGGGCACCGGTGCGAAGCATCTGGCCGCCTCCTGGTGACTAGTAAGCTGGTCAGACGCGGACCATGTCTTCGTCGAAGCTGGCAGGAAATCCCCCAGGACTCGCAGCGGCTGACCATACATCAGCTCTGCTGATGAAGAGCGAAGGTCTTCTTTGGGGGCCGTGCGAAGGCCCAACAGGACCCACGGTAGCTTGTCTGCCCATCCAGCGTCCTGGAGGCTGGCCCTCAGGGCGGCTTTCAGTGATCAGTGGAAACGTTCACAGAGGCCATTCGCCTGTGGGTGGTAGGCTGTGGTGCGATGTAATTTGACACCGAGTCCTTGGGCCACTGCATTCCAGAGTTTGGAGGAAAACTGCGGTCCTCTGTCGGAAGAAATATCTGCGGGCACTCCGAACCGGGCGACCCAGGTGGAAATGAACGCCCTGGCCACGTCCGCCGAAGTAGTGGATGAGAGGGGAACCGCCTCCGGCCATCTGATGGTGCGGTCAACCATGGTCAGGATGTGTGAAAAACCAAGGGAGGGTGGGAGTGGTCCTACCAGGTCCACATTGACATGGTCAAAACGTCGCTCCGGAACTGTGAAGGTGGCCAACGGAGCTTTGACGTGGCGCTGTACTTTGGCCTTTTGGCAGACCACGCAGGTGTTGACCCAGTCGCGGACATCCTTGTGCATGCCATGCCATACGAATTTCGCTGACATCAGCTTCTGAGAGGCCTTCATTCCTGGGTGTGACAACCCATGTATGACGTCGAACACTTTATGGCGCCAGACGACCGGCACGACCGGGCGAGGGTCCTGTACGGAGACGTCACACAACAGCATGGTACCTGCCGAATGGAACTTGACGTCGGCCAACCGGAGGCCAGTGACGGTCGTTCTGCAGGCTTGGACTTCTGGGTCTGAGGCTTGGTCCGCTGCCATAAGGGCGTAATCGATGCCCAAATGAATCGTATTGACGGTCGCGTGGGAGAGGCAGTCTGCCACCAGGTTGTCCTTACTGGCCACGTGCTGTATATCCGTGGTAAATTCGGATATGTAGGTCAGTTGACGTTGCTGTCGGGATGACCATGGTTCGGCGGCCTTGGTCATGGCAAAAGTTAGTGGCTTATGGTCTACAAAGGCGGTGAAAGGACGTCCTTCCAGGAGGAAGCGAAACTGGCGGATGGCCAGAAAAAGGGCGAGCAACTCCCGGTCGAACGTGCTATACGCGCTCTCGTTCCGCCGTAGTTGACGGCTGAAGAATGCCAACGGCTGCCACATCCCGTTCACCCACTGCTCTTGCACGGCGCCGATGGCGTAGTCTGACGCGTCGGTGATGAGGGCGATGCGCCAGCATGGTTGCGTTGGCTAAGGCGCTTTTGGTGTCGTCGAACGCTCGGGCCATGTCGTCCGTCCAGTCTACCGGGTTCTTGCCAGTCTTGCCCTTGAGGGCGTCGTACAGGGGCTGCATGAGTAGTGCTGCCTTAGGCACGAAACGGTGGTAAAAGTTTACCATGCCTAGGAATTCCTGCAGGGCCTTAATGCTTTGCGGGCGTGAGAAGGATATCGCCGCCTCTACCTTCGCTTGTAAAGGAACCGCTCCCTCTGCGGTGATGCGATGTCCCAGGAAATCAATTTGCCGCAGGCCAAACTGACACTTGGCCAGGTTGATAATCAGGCCGTGTTGGCTGAGGCGTCGATAAAGGGTGCGTAGGTGACAGATATGTTTTTCTTTAGTGGGACTGGCAATTAGGATATCGTCCAGGTAGACGAAGAGGAACTTGAGGTCCCGCAGCACAGAGTCCATCAGGCGTTGGAAAGCCTGGGCGGCGTTCTTTAACCCAAACGGCATTCGCAGAAACTCGAAGAGGCCGAATGGGGTGATGACTGCGGTCTTCTGGACGTCCTGTGGGTGCACTGTGACCTGGTGGTAGCCCCGGACGAGGTCGACTTTCGAGAAGACGGTGCTCCCTGCCAAATGGGCAGAGAAATCTTGGATGTGGGGGATCGGATACCGATCAGGAGTGGTGGCGTCGATAGTCGCCGCATGGTCGCCATCCGCCGCCAGGCTTCGGGACGATATGGAGGGGTGAAGACCAGGGACTATTTGACCGGCGAACAACCCCTAACCATTCCATGGTCGCGAGCTCCGCTTTTGCGACCGCCAGCTTGCCAGGTTCCAGGCGCCGGGCCCACGCGTAGACCGGAGGGCCGTTGGTGGTGATGTGGTGTTCCACACCATGTTTCGTGGCTGTGGAGGAGAACGTGGGTCTTGTGAGGTCGGGAAATTCGGCGAGCAGATGAGCGAACTCGTCAGGAGTTGGGAAAGCACAGGCGACGGTGCACGACGTAATGTTACTGCGGTAACAAGGGATAGAATTGAAAGTTGTCGCGTTGATCAACCGCCGATTCTTCACGTCAACCAGGAGGCTGTTGGTGCACAGGAAATCCACGGCGAGAATGGGTTGAGAAACCTTGGCCGTCACAAACTCCCAGAGAAAACGTTGCCCCCCAAAGCACACCTCTACTCGCCGTCTGCCGAAGGTCCGAATTGCTCCGCCATTGGCCGCTTCAAGGGCGAGGCTGTGATTCCCTGCCTGCACATCGAGGGTGGACGCTGGCAAAATGCTGCACTGCGCTCCGGTGTTGCACAAAACGACGACCGGAGAGCGTATCGGTGAAGAAAAGCAACTTGCCCGCGTTGCCGATCGCCATGGCGGCCGCGGGGCGGCCGTTAGGCCCGTTCCTCAGTAGTCGCAGTTGTTTTTCTTTTTGGGGAAAGCTGCAGAGAGGGCGGCAACGTTGCGCCTTCGCGCCTAACTGTGTGTGGTAGAAACACAGCCCAGCAGGCTGACGAGCTGGGGTGGCGTCTGGGGGAGATGGGCGCCTCGTGGCGGTGCAGTACTGCTGCATTACCGCGAAAATTTTGTCCGCTTCTGCCGCGAGTGCCGCGCAGTCTTCCACCTCGGATCTGGCCAGGGCAGCTTGCACCTGCTCAGGCAGCTGGCTGAGGAATAGTTCACGGAATAGGAAGCATTCCGGTTCTGAGCCCAGGAGTGTGAGCATTTGGCTCATCAACTCCGAAGGCTTGGAGTCCCCAAGCCCGGACATAGCGAGCAATCGACGGGTGCGCTCCGATTTAGTGAGCCTGAAAACTTGTAGCAACCCGTTGAGGGTTTCATACTTGCGCTCCGTTGGAGGGTTCTCGAGGAGGCTGACGATCCGCGAGGCGGTAGAGCTGTCGAGTGCGGAGACCACATAGAGATATTTGGTCTGATCCACAACGATGTCTCTCAGGGCGAACTGTGCCTCGACCTGAATGAACCACGAGGTCGCTTGCTGCTCCCTGAACTGCGGTAGCTTCAGCAAAACGACGTTGGCCTCCATGCTGTGTTCTTTTTGCGAAAAACAGTCACAAAAAACGGGGTCACCAATGTAGGAATTGACGAATTCCTAACCAATAACTGAGGTCGACTCAGGAGATCAATCAAACAGGTCTTTAATGTAAGACTAAACGAGTTCCAACAGTTTGTTGAGATCGATACAGGAGAACCACAAAAACAGGTCTTAACAAGATGGAGATTCCACGAGGACTGCCTGGACAGTCACGTGGTTTGCAACGTGACGTCATCGCGTTTGCCCGCGTTTTCCCGCGCTCTTAAAGGGGCCACGCCCCGTACATACAAACACTATATACAAAACACAGTAATGTCTAACACAATGGTACAGGCTTAGGCTGGTGTTAGAACATCGTTAAAGGGAATTATATACAGTTGCCCAGAGTCATTCAGTGGCTCCACCACAATGTGGTATTTGTAATGCTGTCCTCTGTCAAGACAGGTTGCCTACTACAATCTAAAAGGGGGAGTTGAAACCTTTACTAACACAGTCTAAAATGGTGACCTGATTGCACTGTTTCTGACAAGAGTCCGAAGAGACTCATATTTCAAAACAATACCAATTTTTCTCCTTCAGTTCTGCTTTTAAATTGCCAGTTTCTGCAAATTACATAATCACTAGTTACATGGGGGGAGAAATTCAGTATAGCCCCGTTTGGGGCGCTAACTTCGCCGGGGCGCTAAAAGTAGCGCCCTGGAAAAATTAGCGCCCCTGCGCTGGAAATTGGTCAGTTGCGCCCCAAAGGGATGCGGGGCGCTACTGGGGGTGCCCTGCCTTCCTCTTGGGGCGCTGCGAGTGTGGTGAAATGCCAGGCGCCACACGCTGTGGCACGTCGTGCTGTGGCATTGTAGGCCTTCCTCCCCTTCTTAAAGGGGAGGGACCTTGTGCAGCGTGATCTGGGGCCCAGCTGGGCCCCCCGGGATTGGGAGTGCAGGCAAAAGAGCCCGGCACCCAAGAGAAGTGCCGGGCTCTTGGAGCGCAGCCGGCACTCCGCGGGGGGGAGGGGGTTCCGGAGGCCGGGGACTGGAGCGCAGGCAGGTGCTGGCAGGCAGCCAACTACAAAAATGGCCGCCCCGCACCTCGCCTTTAATTTGCGCCTCCCTGGCTGCAGGTACGCCACCCTGACCCTGACGGACATAGTGTCCGGCAGTAAATCAGGGGGCGCTCCCGAAGATCGCGGCCGGGGCGTGAGCGGGGCGCTGCGCACACCGATGATGGCATCGCCAGCGGCGCAGCGCTAACGGTTAGCGCCACCACTAACCTCCCACTGAATTTGGCGGGAGGCGTGGGCAGTGCCGCGCCCGGGCGCTAGTTGGTTTGCGCCCCACTTAGCGCCCTCTTAAGGCGCTAACGGGTGGCGCAACCAACTGAATTTTTCCCCCATGGAGTCTACAGCACCGAAACAGGCCATTTGGCTCAACTAGTCTATGCCGGCATTTATGCTCCACACGCCCTTCCTCCCGCCCCTCTTCATTGCGCCCTATCACCATCTCCTTCTATTCCTTTCTCCCTCATGTACTTATCTAGCTTTCCCTTAAATGCATCTCTGCTAGTCGCCTCAACTACTCCTTGTGGTAGCGAGTTGCATATTCTAACCACTCTCGAGTAAAGAAGTTTCTCCTGAATTCCCTATTGGATTTATATTTATGACCTCTAGTTTTGAACTTCCCCACAAGTGGAAACGTTTTCTCTACGTCTACCTTATCGAACTCTTTCATTATCTTAAAGATCTCCATCAGGTCACCCCCTCAGCCTTAGACATATTAATCCAACCATCACGAAAACTCTTTTAATCTATTACTTAGCAAGAAATCTGTAGAACTACTTTGGAAACACTTGATATTCGCCTACTTACTTGCACTGAAAATATTTAACTATGTAAAATAAAATTCATATCTTTAACATTTTAGTAATTATTCTTGCTCACTATTCTATGTATTTCTGAACAGTAATTTAAATGAAACTTTAGGGTATTCTTTAATCTCAAGACTGTTCACTACTGGTTTCTTCTGATTTCCACTGTACTGGAAGCGAATTTTAATTTAAAAAGCTGTTGAGAAAAGTGCTACTTGTTAATCCCACTTTAAATTCCCTGATAGCATTTATCTTCTAAGAAGGCACAGCTGTACAGCATTCTGAAGAATTGGGACAGGGCACCAGAGAGTCGCTGAGTGTGGGATTACCGCTGTGATTCTTCACTTTCCTGGGTTTTAGATTTCTGCTGCACCAGTGTGGTGAAATGCCAGGCGGAGGACAAATATTGCCACACAGGAAGAATTGAAGAGAGGTTTACCTTGAGGCCTTGTTGTGTATCTCCTCCCAGCTGGTTCATGCGCACGTCACCTGTCGGCTCTTTTGCCCAGGAAAGGAGAAAATAACTTTTAAAACATTTTTTTGCAAATGTCGTTCCTAGTCCCATGAATGTTCTGATTGTGCTGAGGTACAGTTGTGTGATCGCTGGGCACCTCTTCAGCAAGCCTGGACAGTAAATGTTGGCAGATTGTTGATGGGGCTTGGTTGTGATGCTCTTTCTGCCACATCTGATGTCCACAAATGCATACTAACCAGTATGGGCTGCTGGATAGCAGTGAAGCGCTCTGGCTGATTCCCACCACCACCCCCCCTACCCCCTGCCATCCCTGGTCCAGAGGCATGAGACAAATTGTATCCTTCCTACCAGCCCAGCAAAGATTAGCGAAGTTAACACAGACTAGGGATTGAACCAGGCCTTGTCAGCTCTGTTCTACCCTGGTTTGTGTCTTTACAAACTAAGCCATGGGTGAAACGAACATAACATTTTTTCCCTTTTTAAAAAAAAACCACCACAGAACAGCAAAAATAAATAAGACTTGCCAGCCGTCTGCTCACACAAGCTGTCATGGGGATGGATGAAGCTGCAGGAAGAGCAGTGACAAGTTAAAAGTCACAGCAGCATGACATCCATGTTGTATAACCAGGAATTTATCTTCACTGTAAGCCCTACAGCAATTTCCATTAGTAATTCAGGAAAGGATTGCACCCATTTACGTAATACTTTCAGTCAGCCTGTTATCTCTGTTAAAGCTGATGTGGAAGTGGGGCCATGACTAAGCAGATTATAGAAATGAATCCAACTGCCAACACTTCGAAGTATTAGAGTTCAATATAAATATACCAAGAAAATAAACAAATCGGCACACAAATTACTATTTTCCCCACCAATGCCTGCTTCTTTGCTCTCCCTACTTGGATGGCTGACTTGTTGAGGTGCCTTTTTCACCCTCCTGGTTCTGACATAATTGATGGGAATAAGGAATTTGTGGCCTCCGATTCTCCTCTAACCATCCCCCCACCCTGGCCCCCAACACTTCAGCCTCTCCAAAAAGCGGGGAAGGAAGTATTCAGTGGAATGGAAATTTGGCCCACTCCATCTACCAATACCTACTCTATACTTCAGAAGGTTCAGCATTACACACATCTCCAGAAAGGTGGGTGGAAGGGTTTTTAAAAAAAAAAATTACATTTAATTTACGTAAAATAATATTTTTCCCTTTTGTTGAGTTAGCCAATGCTTCATGCCTCCTGCTTGCATGCAGGTCCACTGGCAGCCGTGTGGTACTCTGTTGGACTGGCTATTCCAAATGATGGTAACTGCCAGCAGATTATATCTCCTGGGGCAAACACCAAAACCTGTCTCACAGTAAATACAGTTGACTTGATCTTGGGTCTCTGCCACTGCCATTGTCTTACTAGGCACCAGGAGCTGTGTGAGAGCGACTCAAGTGGACTTCTTTCCAGTTTTTCCCTGTGGGGAATCAGTTCCAGAAACTCTGACTAAGATTAGGTACTTCCCATGTAAGGAATCGCAGGCATGAGTCTATGCCAATTTTAATGCAACATGTTATTAAACCAATGTACATTGCTACCAGGTTCTCTGCTGATTTGTAGCTTCCTCTTATGTTCTCCCATATCCTCAGGGAATAACGTTTTCTGATATGATTGCACTTTTTTTTCATAGATTTCTAAATGCAATGGATGATAATGTAAAGTATAGTAACCATAAAGTATTGCAGAGTGAAAATCGAAGTGATGGACGGAAGTTGCTTTGATACAACACATCAAACATAAAACCAGGCTAAAAAAGGTGGGAGTGGGGTGAGGGGAAAGAGATGAAATGAGATAGAAAGAAGATGAACTATTTTAGGTAGCAGTGGGTAGTCAGTTTGGGTCTTTTGGTAACACATGGCTCAGAGTTAGAAGGCTGTGCACTCGAGCCCCACTGCAGGGCCAGAGCATGTCATCGAGGCTAACACTTTCGTGCAATAGTGAGAAGTGCTGCATTATCAGAGGCATCCTCTTTTAGATGAGGTATTAAACCAGGATCCTATTAAAGCAGAGTAAGGAGTTCTCCTGGTGTCCTAGCCAACAGATGAGCTGACCAGTTATCTCATTTGCTGCTGTGGGACCTTGCTGTGCACAAATTAGCAGTTGTATTTGTAGTGTATGTACCCGTCTACCCTTAAGGAAATTATTGTATGTAACCGTTCACCTTTAAGGGAACTACTTTAAGTGTGGCACTACTTGTTTGGCTTCTGTATACTGTAATACCGACAGTGACCACACCAGTATATAAGTGTTGTGACAGGATAACTGGGGCAGATTCGCCCGGACCTTCGAATAGTAAAGACCTGTTTGTTGTTATTTCTGAAGTCTGTGTATTTATTAACTGCACAACCCACAGACTTTACAGTGGCGACGAGTCCGATCGTACCCTGCGGCAAGATTACCAAAGCAAGAAGAGCGTCGAAGAGAGGCAACCGCCCTCGTCGTGCTGCTGGAAGAAAACACGAGGCTGCAGCAGGAGAAAGGTGGAAGACTTTAGCAACAAAAGCTTCCGTCTGCAACAGGCACTGACTACCCTTCTACCACGGTACAGAGTGAGCCGATCAGCAGGGAACAAGGCGGCCGAAGAGACTGTGAGTAGGGGAAGGTGTAGAGAATATCCGGAGGATAAGGGCAGAGCACTCGATCTCGGTCGAGGGGGAGCTGTGCCGGCCAAAAGTCGGGTCCAACGGCGTCGGGTGACAGCCGGACCGCGATCGGCGGGAAAAATCCGGGCAGCGACTGCAGCCACGAAGCGCTGAGCCTGCGAGTAGGCGCGGGAAGAGAAACCCAGCCGCAGCCGGGGAGGGAAACACCGGTCTGCGAGAGGGCTGGGGAGGCGAACGGGAACCGTGCGGGTGAGAGCCGGGTGCGGAGAGAGAGACTGTGAGGAGCCAGTCCAGCGGCTGAGCTGTTCTCCACCAACGGGGTACTCAGAGCCGGCAAAACCGAACGTGCGGGAGTGGGAGAGAGACACAGCCGAAAACGGGGTGAGAGACTGCGCGAGAGCCAGTCCAGCGGCTGAACTGTCCTCCGTTAACGGGGTGTACCCAGCGCCGGTAGAGCCGTGCGGGCGGGAGGAGAAGACAGAGCCGAGTAGGGGGAGCTGTGCGAGAGCCAGCCCAGCGGCTGAACCTGTCCGCTGCGGGGAAAGCGTACCCCTTCCACCAGGAAGAAACGCGGGAAGCCGCCATTAGGCGGAGGAGCCGACAGAAGCGGGAAACCGCCATTGAAGTGGGCGGGGAGAGAAAGGAAGAGCGGGAAACCGCCAAATTCGCGGGAAAAGCCGCCATCTTAAAAAAAAAAAATACATAAGAATTTAAAGAAATATTTGTGTTGTACCCAAAGAAAGGAAGATGCCTAAGCGTGGGGACAGCAACGATTTTAACTCCGAAATAGAAGACTGGCCCACGTACGTGGAACGTATTGAGATACATTGTAAGGCTAACAAAATAGCTAAGGAGGAAAAAGCTGTAACCTTACTTAACATGATGGGTGCGAAAACATTCGGGTTGTTGAAACATCTTCTCTCTCCAGCTAAACCGGCGGATCAGACTTTCGAGGATATAGTAGCAGTGCTGAAGGATCACTTGAACCCCACACCATTGAAGCTGGCTGAACGATTCAGATTCTATGCGAGAACGCAGAAGAAAGACGAAAGCAACGCGGAATACTTGGTCGAACTGCGGAGGCTAGCGAAACACTGCCAGTTCGGAGGGAATCTGACAGAGGCACTGCGAGACAAGTTCGTATGTGGATTGTCCAAAGAAGGGACGCAAAAGCGACTACTGGAAGAGAACAACCTCACACTTGACAGGGCTGTCCTTATAGCCGCATCATACGAAGCCGCAGCAAAAGGAACGGCGGTAATGCAGCGGAAGGCGGTGGCACTAGGGGTGGACCACATCACCTCGAGGACTACGAAATGCTATCATTGTGGGAAGACAACACACGACCAGAAGCGTTGCTGGGGTAAAAACCAAGAATGCCGGAAATGTGGCAAGATCGGGCACATAGCTAAAGTGTGCCGGTCAGGAACGACGTACAACAATAATGAGTCCTCACAAAAATGGTACAGGAAGGTACAAGAGGCGACTAGGAAGAGTCTGAAGGAACAGAAGTCGGACTCACACTCCAAACACAAAGGACTGGACAGTCTGAGAATCCACACCGTGAGCAATGAAGCCGACCGACAAACTATTTGGATAACGTTACAGATTGAGAAGGTCCAAGTAAAAATGGAAGTAGACACCGGATCGGCGTTGACTGTCATGAATAAGCATGACTATAAAAAGTTTTTCAAGCATATTCCACTACGGAATACGGATCTAGTGCTGCAGACATACACGGGGCACAAAGTATTCCCCATCGGAAAACTAGAGGTTAAGGTGAGATACCAGGATAAAGTTCACCACCGGTTAGATCTGTATGTGTTGCCTGAGGGAGGTCCACCACTTCTGGGACGAGAGTGGATCCGAAAAATAAAGATGGACTGGCATGCACTAAACACCATGACGGTGGAGTCTGAAAAAGAGGATGTCAAACCTGAACGGTTGTCCAGAATATTAGACGAAGCTAAAGAGGTATTCCAGCAAGGACTGGGAACGCTGCGAGGTATTAAAGCAAAGGTCAAGATTGCAGAACATGCAAGCCCAAAGCTTTTTAAGGCCAGATCGGTACCGTACGCAATACGACCAGCAGTAGAGGCAGAACTAGAAGAACTTGAACGATCAGGGGTTCTGTCAAAAGTAGACTGGAGTGAGTGGGCCACGCCCATTGTTCCCGTCATGAAATCCTCACCAAGTAATAAGCCAGGGGGACCGGGGAAGGTCCGTATCTGCGGAGATTTCAAGATCACAGTGAATCCGGTACTTCACACAGTACAATACCCGCTTCCGCGGATTGAAGATATTTTTGCTTCATTGGCTGGAGGGAAGCACTTCACGAAGATAGACTTGGCTCAGGCATATTTACAGATGGAGGTTGAGGAAGAGTCACGCCAATACCTCACCATCAACACTCAGAGGCTTGTATCGCTATAATAGACTGGTCTTTGGAGTAGCTTCGGCGCCAGCAATTTGGCAGAGGGCCATGGAACAGGTGTTACAAGGAATTCCAAGCACGCAGTGCTACTTAGATGATATTCTAATCACGGGAAAAGATGAGGAAGAACACCTCACGAATTTGAAACTGGTACTCACCAGGTTGAAGGAGTATGGCCTTCGGGTTAATCGCAAGAAGTGTGAGTTCTTCCAAAAACGGATCTCATACTGCGGTCGTGTCATTGACCGAGAGGGACTACATAAGTCACCGGAAAAGATAGAAGCGGTCGTGAAGGCCCCCGCTCCAGGAAACGTGTCACAGCTAAGGTCATTCTTGGGGTTGATTAATTATTATCACAAGTTTCTGCCAAATTTATCTACGGTGCTGCATCCGCTAAATGAGCTGTTGCGGAAAGAAACACCATGGAGGTGGAGTGAAGAATGCAAAAAGGCTTTTCGCAGGAGCAAGGAGTTGATTACCTCTGAAGAAGTGTTGGCTCATTTCAACCCAGCATTACCCCTTCAGCTAGCTTGTGATGCTTCCCCGTACGGAATTGGGGCAGTACTTTCGCACAGACTACCAAATGGCTCGGAAAGGCCGGTGGCATTCGCGTCCCGATCATTGACACCAGCGGAACGAAATTATGCCCAGATAGATAGGGAGGCCCTCAGTCTTGTGTGGGGCATGAAGAAATTCAACCATTACCTGCAGTGTAAGAGGTTCACATTGCTGACGGACCACCAGCCGTTGGTGTCCATATTCAACCCAAACAAGGCCGTTTCTACCATGACGGCACAAAGGTTACAAAGATGGTCAGTTTTACTTGGGGCACACCAGTATGATATTGAATACAAACGGTCCAAACAGCATGGAAACGCTGATGGGCTATCACGCTTGCCATTGCCGATGGTAAAAGAAGCGAGGACAGTGGACCCAGTAGAGTTGTTCCACTCATCAATAGTGGAGTGTCTGCCGATAACAAACTCAATGATTGAGAATGAGACAAGGAATGACCCGACTCTTTCACGTGTCTATGATTTAACGGTGGAGGGATGGCCAGCACAGTGCGAACCAACACTGCAAGCATTCTCACAGAGGAAAGAACAACTGTCAGTGTGTCGAGGAACCCTGATGTGTGGGTCTAGAGTGGTGATTCCACCCAAACTCCAAAAGAAGGTACTCAAGGAGCTGCACGAAGGACACCTGGGTGGCGTAAAGATGAAGAATCTAGCAAGGGCGTTTGTGTGGTGGCCAGGCATCGATGGGGACATAGAGGAGATCACGAAGAATTGCCTAGGATGTCAGAGGGTTCAGAATGCGCCACCACAGGCTCCTCTGCACCCACGGGAGTGGCCCTCATCTCCCTGGCAAAGAGTACACATCGACTTTGCTGGTCCATTTATGGACTCGATGTTCCTAATAGCGGTAGATGCCCACTCCAAGTGGCCAGAAGTAATTAAGATGACCACCACCACGACGGAAAAAACCATCACGGTGTTAAGGACTATGTTTGCTCGGAATGGCCTGCCAGAACAGATCTGTTCTGACAATGGACCGCAATTTGTATCTGAGGAATTTAAGAAATTCTTAAA
The DNA here is from genome assembly GCF_052327205.1 of Somniosus microcephalus. NCBI lineage: Eukaryota > Metazoa > Chordata > Chondrichthyes > Squaliformes > Somniosidae > Somniosus > Somniosus microcephalus. Next base: position 142,086,328 of record NC_140998.1, read on the forward strand.
GAGCAATGGGGTTAAACATTACACGTCAGCCCCATACCATCCCGCCTCCAATGGATTGGCTGAAAGGTTTGTCCAGACCTTCAAGAAGGCCGTAAAGGCCATGAGTAATGAAGACATAAGTTTACAGCATAAGGTGGATAGTTTTTTGTTGGCATACCGAAATGCAACCCATGCGGTCACAAATCAAACTCCCGCGATGATGTTTTGTAATAGACGCCTACGATGTCGGCTGGATTTACTCAAACCAAACGTCAGAAGGGACGTAGAGAACCAGCAATTCCAGGGCATGAACGAAAGGGCCACTAGATCCTTCCAGACCGGTCAACGAGTTTTGGCCCGGGACTATCGTACTGAGAAATGGCAGCCTGGAGCGATTGGAAAAAGGCTAGGCCCGTTGATGTACACTGTGGACATTGGAGACAATATAATAAGGCGCCATGTTGACCAGATCATAGGGTCCGCCACAAATGGGCCCCCGACTTCACCACCTTACCCGGATAAGGTTGAGACTGAGTTACCCAGAACACCTACGTCCGATCTGGTAGTTCTGGAGTCAGAGGAACCTGACACTGTGCTTCGAGCCGATTCAACTTTACCAGAAACACCTACTAGCCCGCTTGGAATGACGACACCACTGCGGCGTTACCCGGACAGAATCCGGAAACCTCCCGAAAGACTGAATCTATGAACTGTCTTAAATAAATCTGTATATATATATGTGATGATGTATGTCCACTATGGACTCAGTATGTTGAAAGCTAAAAAGGGAGGATTGTAGTGTATGTACCCGTCTACCCTTAAGGAAATTATTGTATGTAACCGTTCACCTTTAAGGGAACTACTTTAAGTGTGGCACTACTTGTTTGGCTTCTGTATACTGTAATACCGACAGTGACCACACCAGTATATAAGTGTTGTGACAGGATAACTGGGGCAGATTCGCCCGGACCTTCGAATAGTAAAGACCTGTTTGTTGTTATTTCTGAAGTCTGTGTATTTATTAACTGCACAACCCACAGACTTTACAGTATTTGCCTACAAAACAACAAAAAATGCACTTCAGAAGTAATTGATTAGATGTGAAGAGCTTTGGGGTGTCCTGAGAACATGATAATACACTATATAAATACAAATTCTTTCTCTATAGCTAGAATTGCTGAAGGATTCCTTCTGATGATTAATTGCAGTGTTTGCACACTGGTCTGTGCAGAGTTAGCTGATTTTAGGCAATATGCACACAACAATTGGCGTTCCAGGGCTAAGCAGGGGAAAAGTAACTTGGGTTCCTGCTTCTGGCTGCTATTTAGTGACCTCACTGAGGAGCTCAGCTGTTGTGATTGAATTACCCACTGACACTCTGTCCAAACTTGTATGAAAAGCGGCAACTTGAGTGAGGTACCAAGGGCGGCTGCAATATTTTGGAGCAATACCAATCAGGAGAGACGTTGAAATTGGGATAAAAGCAAGTACACAATGAAAGTGATGGCATTAAGAGGGTCCGTGTGATTGGGTGTGAAGCGTTGAAACATGTTTAAGAAAAGCAATAAAAAGGAGTGAAATTTGTGACTGGGGAAAATAGAAGAAAAAATTAATTGTGGTTATGAGGGAAAGAGATTAGACTCTGAATTTATTTTCACCTGATTACAGTTTGCAGTGATGTGTGACTTTAAACTAGTTTTATATTTGTTTTACTGTTCCCATATATGATTAACACTAAGACTTGAAGCAGGCCTTTGTAAAATATAATCCCTGATTTGTTGGGAGCTAAAATGCACTTCATATTTTTTTTCCAGAGGGACTCCCTATCTCCATAATCTCCTCCAGCCCTACAATCCTATGAGATCTCTGCGCTCCTCCAATTCTGACCTCTGTCATATCCCCAATTTTCATCGCTCCACCATTGGCGGCCGTGCCTTCAGCTGCCTGGGCCCTAAGCTCTGGAATTCCCTCCCTAAACCTCTCCACCTCAATACCTCTCGCTCCTCCTTTTAAAATACTCCTTAAAACCTTTCTCTTTGACCAAGCTTTTGACACCTGGCTCGGTGTCAAATTTTGGTAGGTAGCTCTCCTGTGAAGCGCCTTGGGGCATTCTGCTCTATTGAAGGCTCTGTTTGAAATGCAAGCTGTTGGTTTTTGTCGATTGAATGTCCTGCTAGATTAACTCCATTCACTGGCAGAAACTTTTCAAGTGTTGGAGTATTGTGTCCCAAGTGTTTTCTTCAGATTTCATAGCTGTTTTGGCATTCATCAAATGAAATACAGACGAAGTGGGCACAGCTGAAATATTTCACTAGAAGCTTAGGAAAATTATTCTACAAATATTTTTCAAACAAATTCTCTATCATCTCATAACTTGACTTTTTAACCCTTTTAAAATTGTGAGAACGTGTTTGCAGTTAAGAAATATATTTGATGACCTGCAAATCTCACAACTGAGTTTAAAAAAAAAAATACTTTGATGCTTCACAACCCACATAGCCCAAACGCCAGCCTCAACAGTCTATTTAAACTTACCATTTAAACAAATCCATTTTGAGTTGAAACAAAGACTGACAACACCATTTCAGTTCCATAGAAGCACATCATATTCGTATTATCTGTGGAATTGTCTGTGGCTCAGGTGTTTTCAATTCTTGCAGCTGAATAAAGGAACCGGGTGGCAGAGGATGGGTTTGCTGAATCAGGGAGGGGGAAGTGAGCTGAAGAAACCCAGAGTCGCATTAAGAATTCTTGTGACCCTCCTCACCAAGAACATTCGGAGCCTCCCCTCCACACCCTTAGCACAAAGCCCCCTTCCCCCATCTATGGGCCCTGCACTTCCAGCCACAATTGTTACAAATGCATTTAAATTCAATGTGAAAATTACTAACAAGTCTACACTCCTAAAAGAAAGACTTACATTTATATAGCACCTTTCATGCCCACCAGACATCTCAAAGCGCTTTACAGCCAATGAAGTACTTTTGAAGTTGAGTCACTGTTGTAATGTGAGAAACGTTGCAGCCAATTTACGCACAGCAAGGTCCCACAAACAGCAATGTGATAATGACCAGATATAATCTGTTTTTGTTATGTTGGTTGAGGGATACATATTGGCCAGGACACCGGGGAGAACTCCCCTGCTCTTCTTCGAAATAGTGCCATGGGGTCTTTTACAACCACCTGAGAGAGTAGACAGGGCCTCGGTTTAACGTCTCATCCGAAAGACGGCACCTCAGACAGTGCAGCACTCCCTCAGCACTGCACTGGAGTGTCAGCCTAGTTCCTGGAGTGGGTCTGTGAACCCACAACCTTCTGACTCTCAGGCAAGTGCGCTACCCACTGAGCCACAGCTGACACTTAAAATGTAAGAGGAAAAATCAGGGATGCGAAGTGGCATTATTTGAACACTATCATAGAATCATACAGCACAGGAGGCCATTTGGCCCAACATGTCTTGGGAGAATGTCTCTTTCAAATAGCTATCCAATTAGCCCCACTCCCCTGCTCTTTCAGCCGTGGCTCAGTGGGTATCACTCTCACCTCCGAGTCAGAAGGTTATGGTTTCAAGTCCCACTTCAGAGATTTGAGCACAAAATCTAGGCTAGTACTGAGGGAATACTGCACAGTCAGAGGTTCCGTCTTTCAGGTGGATGTAAAGAATGGCACTATTTTGAAGAAGAGCAGGGGAGTTCTCCCCGGTGTCCTGGCCAATATTTATCCCTCAACCAACATAACAAAAACAGATTATCTGGTCATTATCACATTGCTGTTTGTGGAATCTTTGTGTGCAAAGTTGCTGCCGCGTTTCCTACATTTACAACAGTGACTTCACTTCAAAAGAACTTCATTTGCTGCAACATGCTTTGGAACATCCTGGGGTCGTGAAAAGCATGTTAGAAATGCAAGTTCATTCTTTTCTTTCTTCATAGTACTGCAAATGTTTCCTTTTGAAAGTTACTATTGATGTACATTTCTGGCAACAAAATCACTTTTGTAATATTTGCAGCTGCGGGAATCCATGAAGCAATTATGACTTTCACATGAAGCTCAGTAAATGCGTTTCCCAGCACCTCGCACATGCACTGTAATAGCGTTTAACAAGCTGCTCTCCCCATCTGACTAAAAGTGGCAGTATAGAGGTGATAATTTCATAGCACAGTGTTCAGTGCCATTCACAACTCCTCAGATAATGAAGCAGTCCATGCCCGCAAGCAGCAAGACCTGGACAACATTCAGGCTTGGGCTGATAAGTAGCAGGTAACATTCGTGCTACACAAGTGACAAGCAATGACTATCTCCAACAACAGAGAATCTAACCACCTTCCCATGACATTCAACTGGATTACCATCGCCGAATCCCCCACCATCAACATCCTGGCGGGTCACCATTGACCAGAAACTTAACTGGATCAACCACAAATACTGAGACTTCAAGAACAGGTCAGAGGCTGGATATTCTGTGGCAAGTGTCTCATCTTCTGACTCCCCAAAGCCTTTCCACCATCTACAAGGCACAAGTAAGGAGTGTGATGGAATACTCTCCACTTGCCTGGATGAGTGCAGCTCCAACAACACTCAAGAGACTCGACACCATCAGGATAAAGCAGCCTTCTTGACTGGCACCCCATCCACCACCCTAAACATTCACTCCCTCCACCACCAGCGCACCGTGGCTGCAGTGTGTCCCATCTACAAGATGCACTGCAGCAACTCACCAAGGCTTCCTCAACAGCACCTCCCAAACCCGCAACCTCTACCATCTAGGAGGACAAGGGCAGCAGGCGCATGGGAACACCACCACCTCCAAGTTCCCCTTCAAGTCACAAACCATCCTGACTTTAAAATATATTGCCGTTCCTTCATGGTCTCTGGGTCTAAATCCTGGAACTCCCTCCCTAACAGCACTGTGGGAATACCTTCCCCACATGGACTGCAGCGGTTCAAGAAGGCGGCTCACCACCACCTTCTCAAGGGCAATTAGAGATGGGCAATAAAAGCTCCCCCCCCCCCCCCTACATTCCGTGAATGAATTAAAATAAAAGGTGAGTGAACAGATTGGCTGTGCTCTTCAGTGGTAATCTTTCGGGTAGATTCGGGTCTGAACGTCACCTTCGCACAACGTGAGTGCTATTAAAACCTATAGCAATCCTGCCGCATGCAGTTTTTCTGCATAATAGTGAGTTTTTATTGGGAGCCCCATATTTAGCTGGGTCACCTGGGCGTGGGCCCCATAGGTCCATGCTTTAATCCACCCCTGAAGAAATGATCCCACGCCCACCCTCCACACCCCCGATTTATTCAGAGCATTGTTCGCGAAGAAACTTTTCTGTTTTGATACATTTCTTTAATTCTGTCTTGGGATTGTTGGTGGTGAAAGCTATGATTAAGTTATCCAAAATCCGCCTCCAAAAACTCCCCCCACTTTTTTTTTCTACCTGAATACAAACTCGTGCAACTGAGGACAGCATTTTAAATCGGGACCAGAGAAGCAGATTGCTGCTGATTGTTGCTGGCCACCTGCAGCCTGACTTGTTGTCTTGTCTATCACACCCTGGCTGATCTGGCGGGAGGTGGGTAGGACATGCTGGACCAGCGATGTAGAGTTAAATTTGGTGCAGTGCACTGAGCTAAGAATCGGTGAGAAACCTTGTTTGACATCCACAATTAAAATGATTAAATACTCAGAACAGAGTGGTTCCTGTGCCTGGAGGAGAGGGAAAAGTGCTGTCTGGAGTACAGTGGATGAGAGCTGAATATTCATTGCATTTGGTATCGGGCAGCTATTTTTACATTTCCCTTTTTCTTGGAATTTTTTTTTTAATCACATGGAATATAATGTGTTTGCTATAACTAACTTTGAGATGTGATTACGACATATTGGCCTAAAAATTCAGTTGCTGTGCACCTCCCGTTAGCGCCCTAAGAGGGCGCTAACGGGACACAAAGCAACTAGCGCTCAGGCGCTACCAGTGAATTTCGGCCATGGGGGCGCTAATTCTTTCAGGGCGCTAAAAGTAGCACCCCAGTGAAGTTAGCGCCCCCAAAGGGGGCGCAACTCAATTTTTAAAAATTCGTTCATGGGATGTGGGCGTCGCTGGCAAGGCCAGCATTTATTGCCCATCCCTAGTTGCCCTTGAGAAGGTGGTGGTGAGCTGCCTTCTTGAACCGCTGCAGTCTGTGTGGTGAAGGTACTCCCACAGTGCTGTTAGGGAGGGAGTTCCAGGATTTTGACCCAGTGACGATGAAGGATCGGCGGTATACTTCCATGTCAGAATGGTGTGTGACTTGGAGGGGACTTGGAGGGGAACTTGGAGGTGATGGTGTTCCCATGCGCCTGCTGCCCTTGTCCTTCTAGGTGGAAGAGATCGCGGGTTTGGGGAGTGCTGCTGAAGAAGCCTTGGCGAGTTGCTGCAGTGCAGCTTGTAGATGGTACATACTGCAGCCACGGTACGCCAGTGGTGGAGGGAGTGAATGTTTAAGGTGGTGGATGGGGTGCCAATCAAGCGGATTGCTTTGACCTGGAATGGGTCCCCCATTGAGTAATGGGGTCTCAGTTGTGGCAGGCAGGCTTTATTAGCTGTGCATGATGGGTGGTCTGGCTTTCTCTCAAATTTGGAGCATAGCTCTGCATAGTTGAGCAAATAAACTCTGCATTTTGTATGTGTCCACACATGGGCAGTGGTGCTTTGAGATTTGTAACTTGAACTGCTCATTGTATGCAATGTAACCTGGCCACACATGCTACATAAGAACATAAGAAATAGGAGCAGGAGTAGGCCATTTGGCCCCTCGAGCCGGCTCCGCCATCCAATAAGATCATGGCTGATCTACCTCATCTCCACTTTCCTGCACTATCCCCATATCCCATGGTTCCCTTAATAGTAAAAAATATCTCGATCTCTGTCTTGAATATACTCAACGACTGAGCCTCCACAGCCCTTTGCGGTAGAGAATTCCAATGATTCACCACCCTCTGAGTGGAAAAAATGTCATCCTCATCTCAGTCCTAAATGGCCGATCCCTTATTCTGAGACTGTGACCCCTGGTTCTAGACTCCCCAGCCAGGGGAAACAGCCTCCCTGGATCTACCCTGTCAAGTCCTAAAGTAACACCTCTCATTCTCCTAAACTCTAGAGAATACTGAAGCATTCTCTGCCAACCTAAGAAATTGGACATGTGGCAGTCGAGTAGGTATGTGCGCCAACTCCATTACGAATCATTCCATCGCAAAATTCAGATTCAATCTAATACTGTACAAGGAAGCCATGACTCTGGTCAGGTCGTGGGAGAATGATGCCTTGGATTCAGCAGCTCAAGAGTGGGATGTTCATGCTGTATCTATTGCACAGAGCCATAGGAATATAGGAATTGCTAGACGTAAAAAGACCAGGGTCCATTTAGTCCGCCTTCTACCATCCTGGTAATCGCATCATACAACAATAGTGGAGTTGTTGATTAATCACAGCAATCAATCTCTATCAATTAGTCTACAACAGACCCAGACAAGAGGTGAGGAAAACCCCAGTGGTGGAGAGCTTTGGGAACCATGGGTCCAAAGTCACCTATTCCTCCCAAACCTGCTACACTTACCACACATCATGCATCAAGTTACTCATGTACTGTATCGTAAAATATTATTTTCTGAAAGAAATCTGTCTAATTTGAATGAGTCAATTCTAACTGCTTCCACCGTCGCCCTCGGGAGTCTGTTCCATAGACTGACCACTCGCTGAAATAAGGGCTCAAAATTTGCAGTTGGAGGCTTCCCGTGGGCGTAAGAATTTCACCGGCATTCAGCGGGCGGAAGTTGGGCAAACAGCACAATTCTTCCTCCGCGGAGGCCCATCTCCCGAGGCTGCGGATGATCTTGACCGATCGCAAGTTCCGGGTTTTCGCGCATGTGCTTCACATGCCTAAACCCGGAACTTGTGCGGCCCCTATGGGCACGTGCGCACCTCGTACGCACCTGTAGGGGCCACAAATTACTGCCCCTTGTTACCACAGATTAGCTTTGAATTTACTACCCCTTCCCAGTCAAGCACAGGCCGTGTCCTCTGGTTCTAATGTTCTGGACAAGGTGAAACAGTTTGTCATAGTCGATATTATCTAATCCCTTTAGAATCCTAAAAACAGAAATCATATTGGCCCTCAACCTTCTCTTTTCCAGTGGTAATTTGCCCAGTTTACATAATTGCTCCTCATCATCCAATCCTTTCATCCCCCTCAGTCATTCTGGTTGCTGTCTTCTGCATCCTTTCAATAGGTACAGTGAGTTTAAAGTGGCATGAAAATCCTGGTTTAACCAGAGGATTATTTTGCATAGTAGGAAAGAAAGGCACACGTTGGAGACCACAATAGTTATTGAGTGCTCAAATATATTGAAGATTTAATTCCAATGTTGCATACGATTAAATACTTATCCAGCTAGGAGCAAGTTGAAAAGAATCGGTGTCCAATAGCAAAATGCTGGAATACAGAGCCAGGGAAATCATTACAAACACATTTTGCCTTTTATAATTATTAAATATTAATTAGAAATTCAGAATAAAGTAGAAGATAATAAAGTGCAATTTAATGATGGGGGAATTTAATATTGGAAAGATTGCAGAGCAAGAAGCCAAAGCAATTTGCAAGCAAGTGAAGTTAATTAACACAGGTTTTTTAAGTAACATGGCTGGATCTGCTCGATTTTAAATCAGTGATAATGCCAATATGGCAAATTTTATAAAACCTCACCGGATTTTGTGATTAATCTGTCTAGTTTGTTTTAAGTTACAATGTTAAATCCTTCTTTGGGCCGGAAGGCAGAGAGGGCAGGTAGACATTATCTCTCTGGCCTCCACCAAACCAGATACATACTGCCTGCTAGGAGGCTCTGACAGCGGACTGAAGCAGCCGCATTCCTCTAATTTTCCGTCTCTCCGTGTGAGAGAGCATTTGGCCCTTATTCAGTGTCACCACAGTCACTCGCTGATACTGGGAAGTAAGCAGTGAGGCAATTCATTGTGTGTCATCATACTGCGGCAGTGGTGAATTCTTCTATAGTAACTTGCAAGAGTATCCAAAGTTTTCATACAGTAATTGCAAGATTGATTTTGATACGAATTCAAATGAAAAATTACTGTTTATTCAAAAAAATCTGTAAAAACATTTAAGATGCAATAATTGTTATGTATACACATTGTAGTGATACAATTTAGTATACTGTATTCGCTGCTCACGATGTGGTCTCCTCTACATTGGGGAGACCAAACGCAGATTGGGTGACTGCTTTGCGGAATACCTCCGTTCAGTCTGTAAGGGTGACCCCGAGCTTCCGGTCGCCTGTCACTTTAATTCTCCACTCCACTCTCACTCTGACCTCTCTGTCCTCGGCCTCTTGCACTGTTCCAATGAAGCTGAACATAAGCTCGAGGAACAGCACCTCATTTTTCGATTAGGCACTTTACAGCCTTCTGGACTCAACATTGAATTCAATAATTTCAGACTATAACCCCCCCCCCCATTTTTTCAGGTGGCAGCTGTTGATGATTCTGCCATCCCCATTTGCAATTCTGCCTTCAATCCTAGCACAGACGTTCCTTCCTCCCCTCCCCCCTCCATTTTTCTGCACCTGCTTAAAACCTGTTACATCTCCAACTTTTTCCAGTTCTGGCGAAGGGTTACAGACCTGAAACGTTAACTCTGTTTCTCTCTCCACGGATGCTGTAATGAGAAAGGATTAATTAGCAATCTTGTTGTGCGAGGCCCCTTGGGTCGGAGCGATCATAATATGATAGAATTCTTCATTAAGATGGAGAGTGAAGTAGTTGACTCAGAGACTAGGATCCTGAATTTAAATAAAGGAAACTACGATGGTATGAGGCGCGAGTTGGGTAGGATTGATTGAGGAATGTCACTCAAAGGGTTGACGGTGGATAGGCAATGGCAAACATTCAAAGATCGCATGGATGAACTACAGAATTTGTTCATCCCAGTTTGGCATAAAAATAAAACAAAAAAGGTGACGCAACCGTGGCAAACAAGGGAAATTAGAGTTAGCATAAGATCCAAGGAGAGGACATATAAATTGGCCAGAAAAAGCAGTAAACCTGAGGATTGGGAGCAGTTTAGGATTCAACAAAGGAGGCCAAAGGGATTAATTAAGAGGGGGAAAATAGAGTATGAGAGTAAGCTTGCAGGGAACATAAAACCTGACTGTAAAAGCTTTTATAGATATTTGAAGAGAAAAAGATTGGTGAAGTCAAGCATAGGTCCCTTGCAGTCAGAATCAGGGGAATTTATAATGGGGAACAAAGAAATGGCAGACCAATTAAATACATACGTTGGTTCTGTCTTCACAAAGGAGGACACAAATAACCTCCCAGAGATGTTGGGGAACATAGGGTCTAATGAAAGGGAGGAACTGATAGAAATCAGTATTTGTAGGGAAATGGTGTTAGAGAAATTGACGGGACCGAAGGCTGATAAATCCCCAGGGCCTGATAATCTACATCCTAGGGTACTTAAGGAAGTGGCCCTAGAAATAGTAGATGCATTGCTGGTCATCTTCCAAAATTCGATAGACTCTGGAACAGTACCCATGGATTGGCGGGTAGATAATGTTACCCCACTGTTCAAAAAAGGTGGTAGAGAGAAAATGGGGAATTACAGACTGGTAAGCCTGACATCGGTAGTGGGGAAATTGCTAGAGTCCATTATAAAAGATTTAATAGCAGAGCGCTTGGAAAACAATGACCGGATCAGACAAAGTCAACAAGGATTTACAAAAGGTAAATCGTGCTTGACTAATCTACTGGAACTTTTTGAGGATGTAACTGGTAAAGTAGATAAGGGAGAACCAGTGGATGTGGTGTATTTGGACTTTCAAAAGGCTTTCGATAAGGTCCCACATAAGAGATTAGCGTGTAAAGTTAAGGCACATGGAATTGGGGGCAAGGTATTGACTTGGATAGAGAACTGGTTGGCAGACAGAAAGCAAAGAGTTGGAAAAAAACGGCTCTTTTTCTGAGTGGCAGGCAGTGACTAGTGGGGTACCGCAGGGATCGGTCCTTGGACCCCAGCTATTCACAATATATATTAATGATCTGGACGAGGGAACTAGATGTAATATATCCAAGTTTGCAGACGACACAAAGCTGGGTGGGCGTGTGTGCTGTGAGGAGGATGCCGAGAAACTCCAGTATGATTTGGACAGGTTGGGTGATTGGGCAGAAGCATGGCAGATGCAATATAACGTGGATAAATGCGAGGTTATCCACTTTGGTGTCAAAAACAGGAAGGCAGATTATTATCTGAATGGCAATAGATTGGGAGAAGGGGAAGTGCAACGAGACCTGGGCGTCCTTGTGCACCCGTTGCTGAAGATAAGCATGCAGGTGTAGCAGGCGGTTAAGAAGGCAAATGGTATGTTGGCCTTCGTAGCGAGAGGGTTTGAGTACAGGAACAAGGATGTCTTGCTGCAGTTGTACAGGGACTTGGTGAGACCACATCTTGAGTATTGTGTGCAGTTTTGGTCGCCTTATCTGAGGAAGGATGTGCTTGCCATGGAAGGAGTGCAGCGAAGATTCACCAGGCTGATACCTGGGATGGCAGGAATGACGTATGAGGAGAGATTGGGTCGATTGGGCTTGTACTCACTGGAGTTTAGAAGAATGAGAGGGGATCTCATTGAAACTTATAAAATTCTAACAGGACTCGACAGACTAGATGCAGGAAGGATGTTCCCGATGGTCGGGGAGTCCAGAACCAGGGGTCACAGTCTAAGGATAAGGGGTAAGCCATTTAGGACAGAGATGAGGAGGAATTTCTTCACCCAGAGAGTGGTGAACCTGTGGAATTCTCTACCACAGAAAGGCAGTAGAGGCCAATTCATTAAATATATTCAAGAAGGAGTTGGATATATTTCTTAAGGCTAAAGCGATCAAGGGATATGGGGAGAAAGCGGGGACAGGGTACTGAATTTGGATGATCAGCCATGATCGCATTGAATGGCAGAGCAGGCTCGAGGGGCCGAATGGCCTACTCCTGCTCCTATCTTCTATGTTTCTACAGAGGCGGGGGTGTCTGCTGCCTGATCAACAACAACTGGCGTACAGATGTCCAGGTACTTTCACAACACTGTTCACCTAATCTGGAACTACTAACAATCAAGTGCCGCCCTTTTTATTTACCGAGGGAAATCTCTGCTATTCTCATGGCAGCAGTTTACATCCAGCCATGAGCCGACGCTAACACTGCACTGAGCGAACTTTATAGTGAGGTTAGCAAACTTCAGAACCGGCATCCCGAGGCAGTTCCCATCATTGCGGGAGACTTTAACCACTGTAATCTAAAGAAAGTATTGCCGAAATACTTTCAACACATCTCCTGCCCGACGAGAAACGGAAAAACTCTAGATCACTGCTACACAACAATAAAACACGCCTACCGTGCCATTGCTTGGCTGGGCTTCGGCAAGTCAGACCATGTTTCTGTGCTCCTACTTCCTATTTACAAACAGAAGTGAAAGAGCACACCCACAACAGTGAAAACGGTGCGAAGCTGGACAGCGGACACAGAACTACAACTGCAGGGCGGGCTGGAAATAACGGACTAGAGTGTTTTCAAGAACCCAGACCTGGATGTGTATGCAGGCCACGTCACTGATACATCAACAGGCTGGTGGATGAATGCATTCCTACCAAGACTGTCCGTTCATTTCCCAACCGCAAACCATGGATGAACTCAGACATCCGCAACAAACTAAGAGAACGGTGCACCGCTTTCAAATCAGGGGACACCGAACTCTACAAGAAGGCCAAGTATGACCTCAGAAAGGCCATCAAAACAGCAAAAAGAGACTATAAGAACAAACTGGAGTCCCAGTACGGCGGGGGCTCCGACGCCAGACGCATGTGGCAGGGACTAAGGGCCATCACCAACTACAAGGGGAGCTCAGCGGGAGTCACCAACACCGATCCCTCCCTACCAGATGAGCTGAACACTTTTTATGCTCGCTGTGAGAGGGAGAACACTGAGCCGACCATCAGAACCCCCAGCCACCCAGAGGATTACACATTACAGCTGACTGAGTCCGAGGTCCGGAGAACCTTTAGGAGGGTGAAAGCATGGAAGGCAGCCGGCCCAGACGGGGTTCCACCCCGTGTCTTCAAGACCTGCGCAGACCAGCTGGCTCCTGTGTTCACGGACATTTTTAACATCTCACTGCAGCAGCCTGTTGTACCAGTGTGCTTCAAGGAGACAACCATTGTGCCGTTACCTAAGAAGACCAAGGTAACAGGCCTCAATGGGCCAGAAATTCCAGGCCAGAAGCGTGAGTGCGCTCGGGGTACTCACGCTTCTGGCCGTTGGAAATGCCGGCGTTCAGCAGGAACAGCGCATGCGGGGAACGCCGGCATTTCCAGACCTCGAGCGCGTGCGACTGCACAGGCAGCGCTTGCGCAGTGAACTTCGTGATGAAATCCGTGAGGGTAAGTCCTCAGAACTTACACTGAAAAAAAGCAAGTGTAAAGTGGTTCATTGGCTGCGGAGGAAGATATATTTTATCGTGGAGCTTTTGAAATGCAATATTTTTGTTTGGGAAAGGGAGGGAAGTTATTTTAAGACATTTTAAGTAAGTTTTAAAGTTAAAATTATTTTTTTTTTAAAGGGTTTTCAGAACGGTAGGTAGAAGGAGCAATTGTGGCTGTGTGAATGGAATGTGAGAATGAGTTATGTATGTATGTCCACATATATTCCTTTACGTATATGTATGTATGTTTTATATTCCTTTACTATGAATGTATGTTTTTAATTATGATTTTCCAATAAGTTACTTTCTCTGAAAGTCATAATTAAATAATACATTCATACACATAAGTAAAGGAATATATACATAACACGCAAAGGAATATATACAGACATACATACTTTCAGAAGCTCCACGATAAGAAATATCTTCCTCCGCAGCCTCTGTAGCAACTGTACCCATGCTTTTTTCATGTGTAAGTTGTAATGACTGGACCTCACTGAAAGCATTAATGAAAGCGGCGAATTATACTGCGCACGCGCTGCATGTGCAGTCGCACGCGTTCTGCCTCTGAACCCCTTCATTCAGAGGACAGGAAATGCCGGTTTTCCCCACATGCACTGTGCATGCTGAAAACCGGCATTTCATCCGGCCAGATGCGTAAGTACCCCGACCGTACTAGCGCATTTGGAAGGGAATTATTGGGCCAACATTTTACATGTCAATAAAATAAAAAATTTAACACTTGCACCACTTGCCCCCTCGCACCTGCGACTGAGGGTCCAAGGAGGTGCATTGCGCAAGAGGTCATCATTGGACGTATCCTCACACTGTTCCCTTTGGGGAACTGTATGAAGTGGTGGAAGGATTTATGGCCGTGATTAACGCTCATTCCGTGACCATAACCATCTTTGAACCAGCCATTAGGGTGGTTAGTCCTATGGCGGGAGGGTTTTACGGGCTCCCACAACCCATCTGAGGGGGGGGGGGGGCGGCCACCAACACCCACGGACGCAAGTATCCCGCTGGATGTCCACCCAGAATTTAAAGTTGGAGCTCCGACTCCACTTGCCGGGGCTGTCTGGAGTGGGGTTCAAAACCCTACTCCTTCTGGCCCAGCGGCGGGGATGCTTACTGCTACGCAAAAGGCCCACTCCGCACAAAAGGTGACACCCATACGTTTCCTGCGCCTTTTCCCTCCCCGTGACTGGAGCCCTATGCTGCCATTTCACGTTGCTAATCGGATTGGGCCTTTGTCATAGCGGTAGGATCCCCGCCGCTGGGCCAGATCAGGGTAGGGTTTCAGAACCCCGCTCCAGACAGTCCCGGCAAGTGGAGTCGGAGCTCCGGCTCTAAATTCTGGGTTGACATCCAGTGGGATATTTGCGTCCGTGGGTGTGGGTGGCCCCCCCTCCTTGTATAGCTTGTGGGAGCCCGTAAAACCCTCCCGCCATAGGACTAACCGCCCTAATGGCTGGTTCAAAGATGGTTACGGTCACGGAATGAGCGTTAATCACGGCCATAAATCCTTCCACCACTTCATACAGTTCCCCAAAGGGAACAGTGTGAAGACACGTATGACGACGACATTGCTAAATAAATAAATGGAATTAAAAAAATTCTTTTAGGGCTTTTAAAAGTCTTTAAATTGCTTTAATTCTCTGTAAAACTACTTCAGATTACTCAAAATAATGTAAACATTTAAAATTTTTTATAAAAGTTACCAAAATCTTGAAAAAACTTCCAAAAACCTATTTAAACTGCTGCTTTGCATGTAAAAAAGCAAAGCAGCTTGACAGAAACATTGGGGGCGTGTCCAGTGAAACTGAGACCTCAAGGGGCGTGTCTCACTTACACTGCACGCTCCTGGGTCCGCGCTGGCTGCACTCCTGGGCGGCGTGACGTCATACGCTGCCCGGGATTCTTGTTTCAGTTTCTGGAAGTGCAGGCGTCCCTGGAGCTGATCGGCAGGAGCGCGGGGTAAGTGCAAATACGGGGCTTGCACGCGCTGCAAGCCCCGTTCTGGAATTTCTGGCCCATTAACTATCGACCCGTGGCTCTAACATCCATAGCCATGAAGTGCCTGGAAAAGCTGGTCATGACACACATAAGCAGCATCATATCCGATTCCTTGGACCCGTTCCAGTTCGCATACAGGGCGAACAGGTCTGTGGACGATGCCATCTCCCTAACACTACACACTGCCCTGGAACACCTAGACAGGAGGGACACTTATGTTAGACTGTTGTTCATTGGCTACAGCTCTGCATTTAATACTATTGTTCCCTCCAAGCTGGTCCTGAAACTGAGGGACCTAGGCCTGGGCACCCCCATCTGCAATTGGATTCTGGATTTCCTGACTGGCAGGCCTCAAGTGGTGAAAATAGGGAACAACACCTCATCCACTCTGGTCCTCAACACCGGAGCGCCACAAGGCTGCTGCCTCAGTCCTTGGCTGTACTCTCTGTTTACACATGACTGTACAGCCATACACAGTAACAACCGGATCATCAAATTTGCCAATGACACCACAGTAATTGCCCTGATAAGCAACGATGACGAGACAGAGTACAGAGATGAGATAGTCCAGCTGATGAGATGGTGCAATGACAACAACCTTGCCCTGAACATTGGCAAGACTAAGGAGCTCATCGTGGACTTCAGAAGCCACCGAGGGAACCACCGCCCCATCAGTATAGACGGGACACCAGTGGAAGTCGTCAGTTGCTTCTGATTCCTGGGACTGCAGATCTCCGATGACCTGGCCTGGAACCACAATACTGAGGCCATGCTGAAGAAGGCACACCAGCGCCTCTACCCTCTATGGTGCCTGAGGAAATGCGGCATAAGCACACAGTGGCTTGTGAACTTTTACCGCAGCACCATAGAGAGCGTCCTGACGGGTGGTGTCAATGTGTGGTATGGTAACACCACTGCACAGGACAGGAAAGCCATCCAGAGGGTTGTGAGGATGGCAGAAAAGATCATCGGGTGTGCACTTCCGTCCATCGAGGAGATCTTCCAGACCAGGTGTCGGAACAAGGCTCGGTCCATCATCCAGGACCCCAATCACCCTGGGCACGAACTGTTCTCCCTCCTGCGGTCCAGCCGTCGGTACCGCAGCATCTGAACCAGGACCAGCAGGTTCAAGAACAGCTTCTACCCACAGGCAGTGCGCCTACTGAATTGCTAACCGCACTGCCCCATATATCATAGTCACATTCTGCCCCCCCACCCTGGAACTGTATATCACATGAACCGTGAGCGCACAAGAACTTCTTGATCACTGGACTGTGTGCACATAGGACTCTTGTACCTCAACCTTAACTTATAACTTAATAACTTATAACTCATTTGTACATTGCACACTGCATTTTAACTTATACTTATTTTATATATATATATTATACTTATACTACCATATACTTATTATATTACTATTACTTCCAGTGCTTTTTGCACTATTCATCATATCCTGCAACTTGGACTGTCATTGCTATACTTATTTGCTTATTGTTTCTATATTTATACTTGTTTTTACTTTTGCTTTTTATATTTATACTTCTATTGTGGGAGTGAGTGGGGAGTAAGCATTCCATTGTACCAGTTACATATGGCAATAAAATAATCTTGAATCTTGAATGTTTCTATGTTTCTGCCTGGCCTGCTGAGTGTTTTCAGCATTTTTCTGTTGTTATTTCAGATTTCCAGCATCTGCAGTATTTTGCTATCGTAGTAGTGATACTGTATAAACATTTGGAAAAGGGCATACCACCATTATAATTATTTTTAAAAAATTTGTAAGAACATCATTCAACCCTTTTTATTCAGGGCTTGACTCTGGAAAAAGGCCAGAGGATAGTAGATCAGGTTAGTCCAATTGGGATTTCAGAACTGCTGCATAATTACCAATATGGGCAAAAGTACTGAAAATGTGTGCTGGTTGGAGACGGGTGAAGACAAGACTGATGTAGAGGTTTTTCTTAGCGAGATAAACAAAATAACAAGAACAACTTTTTGGAGAATCTAATCAAATTTATGAACGCCACATTTTCAACAATTTGGATCACGATTCTGAAGAAACACTGGAGTTATGAGTATCAGATCTCTTCAGCTTAACTAAAAACTGTAACTGAGGTCTAGACAAAACTCTCATCAGAGACAGAATAGCTATGGAATACAGAACAATTGTACTAGGAAGAGACTTTTATGTCACTTTTTTTTTGTTGACATTTTTGACTATTTGGCCAGGGAGGGATTTTGGATTCATTTTTATTAAGATGATCCAATTTATTTAAATTCAACTGGAGGTTAAATCTACAGAAAAGAGTAGCCTGTGGGAACGGGAATATAACCAGATGAAGCAGTTGGAGAAGTGGTGTTTCTTGCAAACCACATCAATTCGAGGCAGTGGGGGTTCACCTAAGCCATTCCAGTGACATTCACAGCCAGTTTGTTGGAATGGCTTCATTAATTTGAGCCCAGTTGGGGCAGAAAGTAGCCGTCAAGAGCCCACACCTAGGAGGATGTTAGCAGATTTGATTCGCAACTCAACTGGCTAATCCTAGTTGAGAGCTGGGGGATGGTCAGAGGTGGTGTCTTTGGCTTATTGTCCAGCTAGGACATAAACATCCAACTCCAAACCGAAGTGGGACGCAACCACAGAGGAAGAAAACTCTCTCCCTAAGGTTCAAATCGACGGGTTTCAGGGTGTTTGCCAACCTGAGGACTGAACATAACCTGTTAACAAAGGAGAGTGTGTGTGCTTTGTCATTTTCTATGCTATGCAAAGTATTAAAAAATAGATTGAAATTCTCTGGAAACTGTATTCGGTTAATTTTGGTAGTAGATGTAGAATAAACCAGCTTGTTGATTTACAATTGGCTTCATTTCACTATTGTGTTTATTAGTCTGTCTTGCGAAGATAGGAGAAACACACATGGGGGCAAGTGCAATATTCCAGAATCCAGTTCACATGAGGGGTTTCATTGTTATGGTCTCTAAGTATGACTAGATATTGGGTGGTAAAGGTAAACTCCCAATTGTAAGGGACATAGGGTCCATTTACAGTTGTGACAGGTGACTGTGCACCTAAGAAGAGTGTCCAGTGGTAACCTGAAATTTGTAATAGAAAACAATGATACTAACAGCTGGTGAATTGACAGGAAAGTAGCTGAAAGAAATCAGAACTCTGGAAGGAATGCAATATTTAATAAGGAGTAAGTGACCGCAGATATGAAGCCCCAAGACATTTTAGAAAGCTTTTAAAATAGATTGCAAATAGTGTGGAAAGCATGGTGCCAGAAAGAGAGAAGACTATCCAGCTTGGGATTGGAAATGAATACTTGTAGAAAAGTGAACCAGTTCTCATTAAGGAGTCCAAAGCTCAGAAGTTGGAACAAAGGCAATCAGCAGCTACACATTGTGACTCAGATGAAGGTCACTTTCTCTCTCTTGAAGTTGTTTGATCAATAGAATACAAATATGCTTGTGTCAAAAATGCAGCATTTTGTCTTTAATCAGATTCGGGTTAAAGTAAGTAACTGCTAGCTGTTTCTGCAAGCTGTATACAATACACCTTGAAGCATGGCTAGTTTCCATATCTCCGGTCGAACCAGAGACATGTATAAGTTCAGGCAGACAAAAGCAAAATACTGCAGATGCTAGAAATCTGAAATAAAAACAGAAAATGCTGGAAATATTCAGCAGGTCAGGCAGCATCTGCGGAGAGAGAAAGAGTTAACGTTTCAGGTCGATGACCTTTTATCAGAACTGGAAAAAGTTAGAGATGTAATAGGTTTTAAGCAAGTGCAGGGAAAGGGGGGAGGGGAGGAAAGAACAAAAGGGAAGGTCTGTGATGGGGCGGAAGGCAGGAATGATTAAATGACAAAAGGGATGATGATGCATGACAAAAGGAGGTGGTAATGGGACAAGTTAAGGAAAAAAAAGATGGGTCTAGAAGAGGTGTAAATGGGAATGGCAGAATCATCAACAGCTACCATCTGGGGGAAAAAGTGGGAGCTGAGGTTATGATCTGAAATTGCTGAACTCAATGTTGAGTCCGGAAGGCTGTATAGTGCCTAATCAAAAGATGAGATGCTGTTCCTCAAGCTTACGTAGGAGGCCGAGAACAGAGAGGTCAGAGTGGGAGTGGAGCGGAGAACTAAAGTGACAGGCGACCGGAAGCTTGGGGTCACGCTTGCGGACTGAACAGAGCTGTTCTGCAAAACAGTCACCCAATCTGTATTTGGTCTCCTCAATGTGCAGGAGACCGCATCATGAGCAGCGAACACAGTATACTAAATTGAAAGAAGTATAAGTAAATTGCTGTTTCACCTGGAAGAAGTGTTTGGGGCCCTGGACAGTGGGAAGGGAGGAGGTAAAAGGGCAGGTGTTGCATCTCCTACGCTTGCACGGGAAGGGGGTGTTGGGAGTGATTGAGGAGTGGGCCAGGGTGTCGCTGAGGGAACGGTCCCTTCAGAATGCTGAAAGGGATGGGGAAGATTTGTTTGGTGCTGGGATCACACTGGAGGTGGCGGAAATGGTGGAGGATGATCCATTGAATGTGGAGGCTGGTGGGGTGGGAGGTCAAGGGGAACCTTTCATGGTTCTGGGAGGGAGGGGAAAGGGTGAGAGCAGAAGTGCGGGAAATGGAACAGACACGGTTGAGGGCTCACTCAACCACGGTGGAGGGGAATCCTCGGTTGAGGAAAAATGAAGACATATCTGAAGCACTGGTATGGAAGGTGGCAGCGTCCGAACAGATGTGATGGAGATGGAAAAACTGGGAGGATGGAATAGAGTCCTTACAGGAAGCGGGGTGGGAAAAAGTGTAGTCAAGGTAGCTGTGGGAGTCAGTGGGCTTATAGTAGATATTGGTTCAGGAAGACCTTGGCTTGTGGGGTTTGTTTCCTGTCATTGGACTTGGATGGAGACAGTCAAAGTAATTGGGAGGAACTGGAAACATCCATGGGGGAAAAAGAACCATTATTTTTGGAAAAACCCAAGAATCTGGTTACATGCTCCATAACGCAATAGTGGACCTACCCAGCCAGACAATAATAAACCACAGCCACCACCACGAGAAAGAGTATGGCCAGGCAAAACACCAAGACAACCAGCACACCAACTGGAACTTTGAATGGAAAACGCTCCCATCAACACTACAAATGACAAGTCAACTACCCAAGCAACAAGCCTGGTAGAATTGTGCAAAAACCATGCAACAATTATTTTATCTATCACTGACTTTGAATGTTCGTACTGCTCGACATTTTGAGTTTTATAGTTTTTGACCGTTTTAATTTTGAGAAAGAAGATGTACCTATTATTGTTCTAACTTAATATCCATCGTTATGTGCAGGAAATATCCTTACTGTTTCCTCCAACCTGGAAGTATTTGTATTATTTTCAGTTGCATATAATTTAGTGAGCTGAGCAGTCAAGAATATGTTGTGACGCTCCGAAGTGTGCTTTAATTTGTTACCAACTGAACTTTATTACAAATGCTACAATCACTATCAAGCAATATATTCCTCAAAGCTTGGATATTGGGTGAGGACAGAATTGGCTGTAAAGCCTCCTATGTTAAGATATTCTGTCACTACTCAATGACCAGTTTCATACATGAGCAATGATCACTTTGCTGAGGTACCAGAGGGTGACTGGATTCTATGGAACTGTAAATTAACAAAAGCCAACTCCTTCAGGAGGGAAGAACTTTGTCAAGTGGGGGGAAAAAAAATCTAGTTCCATGAAATTTCAAAGAACTTGAGGACAATAATGATGTTCCCTGGATCTCAAGACTGTCCTCCTTCCACCAAAGGATTTTCAATGAATCAACTGCCAAATATAACAGTGCAGCTGTGAATGATATTGAGGTGATTTTGTAATTATGGCATCACCAGAGTATCAATTTCACAGTGAACTGCATCATTATTCAGTTTCAAAGCATCTTATGCAAGTCTCTCCAAAGACGCATCATTGCCAACATGTCTTTGTTATTCTTGAGTTGGAGCTAATCCAAATCAATTACTGTTAAATGTTACAGACAGCACGCCACTGTTTTCCAGCATTTTTTTTCTTTGAAAGTCAATCCGCAATTATATTTTTGTTCAGGACGGGTAAAAAGCTGTGCTGACTAATTGGTTCTATTCCATTACAACAGTGACTACACTTCAAAAATACTTCATTGGTTGTAAGGAGCTTTGGGACCTCCTGAGGTTGTGAAAGGCACGATATAAATGCAAGCCTTTCTCTGTTTTCTCCCTTTTTCTCTCTCATGGATCCACAGTAATAATCAATTGTTTTTCCATCAAAATTGGCCAGTTTTGAGCTATATCTTCAATCAGGTAGCCAGACACCTCAGCAAGCACGCTTGGGCATGGAGGAGTATGTTAACAATATAGACACCAAAGAAATTCCAAGGCAGTGCCAAAATATGCCGGATTGTTATAGGTAAGGCACTTACCATTTTTTGTCTCCCTACACACTTCCTTCCTCCTTGAAGAACACTGGAAGCAAACCAAATCCTCTACTCACTGGATGGCCACACGTGCATTTTCCAGAAGGAGATTTTGGATAGTGATCAGGAGCAGGAACCCTGACTGATTTTTTGTTTCTTCCCACCCCCCCAACCACCAACCCCCCGCCCACCCCCAACATCATCCAGGAGTACTAAGGGCAATTGTAGTTCCTCTAGCCATAGAAAATTCTTACTTTTGAAGATTGTTTGTCAAATAATGTTCCTACAAATGGCACCAAAGACACAAGAGATGGTCAGGGGTTTCTGCATTCGTCACCTGTGAAGTCTACTTGCACTGGCTGGGTTACAGCTGATGGATTCTGTTATCATTTCCACTATAGAATTCTAGCTGATATATAAGCATGTTCCTTAATGTTTATTTAAATTGAAATGGTTTCAAGGAAATTGAGGAATATAAGATGTGAAATCAGATCATTTCTCATAGATTTCACCCTAAAACAAACTTAGTCTTGTATAAAAGTAATATTATAATATTATAGAAAAATTAGGACGTAATGTATAACTTTAAGATGGGAACCGAATTACATCTCTGGGCCTGGTCTAATTATTCCTCATACTCTATGCTTCACAAAAGGCCTTGATTTTAACCCCACATCCTGATGGGCAGGAAAGGGTCAGGCAAGGGGTTAAAATTTTTAAAATTGAAATCCCGCCACCACCCCACTGTATTCCTGGCCGTTATAATATTAACGGCGGCGATTCAGGCCCTTGACGAGTGTCCTGCTAAAAGCAGGTGGGGCCTACTTAAGATGCTAAAGTCGCTGCCCAATGATGTAATCACTGCTGTAACGTAATATTAACTCCATGTCGGGGCAGTCCCGCTCTGTCTGCAGCCTGGTGGCAGAAGGTCAGCGGGCCAGAAGAGGCCAAGGTAAGTTTCAGAAGTGTCCTTTTTGAACTTCTTGTGGGCCAGGGGAAGCAGGAGGGCTCCCTCCAGGCCTCTCAAAGAGTCCTTTGGCATCGCCAGCCCCTGCCTCTACACCCACCCCACCGATTGCGCAACATGAGGAAATCCCCAGCCCTCCCTGATTTGACCGTGAGGAAATTCCCACTTCTCCCGATCTGACCGCGAGGGAATCCCCAGCCCTCCCCAATCAGTTCACGAGGAATTCCCGGCCCGCTCCAATCCATCTGCGATGGACCTGGAACCCACCCTCCTACTGACTGCCGGGGACCGTTC
Source organism: Somniosus microcephalus (assembly GCF_052327205.1). Taxonomy (NCBI): domain Eukaryota; kingdom Metazoa; phylum Chordata; class Chondrichthyes; order Squaliformes; family Somniosidae; genus Somniosus; species Somniosus microcephalus. Next base: position 142,109,545 of record NC_140998.1, read on the forward strand.
CCATGGATCCCTGGCTGCGGCTGCCTGCGGCCAAATTCCCGCTCCCGCCCACCAGCCAGGAAGTGTTATTTCTGACTACACAAGTTTTATTGATGCCGATGTTAACGACAGAGTCTATACGTCTCCGACCTGGCTTGGTTTGTCACCTCCCGGGCAGCCTCCCTGCCCCACTAATGTTTGAGGCCATGGGCTTGACTTCCAGTGTACACCGCTGTGGGTGTTTGACTGGTATAGAAACATAGAAACATAGAAGATAGGAGCAGGAGTAGGCCATTCGGCCCCTCGAGCCTGTTCCGCCATTTAATGAGATCATGGCTGATCATCCAAATTTAGTACCCTGTCCCTGCATTCTCCCCAAATCCCTTGATCCCTTTAGCCTTAAGAAATATATCTAACTCCTTCTTGAATATATTTAATGAATTGGCCTCTACTACCTTCTTTGGTAGAGAATTCCACAGGTTCACCACTCTCTAGGTGAAGAAATTCCTCCTCATCTCTGTCCTAAATGGCTTACCCCTTATCCTTAGACTGTGACCCCTGGTTCTGGACTCCCCCGACCATCGGGAACATCCTTCCTGCATCCAGTCTGTCTAGTCCTGCCAGAATTTTATAAGTTTCAATGAGATCCCCTCTCATTCTTCTAAACTCCAGCGAGTACAAGCCCAATCGACCCAATCTCTCCTCATACGTCATTCCTGCCATCCCAGGTATCAGCCTGGTGAATCTTCGCTGCACTCCTTCCATGGCAAGCACATCCTTCCTCAGATAAGGCGACCAAAACTGCACACAATACTCAAGGTGTGGTCTCACCAAGGCCCTGTACAACTGCAGCAAGACATCCTTGTTCCTGTACTCAAACCCTCTCGCTACAAAGGCCAACATACCATTTGCCTTCTTAACCGCCTGCTGCACCTGCATGCTTACTTTCAGCAACTGGTGCACAAGGACGCCCAGATCTCGTTGCACTTCCCCTCCCAATCTATTGCCATTCAGATAATAATCTGCCTTCCTGTTTTTGACACCAAAGTGGATAACCTCGCATTTATCCACGTTATATTGCATCTGCCATGCTTCTGCCCAATCACCCAACCTGTCCAAATCATACTGGAGTTTCTCGGTATCCTCCTCACAGCACACATGCCCACCCAGCTTTGTGTTGTCTGCAAACTTGGAGATATTACATCTAGTTCCCTCATCCAGATCATTAATATATATTGTGAATAGCTGGGGTCCAAGGACCGACCCCTGCAGTACCCCACTAGTCACTGCCTGCCACTCAGAGAAAGAGCCGTTTATTCCAACTCTTTGCTTTCTGTCTGCCAACCAGTTCTCTATCCAAGTCAATACCTTGCCCCCAATCCCCATGTACCTTGATTTTACACGCTAATCTCTTATGCGGGACCTTAGCGAAAGCCTTTTGAAAATCCAAATACACCACATCCACTGGTTCTCCCTTATCTATTTTACCAGTTACATCCTCAAAAAGTTCCAGTAGATTAGTCAAGCATGATTTACCTTTTGTAAATCCATGTTGACTTTGATTCACCAGGCTGATACCTGGGATGGCAGGAATGACGTATGAGGAAAGATTGGGTCGATTTGTCCGATCCGGTCACTTTTTTCCAAGTGCTCTGCTATTGCATCCTTTATAATGGACTCTAGCATTTTCCCCACAACCGATTTCAGGCTTACCGTTTTCTCTCTACCACCCTTTTTGAACAGTGGGGTAACATTAGCTACCCGCCAATCCATGGGTACTGTTCCAGAGTCTATCGAATTTTGGAAGATGACCTGCAATGCATCTACTATTTCTAGGACCACTTCCTTAAGTACCCTAGGATGTAGATTATCAGGCCCTGGGGATTTATCGGCCCTCAATCCCATCAATTTCCCTAACACCATTTCCCTACAAATACTGATTTCTATCAGTTCCTCCCTGTCATTAGACCCTATGTTCCCCGACATCTTTGGGAGGTTATTTGTGTCCTCCTTTGTGAAGACAGAACCAAAGTATTTATTTAATTGGTCTGCCATTTCTTTGTTCCCCATTATAAATTCCCCTGATTCTGACTGCAAGGGACCTATGCTTGACTTCACCAATCTTTTTCTCTTCAAATATCTATAAAAGCTTTTACAGTCAGGTTTTATGTTCCCTGCAAGCTTTCTCTCATACTCTATTTTCCCCCTCTTAATTAATCCCTTTGTCCTCCTTTGTTGAATCCTAAACTGCTCCCAATCCTCAGGTTTACTGCTTTTTCTGGCCAATTTATATGTCCTCTCCTTGGATCTTATGCTATCCCTAATTTCCCTTGTTAGCCACGGTTGAGTCACTTTTTAAAATTTTTTATGCCAAATTGAGATGAACAAATTCTGTAGTTCATCCATGCGATCTTTGAACGTTTGCCATTGCCCATCCACCGTCAACCCTTTGAGTGTCATTCCCCAATCAATCCTACCCAACTCGCGCCTCATACCATCGTAGTCCCCTTTATTTAAATTCAGGACCCTAGTCTCTGATTCAACTATTTCACTCTGCATCTTAATGAGGAATTCTATCATATTATGATCGTTCCGACCCAAGGGGCCTCGCACAACAAGATTGCTAATTAATCCTTTCTCATTACATAATACCCAGTCTAAGATGGCCTGATCTCTAGTTGGTTCCTTGACATATTGGTCCAGGAAACCATCCCGTATACACTCCAGGAATTCCTCCTCCACGGTATTGTTACTAATTTGGTTAGCCCAATCTATATGTAGATTAACGTCACCCATGGTAACTGCTGTATTGCACGCTTCTCTAATTTCCCGTTTAATGCCATCCCCAACCTCCGCATTACTGTTTGGAGGTCTATATACCACTCCCACTAATGTTTTCTGCCCCTTGGTATTTCTCAGTTCTACCCATACAGATTCCACGTCATCAGAGCTAATATCCTTCCTTACAATTGTGTTAATCTCCTCTTTAACCAGAGGGTTTATTTAAAATTGTATGTTCTGAGAGCTACAGGAATTACTGTTAGCAAATGGTCATAAGCTTGTGGTACTCAAATGATTGATTACAGAACATCTGTGCTAAGACAGCTTGTTCTCTTTGTTTTGCTTTTTAAATGTGTTATGCGGGTCATCAAATGTGAGCGTTACTGCCTTTCATCTCATCAGTTATGTAATTTTATTGTTTTAGAAAGGAAGTCATTCAAATAAAGAGTTGAAATTGCAAATTTATGTTTGTATCGGGGAGCAATTTGAAAGCTGAATTTAATTTCATGATCCATAATGTGCCTTGAATTCAAATAATATCATAACTAGTTAAGTTGTATAGAAAAACCTGTCCACAGGGAACATACTAACTAGGAGCATAGCGAAGTACATGACCAGAGAAGATGCTGCAGTCCAGTCTGTCTGCTCAATCGCAGACTGATCCCTCTCAATCGCCCACTCCCTCAAATATCTTTCCAATTCTTCCTTAAATTTTTGCACACTGTCTGCAGTCTATTCCTCACATTCACTGCACTCTGCGTAAAGTAGTGAAATCTAAACTGTCTGTGCACTTACATTCTTCTGAGTGTGAGCCCATATACCCTGCTTCTACAGTTTGTGGCAATCTAAAAAATACTATTGGTATTCAATTTCTGTTTCCTTAAAAATCTTAAATAGTTGAATAACATATCCCCTGAATCTCCTCTTATCCAGAGTAAACAATCCCAGGCACTTCAACTTTTCCATGTGGACGAATCACTTGTAGTATTAAAAGCCTTGCTGAAATCTAAATACTGTATATTGCATGTACAGAAGAATCTCTGTTGTCAACAAGGTCCGTCATTTCCTCAAAGGACTCCAGTAAAATTGTTAGACAAGAATTCCATCCCATAAATCCATGTTCATTCTGTCGTACCATACTATATTTGTCTAGGTGCTTAATTATCCCCACTTTCAGAATGCTTTATGTGACTGTAGCAGTCAGCTGTGGCTCAGTTGGTAACACTCTCTCCTCCGAGTCAGAGAGTTGTGGGATCGAGGCCCACTCCAGAAACTTTGAGCACAAAAATATATGCTGACAGTATAGGCAGAGGTGTTGTCTTTCAGCTGAGAAGTTAAACTGAGGCCCCATCTACCCTCTTGGGTGGATGTAAAAGATCCCATCGTACTATTTCAAAGAAGAGCAGGGGAGTTCTCACCGGTGTTCTGGCCAATACTTATCCCTCAACCAACATCACTAGAACAGATCATCTTGTCATTTATCTCATTGCTGTTTGTGGGAGCTTGCTGTGCACAGTTTGGTTGCTGTGTTTCCTACATTACAACAGTGGCTACACTTCAAAAGTACTTCACTGGCCGCGAAGCGCTTTGGGGATGTCCTGAGGTGATGAAAGGTGCGATTTAAATGCAAGTCTTCCCTTCCCTCCCTTATCAATTCTCCTGGACTGCCAACAACAACAACTTGTATTTATATAGCGCCTTTATAGTAGTAAATTCCCAAGGCGCTTCACAGGAGTATTAAGAGACAAAAAATTTGACTCCGAGCCACATAAAGAGAAATTAGGGCAGGTGACCAAACGCTTGGTCAAAGAGGTAGGTTTTAAGGAGCGTCTCAAAGGAGGAAAGAGATAGAGAGGCGGAGAGGTTTAGACAGGGAATTCCAGAGCTTAGGGCCTAGGCAGCAGAAGGCACGGCCACCAATGGTTGAGCGATTTATAATCAGGGATGCTCAAGAGGGCAGAATTAGAGGAGCGCAGATATCTCTGGGTGGGGTGGGGTGGGGGGTGAAGGAGATTATAGATAGGAAGGGGTGAGGCCATGGAGGGATTTGTAAACTAGGATGAGAATTTTGAAATCGAAGCGTTGCTTAACCGGGAGCCAACGTGGGTCAGCGAGCACAGGGGTGATGGGTGAATGGGACTTGGTGCGAGTTAGGACCTGGGCAGGTGAGTTTTGGATGACCTCAAGTTTACGTAGGGTGGAATGTGGAAGGCCAGCCAGGAGTGTGTTGGAATAGTCAAGTCTAGAGGTAAGAAAGGCATGGATGAGGGTTTCAGCAGCAGATGAGCTGAGGCAAGGGCGGAGACGGGCGATGTTACGGAGGTGGAAATAGGCGGTCTTAGTTATGGCACGGATATGTGGTCTGAAGCTCATTTCAGGTTCAAATTTGACACCAAGGTTGCGAACAGTGTGGTTCAGCCTCAGACAGATGTTAGGGCGAGGGATGGAGTCAGTGGCTAGGGAACGGAGTTTGTGGCAGGGACCAAAAACGATGGCTTTAGTCTTCCCAATATTTAATCGGAGAAAATTTCTGCACATCCTGAACTGTATGTTGGACAAGCAGTCAGACAATTTAGAGGCCGTGGAGGGGTCGAGAGAAGTGGTAGTGAGGTAGAGCTGGATATCATCAGCGTACATGTGGAAACTGCTGTGTTTTCGGATGATGTCACCAAGGGGCAACATGTAGATGAGAAATAGGAGGGGGCCAAGGATAGATCCTTGGGGGACAGCAGAGGTAATGATGCGGGAACGAGAAGAGGAGTCTTTGCAGGTGATTCCATTTGAAGGGACTGGTCTGCAGCCTCTCGGGTGGATGTAAAAGATCCCATGGCACTATTTCGAAGAAGAGCAGGGGAGTTCTCCAGTGTCCTGGTCGATATTTATCACTCAATCAGCATCACTTAAAAGAAAGATTATCTGGTCATTATCACATTGCTGTTTGTGGGGGCTTGCTGTTTACAAATTGGCTGCCACGTTTCCTACATTAAAACAGTGGCTAAACTTCAAAAGTACTTAATTGGCTCTAAAGCACTTTGGGACGTACTGAGGTTGTGAAAGGTGCTGTATAAATGCAAGCCTTTCTTTCTTAACATTTGATACATGTGATACATTTTGGTAGGATGAATGAGGAGAGGCAATGTACTGTAAATGGTACAATTTCAACGGGGATGCAGGAACAGAGACCTGGGGGTATATGTAGACAAATCTTTGAAGGTGGTCGGACAAGTTGAGAAGGTTGTTAGAAAAGCATATGGGGTCCTTGGCTTTATTAATAGAGGAATAGAGTACAAAAGCAAGGAAGTTATGCTAAACCTTTATAAAACACTGGTTAGCCCTCCGTGTTCAATTCTGGGCACACTTTCAGAAGGGTTTCAAGGCCTTGGAGAGGGTGCAGAGGAGAGTTACTAGAATGGCACCAGATAGGTGGAGAGACTGGAGAAGCTGACATTGCTCTCCTTGGAGCAGAGATGGCTAAGAGGAGATTTGATTGAGGTGTTCAAAATCATGAAAGGTTTTGATAGAGTAAGTAAGTAGAAACTGTTTCCAGTGGCAGAAGGTTCAGAGGACACAGATTTAAGGTGATAGGCATAAGAACCCGAGGCGACACGAGGAAACATTTTTTACACAATGAGTGGTTGTGATCTGGAATGGACTGCCTTAAAGGTGGTGGAAGCAGTTTCAATATTAACTTTCAAAAGAGAATTGGATAAATACTTAAAGGGAAAAAAAATACAGGGCTATGGGGAAAGAGCAGGGAAGTGGAATTAATTGGATTGCTCTTCCAAGAGCCAGTACAGGCATGATGGGCAGAATGGCCTCCTTCTGTGCTGTATCATCCATGATTCTATATGTTAGGCTCACTAGCATGCAGTTCCCTGGCCCTTTGTAAAGATTGGTGTTGTGTTAGCTTCTCTCCAATCCTTGGGCACAACACCCATTTCTAGAGATTCCTTAAAGATAGTGACTTTTTTTCTAGCTTTTTTTAATTACCCTTGTATGACTGACTACCTTCTCTGTGACTAACTCTCAGTCTATTGGTTACTGCCTTGTCTGAAATTTCTATTTCCTCTGCATCCTCTTTCCAACCAACATAAATTAAATTTCCATGCTGAGGAGACTGCTCTGTGAATACAGGAATAAAAGGATAAATTTATTATATTTGCCACCTCTTGGCTACTTGATTTAATGTTACCTTTGGGATATTTCAGTGGCCCAACTGTTTTCATTTTCATCTGCTTGCTGTAAATATATTTAGAGATGCTTGGTATTTCTTTGAATGTTTCTTGCTGTTCTAACCTCATTTTCAATTGTAACCCCCCTGAGAAGTTTCATTATTCCCTTTGCCCTATTTTTGCAGGTGTCAGTAGTGACCCAGTTGGTAGCACTCTTGCCTCTGAGGCAAAAGGTTGTGGGTTCAAGTCCCACTCCAGAGACTTGAGCCCATAATCCAATCCAGGCTGATGTTATAAATGCAGTACTGAGGGAGTGCTGAACTGTTGGAGATGCCATTCTTCGGATGAGTTGTTAAACCTCTCTGGTGGATGTAAAAGATCCCATGGCTCTATTTTGAAGAAGAGCAGGGGAGTTCTCCCTGGTGTCCTGGCCAATACTTATTCCTCAACCAACATCACTAAAACAGATGATTTGGTTATTATCTCATTGCTGTTTGTGGGACCTTGCTGTGTACAAACAGGCTGCTGGTTTTGCTACATTACATCAGTGATGGTACTTCATTGGCTGTAAAGCTCTTTGGGAACAGCCTGAGGTCCTGAAAGGCGCTATATAAATGCAAGTCTTTATTTCTTGTTTTATTTGCTTTGGCCCGCCATGCCGACCATAGCTTTATTATGTTTTACTTGTTGGGCCTTTATTGCTCATCCCTAGTTACCATGAGGAAGGGCTGGTAGGCCAGCTTAATGAACCGCTGCTATCCTTGTTGGTGTTGGCGCTCCCAAGGTGGTTCTTGGTAGGGAATTTCAGTATTTAGGGAGAATCTTTTTCTCCTTTCTAACAGTGCTGCCAATTCCAGTTTCCTTAGCTAACCCCACATTTTGCCAAAATCTGCCTTTCCAAAGTTGAATGCTTCTAATACCCTCATTTTCTCTTCTGACGTGAGGCTTACCTTATCATGGTCCCTGTTGCCAAGATGTTCACTGACTCCGAGCTGTTCTACCATCTTCTGATTAATATCAGGCCCAATATAGCTTCTGCTTGTCGGTATGCAATCAAAGATCTTGCAGTTTATACATTTGCCTTTAATTGTTTGAAGGACGCAAAACATATTAAATCCTGTTGTGGAATGAAACTTAACTGACCGCGTAAGCATGTACAGGGATGAGCTTTGCCATATTATACAGTGAACACTATAGAAATAATGGGGTAGAAATTCGTCGGCCGATATCGTATCTGCATCCCGTTATACTCCCCGCCTGATATTCAGTTCCATTGACTTCCATAGCACTGAATATCAAGCCGTGTGTATAACAGTGGCCGATGCAATACTGCCCATTTAACATTACTGATGTAAAAAGACTACTGAGCGCTTGGTTTGAGTATAAAACAAGGCTTTAATCAACTGTGTCACAACCATGAGATTTCTAGTTACAATCACCAGTTCCTGGTTACAGAAACATCCTGAGCAAGCTGAGCCCACGCCCGAGTATTTATACTCCTTGGACGGCGCCACCAGCTGGCTGCCCAGTGTTACTTCATGAGTCATGATAAGATTCATGACAGTTACCACTTCAGATGTATTGCTACCCCAATGTTTTGTCAAGTACCAAGCAGCAGTAGCAGGCATAAATCAGTGGATTTTAATTTGCTGCTTAATAGTGAGTCTGTGAGCACTACTTTTCTTATTCAGTTACGAAATTACAGGGTTTGAGGCACTCTGTAAATTAAAATAACATTCTTTAGGTAGGTAAGTATCCTGACGAGAGCTCTCTAACTTGAATTCTTCCTCTCTTTCTCAATGTGCAGTTGGCACTACCATGAATTTTCCTCAATTTATTTAATTTCCTGAGGGAGCTGAATAAAAATGCCAAGAAAATAACATTCTGAAATTTCTCCTGGAGCCCCTCACTTAACTCAGCCAACACACCAGGATAGAAATATGACGTTACACATTATTTTGTTCCAGCAGAACTGGAGCTGTAGTATTTCACACAATAGTTTACCATTAATCTCCACAACTATAAATGTTGATCGATTGTATTCTTAACCAGATATTTATTCAGTCCCATTTTAAAGGAATATTAAAAAAAAAATTGCAAATGGTTTGAGTTCTGCTGAAGGGTTCTTGCACCGAAATGTCAAGCTGTCTTTTCACTTTACACATGCTGACTGGCTTGCTGTGTACCTCCAGCATTTTCTGCTTTTTTTAAAGGAGTTATTTGATGTGATCTTTTTAAGTGCTTTTGCAGGGAGTTTATTCCACCTAACTATGGCTCCGGCAGAGGAGGCAATTAAAATCATCAGTGGCTTGTTTACAGCCATTTAACAATGCTTTTTTCCCAGTTTCTTGAATTTGAGAGGTCGCCCACCAGTTTCCTGCTGTGCCTCGACCTTGTCTGTGAAGCTGAGGCAGGAGGTTATTGGCCATTGTTTCAGCTGATGAGTTGACAGCTTCAAATGTCAAGTCAAAGCTCCCAGCTGATTGAGAAATGCTCCCTTAGCCACTAGCTTCTCTAAACTGCATTTCCACTACAGATTCAGAATGCTGCAATTCTTTACACAAGTCTCCATCTTGTCTGACCTCATTACTTCTCCCACCTTTGACAGATCGCTTCTGTCATCTCTACTTCACCTGTCATCTCTCACCTTGGTCCTCAGAATCCCAACACCAGCATCACCAGGCACACCAGCAGCACCAACAACAATACCAACCTTCTCTGCAATCAACTGATGCTGCACAGGACTCAGGGTATCAGCACCCAACTACATTGCTGCCGGGGAGGTCAGGGATGGCCTCGCCAAGGCCAGATTTACTTCACTTGATGCTGTACACCCTGGCTGCCACATGATATGCCAGGTTGGCACCACCCCACACCAACACCATAAAGCTTCCCTACAATGTCCAAGCCATTCCTTTCACACTCTTGACCATTGTGGGGGTACCGTTGCATCTCACCATTCACTGCAACTCACTAAGTCACTTCCAAAGGTGCACACAAATCTGTCCAAGAATGCAAAGTGTTGAAAATAAAGCACATTAACAGAAACTTTACATGAACATTGGACAATACACCCAAGTGCCTACCCTTGTATGTTGTTAGTTGGTATAATTGCATTAGGATGAGGGTGATTGCATTAGGATGAGGGTGAGTGTGAGGGGTGGCTAGTGAGATGGGGATGTGATAATGTAGATAGAGAGGGATGGGTGGAGGTGCAAGGTAAGTTGGTGTGAGTAAGGATGTGCAGGAGTAGGGTAGGGAAGGCAGAGTGATAAGGATGCGTTGAGAGGCACAGCAGGGTGAGGTTGAGTGTGGCTTTGTACTGACGTTTCGTGATCTACTGAGATCATTGAAATGTTTGCGGCACTGCAGCCTGGTCCTCCTGACCACATCCCTGCTTGTGCCCTCCTTTGCAATGTGCAACCAGACTGTGTTGATCTCCTAGCGAGGTCTTCTCCACCCATGGGAAGTGGCTGTGCTGTGACTCGAGTCATGGGAGAGCCTGGGTGCAACCATGCACCTCTCTGCAGTCATTGTCAGTGTTTGCAGCACCTCAATGCTGTAGAACACTGACAGCCCAACTGTCAAATTAAAGTTGACCATGGTCCCTTTAAGGAAACCGGCTGATGATGCGTCATCAATTGACGTCATCAGACCCGCTTCCTTCAATTGGCCAGGAAACTCGCTGGGCGGGCTTAATAAGCCCAATCACGGTAAATTCATTCTACACAGTGAGGTGGGGCCGGATCCCACCACCGACCCGCCAAGGTTGGTAAAATCCAGCCCTTAGTCTTGCTTGACAGTGGCTAATTTTGCATTTGGTTATGTAATCACAGCTTAAGTTAAATAACTGGCTTACTTCTTCAATATCTCTGCCCTTCAGTATTTTAAAGACTCAAGTCATGCCTCCTCTTAATTTCTATTCTTCAAAGAAATTAAATTAAATTCTGAGATTCTCTGCTTGTAGTTTAGAATTCTAAGTACCTGTATCTTCCTTGCTGCTGTTCTCTGTGGCCTCTCTCATTCATTCATTCATGTCCTATTCATGGACACAGTTTTCCAAACGTGGCATTATCAATGAATTATACATGACTAAAATAACTTGTTTTGCCGTGTAATCAAATTTTCACCTTTGTTGATGAGAACCTCATGCTGACTCAGTGAGCAATCTTCCATTGCCACTGGACACTCCGCCATTGTGTACTCATTTTCATGTTTTCTGTTTCTACTTTGATTACTTGATATTTCCATCCATATTTAAATCTATCTGAAAGCCCATCAACTGGATTTGTTCACATCCCTTTGAATGCTATCAATACCTCCTACATGTCACCTTGCCACCTTGCATACAAATTATTACCATCATTTGTATCACTAATGAATGAAGTAAGTCCTAGACCAAACCCCTGTGGAATACCAGAAGTCATTACTTGTAGATAGAACTTTGTCAATTTTGTAACCACCTGCTTTCTACTGGATCATGATAAACCTACCCTTAGTTAGATCTGACCTATCTTCCTCATAACTATACAGCAAGCCAAAATAAATGAGTCACCAGATAATCCTTGTTGTCAAAGAATTACAGTACATTAACGAGATGTGACCTTTTCCAGAACTGTAGTCACTGCCCACATATGAACACTCTGCTGTTCAGGCAGACACTAATAGCAATCTATAGAATGCTCTCAAACATTTTCCTCACTACTACTGTTGGACTAATTGGTCTAAAGTTTCCTAGTTCACGTCTCACTGCTTTTTTGAATATGGGGATACTGGTACTACACCTGCTCTGGGAATGTTCAGTGTAGTACTGGGTGGAGAAGTGGAACGCCAGTCTCCAATCCTGACTCTTCATCCTGGTGAGCACAAAAAGAAAACACAAATAAAATAATGGGCTTTGAAAATCCTTTATTTAAAAAAAAAAAAATCATATTCTGCTTGACTAGGGTGGTATGTGCCACCATTTTCTAATTTTAATAAAAAGATGTAAGAATGAAGTGGAGAGGGAAGCAAGAAAGGATATGCATTTATATAGCAAGTTACCGTCCCAAACATGCCAAAGTGCTTCATGTAGAATGAATAAAATTATGCAGTTACTGTGCTATGCGGGTAAATGCAGCAGCCATTATGTGCACGCAGGTCCCACAAATGCAATTAAATTCATGACGAGTTTATCTGGTCTTGGTGGAGATCATTGAGAGAGGAATGCTGGCCTCGACCTGAGGAAGTCTCCCTGCTTTTGTTTGAATGAGCTGTGGCTCAGTTGGTAATACTCTTGCCACTGAGTCAGAAGGTTGTGGGTTCAAGTCCCACTCCAGACTTGAGCACAAAAATCTAGGCTGACACTCCAGTGCAGTACTGAGGGAGTGCTGCACTGTCAGGTGCCATCCTTTGGATGAGACATTAATCCGAGACGTCTGCCCTCTCACGTGGACATAAAAGATCCCATGGCACTATTCGAAGAAGAGTAGTGAAGTTCTCCCCTTAACCAATGTCACTAAAACCGATTATCTGGTCATTGTCACATTGCTGTTTGTGGGCCTTGCCATGTGTAAATTGGATGTTGCATTTCCTATATTACAACACTTCAAATAAAAAGTACTTAATTGGATGCTTTGGGACATCCAGAGGTTGTGAAAGTCATTTTATAAATTTAACAGTTTCTTTCTTCAGCATTCACTGAATCACTTGAACAGGCAGTAAGTAAATGCGAGTACAAAGTATTTTGCCAGTTCTTTGTTGTACTGTATTGCTGGATGGTTGATGTGGGGGTGAGCTCGGGTCCATTGTAAGAAGATAGGAGCACATTTGGCTTACAGGAACATAGCTCTTTTTAGTAAAAACATCATTTGGGGTATTTACATGATCATTAGATGTTGACATAATGCGATAGTCAGTAATTCAGGATTTTCCACTTTGTTTTCCTGCTCTATCAATACACAGGAAAATAGTTCAGTGTTGTTGTATTCTCTGAAAATATTACAACATTAAGCTGTTCACCATCCCTCAGGCAATTTCAACAAATAGTTGTAACTTTGCCACGTTGCTGCTAAAGACGCCAGATGCAAATTGGGCTCTTAAAGTTTTCACCACCACCTGTAATAAAATCAAAATACCTCGGGTACAGCTATAATATTTGTGCAAATGTCTTCAGACCTACAGAAGGAAAGTTTAAACTGTAGAAGTTCTTACCTCTTTGAATAGGCTGTGCACTACCAACTTCTAGCCTAATTTGTAGTGACTGAGGAACAGTTTGCTCACTCTTGTAGTGCTTTCCCAGCCATTGCTTTTTGGATATAGCGTTTTATTTTTCCACGCTTGCAACTTGATTTTAAACACTGCAAATACAATAATATGTGATAAAAGATTATTTGCATCTGCAAATTGTTTCCTTTTATTGATTTTTGCCAATGAAATGTCACCCGTATTCTTCTCCCTTCCCGTGGTCATGGTTAACTATGCCAGCCTCTGATATTATTTATGCCAGCCTCTGATATTAAACCTATCATCTATCCAGTGTTGAAGGATGCAGTGAAGTATTAGCAGATAAAAGCTTGCGGATGAATTTGCAAGTTATTCACCATAGGCCTCCGATTTTTTTATTCACCAGAGTTTCTTTGGTGTACCTAACTAATAGTGTGAAATATACTTGCAGAAGGGGCAAGATTGCTGATTGGCTAATATAAAGCGGAGGCACAATTAAAACAGTGGGAAGGCACACAGATAGGATGCTTATGGAATGATTTTGGGTAAGGTGGAAGAATGCCTATGTGAAAGAGAAGCAGAATGGTTTCCAAATGGGAACCCTCATAGTTGTGAAAGAGAGCCACATGTCAGCAAATAAATAAGTTGATGTACTTTGAGATTAGGACAACAGGACTGATTTTGGAAGTGGACACAGATCTTATTTAGCTGATGGTGTCCCTTATGAACTGTGTCCACAGATGGCTAGGAGCTGGCATTGGGGTTCTCCTTGGCGACTACTTACTGAAGCAGGATCTTAGCTGCCTTCCTCACCTTCTCTGAAATCGTTATCAGTCTCTGTTGACACATCAACTTCTGTGTCGGAAACTGCTTTGCAGCAATGTTACCAGCTGTGAGGATGTTCATGAGAATTGCCAGCTTGACTCTTCCTCTGATTTCCCATCCCTTCTTCCCTATGGAGAAGTAACTGCTCACATGGTTGAGACTCACCATGGGGAACTTCATGGGTGTGAACCTGCACCTCAGCATTTCATGGCCTAGCTTGTTGATGCTCCAGCATGCATTATATTTAACATATTAGATGCAAATATTAAATAATAGCGTAAATCTAACCAGCCTCATGCACAGGTCTACTAACTGCATTGAGTAGTCTCATACAGGAGATTGCAATCTCCATCTCTTCATTATCACTTGCAATCTCCTGCCTGTATAAGGCTGCTGGATATTCCTAGAACTCTCTCAAAAGTGAGAGAAAGCAACAGGTCACAATGGAGTAAGTGAACGGTTGACAGAAAGACGAGGATGAAATGGAGGAGAGGAGCAGCATACATTAATGTCACTTTTTTTCTAATCCCCTGCAGTTCATGTGTCACAGCAGCTTGCTATTTCTAGCCATTTGTGTTTCTGTTGCAAATTTTTGCTTTATATATGGCTTGTAAATGAACGTTTCACATCTCTAATTTTGTCCAGTGTTGACAGCTCTGCTTGTGCAGGTATGCTAGATTTGACTGAGTTGTGAGGATGCTTTCTGACTTTCGCTTGTGTTCTATACTGCATTTGTGCATCTCTTGTTACATGGTGTTGTCAAGTAATGCCGAGCTATTTGCATGTTGCCACAAAAATAAATGATCAGAAAGAAGTATTGAAAGGCAAGGATTAAGATTCAGAGCTGGAATAGGAACTTAGTGAATTCTAACTTGGCAAACCTGTTGCTCGCAGTTGATGGGAAAATGAAATTGATGCCTTAAAATGGCTACAACTATTTAGGATGCAAGTGTCTAAAAGCATTTTGAAAATATTTGAATGGCAACTGATAATATAACTAGAAAGAAAAGAAATATTGATGCCATCAATCTACTCTGTAGTGTTTTCCAAAGCACACCAGCAATCACTTGCTAGATCTTCGTCATACACTTAGTATCACATGTCGATTCACATGTCGATTCCAGCTGTAGCTGTATGCTTTCCACCCCCTTCCCCACCTGGAGTTTAGCTCTCGTGCATAGTGAGTATTTCCTCACAGAAAAAGAAGCCATACAAAAATTCAGAGACCCTGATAGTGTTCCAGACACCTACACACCCAACATCCTCTGATGCAAAACATTTCTGCATTCAGAGCCTAAAATTATGGTATTAAAAATATGCTATGAAAATTTCCTTCCTTCTCTATATCCATTTATTATGTTGTAACAACTCAATGCAGGTACTCCACTCTGTGCACATGTTATATTCTTGAGCTGCTTCCCACACTGAGGCATTAGCCTGAGCAGCTCTGAGATATGTGGCAAAAAGATTGACATTCTCCATGGACTGGGCCCGGCCATCTTTCATCCTGGCAGCAGTTCAATGTAGCGAAACAACAGCGCCATATTTGATCCTGGCGGCACGACAATTTCCTCGTGACGCCATCTTTGATCATGGCGGAACTTCAATGTGGGCCCGAACAGCGCCATCTTTAGTCTGGGCTGCCCGGTTTCTTCCTCCTTCCCTCACTGTCTCCTTCCCTCTCTCCTTCCCCCTCCCCCCTCCTCCTCCCCTCACTCCCTCCCTCCCCCCCTCTCTCTCCCCCCTCCCCCTCTCCCCCTCCCCCTCCCACCCCCCCTCCCCCCTCCTTCCCCCCTTCCCCCCTCCTCCCCCTCCCCCCTCTCCCCCCCCCAGTCGCTCTCTCTCTCTCCCCCCCAGTTGCTCTCTCTCCCCCCCAGTCACTCTCTCTCTTCCCCCCCAGTCACTCTCTCTCTCTCTTCCAACAACAACATGCCCTCGAAAAAGCCTCGGCACCGCCGGGCACGCCAGCAAGTATATATATTATATATTATGGCCTAGAAATTCAGTATAGCCACTTTTGGGGCGGAAAAGTCGGGCGGCCGCTAAAGTTTGCGCCCGGCGCAAAGTCGAGGCCACTTCGCCGATATTCAGTAGCTTCGCCCTAAGAGTTTGCTCGAGCGCTAAAACTGGCGTTCCACAACTATCTTTAGGTGCAAAGCCGGCGGTGCTGAGCTAAACCGCCGAGGCCGGGCACAGCGCAGGTGCGGTCATTTCTTGATTGACAGCAGACACCCTGGCGCCGGCCAGCTCTTAAAGGGGGAAGGGTCGAGTTCGTCTGCTGCCACGCCCTGGACACTGCAGCCCTCCAGCTAGGCCTAAACACTGCTGCTGAACAGAAATAACGCCAGCAAAGATGCAGAAGGCCCGTGAACGAGCGCAGCGCTTCACTGGCCATGATTTGAGGGTGCTGGTTAGGGCTTTGGAGAGGAGACGCAAACACCTGTTCCCGGACAGTGGGAAGAAGCCTGCGACCTGCGTCTACAGGAAAGCCTGGAGGGAGGTCGCCATCAGGGTGACAGCCAACAGCGAGGTCCCCAGGAACTCTATCCAATGCAGAAAAAAGTTCAATGACCTCACGAGGATTGTCAGGGTGAGTAGCCTTTCCAGTGTCGTCCTCATCCTTGCATGTGCACCTCACATTATGGGCAAAGGGACCTGAAAGCCCTAATGGCCAGCCCTCATCCAGCAGCTATGGGACTGGCATGAACATCAATTGCACATTCTGCACTTGACACACTGGCCAAGCTATTCGACCATGGGAGGCAGTGCACACCAGATCAGGGCTCCACACTGGCCAAGCTATTCGACCATGGGAGGCAGTGCACACCAGATGAGGGCTACACACTGTACTTAGAGGCCGTCCTTTCTCTTGCAGGCCAAGCTGGCCCACAATCAGAAGAGCCGGACTGAGACCGGGGGAGGGCGGTCCCCAGATCCAGCAGCTCACTGACCTGGAAGAGCACGTGGGTCGCCTCATGGGAGCCCGGGTGATTGGCCCCGTTGCCAGTGGAGATGCCGACCCTGTTCTGGGCACCAATGGTAAGGACATCACCTTTTGGACCTCTCTCGTCCCACTTGCGCATCAGATCTACATCCTTTGCCACTGTCCGACCAATGCGCTGAATGCCACCACTCATGCCTCCCTCGCTGACGCCCTCTCCTCAATCTAAAGCTACTCTTGTCCCTTCCTGCTTTCAGATGGTGAGGAGGAGGTCCCTGAAGCTGCCACTGACAGCCCCTCGGAAGAGGAGGAGGAGGAGGAAGAGGAAGAGGAAGGCGGCCCATCAGGGGAACCCTCACCCGCGCCAGGGGATGCCAATGTAGGGGACACGTCTTCCCTGGAGGAGAGCGTGGGGTAAGTGTCGGTGGGGAGTGTCGCTCCTGGGACCAGTGGCGTGCAGCAACGCAGGGGGTGTGCGGTTGATCAGCGGCCTTCTTCCCAGAGGGGTGTAGTTGCTGGGCCCAGTGGCATCCAGCAACGCGGGAAGGGTCGGCCAGCTCAGCGGCCTTCTCCCCAGAGGGAGAGTCCGGCCTCCAGTCCGCCGACGGTCAACTCCGAGGAGCTGCGCCTCCTCGATCAAATGTCCGTGGACTCGGAGCGCCGGCACACCGAGCTCATGGGGGTTGTGGCACGGATGCCTGAGGCCATCGAGTCCCTGGCTCATAGTGTGGCCGAGTTCGGGGCCTCACAGGCCAGGAGTTTGGAGCTATTCGGGGCAGCACAGGACGCGAGTCGTGCCGAATTCGTGGCAGCACAGGCAGCGAGTGGGCAGCTGATCAGTGGTGCCGTGCAGTCACTGGCTGGTCTGATGTGGTCACAGACCAGGGCAGCACGGGCACTCACTGCTGCCACACTTGCTGCGTCAGCCAGGCATCGCCAGGACACCCGCCGCGCTGTAGCAGCACAGCGGTCTGTCGTTTGGCACATGGCAGCGCATGCTGCAGTGCGGGCCCGGGTGAGTGCCAGTGTGTCACTTGACCAGCGGCGGCCTGCCATACGCCAGCTTGCCCCCATTCCTCCAGCCACCACTGTCACTCCCCCAGTGGAGCTGCCACGAGATGCTGGTCCGACTGATGCTGGCCAGCCACAGCTGCAGCATTCACCAGCCGGCCCCTCGAGGCCCAGACCTCGTCTAGGCCGACCCCCAAGGGCATCTGCCGTGACGACATGTGCCCCTCAGGAGCCTTCCCCCAGCCTTGCTGCAGCCACTGGCCACGGTTTGAGGAGGAGCAGCAGGGCGGCCAGGGGCCGCCAAAGGCTGGACAAGGAATCGCCCTCGTGGGCCACAAAGTAGAGGGTGTGGACAAATGTTTGTTTATATTGGGATGGTTGTTTTGTTTCTGGGGATGGTTGTCTTGTTTCTGGGGATGGTTGTTTTGTTTCTGGGGATGGTTGTTCTGTTAAGGCCGAGGATGAAGGCCATTTTTGTTCAAATCTTTTGTTATTCCTCCCCAGGTTGTGGGAGTGAGTCATGTGTGTGACTGTTTTTTGGGGGGTCTTGTCTGTTTTTGGGTTTCATGTGGGAAGGGCCCTGAGTTTGTTCAATAAAGCATTTTGTTTATTCATCTTGTCCATGTTTGATCTTTGAAGTGTTTGTTGCCTTAAGCGACTGAGGGCTTGTGGAGCGGCTGCATTCATGTTCTTTCATTGGCACAAGCCATGCCCTGACAGGGGGCCTAGAAGTGACGTTCAATAAGCCGCCGACGGGCGGTCCTTGGACCTTGTGCCTCCCTCCTGGCCTGGTACTCCTCCTCCTCTTCCTTCTCCTCATGCTCCTCCTGCTCCTCCTCCTGAGGTGGTGCTCCAGCGTGAGGTGGCAGTGCCTGAGTCCTGCGGATAGCCAGGTTGTGCAGCATGCAGCAAACGACCACGAACTGGGAGACTCGCTCCGGCGAATACTGCAGAGATCCGCCGGAACGATCCAGGCAGCGGAACCGTTGCTTGAGGACGCCAATTGTTTGTTCTATGATGTTCCTAGTCGCTTGATGGCTCTCGTTGTATGCCTCTTCAGCAGGGGTCCTGGGCGCGCGGAGCGGGGTCATGAGCCAGGTACACAAAGGATAGCCTTTGTCCCCGATAAGCCATCCTCTTGGGTGAGGCTGTGCCTGGAAGATATCAGCCACAGTAGTCTGTCGCAGGATAAAGGCATCGTGGCTGCTGCCTGGAAAGCGGGCATTGACAGCTAGGATGCGCTGCCTGTGGTCACACACCAGCTGTACGTTGAGGGAATGGTAGCCCTTCCGGTTGCGGTAATCCTCGGGATGGTCCAGAGGTGCCCGCAAAGCCACATGCATGCAGTCAATGGCGCCCTGCACCATGGGGAAGTCCGCGATTCTTGCAAATCCCACTGCACGCTGTTGCTGCCTCTCCAGGGTCATGGGGAAGGAGATGAATTGGCGTCTCCTTCTGAAAAGGGCATTGGTGACCTGGTGGATGCAGCAATGGACGGCGAACTGGGATATGTTAGCAATGTCCCCAGCAGCTGATTGGAAGGAGCCGGTGGCATAGAAGTTCAGAGCCACCGTCACCTTCACTTCCACCGACAGAGACGTCCTGCAACTCAGCTGTGGACGCAGATCTCTGTGAAGCAGATGGCAGATCTCTGCAACCACCTCCCTTCTGAATCGCAGCCTCCTAACACATCGCGCGCCAGTCATGTTGAGATACGAGACCTGCTGGCGGTATTGCCTGAGTGGGTAAGGCCCACGTTGCCGACGCCTGTTGCCCCCTCTGCGTCTAGCCAGGGCTGCCCCTCTAACCCAGCGTCTGCGAGCCCTTCCGACATAATCCTGAAACTCAGCATTGGCACCCCATGCAGCCCCCATAATATGCTGGCAAACAATGAGATATCAGTGAAGGCGAATTGCCAAGCTCTGGCCTGAAGCCAAAAATACCTGTCCTAGTGTTGGCCCAAAGCAGTAAGCTCCCTTCTTTGGTTTTTTTCAAAAAATCCGTTGCACAGGAGTGATTGCTGCAAAATGGCAGCCCTTTATAGTGCAGGGTAAGTGCCCTTTAATTTGTGCTCCCCGCGGCCCGCTTCGGCTGTGTACCGTTCCACTCCACAGTCGTTAGGGCCGCCCGGCGCACAATGGGCCGGCGCGACTGAAGTTCCGGTTTGGGGCGCACAAAGGGCGTTGCACGAGGAAATGACGTCATAATCTGCGCACGCAGCAGGGCGCGCGCAAAAACTTTGCGCCGGCGCTAAATGTCTACTGAAGTTGGGGCGAGGCGCAGATCGTGCTGCGCCCGGGCGCTAAGCGCATAGCGCTCGAGATCTACTCCTCCTAAGGCGCTAACGGCTGGTGCACGCTACTGAATTTCTAGGCCCATATTTTTAATATATATATATATATATATCAGAAAAAGACATAGGCCTGGAAATTCGGGCACATAGTTTAGTCCCTGCATCTGAATGGTGAGGCCTGAGTCGCCCTCAATAATGGGCTTCAGACCTCAGTTCCACGAAGCCGGTGAGCTGCGCAGAGCTGCTGGCGAAGTGTAGTTGAAGATTGAAGCGGCCCCCAGATAAGTGAGGAAGGGGGGAGGGGCGATCTAGGTGGGAGATAATGCTGCTGGGGCAGAGGAAGAAGGGTGTTCGATGGACTGGGGGGAGGTGGTGGTGTTCATTGGCCGGTGGGGGGGGAGCGGTGGCTATTGGCGGGGGATGAGTGATCGTGGGGGAGGGGGTGGCAGCCGCCTGTGTTCTTTTAATGTGAGGTCAGGTGCAGCACTTCTGCTACATTAGCACTACACTGAAAGGCATGATGGTAGAGAAGCAATGGCTATCATTTAAAGAACTAATGCATAATTTATAACAAATATACATTCCTTTAGGCATAAAAACCCCTCAGGAAAAGTGGTCCAACTCTGGCTAACAAGAGAAATTAAAGATTGCATTAGATCAAAGGAAGAGGCTTATAATGTTGCCAAAAAGTGTAGTAAGCCTGAGGATTGCGAGGATTTTAGAATTCAGCAAAGGAGGACCAAGAAATTGATAAAGAAAGAGAAAATATAATATGAGAGTTAACTAGCGAGAGACAGAAAAACAGACTGTAAAAGCTTCTATAGGTATGTAAAAAGGAAAAGATTAGCAAAAGTAAATGTGGGTGCCTTACAGGCTGAGACAGGAGAAATTATAATGGGGAATATTTTGGCCGCGATTTTGCCGGTGCTCAGACTGCGGGTTCAGAGGCGGGTCTGTTGTCAAAATCGAAATGATTGGCAGCGGGTTGGGAACCCGCTGCGAGCCCACCTCCATGTAAATTTCCAAAGTGTCGGGTCTGCGATTTCAGAACGGACCCGACACTAAGCGGCGAGGGAGGCATTTAAGATAGTTAAATGCTTGTTAAACGCTTGTTAACTACTATTTTACCAGCCTGTTTCTATTTTACCACTTTTTAACGGGGTTCACGTCATTCGGAGAGCACCCCAGGTAAGTAGGTCGGGTTCTCTATCTCCCCATTGCTGTGAATAGGTGACCGCTGCAAAAGTGGGATAAAGCTACCATTTCACAGCTTTTCACTTTCCAATGTCAGAAGCTTGAGCCTTCAGGACTTGGAAGGCACTTTTGAGCTTTATGCAGTTTGGAAGTGTTTGGAGTAAACTCTCTATCCACTGTCACCTCCTTGGAGCAACCTCTCTCACCATTGACAGATCGCTTCTGTCATCGCAACTTCAGCTGCCATCTATTCCAGCAACATTGGAGCCCTTGAAAAAATTTCACCTTGGTCCTCTGAATCCCTCCACGATCAGCTCCAACACCAACATCACCAGGCACACCATCACCAACAACAATACCAACCTTCTCCGCAATTGCTGCCCAGGAGGCCAGTGATGGCATCACCATGGCCTGATTTACTTCACTTGATGCTGTACACCCTGGCTGCCACATGATGCGCCAGGTTGGCATCACCCCACACCAGCACCATAAAGCATCCCTACAATGTCCAAGTCATTCCTTTCACACTCATCACAGTTGGGGAGGGGGGGGGGGGAAAGTTATGTCTCAACATTCACTGGAACTCACTAATGCACTTCCAAAGGTGAGCACAGATCTGTCCAATAAGGTAAAGTGTTGAAAATATAGATTTCAATGTTTGACAACACGTTAACAGAAACTTCACATGAAGATTGGCTAAGCCACCTAGGTGCTTACCCTTGTGTGTTGTTAGCTTGAATGCTTGGAGTAGGATGAGGATGAGTGTGAGGGGTGGCTAGTGAGATGGGGAAGTGATAGAGAGGAATGGGTGGAGGTGCAAGGTAAGTTGGTGTGAGTAAGGATGTGCAGGAGTAGGGTAGGGAAGGCAGAGTGATGGGGATGTGATGAGTAGCACAGCAGGATGAGGTTGAGTGTGACTTGGCAGTAACGTTTTGTGATCTACTGAGATCATTGAATGGTTTACACCACTGCAGACTGGTCCTCCTGACGACATCCCTGCTCGTGCCCTCCTGTGCAATGTGCAACCAGGCTGCAGTGATCTGGGGAGGTCTCTTCCACCTATGGGAAGGGGAGAGAACCTCCTTGTGTGCTGTGACTCCCTCCATAACCATATGGAGGGAGTCATGGAAGAATCTGGGTGCAGCCGTGCCCCTCTGTGCAGTGATTGTCAGTGTTTGCAGTACCTCAATGCTGTAGAATACTGACGGCAGAACTGTCAAGATCAATTTGGACATGGCTCCTTTAAGGAAACCAGCTGATGACGCGTCATCAAATGATGTCATCAGACCCACTTCCTATTAATTGGCCGGGAACCTCACGGGCGGGCTTAACAAGCCCAATCAACGAAAAATCGCTTGGAGAGTGCGGGCTGCAGCAGGCAGCGGGCTGGGACTGCGACACTGACCCCAGATGGCTGTGGAGGCTCAGTCGTTGAGTATATTCAAGACAGAGATCGATAGATTTTTGAATATTAAGGGAATCAGGGGATATGGGATAGTGCAGGAAAGTGGAGATGAGATAGAAGATCAGCCATGATCTTATTGAATGACGGAGCAGGCTTGAGGGGCCGAATGGTCGACTCCTGCTCCTATTTCTTATGTTATGTTCTGCTGCCCCCGACTCCACATTCAAGTTATTATATTTTGAAAACGTACAGTACTTTGTTATATGCTGCCTGTTAAGCTGCATGTACGGCTAGTGTTGCGCGACCAAATTTCTAGACCATACTGTTCAATAATTGGTCCATAGCAAAAAAAAAAGCCATTGTTTCTGGTAACGTCATTTTGTTTCTGGTAGTGTAATTATGTATACAAATATTTTGTCGTGAGCGTAACTATTATTCCAGACTATCTAGAAATCCTACTTTTTTTCAAGATAAACTGCTTCAATAAATAAAATATAATTGTAAAGAAAATTATTGAATTTAACTACACTTTTATCTTACTTGGTTTGAGATACAAAAGAAATCTATTTGTGAAAAGGGTACATGTTGTTGGTTTTGACTTCACGCCTGCACCCAGTGCCCTTTTCCCTTCAATGCAGAGTCACTGCTACCATTTGATATAACATAGGGAAGAAACGGCTGGGACCATTGTGCCAGTTCACTCTCCTCTGTGCGGCTCCTACAGCTCATAGGCTTTCTGTCACGTGGCATTGGGATATGCTTTCATCATGATCTTTATGTAGAAGGGATCTTGAGACACTGCATTTTATCTAAAAAAAAATATATAGCACATGTCTTGTGATGACACTTTGGAAGGTACTAAAACCTGTTGGAGTTGGATCTGGAGAAAATCGAATTAAGGCTGTCAGAAGTTGTGACATGGCAGTCTGGCTAATGTAAGCAACCCCTGCCTCTAGTGATGTGAGTTCTTGACCAGTCAAAATTACTATTTGCCTCTTGGCCTTAACATTACTGCATGTCTGAATATAAAAGATGTACGTAAAACCAGGATGTATATGAAGCATCATTTGTGTTGGGAGTGGAGGAAACTAGAAGTTCTATTACTGTCACCTGGTTTGCCACCTTAATTCCATGCTGCGATTTCTGCCTTCATATGTGATTCTGGAACTTAACATCATTCTGATTTTAGTTAACAGTTTGCAATTTGTAAAAAAGTTAGTGAAATTAAATTATTATTGTGGATAATTCTAAATGAGTTGACCTGACCAATGAAGTGACATTGGTGGGTTTGTGCTGTTGGGGCTGATGTTATAGTGGTGAAGAGTACGCAGATGACAAGAACCAGAGATAAAGTGGGAAACACGTGCATCGGAAATGTTCTTGTGGTTTTTGATGAGCATAAAATATGCTTTAATCCTTTCACTAGGCATACCTACTTTTGAACAAAAATCTGCTCCAAACGGCATTCTCAATGCGACATTTACAAGAACACAAAACTCATTGAATATGGAAATCAAGTGATTTCAGGACACTTTCCTACGTTTGTACATGCATGAATGCGTAAGGGTGCAATTGCTGAAGTTATGGGTGCCGTATTTATGTTTAATTGCTTATATAAACTTTAAATAAAAACTAAAAGAAAATATGGAAGCTGCATAGTGCAGTAGAGGTATATGAGGGAGCTTCAGCGCTAGGTTTTTAGAATCGTTAAACAATGTTCCATATCTCTGTGAATGATGTGGAAATAAACCAGATGCAGTCCAATTGGATTTTTTCCAAGTCTACAGAGAATAATGGATGGGTGGGAGTAGTTAGTAATGAGTGCTAGTAATGAGTGCTAAAAGTGTAAAGTAATTATTGCTGGAAATACACAGCAGGTCTGTCAGCATCTGTAAAGGGAAAGATAGATTAATGTTTTGGATGTCGACCCACCATCAGAACTGGAAGCTAGGAGACGAGTGAACCTTGTTTATGGGGCTGAACAAAGTGAAAAGGGAGGGGGAAATAACGGGTAAGCAGGAAGAGCCAAGTCAGAGTCATTAGGCAATAATCTTATCAAGAGCCTTCAGATGACTGTTAGACTTTGGGCTGTTGGTTCTCATGGTGTATGAGGACAGATTACTACATGGAACTGCTGCCGTGTAGTAGACTTTGAAGTTGGCCATAACAATTATTTCCCTTTCATTTTATGCTGTTAATGAGGAGCTTTGTGGTGGACACCAAAGGCCTGAATGATTGTTTTATGGAGTTGACATGTGATGTCCCTACAGAAGGATTAATAGTTGAGCTTTTTACTGAGCTATTAACTGGAGTTGATTATGGTAGCATAGTGGTTATATTACCAGACTAGTAATCTCGTTGACCCGTACTGATGATCCGCAGACGCGAGTTCAAATCCCAACACTAGCAGCTGGAGAATTTAAATTCAGTTAATTAAGTAAATCTGAAATAAAAAGCTAGTATCCGTAATGGTGACCACGAAACTACTGGATTGTTGTTAAAAACCCATCTGGTTCACTAATGTCCTTTTAGGGAAGGAAATCTGCCGTCCTCACCCAGTCTGGCCTATATGTGACTCCAGACCCACAGCAATGTGGTTCACTCTTAGCTAGACTAGCCTAGCAGGTCATTCAGTTGTCAAGAAGGTGGCTCATCATCACCTTCTCAAGGGCAATTCGGGATGGGGCAATAAATGCTGGCTTTGCCGGCGACGTCCACATCCTGTGAATGAAAAAAAACAGCAGCAACTTTATATTGTAATCAGTTAAAAAATGAACAAGGAAGGGGTTTGGTTATAAGTAATGCTCAAAGATACTTTCACAAGGGCCAAAACATAGTGGTGGAGTTTTGTCTTCCCCACCTGGCCAGTAATCTGCTGGAGTGAGTTTCGAACCTGCCTGATTTTCATTCCTTTGAAATCGATGGTTAGAAAATGGGGCAGGTCCTGTAGCGGGTGGGAGATCCGCTCCGTCTGATTACCATCCAGGCGGTGAAGACGGGACTCCATCCCATAGTATCCTGCTGAGGACTTCTGTAGCATTGCAACTGACTGAGACAAAAGACAATCCATCCGTTGAGTCTTAAGTACTGAAGGCAAGGCATTACAGATTGATTTGTTGAAACAGTGCCAATACAATGCACTCCAAATCTTGGGCTGTATCCGTGTAAATACTTGAAGGGAAAAATCCCAGGGGTTTTCAAAAAAGTTGTGTATGGTATCAACTGTTGGTGTAACAGATGGTGCTGCTCTTGCAGTGGCAAAACAATTGAATTTTTGAAATGTAAAATTCAATAGGCTTTTTAAACACGCTAATTTGTACAACATCTGGCAGCCCGAATTTAACTGACAATATTTTATGGTGACAAGGAATAAAATTTATGACTGCTTTGAATATTTTGTAATTTTATTTGCAATGAGGCCAAATCTGCTGGTATTAAGTAGATTTAGCTTTGTCAGGTGTTCTTAATGACAGCAAGGTAAGCAATTTTGATTGGCTGACTGATAAGGTGACCATGACTGGGAACTAAACATCCAAGGGTATTTGACAATTAGGAAGGACAGACAGGAAGGAAAGGGAGGTGGGGTGGCTATGTTAATAAAGGATGGAATCACTGCAATAGTGAGAAATGATATTGGGTCAAAGGATCAGGATAGTGAAACAGTTTGGGTGGAGATAAGGAATAATAAGGGGAAAAAGTCACTAGTGGGAGTAGTCTATAGGCCTCCTAACAGTTGCAACTCTGTTGGTCGGAGTATAAATCAGGAAATAGTTGGGGCTTGTAATAAGGGACCAGCTATAATCATGGGGGATTTTAACTTTCATATTGACTGGACAAATTAAATTGGGCAGGGCAGCCTTGAGGAAGAGTTCATAGAGTGCATTAGGGATGGGTTCCTTGAGCAGTATGTAACTGAACCAACCAGGGGGCAGGCAATCTTAGATCTGGTCCTGTGTAATGAGACAGGATTAATAAAAAATGTCCTAGTAAAGGATCCCCTTGGAATGAGTGACCATAACATGGTTCAATTCCAAATTCAGTTGGAGGGCAAGAGAGTTGGATCTCAAACCAGCGTACTAAGCTTAAATAAAGGAAACTATGAAGGTATGAGAGCAGAGTTGACTAAAGTGGACTGGGAAAATAGATTAAAGTGTAAGACGGTACATGAGCAGTGGTGTACATTCAAGGAGATATTTCACAACTTTCAAGAAAAATATATTCCAGTGAGGAAAAAGGGGCGTAAAAGAAAAGACAGCCATCCGTGGCTAAGTAAAGTAATAAAGGATAGTATCCGACCGAAAACAAGGGCATATAAAGTAACCAAATCTGGTGGGAGGATAGAAGATTGGGAAGCATTTAAAAGCCAGCAAAGAATAACTAAAAGATTAATTAAGAAAGGGAAGATAGATTATGAAAGTAAACTAGCAAAAAATATAAAAACAGATAGCAAGAGTTTCTACAGTTCTATAAAAAGAAAAAGGGTGGCTAAAGTGAATGTTGGTCCCTTAGTGGACGAGACCGGGAAATTAGTGGTGGGGAACATGGAGATGGCAAAAACGCTGAACAAATATTTTGTATCAGTTTTTACAGTAGAGGACACTAAAAATATCCCAACACTGGACAAACAGGGGGCTATGGGGGGGGGGAGGAGCTAAACA
Source organism: Somniosus microcephalus (assembly GCF_052327205.1). Taxonomy (NCBI): domain Eukaryota; kingdom Metazoa; phylum Chordata; class Chondrichthyes; order Squaliformes; family Somniosidae; genus Somniosus; species Somniosus microcephalus. Next base: position 142,137,008 of record NC_140998.1, read on the forward strand.
TGATTAAAATCACTAAGGAGGTGGTACTCGGTAAGATAATGGGACTAAAGGCGGATAAATCCCCTGGACCTGATGGCTTACATCCTAGGGTCTTGAGAGAAGTAGCGGTAGGGATTGTGGATGCATTGGTGGTAATTTTCCAAAACTCCCTGGATTCAGGAAAGGTCCCAGCAGATTGGAAAACTGCTAATGTAACGCCCTTATTTAAAAAGGGAGACAGACAAAAGGCTGGAAACTATAGACCAGTTAGCCTAACATCTGTGGTTGGTAAAATGTTGGAGTCCATTATTAAGGAAGCAGTAACAGGACATTTGGATAAGCATAATTTAATCGGACAGAGTTAGCATGATTTTACGAAGGGGAAGTCATGTTTGACAAATTTGCTCGAATTCTTTGAGGACGTAACAAACAGGGTGAATAAAGGGGAACCAGTGGATGTGGTGTATTTGGACTTCCAAAAGGCATTTGACAAGGTTTCACACAAAAGATTATTGCACAAGATAAAGAATCATGGGATTGGGGGCAATATACTGGCATGGGTGGAAGATTGGCTATCTAACAGAAAACAGAGATTTGGGATAAATGGTTCATTCTCGGGTTGGCAATCAGTAACTAGTCATGTTCCGCAGGGGTCAGTGCTGGGACCCCAACTCTTTACAATCTATATTAACGATTTGGAGGAAGGGACCAAGTGCAATGTATCCAAGTTTGCCGATGATACAAAGATGGGAGGGAAAGCAGTGAGTGAGGAGGACATTAAAAACCTGCAAAAGGACATAGACAGGCTAAGTGAGTGGGCAAAAATTTGGCAGATGGAATATAATGTTGGAAAGTGTGAGGTTATGCACTTTGGCAGAAAAAATCAAAGAGCAAGTTATTATCTAAATGGAGAGAAACTGCAAAGTGCTACAGTACAAAGGGATCTGGGGGTCCTGGTGCATGAAACACAGAAGGTTAGTATGCAGGTACAGCAGGTGATCAGGAAGGCCAATGGAATCTTGGCTTTTATTGCAAGGGGGATGGAGTATAAAAGCAGGGAAGTCTTGCTGCAGTTATACAGGGTACTGGTGAGGCCACACCTGGAATACTGCGTACAGTTTTGGTTTCCATATTTAAGAAAAGATATACTTGCTCTCGAGGCAGTTCAGAGAAGGTTCACTTGGTTGACTCCGGAGATGAGGGGGTTGACTTATGAGGAAAGGTTGAGTAGGTTGGGCCTCCACTCATTGGAATTCAGAAGAATGAGAGGCGATCTTATCGAAACATATAAGATTGTGAGGGGGCTTGATCAGGTGGATGCGGTGAGGATGTTTCCACTGATGGGTGAGACTAGAACTAGGGTCATAATCTTAGAATAAGGGGCTGCCCTTTCAAAACTGAGATGAGGAGAAACTTCTTCACTCAGAGGGTAGTGAATCTATGGGATTTGCTACCTCAGAGAGCTGTGGAAGCTGCGACATTAAATAAATTTAAAACGGAGATAGACAGTTTCCTAGCTGATAAGGGAATTAGGGTTTACGGGGAGCGGGCAGGGAAGTGGACGTGAGTCTAGGTTCGGATCAGCCATGATCCTATTGAATGGCGGAGCAGGCCCGAGGGGCCGTATGGCCTACTCCTGCTCCTACTTCTTATGTTCTTATGTTCTTATAAGGTGTGTAGTTTTCGTAGTACTGCATTGTGTCGCTTGATGCCAAACCTTGGATTTACTGTCCACCAAATAGAAATGGAACTTGTTTCCTCTTCTTACAACTAAACCAAACGCCATGTTAAAGAAATTCAAGGAACTAGTATGCAATTTAGACTAACTTTAATGTGCAAATTTTTAACCGTGGCTCAGTGGGTAGCACTCTCGCCTCTGAGTCACAAGGTTGTGGGTTCAAGTCCCATTTCAAGAGACTTGAGCACATAATCTAGGCCGACACAGCAGTGCAGTACTGAGGGAGTGCTGCACTGTCAGAGCTGCCGTCTTTCATATGAGATGTTAAACCGAGGCCCCGTCTGCCCTCAAGTGGATGTAAAAGATCCCATGGCACTGTTTTGTAGAAGAGCAAGAAATGGCTGAGCACACTGAGCAAAGACTATAGGCCCCGACAATATCCCGGCTGTCGTGCTAAAGGCTTGTGCTCCAGAACTAGCCAAGCTGTTCTAGTACAGCTACAACGCTGGCATTGACCCGACAATGTGGAAACCTGCCCAGGTATGTCTTGTCCACAAAAAGCAGGACAAATCCAATCTGACCAATTACCACCCCATCAGTCTACTCTCAATCATCAGCAAAGTGATGGAAGGTGTCATCGACAGTGCTATCAAGCGGCACTTACTCACCAATAACCTGCTCATTGTTATATCTCGAGTTTATTAACCTTGCTTGTATAACAATAAAAGAGTACGCAGGAAACAGAGTTCAGTTAACAGCCATCTTGCAAGAGATTCTTCTCCACTCAATGCACTCTATTTCCCATAGTGCATTGCACATCCCAACTACAGTAAGCTATGTGGGACAATTCAAATACAACATTCAAAATACACAACACTCACCAATGCTCAGCTTGAGTTCCGCCAGGACACTCGGCTCCAGACCTCATTACAGCCTTGGTCCAAACATGGACAAAAGAGCTGAATTCCAGAAGTGAGGTGAGAGTGACTGCCCTTGACATCAAGGCAGCATTTGACCAAGTTTGGCATCAGGAGCCCCAATAAAATTGAAGTCAGTGGGAATCAGGGAAAAGACTCTCCGCTGGCTGGAGTCATACCTAGCACAAAGGAAGATGGTTGCAGTTGTTGGAGGCCAATCATCTCTGTCCCAGGATGTGATATCTGAGTAGTAAGGTCAGAAACTGAGAGAAGCGAGATCTTAGGAACAAAACCCAACTGTTTATTACACGGTGTAGCAGAGAAACATATCTCTTACAGCTGGAGGCAAAGCACCATTTCTTACTGCACGAGCACCAAGATGGAGGATGAACCTCTGAGTCATACCCATAATGCAATGCCACATTACCGTATAAACTGGTGTACCAGGACATTGACTACATGACCCATTACCTTAAATACTGGTGAATATGAACACTTAATCTTTGGCTCCATCTGGTGGATAACTTAAGCATTACACCCCAGATTACTATACAGGACATTGCTGCAGGAGTTCCTCGAGGCAGTGTTCCAGTCTCAACCATCTTCAGCTGCTTCATCAATGACCTTCCCTCCATCATAAGGTCAGCAGTGGGAATGTTCGCTGATGATTGCACAGTGTTCAGTTCCATTCACAGCTCCTCAGATAATGAAACAGTCTATGCCCGCATGCAGCAAGACCTAGATGACATTCAGGCTTGGGCTGATAAGTGGCAAGTAACATTCATGCCACAAAAGTGCCAGTCAATGACTATCTCCAACAAGAGAGCATCTAACCACCACCCCTTGACATTCAGCAGTATTACCATTGCTGGGTCCCCAAACGTCAACATCCTGAGGGTCACCATTGACCAGAATCTTAACTGGACCAGCCACATAAATACTGTGGCTACAAGAGCAGGTCAGAGGCTGGATATTCAGTGGCGAGTGTCTCACTTCCTAACCCCCCCAAAGCCTTTCCACCATTTACAAGGCACAAGTCAGGAATATGATGGAATACTCTCCACTTGCCTGGATGAGTGCAGCTCCAACAGCATTCGAAGCTTGACACCACCCAGGACAAAGCAGCCATTATGATTGGCACCCCCATCCACCATCTTAAACATTAATTCCCTCCACCACCGGCGTACTGTGGCTGCAGTGTGTACCATCTACACGATACACTGCAGCAACTTGCCAAGGCTTCTTCGACAGCACCTCCCAAACCCATGACCTCTACCAAGGGCAGTAGGTGCATGGGAACACCATCACCTCCAAGCTCCCCTCCAAGTCACACACCATCCTGACTTGGAAATATATCATCATTCCTTCATCGTCGCTGGGTCAAAATCCTGGAACTCCCTCCCTAACAGCACAGTGGGGGTGGTAACTTCACCACACAGACTGCAGCGGTTCAAGAAGGCGGCTCACTACCACCGCCACCACCTTCTCAAGGGTAATTAGGGATGGGAAATAAATGCTGGCCTTGCCAGCGCTGCCCATGTCCCAGGAATGAATTAAACAAAAAGCAGGGGAGATCTCCCCAGGGTTCTGCAAATATTTATCCCTCAACCAGCATCACTAAAACAGATTATCTGGTTATTATCACATTGTTGTTTGTGGGACCTTGCTGTGTGCAAATTTGCTGCCGCTTTTCCTACATTACACCAATGACTGCACTTCAGAAATACTTAATTGACTGTAAAGCACTTTGGGACATCCTGAGGTTGTGAAAGTCTGTGGAAGACTTTCTTACTTTCTTACATTGTTGCTTGCTTTCTTTCTCCCAATTGTAAGGGACATGGGGGTCCATTGACAGGAGTGACCGGTGACTGTGTACCTAAGAGAGTGCCCAGTGGTAACCTGAAATTTGTGATAGAAAACAATAACACTCAGAACCACCATTGACATTGAATGCTTACATTAACATAGTTACAGCTGGTGAATTGGCAGGAAAGTAGTTGAAAGTCATAAGAACCCTGGAAGAAATGCAATATTTAATAAGGAGGACGTGACTGCAGATGTGAAGCCCCAAGAAAAAAAGTACTGAAAAAGTAAAGTGCTTTAGAACGTCCTGAGGTTGTGAAAGACACTGTATAAATGCAAGCCTTTTTTCTTTTTAATAGTGAACGGGAAAGCACATATATATTGAGGAAGACTTGTCAGGTAAGTGATTGTCTTAGCATTGGTTTGTCATGTGCTAAAATAATCAACATAATTTCAAAATTGATTTACAAGCTCCCATGAACACTATCCAGTATGATATTAAGTTATACACACCAGGAAAGTCACAAGTTCAATTCTCAATCTGTACTGAGTTGGGTGATCCCAACTACAATAGCAACAAATTTGCCTTTATCGCTGGGGCTGGAAGCAAAAATCTAGACCGGCTTCCTGCTCCTGACTATTATCCAAATATTCCTCCTGCAAAGTATGGCTATCAGTTGAGAGCAGGATCCGGCTTGTCCACAAGTAGCCTCTCAACACGTCTGACGAAGGGTCAGTGACCTGGAACGTTAACTCTGTTTCTCTCTCTACAGATGCTGCCTGACCTGCTGAGTATTTCCAGCATTTTCTGTTTTTATCTCAACACTTACTGTCTAGTTGCACACGTGAATCAGTGCATTTAGGAGAGGAGTCGAGAAAACTGGAAAGTGACCTTGTAGGAATTCGTGAATTCCTGACGAAATTACTAAGAGCGAGGCAATCAGCTAACCAAAACGATGTTTAATGCAAACTGGTAGAAGTAACATTCAAAAACACAGGAGAACTCAAACACAGGTCTTTGCTTAAAGCTGGCTCCATGAGGACTGAGAGGGGAGGCTCCTCAGTCTGACGTCATCACGTTTCCCGCCGTTGGGAACGTTTCGTGACCCACGTGATGACGTCATCGCACTTGGTCTTAACCCTTTAGAGACTGCGCTGTTAACATGCAGCAAACGAATATAGATACCGATTGATTTTGTTACAGGCAATTATGTACAACAATATAAGAACCCCTTGGTGGCTCTGCCACATGCGCCCCCCCAGAATTGTCCTTAACAATGGCAGTCAATCGAAGAGGAGGTCGGACAAGCCTGTTCGAACGATTCCTATATTCCCGGAGAGGAATGTGCTGGGCAGTTGATGAACTGGCAGGTGGAACGATGTGGCAGCGACGGGCGGCCGACCACGACGCAGTGGCTGTGCGGTTTCGACTGACTGTTCGAGGTCCAGGTGCGCGGGCTTGAGGTGGTCCACTGAAATGTGGTCGGGTTTGCCGCTGATGTCGACCAAAAAACTCTTGGCACCCGCCCGCAATACTCGGAAAGGCCCCGCGTAAGGAGGCTTGAGTGGACTGCGATGGGCATCGTGACGAACAAAAACGAACTTGGCCCGCATTAGCTCCACTGGAATGTGGGAGGCCGGAAGACCGTGATGTGACGGCGGATCGGCTGGAACATCTGGGCAGCGTCCCGGTGGGCGTCGAGTTGCTCGGTTGCGGACCACGGCTGCGTTGGTGACGGCAGGAACTCGCCTGGCACCCGGAGTGTCTGGCCGTACACCAGTTCCGCGGCAGACGACTGCAGGTCTTCTTTTGGTGCCGTACGCAAACCAAGCATAACCCAAGGCAGCCTGTCTACCCATGCGATGCCCTGGAGGCTGGCTCTGAGCGCCGCCTTCAATGACCGATGAAAGCACTCACATAACCCGTTGGCCTGCGGGTGGTAGGCCATGGTGCGATGGAGCTTGGTGCCCAAACCGATAGGCACAGCATTCCAAAGCTCGGACGTGAATTGTGGGCCGCGGTCGGACGAAATATCCGATGGGACGCCAAACCGTGCCACCCACGAGGAAATAAAAGCCCTGGCGACATCTGCGGAGGTAGTGGACATCAGCGGAACCACCTCCGGCCATCTCGTAGTGCGGTCGACCATGTTCAAGAGGTGAGTGAAATCGTGTGACGGTGGAAGTGGCCCTACGAGGTCGACGTTGACGTGGTCGAAACAGCGTTCCGGCACTTCGAAAGTGGCCAAGGGGGCTTTAACATGACGTTGCACCTTGGCTTGTTGGCAAACGACGCAGGTATTAGCCCAGTCGCGAACGTCCGTGCGCATCCCTCTCCAGACGAATTTGGATGCCAGTAACTTCTGAGACTCCCTCACGCCAGGATGTGAAAGTCCGTGTATGGCGTCAAAAACTTTGCGACGCCAGGAAACCGGAATGATCGGGCAGGGAGGCCCCATGGAGACGTCGCAGAGCAAAGAGGTGCCCGCCGAGTGGAAATGTACGTCTGTCGGCTGAAGGCAGGAGGAGTCGGTACGGAAAGCTTGAATTTCGGGGTCAGCTGCTTGGTCAGCAGCCATGTGTGAATAATCTATTCCGAGCTGGACGGCCGCGCGCGAGAGGCAATCGGCCACCACGTTGTCCTTGCCGGCCACATGACGGATGTCTGTGGTGAACTCTGAAATAAAGGTGAGTTGCCGCTGCTGCCGAGCCGACCACGGTTCGGTAGTCTTTGCCATAGCAAACGTCAGCGGTTTGTGGTCCACAAACGCGGTGAAATGGCGCCCTTCCAAAAGAAAACGAAAATGGCGGATAGCCAGAAACAACGCCAACAACTCCCTGTCGAACGTGCTGTACTTGCGCTCGTTACGGCACAGTTGGCGACTAAAAAACGCCAGTGGTTGCCACGCACCGTTGACCCACTGCTCTTGCACGGCTCCTATCGCGAAATCAGAAGCGTCGGTCGTGAGGGCGATGGTGGCACCAGGCAGTGGGTGTGCCAGTTGCGTTCGCGAGAGCGGCCTTCGTGTCCCCGAAGGCACAATCCATCTCCGGCGTCCAAAGCACGGGTCCCTTTCCTGGCTTTCCTCTGAGAGCCTCGTAGAGTAGCTGCATTAGTTGTGCGGCCCTGGGCACAAACCGATGATAAAAATTCACCATACCCAGGAACTCCTGGAGGGCCTTGATGGACTGCGGCTGCGGAAATGCTGCGATCGTCTCCACCTTTGACGGAAGTGGCAACGCCCCCTCCGAAGTAATGCGGTGGCCCAAAAAGTCCAACTGCTGCAGCCCGAACTGGCATTTGGCCGGGTTGATTATCAGGCCATGCTGATGGAGGCGGCGAAAGAGTAAGCGCAGATGAGCGATGTGTTCCTCTTTAGTGGCGCTGGCGATTAGAATATCATCGAGGTACACAAATAAAAACTTAAGGTCCCGCAGTACCGAATCCATAAGGCGCTGAAATGCCTGTGCCGCATTCTTGAGCCCGAATGGCATTCGGAGAAATTCAAATAGGCCGAAAGGGGTAATAACCGCCATCTTTGGGATGTCCTGGGGGTGCACAGGCACCTGATGGTACCCACGGACGAGGTCGACATTGGAAAAAATCGAATTCCCGGCCAAATGCGCGGAGAAATCCTGAATGTGTGGTATGGGATACTGATCAGGAGTTGTGACCTCGTTAAGCCATCGGTAGTCACCGCAGGGCCGCCATCCGCCACCGGGTTTAGGGATGATATGGAGCGGCGAGGACCAGGGACTATTCGACCGGCGAATAATCCCCAACTGCTCCATTGCGGCGAACTCTACCTTCGCGGCTGCGAGTTTGCTGGGTTCCAATCACCGAGCCCGTGCGTAAACCGGGAACCAGTCGTTGTAACCTGGTGCTCCACCCCATGCTTGGCGGTCGTTGCAGAGAAGGTGGGCCTGGTTAACTCTGGGAATTCCCCAAGGAGGCGGGTGAAATCGTTGGACACTGGCAAGGCGCAGGAGACCGCGTGCGACGCGGCAGAACCTTGAAAACACGGGATGGAGTTTAACGTGGCGGCGTTGATCAGTCGATGATTTTTCAAATCTACTAACAAGCTGTTGGCGCATAAAAAGTCGACGCCGAGGATCGCTTTCGCAATCTTGGCGGTGATAAACTCCCTTTGGAAGCGTTGACCGCCGAAACACACCTGGGCCCGCCATTTCCCAAATGTACGAATAGCACCGCCGTTGGCAGTTTGGAGTGGACAACCGCGCCTCCCAGTCCGGATGTCGAGGACCGATGCGGGAAGGATGCTACACTGCGCTCCCGTGTCGCATAAAAACCGCCGGCCTGAGATGGAATCGGTGACATAGAGTAGCTTCCCGGAATCGCCAATCGCCATTACGGCCGTTGGGCAAACTTCAGGTTCGGTCTTCCCGTCGCGCGGTTGGTGCTGGTGTTTCTTCGTTGCTTTAGGCTTGAACTCGCAGGGAGGACGGAAGCATCGGGCCTTCGGGCCGAAACGGGCATGGTAATAACACCAGCCGGATGGTGGAGGCGTCAGGGCGGGGCCTTTCTGGGAGGGAGGCCTCGAGGCAGCGCAGTATTGTTGCATGACTGCGTAAATTTTGTCAGCCTCGGCCGCGAGCGCCACACAATCCGCAGTTTCCGACCTCGCGAGGGCTGCCTGCACCTGCTCGGGCAATTGGCTCAGGAACAATTCCCAAAATAGGAAACACTGCGGTTCTGAACCAAGGAGCGTGAGCATCTGGCTCATTAACTCCGACGGCTTGGAGTCGCCTAACCCGGGCAGCGTGAGTAACCGCCGTGCGCATTCCGACTTTGTGAGGCCGAATACCTGGATAAGCCGCGCCTTAAGGGTGTCGTACTTGCTGTCGGCTGGGGGATTTTCCAGCAGGCTGATGATCCTCGAAGCCGTGGAGCTGTCGAGTGCGGAGACCATGTAGAGGTAACGGGTCTGATCCTGCACTACGTTCCGGAGCTCGAACTGAGCCTCCGCTTGCACAAACCAGGAGGCTGCCTGTTGTTCCCAGAACTGAGGGAGCTTCAAAGCCACTGCGTTGGCCTCCATCATGTCACTGCGTCTCGCTTCCTCCGCGAAGATCGTCCGCGAAGAATCGGGGTCACCACTGTAGGAATTCGTGAATTCCTGACGAAATTACTAAGAGCGAGGCAATCAGCTAACCAAAACGATGTTTAATGCAAACTGGTGGAAGTAACATTCAAAAACACAGGAGAACTCAAACACAGGTCTTTGCTTAAAGCTGGCTCCACGAGGACTGAGAGGGGAGGCTCCTCAGTCTGACGTCATGACGTCATCACGTTTCCCACCGTTGGGAACGTCACGTGACCCACGTGATGACATCATCGCGCTTGGTCTTAACCCTTTAGAGATCACGCTGTTAACATGCAGCAAACGAATACAGATACCAATTGACTTTGTTACAGGCAATTATGTACAACAATATAAGAACCCCTTGGTGGCTCTGCCACAACCTGACAAAAATTCTTCATTCCCATAACTCTGATTTTTTTTTTGAAACATTGGGTGAATTTTGTGTATATCAAGGCAGTGATTGTTCGTATAGGGAGATTAAACACTTTCCATTGTGAGCACCCAGGATCAGCACCATGCACTCCAGGTCCTTCCCCTGTGTCCGCACCAGACTCCTTCCACTCCGCCCTAAAATATGCCTTCCCCCCAAAGCTGTGAAGAGCATCAGTGTGACAATTGCATTTTCCACTTCAATGAGATTACTAATTGGGTGCTGAATTTATGGGCACGGCAGTGTGATTACCCCACCCACGAGGGTTTGGTTTGAGACTGCTCAATCTAGTTTCACATAGGACCCTTACACGATGCAATCAGGAGGAAGATTGCATCGTTTGGACTGATTTTTGAACCAGAGCCCCTAAAGGACAGTCTCTAACTCACTGTTCCATCCAGTTTACCCCAAATTAGTTCTTGTTTTAAAACCAGTAACATTGGTTAAAATTCATGCTGATGCAGTTAAAGACTTGTTTTATATGAATCTGATCTTAGCTGGGCAACCCTGCTAGATACAACAGGTAGAACTGCCATCAAATGATGGAAGCTTTGAATGCCGTGTTATTAGTGAGTATATATATCAGCAGCTTTACAGTGTTGATCGTCAATGGCAGTGTTGATTTTAGTTTGACATCTAATGGTGATTTGTCCCACTGCATGTTTTTGGTGGGTCAAAACAAATCCTCCATTTTATACTGCATTTTAATATCTTGCAAACTAGCATGTCTGTGGCTACATTATATTAGGAGATGTCATTCAATGGGGCCCCACATTGTAATGTGCTTTTGCTCTCCACAGATGCTGCCTAACCTGCTGAGTATTTCCAGCATTTTCTGTTTTTATTATAGTAAGGTGTGAGCTTAAGCCCATGTTTCCCACATGGCAAATGACCCAACTCATGGTGGGGGCATCAAATGGAGGCCAAATGCTTAACCCCTAGAGGGTGTCCGCCTATTGGGAAAACTCACCAGCCATTTCTGCAGGCCACTGGTCAGGCTGAGGCAGCTCCCCTGTCTAAGCTCTGTCAGGTAATGGTCACATGAAAGAGTCTCTGAGTCATTATCCATAGTATTGAGTATACTGTACAAAACTTAAAAATATATATATCTTGGAGGAGAATGTTATTGATTCTTGTATTTGGTTTTGTTAGATGGCCAACATAAAAATTCACTGACCCACCCCCCTATTGAAACTGTAAAATTAAATATGTTCGACATGGGAGTGCATTATGTTGAATATACTATCTGAGCTTTTTTGATGAAATCATGAATTTCTTTTGGCTTATGGTCGTCGAAAAGTCACTCTTTCCTGTCTCCTGCCTTTCTTGTTCCTAAAGTTCAGCTTTTCCGAGTATTTGCACTAATTGGAGGTGAAGCAGGTGATTATTGTCTTATTATGATTGGATGTCATGTTGATGTAATGTATACAATGAGCATAAAATGCATAGTTGAGAGTGATCGCTGGACAATAATCTCATTGAGGACTTCTCAGGTTTTGGCTCCCTGATCGCTCACTACTTTATTTCGTGAGTAGTTAATGCCGTACTGATCAGGGTCGATCCCTTCTCTTTACTGGGTTAAGTTCACCTGAGCTGGCAACAGTAGGGAACACTACAGTTAGCCACAATGTGTGTCCCCCACCCCTAGATTAGGAAAGAGACACTTGTCAGGGTCTCTGCTCCTCATTGCTACCCAATAACTCCTGCGCGTATGAAAACCTCGGGCGACGACAGGGTCAAGTTTGGCTGTGATGGCCTCTGCAGTCAAATAATCTGCCACGGCTCATTGTCGAGGCTCACACATAAATAATTGCCATTGATGGGCTTCTGGTGCTAGTGGAATTACACCCCAGCAATTAATCAGCCCCTCTGGGGCAAGAAGCAAATTAGTAGAGGGGACTAAAGAATTGATACCTGGTTTGTTTTTGTGTTGAGCACTGTATATAAATGTAGTTCCCATCGTAGTATCTGGACATGATTACAAGGTAGCAGTTTGATAGACTGGTTCAACAGGCACCATAAACCACAAGAGCAGAGCTCAAGTGGATGAACTGTCATCTGAATAGTGAGATAATAGCCTGGAAATCACTTCAGCACAGCTACTTCTATATATTTCTATAAATAATATATATCCTCTACGAGGTGGTTTTATTCCGTTATCTGTGTGTGGACAGCAACAGCCATGGTTACTGTGCGCCAGCAATGGAAGAGAACATTGGCGCTGAAGGAAATGATCACTGCCTGATTCCTGGGGATTAATTTGGACACTATACATCTTTCTCTTGCTGATGTCTTACAAGAAAATAAAAGCAAGAGGTTAAATTAATCATAAAAATTGAAAGCTGCATTATACTGTGTGTCTATTGGATTCACACAACATGCGAGTCTAACATCATTGTAACATCTTCTCACAGAATCATAGAACGGTTGCAACACGGAAGGAGGCCAATCGGCCCATCGAGCCCACGCCGGCTCTCTGCAAGAGCACTTCAGCTAGTCCCACTCCCCCGCCCTTCCCTGTAGCCCTGCAAAATGTTTTCCTTCAGGTACATAGATTCATAGATTCATAGAGATAGGAACAGGAGTAGGCCATTCGGCCCTTCGAGCCTGCTCCGCCATTCAATGAGATCATGGCTGATCTTCGTCTGAGATCATAGCTGATCTTACCAGTTCAGTACCCCGTCCCCGCCTTTTCTCCGTAACCCTTAATCCCCTTAGCCTTCAGAAATATATCCAATTCTCTCTTGAAAATATTTATTGAATTAGCCTTCACAGCCTTCTGTGGCAGGGAATTCCACAGGCTCACCACTCTTTGAGTGAAGAAATTCTTCCTCATCTCTGTTTTAAATGATTTGCCCGCTATTTTTAGACTGTGGCCCCTGGTTCTGTGCTCCCCGGCCATTGGAAACATTCTCTCTGAATTCAGCCTGTCCAGGCCTGCCATAATTTTATATGTTTCGATGAGATCCCCTCTCAATCTTCTAAACTCCAGTGAGTACAAGCCCAAACTATTTAATCTCTCTTCGTAGGTCATTCCCGCCATTCCAGGTATCAGCCTGGTGAATCGCCGTTGCACTCTTTCCATGGCAAGAACATCCTTCCGCAGATGGGGCGACCAAAACTGTACACAATACTCCAGATGCGGTCTCACCAGCACCTTGTACAGCTGTAGTAAGGTATCCCTATTCCTATACTCGAACCCCCTTGATATGAAGGCCAACATACCATTTGCCTTCTTAATCGCCTGTTGCACCTGCATGCTCTCCTTCAGTGACTGGTGCACAAGAACACCCAGGTCCCTCTGCACTTCCCCATCTCCCAATCTATTGCCATTTAGATAATAATCTACCCTCCTGTTTTTACCCCCAAAGTGGATAACCTCGCATTTATCCACATTATAGTGCATCTGCCACGTATCCGCCCATTCCCCCAACCTGTCCAAATCGCACTGTAGCCTCCTGACATCCTCATCAGAGCCCACCCCTCCTCCCAGTTTAGTGTCGTCAGCGAATTTGGAAATATTGCATCCAATTCCCTGATCCAGATCATTTATATATATTGTGAACAGCTGGGGTCCCAGGACAGATCCTTGCGGCACCCCGCTGGTCACTGCCTGCCACTCCGAAAACGAGCCGTTTATTCCAACTCTCTGTTTTCTATCCGCCAGCCAGTTCTCTATCCACGTTAATACTTTGCCCCCAATCCCATGAGCCTTAATTTTGCATGATAATCTTTTGTGTGGAAGTACTTATCCAACTTCCTTTTAAAAGCTGTGATTGAATCTGCCTCCACCACTCTTTCAGGCAGATCCTAACCACTCGCTGAGTAAAAAAGTTTTTCCTCATGTTGCCTTTGGTTCTTCTGCCAGTCACCTTAAATCTGTGTCCTCTGGTTCTCGACTCTTCTGCCAGTGGGAACTGTTTCTCTCTATCTACTCTGTCCAGACTCCTCATGATTTTGAACATCTCGATCAAATCTCCTCTCATCTTCTCTGCTGTAAGGAGAACAGCCCCAGCTTCTCCAGTCTATCCATGTAACTGAAGTTCCTCATCCCTGGAATCATTCTCGTAAATCTTTTCTGCACGCTCTCTAAGGCCTTCACACCCTTCCTAAAGTGCGGTGCCCAGAAGTGGACACAATACTCCAGTTGAGGCCGAACCAGTGTTTTATAAAGGTTCATCATAACTTCCATGCTTTTGTACTCTATGCCTCTATTCATGAGGCCCAGGATCCCGTATGCCTTTTAAACTGCTTTCTCAAACTGCCCTGCAAAATGCGACGATTTGTGCACATATAACCCTAGGTTCATGCACCCTCTTTAGGATTGTACCCTTAGTTTATATTTCAGCTCCTTCATTCTTTCTACCAAAATGTATCACTTCACACTTTTCTGCATTAAATTTCATCTGCCACGTGTCCACCCATTCCACCAGCCTCTTGAAGTCTATCACTATCCTCTTCACTGTTCACTATACTTCCAAGTTTTGTGTCATCTGCAAATTTTGAATTGTGCTCTGTGTACCCAGTTCCAAGTCATTAATATATATCAAGAAAAGCAGTGGTCTAGAACTGACCTCTGGGGAACACCACTTCCTCTAGCCCGAAAAACAACCCTTCACCACTACTCTCGGTTTCCTGTCACTTAGCCAGTTTCATATCCATGCTGCCACTGTCCCTTTTATTCCATGGGCTTCAACTTTGCTGGCAAGCCTATTATGTGGCACTTTGTCAAACGCCTTTTAGAAATCCATGTACACCATGTCAACCGCATCAACCCTCTCTGTAACCTCATCAAAAAACACAATCATGTTGGTTAAACATGATTTGCCTTTAACAAATCCGTGCTGGTTTTCCTTAATTAATCCACACTTGTCCAAGTGGCTGTTAATTTTGGCCCTGATTATTGTTTCTAAAAACTTCCCCACTGGCCTGTAGTTGCTGGGTTTATTTTTACACCCTTTTTTGAACAAGGGTGTAACATTTGTAATTCTCCCGTCCTCTGACACCACCTCTGTTTCTAAGAAGGATTTGAAGATTGTGGCCAGTACCTCCGCAATTTCTTCCTTCACTTCCCTCAGCATCCGAGGATGCATCCCATCTGGTCCTGGTGACTTATCTACTTTAAGTACAGCCAGCCTTTCTAGTACCTCCTCTTTATCAATTTTTATCCCATCCAGTATCTCCTCTACCTCCTCCTTCACTATGTCTATGGCAGCATCTTCTTCCTTGTTGAAGACGGATGCAAAGTACTCATTAAGCACCTCAGCTATATCCTCTGCCTCCATGCGTAGGTCTCCTTTTTGTCCCTAATCGGCCCCACCCCTCCTCTTACTATCCATTTACTATTTATATGCTTATAGTAGACTTTTGGATTATCTTTTATGTTAGCTGACATTCTATTCTCATACCCTCTCTTTGCCCCTCTTATTTTCTTATTTACTTCTCTGAACTTTCTATATTTAGCCTGATTCTCAGATGTATTCTCAACCTGACATCTGTCATACTTGTTCTTTTTCTGCTTCATCTTACTCTCCATCTCTTATCATCCAGGGAGCTCTGACTTTAGTTGCCCTACCTTTCACCCATTTGGAATGTACCTTAACTGTACTCAAACTATTTCCTCTTTAAAGGCAGCCCATTGTTCCATTGCAGTTGCCTGCCAATCTTTAATTCCAATTTACCCGGGCCAGATCTGTTCTCATCCCACTGAAATTGGCCTTCCTCCAATTAAGTATTTTTACTCTAGATTGCTCCCTGTCCCTTTCCATAGTTAATCTAAACCTTATGATACTATGATCACTGTTCCCTAAATGTTCACCTACTGACACTTGCTCCACTTGACCTACCTCGTTTCCCAGAACCAGATTCAGCAATGTCTCCTTCTTCATTGGGCTGAAAACATACTGGTCAAGAAAGTTCTCTTGAACACAGTTCAGAAATTCTTCCTTCTCTCTGCCCTTTACACTATTACTATTCGAGGATATTGGTACCGGCTCTGTTGAGGTGCAACCTGTCCGGCCTGTACAGGTCCCACCTCCCCGAGAATCAGCCCCAATGTCCCAGGAACCTGAAGCCCTCCCTCCTGCACCATCTCTCCAGCCATGCATTCATCTGCTCTATCCTCCTAAATCTATATTCACTCGTGCGTGGCACCGGGTGTAATCCAAAGATTACTACCTTTTTGAGATCCTGCTTTTTAATCTCTTTCCTAGCTCCCTGAAATCTGCCTGCATGACCTCATCCCTCTTTCTACCTATGTCGTTGGTACCAATATGGACCACGACCTCTGGCTGTTCACCCTCCCCCCTTAGAACGTTCGGCAGCCGCTTAGTGACATCCTTAACCCTGGCACCAGGGAGGCAGCATACCATCCTGGAGTCATGTCTGCAGCTGCAGAAATGCCTGTCTGTCCCCCTAACTATCAAAACCCCTACCACTATTGCTTTACCTATCTTCCTCCTCCCCCTGTGTACAGCTGAGCCACCTGTGGTGCTGTGGACTTGGCTCTGGCTGTACTCCCCAGAGGAACCATCGCCCTCACCAGTACTCTGAACAGAATACTGGTTGGAGAGCGAGATGCACTCGGGGGACTCCTGCACTACCTGCCTGGTCCTCCTCTTCTGTCCGGCGGTCCCCCATTCCCTCTCTGCCTGCACACTACTTAGCTGCGGGGTGACCACTCCTGGAACGTGCTATCCATGTAGCTCTGAGCCTCGCGGATGCACCGCAGTGACGTCAGCTACTGTTCAAGCTCCAAAACCTGGAGCGCGAGCTCCTCCAGCTGACGACACTTCATGCACATGTGGTTGTCCAGGACATGGGAAGTGTCCTGGATTCCCACATGGCACAGGATGTGCATTCAGCGGGACTGAGCTGTCCTGCCATGCCAACATTGATGACTGAGGGCCTGCCTGTGTTGACTGTTGGGGAAGTTGTCAAGGACGGTTCTGGAGATGATTAATTGGGTTTTCTTGGCTGTCTTTAGAGAGGAAACATAGATCTGGGGTATATTCTCTCTCCCACCTTGACGAATGAAACGTACTTCGATCTTTGGTGTCAAAAAGGAGGAATTTATACTATAGTGAAGCCCACTGTGCAATTGCTTCTCCATTATAGTTGACATCTGCATAGCCCCACATTGTGTGGTGGCTATTAAAGTCTCCGAGATGAATAAATTCCTTATAGAGGACCCCACCGTACAACCTGAAGGATCAAACCTTCCTCGCAAACAGTGGACAACCATCAACTGCCTCAGAACTGGTCATGGTAGATGCTGCCAGCTTCTCCATAGATGGAAGATTAAAGCATCCCCATCATGCGACTGTGGAGCTTCTAATCAGACCCTGGAGCACATCATTGAGCCCTGCTCTCAGAGGAAATTCACAGGCAGCCTACAAGATATCCACACTGTTACATCGGATGCTTTGGCCTGGATATCTGACTTAGATATTGACATTTGATTTACTTTGCCAGTACCATACGAAAGAAGAAGAAAATGTATTCAACTATTAACTAACTTTACAGAAACTTAAGACTAAGATGCACCTAATTCAAGTTATTAATATAATATATTGGGCCAGAAATTAGGATCGGGGGCTTGCCGCGCGTGCAAGCCCCCGATGTGCACTCACCCGGCGCGCCGACATCTGAAGCCTGGGCCTGCTTGGAATTCCTGTCACTGGCCCGGTTCAGATGTCGGCACGATGTGCTTGCCTGATCCAGCGGCGTAGTTAGTGCGATGTGCCGGCTGGGATCAGGTGAGCACTGTGCAGCCAATCAGGGGAGGGGAAACTTCATGCATGAGTTTGATAGTAAGAACTGTCAAACTCATGAAAAGTACGGGCGCCCAAAAGACTAGTTTAACTTTAAATAAAATTTTTAAAAAATCCCAATAATTAAATGAACTATAAATAACTTTAAAAAACTATTTTAAACAATTAATCAAATTTTTGAAAAAAATAATTTTTTAAGAAATCGGGTCTAAAAATAAACTTACCTTACTGTAAAGTCCTTAAAAACAATAAAGCTGTGGAAAAAATGTTATAATTTTAAATAATAGACCACTTACCTTCAAGAATCAAGTCCTTACGCCTCCTTTTTATATGTTTAAAAAGTTCAGGCCCTTGCACACGGGCAAACCTGTCAAAAAGAAGGAAGTTCAACGCGTGCGCGCAGAGTCCTGCGCGCACGCGTTGGACCTCTGAACCCCTTGGAGGAAATGCCGGTTTCCCGCGTATGCGCTGTGCATGCTGAAATCCGGCACTTCCAACGGGCCCACGCGTGAGTACACCGTCCGTACTCGCACGTTGGGACCGGAATTACTGGCCCAATATTATTAACAGTTACTAATTTAATGTAGTATTAACAGTTACTAATCTCCAAGCTCCTGCTTTTTCCTTAACCAGCTAATTAACCACGGCCGCTAACTTGAAGAGCCTCTCCCTGACCGTGCTGTTTAGCAGAACTTAGCAAAAATAAACTTAAAACAAACAAAAAACACTCACCAGCTACTCGCCAATCAGCTCCTTCCCTTGTGCTGATGTCACTTTAGGTTTTTTACTCTGACGTCACTCTCTTTCAAACTCTGCCTGTGTTGAGTTGCTCCACTCTTGCCGCGCTCTTTATCGCCGCTTAGCTCTCGATCCGCTCGCGCTCCGGTCTGCTCCTTCTGGTCTCGATAGCTTCATATAATATAACACTGAGTTGCCTACAGCTCTTTTTAAAATAGAAGCCATATTGTAGGAATTAACGAATTCCTACGAATAACTGAGATCGACACCAGAGAATGATTAAACCGGTCTTTACTCAACGGAGATGCCACGAGGACTGACTGGGCACTCCCGTGGTTTGCGACATGACGTCATCGCGTTTGCCCGCGTTTTCCCGCGCTCTTAAAGGGGCCACGCCCCGTACATGCAAACTCTATATACAAAACACAGTAATGCCTAACACAATGGTACAGGTTTAGGCTAGTGTTAGAACATCGTTAAAGAGAATTATATACAGTTAGCCAGAGTCATTCAGTGGTTCTGCCACATGCGCCCCCCCCTCTCCCCCCAGAATTCGCTTTAACGGACAAAGTCAAACAGTGAGGGGGTCTGACAAGCCTGTCAGAACGACTCCTGTACTCTCGAGGCTGCTGGGCGGCTGGCGGTCTGGCGGGTGGTCGCACTTGGTCTGCCGTAACGACGACGGGTGGCCGACCCCGTCTCGGCGGTTGTGCTGTCTCGACGGGGCGGTCGAGGTCCAAATGTGCTGGCTTTAAGCGGTCGACCGAAATGTGGCCCGGTTTACCACCGACATCTACCGTGAAGGTTTTGTCCCCTGCTTCCAACACGCGGAAGGGACCGGTATATGGGGCCTTGAGCGGATCCCTATGAGCGTCATGGCGAATAAAGACGTATTCAGCCTTGTGAAGCTCCGTGGGAACGTGTGACCTCTGCGGCCCGTGGTGTGAAGTGGGCACCGGTGCGAAACATCTGGCTGCCTCTTGGTGACTAGCAAGCTGGGCAGATGCGGACTATTGCTCCGTCGATGTTGGTAGGAAGTCCCCTGGGACCCGCAGCGGCTGACCATACACCAGCTCCGCTGATGAAGAGTGAAGGTCTTCTTTGGGGGCCGTGTGAAGGCCCAACAGGACCCACGGTAGCTTGTCTGCCCATCCAGCGTCCTGGAGGCTGGCTCTCAGGGCGGCCTTCATTGACCGGTGGAAGCGTTCGCAGAGGCCATTCGCCTGTGGGTGGTAGGCTGTGGTGCGGTGTAAGTTGACACCGAGTCCTTGGGCCACTGCATTCCAGAGTTCGGAGGAAAACTGCGGTCCCCTGTCTGACGAAATATCGGCAGGTACTCCGAAACGGGCGATCCATGAGGAAATGAACACCCTGGCCACGTCCACCGAAGTAGTGGATGACAGGGGGACTGCCTCCGGCCATCTGGTGGTGCGGTCAACCATGGTCAGTGTTATATCCGAGTAGTAAGGTCCAAATAACTGATATAAGTGAGACTTCAGGAACTCAAAACTTTACTTTCAATTACACAGAATAAGGAGAGAACAGAGCTCTTACAGCTACAGGCATGCACTTGTATTTCTTACTGCACGATGCATCCAAGATGGATGATCCAATGAGTCATTCTACCCATAATGCAATTTTACCTTAATACTAGTAAATATAATCCCTTAGCATTTGTCTCCCTCTGATGAATAACTTAAGCATTACATCCGAGATGACTATAGTCAGGATGTGTGAAAAACCATGGGAGGGTGGGAGTGGTCCTACCAGGTCCACGTTGACGTGGTCAAAACGTCGCTCCGGAACTGTGAAGGCGGCCAACAGAGCTTTGATGTGGCGCTGTCCCTTGGCCTTTTGGCAGACCACACAGGTGTTGGCCCAGTCGCGGACATCCTTATGCATGCCATGCCATACAAATTTCGCTGACATCAATTTCTGAGAGGCCTTCATTCCAGGGTGTGACAACCCATGTATGGCGTTGAACACTTTGCAGCGCCAGACGACCGGCATGATAGGGCGAGGATCCTGTACGGAGACGTCACACAACAGCGTGGTACCTGCCGAATGGAACCTGACGTCGGCCAACTGGAGGCCGGTGATGGCCGTTCGGTAAGCTTGGACTTCCGGGTCTGAGGCTTGGTCCGCTGCCATGAGGGTGTAGTCGATGCCCAAATGAACCGTATTGACGATCGTGCGGGAGAGGCAGTCTGCGACCAGGTTGTCCTTACCGGCCACGTGTCGTGTATCCGTGGTGAATTCGGATATGTACGTCAGTTGACGCTGCTGTCGGGCTGACCACGGTTCGGCGGTCTTGGACATTGCAAAGGACAGCGGCTTATGGTCCACAAAAGCGGTGAAAGGACGTCCTTCCAGAAGGAACAGAGTATGGTGGATGGCCAGAAAAAGGGCGAGCAACTCCCGGTCGAACGTGCTGTATGCTCTCTCATTCTGCCGTAGTTGACGGCTGAAGAATGCCAACGGCTGCCACGTCCCGTTCACCCACTGCTGTTGCACAGCACCGACTGCGTAGTCCGACGCGTCGGTGGTGTGGGCGATGGTGGCTCCTGGCAGCGGGTGCGCCAGCATAGTCGCGATGGCTAAGGCGCTTTTGGTGTCAGCGAAAGCTCGGGCCATGTCATCCATTCAGTCTACTGGGTTCTTGCCAGTCTTTCCCTTGAGGGCCTCGTACAGGGGCTGCATGAGTAGTGCCGCCTTAGGCACGAAACGGTGGTAAAAGTTTACCATGCCTAGGAATTCCTGCAGGGCCTTTATGTTCTGCGGGCATGGAAAGGATGTCACCGCCTCTACCTTAGAGGGAACGGTTCCTTTACCTTCGGAGGTGATGCGATGCCCCAGGAAGTCAATTTGGTGCAGGCCAAACTGACACTTGACCGGGTTGATAATCAGGCCGTGTTGGCCGAGGCGTCGAAAAAGGGTGTGTAGGTGACAGATATGTTCTTCCTTAGTAGGACTGGCAATTAGAATATCATCCAGGTAGACGAAGAGGAACTTGAGGTCCCGCAGCACGGAGTCTCAGGCGTTGGAAAGCCTGGGCGGCGTTCTTCAACCCAAAAGGCATCTGTAAAAACTCAGATGCTGAATGGGGTGATGACTGCGGTCTTCTGGACATCTTGTGGATGAACTGGGACCTGGTGGTAGCCCCAGACGAGGTCAACTTTTGAGAACATGGTGTTCCCTGCCAAATGGGCAGAGAAATCCTGGATATGGGGGATCGAGTACCGATCAGGAGTGGTGGCGTCATTTAGACGTCGATAGTCGCCACATGGCCGCCATCTGCCGCCAGGCTTCGGGACGATATGGAGGGGTGAAGACCAGGGACTATTCGACCGGCGAATAATCCCTAACCGTTCCATGGTTGCGAATTCCGCCTTTGTGACCGCCAGGTTCTAGGCGCCGGGCCCACGCGTAGACCGGGGGGGCCGTTGGTGGTGATGTGGTGTTCCACACCATGTTTCGTGGCCGTAGAGGAGAACGTGGGTCTTGTCAGGTCGGGGAATTCGCTGAGCAGGCAAGCGAATGCACAGGAGACAGTGCGTGACGTAGTGTTACTGCGGTAACACTGAAGAGAATTAAAAGTTGCTGCGTTGATCAGCCACCGGTTCCTAACGTCGACCAGGAGGCTGTTGGCGCACAGGAAATCCGCACCGAGGAGGGGCTCGGAAACTTTGGCCGTAACAAACTCCCAGTGAAAACGTTGCCCCCCGAGGCACAACTCCACTCGCCGTCTGCCGAAGGTCCGAATTGTTCCGCCATTGGCCACTTCAAGGGCGGGGCCATGATTCCCCGTCTGCACATCGAGGGCGGACGCAGGTAAAATGCTGCACTGCGCTCCGGTGTCGCACAAAAAACGACGACCGGAGAGAGTATTGGTGATGAAGAGCAATTTTCCCGCATTGCCGATCACCATCGCGGCCGCGGGGTGCCCGTTAGACCCGTTCCTCGGTGGTCGCAGTGTAAGTCGTTTTTTTGGGGGGAAAACTGCAGGGAGGGCGGCAACGCTTCGCTTTCGCGCCGAGCGCGTGGTAGAAACACAGCCCAGCAGGCGGACGAGCAGGGGTGGTGTCTGCGGGGGATGGGTGCCTCGTGGCGGCGCAGTACTGCCGAGTTACAGCAAAAATTTTGTCAGCCTCCGCAGCGAGTGTTGCGCAGTCTTCAACGTCGGATCTGGCCAGGGCAGCTTGTACCTGTTCAGGCAGTTGGCTGGGGAAAATCTCGCGGAATAGGAAACATTCCCATTCTGAGCCCAAGAGTGTGAGCATTTGGCTTATCAACTCTGAAGGCTTGGAGTTCCCGAGCCCGGGCATAGCGAGTAATCGACGGGCGCGCACCGATTTTTGTGAGCCCGAAAACCTGCAGTAACCATGCCTTGAGGGTTTCATACTTGCGCTCCGTTGGGGGGTTTTCGAGGAGGCTGACGATCCGAGAGGCGGTAGAGCTGTCGAGTGCGGAGACCACGTAAAGATACTTGGTCTGATCCGCATCGATGTTCCTCAGGGCGAACTGGGCCTCTACCTGAATAAACCACGAGGGCGCTTGCTGCTCCCAGAACTGTGGTAGCCTTAGGGAAACGACGTTCGCTTCCATGCTGTGCTCTTCTTTGGTGACCCCGTTTTTGTGAACGTTTTCACAAATGTAGGAATTAACGAATTCCTACGAATAACTGAGATTGACACCAGAGAGCAATTAAACAGGTCTTTACTCAACGGAGATGCCACGAGGACTGACTGGGCAGTCCCGTGGTTTGTGACGTGACGTCATTGCGTTTTCCCGCGCTCTTAAAGGGGCCACGCCCCGTACATGCAAACTCTATATACAAAACACAGTAATGCCGAACACAATGGTACAGGTTTAGGCTGGTGCTAGAACCTCGTTAAAGAGAATTATATACAGTTAGCCAGAGTTAGCCAGAGTCATTCAGTGGTTCTGCCACAATATATGGCTTACACCTCATTATACAACACACTTCTGCTGGCTCACTAACAGCCTTATGGTTAGGGTCTAGTGCAACTTTGTTGTGTTTGAGTAATGGCTGGACAATAACAAGCTAATCCATATTTGCATAAGATTTATTGAGTGATGATTTTCTTCCCCTCACTGCAGTACAGCATCTGGTATTTGTTTAGTCTTTTCCTTGAGCACAGATGCTACGAAAGTTTAACAAAAACTATGGGCTGGATTTTGCCAGCCCCGAGGAGGCAGGTTTGAAGGCGAGTCAGGTGAGAAAGTTGCAAAAAATAGCGGCGGGCTCCGATCCCACCTTCAACCCGCCTCTGCGCAACTTTCCTGAATGCGGGCTTGCAGACACCGTTTCAGTCCCACCTCCAAGCGGCGGGATAGGCCCTTAAGGCACTTAACTGCTACTTAAGTACCTCTGTAATGCCATTTGAGAGGCCTTTCAAAGATGACCACATTTCCAGCATTTTGCCATCTCTCCTGAAACACGCCAGCTAATCCTGTCGGGTTCACAAGTGGTTGGCTTCCTAACAGCTGCAGCTCCACCATAAAAATGGAGTTTTCAACAACGATCATTTGCAGGTGACAGAACTTTCATTCTCAGGCCTTGGAGAACTTTTTGCATGTCTACTGATTTTGGAAGTGTTGAAGCTGAGATCCATCTCCACTGTGACCTCCTGGGAAAACCCTCTCCCCACCTTGACTTGAGCACTTCCTCAACTGAGGTATATACCAGCAGCATGGGAACCATTTATTTCCTTTTCTCCTGGACCTCAGATTCGGACGAAGACCAGCCATGGCCGCAGCAAAACCCAGAACAACAGCAGGAGCAACAACAGGAGCGCCAACCTGAAGCTGCACAGGCCAGAAGGCACCAGCGCAGGGAAGCATGTCACCGCAGGAGATACCCCCAAAACAGTGTTTACAGACAGAGGATGAGCTACCTCAACATGATTGAGCAGCAGTGCCAAAGGAGGCTGAGACTTTCGCGAGAGGTAGTGGGTGACATCTGCGCAATGCTGCACCAAGACGAGCCCAGAGGAGTGGGTGGACACCCCTTACCAGTGGCCGTCAAAGTCACTACCGCACTCAACTTTTTTGCTTCAGGCTCATTCCAGGGATCAACAGCAGACATCAGCGGCATCTCCCAGTCGGCCGCATACACTTGCATCACGCAGGTAACCGATGCCCTCTTTGCAAATGCGCACAATTACACCAACTTCTCCAAGGTTCAAGCAAGTATAACCGCGCGTGCAGTTAGATTTGCTAATATGCCAGGCTTGCCAAGGGTGCAGGGCGTCGTAGACTGCACACATGTGGCCCTTAAGGCACCCCATCACAATCCAGCTCTTTTTGTCAACCGCAAGGGCTTCCACTCCCTCAACGTGCAGCTGGTGTGTAACCACAAGAAGGAAATTTTGCATGTTTGCGACAAGTACCCTGGCAGTTGCCATGACTCGTTCATCCTGCGGCGGTCTAGTGTGCCTCCGTTCTTCAGTCTGCCAAACCAACTTTGCGAATGGCTACTTGGAGACAAGGGCTGTCCCCTGAAGACATGGCTAATGACGCCATTCAGGAGGCCATCCAATGATGCTGAGGAGTGCTACAACTCCAGCCACATTTCAACCAGATCCATTATCGAGCAAAACATCGGCTTGCTGAAGATGCGATTCAGGTGCCTTGATAGATCAGGTGGAACCCTGCGGTACTCAGCAGCGAGGGTCTCCAGAATCATTGTGGTCTGCTGTGCACTTCACAACGCACAGCATCGTGGCTTGCAGCTGCCTGAGGGACAAGTGGCTCAGCGCATAGCCTACTCTGTTCTCGCTCTCCTCCTCATCCTCCTCCTCATCCTCATCAAAGACCTTGCGGAGGTGCATCAACCCATGGCAGCAGCACGCGAGAACATTGCTGCCCAGGAGGCAAGGGATGCACTCATCTTGGCCAGATTTGCTTAGGCTGCCCAATCAAACACATTTGGCTTGCACCTACTTACCACACCATCGACAATGGACAAGAACCTACAGCTTCCTATCACTCTGACCACCATACTGACAACTCCAAGTCGCCCTGAGCCCTCAATGTGGAAGTCCCATTTGCGAAATGACATAGCCCACAACTTCAACAGTTTGCTATCACTTAATTTTATAACATTCAGTAAAGGATGGCATTTCACAATTAAACACAACAGAACACCCAAGTGACTACCCTTGTGACTACTTGTGCTTTATCTTCCTCTTACACGTGCTCCTACATGGTGCTTCCCCTGTGGCTTCAGCAGATGTGGAGGCCCCTTGCTCACTTTCTTGCTGCTCCTGCCTTGAGCGTCCTCTGGGGTTGCGAGCCTGTGAGGGCTTGCCAACAGTCTGCTGCTCCTGTGGCTGTGCAGGGGCTGAGACGCCCATCTCAGTTGGGTGAGGACTCTGGTGGGGCTCTGACCGAGGGCTTTGCAGTGGCATGGTCGTGTGAGCGCTTGGAGAGGAGCCCCACTTCCTTGTTGTCTGCCACCAACATCCCTCTCATGGGTCAGCCCCACTTCAGAGGTAGCAAGTGGCTTGCCAGCACCTTGCTGCACTTCAGGGGGGCCATGAGGACCCGTTTCTGCACTGGCAGTCCTACTCCAGAGGACTTCCATGAAGCTCTGGTTTCTCTGCTCAATAGCTGCCCATCGCTCCTCCAGAAATGTCAGTCTATTCTGAGCACTGACCATGTTTTCAAGACCCTGGTGACTTAGCTCCTCCATGGCCGTAGCCATCCTCTCCTCTACGGTAGCCATCCTTTCCACGGAGGTTGCCATCCTTGCGTTCATGCGCCAATGCCTCCACAAAGGCTCTGCTCATGTTAGCGATGGACTCCGCCATCCTCTCCATACTCGCAGTTACCCTGGAGACAAAACCTGCATCTGTTTCTGGAGTTCCATCACCGCTCTCCTTCTGGATGGACCCGGAGGCACAGGGTCGACATGCAGCTGAACAGAGATAGGAACACCCTGCGGCCTCCAAC
The DNA here is from genome assembly GCF_052327205.1 of Somniosus microcephalus. NCBI lineage: Eukaryota > Metazoa > Chordata > Chondrichthyes > Squaliformes > Somniosidae > Somniosus > Somniosus microcephalus. The sequence goes on from NC_140998.1 coordinate 142,163,407, forward strand.
AAGGACTTTCCACTGCTGTCCCTGTCTCCACCATCTGCTGATGCTCACTTGTGAGCTGTGATACACCAGGTGACAACACTACTCTATGTCCCGAAGGTCCCACCAAGGTGTGCGTGTCTGCACTGGTGCTGGGTGCGCTTAATTCTGCTGAAGCTGCGCCCTCCGAGGTTGCAGTTTCCCCTGAGGAGTCTTCTGGCTCAGGCTCTTCCTCCTGGACAGTGTGGAAGGGGCTGTTGATAGTCCTGTGGGGGAGTAAAGGAAAGAGTTGGACATGTGATATAAATGTTGCATGCACATGGAATTGTGCAGATGGTCATAAGTCAATCTGTTAGAGCATCAGAATCAATATCAGTCACTCATGCAATGTCAATGCGAGAGATGCAAAACTATTCCGTCACCAGCTTGCTCTGATGTGCCCGTCTGTCCGTCTCCCACTTGCACATCCTTCTCGGTGCCAACGATCTCTAGGGCCGGCTCCTCCGCGCTGGTGAGCTGGGCTATTGAGGGTGGCCCTCCTCCTGTCTTCACCCTTTCCCTCTTATTGGGGGCTCTCTTTTCCTGCAATGAGGGGGACAAGTGGAGTTTGAGTGATGATGATGGAGTGAGTGTAGAGAATCCATAGCATAGATGCTTAGAAGGACACAAAGATGAAGTGAGGTCCCAAGACCAAGGGCCCTCCCTGTGTGTTGTAAGTTGTTGTCATAGCATTACAGTGATAGGGAGTGTGAAGGTAGCATAGTCGAATAGTAAAGTGAATGTGACCATAGAGAGAAAGGGATGTAAGGGTAAAGTGGGATGTGGAGGAGGAGGTTGACAATGCAGAGTGCTGGTGATGAGAGGTGATGGGGAGCAGATTGAGGGTAATGGTGATGTCATACTCACTTTTCCTGTGCAGAGAAGGTCATTAAACCTCTTTCTGCACTGCAGCCTGGTTCTGCTGCACATTGATCTTGAACTGACCTCCTGTGCCACTTGCAGCCACACAGCTTTGGTCTGCTGGGGAGGTTTTTTTCCTCCCAGAGGAAGGAAACAACACCTCCTTCTGAGCTCTGGCCATCTCCACCAGAGCATGGAGGGAGTCCTCATCAAACCAGGGTGCGGCTTTGGACCTTGAAGTTCACATATCAGCACCACAAATCCCTTTTTTGAAGAAGGGTCCAACCCGAAACGTCAACTCAAATTTCTCTCCACGGATGTTGCCTGACCTGCTGAGTTTTTCCAGCATTTTCTGTTGTTATTACCACAAATCCCTTACAAGAATCCCACATAAAAGTTCTGAGGCAGAAAATGAACCACGGCTGCTTGCAGCTCTTAAATGCAGCTGCATAAATGACATCATCAGAGGCGAGTTTCAGGGCCAAAAGACTCATTGGGCCAGGGGTGCGCACACGCTGGGAATCCATTGCCCAATTAGGGCAAAATCGCTAAATTATCCTGCCTGACATCGGAGGCGCCCCCAATGGCAAAATCCAGCCCTATGGTTTCAAAACAAAGTTAGAAAATTGAGCTGCATGATACGTATAAGCCCTGATTTTGTAACATCAGCAAAATCAGAGATCCACCCACTGGCATCAAAGGTGAGCCGGTGGTGGTAGTGAGGGCTGGTCTTTCAAATTTTGCAAAGCCAGCTCCTCCTCATCTTAATAGGCTTCTCCAAATAGAGATGGTGGAAGGAATGTGGCTAGCAGCGCAATAGACGAGGTGGGAAATCCAGCAAGGCAGCTGCTCTTAAAGGGCTGCTGCTTGCCAATAAAGGGAAATACTTTTGCTTGGGCCTTTTCTGGTGAGAATAATGGGAGCAAGGAGGAATGTGAGGAAAACTCCCGCTTTTGTTGATGACATCCTGATGACTGTTGGAGGTGCAGCAAAGGATGGTGGCCCTCTGGCCGGGCGCAGCTGAAGTCCACCTTCCTGTCAAAGCACAGATTAAAACAACTCGGAAGGAGGTTGCAGAGAAAGTGAATGGAATGTACAGACCTAGGAGCAAAGGTTGAAGAGTTCTGTGATGTTAGGAGGTGTGCTGAAGTAGGCGCATGTATCTTTGTAGAGATTATTGTAATATTGGACCATAGTTTGCATGGCGTAAGCTAAGATTTTGAGGGGCAAGGTTGTCTCCATGCTTTGCATGCTATCGCCCCAAGACATGGAGACAACCTTTCCCTTTTTCTACACATACTTTTCTTGCAGAAAAGCTGAATGGCATAAACAGCTTGCAATGTGACTCATAAATATTGAAAGGGGTATTGAGAACCAGCATTGCAACCAAACTGGATTTGCATGCTGCATTGCACTTGCACAAGAGGGATGTGAACTAGTCCTAGGGTAGCTATATGGGTTTCAGGCACTTTCTAACTTCTGGACATCTGAAGAAGACAGCTCACAGGATGTCTGACACCTTAAGAGGATGAGCAGCAGCTGGGGACCTTCCAAACTTGAAGAGCTGCAGAGTTTCGAGGAGGGACCTAGGCATTTTTGGTCTGGAATCTCTTGAAGGAGTTGGTAAGGAAGAGTTGGTGTTTTGCCACTGCACAAGTATCTTTCTTTTCTTAGTCTCATTGTTACTGAATAAGAGATGTAAGATTAGGATGACCCAAAAGGGTTTTAGAAGTTGCAAGGCTTTTATTACAGAGCTACAGTTTTAAAGCATAATCAGATATTACATATGGTTTAAGCTGAGTTTAATAGACATACAACCCGTGACAGTAGGGAGCGATCTACGACTCCCGAATTGGAATGCCATGACCAGACGGACAGGGAGGCAGTATGGTGGTCTCAGATTGGGTGGATTCCTGCAGTCTGCTGCAGCGGTCACTTCCATTGCGTCATCTCTCAAGCTGTTGGAGGTGTTAGGCCATCAGCCACCTCAGAGGTTAAACTTGACCAAAGTGTTAGGCCGTAGCCACCTCGGGAAAGCCTTTGCTCCTGACTGCCTGATTTCCTCTCTTGGTCATCTATATTTATAGTTATTTTGGTGGGCTGGTAATCACCTGATGTCAATGATTTGATCCCCCATCCTATTGTCCAATTGTGAAGCGGGAAGGCATCCCTCGCCGTCCCTTTCTGCATGACTGACAAGGCCCCCCTCTTATCTTTCTAAGAAATGTTTTGTTATGTTTCTTTTCATAGAAACATAGAAGATAGGAGCAGGAGTAGGCCATTCGGCCCCTCGAGCTTGCTCCGCCATTCAATGCGATCATGGCTGATCATCCAATTACAGTACCCTGTCCCTGCTTTCTCCCCATACCCCTTGATCCCTTTAGCCTTAAGAAATATATCCAACTCCTTGAATACATTTAATGAATTGGCCTCTACTGCCTTCTGTGGTAGAGAATTCCACAGGTTCACCACTCTCTGGGTGAAGAAATTCCTCCTCATTTCTGTCCTAAATGGCCTACCCCTTATCCTTAGACTGTGACCCCTGGTTCTGGACTCCCCGACCATCGGGAACATCCTTCCTGCATCTAGTCTGTCCAGTCGTGTCAGAATTTTATAAGTTTCAATGAGATCCCCTCTCATTCTTCTAAACTCCAGCGAGTACGAGCCCAATCGTCCCAATCTCTCGTCATATGTCATTCCTGCCATCCCAGGTATCAGCCTGGTGAATCTTCGCTGAACTCCTTCCATGGCAAGAACATCCTTCCTCAGATAAGGCGACCAAAACTGCACACAATACTCCAGATGTGGTCTCACCAAGGCCCTGTACAACTGCAGCAAGACATCCTTGTTCCTGTACTCAAACCCTCTCGCTACGAAGGCCAACATACCATTTGCCTTCTTAACCGCCTGCTGCACCTGCATGCTTACCTTCAGCGACTGGTGCACAAGGACACCCAGGCCTCGTTGCACTTCTCCTCCCAATCTATTGCCATTCAGATAATAATCTGCCTTCCTGTTTTTGCCACCAAAGTGGATAACCTCACATTTATCCACGTTATATTGCATATGTCATGCTTTTGCCCAATCACCCAACCTGTCCAAATCATCCTGGAGTTTCTCTGCATCCTCCTCACAGCACACACGCCCACCCAGCTTTGTGTCGTCTGCAAATTTGGAGATATTACATCTAGTTCCCTTGTCTAGATCATTAATATATATTGTGAATAGCTGGGGTCCAAGGACCGAACCCTGCGGTACCCCACTTGTCACTGCCTGCCACTCGGAAAAGGACCCGTTTATTCCAACTCTTTGCTTTCTGTCTGCCAACCAGTTCTCTATCCAAGTCAATACCTTGCCCCCAATCCCATGTGCCTTAACTTTACACGCTAATCTCTTATGCGGGACCTTATCAAAAGCCTTCTGAAAGTCCAAATACACCACATCCACTGGTTCTCCCTTATCTATTTTACCAGTTACATCCTCAAAAAATTCCAGTAGATTAGTCAAGCACGATTTACCTTTTGTAAATCCATGTTGACTTTGTCCGATCCTATCACTGTTTTCCAAGTGCTCTGCTATTACATCTTTTATAATGGACTCTAGCATTTTCCCCACTACCAATGTCTGGCTCACCGGTCTGTAATTCCCTGTTTTCTCTCTACCACCTTTTTTGAATAATGGGGTAACATTAGCTACCCTCCAATCCATGGGTACTGTTACAGATTCCATCGAATGTTGGAAGATGATCAGCAATGCATCTACTATTTCTAGGGCCACTTAAGTACCCTAGGATGTAGATTATCAGGCCCATGGGATTTATCGGCCTTCAATCCCATCAATTTCCCTAACACCATTTCCCTACAAATACTGATTTCTTTCAGTTCCTCCCTTTCATCAGACCCTATGTTCCCCGACATCTCTGGGAGGTTATTTGTGTTCTCCTTTGTGAAGACAGAACCAAAATATGTATTTAATTGGTCTGCCATTTCTTTGTTCCCCATTATAAATTCCCCTGATTCTGACTGCAAGGGACCTACGCTTGAGTTCACCAATCTTTTTCTCTTCACAATATCTATAAAAGCTTTTACAGTCAGTTTTTATGTTCCCTGCAAGCTTACTCTCATATTCAATTTTTGCCTTCTTAATTAATCCCTTTGTCCTCCTTTGTTGAATCCTAAACTGCTCCCAATCCTCAGGTTTACTGCTTTTTGTGGCCAATTTATATGTCCTCTCCTTGGATCTTATGCTATCCCTAATTTCCCTTGTTAGCCATGGTTGAGTCACCTTTTTTGTTTTATTTTTATGCCAAACTGGGATGAACAAATTCTGTAGTTCATCCATGCGGTCTTTGAATGTTTGCCTATCCACAGTCAACCCTTTGAGTGACATTCCCCAATCAATCCTACCCAACTCACACCTCAGACCATCGTAGTTTCCTTTATTTAAATTCTGGACCCTAGTCTCTGAGTCAACTACTTCATTCTCCATCTTAATGAGGAATTCTATCATATTATGATCGCTCCGACCCAAGGGCCCTCGTAGAACAAAATTGCTAATTAATCCTTTCTCGTTACATAATACCCAGTCTAAGATGGCCTGATCTCTGGTTGGTTCCTCGACATATTGGTCCAGGAAACCATCCCGTAAACACTCCAGGAATTCCTCCTCCACAGTATTGTTACTAATTTGGTTAGCCCAATCTATATGTAGATTAAAGTCACCCATGATGACTGCTGTGCCTTATTGCATGCTTCTCTAATTTCCCTTTTAATGCCATCCCCAACCTCCAACCTTTGAGGACATTTTATGACTTTTCGGCTCCATTTTAGTCTATTATCCCCCACCCTGTGTTTTGCATTTTACGATTCCCTTATCACTTCTATTTGTCTTTTGATGCTTGATATTTGACCTTGCTGGCATTTCTGCTATCTGTTCCCGGCTGCATGTTGTCAGTCTCTGTTCTAAGAATTAAAACCCATCTTTGAATCCAACAGCTATTTCTTTCAGAGAGTAAGAGTAACATAAATAATAGAAACATTACCTTTTGTTAGAAGGCATTCCATCCTAAAACGATTGTAACATATCTTCCTTTCCTCTTCCTCTTTGGTCTTCCAGAGATGAAGTGATGTTAATCGGGTGGCAGCCAGGACCTGAAACTTTACAGCAGGTCACATCACACACTCCACCTGGAGCAGACACCATCACAGCTCCAAACATGTTAGGACATTTAGGTAATGGGCCGTATTTTGTGACCTCCTACGGGTGTGTACGAGGTGCGCACACGCCCGTAAGGGCCGCGCAAGTTCCGGGTTTAGGCATGCGAAGCGCATGCGCCAAAACCCGAAACTTGTGATCTGTCAAGAATCCTCTTGGGATACGTGGACCTCTACCCGCAGGTGTTCGGAGAGGCCCAGGAGCGCGAGTCTCCGTACCTCCCGGACCACCAGGTAAATTCGTAGATTTTTTACAGGTCGGAGGCATCTGCCCGTGGGAAGCCTCCGACCACAAATTTTGGGAGAATGAGTTTGCGGAGGAAGCTTCAGGGAAGCACCATTACAAGTGATGGGGAATAAGTGGACTCGACAGCCAAGAAACAGCATGTAGCTGCCCACTGTCACAACATTTATCTGCTATATCGGCAAGGGATTGGTAGCCTCCTGGGCCTTTATTCAGAAGGCAGATGATCGATGAGCAAGAGGCTTTCATGGTATCGCTTGAGACTGAGCTGAAGACGCTGAAAGTGTTGGAGAATGCGCACTTCAGACCTCTAAATGCATGAGGCATTTTCACAACTGCAATGTACTATGTGCGGCAACGTCACTCCCACCTGCAGAAGAACTACAGGGGACCGAGGGATTAGGCTGGGACACAGTTTGCCTCAGAAACACTGTGACTGAGGTTGTGGAGAGCTTGGGCTCTAACATAAGAATGAGTCACTGCTGGACTTGACAGGATGGCAGATCAAATCTAGAGATCCATCACATCAGCCTTTGCACACTTTAGTGGTATCCGACTGTCAGCCCCACAATCTGCTTTCACATAGATTGCTGGTGATACTACAGGGGTGAGACACCTTCCTCTCAGGTTGACCATACACTATTCAATTCAGCCTGTGCCCTCAAAGGATTGAAGGTAGTGGGCAGTCAGTGGCAGCCAATGCCCTTCTGGACATGTCTTATTTATTTGTAGCATGACCCTTGAACCAGAGGTAAAATGCAATCTTCACGGTTTGAGGCTCGACATTTAAAATAGCAGCCTACCCATCACATTTCCTTCTCCCATTGAAGGAGCACTTAGAGGTACAGGTTATTAATCCCTCATCCGAAACCCTTGGGGCCAGATGTGTTTCGGAATTCGGATTTTTTCGGATTTCAGAACGGTAGGGGTATCTGCAGCTCTTTTTGACATTTTCACAGTGAAATTAAACTCAAAATCACAAAATAACAAAAAATATCAGAGAGCAGCAGACGCACGTGTGACTGGCAGCGCTGAGACACAACTGACTCCTCACCTGCATGGGTCAAGCATCGGCCGCGTCGGGTCATGTTTGGTGCCACTCGGGTCATGTCGTGCACACGAGTGACACTCCACGAAAAAACTTTCGGTTTTCAGAGCTTTTCGAATTTCGGAAATGCGGATAAGGGACTGTGGACCTGTAGTAGGCTAGACCGTAGAAGAAGCTCTAGCAGCACTGAATACATTTTGATCACTTTATTTCTCCTCAGAGCAAAGAGTTTTTGTTCAGAAACACCATGTTTTGCTGGTGGTGGTCGTATGGTGTTAAGTTACAGTAGATGGAATAGTTTACATGGTGTTTGATTCGCCTGCAATATTTGTGTAAAGGCCAAATCTGGAAATTACTGAAAGCAGTTATCAGTGAGTGCCCACCACACCAATCTTGCTCACGGCATCGCTAGTTCCTCGATTTCACCCTCCTCTGCTACTGCTGCACCACCGGCCTCCTATTCATCCTGCTGCATGCTTACTCCCTTTCACATTGCACAGCTATGAAGCAAGCCATGATTATGTTGCACACCTTTGTTGGGCTATAGAAGAGTGTATTGGTGAATGGCACAAACAGAGCAGTCTTAGTTTTAGCATCCCACTGCTGTGCTCGACAGTAATTCTGGCTCCGCGGACATGTGCAGGGAAGTAATGTTCAATTTACATAGAACCTTGGTTTGACCACACTTGGCGTACTGTCCGCAGTTCTAGTCTCCATGCTACAAAAAGGACAGCAAAGCACTGAAGAACACTCAGAAATGATTTACAATAATGTTACCAGAATTGAGAGGATGCAACTATCAGTAAGGATTGAGCAAGCTTGGGCTCTTTTCTCTGGAAAAGAGAAGGCTAAGAAGAGACCTGATCGAGGTCTTTAAAATTATGAAGGGGTTCAATAGGGTGGATGTGCAGAATTTGTTTCCACTTGTTGGTGAGCCCAGAAAAACTAGGTATAAATCTGTTACTCAGATTGGCAAATGGTGAAGTGGTGTTCCACAAGGACCGGTGCTGGGACCGCTGTTGTTTACATAAATTATTTGGACTCGGGAATCGAAGTACAATTCCAAAATTTGCAGATGACACCAAATTGGAGGGTGTAGTTAATACTGAGGAGGACTGCAACAAAATACAGGACGACGTTAATAAACTTGCAAGATGGGTGCGTAATTGGCAACTGAACTTCAACATAGATAAGTACATTTTAGTAGGAAGAATAAGGAGGTCACATAGTCCTTGGAAAATAAGTGTCTAAATGGGTAGAGGAACAAAGGGGTCTGTGGGGACAGATACATAAATCACAAAGTAGCGATATAGTTTAATAAGGCCATAAAAAAAGAAAACCAAGCGCTGGGGTTTATTTCTAGAGGGAGAGAATTGAAAAGCAGAGAACTTGTATCGAATCTTGGTTAGACCACATTTGGAGCACTGTGCACAGTTCTGGTCTCCATATTATGAAAAGGATATAGAGGCATCAGAGAAGGAGCAAAAAAGATTTACTAGAAGGTGTAAGTGGTTTTCTCGGGCACACCGAAAACACACCTCTTACTACAAGTTCTGGACGATAGGGATTATATGGACAGATCAGACTCGGACACCCATTTGAGCTCAACCATATTGTGTTTAATAGGATTAACAATAACACTCATAACAGTACAAAACAATACAACCCTGGCTTGTCCAACAAGCCATACCGTGCTAAATTACCACGGTCTAATAAAAGAACCCCCCTGTGAAATAAACGAACACAGGACCCCAACACTAAACCCCTCTAAGGTTGGGACTTACAATCACCCCCTCACACAGCTAAGTGGTCTTGTGGATGTGTAGGCACAGGCCATACGCTCACCCTGATTGCCCGTTGTCTTGCTTGCAGCTTCTTCCTGTACGCCTCGCTCCTGGTTCCGTACCGCCGACGCGGTATCCAAGTTCCAGTTTGAGTCGAGGTCCGTTGATGAGGGATGAAGAGCAGCGCTCAGCTTCTGGCGGTGTTCCGTCGAGCCGCGCCCCACTCGGGAGACTCACTGTAGATTGATGCCGAGGAGAAGAGAGAGAGAGAGCAGCCCCTGAACGGCTCCTGATATACCCAAAACCCATCGCCTTTTTCTCCCGCCAATACTGATCGATGTATTGACTCAGGTGATCTATCTGGACCCCCTGTGGCCTGGAGTGGCTTTGAAATCTTTGTGAAAAATGATATTCCGTTTCCCCGCTCTCAGGCCTGGCACCTGGAGAGACAATGAGTGCTGATTACTGGATGTCTGTCGTTTGCTGAGTTGATGGCCCCCATTAGCAGGTAATGGGTTTCAATCTCAAACCGAACTTGCTTAACTGGCTTATCTCCTGGAAGACAATGGCCTGGTCATCTCCTGCCTTCCACCAGTTTTGGTTGGGATTGTGTTTCATTGATAGTGTCTCTGAGTTACCTCTCGGGGTATTGTTCCCAGTAATCATGTTAGATGGTGATAACGTCAATCGGCCTGGGTTCCCTTCCACCCAGCCTGTCAGTGTGAGATGGCCGTTTGCATATGAATGCACCTTAGTCAGGTTGGCCTGGCTTGCAATCCTATTCCCTAGGCCACTCCCACAAGCTTGCCCAACAGTACAGTTCTTTCTTGGGGTTTTGGATATAAAATATGATTCATAAAAATGGCCAGAAAGCTGGGGCTACAAAGGATACCGGAACTGAGAGGTTATACCTATCAGGAAAGATTAAACATGCTTGGAGCTCTTCTCTAGAAAAGGGGAGACTGAGGGGTGACCTGATAGAGGTCTTAAAGATTATGAAAGGGTTTGATGGGATAGATGTAGAGAAGATGTTTCCACTTGCGGGGGAGACCAGCACTAGGGGCCATAAATATAAGCTAGTCATTAATAAATCCTATAGGGAATTAGGAGAAACTTCTTTACCCAGAGAGTGGTTAGAACGTGGAACTCACTACCACAAGGAGTAGTTGAGACGACTAGCATAGATGCATTTAAGGGGACGCTGGATAAATACATGAGGGAGAAAGAAATAGAAGAAGTTGTTGATGGGGTTAGATGAAGAAGGGTGGGAGGAGGCGTGTGTGGAGCATAAACACCGACATAGACCAGTTGGGTCAAATGGCCTGTTTCTGTGCTATGGATTAATATGTTTATGTTCCACTGCTGTTTGGGGATTTCTCAGTGGGGCCATCAGCCATGGCTGCAAATGTTAGTGCTGTTCTTCCTAACAGTCCGAGTGTTCAATGTGGTCCCACGGAATGCCACATAATGAAGACGTTATGCTTCCTGCATAATGGGCATTTTCTTGCATGTTTCTGTTCAGACAGCACCTGAATATTAATTGAATGGAAGCTCTTTCTGGACCTATAGGCTGCCTGATCAATGCGAGGACCTCTGATGCCCACATGGCTGCCTCTTACCCAACCCTGGACTTTGGATAAGCCTGTTAACTCTGTTCTGGGCCCATTTGAAGAAAAATGATGCATCTGCGGATGACAGACTGTGTGACCTGGCAGATATCCCCACTGTAGCTTTACGAGTGCAGCAGGTCAGTGAATTAGTCATGCACCCACTGGTGAGTGTTGGAGTCAGACCTTGCTGAAAGAATGTGAAATTTGATGTAGGAGCTGATTCCCATAATTAATATATTACACTGGGCACCAGGGCTGCTGGCCTTTGCCTGCTCTTTTCTAGGTCACTAAGTGTGGGGTGCTGTGAATTGAGTGCAAAATTCGGATGCTTTGTGCCTCCCGTTAGCACCCTAAGAGGACGTTAACAGGACACAAAGCAACTAGCGCCCGGGCGTGGTGCCGCCAACGCCTCCCGCGAAATTCAACGGGAGGTTAGCGGCGGTGGTAACTGTTAGCATCCTGCGACACTGTGCCGCCGGCGATGACGTCATCGTCGTGTGCAGCGCCCCACTCGCACCCCGGCCACGATCTTCGGTAGCGCCCCCGACCACTATGTCCGACGGGGTCAGGGGGGCCTACCTACGGCCAGGGCGGCGCTAATTAAAGGAAAGGTGCTGGGCGGCCATTTTTGTTGCTGGCCGCCTGCCAGCACCTGCCCCCTCTGCTTTCCCCGGCCTCCTGTGTAGCCCCAGCTGCGCTCCGTGAGCCCAGCTGTGCCCCAGGTTGCGTTGCGCTGGGCTCCTCCCCTTTAAGAAGGGGGGGCAGGCCTGCAGTACCGCGGCGCGATGTGCCGCAGCACCATGCGCTGCGGCACATAGTGCCACAATATTCACTCGCAGCGCCCCAAGAGGGAGGCAGGCTCTTCCAGTAGCACCCCACTTCCCTCTTGGGGTGCTACCGATGAATTTCGGCCGCGGGGGCACTAATTTTTTTGGGGCACTAAATTTAGCGCCCCGGTGAAGTTAACGCCCCAAAGGGGGCGCGACTCAATTTTTCCCCCCAGGTCTCTAGTGCCTTGAGGTGTGGACTTTCCCTGGTGATTAATATAAAAATGCAGCAACATGTTTTTGGAGCAGGTTGTTTCTGGTTGTTCCAAAACCAAAACCTGCCTGAAGATCACCTTTCAACAGCAGTGCTATGGACACATTTATGCTGCAGCAAGCAAGTGAAGAGTGAACTGCTCCTGATTTAGAGTTGGATGGCAGATTTATATCAGCTGTTCCAAAACCCAATCTTCCTTCCTGGTCTAAAGATGATGAGAGGTTTTCATAGAGTCGATAGGGAAAAACTATTTCTTCTGGCGAGTGGGTCAATAACTGGAGGTCATTGATTTAAAATCATTGGCAAAAGATCTAGCGGGAAGATGAGAATTTTTTTCACTGAGTTGTCAAGGTCTGGAACGCTCCATCTGAAAAGGTGGGGGAAGCTGATTCCATAAATAATTTTAAAATGGAGTTAGACAGGTAAAAAAGAAAGACTTGGATTTATATAGCGCCTTTCATAACCACTGGACATCCCAAAGCGCTTTACAGCCAATGAAGTATTTTTTGAAGTGCAGTCGCTGTTGTAATGTAGGAGGTGCGGCAGCCACTTAGCCCACAGCAAGCTCCCACAAACAGCAATGTGTGATAATGACCAGATAAACTGTTTTTTAGATGTTGATTGAAAGATAAATATTGGCCAGGACACCGGGGAGAACTCCCCTGCTCTTCTTCGAAATAGTGCCTTGGGATCTTTTACGTCCACCCAAGAGAGCCGACGGGGCCTCAGTTTAACATTTCATCTGAAAGACAGCACCTCCGACAGTGCAGCACTCTCTCAGTACTACACTGGAGTACTAGCCTAGATTTTTGTGCTCAAGTCTCTGGAGTGGGACTTGAACCCACAACCTTCTGATGCAGAAGCAAGAGTGCTACCAACTGAGCGACAGCTACTTGAAGATGAGGAGCTTACAGGGATACGGGCAGAAAGCGGGGATGTGGGACTAAACACAACTCCTCTTTCAAAGAGCCAGCTTAGGCACGACGGGCCGAATGGCCTCCTTTTGTGTTGTAGGTTTCCATGATTCTATGAAATCGCTCTGTTCCCTATTAATGTTACTGCCTCATAATATGTGTTATGATGCATGACGCTTATAACACATGCAAACAGCAATGAAAAATATTTCATGCATTATCCCGGAAGAGACAGCCAACACTTTAAAATGTCTTTGAATCTTACTTGCCTTGCTGGCAAAATTCCTGCTGTACCCTCACTCACTCTGCATTTCTGAACACTCTGGTCTGGTGGTCTGCAGTTTGGGCATGAATCGAGTTCCTGGGTTTCACTTTATTAACTTCAGTGCAATCTATACTGAGGTTGCTGGAGTGGAAGCTGCTCTGCTACAACACTAAAGTTGGTGCGAAACACACCCCAGAGATTTGTAGTATACATATGTGAACTCGTGTGCACAGTACATGCCATTAATACAACGGCCGGGATTTTGCGGTTAAAAAATAACAGTGAGACTATCGGTGCTCACCGTTATTTATGTGGAAATTGGACAGCAACTTCCGGCGACCGCACATAGTCATAGATAGAGTCATAGAGTTATACAGCACAGAAAGAGGCCCTTCGGCCCATCGTGTCTGCACCGGCCATCAAGCCCTATCTATTCTAATCCCATTTTCGAGCACTTGGTCCGTAGCCTTGTATGCTATGGTGTTTCAAGTGCTCATATAAATGCTTCTTGAATGTTGTGAGGGTTCCTGCCTCTACCACCCTTTCAGGCAGTGAGTTCCAGATTCCAACCACCCTCTGGGTGAAATTTTTTTTCCTCAAATCCCCACTAACCCTCTTGCCCCTTACCTTGAAACTATGCCCCCTGGTTATTGACCCCTCTACTAAGGGGAAAAGTTATTTTCTATCTACCCTATCTACGCCCCTCATAATTTTGTATACCTCAATCAGGTCCCCCCCTCAGCCTTCTCTGCTCTAAGGAAAACAACCCCAGCCTGTCCAGTCTCTCTTCATAGCTGAAACGCTCCAACCCAGGTAACATGCTGGTGAATCTCCTCTGCACCCTCTCCAATGCAATCACATCCTTCCTATAGTGTGGCGACCAGAACTGCACCCAGTATTCCAGCTGTGGCCTAACTAACGTTTTGTACAGCTCCATCATAACCTCCCTGCTCTTGCCTTCATTAGCCAAGGCATAGAATATAAGTATCCCATATGCCTTTTTAACCACCTTATCTACCTGTCCTGCTGCCTTCAGGGATCTATGTACATGCACACCAAGGTCCCTCTGATCCTCTGTCCTTCCTAGGGTTCTACCATTCATTGTGTATTCCCTTGCCTTGTTAGTCCTCCCAAAATGCATCACCTCACACTTTTCAGGGTTAAATTTCATTTGCCACTGTTTTGCCCATCTGACCAACCCGTCTATATCGTCCTGTAGCCTGAGGCTTCCCTCCTCGCTATTTACCACTCCACCAATTTTCGTGTCATCTGCGAACTTACTGATCATACCTCCTACATTCATATCTAAATCATTAATGTACACTACAAACAGCAAAGGACCCAGCACCGATCCCTGCGGTACACCACTGGACACAGGCTTCCAGTCACAAAAACAACCTTCAACCATCACCCTCTGCTTCCTGCCACTAAGCCAATTTTGGATCCAATGTGCCAAATTGCCCTGGACCCCATGGGCTCTTACCTTCTTGACCAGTCTCCCATGTGGGACTTTGTCAAAAGCCTTACTGAAGTCCATGTAAGAAGTCACACAACACCAGGTTATAGTCCAACAGCTTTATTTGAAATCACAAGCTTTCGGAGCGCTGCTCCTTCTTCAGGTGAAGTGGAGAAATGCATAAAGACACAGCTTATATAGTCAGAGAATCATGTCAGATGTTTACAGGTAACCTTTCCAACTGCCATTTATCACACCTCGGCAGAGAGATAATCACAGCAGTCAAAGGTGTGAATGGTGTCCAAACAGGTCAGTCAGGGAAACATTACATCAAAGAACAATGAGGTGGGGTCACAAGGGGTCAAATATTGCAGATGCTGGGGTCTGTATGAAAAACAAAAAAACAGACAAAAAACATTTTTTTTGGCTGGAAATCACAGCAGGTCCGGATGCCCCGGAGCATGGTACATCGGCGAGACCATGCAGACACCGCGACAACGGATGAACGGACACCGCACAACAATCGCCAGGCAGGAGTGTTCCCTCCCAGTCGGGGAACACTTCAGCAGTCAAGGACATTCAGCCTCTGATCTTCGGGTAAGCATTCTCCAAGGTGGCCTTCGAGACACACGACAACGCAAAATCGTCGAGCAGAAACTGATAGCCAAGTTCCGCACCCATGAGGACGGCCTCAACCGAGATCTTGGGTTCAGGTCACGCTACATGTAACCCCACCTGATGCAGGGTCATCCAGACTCGAGTCGACATTGGCTTGTTCTCTCTACACAGATGCGGCCGGACCTGCTGTGATTTCCAGGCAAAAAAAATGTTTTTTGTCTTTTTTTGTTTTTCATACAGACCCCAGCATCTGCAATATTTGACCCCTTGTGACCCCACCTCATTGTTCTTTGATGTAATGTTTCCCTGACTGACCTGTTTGGACACCATTCACACCTTTGACTGCTGTGATTATCTCTCTGCCGAGGTGTGATAAATGGCAGTTGGAAAGGTTACCTGTAAACATCTGACATGATTCTCTGACTATATAAGCTGTGTCTTTATGCATTTCTCCACTTCACCTGAAGAAGGAGCAGCGCTCCGAAAGCTTGTGATTTCAAATAAAGCTGTTGGACTATAACCTGGTGTTGTGTGACTTCTTACATTTGTCCACCCCAGTCCAACTCTGGCATCGCCACATGAAGTCCATGTAGACTACATCAACTGCAATACCCCCATCCACACACCTAGTCACGCCCTCTAAAAATTCAATCAAATTGGTTAGACATGATCTCCCCCTGACAAAGTAATGCTGACTATCCTTGATTAATCCTTGCCTCTCCAAGTGGAGACTAATTCTGTCCCTCAGAATTTTTTCCAATAATTTCCCTACCACTGATGTTAGACTCACTGGCCTGTAATTCCCTGGTTTATCCCTACTACCCTTCTTGAATAATGGTACTACGTTAGCTGTCCTCCAGTCCTCTGGCACCTCCCTTGTGGCCAGAGAGGTTCTGAAAATTTGTGTCAGAGCCCCTGCAATCTCTTCCCTTGCCTCACACAGCAGCCTGGGATACATCTCGTCTGGGCCTGAGGATTTATCCACTTTTAAGCCCGCTAAAACCGCTAGTACCTCCTCCCCCCCTCAATACTAATTTGTTCAAGTATATCACAATCCCCCTGCCTGATTTCTATGCCTACATCATCCTTCTCCATAGTGAACACAGATGCAAAATATTCATTTAAAACCTCACCTACATCTTCCGGCTCTACACACAGATTGCCACTTTGGTCCCTACATATGTAGTTAAACACGGAAATCAGGAGTTGTTGTCCTGCTCTTCCGGAAGCTTTGCTATACTGCCATCTCACTGGGAAACTCGGCATTGAAACATGTGGAAGAGCATAAAGTTGCAGTACTTCCGTGATACCCACTAAATCCACCAGAAAAAGTTAGGGCTTGTCCATTCCAGTGTAAGTAAATTTTTAACGGCGTGATAAGTCTTAATTACTGCCAAACATCCTCTCTGGCACTGAAAATTAACTTTTACAAGCTTGGAGAATCATTGTTTCAATTTTAATTGTTGGAGATTTTTAAAAAATTAAAAATTTAAATAATTAAAAAAACTTTTTCATTCTTTCTCATTTACCTCTCTCCCTTAATCCCGTCTTTCTTTCCCTGTCTAAACTTTTTGTACATGATTTGGCATTGAATTAACTGTTCTAACCTGGTTCAGACTTTGCGTGCTTCAGTAAGGATTCTTCAATCTGATAGGTTAAGGAGATTCAGGTCCCAGACCTGCCGTAGAGGGTGCTGCGCCGAAATGGATTTCTAATCTCTGCAAGTTTCAGTGCAAAAGCCCATAGCAAGTCTGTGGGCAAGTGTAAATTCACTGCTGACTGCAAAATCCGGGCCATTAGTTTACCTTCCAGAGAGAACTAATGGGCAATGCTCACTGTGACATGAGCCCTAAACCCTGAAACTAACCTAGTTTCCCATTGTATCGAAAGATATAGGTTAAATTTCCATCCCTACTTTGGCCGCTGTGCAATTGAGATTTATATAAAAACAGAAAATGCTGGAAATACTCAGCAGGTCAGCCAGCATCTGTGGAGAGAGAAACAGCATTAACGGGCCGGATATTCCAACTCCCATGGGTGTGAACAAGGAGCGTACGCACCCGTAGGGGCCTCGCAAGTGCCGGTTTCAGGCATGTGAAGCACATGCAATAAAACCCGGCACTTCCGATCTGAATTCTCTAGACAGATCATCCGCCTGCCCGGGAGAAGGGCCTCTGCGGGGGGAGAGTTCCGCTTTCTGCACAACCTCCGCCCGCTGAAAACCTTTAAAAATATTACGCCTGGTAAAATACTTTTAAAAAGGGTAAGTTTATTTTTAGCCCTGTAAAAAAACTTGAATTTTTGTTTAAAATTTAATTTAATATAATTTTAACTAATTTTAAATACGTGATTTTTAAAATGTATTTACCGTTTGTGTTTTTTAAGTGATCCCCATTCATACTTTTGACAGATCTATGTGTGGAGGCCTGTCAAAAGTGTGCAGGGGGATTCCCTTCTTTGATTGGTTCCCCATGGCTCACGTGATCCCAGGGACCCTTGCGAACCGCCAGTGCCCCTGGGATACCTGGGCCTCTGCGCGTGGACCAGGAGAAGCCCAGGATCGCAAGTCTCAGGACCTACGGAGCCAGCAGGTATGTGTGTAGATTTTTCCCGATCGGAGGCATTCGCACGCAGGAAGCCTCCGATTGGAAATTCAGGGCCAATGTTTCCGGTCAATGACCTTTCGTCAGAACTGGATTTATATAGTCTTAATTTGATTGGATATCTATTCTGTAACTCATCCTTACTCATCCATTATTGTTCTACACGCTGATTATTGACTTTACGAGAGGAGCAGAATCCCAGAATTGTCTAGCAGTGAAAGAAACACAGTGATGGGGAACAGATTGATGCAATTATTGGATTGTTCAGAACCTGTATGATGGCTCCATTTACTGTGATAAAATACATGTTACAAAAAGGCCGTAGGTGCAGGCTAAAAAGGTGTTTTTTGGCTAATCGCACATATTCAATTTTAACATTTTTAGGAGCTCCATAAACACAGGGCTGTAACAATGTGTTTGGAACATTCTGAACATTATTGGGATATTTAAAACTGAGCAACACGTGAATCAGGAAACTGGGGACGTGCTCATTTAATACAATGTTACCAGCATTCTCCCATAGAATGTAGAGACCATTCATCGGGTTTTTACAAGCGATACATGAAGCCTCACAAATCTACTAGAATTCTTTGAACAGGTGACTAAATTAGTGGAGGAGAGTTGTTCGATAGATGAAATTTCCTTCCATTTACAGAGGCACTTTTATAAGTTCCATATCTCAGGCTCATGCAATTATTGGCAAATTGTCGAGCTGGGTTGAAAATAGATGGCAGAAGTGATGATATGTGAAAATGCTGTGTTAGTGGTGGAGAGAGGGAGTGGGGGGTGAGCTTGGTACTGAATATGGTGTCTGGTCATGGTCCCTGGTGTTTACACTATCAAAAACAAAACGTAGGAAGATGCTTCTAGTAATGTTGCAAGATTTGATAATGGCAAGTGAGCGTAAGGGAGATTCGGTGGTATCTGAATAAATTGACTAGATGAATCATGGAGTAGTAGATGGATGTTGATGTGGATAAGTGTAAGGTGATACATAATTTGGAAAGGAAATCTGAAACAGTCATGGAATAAATTGGTCTTTTTTTGTGATGGGCCAATATAAACATAGAGCCAGGTAAGCCTGGGCTCACAGGGACATCAGTGCCTCCCCTTAAAGGGAGACACCAGTAACATTTCTGGAGATGTAACATTAAAGAGTTAGAATAAATAGGTTTCTGGAAGCAAAAACGAAGAAGGAAAAAGGATTGAGGCCGGAATTTTCAGGGAGGGGGTTAGTGGGCGGGAATTGGGCGGGTCAGGTGATAAATTTGATATTTTTGACCGGGTCAGGAACCCAATGTTGGGTCTGTTCAGCGCTGAGCAGGCCCGACAGGCAGCGGCGGGTGACCCCAATTCAGGTAATTAGTCGCTTGTTTAGAGCAACATAAGAATGAGTTTCAGCTCACATTTTGCATTTGATAGCTCACCCACTGGTTCCATGCTGGTCGTGGATCACGTCTGTCAAACTGAGGCTGGAGTTCAGTGGCCATTGAATCAGCTGATGATTTGACAGCTTCAAATGTAAAGTACAGCTCCCTCCTTAGAGATATCTTCCCTCAGCCACAAACTGTTCCTCACTGCATTTCCACAGCAGATTCAGCATGCTACAAGTCTTTACACAAGTCTCCATCCAGTCTGACCTCATTACCTCTCTCACCATTGACAGATTGCTTCTGTCATCGCTACTTCACCTGCCATCTATTCCATCAGCATGGGTGCCCTTTATACTCTCTCACCTTGGTCCTCAGAATTCCACCACGATTAGCCCCAACACCAACAGCACCAGGCACATCAGCACCAACAACACCACCAACCTTCTCTGCAATCAACTGATGCTGCACAGGACACAACATCGGCACCCGACCACATTGCTGCCAGGGATGGCCTCACCATGACCAGATTTACTTCACTTGGTGCTGTACACCCTGGCTGCCACATGATGCGTCAGGTCAGCACCACCCCACATCCAACATCATAAAGCATCCCTACAATGCCCAAGCCATTCCTTTCACACTCATCACGGGGGTACCGTTATGCCTCACCATTCACTGCAACTCAATAAGCCACTTCCAAAGGTGCACACTAATCTGTCCAAGAATGCAAACATAGAAACATATAGGAGCAGAAGTAGGCCATTCAGCCCCTCGAGCCTGCTCCGCCATTCAATGAGATCATGGCTGATCATCCAAATTCAGTACCCTGTCCCTGCTTTCTCCCCATATCCCTTGATCCCTTTAGCCTTAAGAAATATATCCAACTCCTTCTTGAATTGGCCTCTACTGCCTTCTGTGGTAGAGAATTCCACAGGTTCACCACTCTCTGGGTGAAGAAATTCCTCCTCATCCCTGTCCTAAATGGCTTACCCCTTATCCTTAGACTGTGACCCCTGGTTCTGGACTCCCTGACCATCAGGAGCATCCTTCCTGCATCTAGTCTCTCCAGTCCTGTCAAAATTTTATAAGTTTCAATGAG
Source organism: Somniosus microcephalus (assembly GCF_052327205.1). Classification (NCBI taxonomy): domain Eukaryota; kingdom Metazoa; phylum Chordata; class Chondrichthyes; order Squaliformes; family Somniosidae; genus Somniosus; species Somniosus microcephalus. Next base: position 142,183,551 of record NC_140998.1, read on the forward strand.
ATCCCCTCTCATTCTTCTAAACTCCAGCGAGTATAAGTCCAATCGATCCAATCTTTCCTCATACGTCATTCCTGCCATCCCAGGTATCAGCCTGGTGAATCTTCGCTGCATTCCCTCCGTGGCAAGAACATCCTTCCTCAGATAAGGTGACCAAAACTGCACACAATACTCAAGATGTGGTCTCACCTAGGCCCTGTACAACTGCAGCAAGACATCCTTGTTCCTGTACTCAAACCCTCTCGCTACGAAGGCCAACATACCATTTGCCTTCTTAACCGCCTGCTGCACCTGCATGCTTACCTTCAGCGACTGGTGTACAAGGACACCCAGGTCTCGTTGCACTTCCCCTTCTCCCAATCTATTGCCATTCAGATAATAATCTGCCTTCCTGTTTTTGACACCAGAGTGGATAACCTCGCATTTATCCACATTATACTGCATCTGCCATGCTTCTGCCCAATCACCCAACCTGTCCAAATCATACTGGAGTTTCTCTGCATCCTCCTCATAGCACACATGCCCATCCAGCTTTGTGTGATCTGCAAACTTGGAGATATTACATCTAGTTCCCTCGTCTAGATCATTTATATATATTGTGAATAGCTGGGGTCCTAGGACCGATCCCTGCGGTACCCCACTAGTCACTGCCTGCCACTCGGGGGAAAAAGAGCCGTTTATTCCAACTCTTTGCTTTCTGTCTGCCAGCCAGTTCTCTATCCAAGTCAATACCTTGCCCCCAATCCCATGTGCCTTAACTTTACATGCTAATCTCTTATGTGGGACCTTATCGAAAGCCTTTTGAAAGTCCAAATACACCACGTCCACTGGTTCTCCCTTATCTATTTTACCAGTTACATCCTCAAAAAAATTCCAATAGATTAGTCAAGCATGATTTACCTTTTGTAAATCCATGTTGACTTTGCCCGATCCTGTCACTGTTTTCCAAGTGCTCTGCTATTACATCTTTTATAATGGACTCTAGCATTTTCCCCACTACCGATGTCAGGCTTACAGGTCTATAATTCCCCGTTTTCTCTCTACCACCTTTTTTGAATAGTGGGGTAACATTAGCTACCCTCCAATCCATGGGTACTGTTCCAGATTCTATCGAATGTTGGAAGATGATCAGCAATGCATCCACTATTTCTAGGGCCACTTCCTTAAGTACCCTAGGATGTAGATTATCAGACCCTGGGGATTTATCGGCCTTCAATCCCATCAATTTCCCTAACACCATTTCCCTACAAATACTGATTTCATTCAGTTCCTCCCTCTCATTAGACCCTATGTTCCCCGACATCTCTGGGAGGTTATTTGTGTCCTCCTTTCTGAAGACAGAACCAAAGTATATATTTAATCGGTCTGCCATTTCTTTGCTCCCCATTATAAAGTCCCCTGATTCTGACTGCAAGGGACCTATGCTTGACTTCACCAATCTTTTCTCTTCACATATCTATAAAAGCTTTTACAGTCAGTTTTTATGTTCAAAGTGTTGAAAATAAAGGTTTCAATGTTTGACACCACATTAACAGAAACTTTACATGAACATTGGATAAAATACCCAAGTGCCTACCCTTGTGAATTAGTTGGTATGATTGCATTAGGACGAGGGTGAGTGTGAGGGGTGGTTAGTGAGATGGTGATGTGATAATGTAGATAGAGAGGGATGAGTGGAGGTAAGTTGGTGTGAGTAAGGATGTGCAGGAGTAGGTTAGGAAAGGCAGAGTGATGGGGATGTGATAAGAGGCACAACAGGATGAGGTTGAGTGTGGCTTTGTACTAACGTTTCATGATCTACTGAGATCATTGAAACATTTGCGCCACTGCACCCAGGTCCTCCTGACCACATCCCTGCTTGTGCCCTCCTGTGCAATGTGCAACCAGGCTGCGTTGGTCTCCTGGGGAGGTGTCTTCCGCCCGTGGGAAGGGAAGAGGACCTCCCTGCGTGCTGTGACTCCCTCCAAAAGCATATGGAGGGAGTCATGGGAGAGCCTGGGTGCAGCCGTGCACCTCTGTGCTGTGCTTGTCAGTGTTTGCAACACCTCAATGCTGTAGAACACTGAGCACAACTGTCAAAATAAATTTGCGCACGGTCCCTTTAAGAAAATCGGCTGATGACATGTCATCAAATTATGTCATCAGACCCGCTACCTCTAGGCTGGCAAATGCCCTGGGCAGGCTTAACAAGCCCAATCTCGGGAATTTCATTTCAGAGGCTGGGATGGAGACAGGAGCGGGGTCAGGACCCGCCACTGCGTCATCCTCCATGGACCCACCGAGGTTAGTAAAATCACGGCCAGAATGTCAAATGCATCAAATACAGAAACTGAAATGGAGTTGAAAGCTGAACACTGAAGTAATGGAGAGAGTTGATGAGGGTAGTGTGGTTGATGTTGTGTAGATGGACTTTCAAAAGCCGTTTGACAAACAACTGCATAGTAGACTTGTAAACAAAATTAAAGCCCATGGGATTAAAGGGGCAGTGGCAGCATGGATACAAAATTGGCTAAGGGACAGAAAGAAGGGTGTAGTGGTGAATGGTTGTTTTTTAGATTGGAGGGAGGAATACAGTGGTGTTCCCCAGGGGTCGGTATTAGGACCACTGATCCTTTTGATACATTGTGGCAGAGCCACCAGGGGACTCTGATCTAATGTACATAATTACCTTTAACAAATTATTAGCTACAGAATGAATCTGTATCTTTGTTCATATTATTGCATGTACATAGCGCGGTCCCTTTAAGAATGAGACCAAACGCGATGACGTCATCACATTGATCACATGATCCTCCAGCGGCGGGAAAACGTGATGACATCATGACGTCAGGCTGGGGTGCCGCCCTAGCCAGTCCTCATGGAGCCAGCAAAGAGTACAGACCTGTAATTTAGTTCTCCTGTGTTTTCGTGTTAAACTCTGTTGAATAGTATTAAACATAGTTTGTTTGATAGACTGACTCGACCTCAGTCCTTTAGTTAGGAATCTAGCCATTCCTACAATATATTAATGACCTGGACTTGGGTATACAGGGCATAATTTCAAAGTTTGCAGATGACACGAAACTCGGAAATATAGTGAACAATGAGAAGGATAGAGACAGACTAGTGAAAAGGACAGACACATGGCAGATGCAATTTAATGCAGAGAAGTGTGAAGTGATACATTTTGGTAGGATGAATGAGGAGAGACAATATGAACTAAATAGTACAATTTTAAAGGGGTGCAGGAACAGAGACCAGGTGCGGCATTGCAGCTTCCCACAGCCTCTGTGAGCGAAGCTGTGGAGCTCGCAGGGAGTTGTGGGTAATGCAGAGGTCTGCGATTTAAAGGGGCCATGCACACTGAAGCAATACAAAATAAAATGCAGTGAATCAATACATTTTTCAGTCTTTCTGCCTTTTAAGAAATATTCAATATTTAAAAGTTCCAAATGTCAATGTTCAGCTGTTAAAGCTGAATTACCTCCCTAACCTCAACAACTGGGAAAACTGCCTCAGCACTAACACAAATGGCTCAGCAAGCCAGGAAAGGGGCACCGAGGGTCTGACACACAGCATTCCAGCTTTGTGCAGAGGGTCAACACTGCAAGTGGGGCCAGGAGGTCCTCCAGAAAGAATGATGTGGGACCACATCACCAAGGCCATCACTTCCAGCAGTGTCGCCCCCACCACCTGGCTCCAGTGTCCAACGAAGCTTCATGACCTCAGACCGCTGGTCAAGGAATGCTTCCTCAAAAGCCGTCTCCTACCAACTGCACCACTGGCCTCACACACTGCTCAATGCACAACCCCCAGTCACTCACCTACCAACAATCTGCACCAATGACAAGGCACATCTCCCATTCCTAGCCTCACCTCATCCTCTTGGAGGAGACAGTGTAGGCCATTCTTGGCAGGGGCAGGGTTCAGCCCTTGGCCAGCGGCGGGGCTGAAAGATGCGGGTATCCTCGTATGTTGTCCTCCTTCTGCCATGCACATTTTGCTTTCCCGCCCTCTTGTCAGCACAACTCCACCCTTGTGCCTTCCTCATTTCACACACCCAAGAAATGCAGCCTGCCCAGCCAGTGGGTCAACCAGAAGAGGCAGCCTGCCCAGCCAGTGGGTCAACCAGAAGAGGCAGCCTGCCCAGCCAGTGGGTCAACCAGAAGAGGCAGCCTGCCCAGCCAATCGGACCGCAGGTGAATGATTCCATCCTGGATATCCCGGCCACATCCTTCCATCTGGTTCCTCCTCTTCAGCATCTTCCTCCTCTTTGGCATCTTCCTCCTCCCTCTGCAAGTGGATGCTGTAAATGTGAAATGACAGCATAAAATGCTGGAAATACTCAGTTGGTCAGGCAGCATGTCTGTAAAGTCTGTGGGTTGTGCAGTTAATAAATACACAGACTTCAGAAGTAACAAACAAACAGGTCTTTACTATTCGAAGGTCCGGGCGAATCTGCCCCAGAAATCCTGCTACAACACTTATATACTGGTGTGGTCACTATCGGTATTACAGTATACAGAAGCCAAACAAATAGTGCCACACCTAAAGTAGTTCCCTTAAAGGTGAACGGTTACATTCAATAGTTCCCTTAAAGGTAGACGGGTACATACACTACAATCCTCCCTTTTTAGCTTATTACTTAGAGTCCCCGTTAAACATACATATCTTCAACTTCCTATAAAACAAATTACAGCTATAATCTTGGTGGAGTCAATGTCATATAAAACAATTTACAAATATAATCTCGGTGGAAACAGTTCACAGGTTCCGTCTCTGCGGAAACAGTTCATAGATTCAGTCTCTGATCTTGACTCGTTCCGAACAACATTTCTTTGGGGTAGCCGGTTCACCTGGCTAGCGTGACTCCTCCATAGCCTTTTTCTTGACGTAGCAGCTTGAACTTTCGTCCTGTTGAACCAGCAGTGCGGACTTTGACAACCAACTGGCTGTCTTGACATTTTCCAGTTTTTCAACTAATTTAGCTCCTTTCGTAATGTCCCGCCTGGAATGGTAGAAGTGCTAATATTTTAGACAGTTATTATCTTCTGCTTCTTTTTCTTTTCTGCCTTTTTGAAACTCTCGGAGCTCCTTTCTCGGCTGCCATCTGTAGCGCCACCAACTCTCTATGTTCCTTAGACCTTAAGTGCTTCATCCGGATTTCAGCACTTTGAGAGTTTTCATCACAAGCTGGGCAGACCACATCCTCATAATATTCAGTGTCACTCAACAGGTCATGGTAATATTCAGGTTCGTCCTGAGTTAGGCCAGCGAGAGAGACTTCTTCTTCCTCCTCACCCGTCTGGACGTTAGCTGACGGTGGTTCCTTCCCTAAACATCTTTCTTGAAAAGCCTTCTTCATGCATTCATATTCATCCCGCTCTTCCTGGGTTATCTGCCATTCCTTCACGGCGGACCTCATTTGTGAGTTCAATACCTTCCTTTCCACCGGTAATTGCGTTATCAGGCTATTTAACCCTTCTACTGAAGTAACGGTTTCCACCTTCTTCTGTTCACCTTGACGTGATCCAACGTACTTTTGGCATCCTTGTAAAATTTGTGTTGCCACCTCAGCTATCTCCGTGACTTTTGAGAGCTCCGAACTCGTTTCCCCTGAAGATTGAAGCTCGTGTTCAGATTGTTCCCCTTGTAGAGTCTTGTCCTTCAGCATATGAAGGAGTTGGCCGACTGTTAACTCTTCCCTGGGAACACGGTGGATCAGAGTCTTCTCCATTTCATCCACCTCTTTCTCCAATACTTCCACCTTACGTTCCTCTTGAACTTTGGCTTTCAGCGCTCGGAAAAGTTGCGCCCTGATGCTCTCTAGTTCATGTTCAGGGACCATTCTTACAGTGTCCTGTTCTTCCACTGAAAGGATTCCCAGTTGAATCTGTTCTTCAAGTTGTTGAACCTCAGACATTGCCGCCTCATATTTGTCTTGGGTGTCCTTCAATGTTTTTATAAGTTCTTGGACATCCTGTCTTTCATGCTCTGCCATGATTTTCACCTCTAATTGCTCATCTATGGATGGAGCTTCTATCGATGAGTCTGTCTTGGCCTTGAGCTCATCAAGAATTTCCTGCAGCCTTTGGACTTCTTGCTCATGTTCAACCTTTAGTTGTTCATATGCTTCTACTGAAACTAGCTTTTCGGAGGCTGCCGAGTTAACCCCCTTCTGAATTGTAGCCTGGGCCTGTTCATACTGTTCTTTCAACTTCTCACACTCTGCTTGTAAGGAGTCGTAAAGAAGAACTGGAATAAAATCCTGGCTCCCTGAAGATTCCTCTTCCTTTGGTTCATTCTGTAAATATTCTAGTTCCTGAACAGCATCAGGGGAATGTGATTGTTATTTGACCATGATGGCTCTATGGTCGCTCTCTGCTTGAGCTAGCTGTCTCTGTAGTCTTTCCAGGTTCCCCCATTCGGTGTCCCAGAACTTTTCCATATTTTTCATCTCCTGTACGAGACGATCACTCAACTGTTCGAATTGTTGTCGTACTTTGACATAAGTTTGCGTCCGAGCTCGGTGTTCTTCCGTCATGGATGAATCCTTTGCTTGAACAGGCTCAGAATTCTCTGTCAACCTGGAGTTCTGCTCTGCAGCTTTATTCTTCTTGGTACCATAAGTCCTTCTGCCTGTCTTCGTTTTTGACTTGGTCTTATCATCATCCATTTCAGAATCTGAGCTAATAGCTTGCACCGAGTCCTCCCTCATTATGGCTTTTAGGTAATGCCATTCCATGTCTATTTTCTTAATCCACTCCCATCCTAGAAGTGGTGGTCCTCCCTCAGGTAATACGTACAAGCTCATTCTTGGGTGTTCTTTACCCCTATCTCTCACCTTGACTCTTATTTTCCCCACGGGGTATACGTTATGCCCCGTGTATGTCTGTAATACGAACTTGGTATTTCTTAAAGGTATGTGAGAGAATAGCCGGTGGTAGTCCCTTCGGTTGATGACTGATAGAGTTGATCCAGTGTCCAGCTCCATTCTTATTTGGACTCCAGCTATTTTTAGTATGACCCAGATGGCCTGTAGATCCGTTTCTTTACCCACATTGTGGATTCTCAGACTACCCAGCTCCTGGTTGTTTGGGTCTGAGTCTGAATTCTGTTCGTCTGAACTCTTCTCAGCCACCTTGTGTACCTTGTTGTACTTTTCTGGTGGTGGCTTCCTTTGATTATTGATCTTTTTCCCGGACCGGCATACCTTCGCGATGTGACCCAGTTTGCCACATTTCCTACACTTGGTTCTTAAACCAGCATTGATTCTGGTCATGCGTTGTCTTCCCACAACGGTAGCATTTTGTTGTGCTTGAAGTAATTTGGTCCACCCCGAGTGCCGCCGCCTTTAGTTGCATTTCCGCCGTTCCTTTCGCTGCGGCTTCGTGCGATGCAGCTATAAGGACAGCCCTGTCCAGTGTGAGGTCATTCTCTTCCAGTAGTCGCTTCTGCGTCCCTTCTTTGGACAATCCACATACGAACTTGTCCCGCAGCGCTTCTGTCAGATTCCCTCCGAACTGGCAGTATTTCGCTAGCCTACGCAGTTCGACCAAGTATTCCGCATTGCTTTCGTCTTTCTTCTGCGTTCTTGCGTAGAATTTGAATCGTTCAGCCAGCATCAGCGGTGTGGGGTTCAAGTGGTCCTTCAGCACAGCCACAATCTCTTCGAAGGTCTGATCCGCTGGTTTATTTGGTGCTATTAGATGCTTCAAGAGCCCGTATGTTTTTGCCCCCATCGAGTTTAGCAATGTTATCGCCTTGTCGTCTTCCTCTATTTTGTTGGCTTCGCAATAGATCTCTATGCGTTCCACGTACGTGGCCCAGTCTTCTATTTCAGAATTAAAGTCGTTAATATTCCCTCGCTTGGGCATCTTTCTTCCCTTGGGAGCAGCACCAGTATTTCTTATTTATTTATTTGTTTCTAAGATGGCGGTTTTCCCGCGAAATCGGCGGTTTCCCGCCCTTTCCTTCTCTCCCCGCCCACTTCAATGGCGGTATGTCAATCAAGATGGCGGTTTTCCCGCGAAAATGGCGGTTTCCCGCTCTTCCTTTCTCGCCCCGCCCACTTCAATGGCGGTTTTCCGCTTCTGGCGTCTTCTCCGCCTAATGGCGGCTTCCCGCGTTTCTTCCCGGTGGAAGGGGTACGCTTTCCCCTCAGCGGACAGGTTCAGCCGCTGGCTGGCTACCGCACAGCTCCCCTTACTCGGCTATGTCTTTTCCTCCCGCCCGCACGGCTCTACCGGCGCTGGGTACACCCCGTTAGCGGAGGACAGTTCAGCCGCTGGACTGGCTCTCGCGCAGTCTCTCTCTCCGTACCCGGCTCTGTCTCTCTCACCCGCACGTTCGATGCTACCGGCCCTGGGTACCCCGTTGGTGGAGAACAGCTCACCGCTGGACTGGCTCTTGCGCAGTCTCTCACCCCGTTTTCGGCTGTGTCTCTCATCCACTCCCGCACGTTCGGTTTTGCCGGCTCTGAGTACCCCGTTGGTGGAGAACAGCTCAGCCGCTGGACCGGCTCCTCGCAGTCTCTCTCTCCGCACCCGGCTCTCACCCGCACGGTTCCCGTTCACCTCCCCAGCCCTCTCGCAGACCGGTGTTTCCCTCCCCGGCTGCGGCTGGGTTTCTCTTCCCGCGCCTACTCGCAGGCTCAGCGCTTCGTGGCTGCGGTCGCTGCCCCGATTGTCCCGCCGATCGCGGTCCGGCTGTCACCCGACGCCATTGGACCCGACTTTTGGCCGGCACAGCTCCCCCTCGACCGAGGTCGAGTGCTCTGCCCTTATCCTCCGGATGCTTCTACACCTTCCCCTACTCACAGTCTCTTCGGCCACCTTGTTTCTTGCTGGTCGGCTCACTCTGCACCGTGGCAGAAGGGTAGTCAGTGCCTGTTGCTGATACAGCTTTTGTTGTTAGTCTTCCTGCTTTCTGTTGTTGCAGCCTCGTGTTTTCTTTTGGTAGCACGACGAGGGCGGTTGTCTCTCTTCGACGCTCTTCGTTGTTTATGGTAATCTTGCCGCAGGGTACGATCGGACTCGTCGCCACTGTAAAGTCTGTGGGTTGTGCAGTTAATAAATACACAGACTTCAGAAGTAACAAACAAACAGGTCTTTACTATTCGAAGGTCGGGGCGAATCTGCCCCAGAAATCCTGCTACAACACTTATATACTGGTGTGGTCACTATCGGTATTACAGTATACAGAAGCCAAACAAATAGTGCCACACCTAAAGTAGTTCCCTTAAAGGTGAACGGTTACATTCAATAGTTCCCTTAAAGGTAGACGGGTACATACACTACAATGTCGACCTGAGACATGAACTCTGTTTTTCTCTCCATGGATGTTGTGTGACCTGCTGAGTATTCGCAGCATGTTCCGTCTTCTCAAAGGCCTTCATTTACCATCTGAGCACATGCAAGTGTCCAGCAGCACTCCCTACACACTTAAAAAAAACTTTTCACATCTATTGCAACAAGCCATCACTTCAATAAAATCAAAAAAACCCAGTCCAAGCCCTTAAATTCAAACTTACCTGAATGATGTGTGTGTCCCCTTTAAGAGCTGCATACATCGCCTGGCTAACCTGGCGTGCTTGGACCCAGCGATTAATTCAGCACTAGGATCGAAGTTTGCATTTGTGATAAGTCAACGTTGCACCACGTCACCATTTTCTTTTGCAGGGCACTGCCAGTTACTGACAGCACAATGGGGAAGAGAAAAATGGCAGAGTCCGCACCCAACTGAGATGGGCGTCTCAGCCCCTGCACTGCCGCAGGAGGAGCAGACGTTTGGTGAGCCCTCACAGGCTCAGAAACCCAGAGGACACCCGCCAAAGGTGTCAAAGCAGGAGCAGCATGAAAGTGAGCAAGGGGCCTTCACTTCTGCTGAAGCCACAGGGGGAACACCATGTAGGAGCATGCATAAGAGAAAAATAAAGCACCACTGGTCACAGGGGTAGGCACTTGGGTGATTGTTTCTGTTTATTGATGAAATGCCATCCCTGTGTGAATGTATTAAAATGAGGTGATGCAATCTATTGGCGTGATGGCATCTGTTATTTCGGCTTAGGCAGCTCCACATTGCAGGCTCCGCGACACTTGCGTGGTCAGAGTGAAAGAAGGCCAGAAAATCATGTCCTTTGTCTATCATGTGTTAAGAAGGAGCCAAGCACATGTGCCACAATGGGCAACCTATGCAAATCTGGCCAGGATGAGTGCATCCCTTGCATCACGGGCAGCCATGAGCTCGCGAGCTGCCGCTGCTGCTGGTAGATGCGCCGCCGCTCGGTCCTCATCCTCATCCTCATCTGAGGAGGCTATGAACTGAGCCACTTGCTCATCAGGAAGCTGCAAGCCATGATGCTGTGCCATGTTGTGCAGTGCACAGCAGACCACTACCATTCTGGAGACCCTGGCTGCTGAATACTGCAGAGCTTCACCTGATCTGTCAAGGCATCAGAATCGCATCTTCAGCAAGCCAATGGTTTGCTCAATGATGGACCTGGTCGAAATGTGACTGGCGTTGTAGCGCTCCTCAGCTTCATTAGCTGGCCTCCTGATCGGCGTCATTAGCCACTTCTTCAGGGGGTAGCCCTTGTCACCAAGGAGCCATCCATTAAGTTGGTTTGGCGGATTGAAGAGCGGAGGAACACTAGACTGCTGCAGGATGAACAAGTCATGGCAACCACCACAGAACTTGGCGCAAACATACAAAATCGCCTTCTTGTGGTTACACACCAGCTGTACGTTAAGGGAGTGGAAGCCCTTGCAGGTGACAAAGATAGCTGGGTTGTGATGGGCTGCCCTAAGGGCCACATGTGTGCAGTCTATGACGCCTGCCATATTTGCAAAGCCAACTGAACGTGCGGTTACACTTGCTTGATCCCTTGAGAAGTGGATGTAATTGTGCGCCTTTGCAAAAAGGGCATCGGTAACCTGCATGATGCAACTGTGGGCGGCCGACTGGGAGATGCCGCTGATGTCTGCTGATGATCCCTGGAAGGAGCCTGAGTCAAAAAAGTTGAGTGCGGTGGTGACTTTGACAGTCATGGGTAAGGGGTGTCCACCCGCTCCTCTGGGTACCAGGTGTTGGTGCAGCAGTGCGCAGATCTCTCAGACAACCTCTCGCGAAAGTCTCAGCCTCCTTTGGCACTGCTGCTCAGTCATGTTGAGGTAGTTCATCCTCTGTCTGTAAACCCTGAGATAGGGGTATCTCCTGCGGTGACGTGCTGCCATGCACTGGCACCTTCTGCCCTGTGCAGCATCAGGTGGGTGAGCAGGAGGTTGGCGCTCCTGCTGCTGTTGCTGCTGAGCTGCCTGGTTCTACTGCTGCCGTGGCTGCTCCTCATCCGAATCTGAGCTCCATGGTGAAAGGAAATAAATGGTTCCCATGCTGCTGGCAGATACCTCCGTTGGGGAAGTGCTCAGTCCAAGTGGGGAGAGGGTCTTCCAAGGAGGTCCCACAGTTGAAAGATAGAAGCTGCAGCACCTCTGACTTTGGTAGGCCTGCTAAAAGTGCTGAAAGACCTGCGGAACAAAAGTTCTGCCACCTGCAATTGCTCCCTGTTGAAAACTCCGTTTTAATGGTGGAGCTGCAGCAGTGAGGAGGCCACCCACTTGATAACCCGCCAGGATCAGCTGGCGTGGTTTAGGAGGGTCGTGCAACATGTGCAAAATGTGGCAAAATAACAAAGGCCTGTCAAAATAGGATTATAGAGGCCCTTAACGACTATTTAAGGGTCTTAACTACCTCTCCCAACTGATGGAGGCGGAATCCAATCGCACCCATGAAGCCTGCATCCGGCAAAATTGCGCAGAGGTGGGTTCCGAACCCACGCTCACTGATTGCGATTTTTTTTTTTCCTCCAACTGTCCCGCCTCCAAACCCACCTCCTTGGGACTGGGAAAATCGTGGCCTCCAAAGCCTTTCCACCATCTACAAGGCACAAGTCAGGAGTGTGATGGAATGCTCTCCACTTGCCTGGATGAGTGCAGCTCCAACAACACTCAATAAGCTTGACACCATCCAGGACAAAGCAGCCCACTTGATTGGTACCCCATCCACCATCTTAAACATTCACTCCCTCCACCACCGGTGTACCGTGGCTGCAGTGTGTACCATCTACAAGATGCACTGCAGCAACTCGCCAACGCTTCTTCGAAAGCACCTCCCAAACCCGCGACCTCCACCACCTAGAAGGACAAGGGCAGCAGGCACATGGGAACACCATCACCAACCAACCTGACGACTCTCGGTGGTTCAGAGACACAGGGGGCTCGATTGTGCCATTGTGGGTGGGCTGGGGCGTGTCAGGTGGCATTCGTGGCAGGACCCTGACTCAGATGTGAAGTGGGGAAAAAGTGCCTATTTTTCCCCCCCCCCTAATTGGGCAATTGATTTCCAGCGTGTGGAAACCCCTGGACCAATGAGTCTTTTCATCCAGAAAGTTGCCTCCGATGACATCATCAATGCTGCTGGATTTAAGACCTGCAAGCAGCCTTGCTTCTTCTGGAGACTGCAAATTTTATGGCCATTGCAGTAAGCACTTTATTGATCGTCTATGCCCACCAGTAGGCCAAAGTATGCTCCATGTTGCGATGAGCCCTCCCTCCAAGCTCTGGTGCAGGGAGCAAGATCTAATAAGGAGGGACTTTTCCCTTCCTCAAGGAGAAAAAAGCCACCCCAGCAGACTAAAGCTGTGTGGCTGCAAGTGGCCCAGGAGGTCAACTCCACCTCGATGAGCCGCAGAACCTGGCTGCAGTGCAGGAAGAGGTTTCATGACCTTCTCCGCACAGGAAATTTGAGTATGACTTTCCCATCACCTTCAATCTGATCCCCATCGCCTCTCCTCACCAGCACACTGCTTTGCCAACCTCTTCCTCCACATCCCACTTGACACTTGCATCCCTGCACCCTTATCCATTCCCTTTCTCTCTATGGTCACATTCACTTAACTATTCGACCATGCAGCCCTCACACTCCCTATCACTGTGACACAATGACAACAACTACAACACACAGGGAGGGCCCTTGGTCTCCTTCTAAGTATCTATGCTATGGATTCTCTACACTCACTCCTTCATTCTCACTCAAACTCCACTTGTGTCCCTCATTGCAGGAAAAGAGAGCCCACAATAAGAGGGAAAGAGCCATGACAGGAGGAAGGCCACCCTCAGTAGCCCAGCTCACCGCCTGGGAGGAGGCAGCCCTGGAAATTGCCGGGATCAAAGACGATTACCAAGTGGGGGACAGACAGACGGGCGACAGAATAGTTTGGCATCTCTGTCATTAACATTGCATGAGTCACTGAAAATGATTCTGATGCTCTAACAGATTGACTGCACTATTCAATGTGCATGTAACCTTGACCTCACATCTCTAACTCTTTCCTTTACTCCCCCACAGGACCATCGAAAGCCCCCATCCCCACTGTCCAGGAGGAACAGCCTGAGCCTCCAGACTCCTCAGAGGAAGCTGCAACCTCTGAGGGCTCAGCATCAGCAGAATTCAGCGCACCCAGCACCAGGGCAGGCACTCACACCTCGGTGGGACCTTCGCGAGATAGAGTAGTGTTGGCACCTGGTGTCTCACAGATCACAAGTGAGCATCAGCAGGTGGTGGAGACAGGGCAGCAGTGGAGAGTCCTCATCGGAGGGCGCAGGACTCTGCCAGCTCGGCTCAGCTGCATGTCGACCCTGTGCCTCCGGGTCCATCCAGAAGGAGAGCGGTGCTTGAACTCCAGGAACAGGTGCAGAAGTCTCTGGCAGGTTTTGTCTCCAGGGTCACTGCGAGTGTGGAGCGAATGGAAGAGTCCATCGCAAACATGAGCAGAGCCTTTGTGGAGGCATTGGCGCATGAACGCATCACCGCAGAAAGGATGGCTACCTCCGTGGTAAGGCTGGCTACCATAGAGGAGAGGATAGCTACGGTAGAGGAGAGGATGGCTACGGCCATGGAGGAGCTTAGTTGCCAGGGTCTTGAAAACATGGTCATTATTCAGAATAGACTGACATCTCTTGAGGAGTGATGGTCAACTAATGAACTTACAAATCAGACCTTCATGGAAGTCCTCTAGAGTAGGACTTCCAGTGCAGAAACGGGTCCTCATGGCCCCCCTGCTGTGCTGCAAGGTGCTGTCAAACCACTTGCTACCTCTGAAGTGGGGCTCACCCACTGCACAGCCGCAGGAGCAGCAGACTGATGCCGAGCCCTCACAGGTTCACAACCCCAGAGGACGCCCGCCAAAGGTGTTGAGACAGGAGCAGTAAGAAAGTGAGCAAGGGGCCACCAGATCTGCTGAAGCCACAGGGGAAGTGCCACGTAGGAGCACACGTAAGAGGAACAAAAAGCACAAGTAGTCACAAGGGTAGTCACTTGGGTGCTGTGATGTATTGTTTTTTGACCAGCCATTCTTGTCATGGTATCATAAACAGATTTGATGGCAAACTGTTGAAGTTGTGGTCTGTGTCATTTCGCAAATGGGGCTTCCACATTGAGGGCTTAGGGTGACTTGCAATTGTCAGTATGGTGGTCAGAGTGATAGGAATCTGCAGGTTCTTGTCCATTGTCGATGGTCTGGTAAGAAGGTGCGAGGCAAAAGTGTTTGATTCTGCAGGCTAAGCAAATCTGGCCAACATGAGTGCATCCCTTGCACCCCGGCCAGCAATGCGGTCGCGCGCTGGCGCCTTCTGGCCTGTGCAGCTTCAGGTGGGTGAGCAGCAGCTTGGCGCTCCTGTTGTTGCTGCTGCTTTTGGTGGTGCTGTTGTTCATGGTTCTGCTGCTGCCGCGGCTGGTCTTCATCCGAATCTGATGTCCAGGAGAAAAGGAAATAAATGTTCGTCATGCTTCTGGTATATGCCTCAGTTGAGGAAGCGCTAAGTCAAGGTGGGGAGAGGGGTTTCCCAGCAGGTCACACTGGAGATGAGTGTCAGGCTCCAAACTTCCACAACAATGGGTATGCCTGCTAAAAGCCCCCCTGACCTGAGACAACAAAGTTCTGCCACCTGCAAGTGATCATTGGTGAAAACTCCTTTGTAGTGATCAATAGCATGTCATTCTATAGTGGACACTAGGTGGAGCTGTAGAGCTGTATATAGCTGTATGTATAAGACTACACTACCCAGCTATATATTATATTAAGACTACATTACCCATGAGGCTAGGCTACCCACAAGGCAGCAAGTCAAGATGGAAGCGTCTACAAGATGCTGTACAAGTCCACATGTGCTCAATAAAAGTAGCTAGCAAAAGCTAGCTCTGTTCATAATAAGAATGTCTATTTATTAATGAACATAACATGGTACCAGGGTGGCGAAGATCTGCTGAAAATTGTGAAAAGCGACATGGAGAATTTGAAGACACCAGAGCGTTTGAAACTCACAGAAAAAATCGACTACAATTGGCAGACTTTTAAACAGCAATTCGAACTCTACATTGCAGCCATCGGATTCGGTACGAAGCCAGACGCAAGGAAGATAGCATTGCTGCTTACGGTTGCAGGCCCACAGGATATAGAGGTATTTAATACATTTGTATTTAATCCAGCGGAGAACAGAGACAAATTAGATGATGTGCTACAGAAATTTGATGCACATTGTTCTCCCAAAAAGAATGAGACCTATGAAAGATACATCTTCCGTTCTCGGACACAGCAACAAAATGAGACTTTTGATAGCTTTATAACTGATCTGAAACTGAAAGCACAGACATGTAATTTCTCTGAGCTCAAAGCATCTATGATTCGTGACCAGATTGTGTTTGGTATTCATGATAAAAAAGTCAGGGAACGTCTGTTGAGAGAAACCAAACTAAATTTGGAAAATGCGGTGAAAATATGCCAAGCCAGCGAGCTAGCTCGAAAGCATGCGCAGACTTTCAGTGAAATCAATAATGAAAAGCAACCGGAGGATGAAATTTTTAATTGTAAATGCTGTGGTTACAAACACCAGTTAAGACAATGCCCAGCGTTTGGAAAAATGTGCACAAAGTGTAATGGAAAGAATCACTTTGCCAAACAATGCTTTTCAAAAGTACAAACTAAGAAAGGGCAACGAGTTAATGTAATTGAGGACACTGATTTAAGTGAGACATTTTTTGTAGGAATGGTGTCGTGACAATATCAAAAAGGATACAGAAAATGTGCAGCTCTCAGAAATGGACAATGCAGAACATAAAGTTAATGCAGTAAAAGAGGACAAATGGATGATCCCACTGCAGGAAAATGGAGCATTAGTTACCTTGAAACTAGACACTGGGGCAAAAGCAAACTTAATCAGTATGAGTGACATCAACAATATGAAAGAAAAGCCCAAAATACAGAAAAAGTCAGTACTACTGAAAGACTATAATGGACAGAAAATAGATAGCTTAGGTGTATGCAGACTTAAAGTGACAGTCAAAGACAAAGTGCATCATCTCATGTTTTCTGTTGTGGCTGAAAGGCTTGATTCACTACTGGGTGACAAAGCTTGTGAGGACTTAGAACTGGTCAAAAGAGTCTACCGTATAAACTGTGCCATAAGCAGACCAGATGACTCGGTGGATTCTGTAGTGAATAATTTCCAGGATGTGTTCAAAGGATTTGGAGTTCTACCATTCACTTACAAGATCCAGCTAAAGCAGGATGCTCAGCCAGTGGTACATGCTCCACGAAGATTTCCAGCACCCCTGCGTGACCGGCTCAAGAATGAACTGGACAGAATGACCACACTAGGAGTCATCAGGAAAGTCGAAGAGCCAACAGACTGGGTTAACTCCATGGTATGTGTAAAGAAAAAGAACAATGATCTAAGAATATGCATGGATCCAAAGGACTTAAATGCAAACATAAAACGTGAACACTACCAGATTCCCAAGCGAGAAGAAATCACCAGTGAAATGTTAGGTGCCAGATACTTTACAAAGCTCGATGCCTCACAAGGATTTTGGCAACTAAAACTGGATGAAGAGAGCACCAAATACTGTACTTTCAACACACCATTTGGCAGGTATTGTTTCCTCAGAATGCCTTTCGGGATAATATCTGCATCTGAAATCTTTCATAGAGCGATGGAACACATAATTGAAGGTCTGAAAGGAGTTCGGGTCTATGTTGATGACATCATCATCTGGGGCTCCACACTGAAAGAACACAATGAGAGACTGACAAAAGTGCTACAGAGCATACGCCGGAATGGACTGAAGCTCAACAAAGCCAAGTGTCAGTTTGGCATCCAGGAAGTCACTTTCCTAGGAGATAATCTATCTAGTAAAGGAATAGAGCCAGATATGGAAAAAGTAAACGCCATACTCAAAATGCCCCGACCCACTGACAAAAAAGGAGTGCTACGCATCATGGGGATGATAAACTTCATTGGAAAGTTCATTCCTAACTTGTCAGCCAAGACAGCCTGTCTGCGAGACCTGCTACATAAAACAAATGAGTTTGCATGGACAGAAAGACATGAACGAGAGTGGATAAACCTCAAAACAGTGCTGACAACCACACCTGTACTCACCTTCTTTGACCCAACCAAAAGAATCAAAGTGTCAACGGATGCATCAAAAGATGGCCTAGGTGCGGTCTTGCTACAAGCAAAGGGTGAAGATTGGAAGCCTGTTGCCTATGCCTCCAGGTCTATGACTGATACTGAGTGTCAATACGCCCAGATTGAAAAGGAATGTCTAGGCTTGGTAGTTGGACTAGAAAAGTTTCATGGCTACATATATGGACTTCCCACCTTCACAGTTGAGACAGACCACCGCCCTCTGGTTGCCATCATTAAAAAAAACCTGAATGAGATGTCTCCAAGGATTCAATGACTCATGATGAAGCTGCAAAGATATGACTTTGAACTGATCTACACACCAGGCAAATACATAGTGTTAGCAGATGCACTATCCCGAGCACCCACAATGAGTCATGGGAGCTCTACTGAAGAAGACGTGGATGTTCATGTGAGTATGGTCACTGCTGCGCTGCCCGTGTCAGACACAAAATCAAAGCAAATAGCAGAAGAAACAGTAAAAGATACAGTATTACAAACAGTAATAGAGAACATTCATCATGGTTGGCCAAAAGGTTCCTGTCCAAAATATTTTCACAAGGTCAGAATTGAGTGTCGCAAGTGGACTATTACTAAAACAGAACAGAATAGTCATTCCACAGGCTCTACGTCAAGACATGCTCAAAAGGATTCATGAGGGACGCCTCGGAATTGAAAAATGCAAAAGGAGAGCAAGAGACACTGTTTATTGGCCTGGCATAAATAAGGACATTGAGAACATGATAGGCAAATGTGAGACATGTCAGAAACACCAAAACAAACAAGCAAAAGAACCAATGATAGTAGCTGACATACCAACAGCAGCATGGCAAAAGGTTGGTATGGACCTTTTTCATTTAAATGGTAAAGACTATCTAATAGTGATTGACTACTATTCTAACTATCCTGAGATGGTGCTGCTCTCAAGCACCACAGCAAGCAGTGTCATAATGCATGTGAAATCCATCTTCGCCAGACATAGAATTCCCAGCATTGCCGTTAGCGACAATGGTCTGTGCTTCAACTGTAAGGAGTGGCAACAGTTTGCAGCACATTATGACTTTCAGCACATCACATCCAGTCCTTTGTATGCTCAGTCAAATGGTAAGGCAGAGAAAGGTGTTCAAGTTCTCAAGCAGCTACTGAAGAAAGCGACAGAAAGCAAGTCTGATCCTTATCTCGCCCTGCTGAGCTACCGAGCCTCACCTTTAGACTGTGGTTCTTCACCTGCTGAACTACTAATGGGTCGCAAGTTGCGCACCATGCTACCCTGCTGGTCTAGTATGCTATTTAGTGTTGGTATTTTGTGTACTTTCTCCACTGATGTTAGTACTATGGTGTTACTTTTCAGGTGATTATTGTAGTGATCAATAGCATGTCATTCTATAGTGGACACTAGGTAGAGCTGTATATAGCTGTATGTATAAGACTACACTACCTAGCTGTATGATATTAAGACTACATTACCCATGAGGCACTAGGCTACCCACAAGGCAGCAGTCAAGATGGAAGCCTCTACAAGATGCTGTACAAGTCCACATGTGCTCAATAAAAGTAGCTGGCAAAAGCTAGCTGTGTTCATAATAAGAATGTCTATTTATTAATGAACATAACAGAGCTACTGCTGTTAGTAAGCAATCCAATTGTGAGGCTGCCAGGATTACCTGGCGTGTTCCTGAGGAGGCAAGTAGGATGGGGGAAATGTCTAAAAAATCAGAAAGGCCTCTCAAAATGGGATTATACAGGCAATTAAGTGGTTGTTAAGTGCCTTAAGGGCCTATCCCGCCTCTTGGAGGCGGGATGGAAACAGGGTCAGATAACATGAATGTGGGAAAATTGCTCGGAGGTGGGATGGAGGCGGGATTGGGCCCGGCCGCCATTTTTTGCGATTTTTGACAACTCACACGCCTCTAAACCAGTCTCCTCGGGCCTGGTAAAATCGAGCCCAGAGTGTCCAAAGCGCCTGGTCTGCACTCAAGGCCTCCATAATCAGCACCTGTGAAGAGACGCTCGGTCACTCGACCAGGAAACACCAAGACTGGTTTGACGGGAATGACCAGGAGATCCAGGAACTAATAAGCCACAAGCGCAAGGCATTCCTGATCTGGAAACAGCAACGCAACTCGAGAGCAAGAAAGCAGCTCTACAGACGCCTGAAGGCCGAGGTCCAATAAAAAGCTCGCGACCTAAGGAACAGATGGTGGGTGCAGAAAGCACAGGAGATCCAGCAGCTAGCCGACAACCACGACATGCGTGGATTCTTTAGCGCAGTCAAGACCACCTACGTCCCAAGCACACAAGGTCCTACCCCACTGCGGGCCAAGAACAGAGAGGTACTCATCAAGGAGAGAGAGGCAATCCGTGCCCGCTGGAAGTAGCACTTCGAAGATCTCCTTAACCGAGACTCTGTCTTCGAATCGAGTGCCCTCAACTCCATCCCGCAGCATGCTACCCGCCACCACCTCAGCACAACCCCAGCCCGGCATGAGGTTGAAAAGGCCATCCGACAACTGAAGAACAACAAGGCCTCAGGAGCAGATGGAATCCCTGCCGAGGCGCTAAAACATGGTAGAGAAGCATTATTGGTGCGAATACATGAACTCATTCCTCTTATTTGGAAGGAGGAGAGCATGCCAAGGGATCTCAGACGCCGTAATCGTGACCATCTTCAAGAAAGGTGACACATCCGATTGCGGTAATTACAGAGGAGTCTCTCTGCTGTCTGCCACAGGGAAAGCCATCGCAAGAATCCTCCTCAAACGCCTTCTCCCAGTGGCTGAAGAGCTCCTCCCAGAGTCACAATGTGGATTCCGCCCACTAAGGGGCACAATGGACATGCACTTCACCGCGCGTCAACTACAAGAGAAATGCAGGGAACAGCACCAACCGCTGTACATGGCCGCCTTTGATCTCACAAAGGCCTTCGACACCGTCAACCATGATGGATTATGGAGTATCCTCCTCAAATTCAGCTGCCCTCAAAAGTTTGTCACCATCCTCCGCCTGCATCATGGCGACATGCAAACCGTGATCCTGACCAACTAATCCACCACAGACCCAATTCACGTACGGACCGGGGTCAAGCAATGCTGTGGCATTGCACCAACGCTCTTCTCGATTTTCCTGGCTGCAGTGCTCCATCTCACCCTCAGTAAGCTCCCCGCTGGAGTGGAGCTAATTTACAGAACAAACGGGAAACTGTTCAACCTCCATTGCCTCCAGCGGAAGGAGCGCACATCAACCCAAGCACCCCACCCACCCACTCCTTCAACTACCATCTGCCCCACCTGTGTCAGAGACTGTAGGTCCCGCATTGGACTCATCAATCACATGAGAACTCATTTTTAGTGTGGAAGCAAGTCATCCTCTGTTCCGAGGGATTGCCTAAGAAGAAGACGATGTACCGCAGCAACTCACCAAGGCTTCTTCGGCAGCACCTCCTAAGCCCGCCACCTCTACCACCTAGAAGGACAAGGGCAGCAGGCGCATGGGAACACCACCAAGTTCCCCTCCAAGTCACACATCATCCTGACTTGGAAGTATATCGCCGTTCCTTCATTGTCGCTGGGTCAAAATCCTGGAACTCCCTCTCTAACAGCACTGTGGGAGTACCTTCACCACACAGACTGCAGCGGTTCAAGAAGTTGGCTCACCACCTTCTTGAGGGCAACTAGGGATGGGCAATAATGCTGGCCTTGCCAGCGACACCCACATCTCAAACGAATTACAAAAAATATAATTCTATGATTCTACTGCACTGAAGGCGAGTAGTAATGGCAGTGCCTTTATGACACAAAGGGGTCATTTTGACTTTGTGCGATAATGTAAAATGAGCAATATAGAATTGGCAGCCTGTTTTACATCTCCCGATTTTTATTTCCATTGTGGGCTGCATATTTGCTGTTGCCGGTTTTACACCATCGCACAGTCAAAATTACCCCCAAGGAGTTAAATTTAATGTCACAGGTATTAAATTTGAGGTATTAACTGATTACCTGGCCCATTAGGAAACATCTTTCAAGGAAATGAATTTGTTTGCTTCCTGCAGTCTTCAAACTTGCATACTTTAGTAACCTCAAAAGAAACTGAGCCATGCATCATTAACATTGTCTGAAACAAAAGGTGTTCCCACTGAAATGACAATAATGTGTCTGATCTGTCTGTCATGGAGCTGCATAATGTTGCCATCAGAAGAGCAAAGAAGGAAAGAAACAGAAGAATGAACAAGCAAAGAAACCAAAGTATTGGGAGAAAATGGAACAAATGAAAATGATCAAGTATGTGGGGGAAAAACCCCAATGCTGAGACTGGGTGAAAATCAAAGCTAAAGGAGAAAATAAATCTAAAATGTTATTCATATATATACTACCATTGCTGAGGGCCATGTTATATCAAGTCATGCAGAATGTATTATTCTGCTGCTAAGGCAAAGGTATCCCTTTAAGATAAAAAAAATCTAATTGCTGTCAAGTAAATGCAGGTTGAGGTTTGATTGTTTTTCAGGTTGTAGTTCATGACTTGAACTTTCTCTATTTAAAAAAAATGTGATTGCTGTACTCACTCTGAGGTTTATGACCCCTGTGTCAAATTACTTTTTATATTCACTTTTTTAATGGGTTTCAGTGTGGGCTCTGTGGTAGCAATCTTCCTTCTGAATCTGAAGATTGTGAGCTGAAGCCCTTCTCCAGGCCTTGAGCACAGAATATGACACCTCACTGCAGCGCTGAGGGAGTACTGCACTCTCAGAGGCGCTGTCTTTCAGGTGGCATATTAAACTGACTCTGGGTCTGTCCTCACTGATGGATGGACTATTCAAAGAAGAATAGGGGACTTCTCACAATGTGCTGGACAACAATTATCCTTGAACCAAGATAATCTATAACAGTTTAACTAGCCATCTGTCTCATTGCAACCTTGAGACCTTGCTGAGCACACATTGTCTGCCGTGTTTGCGTACACTTGAAAAGTAATGAATTGGCTGTCCAGCACTTGAGGATGTAAAAGGCATGATATAAATGCAAGATTTTTCCTTCTTATTTGAAATGTGGCGCTAAAATATGATGGAGAGGTACAATGGACTGGAAATCCGATACTAGATGTACTAATTTTATTTTACTAATAGATCTCCTGTGGCATTGCTTATCTAATTTGGATGATGTTTTGTTTTATGAGGACAGGAGTGTTGTAATAGTGTATTATTCTGCTGCTAAAGTAAGCCTGTGCACCTTTAAAGCTACAATGCTTAAATGCTGTTTAGTAAACACTTGGAAAAGTTCATACATCGGTCAGTTAAGCTGCAAGAACTCTGGATCTGTTATCTTGTGTTCCTGGAGAGTTTTTCTTGTATGTTTCAAATTACTGTCTTTGTTTCTAATACTTTTTCTGAAGCTGTCACAGCTTTCAGTATGACACTTGATGCGTGAGGGACAGGGTAGGTACTTTTTTTCATATAATGCTGGCGAATCTCTTGTGGCAAGACTTATGGTAATTCAGAGGCTGCACTAAGGACAGGGGCCAAACCCAATGGGGGAGAATCTCCACTCGGCAAGTTTCACCACTGTTGAGCCATTAATAAAAGATTTGCACCCGCTGGTGATCAGGAGAGATATTTACACAGAGGCTTACTGGGTCAGCTCATTTGCATACCCCTTGGAGTAGGTTTGGTGTTAACCTCATGTAAAATGGGTGTGATCTGCTGGAGAGCAACTGTTAAAGTTCAGCATTCACTTGAGCAGCAGACTGGCGGGAGGGGGCAACCGGCTAAGGAAGGAGAGCAGTGCTTGGCTCACTCACTTGACTAAGGTACTTTCACCACATGTCTCATCAATATTTTCATCAGAACTTTTCAAGAACTCTGTCTACAGCAGGAGCACCTGCCTCAAGCAGCCAGCAAGGCATGGCACCCAGCAGTAGCAGAACACGATCTCTCTGACACGGACCTACAAGAGGCCCTCCTCGAGGAAATTGAAGTAAGGAAGCAGAGAGTCCTGGATGTCCGTGCCAGCAAGCCTCTGAGGAATATTACTGGTGCCATCTGGAGGGATGTGGCACTGATATGGAGTGCCAACTCCCTCACCCCAGGCCTGATGACCAGTGCTGCAAGAAGGCTAACAACCTCACCAAGGCGGGCAAGGTAACACACAAGTCACAAGTAAGGAGTGTGATGCAATACTCTCCACTTGCCTGGATGAGTGCAGCTCCAACAATACTCAAGAAGCTTGACACCATCCAGGACAAAGTAGCCCATTTCATTGGCACCCCATCCACCACCTTAAACATTCACTCCCTTCACCACCGGCGCACCATGGCTGCAGTGTATACTATCTACAGGATGCACTGCAGCAACTCGCCAAGGCTTCTTCGACAGCACCTCCCAAACCCGCGTCCTCTTCCACCTAGAAGGGCAACAGGCGCATGGGAACACAACCACCTCTAAGTCACACAACATCCTGACTTAGAAATATATCACCAATCCTTCATCGTCGCTGGGTCAAAATCCTGGAACTCCCTCCCCAACAGCACTGTGGGAGTACCTTCACCACACGGACTGCAGCGGTTCAAGAAGGCGGCTCAGCACCACCTTCTAAAGGGCAACTAGGGATGGGCAATAAATGCTGGCCTTGCCAGCAACGCCCAGATCCCATAAGTGGAAAAAAAAAACACCTAATGCTTTTTTTTCCTTGCCCACCTTGGGCACCAGAACAATGTTCACCCTCTTAAAGCAACACCTGTACAACTAACCCTTCACACTGCACTCTGGTTAAGGGGAACTCTAATATTGGCATCTTGCACTATGGCTACATAGCTTCCCTGTCAGTAATTACTTAGATGCACAACTTTGAAACCCCTTCACTTTAACGGATGATACCCCCCACATGGTCGCCATATTATAAAAAGGATATAGAGGCACTGGAGAGCGTGCAGAGAAGATTTACAAGGATGATACCAGAAATGTGAGGGTACACCTAATTGGGAAAGAATGAACAGGCTCGATCTCTTTTCTCTTGAAAAGAGGAGGCTGAGGGGTGACCTATTAGAGGTCTATAAAATCATGAAAGATTTTGATAGAGTAGCTACAGAGAGAGTGTTTCCACTTGTGGGGAAGAGCAAAACTAGAGGCCATCAATATAAGATAGTCACCAAGAAATCAAATAGGGAATTCAGAAGAAACCTCTTTACCCAGAGAATGGTGAGAATGTGGAATTTGCTACCACAGGGAGTGGTTGAAACTAATAGTATAGATGCATTTAAGGGGTGGTTAGATAAGCATATGAGGGAGAAGGGAATAGAGGGTTCTGCTGATTGGGTTAGATGAGGAAAGACGGGAGGAGGCTCGAGTGGAGCATTAACACTGGCATGGACTGGTTGGGCTGAATGGCCTGTTTCTGTGCTGTGTATCCTATGTAATCTCTTACTACAGCTCTCCCATGCCACGTGGCACACACTCTTTAACTGCTAGCCTTCCCCTCGTGTACTCAATATTCCTACAGGAGCAATTAGTGCAGAATGCCCGCCAGAGGCAGGCCATCAAAAGAAGCATCTCCACCTTTAAACCCCTCATGCCGTATGAGGATAAGACCATACAGCTCATGGGAATGCACTCAGCTCTTGCCATGGGAGATGGTGAGATCAGTGGTATATTGCCAGCACCAGGTTAGTGACTGAAGGCCCACACTATTGCCCTGGCATCCTTGTGAAACTCTACACAGACACAAGCTTCCACTCCCTTAGCTGCCTCCTTAATCATAAGGGGGTAATGCTTACCCATTCTTAGCTTCTGCCCTCCATCGCTGCAGACTCATCCCAGCAATGGGGAGGAGGAGGACGATAATGGTGAAGAGCAGCAGGAAAGAGATTTCTTCCTGGTCAATTATGACTACTATGTAGAGGAACAGGATGACGAGGATCAAGCCACCTAGGAGTCCCTGCAGCATGATCCTGCCCTGTGTTCCTCTGCTCCAGTCCCCTCCAACTCACCACCTGTGGTACTTGCTTCCTCGCTCCCAGGCACCAGGTCAGAAGCTTTCATCTGTGACAGTTAGATAGTGTTGGTGAGGATGTGGCATTGGGTTATTCACTGAGTACAATGGAACCTGGGGAGTGGGTGAGGAAGTGCCACCTTTCCAGTGGAGGCTCAGGAGAAGGCTGCCCATGGTTTTGGAGACATAGGAACAAAGACTCATGGGTACTCGCCTGAAAAGAAGGGTGTTCGAGGAACATCACATCCTGCGTGCAGGCTCTGAGGTCACTCTCCGAGGATCTGTGGACATGTGACTCTCAAATGTCCCGTTGTCCTTTGCATCAATATCACGGAAGCTTTGTCTTTGTTGCAGGAACCAATGGAGTGAGTGGCACCTTCACTGGAATCTACAGCAGATTCCCAGCTAAGAAGTGGTCAGAGACCAGTTGGTGCCTCCGCCTCCAGGGAAGCACAGACTGCAACTCAGAAGGCATTAGGCGACAGAATGGAGCGCAGCATGCATAAAGGCTTCCAGACCCTGACTACTGCTGTGGCTCCCAACTTTCCAGATCTGATGGCTGCTACTAGACCAGCTATGCTGCTGATCAGTGGGGCCACACCTTTAGTGCGAGTGCAGTGTCAATGGCTGGAGTCCACCTGCCTGACACTGCCATCTCCCAGGACAACAGCATATGCCAGGCCTCCAGCCTTGCCACCTCAAAGCACCACACCAGTGGAATGTGGGAGATGAAATCCGACTGCCCAGGAGCAAGTTGTCATGAGATGAGAGCCACCTCAGTCCTATAAGCCTTTTGTAGAGCATGCGAAGCTAAACCACTTCTCGTGATACTGGCCCTCAGGTGGCACCTCGAAAAAGCAAGAAGATAGATTTTTAAGAAAGGCATGCTATGACATCCAAGGGATAGATGGTGTTTTGAAAGAATAGGTTGATTGTGTCTGCTTTGGAATTGGTTGTAATAAAATAGTGTGCACTGACCTGGTGCCTTGTTATTAATGGAGGTTAGAGTCATACAGGAAAGGGTGCGCTTATGTGGTAATGATTGACACGGTCATATAGGGACTGAGAGGGCTCATGTGGTAGGATGGGTAGACGATTGAGGGAATATCCCTTTATTTGAAAGTGGGGGAAAAGGAGGTCAGGTTGTGGTGTCCGAGGTAGACTTCGAGAGAAGACTTCAGATGCGCCATGATGCCATATCTGCTCCTGAATAACCTTCACTGCAGGTGGGGAGGAGGTGGGGTGGACCTGAAGGTCTGACGTTGGTCTGACCCTGTGAGAAGCAAGACCAGGTGTGTGTCGGCCAAATGGCAAAACAATGTTCTAAAAAGTGTTTCCCAGCTGCAGAAATTAGTATTCAAATCCTCAGACCCTTCTGTGGCAGAAATGCCTCTGTTCCATCTGCATCAGCTGGTCCTGGTGTCCGCCGCGCCTCACCAATCTCAGTCTAAGTGACCCAGATTGCATTAGGAGTGTGAAACCAGGAAACATATGCAAATGAAGTCAGTCGGGACAGGAAGGTTCATAAAGTGCATGGGAACTCGCCAAAAGCGTTCGGCCGAATGGTGGAAGTGGCTTCCGCTGAAGACGGTGAGGAAATTTATCCCAACGGACCGCAGCGGTTCAAGAAGGTGGCTCACCACCACCCTCTCGAGGGCAACTAGGGATGGGTAATAAATGCTGGCCTTGCCAGTGACACCCACACTCCATGAACGAGTTTAAAAAAGGATGCCCCGCTAAGACTACAAAGTCTTAATTGATAACTTCTTACAAATGGTAATCACTGTTGAAGTTGGAGAGCAAAACCCTGCCTTTTGTTTGTGAAAAGGTCCGTAAGAGTTTGCAACCTGTGACTCTGATATTTTCTGTTCCTGTAGAGTTTTTCTGTAAGTTGTACAATGATTGCTTTCTAAGCCTTTTTTAAGTAGTGTGACGCAAAACTTTGTGCTGGACAATGTGTGGTGTTTGGCGTGTGATGAACAGGAGTGTGCACATTCGTAAAGTTTTTATAATACAGATATATACTTCTGCTATGTGCTTGAATTTTTCTGCACTTCCTTTTTGCTTTTCCTGTATACACACCTTAGGTCAGTTTAATTGTTTTCATTCTTTTCAAGAAGTGGCTGAATAGCTAGAGGAAATGTCTGCATCATGATTTGTGACACTGATCAAGCCCACCGATCTCTGCCATCTTTTGACTGGAGAGCATGAGCATGTGATGGTGACCCATGCTTGCTACCATTTATAGAGGGTCCCATTGTCTTTTAGAGTATGTGTTACCCCTTCAGCATTGATTGTGTTGTAGAAAGCCATGTTTGTAACGAGGTTCTCCTCAGCTGCCTGATCCCTTCTGTCTCCAGGCTGCCCTAAGGGTTCTACATATTCCAGCATGATAATTACCCAAAACATGCTTCCCCACTGGGAAGAACTTCTTACATAAGCAATGGGATTGTGTGCTTTAATTGTCTGTTCATTTAAAAAGAGAAGAATGAACCACCCGTGGCTAACTCAGGAAGTTAAAGATGGTACCAAATTGAAAACAAAGGCATACAATGTTGCCAAGATTAGTGGTAGGCCAGAGGATGGGGAAAATTTTAGAAACCAGCAAAGATAGATTATGAGAGTAAACTAGCAAGAAATATAAAAACAGACAGTAAGAGCTTCTACAGGTATATAAAAGGGAAGAGAGTAGCTAAAGTAAATGTTGGTCCCTTAGAGGATGAGACTGGGGGAATTAATAATGGGAAACCGGGAAATGGCAGAGACTTTGAACAAATATTTTGAATCGGTCTTCACAGTAGAAGACACTAAAAGCATCCCAATAATAATTGATAATCAAGGGGCTATAGGGAGGGAGGAACTTAAAACAATCACCATCACTGGAGGAAAAAGTACTAGGCAAACTAATGGGACTAAAGGTGGACAAGCCCCCTGGACCTGATGGCCTGCATCCTAGGGTCTTAAAAGAAGTGGCTGCAGAAATAGTGGATTCATTGATTGCAATATATCAAAATTCCCTGGATTCTGGAGAGGTCTCAGCGGACTGGAAAACCGCAAATGTAACACCCCATTTAAGAAAGGAGGGAGAAAGAAAGCAGGCAACTATCGACCAGTTAGCCTAACATCTGTCATTGGGAAAATGCTGGAGTCCATTATTAAGGAAGTAATAGCAGGACATTTAGAAAATCATAATACAGTCAAGCAGAGTCAGCATGGATTTAAGAAAGGGAAATCATGTTTGACAAATTTGCTAGAGTTCTTTGAGGATGTAACGAGCAGGGTGGATAAAGGGGAACTAGTAGATATAGTGTATTTGGATTTCCAGAAGGCATTCGATAAGATGCCACATAAAAGGTTACTGCACAAGATAAGAGCTCATGGGGTTGGGGGTAATATTAGCATGGATCGAGGATTGGCTAACTAACAGGAAACAGAGAGTCGGGATAAATGGGTCATTTTCAGGTTGGCAAACTGTAACTAGTGGGGTGCCACTGGGATCAGTGCTGGGGCCTCAGCTGTTTACAATCTATATTAGTGACTTGGATGAAGGGACTGAGTGTAATGTAGCCAAATTTGCTGATGATACAAAGATAGGTGGGAAAACAATTTGTGAAGAGGACACAAATAATCTGCAAAGGGATATAGATAGGGTAAGTGAGTGGGCAAAAAATTGGCAGATTGAGTATAATGTGGGAAAATGTGAGGTTATCCACTTTGGTAGGAAAAATAAAAAAGCAAATTATTATTTAAATGGAGAGAAACTACAAAATGCTGCGGTACAGAGGGATCTGGAGTCATAGAAACATAGAAGATAGGAGCAGAAGTAGGCCATTCAGCCCCTCGAGCCTGCTCCGCCATTCAATGAGATCATGGCTGATCATCCAAATTCTGTACCCTGTCCCTGCCTTCTCCCCATATCCCTTGATCCCTTTAGCCTTAAGAAATATATCCAACTCCTTCTTGAATATATTTAATGAATTGGCCTCCACTGCCTTCTGTGGTAGAGAATTCCACAGGTTCACCACTCTCTGGGTGAAGAAATTCCTCCTCATCCCTGTCCTAAATGGCTTACCCCTTATCCTTAGACTGTGACCCCTGGTTCTGGACTCCCCGGCCATCGGGAACATCCTTCTTGCATCCAGTCTGTCCAGTCCTGTTAGAATTTTATAAGTTTCAATGAGATCCCCTGTCATTCATCTAAACTCCAGCAAGTATAAGCCCAATCGACCCAATCTCTCCTCATACGTCATTCCTGCCATCCCAGGTATCAGTCTGGTGAATCTTCGCTGCACTCCTTCCACGGCAAGAACATCCTTCCTCAGATAAGGCAACCAAAACTGCACACAATACTCAAGGTGTGGTCTCACCAAGGCCCTGTACAACTGCAGCAAGACATCCTTGTTATTGTACTCCTTGTACATGAAACACAAAAAGTTAGCATGCAGGTACAGCAGGTAATTAGAAAGGCAAATGGAATGTTGGCCTTTATTACAAGGGGGATCGAGTGTAAAAGTAGGGAAATCTTGCTACAACTGTACAGGACGCTGGTGAGACCACACCTGGAGTACTGCGTACAGTTTTGGTCTCCTTATTTAAGGAGGGATATACTTGCATTGGAGACAGTTCAGAAAAGTTTCACTAGGTTGATTCCTGAGATGAAGGGGTTGCCTTATGAAGAAAGATTAAACGGGTTGGGCCCACACTCATTGGAGTTTAGACGAATGAGAGGTGATCTTATCGAAACGTATAAGATTCTGAGGGGGATTGACAGGGTAGATGCAGAGAGGATGTTTCCCCTCGTGGGGGAATCTAGGACTAGGGGGCATAGTTTCAGAATAAGGGGTCGCCCATTTAAGATGGAGATGAGGAGGAATTTCTTCTCTGAGGGTCGTGAATCTTTAGAATTCTCTACCCCAGAGAGCTATGGAGGCGGAGTCATTGAATATATTTAAGGTGGAGATAGACGGATTTTTGAATGATGAGGGAGTCAAGGGTTATGGGGAGCGGGCAGGGAAGTGGAGTTGAGGCTAAGACCAGATCAGCCATGAACTTAGTGAATGGCAGAGCAGGCTCGAGGGGCCAAATGGCCTAATCCTGCCCCTACATCTTATGTTCTTATATGTTCTAAAATGAATGGCATGACACTGCTTGAGGGAGTGTGTTAATACCTGGAATCCAATATCTCTTTAGCAACAATGGAAGTTGATTGACGATGAATGAGGCCATATCCCACAGCATCTGTGTAAGTCCCTGGTATGACGAAAGTTCAGAAAGCAATTTTAATTTTTAAGAACTGAGCAAACTTTGCTTGACAGTTATTATCTGGTATTGTATTTGGAGGATGTTTTGGACAATACCAAGTTAGGACTGAGTAGAGCAGTGCATTGGCATACTGTCCTTTCACCTCTAGAACCTGGGTTCACATCCAGCCCAGATTGATGGGATACAGGTGTCTTTTCTCTGACTGTGAGGTTATTATTGAAGTCGATCTCAGCTCCGTTCCTATGGGACATGGGTCCATCGAACAAAATTGTCCAAGTTTGGTACTAAATTGATCCTCTCACCTGAGAGACGAGAAAAATTGCAGTTAAAGCCGAGAGACATTGCTGTTACTGGAACTCTCTCCCCTAAAAGGCTGTGGATGCTGAGTCAATGGAAATTTTCATGTCTGAGATTGATAGATTTTTGTTAGGTAAGGGATATTGATCAAAGGCAGGAAAATGGAATTGAGGTGCAGATCAGTCATGATCTGATTGAATGACCTACTGCTGTTCCTATGCTGCTATTGTATGGGAAATGAGATAATTCACATTGTAGCTGGAGAGATGCCTGAGCCAGGAAGGAGTACCAGCTGAATACATAGCAATACCTAGACAGCAATAATCTTTCCTGGCTGGGCCACATGCCAATTGGCAGGCAGGCCAGTGCCAGACATTGGTATCTTTATGGAGACACTCCAGATGTATCCACATATACATAGTTAAAACAGCTATTGGCGCAAACGGAGATCCAAGATGGTGGGTCTGCACGAGAGGGAAAATTAACATCAAGCTTATCAGGGAATCTTTATATTGAAGCGCCTTGGGACGTTTTACTATGTTAAAGGTGCTATCTAAGTGCAAGCTCTTCTTGAACGTTCATTTCCCTACACTGTGCTCCTTTAAGCATATGATAAACAAAGTAACATCCAATCATACTTGCATTGATACATTAACTGTATAACAAATGCTTTTGTAACTTACAGAGCATGTAACATAGTGCATATATATTTTATTCTTGCTTGTACCTGGCTCAAGTGAATAAACCTTTAAATCAAGCTTGACAGAGATGTTGGTCTTCAGTCTTGATCTCTTTTAATCCCACATTAAACTGTCACAGTTAATAAATCAATATTGATTCTTATTGCTCCATGATTATGCAATTCAAAAACAATTTACAAATATGTTCTGATTTGAAGTGTGGCAGAGAACATTTAAATTACAGTTCAGTAATAAGCAGTCACTGACTGCTGTTTGGAATGATTTTTTTGAGCTTCAAATATTGATTTAGTTTCAAATATTTATTGTGCTCCCTAGACTTCATTGCAGCTTGTAGATATACTGCAAGGGGAAAAAAGTTCCCATTGCGAGCACTCACTAGTGACTTCACAGTGAAACAACTTTGTCAGTTCCATGACCATTAAGCAAAAAAAATTCTAATCTTTCATATTCCTTTTCCCCACATGTGGTCAACTGCTTCTCTCCCAAAGGATTCCTTAACAATTATCGAATGATGTATTGTGAGTACAGGTTTATTATTGTTCACACATGCTCTAAAAGCATCTTTTTCTGTGCCTTCTGGATTTGATATGCAAATTTGCAGCAAATGTGTAGCCCGTCATGCTACATTTGGCTAGTGTAGAATTTCACGGGTTTCTTAGCTTCACAAATCACTTGCTCCAGTTATCCTTGTAATCTTTTGGGGAATGTTGAAAAATAAACAGGCTTTCCAAATTGGAACAAGCCACACAAAAAAGTTCGTGCAGATTTTCCTGATGTGTTGTTTTCAGTTGACTGCAGCAAATCAGGAAGAACACTTTTTCTTGGAAAATGATTCTTGGGAGTCCCAAAACCAGTGAGCACAAAGCTTTTATTAAAACGTTATAATTACGACCTTATTTTGTTTGTAGTGGCTATACGTTCCATTGTGCTCCTTTGGCAAACTAGGGCATTTTTTTTGTGCACAGTATGACGTTTATAAGGATCTCATGAACTTGCTGCAATATGGAATAAAACAGTTATTTAAAATGTATTTTCAAAAATAGTGTGTTTTGCATGTGCTGACCTCTCAACGACATGTTAATTGTTCAGCATCAGTTTCCATCCACAAAGCAGTTTCCTTGATTGGCCCTGTGCCACAAGACTCCGTATCCAGCCCCTCCATTACCAGCGCACCGTGGCTGAAGTGTTTACGATCGACAGGATGCACTGCAGCAACTCACCAAGATCACTTTGACTGCACCTCCCTCCCTCATGGTCTCTACTACTGAGAAAGAAAGACTTGCATTTATATAGCGCCTTTCATGACCATCGGACCTCTCAAAGCGTTTTACAGCCAATGAAGTACTTTTGGAGTGTAGTCACTGTTGTAATGTGGCAGCCAATTTGCGCACAGCAAGCTCCCACAAACAGCAATGTGATAATAATCAGAGAATCTGTTTTAGTGATGTTGATTGAGGAATAAATATTGGCCAGGGCACCAGGGAGAACACCCCTGCTCCCTAAAATAGTGCCTTGGGATCTTGTATGTCCATCTGAGAGAGCAGATGGGGCCTGGGTTTAACATCTCATCCGAAAGACGACACTTCCGACTGTGCAACACTCCCTCAGTACTGCACTGGAGTGTCAGCCTAGCTTTATATGCTCAAGTCCCTGGAGTGGGACTTGAACCCACAACCTTCTGACTCAGAGGCGAGTGTGCTACCAACTGAGCCACAGCTGACACGAAGAAGCACAAGAAAAACAATGTATTGGGAATACCATCACAATTTGGTTACATATCGCTGTTCCTTCGGTGCTAGCTCAGAATCCAAGAATTGCTCCTTCAGGCCCTCCTCAGCAGAAAGTCTTTCGCCAGAGGCCTCTGTTGAACCTTTGTAACCAGGTTATCTTGGCATTTCTTGATGATGACCATTTAATCATATTCTTCAAAGTTCTATGATGCAGACTTTCCTGAGACAACCAGAGACAGTTTACCCAAGAAAAGGTCCTGTTGGTTGGCAAGCATAGACATTTAGTGACCTGTCTTTAGTGATCTACAGATTGGCAATTGACTTTTCCGCACTTAGCAAAGCAATTTCCTTGGGTTTCATCAAAACAAGTGCACCACTTGATTTTGAAGTACGTTGGATTCTGATGTTTGTTCATTGTTATTAGTATACACTTTGATATTCCCTTTCACTGCAAATGTGAAACCTGTAGATTTTGAAGCAAATATTTATGAATAACAATTTATTGTTCTGGGCAATGAGCAAAAGTGATTGATGGCAGCTGTAAAAGTCTTTGAGGATGCAGTGTAATGGATCCCACATCAGTTTCTGCAATCCACCTGCCTTATTACCATCCTATAGTCAGGCAGAACATGCTGGGAAATCTAGGACACCCTGATGAGGGTGACACTTGGGCAAAGACTGAGAGCCAGCAGTTTTGTAAATGTATCCCACCATGGCTCAGTGCCTTCAGAAGCGTGGGAAGGGGGCAATGTATGTACTTCATAAAAATTTTAAAGAAACATTTGTGTGTGAATGAACTCTGATGCGAGCTGAAGTTTAAGTAAAGAAAACCTGTCTACCGCTCATGTTGTGGAACATGGAGACCTGCGCATCGCTGTGATTTCTAGCTTCAAATTATTTTGACCCCCCCATCTTGAGCATTTTCTTTCTTATCTCTTGAGTCACTCATACATGTGCAATCATCCCCTTTTAAATTATGACTCACTCCAAGTGTTGTTACCACAGCACCAGCTGTACATTTAATGTTGCTGTTTTTTTTCTTTTCTTTTTAAAGTTCACAGCAAGTGCTCCAATGTCCCAGGCAATAGCCACGAGCCACATGTGGTTAATTGCATTTCTGATTAGTAAGTAAACAAGGAGCAATAGAAAAGCAAAATACTGCGGATGCTGGAAATCGGAAGTAAAAACAGAAAATGCTGGAAACACTCAGCAGGTCAGGCAGCATCTGTGGAGAGAGAAACAGAGTTAATTGGCCCAGAAATTCGGGTCGGAGGCTTCCCGCGGGTGCAAGCCTCCGACCTGCACTTACCTAGCGCGCCGGCCGTTGAGCTGTGGGCCCGCGTGGGATTCCGATGCTGGGCCTGCTCCAACTGCCGGCGTGCAGTGCTTGCGTATCCCAGAGGCGCAGTTAGTTCGATGCGTCCCCTGGGATCACGTGGGCCATGGAGAGCCAATGGTAGCAGGGAATGCTTCATTCATAAAATTGACAGGAAGAGTTGTCAAAACTATAAATACTATAAGCCCCAAAACATCACTAAAACGTCAAATAAATTTTTTTTAAATCACATTTTTTAAATAACTATAAATTACATAAAATAACTATTTTAAACAATAATTTAAATTTTTGAAAAAGTTAATTACATTTTCTAACGGGGCTAAAAATAAACTTACCTTTCTTTAAAGTATTTAAAAATAATAAACCTGTGGAAAAAATGTTTTAATTTTAATTAATTCACCACTTACCTTGTTAAAAGCAGGCCTTGTGCCTGCTTTTTACATGTGTAACTCCTGGAGACTTACCCTCCCGGAGAAAGCTGCAAAAAAAACGCAAGTTCCATGCGCACGCGCTCCCTCTCCGGCGTATGCGTTCGACCTCTGAACCCCTTCCTTTAAGGGAACGGAAGTTCTGGTTTCCCACGCATGCGCAATGCATGCACGAAACCGGCACTTCCGTTGGGCCTACGGGTGAGTACCCAGTGCGTACTCACCCGTGGAGACCCGAATTTGTTGGGTACGTGTTCTCAATATCCATATTCACACGGTGAATGCATGTGCATGTAAGGCGTTTTCTACTAAATTTAGTGCACGCAGCTAAATTGTTGTTGCCGTAGCCACACCTGTGGCTAGTCAGCAATTTTTATTGAACAACACTACTCTAATGGAATGTAAAAGTTATGTACCCAGATTCCAAAACCATGCTTCACAATTTTTTCACATTTTTACAGATTTTTAAATTCATGATCAAAGTATGATAAATGGGTACAATGGAACAAAGACATATGCTGGGGTATATATTGTACAAGTGCCAGCCACCCATAGGGACCATGGTGGTGAAGTACAGGTCCCGGGACACAGGCAGCGGTCAAGTGACCGTTCTTCATGCACGAACCTTACAGTGAGCTCTGGCTATTGAACGGTCAAGAGGACATTACAGCTGAGCCTGACCCTAACCCCTCCTGCCCTCCGCACAGGCCCATTGTCCGTCAGGAGTCACCTAGATAGTGGTCAGAGTGAAACCCTGGCTGCTTGCTGCACCTTCCTACCTGAGAAGTGTCGCGACTCTCTGACTGTTGCCCCGGCTGAGATCAACTAACTCAATACAGAGCGGAACTTTGTATGTTCTTGCCACCTTTTACGTGACTGACTCTGTAGGATAATTTACAAATTTTATGTCTGTAGTAATCTATCAAACGGTGATCTCCAGGAGTGAGGCCGTTGTGCATTGCTGGGGTGACGTAGGGTAGAGCCTAAAGAATTGTTCTTTATTCCTCCCATATTGATTCAATAGTATGAAACAAAATAGGGAAAATGATGCTGTCATTTTTCACTTTAATTAGTAGAAAAGACTGAATTCTAAGAATTCCCAAGCCTTTTTGGAGATTCTGAGTTATCTGCCTACTTTTAGCAAAAAGCCTAGATTCTCCCAAAGGGGGCAGTTAGAAAATATTTTGACAGTCCGTTTAGTCATTCCATCTCCTCATCTCGTATAGCAGCAGTGCTAGTAAGCCCTGTTTAAAAATAAATAACTCTGCACCATCTCATTTCCATAATTTCCATAAATCCCACTATTTTTATTTTTAACATTTTTCAGTGAAAGTATTGCATAGTGGAATGAAATGCATACTTGCTTTAATCTGTCAACTGGTATTTGCATTTCTTATGCTTCTGAAAATATATATTTTTTTTAAATAGCTACTCTAAACTCTGAACTTTGCAGGGTATCTCGAGGATCTGGGTACGCCTTACATAAAATAGAATTAGTGCGGGGGGGGGGGTGGGGGGGAGTTGATTTTGATGGTGCAGAACCCTATAACTTAGAAATCATTTTAAGAATTTAAAACCAGAAACAATAAAGGTCATTCAGCCATGGCTCATGCGATGGAGCTCTATATCTTACTTACCTTGTCCCCCGAGAGTCTACAGACTTTTAAAACCCGAGACTAGAATAACCTAGCGCTATTTCTTGATTTGAAACCTCACCTTGTCTCCTATTATTTCCAAACCTTGGTGGGGTTCTGCACTATGGACCTTAGCCCTTCGCCTAGGTTTTGCGAAAAGAATAATTCAAGTCCTCTTTCCCCTTCTACTGACCACGTACAATGCGTTTTGCGATCCATTTCCTGCCCACATGCAAACCAGAGCTGGTGCAGTAGCTGAAATATCCTCAGTGAGAAATGCAGTAGGAATGATGACGTGATGCAATTGGCTAGCCCCACTTGTCTGTGCTGACAGAGCAGGCAATACAGGTGATGAGCTGTGTACTGTAAGAACAATAGGGCACATATTTACACTTGCACTCTGCCTGGGGTCCCATGCGTGTTCTAGTGTTTGCCACATGGCACTTACGGAAGTAAGACATATGCAACAACTCAAACGGGTGAGAAGGTTTTGGGAGGCTGGTCACTATGTCAAAAGTGCAGAATTGTTTATCAATCAAGGTCTACATTTCGTTACTGTGGGAGTAACAAGAAATGCCATTTGCAGTGCAATCATGGCACTAACACTCTTTAGTGATGCCATAAAATCCGGACACATTACCTACTCCTTTTAGAAGTCATGTGAGATTTCCGCACCATATTTCCATGGATATTTTACCTCTCTTTCTCATTGAGTTAGAAGTCGGAGACCACGGTGCTAATTTGCACCTTTGCCACCTGGGTGGTAACCTGGTGGAGCCCATCGCCCGCCTGTGGTAGAACCCGCCAGATTTTTCATCCCATTAACATCAGTGGAATGAAAATCGGGCAGGTTCTTAATGGGCGGGTAACCCGCTCTGCCAGGGTACCTCTCAGAGGGCAAAGTGGAAAATCTACCCCGTACTTCTCAACAAGACCACGAGTGCTTGCTGGCTCAGGCAGTGTTCCCCGCTGTCAGAATGTTTGTGCTATATACATATTGTAAGTATAGGCAATTGACCAGCCTGTACACCAGATGGCACTGTTGCAGGAATTTATATTTAGTGCACTGCTGGCCGCTGAAGCACAGCCATTCACTGGCTCACATTGGAACAAAACAGCAACGTTCCTATTAATGAAGCATAGAAAATGGTAGCAACAGAACTATATTTTATTTAGTGCTGTGATGGCCGTATTATCTAATATCCAGCGCTAATATCTACTCTGCAGCCAGTCACTGGCACTGTGCTGCCACGCCGTATTTATGAAAAATATTATAAAAGATATAAGATATAATGTTGTTATGGATCCCAGTGCCCAACAAGCAGGAGTTTAGATTGGCATTTATGCCACTTTTGAGTATTTCTCACCCTCTTCCCACCCACCCCACCCCATCACCTCATGGCCTCATAAACACTGCATTACGGACGCCCCATCCCCTTGGCATGATTCAGTCAGCAATGATATAAAATCTTGCTTAGATGTATAAAGATTTAAATGAGCTTGTCAATATAATGAATGCTGCACTTGCTGCTGCTAAAATAGATCTTTTCTGTTACAGGACTCAGGGCTGCACTTTGCGTTGGCACTAGTGCAAACACAATAAATAAAATCTTCCTCTAACGTTTATAAATTGGGTTAAACTATAATTCATACATATAATGAAATAGTTGTAACAGCAAAAAAACGTGACCAAGGCCCTGAACCCAAAAGACAAATAAATGTTAACGTAAAGGAATAAGAAGTGCATCTCTTAGCACAGAGTTGTCAGTCTGATGGAATGAATTTAGGACAGCAGTGTTTATCTGTTTGGACACGTTTTAGCTTGGCTGACTGAATACAGCAGCGAATAGGAAATCTGGGTGAGATCTACAGAGAATTGATGTCATCCTCAGTTTTCAGGATTTGGAGGAAAAACACATGCAAATCCAAGCATTACTAAACATTGCATGTTGCGGCCTCGGCCTTCTGAGAAGATTAAGTTCAAATACCACCTCATTTTGTAAATTAGAGCAGGGCTCTGTTATACTCTGTATTATCTTTTTATATAAGAGGAGCAGCATCTGTGTTTGCACTTAGCTCATGTTTTTCAAGCACATCACGCCTGAAATTGTGGCCACAGCAGTTGCCCATCCAACGAATCACATGCGAGTACAGCAAAAGTTAATGAATGGCTCAAAAACCAAACTGTTTAATTACCAATCAAATATTTGGCTCACTCTGAACAAATCCAAATACTATGAAAAGTACCAATGAGAAATGAGTAACCATCAGAAAAATGACCAGCAACTCCTTTTAGTTTTTTTTTCACAAAGCAGTATGCAAAGTCGCCTCCACTTACACCGCCCACGCTTATCATGGACAGCCACCTAGCTTGGGCAAATTTACTATTACCATAGGAGTCGATTACAAAGGCACCGCTCAAACCGTATGAAGTGGGCTGGCTGTTTCAGGGATATTTTGTGATTGATTTTCCTGCTTCAGGAACCACAGGATTCCGTCCCTTACCATTTCTCACATTCCGGCAGTTGCTTGAGCGCTTGTTTGCTACATTACAACAGTGACTACACTTCAAAAGTACTTAATTGGCTGTAAAGCGCTCCGGGATGTTCTGAGGTTGTGAAAGGCGCTATATAAATGCAAGTCGTCGTCTTCTCTCGTTTTCCTTTCTTGCCGTGCCTCTTCGGTGCTCTCCGGTTCGGTTGGATATAAGGCCAGTGCTATAGTCCCACGAAGTCGCATGGCTACCTCCTGCCTTCCCACTAATTGTTTTACTGTTCACCACCTACAGCGGTCAAATCACGTTAATACCAATGCCCGTTATAAGTGGTGACGACTGTGATACAAAACTGACCAATCAAATTATCAAGTCATTTCTTCATTATTTTCATCTGCCATTTTCTTTCTTCATTCAGGGGGGTATTTACACCTAGAAATAACATTTATAGAATCATAGAATGATACAGAAGAGAAGGAGGCCATTCTGCCCATCATGCCTGTGCTGGCTCTTTGAAAGAGCGATCCAATTAGTCCCACTCCCCCGCGCTTTCCCCATGGCCATGCAAATTTTTCCCCTTCTGGCAATTGTCCAATTCCCTTTTGAAAGTAACTGTTGAATTTGCTTCTACCACCCTTTCAGGCAGTGCATTCCAGATTGTGTGAAGTTTCTGTTAATGTGCTGTCAAACATTGAAATCTTTATTTTCAAATTCAACACTTTGCATTCTTGGACAGATCTGTGTGCACCTTTGAAAGTGTCTTAGTGAGATACAGTGAATGCTGAGACATAACGGCACCCCCCACAATGGTCATGAGTGTGAAAGGAATGGCTTGGGCATTGTAGGGATGCTTTATGGTGCTGGTGTAGGCTGGTGCCAACCTGGCGCATCATGTGGCAGCCAGGGTGTACAGCGTCAAGTGAAGTAAATTTGGCCATGGTGAGGCCATCCCTGGCCTCCTGGGCAGCAATGTGCTCAGGTGCTGATGCCCTGTGTCCTGCGCAGCATCAGGTGATTGCGGAGAAGGTTGGTGTTGTCGGTGCTGCTGGTGCGCCTGGTGCTGCTGGTGTTGGGGCTGATCATGGTGGGATTCTGAGGACCAAGGTGAGATAGTTTCAAGGGCACCAATGCTGATGTAATAGATGGCAGGTGAAGTTGAGATGACAGAAGCAATCTGTCAATGGTGAGAGAAGTTGTTCCAATGAGGTGACACTGGATACAGAGTTTACTCCAAACACTTGCAACCTGCATAAAGCTCAATCTGTCTTCCAAATGCAGTAAGCAACAGCTTCTGACCTTAGAAAGTGAACAGCTGTGAGATGGGAGCTTTTATAGCACATTTGCAGCCTTTAAGTAAAGAGATGATTTCATGGTAACGCAACTCCTGACCTCCTTACCTGACGTGACCCCCGAGCAGTGTGAAACACGTGGGCGACCTCGTAAAATTTAAAGGTGAGCTCAAAATAGTTTTTAAGTGGCTGTTAACAAGCTCCTAATCACCTAAACTGCCTCCCCACCACTTGGTGTCGCTGATGACAGACCCAACATCTGGGACACTAGCGTGGCAGCAGGTTGACAGCGGGTTCCCTACCTGCTGTCAACAAATGTTTTTCCCCACCTGACCCACCACCAAACGTGCCCGCTGACCCCCCCGAAAAATCCCCCCCTCATATAACAACCAGGTAGAAAAGGAATAGGGAATCCAAGCCCCTGTGGACATATTCTCTGTGTGCGAGTCTGTGTTGTAGTTTTCAGCCTGTTTCTCTTAAGCTACACTACCCAGCAAGAACTGTTGAGAACCAGGCAGTAAATTAACCAAAAATTGTGAAGCACCTTTTAACCTTATTAAAAATTAACTAGCACATGGAACAGATTTCAAAGCTGTAATCTCTATTAGGAGTATGAGCTGCACTATCAGTTTGTGGTGGCATCTGAACCACTTAATGAGATTAGTACATTGCAATCACTCCTGAGTGTCCATTATTCTGTTCTTTTAGATGTGGGATTTTAAGGATGCACATAATTCTGTCTCTAATACAGAACTGATACACTTGCATGATACCCCCTGAGTCTGCCACGACAGCACAGTCAGGCCTCCACACTACATTTTGTGATTTATGTGCTCCTGAGATGGCGTATACTTTAAAATCCTGCTACAAATCTACCTGCACACTTACTGAAGTTGTTCTTTTGTCTAGTTGTTGGAGAGGGGCAAAGAAATGATAACGAGCATTCTGTTTTTACAGTCATAGTTCCTTGTCACCTTGAAGGGGAAGCTGTTACAGAAAACGGCAATCCAGTGTATTTTTGGGTGTGATGTTTTAAAGCGTTTTGGACAGATGGGCCTCGATTTTAATGAGAGGGCGTGGGGTGATGAACCCGGCCAGGCCGAGGTCATGAAGGTCCTGTCGATTTTTAACAGCGGGGCCTCATTTAATTAGTTCTTCACTGACTGCCACCCGACACCTGGCCAGACTGTCTGCCTGTCTGATGGGTGGGAGTAGAAATTTAGCGCCAGCAGGCCGCAGCTGGGGTCCCTTGGAGACGGTCCCCGGCAGTCAGTGGAAGGAAGGCTGTGCATGAGATCTGGGATCGGGGCAGGGTTCCAGCGAGATCGGGGTGGGGGGGATGGGGAGGGTAGGCCGGGGATGGGGAGGGTAGGCCGGGGATGGGGAGGCCCAAAACTCTTTGGCCTGGGGGGAGCATGCCTGCTGTTGCTGTCCCACAAGGAGTTCTAAAAGGAGCAAATCTTTAATATTTACCTTGGCCAGTTGGTGCCTCCCGCCTTGGATCTGCCGACAGTGAGGGACTCCCTCTGATATTGAGTTAAGATTACTTCGCAGT
This sequence comes from Somniosus microcephalus, assembly GCF_052327205.1. Classification (NCBI taxonomy): domain Eukaryota; kingdom Metazoa; phylum Chordata; class Chondrichthyes; order Squaliformes; family Somniosidae; genus Somniosus; species Somniosus microcephalus. Next base: position 142,225,754 of record NC_140998.1, read on the forward strand.
GCTGATGATGTCATCGGGCCATGACTTTTGAATGTTAGACCCTCGCCTGACTTTTGCAGGAACCTCGTCTGTGGCCTTATTTGGGTTTGTAAAAGTTTGGATGGCAACGGGTTGGAGCCTGGAGGTAGAATTTTAAAATTTTAGGGGGCAAAATTTGGTTGAGGGTGCTAATGGGGCGCAAAGCAACTAGCGCCTGGGTGCGGCACCGCTAACGCCTCCCGCAAAATTCAGTGGGAGGTTAGTGGCGGCGGTGGTAAACGTTAGCGACCCGAGGCGCTGCACCTCCTCATCGCTGTGCGCAGTGCCCCAGCCGCAATCTTCGGTAGCGCCCAGAGACTTACCGCCAGACGCTATGTCTGACAGGGTGAAAGGGACCTACCTGCGGCCGGGGCGGTGCAAATTAAGGGGGAAATGCCGGGCGGCCACTTTTGTTGCTGGCCGCCTGCCAGCACCTGCCCCCTCTCCCCGGCCTCCTGTGCAGTCACCCCACCCACTGAGTGCCGGCTACTCTGTGAGCCCGGCACTTCTCTTGAGTGCTGGGCTCTTTTGCCGACACTCCGAACCCTGGTGGCCCAGCTGGGCCTTGGGTCGTGCTGCGCTAGGCCCCTCCCCTTTAATAAGGGGAGGAAGGGCTGCAGTACCGTGGCACGACGTGACACTGCTGCACGTAGCACTGTGAGATTCCCTCGCAGCGCCCCAAGAGGGAGGCGGGGTGCTTCCTGTAGCGCCCTGCCTCCCTCTTGGTGTGTTACCAGTGAATTTCAGGCACGGGGGTGCTAACTTTTTCGGGGTGCTAAAAGTAGCGAAGTTAGCACCCCAAAGGGGGCGCGACCCATTTTTGCCCCCTTAACTCTTCCCCCACACCATTCCTGCTGGGAGGGGTGGTGTGGTTACTGAGAAACCTGCTGTAATCATCTCCTCCACACGGATCAGACGGCAGTGTCAACAAACTCCACCAGCCTTCAACTCACCATAATCTGTCTCTCTTGTTGCAGTAGCAGATTAATGATTTATTTCAAACTGCATGTGTCAGAGCTGGACTATGTTGTAGACACTTACACACTGGAAAAAGTAAATATAGTTCTTGCTTACTCTGTTGTTAATTATTACTATTGGTTGCTTTTTTAGGTGATATTTTTGGTTTAAAAAACAATTACTTATTTGTTGAAACACGTGATCTTGCATATGACGTCAATGCAGCAGAAATAGTTCCTGCTTCATCTTCTGCATTTGTTAAACCAGCACAGATGTATTTTAACGCACACTATATATGCAGCATTTAATCTTTTATGTTGACATAGCTTTTCAAAATATTTTGCTTCATATCTTGTGTTAAAGGAGAACGTCAGCAAGGTTTTGAAATCGACACGATGCAGAGACTAGAAAGGTCCTGGGTTTGCGGCCTTTCTCGGTGCTGAGCTTCACCCGATCTCAGCAGGAATGGTAGTACGAGTGCTGCATTGGCTTCAACACCCTGGGGCCGAGGGGTAACAAGTCAGTCAGGGATTCCACGCTGGACCTCGATCTAATAACTCAAGATGGAAATGTGCAAATGATGGCCATCAACTGAGGATAGAATTGAGCTTGGATGTATGATGCCTTTCATGGTTGAATGGCCTGCTAACTCACTGGATAGACTCAGCTGAAGAATGGCCGCTTAGATGCCAGCCACCCTTTGGATTCAGCACCTTCAGGGATGAGGGGGTGGGGGGTTGTGGAGAGAATTGGAGGGGGGAGAAATACCAAAATCCCAATCCTGCCTGCTCTACTCATTATAATATTTTGTGTGGGTGTGAATTACTTTATTCCCTGAATATTGGCGAGGTGCAATGGAATGCTGGATGCACAGATTAAAATTGCCAACCCAACTGACTTACTGAGTGGCAAGATCAGTGGTCAACATTAGTCCAGCCATGTACCTCAACAAGGTGTTGGCCTTGGCTCACTGCTAGCACTCTGGCCTCTGAGTCAGAAACTCGTGGGTTCAAACCCCACCCCAGAGACTTGAGCATATAATCACTTCAATTTGATCTTTTGGATGAGATGTTAAACCGAGGCCCCATCTGCTGTCTCAGGTGGATGTAAGAAGAGCACGGGAGTTCTCTCCGGTGTCCTGGCCAACATTTATCCCTCAATCAACACGTAAAAAAACAATGATCTGGTCATTATCTCATTGCTGTTTGTGGGACCTTGCTGTGTGCAAACTGGCTGCTGTGTTTTCTCCATTACAACAGTGACTACACTTCAAAAGTACTTCATTGGCTTTGGGACGTCCTGAGGTCATGGAAGGCGCTGTATAAATAAGTCTGTCTTTCTTTTCATCAATACATGGGCCCAGAAATTCGGGTCGGGGGCTTCCCGTGGGTGTAAGCCCCTGACCTGCACTTACCTTGTGCGCCGGCAGTTGAGCTGTAGGGCCCCGTGGAATTCCGATCCGGGGCCTGGCCCAGCTGCTGGCGCGCTGTGCTTGCGTGTCCCAGGGGGCGCAGTTAGTTTGATGCGTCCCCTGGGATCACGTGGGCCATGGGCAGCCAATCGGAGCAGGGACTGCCCATTCATAAGTCTTGACAGGAAGACCTGTCAAGACTTATAAATACTACGGCCCCAAAATAGCAGTAAACCTTCAAATAATTTTTTTTTTTAATCACTTTTTAAATAAACTATAAATTACATTAAATAACTATTTTAAACAATAATTTAAATGTTTGAAAAAAGTAATTTTATATTCTAACGGGGCTAAAAATAAACTTACCTAGCTTTAAAGTATTTAAAAATAATAAACCTGTGGAAAAAATGTTTTAATTTTAATTAATTGACCACTTACCTTGTAAAAAGCAGGCGTAATTCTAAAGACTTACCCTCCTGGAGAAACCTGTAAAAAAAAAACGTAAGTTCAAAGCGCACGTGCAGACTCCCCCGCGCACGCGTTCGACCTCTGAACCTCTGCTTTCAGAGGAACGGAAGTGCCAGTTTCCCGCGCATGCGCAGTGCATGCAGGAAACCGGCACTTCCATCGGGCCCACGGGTGAGTACCCCGTGCGTACTCACCCGTGGAGACCCGAATTTCTGGGCCATGGTTTCCCTCTGAAGCATCAAGAATGGGTAGCTGATTATAATTATGAAGCACTCCAGCTTTTTCCCCCTGAATCTTTTGTGTTATTCATGGCCAGTTTCATTATTCCAGTTTGTAAATTCTGCACTTGCATTCTGGCGCCAAGCACAATTAACAAATTACTTTTTAATTCTGCAGTTCCAATCATGTTTGTTATACTCTTTGTCCAAGGGTGCTACCAATTGCAATCTGAGTCTGCACCAAAGTGTACATAAGACTGGCAAAGGGACAGCATTCCCTTCAGTTTATTTCAATTTTTTCTACATGCATGCTATAGACAGAGCCAAGTGATCCCACAACTAACGGATCAGATCAAAGTCCTGCAGTCCTGCCACATCCTGTCGTGAATGGCGGTGGACAATTAAACAACTAACGTGAGTGCAAAAGACAAGGCTGAAGCGTTTGCAACCATCTTCAGCTAGAAGTGTCGAGTGGATGATCCATTTTGGCCTCCTCCTGAGGTCTCCACCATCACAGGTGCCAGTCTTCAGCCAATTCGATTCATTCCACATGATCTCAAGAAATAGCTAAGCGCACTGGATACAGCAAAGGCTATGGGCCCCGACATCATCTCGGCTGTCATGCTGAAGACTTGTGCTCCAGAACTAGCCGTGGCCCAGCCAAGCTGTTCCAGTACAGCTCTCTCTTTTAGGCAGTCCCTCGGAACCGAGGATGACTTGCTTCCACATTAAAAATGAGTTCGCAGGTGACTGATAAGTCCAATGCGGGACCTACAGTCTCTATCACAGGTGGGGCAGATGGTGGTTGAAGGGGCGGGTGGGTGGGGTGCTTGGGTTGACGTTTGCTCCTTGCACTGCCTGCGCTTGGCTTCCGCTTGCTCCCGGCGAAGAGACTCGAGGTGTTCGGCGCCTTCCCGAATGCTTCTCCTCCACTTTGTGCAGTCTTGGGCCAGGGATTCCCAGGTGTCGGTGAGGATGTTACTTTTTCAAGGAGGCTTTGAGGGTGTCCTTGAAGCATTTCCTCTGCCCACCTGGGGCTCTCTTGCCATGCCGGAGCTCCAATTAGAGCGCTTGTTTTGGGAGTCTCGTATCGTGCATGCGGACAATGTGACCCATCCATTAGAGCTGATCGAGTGTGGTCAAAGCTTCGATGCTGGGGATGTTGGCCTGAGCGAGAACACTGACATTGGTGCACCTATCCTGCCAATGGATTTGCAGGATCGTGCGGAGGCAGCGTTGGTGGTACCTCTCCAGTGCTTTGAGGTGCCTGCTGTACATGGTCCATGTCTCCGAGGCATACAGCAGGGTGGGTATCACTGCTGCTCTGTAGACCATGAGCTTAGTGCCGGGTTTGAGGTCCTGGTCTTCAAACACTCTTTTCCTCAGGCGACCGAAGGCTGCACTGGCACATTGAAGGTGGTGTTGGACTTCATCATCGATGTCTGCCCTTGTTGACAGTAGGCTCCCCAGGTATGGAAAGTGGTCCACGTTGTCCAAGGCCTTGTCGTGGATTTTGATAATCGGGGTTGGGGGGGGCAGTACTGTGTGGCGGGGACAGGTTGGTAGAGGACCTTTGTCTTACGGATGTTTAGTGTAAGGCCCATGCTCTCGTACGCTTCGGTGAAGGTGTTGACGATGGTTTGGAGTTCGACCTCCGAGTGAGCGCAGACGCAAGCGTTGTCTGCATACTGTAATTCAACGACAGAGGATGGGACGACCTTGGATCTGGACTGGAGGCAATGGAGGTTGAACAGTTTCCCATTTGTTCTGTAAATTAGCTCCACTCCAGTGGGGAGCTTGCTGAGGGTGAGATGGAGCATTGCAGCAAGGAAAATCGAGAAGAGCGTTGGTGCGATGACACTGACATCTACCCGACTTAAGTGGAAAAATACCCAGGTATGTCCTGTCCATAGAAAGCAGGACAAATCCAATCCAGCCAATTACCGCCCCATCAGTCTACTCTCAATCATCAACAAAGTGATGGAAGGGGTCATCGACAGTGCCATCAAGCTGCACTTACTCACCAAGAACCTGCTCACCGATGCTCAGTTTGGGTTCTGCCAGGATCACACGGTTCCAGACCTCATTACAGCCTTGGTCCAAATATGGACAAAAGAGCCGAATTCCAGAGGTGAGGTGAGAATGACTGCCCTTGACATCAAAGCAGCATTTGACCAAATGTAGTACCAAGGAGCCCTAGTAAAAGTGAAGCTAATGGGAATCGGGGGAAAACTCTCCATTGGCTGGAGTCATACCTAACACGAAGGAAGGTGGTTGTTATGTTTCAGCCCCAGGAAATCACTGCAGGAGTTCCTCAGGGCAGTGTCCTAGGCCCAACCATCTTCAGCTGCTTCATCGATGACCTTCCCTCCATTATAAAGTCAGAAGTGGGGATGTTCGCTGATGATTGCATAGTGTTCAGTACCATTCACAATTCCTAAGATAATTAAGCAGTCCATGCCCGCATTTGGCAAGAACTGGATGACATTCAGGCTTGGGCTGATAAGTGGCAGGTAACATTCATGCCACACAAGTGCCAGGCAATGACTATCTCCAACAAGAGAGAGTCTAACCACCACTCCTTGACATTCAATGGCATTACCATCATCCAATCCCCACCATCAACATCCTGGGGGGTCACCATTGACCAGAAACGTAACCACATAAATATCATGACTACAAGAGCAGGTCAGAGGCTGGGTATTCTGTGGCAAGTGACTCACCTCATGACTCCCCAAAGCCTTTCCACCATCTACAAGGCACAAGCCAGGAGTGTGATTGAATACTCTGCAGCTCCAACAACACTCAAGAAGCTTGACACTATTCAGGACAAAGTATTCCACTTAAACATTCACTCCCTCCACCCCTGGCGCAACATGGCTGCAGTGTGTACCATCTACTGCAGCAACTTGCCAAGGCTGCTTCGACAGCACCTTCCAAACCCACGACCTCTACCATCTACCAGCACTGTGGAAGTGCCTTCACCACACACACTGCATCTGTTCAAGAAGGCGGCTCACCAACACCTTCTCGAGGGCAATTAGAGATGGGCAATAAATGCTGGCCTTGCCAGTGACGCCCATATCCCGTGAATGAATAATTAAAAAGTTATAAATTCTGACCCCTCCACTGGAAGCATTTGTGATGCCAGACCTCTGCTCAGCATTTTCCACCAATACACAGCTCGGGTAAGATTAAGGATTATTGAAACTGTTTTGAAGTCTCTTTTATATTGTAGTAATGTTACCATTTAGATTTTGCCTGCTAAGTGAGTTTCTGTTAGAAGAATAGAAGTGTTGTGGCGGTACCACTGGTTGTCCCTTACATTGAGACACACAATTCCCTTTAACTTACCTTACTGTATGTTTAACTTACCTTTTGGGGCCGTTGCCCTTTTAACTTACCTGTTGGGGCCATTGCCCCTTTAAGACGCGCCCTAGCGCGCTGACGTCACGCCACGTACAACGTGATGTGCGAGCGGCAGCACAGCCCGGCCTAGCGTCTTCGGCCTCAACGGCCAGCCGACGGGAGCGACGCGATCTTCCGCTCCCGCGGCAAGCACCGGCACAGCCCGGCCTAGCATCTTCGGCCTCAACGGCCAACGACGCGCATCACGTGATGCCCTAAGCGCGGGAAACGCGAACAACGTGATGACGCCACAACACCAACGCGATGACGTCATCACGCTCCCCACAGGACTGCGAACTCAGTCCTCGTGGAGTCCCTGCTGGGACAAGACCTACACCACGGTGCTCCTAAAGTCAGCCATCTTACCTGCCATCTTACCTGATGTAATTAGTCTGTTCCTGTAAATAAACAACTTATTTATAGTTCGTCGAAGTCAAACTCTCTTATTTAGTGGCGATCTACACGAACCGCTACAGTGTAATCATAAGACCGGCTTGCTTTACTTTATTATAAAATGCAGTGAAAAGCAATAGTCAGTTTAGACAGTAAAAACTTAATTAGAAGACATTCCACTCGGAGAGCTTTAGCTGATAAGTTATTGCACAGACACAGAACAGGTAGAAAAGCTCTCTTTGTAAAAAGACCTTGAGGCAGCACCTGCCTGAGAAAGACCATAGATCTGGAAATTTAGGGAGTGTGAGTCAAGTTAGGGAGCACGATCCATGACTGCAGGCACAGGACTCTCAAATCAGTGTCAAATGATAGCTGCGTATTAGGTAATGGTAGGGAGCAATGTTTCCCCTAAGGAAAACCCCTAAGGAAAACCAATCAGTCGGGAGGTCCCGCGCAGGCCGCTCACCAGCCGCTGCCGCTGGAAGATAGTGCGCAGCAAATTTAAAGGGACTGCGCACTTGGACCGCAAATTAGAGAGAACATTGGTATGGAGCATGCAAATGGTCACATACCAGTTGTGAAAAAGGGCATCAAAAATGGGTGTTGGGACAAATACTTTGGGTTTGGCCAACCAAGTACATCGAGCGTAGCGTGCTTTCAATTTCTTAGCTAAAACTCGCAAGGTTTAGTCTCGAGTGTTGCTGTTTAATTATTGTCAATAATAATTATTATTCCATGCTTAATAAATCTGGGAAGGTCTGACATAAATGCTGTGAACCCTGTTACTTTGAGGAACAACTTATAAGTAAGAACACACATCCTCTAATAGTGTAAGCGGCTGAACCTGCATCTCTACTAATATATTGTGTGTGCTCAAATTTTAAAGATGCATTGAAAATGTTGATGGGTAGGAGATGTATCGCACAAAGATTGGCTCCTGTTTTGGCAGCAGGATACATTCCTGCTGAATTCGGTTTCCGCTTTAAAAGAAGGCACTACAATACTGAACTAGGGAACTTGTGCCCAATTGCTGTGCATTGTGCCGACTGTGATCCAGTGCACCTCGGGGAACAGGAGAGAGAATGAGCGCGTGCTGCCTTGAAGAGTTGACTGTGTATGCTCTCATTACATTACATTCTGCCACTTAACAGCTAACAATTGCAAGGTTGTATATTGTTTCCAAAACTGAGTCAAGTTAGAGAGTGTTTCTCAGAATTCTAATATCACTGTCATAAAACCTTTGAAAGCAACTGCAGTGCAGTAAGGAAGGAGTTGATAAAATTGCACTTTAAAACACATTGGCCTAGAAATTAGGTATAGCCCCGCCAGGTCTTTAGCGCCCGAAATTTAGCGCTCGGCCGGATTCCCGTAGCGCCCGCCTGAAATTCAGTTGCGCCGCCCCAACACGGAGGCGGGCGCTATTGGAGGGTTTGGCCGCCTCGTTTGGGGCGAAGAATGTCAGTTTCAGGCGTCCAGCTGCCGCTGCGGCACCCGATGCGGTAGGCTGGGGTGCTGCAGGCCTCCTCCTTCTCTTAAGGAGGAGCTGCCTGCAGCCGTGAGATCGCCGCTGGATTCCCCCGGCAAATGAGCCCGGCACCACGGAGAAGTGCCGGGCTCGCGGGAGTGACACACCAATGCCGCGGGGGGGTGGTGCAGGAGTCCGGGGAGGGAGGTGCGGCCAGGCGGCCGCCGGGAAAGCGGCCGGCCGCCCCTCCACCTTTATGCGCCGGCCTCTCGGAGCTCCAAGGCACCGTTTTGCAAACGCTGTTTGCGGCCGCCACGGGAGAGGCGGCCGCAACTGAATTTGGCGGTCGGACCGGAATTGCATTGGAACCGGGGCGCTGCGCACACCGATGACGTCATCGGTGCCGGCGCAGCGCTACCGGCTAACGTCGATGTTACGGACCAACTGAATTTCGGGCGCGAAAAACTTCCGGCGCAAACCACTCTATAGCCCATAAGTGGACGCAAACGTGACTGAATTTCTAGGCCATTAATTCTGAGTGAACACATTGGTGTGATTTCCTAATGCACTAAATGTTATAAATCTCATCAAGAAACTACTTATGAAATAACGCTGGACAGCCAGCTGGTGGCGCTGTCCAAGGAGTATAAATACTCGGGCGTGGGCCCCAGCTTACAGGGACATTTTGTAAGACAAGGAGCTAGTGAATTACAACTAGACTGCCATGTTATGAAACAAGTTGATTAAAGCCTTGCTTTATGCTCAAACCAAGTGCGTAGTGAGTTTTATTACATCACTAAACACCATGGAGCTGGAAATCCGTGGGGGGGGAATGCAGCCCGACATAAGTTCCAGGATATACCTGCCTGAGACCTCTGGCGCTGACTTTGCCCAGGTTTATGGAGTCAGGGGCAGCTCCCTTAATTGCAATACTGCTGACGGACATCTACCATTTCCATAGGCTGGAATGTCTGGAAGAGGATGCCCATTCTGAGGGTCAGGAGGAAGGCGGGAAGGAAGTTTAAAGTGTCCATGAGGCTGCATTTAAGTATTTAAAATTAAAATTCTTCAGGATCCAGGCCATGGGGTTGCAGCCTGGTGTCCCAGGTGGGGCTTGTTTCCATCCTCTGGCAGCCCGTTAGACCTGGCATACCACCACTGATGCTATATTGGGTCCCTCACGCCTGGAGGTGTAAGACCTCCCGGTGTAGGGAGTCCCTACCCTGTCCTGTGTGTATGTCATTCTTTGTTACTATCTACAAGTAGTTAAATTGAGTCACTATTTCTTTTGTCAATGTTACTTTAAACTGAAGACTGGGATAGAATATTATGCCATCACTTCTGGGCCTTCGAAACGCATCTAACCCCAGACAGATAGGATGACTCCGATTTGACTTAAGTTTCTTACTTCACTTGACAATTCATAAAGATAGAAGTCATGTGGTGCTGTAAATGTTGCATGGTGTAGTTGTGGAGGAAAGGGTTTACAGAGGTGTGGTTGATGTACGTTGTCAGTGAGATATACCCAAGAGGAAGGAGCATCTCAATATTGCATTTATCCTATCTATATTTGACTTAAGACTGCTTGATGCTGTCACTAGATGGGAAAGTACTCCATTTGTGTGCCTTATCTTGAAGAGATATGCAAAGGAATTAATACAGCAGCATTTCACCTCAGTCAGTCCTTAATTTAAATATAAAATAAATTAAAGTGATGCCTGATTGGCGAGTATTCAGACAGGCAAAGCTATGAACAGCCTACTTCAAAAACTCTGCTGTGAAGATGCCACCTTTGACCTTTAAGGGTTCACGTTGCTACAGATGATGTATCTGCTGCAGCGTAAATGTTTACAGTTTATTGTTCACTATTAAGTAATGACAAAAATGGGCAGCCATGCTGAATGGTGACGCAAAAATAAGGCAGTGTTCCCACTCCTGATTGCTATCTTTTACATAAGACGGATATTTTACTCTTGAGCACGTCACACCATTGTGCTTTCCTTCATGGTACTTTGACTTGTACTGTGATTTACCGTTCAACAGTGCTCCTTTAATACAGTGAAAGCAATGATGTGTTGCTGATATTCTTGATATCAAATATGTTGTAGTTACTAAAGATCATGATGAAACTGAAGCATTTTTCCCATGATGCATTATTTATTGGGATCTTTCTTGCTGGCTGTGGTACATACATGGTTAAGTTAGTTACTGCTAGATATTTCTGCAGTCTGCGGAAAATGCACATTCCAAATTGGCTGCTGTACATATCTCAGGACAATGCAGAGACTATGGGCTCGATTTTGCCAGGCCCGAGGAGGCGGGATTGGAGGCGTGTGAGGTGGTAAAATTGCAAAAAATGGCAGGCGGGCCCGATCCCGCCTCCAAGCAATTTTCCCACATGCGAGTTTTCTGACCCCGTCTCCATCCCGCCTCCAAGAGGCAGGATAGGCCCTTAAGGCCCTTAATAACCAGTTAATTGCCTTTATAATCCCATTTTGAGAGGCCTTTCTGATTTTCCCACTTTTCCCACGTGCTGCACGCCTCCTCTAGAACACGCCAGTGAGTCATGGCGGCATCACAAGTGGACTGCTTACTAACAGTTGCAGCTCCACCATTAAAAAGGAGTTTTCACCAATCATCATTTGCAGGTGGCAGAACTTTGTTGTCTCAGGTCTGGGGGAACTTTTAGCAGGCCTACCCATTGTTGTGGGAGCTTGGAGCCTGACACCCATCTCCAGTGTGACCTCCTGGGAAACCCCTCTCCCCACCTTGAATGAGCGCTTCCAGAAGAATGGGAACTATTTATTTCCTTTCCTCCTGGACATCAGACTCGGACGAAGACCAGCCGCGGCAGCAGCAGAACCCTGAACAACAGCAGCACCAACTGCAGGAGCAACAGCAGGAGCTCCAAGCTGCTACTCACCCACCTGAAGCTGCACAGGCCAGAAAGCACCAGCACATGGAAGCCCGTCGGCGCAGGAGATACCCCCCAAACAGGGTCTACAGACAGAGGATCAGCTACCTCAACATGACTGAGCAGCAGTGCCAAAGGAGGCTCAGACTTTCGCGAGAGGTAGTGGGTGACATCTACACAATGCTGCAGCAAGACCTGGAGCCCAGAGGAGCAGGTGGACACCCCTTACCAGTGGCCATCAAAGTCACTACCGCACTCAACTTTTTTGCTTCAGGCTCATTCCAGGGATCAGCAGCAGACATCAGCAGCATCTCCCAGGTGGCTGCACACACTTGCATCATGCAGATAACCGATGCCCTCTTTGCCATCGTGCACAATTACATCAATTTCTCCAAGGATCAAGCCAGTGTAACTGCGCGTGCAGTTGGGTTCGACAATCTGGCAGGCTTTCCAAGGGTGCAGGGCATCGTTGACTGCACACATGTGGCCCTTAAGGCACCTCATCACAATCTAAGTATTTTTGTCAACTACAAGAGCTTCCACTCCCTCAACGTACAGCTGGTGTGTGACCACAAGAAGGAAATTTTGCATTTTTTGTGCCAAGTACCCTGGCAGTTGCCATGACTCCTTCATCCTGCGCCAGACTAGTGTACCTCCGCTCTTCAGTCCACCAGACCAACTTATTGGATGGCTACTTGGAGACGAGGGCTATCCCCTGAAGACATGGCTAATGACACCGTTGAGGAGGCCATCCACCGAAGCTGAGCGCTACAACTCCAGCCACATTTCCACCAGATCCATAATCGAGCAAACCATCGGCTTGCTGAAGATGCACTTCAGATGCCTGGATAGATCAGGTGGAGCCCTGCAGTACTCAGCAGCCAGGGTCTCCAGATTGGTCATGGTTTGCTGTGCACTTCACAACATGGCACAGCATCGTGGCTTGCAAATGCCTGAGGAACAAGTGGCTCATCACATAGCCTCCTCAGATGAGGAGGAGGAGGAGAGCGACGGCGAACAGCTTGCAGAGACGCATCAACCAGCAGCAGCATGCGAGCACATTGCTGGCCGGGATGCAAGGCACGCACTCATCTTGGCCAGATTTGCTTAGCCTGCACAATCAAACACTTTTGCCTCGCACCTTCTTATCAGACTATCGACAATGGCCAAGAACCTGCAGATTCCTATCACTCTGACCACCATACCATTATCTGAATGGCACTAGATTGGGAGAAGGGGAAGTGCAATGGGACCTGAGTGTCCTTGTGCACCAGTCGCTGAATGTAAGCATGCAGGTGCAGTAGGCGGTTAAGAAGGCAAATGGTATGTTGGCCATCGTAGCGAGAGGGTTTGAGTACAGGAACAAGGATGTCTTGCTGCAGTTGTTCAGGGCCTTGGTGAGACCACATCTCGAGTATTGTGTGCAGTTTTGGTCACCTTATCAGAGGAAGGATGTTCTTGCCATGGAGGGAGTTCAGCGAAGATTCACCAGGCTGATACCTGGGATGGCAGGAAAGATGTATGAGGAGAGATTGGGTCGATTGGGCTTATACTCGCTGGAGTTTAGAAGAATGAGAGGGGATCTCATTGAAACTTATAAAATTCTGACAGGACTGGACAGACTAGATGCAGGAAGGATGTTCCCGATGGTCGGGGAGTCCAGAACCAGGGGTCACAGTCTAAGGATAAGGGGTAAGCCATTTAGGACAGGGATGAGGAGGAATTTCTTCACCCAGAGAGTGGTGAACCTGTGGAATTCTCTACCACAGAAGGCAGTAGAGGCCAATTCATTAAATATATTCAAGAAGGAGTTGGATATATTTCTTAAGGCTAAAGGGATCAAGGGATATGGGGAGAAAGCAGGGACAAGGTACTGAATTTGGATGATCAGCCATGATCACATTGACTGGCGGAGCAGGCTCGAGGGGCCGAATGGCCTACTCCTGCTCCTATCTTCTATGTTTCTATGTAACCGCCTGCTGCACCTGCATGCTTACCTTCAGCAACTTGTGCACAAGGACACCCAGGTCTCGTTGCAGTTCCCCTTCTCCCAATCTATTGCCATTCAGATAATAAGCTGCCTTCCTGTTTTTGCCACCAAAGTGGATAACCTCGCATTTATCCACATTATACTGCATCTGCCATGCTTCTGCCCAATCACCCAACCTGTCCAAATCATACTGGAGTTTCTCGGCATCCTCCTCACAGCACGCACGCCCACCCAGCTTTGTGTCATCTGCAAACTTGGAGATATTACATCTAGTTCCCTCGTCTAGATCATTTATATATATTGTGAATAGCTGGGGTCCTAGGACTGATCCCTGCGGTACCCCAGTAGTCACTGCCTGCCTCTCGGAAAAAGAGCCGTTTATTCCAACACTTTGCTTCCTGTCTGCCAACCAGTTCTCTATCCATGTCAGTACCTTGCCCCCAATCCCATGTGCCTTAACTTTGCACGCTAATCTCTTATGCAGGACCTTATCGAAAGCCTTCTGAAAGTCCAAATACACCACATCCACTGGTTCTCCCTTATCTATTTTACCAGTTACATCCTCAAAAAATTGCAGTAGATTAGTCAAGCACGATTTTGTAAATCCATGTTGACTTTGTCCGATCCTGTCACTGTTTTCCAAGTGCTCTGCTATTACATCTTTTATAATGGACTCTAGCATTTTCCCCACTACCATTTTCTCTCTACCACCTTTTTTGAATAGTGGGGTAACATTAGCTACCCTCCAATCCATGGGAACTGTTCCAGAGTCTATCGAGTTCTGGAAGATGACCAGCAATGCATCTACTATTTCTAGGGCCACTTCCTTAAGTACCCTAGGATGTAGATTATCAGGCCCTGGGGATTTATCAGCCTTCAATCCCATCAATTTCCCTAACACCATTTCCCTACAAATACAGATTTTGTTCAATTCCTCCCTCTCATTAGAAACATAGAAACATAGAAACATAGAGATAGGAACAGGAGTAGGCCATTCGGCCCTTCGAGCCTGCTCCGCCATTCAATGAGATCATGGCTGATCTTCGTCTGAGATCATAGCTGATCTTACCAGTTCAGTACCCCGTCCCCGCCTTTTCTCCGTAACCCTTAATCCCCTTAGCCGTCAGAAATATATCCAATTCTCTCTTGAAAATATTTATTGAATTAGCCTTCACAGCCCTCTGTGGCAGGGAATTCCACAGGCTCACCACTCTTTGAGTGAAGAAATTTTTCCTCATCTCTGTTTTAAATGATTTGCCCGCTATTTTTAGACTGTGGCCCCTGGTTCTGTGCTCCCCGGCCATTGGAAACATTCTCTCTGAATTCAGCCTGTCCAGGCCTGCCATAATTTTATATGTTTCGATGAGATCCCCTCTCAATCTTCTAAACTCCAGTGAGTACAAGCCCAAACTATTCAATCTCTCCTCGTAGGTCATTCCCGCCATTCCAGGTATCAGCCTGGTGAATCGCCGCTGCACTCTTTCCATGGCAAGAACATCCTTCCGCAGATGGGGCGACCAAAACTGTACACAATACTCCAGATGCGGTCTCACCAGCACCTTGTACAGCTGTAGTAAGGTATCCCTATTCCTATACTCGAACCCCCTTGATATGAAGGCCAACATACCATTTGCCTTCTTAATCGCCTGTTGCACCTGCATGCTCTCCTTCAGTGACTGGTGCACAAGAACACCCAGGTCCCTCTGCACTTCCCCATCTCCCAATCTATTGCCATTTAGATAATAATCCACCCTCCTGTTTTTACCCCCAAAGTGGATAACCTCGCATTTATCCACATTATAGTGCATCTGCCACGTATCCGCCCATTCCCCCAACCTGTCCAAATCGCACTGTAGCCTCCTGACATCCTCATCAGAGCCCACCCCTCCTCCTAGTTTAGTGTCGTCAGCGAATTTGGAAATATTGCATCCAATTCCCTGATCCAGATCATTTATATATATTGTGAACAGCTGGGGTCCCAGGACAGATCCTTGCGGCACCCCGCTGGTCACTGCCTGCCACTCCGAAAACGAGCCGTTTATTCCAACTCTCTGTTTTCTATCCGCCAGCCAGTTCTCCATCCACGTTAATACTTTGCCCCCAATCCCATGAGCCTTAATTTTGCATGATAATCTTTTGTGTGGAACCTTGTCGAAGGCTTTCTGGAAGTCAAGGTACACCACATCCACTGGCTCTCCCCCATCTATTTTACCAGTTACTTCCTCAAAAAATTCCAGCAGATTAGTCAAACACGATTTACCCTTTGTAAATCCATGTTGACTCTGTCCGATCCTTTCCCCATTTGTCAAGTGCTCCGCTATTTTATCCTTAATAATGGACTCTAGCATTTTGCCCACAACCGATGTAAGGCTTACTGGTCTATAATTCCCTGCTTTCTCTCTACCCCCCTTTTTAAATATTGGGGTAACATTAGCTACCCTCCAATCCACGGGTACTGTTCCCGAGTCAATGGAGTTCCGGAAGATGATCCTTAGAGCATCTGCTATCTCCAGGGCCACCTCCTTAAGTACCCTAGGATGTAGTTTATCAGGCCCCGGGGATTTGTCGGCCTTCAGTCCCCTCAACTTACCCAACACCATATCCCTAGAGATACTAATTTCTGTCAGCTCCTCCCTCTCATTAGTCCCTATGTTTGTCGATATTCCTGGGAGGTTATTTGTGTCCTCCTTTGTGAATACAGAACCAAAGTATGAGTTTAATTGGTCTGCCATTTCCTTATTCTCCATTATATATTCTCCCGAATCGGACTGCAAGGGACCGACTTGGGATTTTACCAGTCTTTTCCTCCTGATGTACCGATAAAAGCTTTTGCAGTCTGTCTTTATGTTTGCTGCAAGTTTACTTTCGTATTCTATTTTCCCCTTCCTGATTAATCCCTTTGTCCTCTTTTGCTGTATCCTGTACTGCCCCCAATCTTCCGGTCTGGTGCTTTTTTTTGCCAGTTGATATGCCCTTTTTTTTGATTTTATGCTGTCCCTAATTTCCCTCGTTATCCACGGTTGAGTCACCTTTTTAGGTTTATTTTTATGCCAAACCGGTATAAACATGTTCTGGAATTCTTCCATTCTATCTTTGAATGCTTGCCATTGTCTATCCACTGTCAATCCCCCCAGAAACACCACCCAATCAATCTTACCCAATTCCCGTCTCATACCCTCGTAATTCCCTTTATTTAAGTTCTGGACCTTAGTCTCTGATTCAATTTCCTCACTCTCCATCTCGACTGAGAGCTCGATCATATTATGATCGCTCTGACCCAAGGGGCCTCGTACAAGAAGATTGCTGATAAGTCCCTTCTCATTGCACAATACCCAGTCTAAAATGGCCTGATCTCGAGTCGGCTCCTCGACATATTGGTCCAGATAACCGTCCCGAAAACATTCCAGGAATTCCTCCTCCTCAGAATTTTTACTAATTTGGGTAGTCCAATCAATATGTAAATTAAAGTCACCCATGATGACAGCTGTGCTCTTATCGCACACTTCTCTAATTTCCCTTTTTATGCCTTCCCTCACCTCCATATTACTATTTGGAGGCCTATATATCACACCCACTAACGTTTTCCTCCCCTTGCTATTTCTCATTTCTACCCATACAGATTCCGTTTCATCCGAGTTAATATCCTTCCTTTCCATTGCATTAGACCCTATGTTCCCTGACATCTCTGGGAGGTTATTTCTGTCCTCCTTTGTGAAGACAGAACCAAAGTATGTATTTAATTGGTGCGCCATTTCTTTGCTCCCCATTATAAATTCCCCTGATTCTGACTGCAAGGAACCTACGCTTCACTTCACCAATCTTTTTCTCTTCACATATCTACAAGTAGAAAAGTGCAAAATTTATTCTTGAAAGATTCAACTTACAACACTTGCTAAAAGTCATGGGGGCTGTACTAGCAGTCTGCCTCACCCTCCAGGATCTACAGCGGAGGGAGTGGAGGCAACAAGGAAGACAGGAACATGTGCACAGAGCAAGGAGGAGGAGGAAGAAGATGAGGAGCAAGATGATGAGGAAGAGGAGGGAGGGAGGAGGCAGCTGGACAATTGTGCTTCCGGACAGGCAGTTCGTGACTGGCTCATCAGACTCCAATTTGAATGAATGAAACCCCAGATCCCTGTTGCTCACCACATCCCCATCATACCATCCCTGTGACATGCCATATCATGGTGTCCTCCTGGGCACAAAGGTGAAATGAGAGAGACCACAAAATATTCCAAACTCTAATAATACATTTATGCATATCACAAATATAACATGCATTCTAATAACTAATGACCCTTGTGCCTGCCATAGTTGAATAGCTGTCATTGTGTGCAAGGTGTGAGATGTGGGTATGTGTGTTGGTAGGTAGGGATTGTTTGTGGGTGAGTGCTGGGGGTGTGGTACATTGAGCAGTGGGTGAAGCTTGTGGTACAGATGGTGGTATGTAGCATTTGTTGAAGCCTTCACTCACCCTGACCACCCGTGTGAGCTCATTAAGCCTCCTCCTGCACTGGGTGTGGGTCCTGGGGACCACAGTGCTGCCCATTACATGGTGTGCCACCTCCCTCCACATAGTCCGGCAGACTTGTGGTGAAGGCCTCCTGCCAGTTGGTACAGGACCGCCCTACTCCTCTCCACCGTTAAAACCAATGCCTCCAAAGCTTCCTCAGAAAACCCCCGGGCTCTCTCCCTGGGGCGGCGATCTGCCATCAGCATTTGTAAATAAGTGCTTCTTCTCTTTGTCCTTCTTATGGTTGTTGAGACAGCTGTACACCCAACAGTGCTGAGAACGAGGTACTGCAGCATCAATGGACCTCCCCTTTAAGCAGTGAGAAAAGCCTGTGGCAATCATTACTTGCGTTTAGACTACACCCGATATTGGTCCATCTTTTCAGTGTAATGCCAATGAGCTAGGGTTTTTAGACTAGATTTATGGCTCCAATCATTTTAATGAGGAATGAGGACAAATTTTGCATGCAGTCTAGACAATTTTCACCTAGCGCTACTTAACCATTTATAGTCTAATCATTGCCCATTCCGTAGCTATAACTAATTTCTAGCCCATAGAATCATACATTATACAGGAGGCCATTTTGCCCATCATGTTGGTGCCGGCTCTTTGAAAGAGCTATCCAATTAGTCCCAGTCCCCTGCTCTTTCCCTGTAGAACTGAAAATTTCTCCTTTTCAAGTATATATCCAATTGCCTTTTGAAAGCTACTATTATAAGAGCATGTTATTTGTGATATAATCATTCAGTTGTAAGATTGAACATGATGGGAGTCTAATCCTATAGTCGTGCTTTGGTCAACCATCCTAGTTTAACCTGTTTCTGTAGCATGGACCTACCATAATTAAAATTGTTGAGGCTTTTAGTAAGACAAACAGCACTGTTGTCTTGTGAAAACTTAAGTAAATCGAAGGGAGCATTAATGTGGTGGGTGAAATACCAGATACCTAACTGAGGTTGCTAAATGATTGAGTTTTAAGATAGATATCAGATAAACGAAGCTGCTTAGCTGTCTGCCCAGAAGGAGCCCTATTTTAAATAAAAGTTACATTTCTTAACATACAAACTGCTAAGCTCAAAAGATTTGAATTCCAACAAAATAAATGTCAATGTGGAGTACGTGTATTAAAATTGTTTAGAAGTTGATATTAAAATCAGTCTGATTGAATTAAAGTGCTTTGAATAACCTAGAATGAGACTTCTGCTTATACTTTCTCTCTCTTCGCATACGTTGCTTCAGGTTGACTACAAGTTCACTGTTCTCTTCATTTTTGGTTTGAACAAAATATCCTCAAGGCAACCGCATCAGTAACCTGTATTGTGTTTCATTTAAATTTTCTTTACTCCTTCTCAAGGCACAGGCTCATGCTCGGTATGGTTCTAGAACTGCTGGCAGCCTGACGGTGTGTTGCCCAAGTGGTCATCACCCATGAGCATAAACTGTGGCAGTTAGCAGGCTGTTCACTCATGGATGGCATCACAACTGACCTCAATCCTGTTCTTGCCCTTTTCTATTCTCACCCTTTCCGGTGGGACTCACTGGATCGTGTTCAGGAGATAAGGGCATTGGCTGTCTCCTTTTTCTCTTCCGCCTTGTACCAGGGATGCTGCAGCCAATTCTTGTGCCCCTGGCTAAGATCAGCTAACCCCGGCACAGCCCAATCTCTGTGGCTCAGTACCATACTGGCTCTTTGTGGACTAAGCTAGTGAGAGAGTTGTAGCTTGTATTTCGATTCATGCTGCTATATTTATATTTTAAACAATTGTTTTTCATTTTATGAAAATTATTTGCACATTTCAATTTTACCAATATGAAAAAAGAAATGATTTAGCATTCACACCAGTTCGCAAACACTAGTTCACTTCTTGCAATTCCCATTGCATTTGTAAGACACAAAGTAGAAGAAAAATAGCTTGTTTTCACTGACTGTGTTAGTGAATTAAGATGTGATTGATTTTATAAAATAATAGAATCTTGCAGCGCAGAAGGCCATTCAGCCCATCGTGCCTGTGCCGGCTCTTTGAAAGAGCTGTCCAATTTAGTCCCACACCCCAACTTTTTCCCCATAATGCGGCAAATTAGTTCTCTTCAAGTACATTTCCAATTGCTTTTGGAAGTTCCAATGGAATCTGCTTCCACCACCCTTTCAGGTAGTGTGTTCCAGATCGTAACAACCCTCTGTGTGAAAAAGTTTCTCCTCCATTTCCCTTGAGTTTTTTTGCTAATTATTTTAAATCTGTGACCTCCGGTCAGCGAGCCACCTGCCAGCAGAAACGGTTTGTCCCAACTTGCTCTATCGAAACCCTTCATAAGTTTGAATATCTCTATTAGATCTCCCCTTAACCTTCTCTGCTGTAAGGAGAACAATCCCAGCTTCTCCAATCTCTCCATATCACTGAAGTCCCTCATCCCTGGTAAACCTCCTCTGTACCTGTGGTGTACGTAACCTGTTCCACCTTAAGAGAACTTAAGCCTGTTCCACCTTAAGAGATGTACTACTTTCTCTGGCTGCTGTATACGTAATACCGGTGGTGACCACCGGTATATAAGTACTGTGTAGTGATATTGCTGTTAGTATAGCCCTGACCTCCAACTAGTAAAGACCTGTTGAAACGTTATTCTTGTAGTCTGTGTCAGTAATTAATCTTAAATACAGCTAGAACACACAGACTTAACAGTACCCTCCAAGGCCTTGGCAAACTTCCTGAAGTGTGGTGCCCAGAATTGTCCAGTTGAGGCCTAACCAGTGATTTATAAAGGTTTAGCATGACTTTCTTGTTTTTGTATTCAATGCCCCTATTTATAAAGCCAAGCATCCAATGCACTTTTTTAACCGCCATATCAACTTGCCCAATCACCTTCAAAGATTTGTCATTATGCCGGTCTCTCTGCTCTTTGCACCCCCTTCAAAACATTTAGAGCAAAAAATTGAGTGGCGCCCCCTTTGGGGTGCTAACTTCGCTGGGGTGCTACTTTGTGCAAAGCAGCTGAATTTTTCCCCCTTACACGATTAGCCAGCTCTCTCCACTGCTGCAGCACAATTTGCCTTGGCACACAGTGCCCATCAGCAGGGAAGAGGAACTCCTTCCTGTTCCACAGGTACCTGCACTTAACTATTTGGAAACCTGTCGGTCTGGCTGCAGTCATCCTGGCAGTACAGTGAGGGAGGCAGTGTAACACGGTGAGAATACAGGGGGAGATGGGCACTGTAACACGGTGAGAATATAGGGGGAGGGAGACAGTGTAACACGGTGAGAATACAGGGGGAGGGAGACAGTGTAACACGGTGAGAATACAGGGGGAGACAGGCAGTGTAACACGGTGAGAATACAGGGGGAGGGAGGCAGTGTAACACGGTGAGAATACAGGGGGAGGGAGACAGTGTAATACTGTGAGTATACAGGGGGAGGGAGGCAGTGTAACACGGTGAGAATACAGGGGGAGGGAGACAGTGTAACATGGTGAGAATACAGGGGGAGGGAGGTGTTGTATTTATGCTTTAATACGTTCAATCAAGCATGTAGATACGTTGAATTAAATCAGAGTCAGGCAGACAGGCTTATAACTGTGATCTTTAGTTTATTGGTAAAATGGGTGACTGCTGCTTTCCTGGATAATTCCCATAATGCATTGCACATTACATTAACGTATTTACTGGTGTTAAACTCGCACATTACATTACCGTATTGACTGGTGTCAAACTCGCAATCAATACACAACATTCCCCTTTTCCTTGGAAACAAACTTGCAGTTTACAAACAGTTGCTTACAATAACACTGCATAACATATTTGGTTTATAAACTTTTTACAAACTTGTGTCTTACCACACAACTAAATAATTCCCAGGTTTAAACATTTAACATCACCCATGCAGTTCTCGCACAGTTTATGTTGTGACATAATCAGACAGTCTCTGGGGTTTTCTTTTAACCCTTTGAGGTCTGGCTGTATTGGGTATGTCTGACATGTTGGTGTCAGTGGGTATTGCCTGTGTCACAGTGGTATGTGTGTCAGGGTCTACTATACTGTCCTCAGTCCCTTGTGTTTCCTCCTGCTCATGGAGTGTCTCCTTCGGTCCATTGGTTCTGTATTTCTTCACAAACGCAGTGTTTCTCGAGTAGCGTGCTCCTTCTGGAGATTCCACTACTACGTGACTCCCTGTTTTACTCAAAACTTTGTGTGGTGTGGCATTAAAAGGAGTGGTGAACTTGTCCACTTTGTCCTGCCGTACCAGCACCATGTTGCCAACTTCCACCTCTGAGTATTGTGTTCTCTGCTGTTCATCTGCGTACAGTTTGGACTTGCCTTTTTGTTCTGCGTCCCGGTCACATATTTCCATGTCTGCGCGCGACTCTGTGATGTCTGGCAGCTTTCCTCTCATTTTCCGTTTAAAGAGCAGCTCTGCCGGGCTCTTTCCTGTCGTGGCATGGTCAATGCTCCTGTACACAGTCACATATTTTCTAAGTTCACGTTTCCAATCCAGTCCTTCTGACTGAGCAATTCTGATTCTCTTCATCAGCGATGCATTCTGGCGCTCGACTTCTCTGTTAGCCTGAGCCCATTTTGCTGTTGTTTTCAGGTGTTTGATCCCGTTGTTTTCACAGTATTCTTTGAATAATTCAGATCTGAATTGGGGACCATTATCAGATTTGCAGGTGATTGGCAAACCATGACTGCTGAAGATTGACTCTAAACTATCAATAACCTTCTCTGTTGTTGTGGAAGTCATGATGTTGTATTCATAGTAGCGACTATAATAATCAATTACCACAAGAGTGGTTGGATGGCAAGGGTCCCAGTAAGTCTATAGCTACATCCTGCCAGGGGCCCTCCGGTAATGGTGTTGGTCTCAACGGTTCAGTTGGGTCAGGTCTGGCTACTATCTGACAGCCGTGGCACGCTTTACAGTGTTTTTCAGCTGCCTTGTCCATGCCAGGCCACCAAACCTTGGTTCTGAGATGTTGCTTTGTTCCAACTATTCCCAAGTGTCCTTCATGTGCTAACACCAGGGCTCGTGCGTGTAACACTGTGGTTAGCACGATGCGTGTTCCCCGAAGAACTCGGTACCCCACTACGCACAGCTCATTTGCAGTTGCTGCATAAGCTTTACAGTTCTCAAAATATCCGTTTGTGATTGCCTTCCATACCTCAATCAGCTCTGGGTCGGTAGCAGAGGCTTCCTCCACCTCGCTAGTAGTGAATGCTTTTGGAGTCGCACTCACAGCTACAAATCTTACATATTCATCTGAGCCATGAGAATGTCTCTCTTGTTTTGCTGTCTCCCCCAGCAATCGTGACAGTGGGTCTGCAATGTTTTGCTTGCCTGGAATGTGTATCACCTTAAAATCGTACGGCTGTAATCTAAGTACCCATCTCTCCAAACGGGCACAGGGTTTAGAGTGTGTGCCGTATATCACTTGTAATGGCTTATGGTCAGTTACCAAGTTAAATTTTCAGCCATACACATATGGATGCAGCCTCTCACAAGCCCATACAAGAGCTAAGGCCTCTCTCTTTGTTTGAGAGTATTTCCTCTCACTGTCTGTTAAACTACGACTTACATAGCATATTGACACCTCTTGTCCCTGTTGGTCCTGAACTAGTACTACGCCTAAACCTACAGGACTGGCATCTGCTATCACCTTGGTTGGTGCGTCCTTATCAAAATATGCTAAAGTGCCGGCTCTGGCCAACTCTTCCTTGAGTGCACTGAATGACTGTCTCTGTCTCTGTTGTGATCCAAATTTAAATGGTATGTCTTTTCTCGTCAGGCGTCGCAGTGGCTCTGATAACGTTGCAAACTGCGGGATGAATCTGCTACTGTACCCAACGAGTCCCAAGAAACTCCTCACCTCTGTAGCATTCTCTGGTTCCCGAGCTTCTGCCACCGCTCGCACTCTCTCTGCTGTTGGTCCAATGCCCTTTTCAGACAACAGGATTCCCATGAAAATCAATCGGTCCATGTTGAATTGGCACTTCTCTGAGTTTAGTGTCAATCCACTTTCCATTAGTCTGGTCATGACAGCATGCAGGCGTCTGTCGTGCGTTTCCTGGTCCTCCGCACATAGGCTGACGTGCACCTACTCAGGATAGCGTCTCTTATTTGATTATCCGCATCCCCCCCAAAAGCACAGTCTTTAGCAGCCTGCCGCAAGCGAGTAGCAAATTGTTGCACAGTCTCACCTGCCTTCTGGGGCAACTTATGAAAAGTCTGTCTAGCAAATGCTGTGTTGACCTGGGGCACGAAGTAGTGATTCAAAGCACTAACCGCCGCCGTGTAGTCTGCTGGTTCTCCTGTGTCCGGTAGAGTCAAAAAGATATCCTGGACATCTGGTCCTGCTAGGTGTAGAAGTAGAGCTCTTCTCCTCTGCTTCATGGCAGCTGTAGAGGTATCGTCGATAATGAGTCCTTTGCCATCGGCATAAAGCTCAAAAGATGTTAACCACCTCGACAATCTTGGACCCAACGTGGCTGGCTCGGCGAAGCATGCAAAATTTTGAATGCCGGTCTTCTTCATCCTAGCTAACTAAAACTTGGGCAACTACCTATTTAAAATGATTCCTTTCGTTATCCTCGTCGCCAATGTTGTATCTATGCTTTAATACGTTCAATCAAGCATGTAGATACGTTGAATTAAATCAGAGTCAGGCAGACAGGCTTATAACTGTGATCTTTACTTTATTGGTAAAATGGCTGACTGCTGCTTTCCCGGGTAATTCCCATAATGCATTGCACGTTACATTACCGTATTTACTGGTGTTAAACTCGCACATTACATTACCATAATGACTGGTGTCAAACTCGCAATCGATATACGACAGGAGGCAGTGTAACACGGTGAGAATACAGGGCGAGACGGGCACTGTAACATGGTGAGAATATAGGGGGAGGGAGGTAGTGTAACACGGTGAGAATACAGGGGAGACAGTGTAACACGGTGAGTATACAGGGGGAGGGAGACAGTGTAACACGGTGAGAATAAAAGGGAGGGAGACAGTGTAACACGGTGAGAATACAGAGGGAGACAATGTTACACGGTGAGAATACAGGGGGAGGGAGACAGTGTAACACGGTGAGAATACAGAGGGAGACAATGTTACACGGTGAGAATATAGGGGGAGGGAGACAGTGTAACACGGTGTGGTGAAATAAGTCTTATAAGTATATACCTTATTCTACCTGTGTATAGTTTCCTATTGTAATCTATTGTAACCCTGCTGTTTTCTTGGTTGGCCAGGAATGCTGATGTACTGTATACCACTCTGCTGTGCCATTGATTGTCCTGATCTGTTACTTCGCCCCTGGCTCCGCCTCCTAGTTCACTTCTGAGAAGCTGGTCAGAAGGCTAACGTGTGTTCTGTTCTGTCCAGTTCTAAGCTATTAAAAGCCAACTGTTTGAGTTATAACTACCAGTCTCTCTAGCTATTTAAGGTATATCACACGGTGAGAATACAGAGGGAGACAGTGTTACACGGTGACAATACAGGGGGAGGGAGACAGCGTAACACGGTGAGAATACAGGGGGAGGGCGACAGTGTAACACGGTGAGAATACGGGGAGGGAGGCAGTGTAACACGGTGAGAATACAGGGGGAGGGAGACAGTGTAACACGGTGAGAATAAAAGGGAGGGAGACAGTGTAACATGGTAAGAATACAGGGGGAGGGAGACTGTGTAACACGGTGAGAATATAGGGGGAGGGAGGCAGTGTAACACAGTGAGAATACAGGGGAGACAGTGTAACACGGTGAGAATACAGGGGGGAGGGCGACAGTGTAACACGGTGAGAATACAGGGGGAGGGAGACAGTGTAACACGGTGAGAATACAGGGGAGGGAGGCGTGTAACACGGTGAGAATACAGGGGGAGGGAGACAGTGTAACACGGTGAGAATGCAGGGGGAGGGAGACAGTGTAACACGGTGAGAATGCAGGGGGAGGGAGACAGTGTAACACGGTGAGAATACAGGGGGAGGGAGACAGTGTAACACGGTGAGAATACAGAGGGAGACAGTGTAACACGGTGAGAATACAGGGGGAGGGAGACAGTGTAACACGGTGAGAATACAGGTGGAGGGAGTGATGTGCCTCAATGAATCCGAGACTCAACGTTAACGGAGCAAAGCAAGGCTTTTATTAACTCAGAAAGTAATACACAGTGGAGAAGTGTCTCTCATCCAGAGATCTGCTGTACTGCCTGTGAGACACGCTGGGGCATGCTTAAGTAGGGGCCAGGTATGGGCGGAGCCCTACACACAATACAATGCAGGTAAGGAAATGAAACTGAAACTACACTCCCCTGCTTGTCACAGTCACAGGCACAATCAAACACAGAGAATACAGAGTGCCTGATGAATGGCATATTTCATCACATTCACCCCTTCTACAGATTTAGTCTGTTCGGGGGTTTGGTAGTCCTCTGTGACCGACGTAGCTGTTGTGGTGCCGCGGGTGTCGGCTGGGTGTCCCCGGTGGCCTCCTGGGTCTCTGCTGGGGGCGCCGCCAGGGTTGTTGAAGGGGTAGTTGGTGGGGGCACCGTTGGTCTATGTTCTTCCGGGGCTGATGAAAGAATAGTGGGTGGGTAAGAGTTGCTGTGATCGTTGTTGCTGTTGTTGTCGTGGTTGTTGTCGTTACCGGCTGGGGCAATGTCTTTTATGGACACGGTGTCCTCTCTTCCGTCGGCGTGCCGGACATACGCGTATTGGGGGTTGGCGTGGAGTAGGTGCACTGACTCCACGAGAGGGTCCATCTTGTGGCCCCTCACATGCCTTCGTACAAATACCGGACCTGGGGTGGAGAGCCATGACGGCATGGATACGCCTGAGGTGGATTTCCGGGGAAAGGCAAACATTCGTTCATGAGGCGTGGCATTAGTGGCAGTGCACAATAGCGACCGTATCGAATGGAGCACATCTGGGAGGACTTCCTGCCAGCGGGAGGTAGGGAGGCCCTTGGTCCTTAGAGCTAGAGTGACTGCTTTCCATACTGTCCCGTTCTCTCGCTCCACCTGACCGTTACCCTGGGGGTTGTAGCTGGTGGTACGGCTCGTGCCGATCCCCCTGGACAGCATGTACTGGCATAGCTCTTCACTCATGAAGGATGCCCCCCTATCCATATGGATGTAGCTCGGCATACTGAACAGGCTGTTGAGGTATTTAATGACCGTGGCGCTGGTCATGTCTGGGCAGGGGAAGGCGAATGGGAAACGGGAGTATTCGTCCACAATGTTCAGGAAGTAAACATTGCGGTCGGCTGACGGGAGGGGGCCCTTGAAATCTAAGCTGAGCCGCTCAAAGGGCCGTGTAGCTTTGATTAAGTGGGCTCTATCTGGGCGGTAGAACCAAGGCTTGCACTCAGCGCAAGTGTGGCAGTTCCTGGTCAGAGACCGAACTTCCTCAATCGAGTAGGGTAAGTTGCGGGACTTTATGAAGTGGAACAGCCGTGTGACCCCTGGGTGGCAGAGGTCGTTGTGGAGGGTCTGTAGCCGATCCCCGGTGGCGCTGGCACACATCCCTCGTGAGAGGGCATCGGGGAGATTCGTTAAGGGCCCCTGGCCGGTAAATGATGTCATACTCGAAGGTGGAGAGCTCGATCCGCCACCTGGGAATCTTATCATTTTTAATCTTCCCCTTCTGTTTATTATAAAACATAAACGCTACCGACCGCTGGTCGGTAAGTAGGGTGAAGCGTTTGCCGGCTAGGTAGTGGTGCCAGTGGCGCACTGCCTCCACGATGGCTTGGGCCTCCTTTTCCACGGAGGAGTGTCTGATCTCGGGCCCTTGGAGGGTCCTCGAGAAGAAAGCTACGGGCTGCCCTGCCTGGTTGAGGGTGGCTGCCAAGGCAAAGTCACACGCATCACTTTCCACTTGAAAGGGAGTGTTCTCGTCCACTGCCTGTAGCGTGGCCCGCTCAATATCCCGCTTAATGCTTTTGAAGGCGGCGTGGGCCTCAGCAGAGAGCGGAAAAGAGAATGCTTTCAAGAGGGGGCGGGCTTTGTCGGAGTAGTTGGGGACCCATTGGGCATAATAAGAAAATAACCCCAGGCACCTTTTCAGGGCTTTGGGAGTGTTGGGCAGGGGCAGCTCCCATAGGGGGCGCAATCGGTCGGGGTCTGGTCCGATTTCCCCATTCTCCACCACGCTGCCTAGTATGCAGAGGCGCGTGGTGTTGAAAACGCACTTGTCCTCGTTGTAAGTGAGGTTGAGTTTTTGTGCAGTTTTCAGGAACCTCTCGAGGTTCGAGTCGTGATCCTGCTGGTTGTGACCGCAGATGGTGACGTTGTCGAGATAGGGGAAGGTTGCCTGCAAGTGGTGGTCATCGACCATGCGGTCCATCTCCCTCTGGAAGACCGAGACCCCATTCGTCACCCCAAAGGGGACTCTGAGGAATTGGTAGAGGCGTCCGTTCGCCTCGAAGGCGGTGTACGGGCGGTCCTCTGGTCTGATAGGGAGCTGGTGGTATGCTGACTTGAGGTCGATGGTGGAGAACACCCAGTATTGGGCAATTTGGTTCACCATTTCTGATATGCGGGGTAGCGGGTAGGCGTCTAGTTGGGTGTACCTGTTGATCGTTTGGCTATAGTCGATCACCATCCGTTTCTTCTCGCTACCCCTCACCACCACCACTTGGGTGCGCCACGGGCTGTTGCTGCGTTCAATAACGCGCTCCCTCAGCAGCCTGTCCACCTTCAGGGTAGCCAGACCGCACACTGTGAGGGGTGGCTGGGACCCACCGTAATTGAGCGTGATGCTTTGGTGGTGGCACTGGAAGTCTAGGCCCAAGATCACGCCCGCACATAGACTGTTCATGATTAGTAATTTAAAATTATCATATACAGTTCCGTTAACGGACAATTGTACCGCGCAGTAACCCATAATGGTCGATGTCTGGGTTTTATCAGCCATAGAGATGGTGCCCCGAGCAGGGACCACCGTTAGAGAGAGTTGTTGTACTAGTCCAGGGTGAATAAAACTCTCCGTGCTTCCACTGTCAATTAAACATTTAACCCCGCACCCGTTTACCTCGATGTCCACCATTGATTTGGATAGCGGGTGTGGTCTGGTCTGGTCCACTGTGACCGATGCCACTGTAGGGTCCTGATCGAGACAAGATGGCATCCACGCTGTCTGCTCACAAGATGGCGGACCCCACGAGGTCGGGCAAGATGGCGTCCAAGATGGCCGCTCCCACGGCGCACACGCGGCGGTGGCGGGTTTTCCAGCGGGGTTCCCTCTGCACACCTTCCCGAAGTGCCCCTTCTTACCGCACTTAAAGCAGGTGGTGCCTTTAGCCGGGCACAGGTTTCTGGTGTGATTCGGCTGCCCGCAGAAGTAGCAGTTGGGGCCCCGATGCGTCACGGCTGTCGTAGGGCTTCTGGGGGGAGAGCGGGGTCCCGACGGTGTCGGGCTGCCGGGCGGGGAAGATGCCTTCCAAGATGGCGGCGCCCTTGGTGCACACGTGGCGGTGTGGGCGGCGCGGGCTGAAGAGTAGGCGTCCGAGTTTCTCTGGGCCACATCCAGGGATCGCGCTGTGTCCACAGCCTGTTTCAGGTCCAATCCCGTTTTTTCCAGCAGTCTCTGCCAGATGTAAGTGGAGCTGAGGCCTGTGATAAAGGCATCATGAACAAGTTCGTCGGTGTACACTGCGGCTTTTACATCTTGGCACTTGCAGTCTTTGCCAAGCGTTTTCAGGGTGACTAGGAACTCCTCCACCGATTCCCCAGGTCGCTGTGTGCGAATAGCGAGCAGATGCCTAGCATACACCTCGTTCGTAGGCTGCTGGTAATGCGCCTTTAGGATGTCGCAGGCGGCCGGGTACGTGTCGGCGTCTTGGATGAGGGGGTAAACCCGGTGGCTTACCCAATTCCGCAGGATTCCGAGTTTCATACTTTCAGCGTCCGTAGCGTCTGTGATGGCTGCGGAATTGTCCAGGAAGAATTCCATACACTTAAACCAGTGTCCGAATCGTGCCGATGCGTCCGAAGCATGCGGGTCCAAATCCAAACGTTCGGGTTTCAAGAGTTGATCCATTGCGTTGAAAATTGAGTTAATAAAATTGATGTGCCTCAATGAATCCGAGACTCAACGTTAACGGAGCAAAGCAAGGCTTTTATTAACTCCGAAAGTAATACACAGTGGAGAAGTGTCTCTCATCCAGAGATCTGCTGTACTGCCTGTGAGACACGCTGGGGCCTGCTTAAGTAGGGGCCAGGTATGGGCGGAGCCCTACACACAATACAATACAGGTAAGGAAATGAAACTGAAACTGAAACTAAACTCCCCTGCTTGTCACAGGCACAATCAAACACAGAGAATACAGCGTGCCTGATGAATGGCATATTTCATCACAGGGAGACAGTGTAACACGGTGAGTATACAGGGGGAGGGAGACAGTGTAACACGGTGAGTATACAGGGGGAGGGAGACCGTGTAACACGGTGAGAATACAGGGGGAGGGAGACAGTGTAACACGGTGAGTATACAGGGGGAGGGAGACCGTGTAACACGGTGAGAATACAGGGGGAGGGAGATAGTGTAACATGGTGAGAATACAGGGGAGGGAGATAGTGTAACACGGTGAGAATACAGGGGGAGACAGTGTAACACGGTGAGAATATAGGGGGAGACAGTGTAACACGGTAAGAATACAGGGGGAGACCTTGTAACACGGTGAGAATACAGTGGAGGGAGACAGCGTAACACGGTGAGAATACAGGGGAGGGAGACAGTGTAACACGGTGAGAATACAGGGGGGAGGGCGACAGTGTAACACGGTGAGAATACAGGGGGAGGGAGATAGTGTAACACGGTGAGAATACGAATTAGCAGGAACAAGAGATATGCTGCCACATGATGGTAGGGTTATTGTTAAGTCACAAAGATGGTGAAATTTGTAAGCCATGTATTATCAGGACACCTCGTATCTCCCACACCTTTTACAGGTTCAACACATTCTTTTAAGAAAATACAGAGAAAGCCAGTTACTTCATGATGGCTCTTTTGAGCTGGAGTCAGACATTTACAAATGGTTACAGTTGACCTTAGATTGCTTGTAGCTTTGAAAATAATTTACGACGATCTGAATTTGCCTATTTGGACCAACTCCCCACAGAGGAGCAAAGAGACAGGTTAACATCTAAACATCACGACCATTCTCCAGCCCCCTTACTACCCATGAGTAACGTTACATGAAATCCAGTTATCTTGTTAATTAGCTACTGGATAAAATGTATCTTTGTTTACTTGCTGTCAATTAACTGACATTTAATTTACGATTAATTATACGAATTAATTATATACGAATATAAAAAAAAATTATACGAATGTATATTTATACACTCAGGGATATATCTGTTTATACACTGTATGAATAGATCTGCGTTTATGTGTTCAACCATAAATGTTTTTCGATGCTTTGGCAATATAAGATGTACCTTATCATGCCAATAAAGCGATTTGAATTGAATTGAATTAATTTGTGATGCACATTTCGTTCTAGATTTTTTTTTTGTCTTCATGTGCACTTTTATGTAAATAGCTCCTGTAAATTCATTTCTTAATGGTTTGGCAGGGATGGGAGGAGTTCTTTAGTACTGCGCTGTTGCTTTGTCCTTTTTTAATCAGAGTGGATCTTATTTGTGTAATTTTTTTTTTAATTCATTGACCACATTCAATCTCACAAGGAGGTGTGCAAATCCTTTCGGACAACACTAATTTGTGATATGATTTGTGGGATTTCTTTTCAGGCAAAAGAAAATGGAAGTGACAGACGTTAACGAGTGCCACATAATAGATGCACTAACTTTGTAAAATACATAGAAACCTAAAATGAACCAGTGCGAGTTAGGGGAAAATATTCTTGTTCATTGAAGAGAGTTGATAAAAAATGCAATATATTTTAAATGCAACACTTTATATAATGTAGTTTAAATCTTATATGGATGGACCTTGGTTTTATTGAATACCGTATGGTTTGTTAATGAATTGTGTTATCATTGTGGACGAGGAAGGCCATTCAGCCCATCTTTGCTCATCCATCTGCAAAAGCACCTACAGTCACCATTACCGCATTCAACTGTACAAGAAAATGTCAGGAAGAATTGTCCTCTGATATCGAGATGTGAGATGACTTGGTATAGAATTATGTATTGTGGGGAGGCTAGAATAGGAAATACTTAACCTACCTGGGAGATTTGCTTTCCAGTGCTATGAAATGGAGATTATTTTTTGAGGAACCTATTGCAATGAGTTGGTTTGTTTTATTTATGCCAAATGTTAATTTGTACTCTTAAGACTGAAATGGAGATTTTTTTAAAGGGGAAGGAAAGCACAGGAGGCCGCTTCTTATTCAAAGTGGCCCACAACATCCATGTGAGAAAGGGATAAGAAATATCTATGTATTACACTTCACATTTGCTGCCTTGATGAAGACCGAATTTCTCTGGTCTTTTTTCCCCTCCAGAGCTACTCCAGTCATGACACTGATGAGGAGGGGAACTGCTTGTGTCCTAGAATATTTCTTAAGTAGTGCCCTGCTATATTTCTGTGGTGGAGGTGGGGGTTTCAAATTTTGTACTAGCCTTCCATACAAAACTTTTCCTGGGATCGAGCAGCTCCAGATTGGCTTCCAGGCCAATGTGAAATTGTCACCGACATTGAAATGAATGGAGCCACTTGCGGGAGCAGGCCGCTCTTCAAGGCCAGTGACATCCCCCAAGAGCAGCTGAATGACCCAAAATAGTGCATCTCCATTCAGGGTAGCAAATTAGAAGTTTAAATAAAAGTAGTATATTGTTGAGATACCGCGGCAAACGTGGGAGTCGAGACCAGAGCTATTGAAAACACAACTGCTTTATTCCAACCACATGACAAACAGGAACTAGAAAAGCCCGCGCATCCACTTAAATACTTCCCAGACAGGAAGTGCTCCCGGCAGCCTGTCCCTGCGGGAAACAAGTTGCTGGAGGAAAGGGCCCCCGGCTGGGGGCTTCTGCTTAGACTGTCTGTGCCGCCGTGAGCGGATTATGTCCAGTGGTGGCGTGTTGCCACAGAGCTCCCCCCAGAATCCGCTTAGGAGGAGTGGACGAGTCGTGACGGTGGTCTAATGGTTCTGCCGCAGCGGCTCTGAGTGGTCGCCGGTCTGGTTGGTTGGGTCGGGCGGTTCGCCGCCGGCTGTGCTGGCTTGCCGGGGGGACGGCCTCTAGTTGGAGGCTGGGCCACGGGGACCTGTTCCCCTGGTTCTGTGTATGCTGGTTTGAGCCGGTCGATGGAGACTGTCTCGACCCTGTCGCCGAGTCGCAGCTTGAAGACCTTGTCCCCGGTTTGTAGTACCTCGTACGGACCGTCGTACGGGGGTCGCAGGGGCCCGCGGTGCGCGTCGTGTCGCACGAAGACGAAGCGCGCCTGCTGTAAATTTGGCAGGACGTGAGGTGCGAGTTCGCCGTGTCGGTTGACCGGAAGTGGGGCGAACTGCTGAGCGGAAGAGAAAGAGTCGAGCCGCTGCTGTTCGGCCGACCAAGGCTTGGTAGGCTCCGGAAGGAATTCGCCTGGGACGCGCAGCGGTTGTCCGTAGACTAACTCCGCTGCCGAGGACTGGAGGTCTTCCTTGACCGCGGTGCGTAGGCCGAGTAGCACCCACGGTAGGCGGTCAGTCCAGGTACTGTCCTGCAGGCCGGCGTGGAGTGAGGCCTTGAGTGACCTGTGGAAGCGTTCACAAAGTCCGTTGGCCTGCGGGTGGTACGCCGTGGAGCGTCACCCCGAGGTTGCGTGCTGTGGCCGTCCAGAGTTCGGAGGTGAACTGGGCGCCTCTGTCGGAGGTTATGTCGGCCGGTACGCCGAACCTCGCAACCCAGGTGGTAACGAACGCCCTGGCGATGTCGGCTGTGGTGGTGGAGGTCAGCGGCACTGCCTCAGGCCAGCGTGTGTAGCGGTCGACCATCGTGAGGAGATAAGTTTGGCCTTGCGATGGCGGCAGGGGACCGACGATGTCGACGTGTACGTGGTCGAAGCGGCGGCTGGGTACCTCGAAGTCTCCCCGGGGTGCTTTGGTGTGCAGCTGTACCTTAGCCCGTTGGCAGGCGAGGCAGGAGGTGGCCCAAGTCCGAACATCTCTGCTGAGGCCGCGCCAGACGAAGCGCTTGGAGAGGAGTTTGATGGATGCGCGGGAACCCGGGTGAGAGAGCCCGTGGAGCGCGTCGAAAACGCGGCGGCGCCAGGTCTCAGGGACGACCGGCCTGGGTTGGCCGAGTGAGACGTCGCACGTGACTGCCGTGGCTTCGGGTCCGTGCGCGACCTTGGCTAGGCGTAGCCCTGGCAGGCTGGTAGCCGCCGAGAGGAGGTCTGGGTCCGTGAGCTGGGCCGCTGCAAGTTGTGCGTAGTTGACCGCGAGGTGATTCGCACAGACGGCGGGACGGGAAAGGCAGTCGGCGACCACGTTGTCTCTACCGGAGACGTGCTGAATGTCCGTAGTAAACTTGGAGACGGCCGCGAGCTGGCGTTGCTGCCTAGCGGACCAGGGTTCGGTGTGCTTGGCCATCGCGTATGTGAGTGGCTTGTGGTCCACATACGCGGTGAAGGGGCGGCCTTCCAGGAGGAACCTGAAATGGCGGACCAACAGGTGGAGTGCGAGAAGCTCGCGGTCGAAAGTGGAGTATTTGACCTCCGGGGGGCGCAGTTGGCGGCTGTAGAAGGCAAGTGGCTGCCACGCGCCATTGACCCACTGCTCGAACACGGCCCCGACCGCGTGGTCGGAGGCGTCGGTGGTGAGCGCGACCCGGGCATCGGCCCTCGGGTGCGCGAGCAGAGTGGCGTCGGCGAGCGCGTTTTTGGTGGCGTCGAAGGCGGCTGCCGTGTCAGTGGTCCAGGCTACGTCCATCTTGCCGGATTTTCCTCGGAGGGAGTCGTATAGGGGCTTCATGAGGGCTGCGGCTCTGGGGATGAACCTGTTGTAGAAGTTCACCATCCCGAGGAACTCCTGGAGGCCCTTGATGGTTGTGGGGCGGGGGAATTGCTGGACGGCCTGCACCTTGTTGGGCAGGGGGACAGCCCCAGCAGGGGTGATGTGGTGACCGAGAAAATCGATCTCGGTTAGGCCGAATTGGCACTTCGCCGGGCTGAGGATGAGCCCGTGTTGGGCTAGGCGCCCGAACAGGATGCGAAGGTGTTCGAGGTGTTCCTGTTTGGAGGAGCTGGCCACGAGAATGTCGTCTAGATAAGACGAATAGGAAGTTCAGGTCCCGGAGGACTGAGTCCATAAGGCGCTGGAAAGCCTGTGCTGCATTCTTGAGGCCGAAGGGCATCCTCAGGAACTCGAACAGGCCGAATGGGGTGATGACGGCCGTTTTGGGGATGTCCGCGGGGTGTACGGGGACTTGGTGGTAACCGCGCACCAGGTCGACTTTGGAAAAGACGGTTCGTCCGGCCAGTCGGGCCGAGAAGTCCTGGATGTGTGGCACCGGGTATCGATCGGGGGTGGTGGCGTCGTTGAGGCGGCGGTAGTCCCCGCAAGGGCGCCAGCCTCCGCCGGGCTTGGGGGCGATGTGGAGGGGTGAGGCCCAAGGGCTGCTGGAGCGGCGGATGATGCCGAGTTGTTCCATGGTGGTGAACTCGGCCCGCGCGATTTCCAGCTTGGCCGGGTTGAGTCTGCGGGCGTGGGCAGAAACTGGGGGGCCGGTGGTGGGGATATAGTGTTCCACACCGTGCTTGGCGGCTTTGGCCGAAAAGGTCGGGTTAGTGAGGGCGGGAAACTCAGCTAGGAGTGCCGAGTAGTCGTCCGTGGCTCTGGCGAGGCAGTAGGTCGTCAGGCCGGCCGAACGGGCCGGGGTAAAGGCGCCGGGGATGGGGGCCATAGTGTTGATGTTGACGAGGCGGTGCCTCGGAATGTCGACAAGGAGGCCGTGGGCGCGTAGGAAATCGGCGCCGATGAGTGGGCAGAGGACCTTGGCTGTGAGGAACTCCCAGCGGTAGCGGCGGTCCGCGAGGTCGAGCGTGACCATACGGGTGCCATATGTGCGGATTTCAGAGCCGTTGGCTGCAGCCAGTGTGATACCCCGTGTGCCGCGTTGGATCTCGAGGGCGGAGGCGGGGGTGATGCTGTGCTGGGCCCCTGTGTCGCACAGAAATCGGCGGTTGGTTCTGTCGTCAGTGACGTACAGTAGGGGCTCCTTCTGCCCTGCGGCCATCGCGGGGGCCGGTGCGGGGGGGGGTTTGAAGGTACACGGTGGCGTGCAGCGTTGAGCCCTAGCGCCAAAGCGGGTGTGGTAGTAGCAGTGACCCGGAGTGGTAGGGCGGTCGGGCCTAGCGGCCCGGGAAGACCGCGTGGTCGTTGCCGTGAGGTCGGGCGCGACGTCGCGAGCGGCCTGTGCAGAGAGCAGCCGGTCGGCCTTTTCGGCTATATCATTCAGGTCCGTGGAGTCAGACTCCACAATGAGCGGGCGGATGCTGGCGGGGAGCTGCCGAATGAAAAGCGTGCGAAAAAGGGCGCCGGGATTTTTGTCGTCTGAGAGGGACAGCATGTGGGAAAGCAGGTCTGATGGTGAAGCGTCACCAAGGCCGGGGAGGTCCAGGAGTTGGCAGTGGCGCTGGTAAGAGGACGTTTGAAATTTTTTAAGTAGCGCAGCCTTCAGATGTTCGTACTTGCCCTCCGTTGGTGGATTCTGCAGCGCTGCCCAAACCTTGGGGACTGTAGCGTAGGTGAGCGAGGCGACGAGGTAGTCGTACTTCGTGGCGTCGACTGTAATGCCTTTCAGCCGGAATCTGGACTCAGCTTGAACGAACCAGGCTTCGGCGAGGTTCTCCCAAAAGTCTGGTAATTTAACCATGGCTGCGTTTGTATCCGCCATGCTAGCTTAGGATTCGTCCTGAGCGTCGGGGTCACCAGTGTTGAGATACCGCGGCAAACGTGGGAGTCGAGACCAGAGCTATTGAAAACACAACTGCTTTATTCCAACCACATGACAAACAGGAACTAGAAAAGCCCGCGCATCCACTTAAATACTTCCCAGACAGGAAGTGCTCCCGGCAGCCTGTCCCTGCGGGAAACAAGTTGCTGGAGGAAAGGGCCCCCGGCTGGGGGCTTCTGCTTAGACTGTCTGTGCCGCCGTGAGCGGATTATGTCCAGTGGTGGCGTGTCGCCACAATATATATTTATTCTTGTAGATTTTTAATCTGCGAGAACTAAATCACTAAACGGAAATGGAGTATTCCTATGTAATAAATCTTAGAGCAAATTATTGCCTATACACTCAGTGATGAGCATTGGGAGCACACAGGGCACCTAAACTCCAACTTGCCCTAAAAGGATGAGTGTTGGATGGATTCGAACACTGCCGATGCTTTTGATGTGAGAAATTATTCAAGTGGACTATGCTTGTTTCATACAAAAAGCTCAGTGCAAGATAAATGATTAAACATTGCTGCGTGGTACAGTGCTTTAGGACTTCAGAGTGAGAGCCCACGATTCAGTTTTGGGAGCAAAAACCTGGACGTTCAGGAATCTCTTAAACCTGTAAGTGCTGATTATCTGAGTCAGCAACATGTTACTAAAGGAATTAAACTGTTTCCTGTTAATTTTTTTATGTTTTGTCACGTGGGCCGAAGTGGTGCCACGTGGGCCGAAGTGGTGCCATGCGGGCCGGATTGTCAATGCTGCCTCAGAGTGGGTTATAGGTGATTGACAACGAGTAGATCACTGAGCAGGGAGGGAGAAGTATTCAAGACCGAGGGCGATAGAGTGGAGGGAGAAGAGAATGAGAAGTAGGTTTACTTTGGAAAAGCATAAAATGTGTAAAGGAACATATTGCTGGAGGAGATCACCAGTGTAGGAAGGACGAGGCCATGGAGGGATTTGAAAGGGAGGACAAGGATATTAAATTTTATTCTCTAGGGAATTGGAAGCCAGTGAAGCTTGGCAAGGATGGGGGTGCGGGTATTAATGCAGACAAGAATGCAGTTGGTGGTGTTTTGGATGATTTGTAGATCATGAAGGGTTGGGAGGGTGATGCCAACACGGAGATCATTGAAGACCAGCCTTGAGGTGATTAAAGCATGAATTAGGGTTTAAAGGGCAGAGGCAGGAAATGCTTCAGTGGTGAACGATAGTAGTCTCAGTAATGGATTGGATGTGGGGGTGGAATTTGAGCTTGGATCGATCCACCATCAAAGTTCTACACCATTGCTTAGTCTGCAGTATCATCTTTGGGGAGGGTTGATCAAGATGATGCTGAATGCATGTAGATAGGAGCTGAAGAAGGTGGTTTTGGTTTAGCTGACATTTAGCTGGAGGAGGTTTTAGCTTAATGTGAGATAGGCAGTTGGAGAGAGTGGCAACAGCTATGGGGTCAGTAGAGGACATGGACAGCTAAAGCTGGGTGTTGTCAGTGTACACCTGACAAGTGTGCTTCTAGATGATGTCGCCAAGAGATAATGAAGAGGAGTGGGCTAAGTTGGGTACCCTGGCGTTCACTAGAATAACGGTTAGAGTTGATCTACAAGCAACAGGTAGTGGTGAACCATCAGAGAGCTGGGCTGTGGAGGGATATTCAAGGAGGACTTAGTGGTCAACAGTATCAAAAGCAGCTGAGAGATTGAGGAGGGATAGTGAGCTATAGTTGTTGATGGCTTTGACCAACACAGTCTTGATGCTGTGAATGTGACAGAAGCCTGATTTGAGGGTTTTGTACAGCAAGCATAGGAGTGTAATAGCGGAGAAAAGATATGATCCAGGACTTTAAGAAAGAAAGGGAGGGTTGGACATGGGGTGGTAATTGGAGAGAATGGAAGGATTGGACATGGGGTGGTAATTGGAGAGAATGGAAG
This sequence comes from Somniosus microcephalus, assembly GCF_052327205.1. Lineage (NCBI taxonomy): Eukaryota > Metazoa > Chordata > Chondrichthyes > Squaliformes > Somniosidae > Somniosus > Somniosus microcephalus. The sequence goes on from NC_140998.1 coordinate 142,264,321, forward strand.
GATTGGACATGGGGTGGTAATTGGAGAGAATGGAAGGTTAGTGATAACAGGGAGGGGAGATGGAAGAAAAGCTCTAGAATAATGGGAGGGGGGCTACAGATGTGGATTCATTTGAGACTTGGTAGTGTCTCCTTATTCAACGCTGTATAGCTGCAGCATTGTATTATGTAGAAGGAAAAAGTACCAATTTGTTTTCCAGGGTTAATTAAATCTTCAAAGAAGTAGCTTTCTATAAATTTAAGAAAATGACTAGGAATACTTGGTTAAAGCACAATAAAATAACTCGAGCAACTAAAAGATTTCTTTCAGGGTAGTATATTTCTTCTAATAGGGACTATTTTAGTAATAGCATCTTTAATTTTTTTCTCAGAACTTGTGAAAACAATGTAAATGCATCCAACTTAAAAAATGTAAGTATCTATTAAATTAGTTGGTTAAGCTTATTCAAGAATCCATGGGAAACAGATGGGTACTTTGGAGTCAATTACTCTGCTTATCCAATTTAAGCGAGAGGTATTGTGGAATGCTTTGTCTCTTTCCTTCGGCTTTATATTCAAGTAACTTGAGTGATTGTGCCTCAGCAAAGGACTGATGTATCACATTGTGGGCACCGATTGCACTGCTAGCTATTCTTTTAGTAGATTCATTATCTTCATTTGTAGAAAATCACTTTATTAAAGCTGTGAATTTATAATACAATGCTGTAGTTATAGAGCAATGAATGAAGAGACATGAATGAGTATCAACTGAGTCCCAACCTACACTCCCCTCCATTCTAGAGCTTCTCTGCTATCTCCCCTATCTGACATCGCTAAACTTACCTAGTACAATTCCTTGAACCACCTCGCTGTGGAACCTCGCTGAGTGCAAATTGGCTGCTGTGTTTCCCTATATTAGAATAGTGACTACATTTCAATAATACTTCATTACCTCTGAATACTTTGGGATGTCCTGAGGTCGTAAAAGGTGCTATATAAATTCGAGTTCTTTCATTTTTACTTTCATTAACTGTTCCAAAGTTACCAGAATCTCACACACAGATTAATGCACTTATCAGCTATTAATCCATTCAAGAGCTTGGGATTGCTCTGTATTTGTTATACATTCTTGGGATACAGGTGTTACTGGCAAGGCTGGCATTTATTGGCCATCTCTAGTTGGCCTGAGAAGGTGGTAGTGGGCCTGCATCTTGAAGCGCTGCAGTCCGTATAGTTAAGTTGCTCCCACAGTGCTGTTAGGTAGGGAGTTCCAGGATTTTGACCGAGCAACAATGCAGGAATGGCAATATATGTCCAAGTTGGGAAGGTGTGTGACTTGGAGGGGAACCTGGAGATGATGGTGTCCCCATGTACCTGCTGCCCTTGTCCTTCTAGGTAGTGGAGGTTGGGGGTTTGGGAGGTGCTGTCGAAGAAGTTACTGATGCGCTATCAATTACTCATAAAAGACTGAGAGTTAGAAGAGTAACTAAAGGCTTTTATTAACAACAGAATGGAGGTCTGCCTCGAGTGGTCGACCGGTCCAGGATACCAAGGGCTGGGGAGCAGTCACCTTTATACTAGGACCTGTGGGAGGAGTCAGCCGAGGCACGTCCAGGCATGTACACAGTGGAATACAAACAGGACAAACAGGAATACAAACATTGGTTTACCACATTCACCCCTTGTTTAAAATTGAGTCCGGCGGGGTGAAGTGTATTAAAAGTTAGTGTATTGGAGTCTCTCCGGAGGTCTTGTCTGCCGCTGTGATCGGCGTGGCGACGGCAGGGGTAGTGAAGCTTCCGGCGTCGAGTCCAGCGTAGGCTGTGGCACAGGCGTGTCGTCCTCGTAGATGTCGAGCGGGTCGCGGGGCCCAGGCCTGCCGTCTGCTGGGGCTGGATATCGGATCGTGGGGGGGGGTGGTAGTGGGTAGTGGGTTACTGTGGTCCCCGAGGGTGCAAGGTCTCTTATGGAGACTGTGTCCTCCCGCCCGTCCGGGTATGCGATGTAAGCATACTGGGGGTTGGCGTGGAGGAGGTCGACCCTCTCGACCAGGGGGTCCGTTTTATGGGTCCTCACGTGTCTTCTCAGTAGGACCGGCCCTGGGGACGTCAGCCATAGCGGTAGCGATGTCCCTGATGTGGACTTCCTTGGGAAGACAAACATTTTCTCATGAGGGGTGGCGTTAGTGGCAGTGCAGAGCAGTGACCGAATAGAGTGGAGCGCATCGGGGAGCACATCCTGCCAGCGGGAGGTTGGAAGGCCCCTAGACTTTAAGGCTAGCAGGACGGCCTTCCAAACTGTCGCATTTTCTCTTTCCACCTGTCCGTTCCCCCGGGGGTTGTAACTGGTGGTCCTGCTTGTGGCAATACCCCTAGTTAGCAGGTACTGACGGAGTTCGTCGCTCATAAACGATGAGCCCCGGTCGCTATGGATATAGCTGGGGAAGCCGAACAGGGTGAAGAGGTTGTTCAGACATTTAATGACCGTGGCACTGGTCATGTCCGGGCAGGGGAAGGCGAACGGGAAACGGGAGTACTCATCAATAATATTGAGGAAGTACACATTGCGGTCGGAGGAGGGGAGAGGCCCTTTAAAATCAACGCTCAGGCGCTCGAAGGGGCGAGTGGCTTTTATCAGGTGGGCCCTGTCTGGTCTATAAAAGTGTGGTTTGCACTCAGCGCAGACTTGGCAGTTCCTGGTCATGGTCCTGACCTCCTCAATAGAGTAAGGCAGGTTGCGGGCCTTGATGAGGTGGAAGAACCTGGTGACCCCCGGGTGGCAGAGGTCATTGTGGAGGACCCGTAGTCTATCGATCTGCGCGCTGGCGCAGGTGCCACGCGATAGCGCATCCGGGGGTTCATTTAGCTTCCCGGGCCGGTACAAGATCTCGTAGTTGTAGGTGGAAAGTTCGATTCTCCACCTCAAGATCTTGTCATTTTTGATTTTGCCCCTCTGCTTGTTGTTAAACATAAAAGCAACTGAACGCTGGTCAGTGAGCAGGGTAAATCGTTTTCCGGCCAGGTAGTGCCTCCAATGACGCACAGCCTCCACAATCGCCTGGGCCTCCTTCTCAACAGCGGAGTGTCTGGTCTCCGGGCCTTGGAGGGTTCGTGAAAAGAAGGCCACGGGTCTCCCCGCCTGATTGAGGGTAGCGGCCAGGGCAAAGTCGGACGCGTCGCTTTCCACCTGGAAGGGGATGGATTCGTCCACTGCATGCATGGTGGCTTTGGCAATGTCCTCCTTGATACGGTGGAAGGCTAAGCGGGCCTCTGCCATCAAGGGAAAAGAGGTGGACTTGATCAGCGGACGGGCCTTGTCCGCATAGTAGGGGACCCACTGGGCGTAATAGGAGAAAAACCCTAGGCACCTCTTCAGGGCCTTGAGGCAGTGGGGCAGTGGAAGTTCCATAAGGGGACGCATCCGGTCGGGGTCGGGGCCGATGACTCCGTGTTCCACAACACAGCCAAGGATGGCGAGGCGGTTTGTGCGGAATATGCACTTCTCCTTGTTATATGTCAGGTTTAGGAGTTGGGCGGTGCGGAGGAATTTTTCGAGGTTTGCGTCATGGTCCTGCAAGTCACGGCCGCAGATGGTCACATTGTCCAGATATGGGAAAGTGGCCTGCAACGCATTTTGATCTACCATCCGGTCCATCTCCCTTTGGAAGATGGAGACCCCGTTGGTGACGCCAAAGGGAACCCTAAGGAAGTGATAGAGGCGGCCGTTTGCCTCAAAGGCAGTGTACTGGCGGTCCTCAGGGCGGATGGGGAGCTGGTGGTACGCTGATTTCAGGTCAATGGTCGAGAAGACGCGGTACTGCGCGATCTGGTTGACCATATCAGCTATACGGGGGAGTGGGTAGGCGTCCAGCAGGGTGTAGCGATTTATTGTCTGGCTGTAGTCGATGACCAGGCGCTGCTTCTCGCTGGTCTTAACGACCACAACCTGGGCTCGCCAGGGGCTGGTGCTGCCCTCAATAATCCCTTCTTTCAGGAGCCGCTCCACTTCGGTTTTAATGAAAACCCTGACCCCGGCACTGTATCGCCTGCTCTTTGTGGCGATGGGCTTACAGTCGGGGGTGAGGTTAGCAAACAGTGGTGGGGGGGTGACTCTGAGTGTGGAGAGGTTGCACCTGGTGCGCGGCGGGCAATTTGGAAGCTGCTGGCTGCGGACTGTGAGTGGGGGTAGGGGTCCACCGTACGCCATCGTAACACTTTTAAGGTGGCACTGAAAATCTAACCCCAGCAGGACGGCAGCGCAGAGGTCAGGCAGGACCAGAAGTTTAAAATGATCGTACACGGTCCCGTCTACTACGAGTGTCACCACGCAGTAGCCGCCGATGTCTGCCGACTGGGACTCGGAGGCCATAGAAATCCGCTGTTGCACAGGCAGGACTGGGAGAGAGCAACGCCGCACCGTGTCGGGGTGGATGAAGCTCTCCGTGCTCCCAGAGTCAAAAAGGCAGATTGTATCGTGACCATTTACCTTAATGTCCATTGTGGAACTGGCCAGTTGGTGCGGTCTCGCTTGGTCCAGTGTAACGGATGCCAGCGTAGGGGTCGGTGTGTCGCTGCGGGTATCAGATGAGGCGGTGTCGGGGGCCTGCTGCGTCCCGGCTGTCGTCCAAGATGGCGGCGTCCATGATCCCCATGTGGCTGGAGGCGTCCAAAATGGCTGCTGTACCGGTGATTCGCACACGGCCGGGGAGGTCCAAAATGGCGGCCCGCATGGCCCACACGCGGCGCTGCTGGGGTTCGGGGTGGCTTTGGCCCTGCAGACGCTAGCGTAGTGTCCCTTCTTCCCGCAGCCCGAGCAGATCGCGTTTTTCGCCGGGCAGCGTGCTCTGGGGTGTTTTGCCTGGCCACAGAAGTAGCATTTCTGGCCTTGGGGCACTGCTGTCTGGCCTTGGGACACTGCTGCGGTAGTTGGGCCGTTGTTGGGGTGTGGCTGGGGTGGCACGGCGCTATGAGGCGGTCCTACCGTGTCCCAGGCTGTCATTCCCCGCGGCGTCCACGGTGCAGAGGAGTAGGCATCCATGCCCTGGTAGGCTGCATCCAATGATAGTGCGAGTTCAGAGGCCTTGTTGAGGTCGAGGTTACTCTGCTCCAACAGTCGCTGTCATGTGTAATTGGATCTGTGGCCCGCTACAAAAGCGTCCCGGATAAGTTCCTCTGTGTACACAGCGGCCTTTACATCCTTACAACCACAGGCCCGGCCAAGCACAGACAGTGCCTGAAGGTATTCCACGGTCGATTCCCCAGGTTGTTGTTTACGACTCCCCAGGAGGTGCCTGGCGTACACTTCGTTCACTGGGCGCGTGTACTGGTCCTTGAGGAGCTTGATAGCATCCGCGTACGAGGTCGCGTCTTGGATGACCGAGTACACTCGGTGGTTCACTTTGGAGGTCAGGACATCCAGTTTGTCCTCGTCCGATTTGATTGCTTCGGAGGCGGTCAGGAATTTTTCGAAACACTTAAGCCAGTGAGTAAACTTGGTGGATGAGTCCGCCTCCCGATGATCTAAGTCCAGGCATGCTGGTGTGAGGATCTTCTCCATTATAAAAATGTTGTTAATAAAATTGATGCGCTATCAATTACTCATAAAAGACTGAGAGTTAGAAGAGTAACTAAAGGCTTTTATTAACAACAGAATGGAGGTCTGCCTCGAGTGGTCGACCGGTCCAGGATACCAAGGGCTGGGGAGCAGTCACCTTTATACTAGGACCTGTGGGAGGAGTCAGCCGAGGCATGTCCAGGCATGTACACAGTGGAATACAAACAGGACAAACAGGAATACAAACAGTGGTTTACCACAGTTACACTGTGATCTTTGAGCTGGGAGGTAGATGTAGCAGATCCATTGGCTTTATAACTAGCACAGTCATAAAGTTAAGCAAAAGGCTGAGTAGGATGTGGCTTCAGGCAATTGAGAACCCCACCATTACATAGCTCCTATCCTGACCCAGTCTTGGTAATTATTGCATTGTGGTGATCAAGTCAGATGTTACCAGCCCAACTAGATGGACTGTTTGTTGCCACTGGAACCTGATGTTATAGGCACTGACAGTTAATTTCTTGCCAAGTAACATTTTCTTTTAATCATAAAAAAAAACTATGGTTGGCTAATTCCTCAGAGGTGCTCCCACTCCGGCAGTGTTAATTTGCCAGATGTGCAGTGGAAACCCTGTTTACGTGTGGGAGCAGCTCCAAGGAATTTCCTGATCTAAGACTACTAAAGAATCAAAGCTCGAAAATAATGCAGTGAAAAAATATTAATTGGAGAGAAGGGCTGAATGGACAAGAAACTGAAAACAGGGAGCTGAAACTCTGAATAATTGGAAATGGGGGGGGGGGGGTTAAACACCCAGAAAGATTGGAGGTGGAGGGTTGCCTAAATTAGAGAAGTAGACATGAAGAGGGATAACTTAATTAGCAGATTGGGGACCGAGAGATGAACACTCAGACAGAATGACTAAAAAGAGACAGATGGAGATGGAGGCTAAGCAGCTTCGAGGACTGGAGATGGCAGACAAAATACCTTCAAATATTGGAGATGAAGGATAAAATCCTGGAGTTACTACACACTAGTGAATTGCTTTAGGTTTTGCTTCACTAAAATTAGAATACAATGCACAGAAGTTATTTAGTATTGTAGTTACCCCGAGTTTCACGTGACCTCACCTAAAATATTTTTACAGTAAAAAAATAATTACAAATAATTCCCTGAATAAATTATCGATCTGTCTTGTACAATCTATATTAAAAGTTTTGTGTCTGTAGGAATGATTGATATGTTAAGTATGATTGAACAGTATTTCAGCAACTGATCTGCCTGTTCCACACTGGGGACAGCCTTTGCAGTTGCTGAAAGTTCTCACTCCCCGGCAATGAGACTACAAGCAGAGCCATGGCACACTGCTCAGTTTTTATAAATCTTCCCACTTAAGTACAGACAGACCACTCCTATGAATGAAGCCTATCTGTAAGCAAGGGGTTGATGTTTCATGTCAATAGCTTTTTATATTGTACAAGAGTCTGGAACATAGGAGCAGGAGCAGCCCATCGAGCCCCTCGAGCCTGTTTCCCCATTCAGTGAGATCATGGCTGATCTGCGACCTATCTCCATATACCCGCCTTTGCCCCAATATCCCTTAATACCTTTGGTTAACAAAAATCTATCAATCTCAGATTTAAAATGAACACTTGATCTATTGGTCTGCTTACCACTGTTGTACTAGGGGGAAGAATCATACGTATTTCATGAAAGTGAAGCCAGTTTCATATCAAAGAAAGAACTTGCATTTCTATCGCACCTTTCATGAGCTCAGGACTTCACAAAGTGCTTTACAGCCAATAAAGTACTTTTGAAGTGTAGTCACTGTTGTAATGTAGGAAATAGCACTGCATTGATTTAATGTTGTATTGACTTTGTGTAGTCTCCTGCGACCCAGTGTACAGAGAGAAGAAAGACTAGGCTTTGAAAGTCGAAGTGGCTCCCGGAGAGCCAGCTGCTGGTATTGGCAAACATTTACAGAAAAAGAGAGAGAAAAGTTTCAGAACATTTAAGAATGATTTCTTGATACATAAATTTCACATTAACAAAGATCACCTGGTGTTGGGACAAGCTATTTTGTGTTTAGGATACTTTCTGAGAGAAATGTTTATTTTGATGGATTTTTTTGTGTATTTACTGCGATGTGCTGCAAATTTCCCATCTAAATGCAACATAACGTTGGTGTGACAGATGTTACTGTAATCATGTGCTGGCTGGCATCTTCTTCTGTCATATCAGGATAGCATTGTGGTGGTTGAATGATAGTTGGTTAAAGGCGTAGAGTTTTTTTATATAATTGTCAGCTCAGCTGTGTTAATTGAATGCTGCAGTGCTGATTCGAATCTATTCACTTACCTATTGGGTGCTCGAATTTCACTTGGTGTCTGAAACCTAGAGGGAGTAACTACCTCAGCTCTTACAACAGTGGTACAAAACGTGGTTGGAAGTTTAATTCTGCGCATGTACTGCCTCAGCAGAACTTGATCTTAAATGATATTAAACATTGGCTTCTTTTCTTCTCATTTTGGATGAAAACCTAAATCCACATCCAGGCTATGAGTGCCTGCAACATGCTGTTGCTGAGCTCCTGGAGGGGGATGTCTTCTCACACTTCATTGTAACGTGTCATATACTTCACGGGGTTTACAATTTACTGTGGTGTAACATGCTGTTGCTGAGCTCAGAGAGGGGCCACCATTCAACACGGGAGACCATTTTTTCTGATCTCCTCTGGTTTACTTCAGTGCAATGTAACATGCTTTTGCTGAGCTCTAAGCGGTTGGCAATTAAATGCCACTCTCGATGAAGTACATGATGCTCCGCAGAATCAGTCCAATTTAAAATGCCCTAGCTATCCACCTGGATGGTTCACAATTCATTGTAAGACAATATGCTATTGCTGAGATCTCGGGTGGGTTCATAGGATATTTTGGGAACAGAACACAAGCATTTAGTCCAACAGGCCTCTCTCTTTAGTTTACTTTAACTCCCCCTGCACCCAGTATCCAATACTCCCCTCCAGGATCACGTCGAGCTATGTTTTCAACTCACTTATAATATTTGTTACAGGGAGTTTTCCTGGTAACTTATTGTAAACATCTATTGCTCTTCATGTGAAATACTTCTACCTAAGTTCCCTAGTTACTGATTTTTAAATTATAGACTATACTTTCTTTGATTTGCTAATTTTATTGAAAAACTAGACATGGTAGACACTGCTTTATACTTGACACTTTTTTCACCAAAATTACTAACAAGAAAACATAGCCCTGTAACCCTATTATTGACATTTTTGTTAATCTGAGCAATTTAGCTACATCCATTTATCAATACTCATCAGCAGTTTGAAAACTTCTGTTATATCACCTGAATATCATTTCCTTTCCAATGAGAATATACCTATCTTCCTCAATCTTACCTCATGATTTAGATTTCAAACTCCTGAAGTCTTCTTGGTTGCTGTACACTTCTGCCTCTCAGGACTGTAATGTGCTTCAACAGGAAAGTGACCAGTACTACTCATCAGTTCAATTAGTGTATAACCAGTGTCTTATGCGATAACAATTACTTCTTGTATTACATCCAATTTGTGTTCTATTTCTCTGCTAATGCAAGTCAATATAGTCCTTTGTTTGCAGGTGTTGGATTGATGATTTCAATGAATTTTCCACAATAATCCCTGAATTCTTTGCTAAGCATGTATGCTACATAACTCTAATTCCCTGAGGTAGAAATTTGACGGGCCCGTTTTCACCTCCAGACTCAGCGCACACACATGACCTGAGAGGCCCATGGCTGGACGGAAATTGGGCTACGGGCCTCATCTAAATATTCTGAGCTAGTGGGCAGTGCCTGTCATGCCCACACAGGCTCGCCCTTCAGGAGGATTGAATTTTGGGCTTGTCTTTCTGCAGCGACCTTAGGTAAGTCCGAGGTGGGGTGGGGATGGGGGAAGAACAGCAAGGGAGGGGCCGATGACAGCTGACAACATCCATCAGGAGTGCTGTGGAGCCGGGAGGATCATTCCTACTTTTTCTGGCTCCACATCATTCAGGGCAGCCTAATTTCCATGAGTGGTGCTAAAACAGACATTGGCCGCTCTTTAGCATAGGCAAGGGGCCTACCGCCTGTTTCAGGCTGGCTCCCCGGGCGCATGAAATTGTCCAAGGTCAATATGATGCCACTTTTGCCCCCCGTTTTCCACACGGAAAATGAGCACCAACGATGACCAATTTCTACCTCTATATTTTTGTTCCTTGTTCCCATACAATTAATATTACATTCAACTGCAGTGAATTTCATTTGCCATCTTTTGGCCCAGCTTCCTAAAAGATCCAAATTATTCTAAATACGGTTGCGTTGCTCCTCATTATTTGCTTTAAAATTTCAGTCATGGTTAAACTCCTTTTTGCTTAACCCAGTTTTCTATTCAGTTTACCACTTTATCCCATATTTCATGATTCTTTACTTTGGTAATTACATCTAAAGTCCCTTGTAAAAAAAAAGCACCTTGAATATCTAACCATGTAACATCCACTGCATTTCTCTCTTCCATGATTGCAATGAAGTTTTTGGAAAAACATTTTGCAGCCTGAGAGATGCTATTGAAGAGCATTCCTGCCCCTTATCTGATTTTCATGGGCTTCACATAGAAACATAGAATAGAAACATAGAGAAATAGGAGCAGGAGTAGGTCATTTGGCCCTTCGAACCTGCTCCGCCATTCAATATGATCATGGCTAATCCTCTATCTCAATACCATATTCCCGCTCTCTCCCCATACCCCTTGATGTCTTTTGTGTCTAGAAATCTATCGATCTCCTTCTTAAATATATTCAGTGACTTGGCCTCCACAGCCTTCTGTGGTAGAGAATTCCACAGGTTCACCACCCTCTGAGTGAAGAAATTTCTCCTCATCTCAGTCCTAAATGTCCTACCCCGTATCCTGAGATTGTGACCCTCGTTCTAGACACCCCAGCCAGGAGAAACATCCTCCCTGCATCCAGTCTGTCTAGTCCTGTCAGAATTTTATATGTTTCAATGAGATCCCCTCTCATTCTTCAAAACTCTAGTGAATACAGGCCTAGTCGACCCAATCTCTCCTCATACAATAGTCCTGCCATTCAAGGAATCAGTCTGGTGAACCTTCGCTGCACTCCCTCTATGGCAAGTGACATAAGAAAACTACTAGGCACTTGGTCTAAGCGTTAAACAAAGCTTTAATCAACTATTTTGCAACATGGAGATCTAATTGTGTCCTTCACTAGTTCCTGTAAAAGAATGTCCTGAGCAAGCTGGGCCCATGCCCGAGTATTTATACTCTCCCTGGACAGCGCCACCAGCAGGCTGCCCAGTATTATTTCATAAGTCATTTCCACATGAATGACAAGATTCAGGTCAGCAAGTATATCCTTTCTTGGGTAATATTTTCTTTACTGGTTCCTTTAGGTTTCTGCTTGTGCAAGACTAAATAGAGCTATATCAGGTGAAGTGAACACATCGGCTTAGATTTTCAGTGTGCCGTGAGGTGGGCTTTTAGGCGGGCGTGGGGCAAAAATCCCGAATTCGGGGGTCCTGACACCATCCCGCCCAAAACCCGCCTCCACGTAAGTTTCAGAGGAGGCGGGTACCCGCCCCGCACTGGGACCAGCCGACCTGAGGCGGGAAGGGATTAGTGCCAATTAACTGCCTGTTAACAGGTAGTTAACGGGCAATTTTTAGCCTAATCCCTATTTTGAGGGGTGTCGTGTGGTATTCCCGATGGCTCTAAACCTCGCCAGGTTAGAGCAGGCAGGCCGTCGGGTTGAAGGACTTGGAGGGGTCGCGATGTCGGTGTTCAGGTGAGTGATGGGTGCATGAGTGCAAAGGTAAGTGTGTTTGGTGTGTCTAAAGTGTGTAAAGAAGTTTAAATTACCTGTACTTACCGTAACAGCCTTTCTTCCTGTAGGCGTCGGGAGTCCATCACTCAGCCGGCACTGAAAGCTGAATGGCTGCGATCTGTCAAAAGTGACAGCCTTCAGCTTTTAGTGTCGGTGAGAGTTCTAACTGAGCCTGCGTGGAAGGACTCAGGTTAGAAGCCAGACTGTCAGTGTTTGACAGCTTCAAACAGCTGTGAAACACTATTTCAGTCTGTGACGTCACCTGTTGCTGGGTAGCACTTAATTGGCCTGCTGAGCCCGCTGGGCGGGCTCAACAAGGTCAATCAAGGGAAAATTGCATGGATTGGCCGGACGTCGATGTAGGCGGGGCTAAAACCCGAAAGTTGTAGTCCCACCTCCTTCCCGACAGCTTAATGAAAATCGACCCCATCATCTTTTTTGGTAAGCAGACTTGCTCTGATCTCTATGTTTCCAAAAGTCCGTACTTATGATTATACCCAAGCCTTTAACCTCCCTCCTCCATGTGGACCTATTCTTCTGAAGCCCTTCAAGCCTCAATGTTTCTCTCTCCTATCCCACATGCACCAGAGCGCTATCTTGTCTGCTTTTTATGCACCTCAGGAATGTAGCAATGCTGCTTTGTTCACAGCCGAAGTTTGTGCATGGGTTGGAATGCAAGATAAAACTGCCCTTCCCCTTTGCCAAGTGCCCAAATATTGCCTGTAAAGTCTACTTGAATGTCTCGGGACATGCTAATACTGAGCCCTCTTTTACTTTTGAATTTTCTTATATGTTTTAGTTCTGGTGCTATTACACAAATTTATGAATTCAATTTAATGTAAATGGTAATGGTTGAATGCACAAAACAGTTTATTAGAGAAACAGTGTTCCACAGAAGAAAAAAAATATATTCTGGTCTAATGCATTTTGTAGATATTTCATTTATAGCATCCATCAAGATCAAGAATTGTTTGATCCACTAACTAATGCTGTTGGCTCCACTCTACAGTTCTTCATTTTACAATTACAATCCCAGAATGGTGGTGGGGAACAGGTCCATGTCATGTTTTTCGGTCTGTATGGTTGCCAATCTGAATCTCAGCTTTAGAAAAAGTGGAGGGAAATTCTACCAATTATCAAAACGCGTTTTGTGATGGGTACAGTAAGCTTCTTAATTGGGAGGTGTCCTGCTGTGACAGAGTTGAATCTGTCAGGGAACTGTACCTTTAAAATGTCATAAGGCATTTCTGCCTGTCATAAATCACGATGCAAAACAATGTAACTTGTTGGGTAGAGTACTGAAGAAGGAAAGCAAAATTATTTTCTGCATCAAAAAGGATCGTTATTGATGTGTGTAGATTCTGACAGAAGCAGATGGGCGCAAATAAAACTAAAACACTGTAATTGAAAGTGACCTTTCAGCTTATCCACAATTGTTAGGGCGGAGTTGACTTTTGAATCATTGATGTCCTGTCTTTTGGGGTGGCAAGCTTTTTTTAAAATAAGCAGACCTAGTTCGAGGCCTGTTGCTAAGCTAACAATGTCAAGAAAGCATCCTTTTCTAAAGGAAGGGTTATTACCAACCAGAACAAAGAGTCTAAGATGCTGCCTGCCACTTGATTCTTCCAACACAATCACACAGTTGAACATGATTTACAATGTTACACCATGTATTTGACAAATGAAGAACCCATTGGCCAAAGACCTTTGTGTGAAGATAGTGCCCCTTTATTTTGCTGGGCTGTTACTATATAACTCTTTAGCAGAAATGAAAATATTCTGAAATTCAGACTCTTTTTGTTTCCAATCATCCATGTAGGAAAGATAATGCATTAAAACAATAATCATTCTTAATAACCGAATTGCAGAAGTAAATGCTTTCAGGAAACGCTAAAAATACCTGGGTCACTCAAGGTTGTTTGATTGCAAGTCAGAATAATTTGGTTGAATTTTATATAGATGGTTGCTGTGACTCGAACACATCAAACCAATCTTGTGCAAAGCGCTTGTCTATTGTTAATCTAGCAATGTGCTGAAAACATTCTTTTTATTGTAGGGAGGAGAGTCAAAAGGGCTTTGTTATTTTCTTGTTAAGGACAACATGTCCAAGGGCCATATGTAAAAATCATTGCTCGATCTAATGGCAGAAAACAAACAAGAGTAGTGCTTAAGTTTGCCCCAACATTGGTACAACGTTGCTGACATATTTTGCAGACACTGGTGCTCAGAACTATGCTCTGGATCTTAGGCCTTTCAATTTTTCAATTATACACAGATACAAATGTCAAGTTAACACTGGAGTAATGGAATAGAAGTTAATGGCCCTGAATTCCAAGGCGCAAGAGGGGTTGGAGCGGAACACCCGTCCGCCCATGCACCAAGACATAGAGCCTTTCCCCATTTGCGGGGATGGGATCATTACCATGGTTACGGCGGGATGCTGGGCCTGCAAAGGGCGCGTTACTGGTACCCGCCCAAAACGGGCCAAGGAAAAACACACTTGCAGGCTTCAGCTCCAAGAGTAAGGTCTGGGGCCTTTCAAATGGGATCAATGGGTCGAGTTCCATTGACGCCTTATTGGGTACAGTAGCAAAGCAGTTATGGTACTAGACTAGCAACCCACAGGTTGAATTCACATCCCGTTATGGCAAGTTGGTAATCAGAAAAAATTACCATAAAGGCTGCTGGATGTTGTAGCACCCATTTAGTTCAATTATGTCTTTCAGGTAATGAACTTGCCACCCCTACTCAGTCTGGCCTACATGTGACTCCAATCTCACACTTAACCCTTAAATACTGTGAAGCGACTCAAGCAAGCCCACCACCTCAGATCAGCTAGAGATGACACAATGAAATTGGAGGAATTGTTGGATAATGGCCATCGGGTGATCAGCGTTTGGCCCTGACCAGAATATTGAGCACTTTGCATTTTAAAAGTACTAATGTAAGAATATATATTGTTTTATGAAATTACAAGGAGTGTGGTTGATTTAAGCTGCAACCTGAATTTTATACATTACGGCCTAGAAATTAGAGGTGTTAGCATAGCCATTAAGGACAGTTTTAGGGGGAAATATGGTGGCTGCCTGCTGCCGGCAGTTCCCGCGACAGCCGTCATTTTCGGCTGGGTGGTAGTGCCGTCGATGTCGGTGCTCGCTGGGGATATGTAGTTTATGCAGATCGTGATGTCAGTGAATGTGCAACGCTCACTTGAAGCCCGATCTGCCATTTTCACGTTCGCCGCTCCAATTACCGGCCTGTGTTAAATAAGACCAGCTAACCAAGCGTTCACAAGTGGGAAGGAGCCTCCAGCATGGATCATCAGCAACAACTTGCAGCTGACATGCTTTTTCAGTTTGACTCTGTGGAACTTTCTGCAACTCTTACAGCTTTCTAAACTTGTTTCAAGTTCCTAAGGTGATGGGGCGTTTTGGTGCAAGTAGAGAATGTCTTCATTCTTATTTAGAGGCTTCTGCTCACAACACTTGCTCACAGTCATGGGGGTTCTACTTGCAGTCCCCCTCATGCTTGTGTATCTTCGGGAGAGGGAGCGGAGGCAGCGAAGAAGAGGAGAAGCTGCGTGCAGAGGGAGGAGTTCTCTCCTTACCCACCTAGGATCTTCTGAGACACTTCTCTTATATCCAGAACTCTACCACCTCCTGCAACCAGACTTGCAGCCTCAGAGCAGGGCGACCACAGCTCTCCCTGTAGCCCTCAATGTCACCATGGCCTTCAATTTCTTTGCCAGCAGATCCTTCCAGTCTGCAACAGGAGACATAGCTAACATCTCCCAGTTCGCTGTCCATCACTGCATCCAGGAGGTCACAGAGCCTCTCTACACCAGGAGAAGGGACTTCATTGTCTTCTCTCCGAACAGCAAGAAACAGGAGGAGCGCGCATGTGGCTTTGCCAGTATAGCGGGCTTCCCCATGGTGCAGGGTGCCATCGGCCATCGACTGCAACCACGTAGCTTTGCGGGCGCTGCATATCAATCCTAAGATCTTCTGTAACTGCAAAGGCTACCACTCACTTAATGTACAGTTGTAAGGCCACTGCCAGTGCATCACGATGGTGAATGCCCGCTATCCTGGCAGCAGTCATGATGCCTTCATCCTGCACCAGTCCATGTGTGCCAGCAATCTTCCAGCCACCATGTCAAACCTGAGGGTGGCTACTCGGAGACCAGGGTTATCCACTCTGCACCTGACTGCTGACTCCCTTCCACAATCACAGCACTCCTGCCCAGCACTCATATAATGAGAGCCATGGTGCCACCAGGAACATCATCGAGCAGATCATTGGGCTGCTGAAGCAATGGTTCCGCTGCCTTGACTGCTTGGGCGGAGTCTTCCAGTACTCGACTGAGCGGGTGTGCCATTTCGTGGTGGTCTGCTGCATGCTTCACAACTTGGTCATCATGAATGCGCAGCCCTTGCCAGCAGGGATTGCAGGATCGCCTCAGGAAGAGGACGATGGAGAGAAAGAGGAGCAAGAGGATGAGGAGGAAGGGTAGAGGGAAGCAGCAAATCCCCCTTACAGACGGGCTGTCCATGAACGCCTCATCAGACTCCGATTCAGGTGAATGAAACCCCAGATCCCCATTGCTCACCACATCCCCATCAACCACATCCCCAGCAGACCATCACTCTGTTACGGAACATCACAGTGTCCTCTTGGGCACAAAGCTGATATGAGAGCCACCACAAAATAAACATTCCAAACAAAATTAATACATTTGTAAGTAGTCAATTAACCGTGCAATATCAACTAATCACCCTTGTGCAATCCCTTAGTGCCTGTCGTTCGTGTGCCCTTTCCTACTCTGGTGCTCCTATGCAGTGCTCCCCCAGTGGTTGCAGCATGGCTGGTGGAAGGCTGCTGAGTTTCCATGGGGGAGACTACAGATGGCCTTGCAGGGCAACCTCAACCAGCTGTGGACCTAGATGGTCGGCTGTAGACTGGATCACCTCGTTAAGGGCAGCAGCAGGTTGGGCAGGCTGGCTGACAGGCAGCGGCAAGGGCAATGACGGAGTGGCAGTGGTGGGAATAGGACAGCAGGTTCCAGCTCCACAGACCCACTGCCACTCCCCCGGGGCGGCGCCTCCATATCCCTAGCAATCTGTTGGAGGAGAGACTGCTGGCCTGCTGCAACACCCTTCAAGCCCCTTTCGAGTCTTGTAAACTCGGCCATGATGGCTGCAGTCTAAGCTTCCACTGCAGCAGTGAGACATTGGGTCGCTTCCGCCTGTGCTGCAATGAAAGCCGCATCATGGCCCATCACACACAGCATCAAGGCTGGGTCCAAACAGGTCTCTCCTGGAGTTGTCCATCATTTCCATCCTGGAAATCATGGGCTCCAAGCTCTGCACAAAGCCCCGTCCAGTGTTGGAGCCAGACTCCTCCATGCTTTTGACATTGCCAAGTGGCTGTCTGGCAGGCTTGTCATTGCACCTAGGATTTCGGTGTGCATGCCCATAATCTTTCTTCTGAAGGCCACTTCATCAAGGTCATCATCTGATTCCTGTGCAGCAGAACTCGTGCATGAACTTGCCCTCCGGGGAGCTGACCCCCGAGCTACCATTTCTCCGTGGCCTTGCTACATCCCACTCGTGCCTGGTGCCTCACCATGTACAGATCCCGCATCTATACTACCCTCTAAATTCCGCGCAGTGACAGTTTCTGAGCTGGTGTCTGTGAGTGTCAGATGCAGTGACGGTGTGCCGCCGCCTTCATCTCCACTCTGCTCCATGATTTCGGGCACAGGCTTTGCTAGTGACAGTTCTTCGTTATCTGAAAGCAGAAAGGCATAGGAGTTCGGTTATGGTCAGGGGAGGGGTGGGGAAAAGCAAGATATCCATGCATACAGCATCAGCAGCTTCTAAGTGAGAAGAGATTGTGGGATGAGGAGGAAGTGGGATGTGAGGAGAAGGATTAGGAATGACCAGACCGTTATTGTCCCCAAGGGCTTCAACTTCACCCGTTGCCACAGCCTCGGTGACTTCCCCTCCAATGATGTCGAGCACTGTCTCCTCCAGTTGGCTCAAGGCCTGCAAATTGGCTTGGCTGCCTCCTGTCTGCTGCAACTCGCGGTGGTTTTGAGCCACCTTGGTATGCAAGGAAAGTGTGTCCGTGAGTGTAGTGTAATGTTTTTGGGTGATGTGCCTGCCATATTTACATAGCACAGGGATCGGGTGGGATATGTGTCGGTGCAGGCTCGATGGGCCGAAATGGCCTCTATCTGCACTGTGGGGTTTCTGTGATTCTTCTGTGATCAGCACCTCCAGTCATGTAAATGAGCAGGCAGCATGAATTTTGCACGCTGCCTGCAACACTTTGAACGGGCGTAGCCAAACAACACTAGCTCATGACGCTGCTCGTTTTCGGGCCATATCGAATTTCTAGGCCTATTTTCACGTGTGTACGAATAGGATTGATGTATTAAGGAAAATATTTGTGGTGTTGATTTGCAAATAGTCTGTGGTCATGCAGTAGTATTCATCTGGCACTCAATCTTCCTAGTTCAGCCACCTGGCTCCAAGTTGGGTCTGACCGAACCTGATGGGATACATCAAGGATCCTGAGGGAAATAGGGGAAGAAATAGCGCTGGCTTGAGAATTTCCGGGTTCTATTGCGAGCGGATGTGTGCCGGAGGACTAACGAGTGGCCAATAGAAAGAAAGACTTAACATTTTTTCAATGCAATATTCGTTTTCAGAAAGGGAGACATAGTTAACCTGGATAGTTATAGGCCAGCTACACTTAACGTCTGTGGTAGGAAAATTTTAGAATTTTAATTAAAGTTAAAATTACTAAATACCTAGATGAAGAGAAAATAAGAAGCAACCAACACAGATGTCAGAAATGAATATTGTGCTCGACAAACCTGATATAATTCTTTGAGGAGGTGACAGATATGGCGAATGAGGGCAATGCAGTGGATGTGGTGTACAGGGACTTTCAGAAAGCTTTTGGCAAGGTACCTCACAGTATAAAAATAATAATTATACTTTGAATGGGGAAAAGCCTCGGTGATGTCTAGGGGGTTCAAGTTCGCAAGACCTTAAAGCAGCACCTCAAGTGAATAAGGCCATAGATAAAGCTGCTGGAATATTGGGTTTTATGGCAAGAGGTATAAATTGTAAAAGTCAGGATTAGAACTACTACCTGTGTAGCATATAAACATCAACATGGACTGGTTGGGCTGAACCATCTGTTTCCGTTGTAATTTATATGTGGTCAAGGCTAACCTTGGATGCTAATCTATGGGATTTCCCTTGGAACTGCTTCCTGATGTGTCCATAGCTCATCAGAGGAATAGCTCCTTGGTATTAGAACAGAAGCAGAGCATTTCCATGAAGTTAAAATCAACAGTGAATTAGGTATGCATGCTGCCAAATTTTTCACTATTCCTTACGTAACATAAATTAGAAGAATGTTTCCTATTGAAAATATGCCTCCTACACTGTTCTGTCCCATTAATTTAAAGAAATTATTGTAAAACAAGATTCTAAAACTTCACAACACGATAGCTGGCTTTCTGATTGGGTCCTAACCATTGCCCTGCAGTGTTCAGCTTCAGTTCCCAGCGCACGGGTTCTCTCATCAAAATCAGTGAGCAGGATTGGATGGGATGTGTTCAGCTTCACAGCCTCAGAAACTACGCAAATATTGATTGTTCTGACCAGCACTATTAATTTATAACTAGAGTTAGGCGCCCCTTAACAATGGCTGTCAGCACTCGCCGTTATCACTGGGTAAAACTGACAGCAACTTGTGGTCTGTGAGGATTCTTCAATCTGATTGGTTGATCAGCCTCCCTGCTGCTTTTCCTGTTCACAGACGCCACGGATCCCCTGTAGAGGATGCCGAATTCAAACTGACGTCGGAAGAGAGGAAGTCTGCACTCTGGAGCCCTCTAAACCTTTTTTTGAGGCGAACGGCAAGTGCCGTTCCTTCGCTGCTGACTGCAAATCCGGGCCAATACACTTTTTGGGATTTTTTTTGAGATGCATAAACCTACAATATTGACTTGTTCCTTCTGTAACCACCACAACTCAATATTCAATTTTATCTTCAGCAGCATTAGTATCGATCTCATCATCTGTGAGGTGATTCATCTTTCACAGAGGAAAGTACATGGATTTCGATTTAGTGTTCCAGAGTAATTACTTGTGCTGCTAATATTTGAAAACTAGTACAAAGAAACCATTCCACTTACTTTAATGTGTACGTGATTACATTGATAAGGCATTTTAAGAGTGGGTAAATTATTGGAGATTAGTGCTGTGTGACAAAGGTGTAGAAAGACAATTTTGATTGATTTTGTTTATGGAACATCAGACTAGTTAACAACAAAATGAACTTTGCAAACAGATCATTCAGTTTAGTCAATATAGTTCCATTGACGCAAAAACCAGGAAAAACTCATAAGTGTACTTTTCAAATAAGAATAAAAAGCTGTCTGAGACAGGTTCTGACATTGGGTAAACTGAATAAAATAGATTACATTTCTGAATATAGGATGGGAAATTGATGGCATGGTGAGATACCCCATTAGGAACCCACCATCATGCACTTCATGTGGTAGGGCATGACTTCGCCACATGGCAAGTTCTCACTCTTGCTTGCAGTAAGTGGCAAAGGCTAGGTCATGCACTTCTCCACAAGAAGGGAGTGAAAAATCATCCTATCTCGACTCTATCTTTGCTCCCCTTGTCCAGTCTCTTCCCACCTACATCCGCGACTCTTCTGACGCCCTCCGCCACTTTAACAGTTTCCAGTTTCCTGGCCCCAACCGCCTCCTTTTCACCATGGACATACAATCCCTCTACACCTCCATCCCCACCAGGATGGCCTGAGGGTGCTCCGCTTCTTCCTTGAACAGAGGCCCAACCAGTCCCCATCCACCACCACCCTCCTCCGCCTAGCTGAACTTGTTCTCACATTGAACAACTTCTCCTTTGAATCCACTCATTTCCTCCAAATTAAAGGTGTTGCTATGGGTACCCGCATGGGCCCTAGCTATGCCTGCCTTTTCGTGGGATATGTGGAACACTCTTTGTTCCAGTCCTACTCGGGTCCCCTCCCTCACCTCTTTTTCCGGTACATTGCTGACTGTATCGGTGCCGTTTCCTGCTCTCGCCCTGAACTAGACAATTTCATTCACTTTGCTTCCAATTTCCACCCGTCCCTCACCTTCACATGGTCCATCTCCGACTCTTCCCTCCTCTTCCTCGACTTCTCGGTCTCCATCTCTGGGGATAGGTTATTGACCAACATTCACTACTAGCCCACTGACACCCACAGCTACCTGGACTACACTTCCTTCCACCCCGCCTTCTGTAAGGACTTTATTCCATTCTCCCAGTTTCTCCATCTCCGCCGCATCTGCTCTGACGATGCCACCTTCCACACCAGTGCTTCCGACATGTCTTCCTTTTTCCTCAACCGAGGATTCCCCTCTACCGTGGTTGACACGGCCCTCGACCGGGTCCGTTCTATCACCCGCACTTCAGCTCTCACCCCTGCCCCTCCCTCCCGGAACCACGATAGGGTTCCCCTTGTCCTCACCTTTCACCCCACCAGCCTCCACATTCAATGGATCATCCTCCGCCATTTCCGCCACCTCTAACGTGATCCCACCACCAAACGCATCTTCCTCTCCCCTCCCCTTTCAGCATTCCGTAGGGACCACTCCCTCCGAGACACCCTAGTCCACTCCTCTATCACCCCCAGCACCACTTCCCCTTCGCCCGGCACCTTCCCGTGCAAGCACAGGAGATGCAACACCTGCCCATATACCTCCCCCCTTCCCACTGTCCAGGGCCCCAAACACCCCTTCCAGGTGAAACAGCAATTTACTTGTACTTCTTGCAATCTAGTATACTGTATTCGCTGCTCACGATGTGGTCTCCTCTACATTGGGGAGACCAAACGCAGATTGGGTGACCGCTTTGCGGAACACCTCCATTCAGTCCGTAAGGGTGACACTGAGCTTCCAGTCGGCTGTCATTTCAATTCTCCGCTCCATTCCCACTCGGACCTCACCGTCTGCGGCCTCTTGCATTGTTCCACGGAAGCTCACTGTAAACTCGAGGAACAGCACCTCATCTTCCGATTAAGCACTTTACAGCCTTCCGGACTCGATATCGAGTTCAACAACTTCAGATCATAACCTCGGCCCCTATTATATTTTTATAGTTTTTATCCACACTTTTGGCTTGTGCCTTTTCCTTGTTTCTCTCTCTCTCTCCCACACGGCAGCTGTCTCTCACTCTGCCGGCGCATTTCACACTTCATCTCGAGCCATTGTCTGTTTCTTTACCTGTCCTATTACTATCTCGTCTCACCTTGAATATCCCTTAATGTCTCTTCTTTCGTCCCCTCCCCCATTTCCCAGCCCCTAAACTGCCTTTTGTTTCATTTCCTGCCTTTTCTCTCAGTTCTGTAGAAGGGTTTCAACCCGAAATGTTGACTCTATTTCTCTCTCCACGGATGTTGCCTGGCCTGCTGAGTTTTTCCAACATTTTCTGTTGTTATTTCGGATTTCCAGCATCCGCAGTATTTTGCTATCAAAAGCAGAGAAGGGTTCACCCTGCGGTATTTTGTGCACTTCCTTGCGGCTGTCTGGAGAACAGCATTGGTGAAGGCCTTGGGAAAGGACTCAAGTCTTTCCTCCCACCCGGGGAGGGTGTATGGTGGAGGGAGACTTACGGAAGGGGAATAATCGAAAAATTTGCCTCAATATTTATTTAAAATGCAGAAGTTGTCAAGTTCAAATCTGTATACCACCAGCACTATCTTGACATTTCATTCGTAGCATTTCAGTAGCGAGCACATCATCCACATCAGAGCCATAAATCTAGCTGGGATTTGCTCATTTCTACTGTTCAGAAGGCCCCCCGCTAGCTCGGTGAGTGAATGCACTGCTTGATGTGTAGCTGAGCCAGGTTTGATTCCCTTATCCAGGCTAAATTAGCTCAACTTAGCTGGTTGCTGTAATTGGCTTCAGCAGCCTGGCTGTGGGGGGATAAAAATAAGGCAGGATGTCCACTCCTGATCGTGACTCCAGTGAAAGTATGTGGATGTAGAGTAGGTACAGGATTTGGGCTCAGCTATCAAGCCTGTTGACATCCCCATGTTGGGAGTCTTGTATTGCCTGGGGTGCTGCCGGTAGGCTGAGGCATTAAAACAAGGCCCTTGTCTGCCTGTTGGGTAATTCAGTTGAACGTTAAAGGCTCCAAGGGAGATAAGGTGCTGTCTTGGGAAGTAAAGTTAATAAGGGATATGGATAAAGGGTTGGAAATTTGGATTTAAAAGATAGAGCTACTGTGGAGAAGTGCATGACCTAGCCTTTGCCACTTACTACAAGCGAGATTGAGAACATAGAAACATAAAAGATAGGAGCAGGAGTAGGCCATTCGGCCCCTCGAGCCTGCTCTGCCATTTAATGAGATCATGGCTGATCATCCAAATCCAGTACCCTGTCCCTGCTTTCTCCCCATATCCCTTAATCCCTTTAGCCTTAAGAAATATATCCAACTCCTTCTTGAATATATTTAACGAATTGGCCTCAACTGCCTTTTGTGGTAGAGAATTCCACAGGTCCACCACTCTCTGGGTGAAGAAATTCCTCCTCATCTCTGTCCTAAATGGCTTACCTCTTATCTTTAGACTGTGACCCCTGGTTCTGGACTCCCCGACCATCGGGAACATCCTTCCTGCATCTAGTCTGCCTAGTCCTGTTAGAATTTTATAGGTTTCCATGAGATCCCCTCTCATTCTTCTAAACTCCAACGAATATAAACCCAATCGACCCAATCTCTCCTCATACGTCATTCCTGCCATCCCAGGTATCAGTCTGGTGAATCTTCGCTGCACTCCCTCCATGGCAAGAACATCCTTCCTCAGATAAGGCGACCAAAACTGCACACAATGCTCAAGGTTTGGTCTCACCAAGGTCGTGTACAACTGCAGCAAGACATCCTTGCTCCTGTACTCAAATCCTCTCGTTACGAAGGCCAACATACCATTTGCCTTCTTTAAACCGCGTGCTGCACCTGCATGCTTACCTTCAGCGACTGGTGCACAAGGACACCCAGGTCTCGTTGCACTTCCCCTTCTCCCAATCTATTGCTCTTCAGATAATAATCTGCCTTCCTCTTTTTGCCACCAAAGTGGATAACCTCGCATTGATCCACATTGGGCAGATGCAGTATAATCACCCAACCTGTCCAAATCATAATGGAGTTTCTCGGCATCCTCCTCACAGCACACATGCCCACCCAGCTTTGTGTCATCTACAAACTTGGAGGTATTACACCTAGTTCCCTTGTCTAGATCATGAATATATATTGTGAATAGCTGGGGTCTTAGCACCGATCCCTGCGGTACCCCACTAGTCACTGCCTGCCACTCGGAAAAAGACCCGTTTATTCCAACTCTTTGCTTCCTGTCTGCCAACCAGTTCTCTATCCAAGTCAGTACCTTACCCCCAATCCCATGTGCTTTAACTTTACACGCTAATCTCTTATGCGGGACCTTATCGAAAGACTTCTGAAAGTCCAAATACACCACATCCACTGGTTCTCCCTTATCTATTCTACCAGTTACATCCTCAAAAAATTCCAGTAGATTAGTCAAGCATGATTTACCTTTTGTAAATCCATGTTGACTTTGTCCGATCCTGTCACTGTTTTTCAAGTGCTGTGCTATTGCATCTTTTATAATGGACTCTAGCATTTTCCCCACTACCGATGTCAGGCTTACCAGTCTATAATTCCCCGTGAACTTGCCACGTGGCGAAGTCACGCCCTACCATTTGAAGTGCACAGTGGTGGGTTCCTAATGGGGTATGTCACCATGCCATCAGTTTCCAATCCTATATAATAAAGTCACAGTGCAGTCTTGGTAGGCCTACTCCTGTTTTTATTGAATGGAACTTTCATGGTCAGAAAATCACGGGGATAATGCCTATGATTTCCCAATATGCACTCCATGCGGGCTGCACATTTTTGTAAAATCGATGCTATGTTCCAATAAGTTGCAGCTATCTTACGTTGCTGATTGTAATAGAATTTGATATGTTGATTTACAATTCATTCACCAACAAGGCTACAGTGCCAAGAACAGCCCTTTCCAAATTCAGACAGTACAAACCAACGATTGAGACGTACAAGTTTATGGGGTACGGCAGCATAGTGGTTATGTTACTGGTCTAATGATCCAGAGGCCTGGTCTAATGATCCAGAGGCCTGGACTAATGATCCAGAGGCCTGGACTAGTAATCCAGAGGCCTGGACTAGTAATCCAGAGGCCTGGACTAATGATCCAGAGGCCTGGACTAATGATCCAGAGACAGAGGCCTGGACTAATGATCCAGAGGCCTGGACTAATGATCCAGAGACAGGCCTGGACTAATGATCCCGAGGCCTGGACTAATGATCCCGAGGCCTGGACTAATGATCTCGAGGCCTGGACTAATGATCCAGAGGCCTGGACTAATGATCCAGAGGCCTGGATTAATGATCCAGAGGCCTGGACTAATGATCCAGAGACCTGGACTAATGATCCAGAGGCCTAGACTAATGATCCAGAGGCCTGGACTAGTGATCCAGAGGCCTGGATTAGTGATCCAGAGGCCTGGACTAATGGTCCAGAGGCCTGGACTAGTAATCCAGAGGCCTGGACTAATGATCCCGAGACAGAGGCCGTGATTTTCCTTACCTCGGCAGATCCAAGGTGGGCAGCGTCGGTGGCGGGTCTCGGCCCCGCTGCTGGCTCCATCCCGGCCTCCGACATGACTTTCCCCTGATTGGGCTTGTTAACCCCGCCCAGCGAGTTTCCCGGCCAATTGAAGGAAGCGGGTCTGATGAGGTCATTTATGACGCGTCATCAGCCGGTTTCCTTAAAGGGACCATGCGCAAATTTACTTTGATATCTGCGCTGTCAGTGTTCTACAGCATTGAGGTGCTGCAAACACTGACAAGCACTACACAGGTTCGCCCATGACTCCCTCCATATGCACATTGCACAGGAGGGCACAAGCAGGGATGTCGTCAGGAGTACCTGGCTGCTGTGATGCTACCCTTTCAATGATCTCAGTAGATCACAAAACATTACTGTAAAGCCACACTCAACCTCATCCTGCTGTGCTACTCATCACATCCCCATCACTCTGCCTTCCCTACCCTACTCCTGCACATTC
Organism: Somniosus microcephalus; assembly: GCF_052327205.1. Lineage (NCBI taxonomy): Eukaryota > Metazoa > Chordata > Chondrichthyes > Squaliformes > Somniosidae > Somniosus > Somniosus microcephalus. Next base: position 142,289,937 of record NC_140998.1, read on the forward strand.
TTACTCACACCAACTTATCTTTCACCTCCACTATCCCTCTCTATCTACATTATCACTACCCCATCTCACAAGCCACCCCTCACACTCACCCTCATCCTACTGCAAACATACCAACTAACAACACACAAGATTAGGCACTTGTGGCCTAGAAATTGGGTTGGGGTGCCAAAGTGGCGCAAAAGTCGCCTGAGCGCAGGATTTAGCGCAGCGTTCGCGGCTTCAGCGATCGTCCAATATTCAGTTTCATTGCCCCTCGAGGGACACGGGGCGAGGCTCGAGGCGCTCCGCGTCCCTCTTAGGGCGCTGAAACTGAATATCGCAGCGCAACGTGCCGCAGCGCCACACGCTGCGGCACGGCACGCTGCGGTACTGCAGGCCTTCCTCCCACTGTTAAGGAGGAGGTGCCTGCAACAGCGCGAACCCTGATCGCGAGTGCCGGCAAACGAGCCCGGCACCAAGGAGAAGAGCCGGGCTCTCGGGAAACAGCCGGCAATGCCGGCGGGGGGGTTGGCGTTAGGAGGCCGGGGATGAAGGTGCTGGCAGGCGGCCGCCAAAAAAGGCGGCCGCCCCGCACCTCCACCCTAACTTGCGCCGCTGCCGGCACAGTGCCGTTCGCTACCAAATATCGCGAATGGGGCGCTGCGCGCACCGATTACGTCATCGGTGGCGGCGCAGCGCAAAAGACTAATGCCACCATTATCGCCCCAACTCAATATCGCGGGAGGCGCAGCCAGTGGCGCTACAGCCACTGCCTACCTCTTTAGGCGCTAACAAGTGGCGCTACTTAACCAATTTCTCCCCCTTGTGTGTTTTAGCCAATGTTCACGTGAAGTTTCTGTTAATGTGCTGTCAAACATTGAAATCTTTATTTTCAACACTTTGCCTTCTTGGACAGATTTGTGTGTACCTTTGGAAGTGGCTTAGTGAGTTGCAATGAATGGTGAGACATAACGGTACCCCTTGCAATGGTGATGAGTGTGAAAGGAATGGCTTGGGCATTGTATGGATGCTTTATAGTGTTGGTGTTGGTGTGGGGTGGTGCCAACCTGGTGCATCATGTGGCAGCCAGGGTGTACAGCGTAAAGTCCACTGATCTGGATGAAGTAAGAAACATTCGCTGTGGGACATTGCAGCGTGGAACCAGTTGCCCTACCGATCTGTGGTGCTGTCCATTTTTTTAAAATATCTGGTTGATTTCAATGCTCACTGTGGGCAGACCTTAAGTACAGATTTATATCCATTTGCAATGTACCCTGGGTGTTTGAGAGTTCTGTACATTTAATAGATTTTAAGGCTGTGATAAATGGATCTTCACTAAGGTATGGCAGTAACCTTGGTCCCACCTGGCACAGGTCAGGTATAGTGCACCTAAAGTGACCTGAAACTGCCTGGCTTTCTGCGTACCGGAATTTGGCCCAAAATTCCACATGCGTATGGGTCTGCCCCAAAAATTGGTGCCTCCAGAAGCAGTAATGGCTGCAATCTGAGTGGCCTATTGGCTGTTGTCCAACAAACAGCAGTCGGAAGGTCTCCAGCCCTGCAAATCCATTGAAGAACGTTTTTTTTTAAATGTGCCATATATCTTTTCAGGCCTTCTTAGTCTTTCTACCTGACTCTCTCAAATCCTCTGAGATGGGCTAAGTGAAAGGTTACTGCAAACATCATTGGACCCCTGCCCAGCCAATGTGGAGAAAAGTGAAGTAGAAGGCTCTATTCGGGCCTGTCTTCCTGACTTCCATAGCTGCCTTGTACCTGTTTCAAGCACAAGCACAACACCCTCAACCAGGATCCCCAGGAAATCTCCGGGACAGGGGAGCAGAGAGCTGGTGTCAGGGGTCTCTATACCTTTTTCCTCGCCTTTGCGTCTGAGAACTGATTTTGTAAAGGTATTCATGCAGATGGATGGTGGCCTTATCAGCGGAAGCCTGGTCTTACGTTAGTAGAGCCAAGTGAGTGGCACGTTTTATCCTTTTCAGTAGTCTCGCTGAGAGCCCCATATCCCGGATCAAGCTCCAGCCTACAGAACGACAGCCGCTATACTTTAAAAATAACTAATTGGCCGTGAAGATCTTTGGCAGGTAGTGAGGGTGTGAAAGGTGCTATATAAATGCAGTTATCTCTTTTGGATTTCTGCCCCAACAATGACCTGAGGTCTCGTGCTGAACTTAAATTGCCACAGCCCTCTTTGGCTTTTTGTTAATTCCAAATCATTTTAGAAGGTGCAAATATCAACACAGCAGCCTCAACTTATTTCAGGCTCCAAATTGAGTTCCTAAATTTATTTACAGTGATTTTAACAAGTAACAAAATACAGGACAGCACGACTCAGACACAGTGATGAAGCGGCCAGGGTTTTTGAAGCTACACCCTTCTTCTTCAGCAGTGACCGTATCAAGTCCTTTATACCACTAGCCTCTTTTTCCCTTCAGTGCAAGTTTTCAGTGCAGTGCCTGTAAGTGCTCGTTCTCAAGTCACCCTTCCTTGTGTTTCAAACTCTCTTCTCCTGCAGTTGCTCCCATAGCGAATCCTGTTTTGTCTTTGCTTTGCTTGGAATTCACATCAAATCAAGTGCATCCAGGAATTGCAGTTTCGTCTTACACTTTCTTGACCACTTACTTGTCCCTTTGGTCTTGGTTCCAAATTCAAGAATGCACAGAATAGTGCTGCTCACACCTCCAAAATGAGGTCGTTTTGTCTCCATTAGAACATCAAAAAGTCTGTACGTCAAAGACAAAGAACATCTTCTGGTAACCAGACAATTGATGCAGGTCACATAACTTAATGTTGAACCCGACTTAGATTAATTTATACGGAGAACATTTATATATACACATAATATACAAAGCTGCTCCTACTCCTAACTACCTTTACAACAACAACTTGCATTTATATAGCACCTTTAACATAGTAAAATGTCCCAAGGCGCTTCACAGGAGGGTTATCAAACATAATTTGATATTGAGCCACAGAAGGAGATATTAGGACAGATGACCAAAAGCTTGGTCAAAAAGGTAGGTTTTAAGGAGTGTTTTAAAGGAGGAGAGAGAAGTAGAAAGTCGGGGAGGTTTAAGAAGGGAATTCCAGAGTTTAGGGCCTAGACAGTTGAATACACGGCCGCCGGTGATGGAAATCGGAGGAGCACAAGAGTCCAGAATTGGAGGAGCACAGAAATCTCGGAGGGTTGTAGGGCTGGAGGAGGTTACAGAGATAGGGAGGGAGAGGCCATGTTGGGATTTGAACACATGGATGAGAATTTTGAAATTGAGGCGATGCAGTGAGCACAGGGGCGATGGGTGAACGGGACTTGGTGCTAGTTAGGACACGGGCAGCAGAGTTTTGGATGAGCTCAAGTTTATGAAGGATGGAAGATGGGAGGCCAGCCAGTCTTCTCCTTTACACAGTGACAAGACCGCAGAACCCATCACAGAGACTGAGCTTGATAGGTGAGATTTACTAGTTCTTAACCAGGCCACTAGATAGAGCATTTACAGTGTAGCAGAGCATTACCACCTCAGGGAATGGGGGGAACGGTAGGGAAAATAAAGCCAATGATGATTATTTTGAGAAATGGTCATGGATCAGAGCTGATAATAGCCATGGTGTCTGTAGCAAATTGAAGTTAGTTAGTCCAGGTACTTGGAATAATTATCCATGTACGCTGGAGGTGGGGACCAGGGCATATCAGAAAATCGCATGTGTTGGCAGTAGGTAAGTCCTCAAAAATGAGACCCAGTAACTTGAGTCTAGGCTGAGCACTTACCTGTACTTATCACCAGCTATTCTGGGCGACTGGGCAGCAGAGAGAATTAGCAGTGCGGCACTGTAAGTAAAGAGTTTTGTTTAAAATGCAAATTGACTTCATTTATGGCAATAAGGGGTGAAGTGGAACCTGCACCGTCTTGGACAGAGGGGGAAGCTGCATGTAAAAGATAAACACAGGATCATGTTAGAAATAACAGTTTGTTTTTGCTGCAATATTAATTTATCTCTCGGCATTGCTAGACAGCTACATTTTTGTGTTGGCTGACAGCAATCAATAAGCATTAAGAATTACTGCGGCCTTCTTAACTGAAACTGCATCGACATCTTGTCAGATGGTGTAAAAGGATATAAAATGCTAGCTTTGCAAATCCATCCATTAAATTCTTACACCGGCATGGTGTTGTAAGTCCTGTAATTAATGTATCATTGCAGTTTAATCTTCTTTAGAATCAATTTTATTACATATTACTGGTAAGGGCCATTTATCATTGGCAGGATTATTTTCTGCTTAAGTTTGTGTTTACAATGAAAACATTATCACTTCAACCTTTATTGCAATTCAATTATTTAAAGGAGAAATTCTGAATAAATTTATTCAGTAGAAATTAAAACAGAAACGAACCATCGAAGAATGATTTTCTTTCACTGTAGGTGGAGCTTTCAGATTTAATCATGGTTCGCATGGCACCTCTGACAAATGTAAGTGAATCAAAATAGATCTGTGCCATTCCTGTGTCTGCTTCAGGTCTAAAATATGTGGCAACATCAGAATCCACTCAAACACTACAAATGGCCACTGTTTTTGGCTGTAGCTATACTAAGCTATAAGCCCAGCAAGCACGTGCTGAGCTGGCTTCTTTTTTTTAAGTCTTCAAAGAGTGCAGTTGGAAACATCTGCATTCTCCTAAAACTAAACCAATTCAGTGCTAAGCCCATAAGGTGCCCAGGCGGTTCAGCAGAATGCCCGAGCATTTTGTAAACCTGGATTCATGTCCAATTGGAATTGCAGCAGCTTATTTTGCATACTGAGGAAAAAACGCACCATCCTCCATGTCATAGGAGACAATAATCTAATCAACGAGCTTCTTTGATCGCTCGATGAGACGAAGGTTTTACCCAATGATGTGAAACCACTTACACAGCGGCACAAAGGGGCAGTACAGCTGCAGCTTCATTAAGCAGGATTTGGTTTAACAAGAGGTGGTGTATCAGAGTTTAGCCCTTCATTTCTATGATAAGCCATATAAGTCCACTTTTCCAATATTATGGCACATCTATCCACCTTTGCCCATAAGAGTTGAATATGTATAAGATGGTGGCAGCAGATATCCTGTTCTATGTGTACTGGGAGTGTTATGGAGCCAGTGCATTGTTATTGCTTTCATAAGCAGGGAGCAGTTCATGACAGTTTTTGCACTCCCTGTGCTACTGCAGCTGGACTAACATCTAGATAACTTCTGTAGTACCTTTTGTATTAAAACATTTTTACTTTAATTGTTTAAATGATTTCACAAAACTGCACACATTGGCAAAAACCCATTGTGGTTCAGCCCTATTTTCCTGTTTAAGTGTCATTAGCATATTCTAAGTGGGCTTGCTGTAGTGAGCTTGTTGCAGAACCTAACTGGCTGCTGCAGCTTAAAAGAGCCAGCAATTGATTGTGCACTTTTTAAAAAATCTTGTTGCATTGATCTAAGTAAGCTGTGAGGAAGACACAAAGAGCCTGCAAAGGGATATAGGCAGATTAAGTGAGTGGGCAATGAGGTGACAGATGGAGTATAATGTGGGGAAATGTGAGGTTATTCACTTTGGTAGGAAGAATAGAAAAACAATATTTTTTAAGTGGTGAGAAACTATTAAATGTTAAATGTAGGTGTCCTCGAACATTAAACACAGAAAATGAACAAGCCATTAGGCAGGCAAATGACATGTTGGCCTTTATTGCAAGGGGTTGGAGTATAAGAGTAAGGAAGTCTTACTACAATTGTACAGGGCTCTGGTGAGACCACACCTGGAGTACTGTGCACAGTTTTGGTCTCCTTATCTGAGAAAGGACATACTTGCCTTAGAGACGGTGCAACAAAGGTTCACGAGATTGATTCCTGAGATGAGAGGGCTGTCCTATGAGGAGAGATTGAGTAGATTGGGCCTACACTCTCTGGAGTTTAGAAGAATGAGAGGTGATCTCATTGAAACATATAAGATTCTGAGGGGGAGAGACAGGGTGGATGCTGAGAAGTTGTTTCTCCTGGCTGGAGACTCTAGAACTAGGGGACATAATCTCAGGATAAGGGGTTGGCCACTTAAGACTGAGATGTGGAGGAATTTCTTCACTCAGAGGGTTGTGAATCTTTGGAATTCTTTACCTCAAAGGGCTGTGGATGCTGAGTCATTGAGTATATTCAAGGCTGAGACAGATAGATTTTTGGACTCTTGGGGAATCACGGGATATGGGGATCGGGCGGGAAAGTGGAGTTGTGGTTGAAGATCAGGCATAATCTTACTGAATGGCGGAGCAGGCTCGAAGGGCTGTATGGCCTATTCCTGCTCCTAATTCTTATGTTCTTATCTCTTGTAGTGATTGATAATTGGTTGGGGGCGATTTTCCCCAATATACTTTAGGTGCTACAGAGCTTCTGAGGTGGCCAAGATGGGGTCTTAAGTTGAAATGCCGGTTTAGCCTGCGTTTCGCACAAGACGCCATCTTGGTAAAGGAGTGGAAGCTTGCACTAGAAACGGCTGCCCGGAGGATCATGAAGCAGCTGATTGCCACTTAATGCTCATGTTAATGCTAGTGCTCATTAAGGAGACTGTATGACATTTTGGTGGCTAGCACATGAACTGCCTCCTCTCCTAACAGCGACCAGCTGATTGGGAGTAAACTAGTCGTTGCAGAGGATTTCGAGCGCTGCTTAAAGGTGCATCACCTTTTACTGTTCACTTGCTGCTGGAGGTTTGAAGAGGACTTTTGAAACACATCGGGTGAGTTTCTGAACACTTTGTCAAGACTTAATCAACACTCTATCAACACTTATTCCAGAAATTCACTGCGGACTTCACCTAATAAGAGTAGGTGCTGTGCTACTCCACTTTATTGGCCACTTTAGAGGAGTCACCAGTAGAAAGGGAGTGCTTGGTCATGGGCCTCTTGCTAGAAGTCCCCTTGGTCTGCAGGAGGAAGGGGAGGAGGAGATGAGGCCAGGTAGAGCAGCACCAGCTGCTGCGAGAGGGCGAGGTGGACATCCCTCCTCCTCTGGACCTCTTCCACCAGAACCTCCAGTGCCGCGTCCGAGAACCCCATGCGCCCTCTCGCTCAGTCCCTGAGCCATCCTGAAACCTGCTGCTGTGCCTCAGCCAGCCCACTCCACATCTTCAGTTGAAGTGGGTGAATGGAGCCCATATGTACTGCTCCACGAAAATTGCATCTAGGCAAGTTCAAATTATGGTAATCAGCAATTAGGACCATGTCTATCTTATAAAAATTCCTAGCAGAGTGACCGTGGTTATTATCAAGCATTTGTCCTCCAATTAGACAAACTTTGTAAGATGTAATACATAGATTTGTGAATGATTCACTTATACTCACTGGAGTTTAGAAGATTGAGAGGGGATCTCATCGAAACCTATAAAATTCTGTCAGGCCTGGACAGACTAGATGCAGGAAGGATGTTTCTGATGGCCGGGGAGTCCAGAACCAGGGGTCATAGTCTAAGGATAAGGGGTAAGCCATTTAGGACTGAAATGAGGAGGAATTTCTTCACCCAGAGAGTGGTGAACCTGTGGAATTCTCTGCCACAGAGGGCGGTGGAGGCCAGTTCATTAAGTATATTCAAGAAAGAGTTGGATATATTTCTTAAGGCTAAAGGGATCAAGGGATATGGGGAGAAGGCAGGGACAGGGTACTGAATTTGGATGATCAGCCATGATCTCATTGAATGGCGGAGCAGGCTCGAAGGGCCGAATGGCCTACTCCTGCTCCTATCTTCTATGTTTCTATGTTTCAATGATATGTGCACATCTCCAGAACCAATATTTGTAAATACATTCACCTGTGTTGGTGATGTTTCCTTATTCTGCCCAGGATTTTCACAGTTGTCCCTTGTCAGAGCAGGATATTAGCAGTGGTTAATACAGTGATACAGAATTATGAAGAAGATGCTTTATTGTACAGTGTAGTTTAAATGCAATATATTGAATTCCCTGGTAATCAATTGTAAATTCACGGTAATTATACTGTGTATCAATAAGGTTCTAAGGTTAGTCAAAAGATTTTTTTTAAATTATTGATTAAAGCTGGTATAGACAGAGTGACCATGAAGTTGACTGAAAACAACAACTGGTTCACTAATTTCCTTTAGGGAAGGAATCCTGCCATCCTTACTTAGTCTGGCCTATATTTTACACCAGTCCCACACCAACGTGGTTAGAGCCATAGAATTGTACAGCACAGAAGGTGGCCATTCGGCCCATTGAGTCTGTGCCGGCTCCTTCGAAGAGTGATCCAGTTAATCCCACTCCCCCGCTCTTTCCCCATATCCCTGCTATTTTTCTCCTTAAAGTATTTATCCAATTCCCTTTTGAAAGCTACTATTGAATCTGTTTCCATCACCTTATCAGGCAGTCCATTGCAAATCCTAACCACTTGTTGTGTAAAAATGTTTTTCCTCATGTTGCCTCTGGTTCTTTTGCCAATCACCTTAAATCTGTGCCCTCTCGTTATCGACCCTTCAGCCATTGGAAACGGTTTCTCTTTATTTACTCTGTCTCAACCCCTCATGATTTTAAACACCTCTATCGAATCTCCTCAGCCTTCTCTGCTCTAAGGAGAACAACCCCAGCTTCTCCAGTACTGATGAAGGGTCCCAGACCTGAAACGTTAACTCTGTTTCTCTCTCCACGGATGCTGCCTGGCCTGCTGAGTATTTCCAGCAATTTCTGTTGTTATTCCAGCTTCTCCAGTCTATCCATGTAACTGTATTCCCTCAGCCCTGGAACTATTGTAGTAAATCTCTTCTATACCCTCTCCAAAGCCTTCATGTCCTTCCTAAAGTGTGGTGCTCAGATTGGACACAATACTCCAGCTGGGGCCGAACTCGTGTTTTATACAGGTTTAGCATAACTTCCTGGCTTTTGTACTCTATTTATAAAGCCCAGGATCCCATATGCTTTATTAACTGCTTTGTTAACCTGTCCTGCCATCTTCAAAGATTTCTGCACAAGCACCCCCAGGCCCCTCTCTTCTTGCACCCCTTTAAAATTGTACCATTTGGCATTTATTGTCCCCTCATTCTTCCTACCAAAATGTATCACCTCACACTTTTCTGCATTGAATTTCATCTGCCACATGTCCGCCCATTCCACCAGCCTGGCTATGTCCTCTTGAAGTCTATTACTACCTCAGTATTTACTACACTTCCAAATTTTGAACTTGTGCTCTGTACCCCTAAGTCCAAGTCATTAATGTATAGCACAAACAGCACTGGTCCAGGTACTGAACTTTGGAGAACTCCACTGAATACCTCCTTCCAGTGTGAAAAAACAGCCATTCACCACAACTCTCTGTTTTCTATCTCTTAGCCAATTTTGTATCCATGCTGCTGCTGCCCCTTTTATCGCGTGGTTGACTCCTAACTGCCCTCTGAAGTGGCCGAACAAATCACTCAGTTGTATCAAATGACTACAAAGAATAACAACCTGCAGACGTTCAAGAAGAAGGCCCAACATCACCTTCTCAGGACATCTAGGGATGGGCAATAAATGCCGGCCTTGCCAGCAATGTCCACATCCTGAGAATTAATTTTTTAAAAATTTTGGGCGATATACCTGAAATATACTGGACTAGTGCAAAATCCACTTTTGTTGACTAAAATCAGGGGTACGGTGGCAATTTTCCCCTTCGATCCCGCGCAGGCTGCTCACTAGCGCTGCCGCGGGAAGAGATATAGCCAAGTGCGGCTGCTCAGCAAGTGCAGGGATTTTAAAAATTAGAGGGAACATTGTACGGTAGCATAGTGGTTATGTTACTGGACCAGTAATTCAGAGGCCTAGACTAATTCTGGCCTCTGGAGCATCCCTGATTTTAATCACTCCACCATTGGCAGCCGTGCCTTCAGCTGCCTAGGCCCTGAGCTCTGGAATTCCCTCCCTAAACCTCTCCACCTCTCTGCCACTCGCTCCTCCTTTGAGATGCTCCTTAAAACCTACCTCTTTGACCAAGCTTTTGGTCATCTGCCTCTCTCTGCTCCTTTAAGATGCTCCTAAAACCCACCTGCCCTAATATCTCCTTATGTGGCACGGTGTCACATTTTATTTGATGACACTCCTGTGAAGCGCCCTGGGACATTTTACTGCATTAAAAGCACTTTGCAGGTTGCTGTTGTTGTTGGCAACAGGCAATAACAACAACTTGCATTTATATAGCGCCTTTAATGTAGTAAAAGGTCCCAAGGTGCTTCACGAGCGTTAGCAGGAATAATTTGACACCGAGCCACATAACTAGATATTAGGACAGGTGGGTTTTAAGGAGCATCTTAAAGGACCAGAGAGAGATAGAGGCAGAGAGTTTAGGGAGGAAATTCTAGAGCTTAGGGCCAAGGCACGGCTGCCAATGGTGGGGCGATTAAAAAATCGGGGATGCGCAAGAGGCCAGAATTGGAAGAGCGCAGAAATTGGACATCTGATGTGACAATAGCAATTAAATTTGAGTTGCATACAGAGGCCAGTAGTGGGGTGGACATCTTCAGTCGCTGACCACACAAAAATGTTTATGGGTGTTGTTCAGGGTGAAGATTTGGCACCATACCTTACTGACTTTTTTTTTCTTCCGACCACCCCAGATCGTCCTGAAAACCAGCGGAAAAACAAAATAAATCTATTTTATGGCCTTAACTGGTAAGATTGAATTAAGGCACAACAAAGCAAATCCTCCAACTAATATAAAAATACTGGATGTCTGACAGAGAATTGCTGGCAGTAACCCAACTGCAAAGGTCAGCTAACAGTCGAGTTACTTGAGCTTCATTCTCTCATTGCAATATTCCCCAGACTAGAAAGGTAAAAACACCTGTTGTAGGAAAAGTCTTTGAAATGGTCTTGAAAGACCTTTTGCTGCACGAGTTTTTGGAAAAGCACAACTTGTTAACGGATAATCAGCACAAAGTTTAGGAAAGTGGGGCTATATTTAACTAAACTGCTTGAGGTTTCCTAAGATATTACTGAGATGGTGAAGGGAAATGCACTTAATTTTATATACTTGGAGTTTCAGAAAGCTTTTTGGCTCATTTCCATTGTCAAGTGTTCAATGGCTGAGGATAGGAGGAAACGTATGACAGTGGATCAAAATTAGCTTGAAAACAGAAGAAATCCATAAACGGGAACCTTTCGGGCTGCAGAGATGTTATTAGCAGAGGTCAGTTTTCATACCGTTGCTATTTCTTAAACATTACTGTAAGCAAAATCTCTCTGAAGCTGATAACGTGATGTTCGACACCTGTGGTGCAGCTGTGCATTGGGCACTGGCGCCTCACAGTTTGGGCTGCTGAGCACTCGGTGTCCATGCCACACCATGGTGCAACCTGGAAACTCCTCTGGATCTGAGAGTCTGCGCACCTGTAATTAGGCTCATTAAGGCCCTGAAAAAAATGCAAATTAAAGCTAGGCCCATAATGGAGTCTGAGCGCCTAAATGCCTAAATTGCAGGCAGTGAGGACACCCCCGCCCCAAGCCTACAAGGTCCTCTTTAAATATGCAGATCAGGCTATCATCACATCATAAGGACCCGATCTGCCATTTTAACCTGAGGCTTAAGCGGGCGGGCAGCGATGACTTCCCCGCCAGGCCGAACACGCTGGGAACAGCAGCCATGGCCAGAAGAAGCCCAGCAAGGTAAGTTTAAAACATTTTTTATTTGGTTTCCTTGTTGCCTAGAAGGAGCAGGAGTGCTCATCTGGGCCCCACAAGGAAACAGTGGGCCTCCCCTACCTGGGCTTCCCATTTCCGTCGACTGAGATTTCTTTCCCAGAGCATTTACCTTGTGCCGGTGACTGTCCCCCTGGGGTCGCTGGTGGCAGCTCCCTGCCGCTTGATTTTAACTGCTGGGCAGCCACTTCTCACCCGCTTCCCGGCCCCTTTGGTCAGGAAGCCGGCAAGTGGCATGCTAATGAGGCCTGGCCAGTAAAATTGGCCATGCTTCCCTGCTACCGCTTCCGGACATTCACTCCTTGCTGGGCCACGTTCCAGCCCAGGAGTTCAAATTGAGCCCTATGATTCTCCAAAGAGCCATGGCAAAACTCTGCAAACTCCTGCAGCCAGACTGGGAAACCACTTTCAGGACAGGGAGAGCTCTGCTGTGAATGAAAGTTTCCTCTTATACAGCAACCTGAGCCCACTTTTTGGCCGCAAAAGTCATTAAACCTTGTATTTCATCATATAGTAATAGAACCTAGTTTTTTGTCCTTCCAATTTTGTTCCTTTATCCCTCTTCTCTGAAAGTGCCATGTTACAGTGCCAGAGTTGGTGACAACATTTGAATACCACACTCACATTTGACAGTGGATGCTACTCAACTGTGGTGGTTACAGAAGACAAGCTTGGTCTCACCTGGTCTTCGCCTAGTTGATTCCTCCCAACCTCCTCAATCTGGGAATGCTGAGGCTTTTTCTGCCACCCCACTTACTGGAAGCTACTAGAGAGACACTCTGCTCTGGTTGTGGGAGATGGTGAAGTTGGGAGAACATTGCTGTCATGGTTTTTCTGTGAAGCAACAGACAGCCAAGACTCCTTAACCCCAATGTGGCAATGCTCGCTCAATCTTAACCTGTACCCTCCTTTCATTCAGCTCAGCAACAGTGGGCAGAATGGGAGGAAGACTATGTGGCTGGCGTGGTCGAGGAGGGTGATGGTGAAGAGTTCCTGGACAGACATCCTGTCTCATATACCTCTGCCACAACCCTGTCAATCTCACACTTTGTCGCTTGCTTTTTCACTGCCATACACCAGCTCAGATAATTTTGCCCAGAGGGAAATACTGTCCGTGACCACGTGGCATAAGGTAATTGATGGCGCACAAGGGAGTCTGAGCAGTGGTGAGGAAACATAGAAACATAGAAGATAGGAGCAGGAGTAGGCCATTCGGCCCCTCGAGCCTGCTCTGCCATTCAATGCGATCATGGCTGATCATCCAAATTCAGTACCCTGTCCCTGCTTTCTCCCCATATCCCTTGATCCCTTTAGCCTTAAGAAATATATCCAACTCCTTCTTGAATATATTTAATGAATTGGCCTCTACTGCCTTCTGTGGAAGAGAATTCCACAGGTTCACCACTCTCTGGGTGAAGAAATTCCTCCTCATCTCTGTCCTAAATGGCTTACCCCTTATCTTTAGACTGTGACCCCTGGTTCTGGACTCCCCGACCATCGGGAACATCCTTCCTGCATCTAGTCTGTCTAGTCCTGTTAGAATTTTATAAGTTTCAATGAGATCCCCTCTCATTCTTCTAAACTCCAGCGAGTACAAGCCCAATCAACCCAATCTCTCCTCATACGTCATTCCTGCCATCCCAGGTATCAGCCTGGTGAATCTTCGCTGCACTCCTTCCATGGCAAGAACATCCTTCCTCAGATAAGGCGACCAAAACTGCACACAATACTCGAGATGTGGTCTCACCAAGGCCCTGTACAACTGCAGCAAGACATCCTTGTTCCTGTACTCAAACCCTCTCGCTACGAAGGCCAACATACCATTTGCCTTCTTAACCGCCTACTGCACCTGCATGCTTACCTTCAGCGACTGGTGCACAAGGACACCCAGGTCTCGTTGCACTTCCCCTTCTCCCAATCTATTGCCATTCAGATAATAATCTGCCTTCTTGTTTTTGACACCAAAGTGGATAACCTCGCATTTATCCACGTTATATTGCATCTGCCATGCTTCTGCCCAATCACCCAACCAGTCCAAATCATACTGGAGTTTCTCGGCATCCTCCTCACAGCACACACCAGCTTTGTGTCATCTGCAAACTTGGAGATATTACATCTAGTTCCCTCGTCCAGATCATTAATATATATTGTGAACAGCTGGGGTCCTAGGACTGATCCCTGTGGTACCCCACTAGTCACTGCCTGCCACTCAGAAAAAGAGCCATTTATTCCAACTCTTTGCTTTCTGTCTGCCAACCAGTTCTCTATCTAAGTCAATACCTTGCCCCCAATCCCATGTGCCTTAACTTTACATGCTAATCTCTTATGTGGGACCTTATCGAAAGCCTTTTACCGGAAGTGCCACCCTCCCAGTAGAGGCTGAGGCGAGGGCAGCCATGGCTTTGAAGTTTGGGATCCAGAACTCATGGGCATTTGTGTGAAAATTGGATGTTCGAGGAACATCACATCCAACTGCAGCCTCTGAGGATGTGTGGCAACTAACAGGTGTGACTCTAGAGTTGATGGCAACAACACTTGCAGCAACATCAGGAAAGCTTTTTCTTTGATGCAGACATCATGAAGCATGTGGCAGCATCATTGGAATCTGCAGTGGCCTGCCACCTCAGAAGCAGCCAGGGACCAGTTGGTGATTCTGCTTTCATGGAAGCACAGACTGCAGCTCTGGTGGCAGTAGGTGACAGAATATACAGTACTGTCTGTACTTGGCTCCAAATCCTGGTGGCCAGAATGCAGGCTGCTATCTGCCGGGGCTTTTGGACCTGATAGCAGCCATTAGACCAGCCAGCCCCCTGATCATGGGGGCTTAGAGATCCAGAGACCAGCAGAGCGGTGATGGCTGGAGTCCTGAGGCTGCTGTACCGCCAAGACAACAACACATGACAGGCTTCCGGCCTACCCCCTCCGATCACCACACAAGTGGCATGTAGGAGGTGACACCAGGCTGCCCAGAGACCAAGCTCCAGAGATGTAGCCAACAGCGGCTCCATCCCAGGTGCAAGATACCATGAGAGGAGGGCCACCTTAGTCCCCATGAGCTTTTTGCAGCATAACAGCAGTTAAGTACAAAAATAGGAGAAAGAAAGACACATTTAGCCACCCGGGGAAAAACATGGTCAGGATAGTGTAGGTTGGCTTTTGTTCACTTTGGAGTTTGTTGTATTAAAGGAAATTGTGCACTTATGTCATGCTCTGTTATTCATGGAGATTAGAGTCAGATAGGAAAGGGTGCACTTATTTTGTGCTGATTTAATCAAATATTATTGGCTTGGTCATGTAGGTCCAAAGAGGCTTGATGTATTGTAATGTTGTAAGATGGGCACTGGATGGAAGGATTGTTCCCTTATGTGAAGGTAGGGAAAAAGACATTAAGACATGGTGACAAAGGTAGACCTTAATACACAGTAGAGAAGATCTCAGTAGTCAGCTATATTTTCATACCCCTTGAAGCAGTCACAGGGAACATCTCTGATCATCATCTTCTCCAAGTACTTCTGGCTCCAAAGCTGCTAGGGTCACCTGCCTAGGATTGTGCAAGTCCTGGCCTTTTTGGATACCAAGTTGTGAAGGGCACAGTAAGCTACAACTGTATCAAACACACGAGCTGCAGCATACTGCAAAGTCCCTCCCAACCTGAAGATAGCAAAGTGCCCCCTTAAGACCCCAATGATCCCCTCGATCACCAGGTAGAGGAATGTGCCTTTTTCTAGCATTCCTTTGCAACTCTTAGTGGGATCGATAGTGTGTCTTGTCACCCAGCCTTCCACTGATATAAATTTCTTCCCTGAAGAGATCAGGGAGGGCCGAATTCCAAAGGATGAATGCATTGTGACAACTTCCAGCAGATCTTATTTTGACATGCGGGATCCTTTGCATGTTCGCACACACACACTGTACTTTTATTTTTTATATTACCTACAGCATTTTGAATCCAAGATTGGATGGCAAGAACCTCTAATTATACTGCTGGGGGTTTTCTCAGTTGAACTGGCCACAGTATGGAAATTTTGCATGCCTATTATTAGCTGAAATTCTAGTGACAACCCTGATGTGATATGTTTATAGCATAAAGATAGACCCTTGTTTTTTGTTACATTGGAAGACTGTCCAATTTTTTGTAACTTGGATCCTTTCTGCAATACCTAATTAAATCTATGGGGAGAACCAGTTCATGATTCCCTGAATTAACATTTTGGGATGCATGTCCCAACACAGAACAAAATTTGCTTTTAGTATTAATTAGGGTAAACATAAGGATTGCAAAGGATCAGAAACTTGGGCTGAATTTTAACACCCAAAAACGGGTGGGTTGGGGTTCGGGTCAGATGTTATCTAACCCGCCCTTGTTAATATCCAGGCCGTAAGATCTGCAAGATTTCATCAGTGATATATTTGACAATTACATCTAGTTAACGAACTGAAGCTAGAAAGTAGGTGAGTATCAGTAAATAGGATATGAAATTAAGATTAAGCATATGCTCATACTGTACTGCTGGTAAATGAATGATTATGCAAGTCCTACTTAATTTGCTGATAAATGGGAATGGAATAAAGAAAAGGTAATCAGATTGGCTAAGGTATGATTCCATTACTTCAGATTAATGATGCCCAACAGGGTTTTGGCTAAGGCACCAACTAATGGAGTCAGCCAGAGTAATCATTTTTGCAGCTGCCATGCACCGAGTAGTTTGTCGCTACGATTGTGTTGCCTGCCTCCGACCTCACTTTCCTCTTCGTCTGTCCGACTGGTGCCCAGAAGGGCCACCTGAAGAAACCTGGCATTGGATTTTTTTTTCCCGGGACATCCCACTGGTAGATCAAAAGGTCTGCAGCCCAAAGATAAAAGAAGGCAAAGGCACTGAGTTTTTACAGTAGTCAACCCCCACCGCCCCCATCAAGACGGTCTTCGAGCAGTAGCCAGAGGCCCTGATGTTGATTGTCAGGAGTGTAGCTGCAGCATTCTCAGGCGCAGCTCACCTCTGGTATGCCACCTCTGTTACGTGCCCAGAGAGGAAAGATCAGCGATTTCCGCAGTGTTGAGAAATACAGTAATCATGTTGTAACCTGAGTCACAAGAACATGTGAAAAAGCCGAGTTTCATTGAGTTGCTCCAAACCTTGCTAACATTCAGTGTAATTGAAGTCACTTGATTTCTGAGATCCCTTTCAAGAAAAAAGACTAGATAATAAGTCATACAGGATTGAGCTAAGATAATAGAAATGAAATGGAGACTGGGTTCTATTGCAGCTAAGCCTGAAGAGTGCTTTGTAACTATCGGTTTAATTTCACAGCTGGTTTAAGGTTCAATTTCTTCATATTGGTAAGTCTGTGTACAGTGTGGATAAAAAAACAAAGGGAGTCATTGTCCTTTTCGCAGTGGTATTTTTGCACTGTTAGCACTTGGAGAATTCTGGAAAATTGGCCTTGATATTAACCTCCCCCCCCCCCCCCCCCGAGACAATCAGTAGAGGGTCGGGGGTTAAAGACTTAAGAACGGAGAGCAAGTCCCCAGCACGCCCACCGCCTTTTTTTACGGCGGTGGATATCAGGGCGACCCGCTGTGGAAAGGTGGGACACTTCTTGACCATCTTTAAATCAGGCTCCCACAGTGCAATTGGGAGTGTGATTTAAAATTCACTGCTGCTGCGCGGGTTTCCCAGGGGTTGGGAAACTCGGCAGTGAAAGGGAGGTGAGAGCTGCCGGCTCCACAAGGTGTTTCTTTTATAGCACACCTTGTGGGCCAGGCCCCCAGGCCCTGATGGCCAATCTCTCCCTCCGCCGCGATCCCTGATCTCTCCCTCCGCCGCGATCCCTGATCTCTCCCTCCAGCCCGATCCCTGATCTCTCCCTCCGCCGCGATCCCTGATCTCTCCCTCCAGCCCGATCCCTGATCTCTCCCTCCGCCGCGATCCCTGATCTCTCCTGTGCCGCGATCGCTGATCTCTCCCTCCAGCCCGATCCCTGATCTCTCCCTCCAGCCCGATCCCTGATCTCTCCCTCCGCCGCGATCCCTGATCTCTCCCTCCAGCCCGATCCCTGATCTCTCCCTCCGCCGCGATCCCTGATCTCTCCTGTGCCGCGATCGCTGATCTCTCCCTCCAGCCCGATCCCTGATCTCTCCCTCCAGCCCGATCCCTGATCTCTCCCTCCGCCGCGATCCCTGATCTCTCCTGTGCCGCGATCGCTGATCTCTCCCTCCAGCCCGATCGCTGATCTCTCCCTCCAGCCCGATCCCTGATCTCTCCCTCCAGCCCGATCCCTGATCTCTCCCTCCAGCCCGATACCTGATCTCTCCCTCCAGCCCGATACCTGATCTCTCCTGTGCCGCGATCGCTGATCTCTCCCTCCAGCCCGATCCCTGATCTCTCCCTCCGCCGCGATCCCTGATCTCTCCTGTGCCGCGATCGCTGATCTCTCCCTCCAGCCCGATCCCTGATCTCTCCCTCCAGCCCGATCCCTGATCTCTCCCTCCAGCCCGATCCCTGATCTCTCCCTCCAGCCCGATACCTGATCTCTCCTGTGCCGCGATCCCTGATCTCTCCCTCCAGCCCGATCGCTGATCTCTCCCCTCCGCCGCGATCCCTCCTGATTGCCGGGACCCGTCCCCAAGGGTTTTCCCTACTTGCTGCTGGCCAGGCTGTCAATCTGGCCGGCTACCGGGCGGGAAATGGAAAAAATATAGTATTCAGAAGTATATTTAAAGAGCTAGCATTAAATATTGATGAAAATTGTACAACCTTTGATTTACATCTAACCAAAAGAGCTTTTATATGCATGGAGTAAAGATTTTGAGGGTCAGAATTTGAATGTTTATTTATCTTTATTGCTGTTCATCCAGTTGTGTCTTGGTATAAAATGTCAAACTTTGAAAATCCATTCGTCTCTTACTGATTCTGGAGAAATTTGGTTGAATTATAATCCAATTTCTAGCTCATAAAATGTGTGGGAGCAGGTCTACTGTCCTTCATATAAGTGGCTTTTATTTAACAAGGACAGGTATTCTTAAATTATGGTGTGGAGATGCCGGTGTTGGACTGGGGTAGACAAATGTAAGAAGTCACACAACACTAGGTTATAGTCCAACAGTTTTATTTGAAATCACAAGCTTTCTGAGCACTGCTCCTTCGTCAGGTGAAGTGGAGAGATGCATAAAGACACAGCTTATATAGTCAGGAGGACTGGACTTGACCCTAAGAAGCAACCAGTGCAATCAGAAGCTTTAGGGCCCAGTTTGCCATCGTACTATGTACTAATTATTTGAAAAAATATCTTGGTGTAATTTTAGTAGCAACTCCTATCATGATTAGGAGTGACAAAGAAGACAACAACCCCAGGTCTCTTGTTCCTTGATATTCTAAAGAGGGGAGATTTTTGCCTTAGATTTCTGGAATTTTGGGGGTGATTTTGCCAATGGGGGAGTGTTGGAGGCAGGACTGCTGCTTGTCGGGTTTTTCTCCTGCCTCCATCGACGTCCGGCCAACCCACGGTATTTTCCCTTGATTGACCTTGTTAAGCCTGCCCAGCAGGCTTAGCAGGCCAATTAAGGGGAAGCCGGTTACAGAGAACGTCAGTGTATGACGTTTCATCTGTCAAAAATTTTTGACAGATGAATTGTCATCGTTTGCCAGCTCTGTGAAGCTGTCAAACACTGACATTCTCTGTTGTTTGGTGAGTTCTTGTACTCAAGGCACACCAAACCTATTTCCTGAGCAGAAAGCGGATGGCTGTTGCATCCCAACGATTGAAGCCTGCAGGAAGAAACAAAGGTAAGTAAACTTTTTCTAAGACATTTCACTCACCTCACATACTTACCTCTCCACACTTGCACCCATCACTCACCTCCACAGCGCACTTTTCGACCCCTCTCACCCCCGCTGACCCACTGCTCGCCTCGCTGATCCTGGCGGGGTTTCCTGACGTCGGTAAACCCGCACCTCTGTTGCAAAAATGGAGATAATCCTCTTAACTGCCTGTTAACTGCCTGTTAACAGGCAGTTAAGTGGCTGTAATCCCCTTCCCGCCTCGAGGAGACGAGACCCGGCACGGGTCGGGTACCCGCCTCCTGGGAAGATGGCACGGAGGCTCCCCAGGGCTGGCAAAATCGCCCCCTTTGTGTGGAAGTTAAAACAGCAGAAGGAGAAGCTTGAAGAAGATAGAAGTTTGTAACTAGGGTTACGAGATTGCATTCATTCAGTAATGGCTACCACATCATACCCTCCAATTTGAATTTGCGCCTGCAGTTCATTCAATTTATTCCTTATACTCCGTGTGTCTGTATAAAGAACACTTATTTGGGCCACACACCCTAGCCTGTCCTTCAGCTCTAATGTTTTACTCACTTGTTTCTTATTTCACTCACCTGGTTTAATCACTTTACATCTTTTAGTTTTCTCTCTACATGAAGTGCCTTAAACACACTTTCTGACTGGTGCTCTACACTCTTCCCTTTTGTTTGTTTTTGAACTATTATTTTTACTACAATGTCCACCTGAGCCCTCCTCCCCCAATTTACTAGTTTAAAGTCCCTGTGACTGCCTATTTATCCTTTCCACTAGGACCCTGGTCCCAGATTGCAGTCCAACAGCTGTGGCCATTCAAAGAAGTATATAGTATAACAGCGTAAGTACTTGCAAGGTGTTAGCTGGTCAGGAGAAGATAATGAAACGTGAAAAGAGATTGCAGGCAACACATTAAGGATGTACCCCAGAGGCTGAAGACATGCACTGTAGAGAATGGTGGAACTGTTATGATATCGTGGTAAAGCTGCCACCTGATCAAAAAAGGTTGCATGTTTTTGGTCATCCAAGCTATAGGCTCGACAGGAAGATCAGGGATAGATTTTCGTCTTCACTGCCTGGCCAATAATCTGCCGGGCCGTTTCATTGCTACTTGATACTTCGCTATACAAATTGAAAAGTGATAACTTAGCTAAGCACATACTGCTGACCTTCAAATTGAATATTACTCAGTTGCTATATTTAATTGAATTCAGCTAAGGTCTGTAATTCGGAACTGAATTATACAACATTAAGTTGGATGCAGTTAATGCTGGGCTATTGTAATTTCAAAACCAGGTTAGTGTTCTGTCTGTGATGATTAAGTTGACAATTGTCTTATCTTTGACTATATAGGAGTAGTGTAATAAAGCAGACATTAGTTTTATTAGAGTTGATTATGGGTCCGTGTGCAAAGCCAACAACAACTCGAACATAGTAAAACGTCCCAAGCTGCTTCACAGGAGCGTAATCAGACAAAAAGTTGACACCGAGATAAAGAAGGAGAGATTAGGAGTGGTGGCTAAAAGCTTGGTCAAGGAGATTCGTTAAAACACGTCAACCCATGTAGCAGGTATATGGTCCAGGTATGCAAGCCACAAATAGTTTCTCGGCAAGCCACACATTGTTTAAACAAATGATTAAACATTTATTGCTCGCCCTTGCAAAGCTTTCGCAGAATCTTAAAGCTTTTTCATACTGAATATGCATACCTGTAGAACACACATTACAGGTGTAACTCACAATTGAAAGCCATGGTACACTTACATCTTCAAGGTGCAGGGCACATGGGCCTAGAAATTCGGTTGTGCAGCACCCATTTTTCTGATGCTAAATGGCCTCCAATATGGCAGATAGGACGCGCTGCCTGCTATATTGGATAAGGTGGTTGCACTGGTATCAGGAGCGCACGCCGGGATCATTCAAAGGGGGAAATAATGTACTTAAATTAATCTCCTGTGCTCCCTGTAGGAATCGTTCACAATTTTCGAAAGCCCTAGTGCTTCACTCACCACGTGCTGAACTCGCACAGAACAACATGGCACTAACCGGCAGGAAGGCCTACATACTTACCTGAATGTGGTGCTGGGAGGTCCCACGTTAAAAGAACCCGCTCCCCCAATTCCCCCCCCGCCACCTCCCACTGTCTACTGATCCCCCTCACTCTGCCGAAGGAGGCCGGCCCGATTGATTTCAATGGAAAGTATAAATGGGTAGATGTAAAACGTGCGACTGAGTTGATCCTGTCAGTTTTCTGCAGGTGGGTTCGGTGGAAATTACCCCCCAATCTGAGTTCAATATGAGGGACAATCCGGATGACTTCAGTGGGTTCAAGAACAGTGGAAAATCGATACACCTAAGGTATGCAGATGCAAAAGAAAGGTTAGAGACACTTGAGGCTGTAATTCGAACATGTTTGGAATACTGATTGAAAATAAATGCGAAGACAAAAGCTGATAGGAATCACAAAAAAGAGAACCTCTAAAAAATTGATTTAAAGACAAAATGGAAACCGAGGTGGGGGGAATGTTAACCCCAAAAAATGGGTGGGTTGGGGTCAGGTGGGAGGTGAAAGAATTTTAAAAATCATATCCCAACCCCAACCCACCTCCAACCTGCTCCCAGGAGCCGGGTCGCCCATTTAAGTATTATAATGAGGCTCCGTGCCTCATGCTGATCTACCATTTCAAATTTAACTGCGGGCGGGTTTCCCTGGCCTCGGGGAACCCGCCAGCTAAAGGGAGTCGAGGACTGCTGGATCCAGGAGATAAGTGCCTTTCCGCTTACCTGCTGGATCCAGCGTCCCTGCCCCACTCACCCCCTGCGATTGGACTCACCCCCAACCCTTCTCATCTCTCTTCGACCTCACCTCACGAGGCCTCCGGTCTCCACCTACCTCCCCACCCCAAGGCCTCTGATCCTCTCTCCGGTCCCCGATCCCCCTCTCCGGCCTTCGATCCTCAGTGCCCGACCCCCCTCTGGCCTCTGATCCTCTCTCCGGTCCCCGATCCCCCTCTCTGGCCTTCGATCCTCGGTGCCCGACCCCCCTCTGGCCTCTGATTTCCCCCCCACCCCCGGCCTCTGACCTCCCCACTCTAGCCGTTGATCACCTTCCTGGCCTCCCCCCTCCGGCCCCGATCCTCCTCCAACCTCCGACCACCCCCCTGATGCCTCCTCCCTCTTTTCTGCGACCTAGTGCCGCAGGCCTACCTGCCCAATAGCCAACCAGCCTCCCCACCTGGCTGGCTGCGGGCGGAAAACAGAGCTTTGAAATGCTAATCAGGCCCTGCCGTTAAATTCAGCAGGGCCTGTGGGAAACCCATTGTCCCAGGTTTCCCGACTGCTTTCCAGTGCTCCCCGCTCCCTACCCACCTCCAAATTAAAATTCCGGCCACAGTTTTGCACCCCACTACTATCTTATTGGAGGTGTACCTAACAACATTAGAGGGGCAATATGGCAAAGAAATGAAACTGAGGACAACAATTGCAAAAGGGCTGTTCAACAACATGAAGGAATTTGCAATAAGGAGTAAGTGCTTAAGCCATGTTTGGTCAGCAGCATTGTGAAGACTGGATCTTGAATGCTGAAGAAAACTAGAGGCATCTGAGCTAGTGTGACAGACACTGGCTGAAGCTTAGTTGGGCAAGAAGAATGACTATTGTAAGAAAAGAGAAGTGATGAGGTCGATTACAATTTAAAAAAATGACATACTGTTATAAGGGGTTACCTTATGAAGAAAGGTTGAGCAGGTTGGGCCTATACTCATTGGAGTTTAGAAGAATGAGAGGGGATCTTATTGAAACATATAAGATTCTGAGGGGTCTTGACAGGGTAGATGCAGGGAGGATGTTTCCCCTCCTGGGGGAATCTAGAACTAGGGGGCATAATTTCAGAATAAGGTGGCACCCTTTTAAATTGGAAATGAAGAGGAATTTCTTCTCTCAGTGGGTCGTGAATCTTTGGAATTCTCTTCCCCAGAGAGCTGTGCAGGATGGGTCATTGGATATATTTAAGGTGGAGATAGACAGATTTTTGAATGATAAGGGAGTCAAAGGTTATGGGGAACGGGCAGGGAAGTGGAGTTGATGCCAAGATCAGATCAGCCATGATCTTATTGAATGGCGGAGCAGGCTCGAGGGGCTGAATGACCTACTCCTGCTCCTAAGTCTTATGTTCTTATGGGACATTATTTGGGAGACACCAGGAGAACTGTTGAGGTTGCTAGTGTCTGGAAACGTTTAGAATAGGTCAAGAGGCAGGAAAAGAAGAAGCCAGCTTGAAGTTGTGATGGAATGAGCAGGTATAACATCAGGGGCTGTTACAATGCAGCAATAGCGAGACTGGAAAGCATGGAGTGCACTGAACTTCGATTCTCTAGAGTAAAGAAAGCACATGGTATATACACACAAGGTTCACCAAACATGCCTCTTAAATAGCTCTCTTTTGCTAAATGCTGTGTCAAATACAGATCAAAGTACTTGGAGGAAAACACGTAGTGTAGGAATCAACGGATTCCGATCTAAATCACTGAGGTCGAGTCAGTTCAGTAAATTAACTGAATTTAATTAAACTGGTGAACAAAACATAAACATGCAGGAGCAACAGCAAACAGGTCTATACAGTAGCTTGTTCCACGAGGTCTGAACTCAGAACCTCACACCTCTGATGTCATGACATCACCACGTTTCCCGCCACTCGGGGCACCACGTGACCAACGTGATGACATTATCGCGTTGTTTCAGGGTTTTTACAGAAAGCTTGTTTACACTCAGCAAACGGACATAGGTGCTGTAACATTGCTTTAAAGACAGTTATTCATTTGTACAGGAGTTCATTGGTGGTTTTACCACATGCGCCCCCCCAGAAGTGTCTTTAATCATCAAAGTCAATTACAGAGGAGGTCGGACAATCCTGTCAGAGCGACTCCGATATTCCCGGAATCACCAACTGTCATTGTGGAGGCGAAACCGACCTCGGGGCTTCCCTTCCGGTCGCGCAATCGGTGTTGCTGCTTTCTCGGTGCCGGCGGCACGAATTTACACGGCGGTCGGCAGCATCTGGCTTTCTGACCGAAATGGGCGTGGTAGTAGCAAAGGCCGGTCTGTGGAGGTGCCGAGGCGGGGTTCTTGGAGGCGGGGCGCGTCGAGGTGGCACAATACTGTTGCATCACCGCGTAAATGGTGTCGGCTTCGGCCGCGAGCGCCACGCCGTCCGTAGCCGTCGACCTGGCCAGGGCTGCTTGTACCTGCTCAGGGAGCTGGCTCAGGAACAGTTCACGAAATATAAAACACTGCGGCTCAGACCCGAGGAGGGTGAGCATGTGGCTCATCAACTCGGAAGGCTTAGCATCGCCTAACCCGGTGAGTGCAAGCAAGCGTCGTGCGCGCTCTGCCTTTGTGAGACCGAATACTTGCATGAGGCGCGCCTTGAGCGTTTCGTACTTGTTCTCCACGGGCGGGGTCTCCAGCAGGCTGATAATGCGGGAAGCCGTCGAGCTGTCCAGTGCGGAGACCACATAAAGGTAACGGGTCTGATCCAGCACTATGTTTCGCAGTTGGAACTGAGCCTCCGCTTGAACGAACCAGGAGGCTGCCTGTTGTTCCCAAAATTGAGGGAGCTTCAAACTCGCTGCATTTACATCCATCTTGTTCTCGAGCTTGCCTCCGCGAAAATCGTCCGCGAAGCTTCGGGGTCACCAATGTAGGAATCAACGGATTCCTAGCTAAATCACTGAGGTCGAGTCAGTTCAGTAAATTAACCGAATTTAATTAAACTGGTGAACAAAACAAAAACATGCAGGAGCAACAGCAAACAGGTCTATACAGTAGCTTGTTCCACGAGGTCTGAACTCAGAACCTCCCACCTCTGACGTCATCACGTTTCCCGCCACTCGGGGCACCACGTGACCAACGTGATGACATCATCGCGTTGTTTCAGGGTTTTTACAGAAAGCTTGTTTACACTCAGCAAACGGACATAGGTGCTGTAACATTGCTTTAAAGACAGTTATTCATTTGTACAGGAGTTCATTGGTGGTTTTACCACAGTAGTTAACTTTTTTGACATGCACACGACTAACTGTAAAACATTTTTCCTTTGTCTTTATGCCAACCACTAAATAGGTCACTTAACTTCATTCTGAAAAACAGCAGAATTCTTTGTTCCTTGGGTGAAAATTTGAACGCTAGAACGGCACCATTTTGAAATACTGCTTTTCATTAACATTTTTCAGTTTACCTTTTTACAGTGTTATGCTTCTAGAAAATATATTGCTGTAGCTGCATGGAGTTTTACTATTTTCTATATAGTTTTCTTTGTTGAAGTAGTCCAGTGAGGAAAAGGAACAATCAAATACTGCAGGGTAGCAAAATACTGCAGATGTTGGAAATCCGAAATAACAACAGAAAATGCTGGAAAAACTCAGCAGGTCAGGCAACATCCGTGGAGAGAAATTTGAGTTGACGTTTCGGGTCGAACCCTTCTTCAAAACTGGAAAGAAAATGAAATAGATCGAAGGCAGGGCTGCGATCGGACAAAAGAAGTGAAAGAGACAAAAGCAGTAGAAGAGTCAATAAAAGGTATTCGAAGCCAGACGAGATGGTAATAGGCTGAGATTAGGTGTGAAGTGCACTGGCAGGGCAAGAGATAGCTGCCAGGTGGGAGAGTGAAACAAAAGGAAAGGGGGGGGAGGCAGAAAGGAGTGCAAAAATTACAAGTAAAAAGTAATAGGGGCCGAGGTTATGATCTGAAATTGTTGAACTCGATATTGAGTCCGGAAGGCTGCAAAGTGCCTAATCGGAAGATGAGGTGCTGTTCCTCAAGTTTACGTTGAGCTTCCGTGGAACTTTGTTTCACTCTCCCACCTGGCAGCTATCTCTTGCCCTGCCAGTACACTTCACACCTAATCTCAGCCTATTACCATCTCGTCTGGCTTCGAATACCTTTTATTGTCTCTTCTACTTCTTTTGTCTCTTTCACTTCTTTTGTCCGATCGCAGCCCTGCCTTCGATCTATTTCATTTTCTTTCCAGTTTTGAAGAAGGGTTCGACCCGAAATGTCAACTCAAATTTCTCTCCACAGATGTTGCCTGACTTGCTGAGTTTTTCCAGCATTTTCTGTTGTTAAATCAAATACTGCAGATTTGTCAAATGCTGATTGTGGCTGTATAAATCTGTGCTTTCACAGGCCCTGGCGCCTTCAAAGTTTCTGGTAATCAAAAATCTAGCGACGTATCTTTGTGTACATATTGGTAGAGTTACAGCTGAGCTTTCATCAACTCATCAATCAGGATTTTTCTCTCTTAACTTCACGCCTGACACGAGTCGTTTCACAGTAAGGATTAGATATTGGGGCAGATAACACAACTGGCAGTCTCCATCCATCACTTTCTGGTACTTCTTTCATATATTCAACCCAACTTTTTGCCAACAGTGGCAATGCAGCCTGTTTCTTGTCTCAAGCTCTATTAAAATGCAGAATTTATCCCGCAGTTTGTCGTGACCAACATCTAAATGTGGATCATCTGCAGATTCTGTCCGAATGAGAGAAAATTCAAGGCTAAAAATGGAGCTCCCAAAGCTGGACCATTTCTTTAGATAAGAGGTGAGGTGGGGAGGGGGGTGGAATTCATCTTCACCAGCAAAGGTGCCGGTGTCACCGACAACTGCAGTTAACGGCCGCTGGGAACAGCCACAACGCTAAGCGAGTGAAATTGGCCTGGATAAACATGGCGATAGGTGGCGCTGCGCTCACCTTCCGTGCAGCACTGTCCTGGTGACGTTGCTGGAGAGATCCAGGACGAAGTTTCTGTCCTGGTCTGGTGTTGCAGATTCCCACAGCCCCTGGGAGCGAAGCTGTGGAGCTCGCAGGGAATTGTGGGCAATGAAGAGGCCTGAGAATTAAAGGGGCCATGCACACTGAAGCAATACAAAATAAAATGCAGTGAATCAATACATTTTTCAGCCCTTTCTGCTTTTTAAGAAATATTCAATATTTAAAAGAAGTTCCAAATGTGAATATTCAGCTGTTGAAGTTGGATTACCTTCCTAACCTCAACAAATGGAAAAACTGCCTCAGCACAAACACAAATGGCTCAGCAAGCCAGGGAAGGGGCACCCAGGGTCTCGCACGCAGCACTCCAGCTTTGTGCAGGGGTCAACACTGCAAGACAAGCCCTCTACCCACAGGGGCCAGGAGGCCCTCCAGAAAGAACGATGTGGGAGTACATCACCGAGGTCATCACTGACAGCAGTGTGGTCTCCACCACCTGGCTCCAGTGCCCACAGTAGCTTCATGACCTCAGCTCACTGGTCAAGGTCAGTGAATGCATCTTCAAAAGCCGCCTCCTACCAACTGCACCACTAGCCTCACACACTGCTCAATGCACAACCCCCAATCACTCACCTACCAGCAATCTGCAACAATGACGAGGCACATCTCCCATTCCGAGCCTCACCTCATCCCCTTGGAGGAGACGGTGCAGGCCATTCTTGGCAGGGGCATGGTTGAGCCCTTGGCCAATGGCGGGGCTGAAAGGATGCAAGATGCGGGTATCCCTGTACATTATCCACCTTCTGGCATGCACCTCTTGCTTTCCCGCCCTCCCGTCAGCACAACTCCACCCTTGTGCCTTCCACATTTCACACACCCAAGAAATGCAGCCTACCCAGCCAGTGGGTCAACAAGAAGAGGCAGCCTGCCCAGCCAGTGGGACGCAGGCAGATGATTCCATCCTGGATATCCCGGCCACAAAGGGGCTGTCTGGGATGCATCCTTCCATCTGATTCCTTTTCTTCGGCTTCCTCCTCTTCTGCGTCTTCCTCCTCCCTCTGCAAGCTGTAAATGTGAAATGACAACATAAAATGCGGGAAATACTCAGTTGATCAGGCAGCGTGTCGACCTGAGATGTGAACTCTTGTTTTTCTTTCCACGGATGTTGCGTGACCTGCTGAGTATTCGCAGCATGTTCTGTCTTCTCAAAGGCCTTCATTTACCACCCGAGCCCTTGCAAGCATCCAGCAGCACTTCCTACACACTTAAACTTTTCACATCTATTGCAGCAAGCCACCACTTCAATAAAATCAAAAAAAAACATCCAAACCCTTAAATTCTAACTTACTTGAATGATGTGCGTATCTCTTGAAGAGCTGCAGACATCGCCACTGTCAGCCTGCTTGCACGGCAGGTTAACCTGGTGTGCTTAGGGCCCAGCAATGAATTCAGCACTAGGTTCGACGTTCACATTGGTAACGTTAAGTAGGTGTTGCACGCCAATTGACGTCACCACGCTGCCTCTTTTTTTTACAGGGCACTGCCGGTTACCGGCAGCACAAAGGGGGAGAGCAATATAGTGGCCGCCGCGGGACCTGTCACCAGCTGGCGAAAGAGCAGTGGCCGCCATTTTATTGCCATTTCATGGCACTATGGAGTGGCTCTCAACACATGAATTTCTAGCCCGGGCACTTTAAAAGAGCGGAAGCGGAGTTAAATTGAGGTGGACTTACCGACCCATTCGCATTCCGCCAACATTCCTGGTTAGCCCGGGCGCCTGCCTGAATCAGACGGAAGCCTCATTCACCTATGCATATCAAGGTCCTATGACGTACGTTTTAACTGCCTACTGAGTGGAGCGTGTGCTTTGGACTCTTTGCTCAGTAAAACCTGGCAGTGTAGCAGAAGAGGCCCGAAAAGGCACATGCTAAAATTATCTTTGAGGGGCCAGGAAGAGTAGGAGTGATCCACAAGAATAATGTGGGCTGTTGCCATCCCGGACTGCCCCCCACCACCCGTTTCCACCCCCCTGCCCCACCCCACCTTCACAATCACATCCCGTCACCACCCCACCTCTTCCTGGCTGGGTCAGACTCTGGCCGGCCTGATAGTGCACCAGCCCAGAGCTGACAGGCGTGAAACTCGCTGCATATACATGAAAGGCTTGGCCTTTAATCAACAACAACCACTTGCATTTATATAGTGCCTTTAGCAATCATAAAATGTCCTAAGGTGCTTCACAGTAGTGTTATCAAAGAAAATTGGACACCAAGCCGCATAAGGAGAAATTAGGGCAGGTGACCAAAAGAGGTAGGTTTTAAGGAGCATCTTAAAGGAGGAAAGAGAGGTAGAGAGGTGGAGAGGCTTAGGGATGGAATTCCAGAGCTTAGGGCCTACACAGCTGAAGGCACGGACGGCAAGGTTGGAGTGATTAAAGTCGGGGATGGGCAAGAGGCCAGAATTGCAGGAGCGCAGGCTTGCAGGGCTGAAGGAGATTACAGAAATGGGGAGGGCCGAGGCCATGGAGGGATTTGAAATCAAAGATAAGAATTTTTAAATTGAGGCATTTCCGGACCAGGAGCCAGTGTCAGTCAACAAGCACAGGGCTGATGCGTGAACGGGACTTGGCGCGAGTTAGGATACAGGCAGCAGAGTTTTGGATGAGCTCAAGTTTATGTCGGGTGGAAGATGGGAGGCCAGCCAGGAGTGTGTTGGAATAGTCAAGTCTAGAGGTAACAAAGGCATGGATGAGGGTTTCAGCACCAGATGAGCTGAGACAGGGGCAGAGGTGGAAGTAGGCGGTCTTAGTGATGGAGTAGATATGTGGTCGGAAGCTCATCTTGGAGTCAAACATAAAACAAGTTTGTGAACAGTCTGGTTCAGCTTCAGACAGTTGCCAGGGAGAGGGATGGAGCTGGCGGCTAGGGAACGGAGTTTGAGTCGTGGACCGAAGACAATGGCTTCAGTCTTCCCATTATTTAGCTGGAGGAAATTTCTGCTCATCTAGTACTGGATGTTGGACAAGTAGTGTGACAAATCAGAGACAGTGGAGAGGTCGAGAGAGGTGGTGGTGAGGTAGAGCTGGGTGGCGTCAAGGTGTGTAGAACCTGACGTGTTTTTGGATGATGTCACCGAAGTGTAGCATGTAAATGAGAAATAGGAGGGGGGCCAAGGATAGTTCCTTGGGGTACTCCAGAGGTAATGATGCAGGAGCGGGAAGAGAAACCATTGCAGGTGATTCTCTGGCTACAACTGGATAGATAAGAACGGACCCAGGCGAGTACAGTCCCACCCAGCTGGACGACAGAGGAGAGGCATTGAAGGGGGATGGTGTGGTCAAAGGCTGCAGACAGGTTGAGAAGGACGAGGAGGGATAGTTTTTCATAGTCACAGTCACATAGGATGTCATTTGTGACTGATAAGGGCCGCTTTGGTACTGTGGCAGGGGTGGAAACCTGTTTGGAGGGATTCAAACATAGAATTGCGGGAAAGATGGGCACTGATTTGAGAAGCGACAACACGTTCGAGGACTTTGGAGATGGGGAGGTAGTTTGCAAGGACAGAGGGGTCAAGGGTGGGTATTTTGAGGAGCGGGGTGAAGATGGCAGATTTGAAGGGGAGGGGTCAGTACCTGAGGAGAGGGAACCATTAACAATATCAGCTAACATGGGGGCCAGGAAGGGAAGTTGGGTAGTCAGCAGTTTGGTGGGGAATATGGTCGAGGGAGCAGGAGGTGGATCTCATGGACAAGATGTGCTCGGAGAGGGCAGGATGGGAGCTAGAAGAGGAAATATAGGACGATGCGAGTTCAGGGCTAGGGCAGGGGGAAACCTTCGGAGAAGTTTGTCCGGGTGGGCTAGGAGAAGGGTGGAAAGCAGCAGAGGCAGCTGAATATATGGTCTCAACCTGTGTGACAAAGAAGTCCATGAGCTCATTGCACTTTTTGTTGGAGGTGAGGGTGGAGGTAGCAGGAGAAGACAGTTTGCAGTGGAGAAGAGAAGTCGGAGGGTTACCTTAAATGGTGGAATGAGGGAAGGCCTTTTGGAGCATTAAGTCTGGCCCATTTACAGGCCATATGCAATCTGCCCTATCATGGATTCCACCGATTTTATTTCTTGAGGGAAGGTTCTGCGATCAAACTCCTTGATTCCCAAAGGTAGCACTCCAGAAATTCACCCATCCTCACATTACTACTATCCTAGTTTGTTTGCTAGCCTCCAAAGATATCTTTGCCCCCAACCCCAGCAGCAGAAATCATTGTATTGTAGGAATGTCTAGTTCCTATCCAAAAGACTGAGGTCCACTCAGGCGATCAAATAAACGAGGTTTAATGAAAACTAACAGAGTTTAACGAATAACTACAGGAGAACATCGAATATAGGTCTAGTCAGTTCGGAGGCTCCACGAGGACTGCTAGGGCGGTCCCGTGGCTGACGTCATGACGTCATCACATTTTTCCCGCCGGTGGGGGATCACGTGATGAACGGCGTGACATCATCGCGTTTGCCCGCGCTATTAAAGTGATCGCGCTCTGTACATGTAAACAGTGAAAACAAAGATACAGACTCAGGCTGCAGCCAGCATATTATTAAAGGGAATTATGTACAATTGACTGGAGTCCCTTAGTGGCTCCGCCACATGCGCCCCCCCAGAATTGTCTTTAATAGCAAAAGTAAAACGGCGAGGAGGCCTGATCGACTTCTGTAGCCTGGAAGTGGAAGCTGATGGACGGCGGGCGAGCTGGCGGGCGGTTGCCTTTGATCTGGCACGGCGACTGTGGGCGGTCGGCCATGTTTCGGCGGTTGTGCGATCTCGACTGGGCGGTCAAGGTCCAAATGACCGAAATGTGGTCTGGTTTACCTCCAACATCGACCGAAAAAGATTTGTCTCCCGGATCTATCACACGGAAAAGACCAGTGTAAGGGGGTTTGAACGGGTCCCGATGAGCATCGTGGCGGATAAACACATAGTCGGCGTTCTTCAGCTCAGCTGGGACGTGGGAGCTCTGCAAGCCGTGATGCGACGTAGGCACTGGAGCGAAACTTCTGGCTGTCTCTTGGTGGCTGATGAGCTGCTGGGACGCGGACCATTGCTCTGTTGGAGTCGGAAGGAAATCCCCTGGTACGCGTAGCAGCTGGTCATACACAAGCTCCGCCGAGGACGATTGAAGATCTTCCTTCGGTGCTGTATGAAGACCCAAAAGGACCCATGGAAGCCTGTCCACCCAGCCCGCGCCTTGAAGGCTAGCTCGCAGTGCGGCTTTGAGCGACCTGTGGAATCGTTCGCACAGGCCGTTCGCCTGTGGATGGTAGGCGGTGGTGCGATGTAGCTTGACGCCGAGCCCCTGAGCCACAGCGTTCCAGAGCTCTGAAGAGAACTGTGGCCCACGATCGGACGAGATGTCTGCCGGTACCCCGAAGCGGGCGACCCAAGAGGAGATGAATGCCCTGGCGACGTCTGCGGAAGTGGTGGAAGACAGAGGAACCGCCTCCGGCCATCGAGTGGTGCGGTCCACCATTGTAAGAAGATGAGTAAACCCGTGCGAAGGCGGAAGTGGCCCCACCAGGTCCACATGCACATGATCAAACCGACGTTCCGGGACGGTGAAAGTGACCAATGGAGCCTTAACATGACGCTGCACCTTGGCCTTTTGGCAGACCACGCAGGTTTTGGCCCAGTCGCGAACATCCATGTGCATGCTCCGCCACACGAATTTGGACGACATCAACCATTGCGAGGCCTTCATGCCAGGGTGCAACAACCCGTGTATGGCATCAAAAACTTTTCGGCGCCAGGCGACCGGGACGATAGGGCGAGGATCTCCTACGGAGACGTCGCAGAGTAGCGTAGTGCCCGCGGCATGGAATTTGACGTCAGCCGCTTGGAGGCTAGAGGGGTTGGTTCTGTAAGATTGGACCTCCGGATCCGAGGCTTGATCCGCAGCCATGAGGGCATAGTCGATGCCGAGCTGGACTGCATGAACGGTCGCGCGGGAGAGGCAATCCGCCACCAGGTTGTCCTTACCGGACACATGCTGAATGTCAGTGGTGAATTCTGAGATAAACGTCAGCTGACGTTGTTGCCGAGCTGACCACGGTTTGGCAGTCTTGGCCATAGCGAACATTAGTGGCTTATAGTCCACAAAAGCCGTGAACGAACGTTCTTCTAGCAAGAACCGGAAATGGCGGATGGCCAGAAAAAGGGCCAGCAACTCCCGGTCAAACGTGCTGTACTTTCGTTCGTTTCGCCACAGTTGACGGCTGAAAAACGCCAGCGGTTGCCACGTCCCATGCACCCACTGTTCCTGCACTGCGCCGATGGCGTAGTCTGACGCGTCGGTGGTAAGGGCGATGGTGGCACCTGGCAGCGGGTGTGCCAGCATGGTTGCGTTGACTAAAGCACCTTTTGTGTCGACGAGCGCCCGGTCCATTTCGACCGTCCAGCTGATCGGATCCTTGCCGGATTTGCCCTTGAGGGCCTTGTACAGGGGCTGCATAAGCAGAGCTGCATGAGGGACGAACCGGTGATAAAAATTTACCATCCTGAGGAACTCCTGCAGGGCCTTGATGGACTGCGGGCGCGGGAACGAAGTAACTGCCTCCACCTTTGTTTGCAGGGGAATTGCGCTGTCTGTTGTGATGCGATGGCCTAAAAAATCAATCTGCTGCAGGCCGAACTGGCCCTTGGCCGGGTTGATGATCAAGCCGTGTTGACTGAGGCATCTAAAGAGGGTGCGCAAATAGCAGATGCACTTCTCTTTATTAGGGCTGGTGATGAGGATGTCATCGAGGTAGACGAAGAGAAACTTGAGGTCCCGAAGCACGGAGTCCATCAAGCGCTGGAAAGCCTGTGCAGCGTTCTTCAATCCAAATGGCATCCGCAGAAATTCAAACAGGCTGAATGGGGTGATGACTGCAGTTTTCGGGACACCTTGTGGGTGTACGGGGACCTGGTGGTAGCCACGGATAAGGTCGACTTTTGAAAAAATGGTATTTCCCGCCAAATGTGCAGAGAAATCCTGAATATGAGGGATCGGGTACTGATCAGGAGTAGTGGCATCGTTCAGGCGTCGGTAGTCACCGCAAGGCCGCCATCCACCGCCGGGTTTCGGAACAATGTGGAGAGGCGAAGACCAGGGACTATTCGACCGGCGAATAATCCCTAGCCGCTCCATCATGTCGAACTCTGCTTTCGCAGCTGCGAGCTTGCCAGGTTCGAGGCGCTGGGCCCATGCGTAGACCGGGGAGCCAGTAGTGGTGATGTGATGTTCGACACCATGTTTCGTGGCCGTGGAAGAGAAAGTGGGTTTGGTCAGGTCTGGGAAATCTCCGAGGAGGCGAGTGAAGTCATCCAGAGGTGGGGACGCGCAGGAGACAGTGCGCGCCTCAGTGTTACCGCAGTAGCACGGGATGGAGTGAAAAGTGGCCGCATTGATCAACCGGCGGTGCCGTACATTCACCAGGGGGCCGTTGGCGCACAAAAATTCCGCCCCGAGGATGGCTTGAGAGACTTTGGCCGTGATGAAATCCCAGTAAAACCGCTGGCCGCCGAAGCACACCTGGACCCGCCGGCTTCCGAAGGTCCGAATGGCCCCGCCATTAGCCGCCTGGAAGGGGGAGCCGTGCCCCCCAACTTGTAGATCAAGATTGGACGCGGGTAGGATGCTACACTGCGCCCCGGTGTCGCAAAGGAAACGTCGACCAGATAGGGAATCGTTGATGAAGAGGAGTTTTCCTGAATTACTGATTGCCAACGCAGCCGTGGGGCGCTCATTATAACCGGTCCTCCTTCGACAGGGTGGCTGCTGTTTTTTTTTTGAGTGAAAAGCTGCAGGGAGGGCGGCAGCATCTTGCTTTCACGCCAAAACGGGCGTGGTAGAAGTACCACCCCGCAGGTTGAGGGGCTGGAGCGATGTCCGTGGGGGATGGGCGCCTCGTGGCAGCGCAGCACTGCTGTGTCACCGCGAAGATCTTGTCTGCATCGGCAGCCAGCTCTGCGCAGTCGGTGACTTCCGACCTGGCTAGGGCAGCTTGAACTTGCTCCGGTAGCTGGCCGAGGAATAGCTCCCTGAAGAGGAAGCATTCCGGTTCGGAGCCCAGGAGCGTGAGCATTTGGCTCATGAGCTCGGACGGCTTGGAGTCCCCGAGGCTGGGCAGATTGAGCAGCTGGCGGGTGCGCTCCGACTTCGTGAGCCCGAAGACCTGTAACAACCGTGCCTTTATCGTATCATACTTGCGGTCTTCTGGTGGATTACCAAGCAGGCTGACGATCCGCGAGGCTGTGGTGCTGTCGAGGGTGGAGACCACGTGATAGTAACAGGTCTGATCCGCAACGATGTTCCTGATTGCGAACTGGGCTTCAGCCTGGATGAACCACGTGGCTGGCTGTTGCTCCCAGAACTGTGGTAGCTTTAAAGCAACGGCGTTCGATTCCATGTTCGGTAACTTCTGCGAAAACCGTTCGCAAAAGTCGGGGTCACCAATGTAGGAATGTCTAGTTCCTATCCAAATGACTGAGGTCCACTCAGGCGATCAAATCAACGAGGTTTAATGATAAGTAACAGAGTTTAACAGATAACTACAGGAGAACATCGAATATAGGTCTAGTCAGTTCGGAGGCTCCACGAGGACTGCTAGGGCGGTCCCGTGGCTGACGTCATGACGTCATGATGTTTTTTCCGCCGGTGGGGATCACGTGATGAACGGCGTGACGTCATCGCGTTTGCCCGCGCTATTAAAGTGATCGCGCTCTGTACAAGTAAACAGTGAAAACAAAGATACAGACTCAGGCTGCAGCCAACATATTATTAAAGGGAATTATATACAATTGATTGGAGTCCCTTAGTGGCTCCACCACAGTATTCTGTGAAGTATTTGATCATCTCAGCCTCTACCTATTTCTGTAAACCTATTTCGAAACAAAAATTTACACAGCTCCTTTTTCAAAGAATCAAGTACTGCTTTGTTGAAAGTTTGTTCGACGTATCCGCTGCTCTGGGGTGGGGTCAAATTCCTAGTTTGCTTGAAGCTTATTCATTTGGGACCTCTGTACTTACAGTTTATGTTAAATAGCTTGCTTACAGTTACATTGCCTGTACCTCTTAGTGCTTTAAAGGTCTGGATTGTGTTTCCCCTCAGTCTTCCTCTAATGAAAACAAGTTCCATTCTCAGAGTACAGATGGTGGAAGAGATTGACAGTCCAAGTGTGGATAAAATAATAAAAAAATTATCTCTACAAGCTAGGAAAGGGCCATGTAACTGGTGTACCCTGAGACGATGTGATAGATCACTCCCCGTGACAACTATCTGTGGAGATAAATGCTCATCCATATTCAATTGCTTTATCCTGCAGTGCGCAACACCATTGAGATAGTAAAAATATTCCATTTTAGTTAGGGGAAAAAAATAAGTACTACATATACAAGAGGGAGGAAGGATGTTGGGCTGGATGCCAAATACTTCTTAGAAGTGCCTGTTGAAATCTTTTCTTCATTGTTTTTAGACATCAGCCACAGAGCATAAAGGGAGTTTTAAGTGTAGAGGCCTACACGCTTCATTTGGCATTAGTGTTTGGACAGATTTAATGGCAGAACCAAAACGTTTTGGGGACAGTAAATCCACTTATGCTGGGGTTGCCACTATTCTATATATTCAATTCACTTTTGAGGTCTAGTAGTAATAGTAAGTGTCAGAATTGTAAGATGCAGTTAAATCAATAATTAAGGAGTGAAAAAGCAGAGAAAGCATTTAATTACAATTTTAATACCGCATTCCAGTCGCAAATGCCACCAGGAATAGACTGATCTCAACTTGGCTTCATGATTTCCAGAGCATTATAAAAGTGCACTTAATGCACTTAGAAGCATGTCCACTAAGATATCTTGTGCCGCATAAAGCAGGAGGAAGAGAAATTGTCTACCTTCACCAGATCTTCCACCGCATACTTGTAGCAAAATTCTGACCGATTGAGAATAGGGCCACCTGCTTCTGAGTGTCTCAGAGGGAAGAAAATTATACATACGTCTGTTAATTTTAATGGATTTACATTCTGTCCCAGTGGTTCGCATTTTGTTGTGGGGGTGGATGGAGTCAAATTACATGAGCGTTAAAGGCCTGAGCCTTGCACATTTATTCATGAACCCTAAGAATGATGGCTCTAATTATTGGAAAATATCTACAGCTTAGTGTATTACTGAGAGATTTTTTTTTTACAATAGTGAAATCTATGGTGGTTATTTTGGTGAAAGGGTGAAAACTGATGCTAAATGGGTGCTGTGCTAATAAGACACACCTTGTTTGAATGTCTAGTTTTAGTGCACAATTCTGGTCCTAATTGTTGATTACCAAAATTTGAGCTTGCCTGGAGGCGGTAAAACAGACACCTGCAGGTTTAGCACTCAAGCGCTGATTCGACGCAATTTTTGTGGAGCAGTGTATATGGGCTCCACGCACCCACTTCTACTGAAGGTGTGGAGTGCGCTGGCTGACACAGAGCGGCAGGTTTCAGGGTGGCTCAAGGACCGAGTGAGAGTGCACACAGGTTCTTGGATGCGGTGGAGGAGGTCCAGAGGAGGAAGGATGTCCTGTACCTGCAAGACCAACTTGCCCTCCTGTCCCCCTCTCCTGCAGCAGCTGGTGCTTCTCTGCCTGGCCTCATGTCCCCCTTTCATTCCTCCTGCAGGCCAAGGAGTCCCCTAGCAAGGTGCCCATGACCTAGAAGCCGAAGTAGGCCATTCGGTTCTTCGAGCCTGCTCCACCATTCAATAAGACCATGGCTGATCTTCTACCTCAATTCCACCTTCCCGCACTATCCGCATATACCTTGATTCCCTTAGTATCCAAAAATCTATCGATCTCTGTCTTGAAACACTCAATGACTGAGCATCCACAGGTAGTTAATTCCAAAGATTCTCAACTCTTTGAGTGAAGATATTTCTCCTCATCTCAGTCCTAAATGGCCGGCCCCTTATGCTGCGACTCTGACCCCTAGTTTTAGACTCCGTAGCCAGGGGTGACATTCTCCCAGCATCTACCCTGTCAAGGCCTTGAAAAATTTTACATGTTTCCATGGGATCACCTCTCATTCTTCTAAACTCTAGGGAATATAGGCCATGGGCTCGATTTTCCAAGCCCCGAGGAGGCGGGTTTGGAGGCGGGAGTGGTGGGAAATTGCAGAATCGGGGGGCAGGAACCCATCTCGCCCCCAACCCGCCTTCATGCCAATGTCCCAGGAGGCAGGTACCCGACCTGTGCTGGGTTAGGTTGATTGGCTATGATAAATTGACCCTTAGTGTTAGGGGGATTAAATACGTGGGGTTACGGGGATAGGGTGGGATATGTGTTGGTGTAGGGATTACGGGGATCGGGTGGGATATGTGTCGGTGCAGGCTCGATGGGCCGAAATGGCCTCTATCTGCACTGTGGGGTTTCTGTGATTCTGTGAAGGCGGGAAGGGGATTAGTGCCAATTAACTGCCTGTTAACAAGTCGTTAACAGGCAGTTTTTTGCCTAATCCCTATTTTTAGCCCTGAAGTGTGGGTTGTCCGACAGCTCCGAACCACGCCAAGTTAGCGAGGCGGACCGTCGGTCTGCAGGGGTTGGAGGGGTCGAGATGTCTGTTGTGCAGGTGAGTGATGGGTGCATGTGTGCAGAGGTAAGTGTGTGAGGTAAGTGTAAAGTGTTTTAATAAGTTTTACTTACCTTTACTTTCTCCTGCAGGCTTCCTTCCTTCAGTTCTCGGGAGTCCCTCAGTTCCCCCAGCACAGAAAGCAGAATGGCCGCTAAACTGTCAAAAGCTGCAGCCTCTGCTTTCTGGTCTGGAGAGATCTCTAACTGAGTCTGAGTAGAAGGACTCAAGTTACAAGACAGATTGTCAGAGTTTGACAGCTTCACAGAGCTGTCAAAAGCTGATTTTTCATCTGTCAAAAGCTCTTGACAGATGAAATGTCAATCGCTGACTTTACCAGTAACCAGGTGTCTCTTAATTGGCCTGCTGGGCAGGCTTAACAAGGTCAATCAAGGGAAAATAGCGTGGGTTGGCCACAAGTCGATGGAGGCGGAACTACAACCCAAAAAGTGGGAGCCCCGCCTCCAAAAGCTCCCCATTGACAAAATCGAGCCCCTAGTCTCCTCAATCTCTCCTCATAGCATAATCTCCCCATCCCAGGAACCAGTCTAGCGAACCTTCATTGCACTTCCTCCAAGGCAAATACTGTAAGGACCCCAAATAAAAGGGTATACCATACCTCATTTCATGGAGCACCAAGCAGCATCTTGCTCTGGGAAAGAGAATGCTTTAATCCCGAAAAAGCCAATTAATAGCAAAATCAACATTTACATATCTATCTTGAAGAAGGAAAAAGCAGAATGCTGGAAATCTGAACCAACAGAACATGCTGAAAACACAGAGCAGGCAGTCAGCATCTAGGGAGAGAACAGACAAGTTGATAATTCGGGTCCAGACCCCGCTTTAGAACTGAAACGCAAGAGACTGATGAGCATATTAATACAATTCCAAAAAGGGAAGGGGGTGATATTTTTAAATTTTTTTAATTCGTTTTTTTATGGGATGTGGACGTCGCTGGCAAGGCCAGCATTTATTGCCCATCCCTAGTTGCCCTCGAGAAGGTGGTGGTGAGCCGTGTGATGAAGGTACTCCCACAGTGCTGTTAGGTAGGTAGTTCCAGGATTTTGACCCAGTGACGATGAAGGATCGGCGATATATTTCTAAATCAGGATGGTGTGTGACCTGGAGGGGAACTTGGAGGTGGTGGTGTTCCCATGCGTCTGCTGCCCTTGTCCTTCTAGGTGGAAGAGGTCGCGGGTTTGGGAGGTGCTGCCGAAGAAGCCTATATATTTGCAAAAACCCAGACAAACCCGGCGAGGAATCAGGAGTGGAATGATGTGGCACATCATCTCAGATAAGTAATGGGTGGAAACATTAGGATATTAAAGAAACAAAGGGTGTGTAAATTACTAAGGAATGGGGAGGCATGGAAAAAAATGGGAGAGATGGAAAATGTAGAGGTCAAGAATGAAACTGAAATAGATTTAAAAATAAGGATATAGCAAAGTCTAAAGATATTGAAGTCAATGTTCAGACCAGAGGGCTGCAGGATGCTTAGGAAAAAGATGTGATAGTGCCCTTTAAGCTTGTATTGCATTTCACAGGATCAACGTACAAGAATAATGTGAGAGTGGGAATGGGAGTTAGTGTGACGAGCCACAGGTATGCCGAGGTTGCACATGCAGACAGAATACAGGTGTTTGGCAAAGCGATCACCTAAACTGCGGTTTGGTCTTTGCCTAAAAGGCTCCACTTGTGCAGTTATGCAACCATGATCAACAAACGGACAATATCAAGCATAACCAACAGACTGGAAGAGCTATAAAAAGCAACAAATGGCTACAAAGCAAGTAAGATGTGCTGCCAAAAAGGAATATGAAAAAAACTTGCAAGGAAACTAAAACGAATTAAACCTAATAGTAAAAGTTTGAAAATATAAAATGAGTAAAAGGGTGACAAAGGGGAATGTGAGCCTATTAAAGCTGAATGCAGGCAAGACTATAATGGATAATAAGGAAATGGCAGACTTATTAAATGAGCACTTTGTATCCGTTTTCACAGTGGAGGAAGAGGACAAAATACCAGTGGTGTAGTGGCCGAGTATCAATAATACACGGACTGCAGGAGAACAATAATAACAGGTATTTACTGAACAGAGGGTACTCTTTTATTTGGACCCAAAAAAAAAACCAATTCGACTGTAAATAAACAAAAGTTCAACTAAAGCTTAACAAATCAAATTAAAATTTGGTTTTCCGTGTTGATGATGCACTCCAGTCCCCGCGGCGCCCACCGGTCGCGGAAATACTCAAGCGCACCGGCGGACACCGCGTGCTCCATCTCCAGGGCCACCCGGGCGCGAACATGGCCGCGGAAGAGATGCAGGCAATCCGGCTGGACGACCCCCTCGACCGCCCGCTGCCTGGACCAATTGATGGCTCTTTTAGCCAGGCCCAGGAGCAGGCCCACAAGGAGGTCCTCCAACCTGTCCGCTCCCCTCCGCACCGGGTGACCGTAGATCAAGAGCGTGGGACTGAAGTGCAACCAAAAATCGAGGAGCAGCCCCTTCAAGTAGTGAAAGAGGGGCTGCAACCTCTCACAATCCATATAAACGTGAAACACGGACTCCTCCAGGCCGCAAAAAATGCAGGCGGCCTGGGAGTCCGTGAACCTACTTAAAACCTTATTGCACGGGACCGCTCCGTGCAACACCCTCCAGGCCAAGTCCCCGATGGAACAAGGGAGGACTCCCGCATAGAGAGCCCTCCATTGGGGACCTCCGCTACCGCCGGTCGGCAAAACGCCACGCCAAGGCGTGTCCGGACGGTAGACGAAGATGGCAAAGTGGAGAGTGTGCAGGAGCAGCCCGTACAGGAAACCCCTCCGCGCGGAATGAAAAGGCACGGAGGGTATTTCCTCGAGACGGCTCAAGTTGTGAGGCGCCGGTTCCCGAGGGGAGTTTCGGGGCCGGGCGCCGATGAGGAATTCCGTCCGAACGGGGGTAAGCTCGGACGGGATCGCCCCACGTGCTTGAGCCGCCTCGATACACCTAGTGGAGTCGGGGCCCAGTGCCGCTTTTACCGATTCGATGGTTTCGACCGCGAGCTGGACGTTGGCCCAGGACAGGCGCCGCGCCAGCTCCTCTGGCGCCATCCAGCCCGCTCCTCCGCCATCGAGCAGGTCCCCGACTCTGGTCACCTTGCCAGCCACAGCCCTACCCTCCGCCAGCCGCCCGAACCCGTGTTCGTGGAGGTGCGGATTCCTGAGCAGCGGCTCCCGAAGGAGAGCCGCCGCTCCTGACGGGGGAGAGCTCCGCCTGGAAGCGACGTAGTTCCAAACCCATAGTAGTTCCTGGTAGAAGACAGGCAGCTCCCGCAGGCCGGCACGCCTGCTGCCCACTTTCGCAAACAGGAGCTGCGTGTCGTAATTGAGGCCATGCAGCTGGCGGAAGAAAAACGTCGCCAGCGCACACCATCTCGGAGGATTCTCGACGTACAGGTATCTCTGCAGCGTCTGAAGACGGAAAGTCGCAGCCTGGGTGCGAAGGCACACCAGCGCCTGACCGCCCTCCCTAAGCGGGAGACACAGAACCGCGGCAGAGACCCAGTGCTTCCTTTTGTCCCAGAAGAAGTCGATGAGCTTCTTCTGAATCTTGGCGACAAACGCAGGGGGAGGGATCAAAGTGACCAACCGGTACCACAACATGGCGGCCACCAGCTGGTTTATGACTAGCGCTCGACCCCTGTAGGACAACACTCGGAGCAGTCCTGTCCAGCGTCCTAGGCGAGCGGTGACTTTGGCCTCCAGCTCTTGCCAGTTCGCCGGCCAAGCGTCCTCGGCAGGGCTAAGGTAGACTCCCAAATAGAGGAGGTGCGTGGTGCTCCAGGCGAAAGGCCTGAACTCCTCCGGCAGGGAGTCCACCCGCCACTGACCCACCAGGAGTCCGGAACATTTCTCCCAGTTGATCTTGGCGGAGGATGCGTCCGAGTAAATCTGCTGGCATTCCCGCATCCTCCGCAAGTCAGCGGGATCCGTGACCGTGAGGAGCACGTCATCGGCGTAAGCCGAGAGGACCACCTCCACGCCCGGCCCTTGCAGAGCCAGTCCCGTCAACCTCTTCCGCAAGAGGCGCAGGAAAGGCTCCACGCAAATGGCATATAACTGACCGGACATGGGGCATCCCTGACGCACCCCCCTCCCGAAGCGAAGGGGCGCCGTCAAGGACCCGTTAACTTTAATCAGACACTCCGCGGCGGTGTACAGAAGTCGGATCCGGGCGACGAAATGCGTCCCGAACCCGAATGCGCGCAGAGTCCCGAAGAGATACTCGTGATCCACCCTGTCGAACGCCTTCTCCTGATCCAGGGAAAGGAAGGCGACCGACAGACCAGCCCTCTGGGAGTGGTGGACCAGGTCCCGGACCAGATGGATGTTATCGTGGATGGTCCGGCCCGGGACCGTGTAGGACTGGTCGGGGTGGATCATGTGGGCCAGCACGGTGCCAAGGCGAGCAGACATGGCCCTGGCAAAGATTTTATAGTCCGTGCTGAGGAGGGAGACCGGGCGCCAGTTCTTAAGGAGGCGGAGATCGCCCTTCTTAGGCAGCAGGACAATGACCGCCCTGCGCCAAGAGAGGGGCATCTCCCCGGTCGCCAAACTTTCCCCCAGGACCCGCGCGTAGTCGCCCCCCAAGACGTCCCAGAACGCCCTGTGGAACTCCACGGTCAGCCCGTCCAGCCCCGGGGACTTTCCCCTAGAGAGCTGGCGGAGGGCGCCGGTCAGCTCCGCCAGACTTAGCGGAGCGTCCAATTTTTCGGCGCCCTCCGGGCCAACCTTCGTCAGGTCCTCCCACAAAACTCTGCGCGCATCCTCGCTGGACGGATCCGGAGAGAACAGAGCCCCGTAATAGGCGCGGGTCTCCGCGTTGATTCCCTCCGGATCCGAGACCAGAGATCCGTCGTCGGCCAGCAGCCCCAAGAGCTGCTTACGGACCCCCCGTCTTTTTTCCAGCGAGTAGA
This sequence comes from Somniosus microcephalus, assembly GCF_052327205.1. Classification (NCBI taxonomy): domain Eukaryota; kingdom Metazoa; phylum Chordata; class Chondrichthyes; order Squaliformes; family Somniosidae; genus Somniosus; species Somniosus microcephalus. The sequence goes on from NC_140998.1 coordinate 142,333,763, forward strand.
AGAAGGGGGAGCCGCGGTCCAGGTCCCGCAGGAGCTGGATCCGCGACCTCACGTACGCGCCTCGGGACCCGACGAGCTGCAGGTCCTTCAGCGCGCCCTTCTTCTCTTCGTACACCTTCCGCAGGGCCGGGTCCTCGACGACCTGACCGAGACGGGACTCCAGGTCGAGCACCTCCTTCTCCAACCGCCCGACCCGGGCCTCCCGCCTCTTGGTCGACCCCTTCGCGTACTCCTGACAGAAGAGACGGATGTGAGCCTTGCCCACATCCCACCATAGCCTCAAGGAGGGGAAGCCCCCCTGCTTCCTTCTCCAGTCGGCCCAGAATCGACGAAACGAATCCCGGAACCGTGCGTCCTCCAGCAGCAGGTTGTTAAAATGCCAGTACACGGACCCCCCCCGCGTGCGCAGCGGAGCGAGCTCCGCCCACACCAGGTGGTGGTCCGTGCACGGCACCGGCCGCATGGAAGCTGCCGGAACGCAGGAGACGAACGCCCGGGAAATGTAGAGGCGGTCGATTCTGGACCTTCCTCCCCCAGACCTCACGCTAGTGAAGGCGCTGGAGTCGGGGTGGAGATTTCGCCAGACGTCCACCAAGTCGAAGGACCCAACCAGGTCCCTCAACTTCTCCATCGCCGCCGGGCTTCGCGGGGGACCCGAACGGTCCCTCGCCTCGAGGGTGCAGTTAAAATCCCCCCCGAGGATGACGCACTCGCCCACGTCGATGGAGCCCAAGAGAGCGGACACTTCTTCGAAGAAGCGCACTTGCTGCGCACTGGTCTGAGGGGCGTACACGTTCACTAGATGGAGCGGCACGCCCCCCAGGCGAACAGTGACATGGAGCAAGCGGCCCGGCACGTGCTCCTTGACCCCCAAGATCGCCGGCTGAAAATGCGGGGCCAGCAAGATAGCCACCCCGCTGGAATTGTTGGAGAGGTGACTCATGCTGACCCCTCCTTGCCACTCCAGGAGCCACGTGGCTTCGTCTCCCGGAACGGTGTGGGTTTCTTGCAGGAAGCACACCGCATACTTCCCGTCCCGAAGGACCGAGAAGTTATTGAATCTGCGGCGCGCCTCCCTGCTGCCGTTGATGTTGAGGCTGGCTATGGTTATCTTCATGTCAGAAGCATAGTGCAACCTCTACCTACACCTAACGGGGCGAGGAAGCGCAGCCGCTGGTCAGCCGCCACTTCCTCAGCAGCCCAGTGAGAAACGTTGTGAGCCGACGCAGCTCGAGCGGGTTCACACCCTCATCCGCGCCCAAGATCTTAACGGCGGCGCGGACGGAATCGATGAGCAGCGCCAGCTCCGACCACCTGTCGAGGGCCAGCCGGACCTTATTGCGCTGACCCAGGCACGTGGCCATAAAATCCCGGAGTTCCCTTACGGAAATGAGGGGAGACTCGGCAAGGGGCACGAGGTCATCCATCGCCACGTCGGCGCTGGAGTCCGAATCATCCTCCGTGCCCATCACCGAGTCCCCATCCTCCTCCAGGGGGTCGTCACCAGCGGCCGACCCGTCCGCCGCGCAGTGCGAAGCGAACGACTCGGCCGCGCCAGCCAGCCCCGCCTCCGCCCGGATCCCACCCCCAGGATCGGCGGCAGAGGATTTCTCCCTGGGCTCCTCTAGGGGTGCCGGGCCAGAAGACGGCGGCGGTTCAGAGCTCCCCTCCGCCTCAGACGCCGGAACGACCGGAGAAACCGGGGAGAGAACAATTTCCAGCTCCTCCAGTACGTCCGGCACCAGAGACGCAGCCAGGGGGCCATCCTCCTCCCCGCCACCAACCTCCGACCCAGCGGACGGGGGGTTTTGAATTAAAAGCTCCACCAGGACGAGCATCCCCTGGGAGACGTCCGGGTCACATTGGGCGAGCTCATTATCCTCGAGCTCGCCCGACCCAGCCCCCAGGCTGCCCGACCCGGCGAGGGGTAACGACACCGATAAAAGGTCAACTTCAATTACTGCCGCGGGTTGTTCCGCAACCCCCCCCACGGGCAGGGTCTCATCCCCATCCCCGGGAGGCACGTGCTGGACAGACACATCTGCCTCAGCCTCCCGAGGGACAGGCGACCCCTGCCGATCGCTGGTGATGACGACAGCGCTGGGGGGGCGGGGGGGCGCAGTACCCGCGGCGGGCGACGACTCCCCCTGCTCGGAGGGACCTTCCTCCTCCCGGTCCTCCTCCTCATCCAGGGGGTCGCGCCTTCTTTTTAGCACGGAGGGAGCGAGGGAGACCTCCATGTCTGCAAAGGCCTCCTCCTCGACTCCCTCCGGCGGAGCAGGTTTGTCGGGTTCCTCGGGCCCGAGCCCGGCCGCAGGTATTGGCATTACCGCTGCGGCGGTTGCGGCCACAGGCTCGGGCACGGGGCCCCTCCCGCTCACATCTGCCCTGATCAACTCCGCGAGGAGCGCGGGTGTAAGGGGCTCAAGGGGCAAGGGCTCACCATCCACGGGCGGACCTGCCCTAAGGTGCTTCTTTTTTCCCCGCGCCTTCTTTCCGGCTAGACACGCTCCCTCCCCCCCGCCGGAGGCCTTGGTGGCATCGGCCCCCGACGTCAACCGCGCATCAGACGTACTTGACGCGCGGGCAGATCCGGGGGGAAGGGCGGCGGCGGCGGCGCCAGCCTCGGCCGCACGAGACGGTCCGGCGGCCTTGGAGGCAGGGCAGTTCCTCCTGATGTGCCCCACCTCCCTGCAGGCATGGCACCTCACACCGTCCGACGTCCAAAAGGCGCGGTAGGCGGTCCCCTCGTGGAGGACGACGAACGCCCCTTCAGTGTCCTCCTCCCGCGCCAGCTGGATAAACAGCTGGCGCCGGAAGGAGAAGACGTGGCGAAGGCTGGCCTCCCGGAAGCCGAGCGGGATGGGCGTGATCCCCGACCTCACCTCCCCAAGTTGTCGCAAATGGGGAAGGAGGAGCTCACCAGGAACATAGGGCGGGACGTTGGAAATAATGATCCTCTGCGCGGTGGCCTCGAGAGGATCCACCGGCAGGAAAGTCCCGCCCACGGTGAGCCCCTTGGCGACAGCCAGGGACACCGCCCGCTCTGACCCCAGGAAGAACACAGCCTTCCCATACATTTTCGAGGCCGCGACGATGGCTGAGGGGCCGACAACCCCAGCCATGGCCTTGACGCAGGCCTCGATGGTCATAGTGGGGTGAGTGTAGCTCTTCACCCCAAGCTTTTTTGTTATTAATCGAAAAGGTGACGGGGCAGCAGGAACAGCGGGAGCAGCTGTGGCTGTGGCTACCACTCTCGCATAGGTCCCGGCTGGCCCCGCCACCGGCGAAGATGCAGTCGCCATTCTGGGGTGCTTTTTTTAAGGGCTACACTCACCCCAAGTCACAGGCCTGAAGGTGTTAATGGCCTCGGTGTATATATATATTTTTTTGTCCTCTATTGAGCAGAGGGAGCTGATTAAAATGAGGACACACCTCTCTCCTTATTGATTTAAATTGGGAGAGGAGCCCTCGCCCCTCTGCTTCAATTGGCAATTAATAAAATAGATGAAACTAAGGTGCCTTAGAAAGACAGGCAGAGAGAGACAAAGAGAGAGAGAGAGAGAGGTGGGGGGGGTGGGAAGGAGGGAGGCCGCAAAGGGCAGTGTTGCCACTCAGGATGGTGGGTGGGTGTAGGCAGGGTTGCACTCTCCGATGGAAAAAGTCTTTGGTGATGGTGGTCTTCTGGCAGGGGGAGAAGACGTCTTCACCTGGAAAAGCTGGAGAAGCCCAAGCTTAGTCCTGCAACAGGTCTTAACGAGGTAATTAAATTAAATTAAGGACTTCACCTTGGGCAGCTCCAAGCTCTCCCAGGGCAGGCAATAGAAGGGATGCTAATTAGTGGTGTGTGTGGCCTAGCTTTTAACAAGAGCACACACACTACACCCCTTGATGATCCGGCCTTGCTTCTTCTTTTCTCCCCCCACCTAAAATACAAAGTCTTGGGAGAGTGCCCCAAATAACACCCACCTGTAGATGTTCCGGATGAAGTTTTCTTCCCTCCTTTCAAGCAGTTGGTTTCTCTCCCCTCTCTCCCTCTCCTGAAGTGGAGGCCAAATTGGGGAGGCAGTGATAGAAAGGCCTCTCCCCTGGTTGATGTTGATGTAGGCCTCCTTTCTCCTTCTCCTCCTCTGTCCTCTCTCTCCAGGCACCTCAGTTGATGTAATGATGGTGGAGTTGGTGGTGGTGGTCCAACGTTCTCCTCCTCTTCCTGGTCAGGGGACCACCACTTTAATCCACTCTCCAAAGTCTGGCAGCTCCCTCTACTCGTGCTTGCAGCTGAACAGAGGGTAACTTAAGACTGAAGTACAGAAGCCTGCTATGGCTTTATATACAGGTGTGGTCACTGCCGGTACTGCAGTATAAAATCAGTTCTTCTCTTAAAGGTACATACACAACAATTCCTCCCCTTTTAGATAAACAGTACATAACATTCATTTAACAACTAAACAATAACTAATTACAATTACAATTTTCTCTGTACTATATACATCAACTGAAATAATCATTTATAAGTTCAGTCTTTGAGGAGGCTTCCTGATCCTGACTGGATAGCGCCTTTCTCGAGTATCCTGTTCTTGCGGCGGAGTCGATTCTGGCTCATTGTCATTGGTTGGTTCGTCAGCTTCCAATACCACTGCTTCTGAGGTAGACGCAATCTGTACTTCGGGTTCATTACCAGGTGCACATGCTTGTGGTATGGGTTTGGCTTGTTCCTGTGACTCTAGAATCTGGTCAGCATGGCGTCTCACGATGCTCTCTCCAACGTCCACTGTGTACATTAGTGGTCCCTGCTGTGTGCATATCGTTCCTGGCTGCCATTTTTCTGTTCGGTAGTCGCGGGCCAAGACTGGTTGCCCTATCTTGAAGCTCCTGGTTGGCTTCTCATTGATGTGCTGGAATTGCTTATCCTCAACATCTCGTCTTATGTTTGGTTTGAGCAAATCCAGGCGACATCTTAGCCTTCGGTTGAAGAACATTATGGCTGGAGCTTGGTTGGTGACTGCATGTGTCGCATTCCGGTAAGCAAACAAGAAATTATCCACCTTGTGTTGTAGTGGTATGTCGTCGTTATACATCACCTTTATTGCCTTTTTAAAGGTCTGAACAAACATCTCAGCCAATCCATTTGTGGCTGGATGATATGGGGCAGATGTGTAATGCTTTACCCCATTATTCCTCAGAAACCTCCGGAAATCCTCGGACACAAACTATGGCCCATTGTCGGAGCAAATCTGTTCTGGCAAGCCATTCCTGGCAAAGATGGTCCGTAGGACTGCAATAGTTTTCTCCGTGGTGGTGGAGGACATTTTGATGACCTCTGGCCATTTCAAATGGGCATCCACGGCGATTAGAAACATTGAGTCCATAAATGGACCAGCAAAATCAATGTGTACCCGTTGCCATGGAGATGAGGGCCACTCCCATGGATGTAGCGGGGCCTGTGGTGGAGCGTTTTGGACCCTCTGGCATCCTGTGCATCTCTTGGTCATATCCTCGATTTCTTTATCGATTCCCGGCCACCACACAAACGCCCTGGCTAGGCTCTTCATTTTTACCCCTCCCAGATGACCCTCATGAAGCTCATTGAGCGCTCTATCTCTCAACTTGGGTGGAATTACCACTCGGGATCCACACATCAAGGTCCCCCGGCACACTGACAGCTGTTCTCTCTTTGGCGAGAATGCTGGCAACAGTGAGTCGCCATGTGCTGGCCATCCCTTCACCGTCAAATCATAGACCCGAGAGAGTGTCGGGTCATTTCGGGTTTCCTTCTCTATACTTGAGTTTGTAACAGGTAGACATTCGACTATGGTCGAATGGAATATCTCAACAGGGTCCACTGCAGGTGCTTCCTCTACCGTAGGCAACGGTAGGCGCGACAGCCCATCAGCGTTTCCATGCTGTTTCGTACCCATTTGCGTCCCGTGGGAAGTCTCTGGGTACAGGTGCACAATGTAGTCTGTCCCTGTTTACAATACATTGCGGATGCCTTAATTTTATCATCATTGGCAGAGTCATTCGTGCAGTTCCCTCGGTTTATATTAAAATTGTCCCCATCCGCAAGAAAATTCAGTGCACCCATGCTGTTTGGAGCAGCGATTGATGCATTGTCCCTCTGTCGCTGTTAAGGTTATGTCCATTATGACAAGAGCGGTGATGACAACTTGCAGTGTGAAGCGTGAATCCATTTTGTCTTTGCTTCGACCTTCACTGCGGTATGCGTGGTTAACAGTACTTGATAGGGTCCCTTCCACCTGAGTTCTAATCCTTTTCGGTAGACGTTCTTTACGAAAACATAATCACCCGGTTTGATTCGATGACAGGCGTCCTCTGGTGTTGGTTTAGTAACAGCTGTTACCTGTTGATGAGACAACTTTAAAGCAGAGGTTAGTGACATACAATAAGACATCATCTGATTGTCCATTACATGAATATCTATTTGTCTGTCGTCTTGGATGGGAGCCGAGAACGGGGTTCTTAAAAGTTTTCCGAAGATAATTTCTGCTGGTGCTAATCCTGTCTTTCATTGGTAATACTTCTGGTCATTTTAATTTGGTTTCTACACAAAGTTTGGCCAATTTTAGTTTTAAGGCTCCATTAGCCCTTTCCACTAGTCCTGCTGATTGTGGATAGAGCGGGCAATGTAAATGCTGTCTAATATTGAGAACATTGCAAAGTTCAGCATTAATTTCTGCAACAAAATGTGGTCCGTTGTCGGAACTCAATTGTATTGGCACTCCGAACCTTGGCACGATATCCTTCAGTATTATTTTGCACACGGTCTTTGCGGTATTGTTCCTTGTTGGGAAGGCTTCTATCCATTTACTAAATATATCAATGATAACTAGTACATATTTATATCCATAAGCTGATTCTAATTGTACAAAATCTAACTGTAGTATTTGAAAAGGGACTGTCTGGGATAGGAGTTATTGCTGTTACTGTTGGTATGGCTTTTCCTGGGTTGTGTTGCTGACATATCAGACAGTGATCAATTGTCTGCTGTGCCACTTTTTCCCAATTTGGGTTGTACCAAGAATTTTCCAATTTGGAGCAACTATCCTTCCCTTTGGGTCGGCATATAGTTGTGTCAAAGGACCCTTTTTACAATTTTCTTATATCCACTTTTGTTTTCATTTTCAGGAGCGTCCTCCTGGTGCTTTTGTATATCTTCCAACGATGGCGTACAAGAGGGATACTTCCCTCCCTCCTTTTGTTCCAACTGGGGCATTTGCTTTTGGTCCTCATACATAGCGGCATATTTTGCTGCTTCATCTGCCAATCTATTCCCCTCGGCAACCTGTGTATGTAACCGTGTGTGTGCCTGGCATTTTACTATGGCTAATTCCCCAGGTAGTATTACTGCCTGTGTCAATCTTTCTACCTGTACTTGGTTCAATATTGCGTATCCTATCTGTCCTTCACCTGTCTATGCTGACCAATGATTTGGAAGTTTACCTGATTCTACCACATTTGGTGATTCTATAATTGCGTATCCTATCTGTCCTTCACCTGTATCTGATCTAGAGGCTGATCCATCCACAAAGTACTCATGGTCTGGGGTATTCAAAGGCACGTCCTTTAAATCAGGTCTGATTATTGTTTGGGTCTCAATTTTTGTTACACAGTCATGTATTGGTTCACCTACATGTTCTGTGGGTTAATCTCATATCTACTTATCCTTGCCGACGTCATGTGCTGTGTGGATAATTTGTTCAGTAATCGGTAGTAGTCACATACAACCTAAACAGTCTATCATACATTGGTCTTAGTATAGTTAGGGGCCTCGTATGTTTAGTGATTTCTGGTATCCATCTGTCCTGCAGAAATTTATTAATCCTAAAAATGCTCGTATTCCTCTTTTAGTAGTAGGTTCCGGATGTTGGGATATTTGGGTCCTTTCTGAGAGCAGGACTTTTTCATCTGGTGTCAGAATGTGCCCTAAGTATGTTACATGCTTTTTGCAAAATTGAATCTTTGCTTTTGATACTACATACCCTTCCCTTGACAAATGGTTCAAAATGAATTTTGTATCTATTTGACAATCCATCGCTGCTGCCGGGACTGAACTGAAGCCAATAATCCCCCCAATCTCACCAACATTTGAGTGATAATTTCATCATCCTCTGATGCTTCATCGTATGGCAGTTGTTCAAAAGCTTGTTTCGTAATTAACATATCCTGCTCTACTTTATCCACAGCTGCCGTCGCGTCTTTAGCCGATTTCTCAGCCATCGGGTACATTCTCATTTCGTAATTCATTGCACATTGCACATTAGTTGACACACACACGCACCATGCAACTTCAATCACAACTTCTAGCCGCAGTCATGATCGCGAGAGAGAAAGAGAGAGAGTGAGAGAGAGAGAGCGCGTAGCCTGTGACCTCGAAGAGGGAAGCACAGGCTTTTAAAGGGACAGCACACTGAAGATGAATGAGCACACACTCAGCAGGTTTTTTATTATTCTTAACTACATCTTACACTCTCAATCACTTTCCTTTAATTACCATTCATATCTCATTCATGAGTCCTGGAGAAACTTTACTGTCCAGTACAATATTTAAGATAGAAAACATAGATTAAACGGTCTCACTTGATCCAAGTTATTAACACTTTTTTATTTATCATTATTTTAGAGGATATTTTATTTTCCCAAAAGTAACCCAATATATAGTGCCTGAGTCCATTTCGTCATTTCAAAATTATCCCAAAATCCAAACAGCAGTATTATTGGACCAGCAGGTTTTGTCAATGTTCAATTTCATTTCTATCAATTTATCCTCCATTTCCAATTTCAGAAACAAGTAATTCTCAGGCTAGGTGGCTTACACAGTGTTCCAACATCAGAGACAGAAGTGCTGCAATTAGTTTACAAGGTAACTTCCATATAACAAAAGAAAGAAGAGACTCCATTGTGACTCTGCTTAGAGCCCAAGGTTAAGTTATCAAATCATAAATTCCTTCTGTCACTGGGGAAATATTAACTTAAAATTAAGAAACTTAAATTATTTAACGTCCAATATCTTTAAACTTCATAGTAAAGTTGGGTTAACTCCTTTGCAGGATTCTAAGAAGGTGGAGCAAAACATTATCAAATGCACATCATTACGTTACTTAACGTAAACTTTAAAAAAAACTTTCCCGATTGAAAAAGACAGTTGTGTTTTCACACTTTAACCAAACATGAACACGGAGGTAATATGGACAAAGACGGGATTGAGCAAAATTCACAAGCTAAGTATTATTCAATGCGGTCTACACAAATTCACACCAACCAGAATTTCATCGTGGCCACAATGAAAGTCTGGTCTTAATAGGTTAATTAACCTCAAAACTCCAATTTATTCCAGATTTTGTAAACATTCAAATTAATTTTCTTCCAAGCACATTGGCAACTGTAACTTTAAGGCAGAAGCCCATCTTTTGTAAAACTATGAACAGACAAACAAAACAAAATAGCACACTCTTGCAGAAAACAGTAAATTACGTCATATTAATTTTCTTATTGTCCTTTCTTCAGATGTCTTTCCAAAATACTGTAAAAACATTGAGTATAACTGGAGAAAATTAGTCTTTCACAAAACAAATCAAATCAAACTGCTTTAGAAGATTTCACCATAGCAACTGCGACTCCAAGGTTAAATCTTAGACTGAAACTTAATCTTTTGAAAAACAAACTTTTGTTGTTCCTCTCAGTTTTTACACACCATCACTTTTAAATTGTAGTTCAAAGATTTTTTCTCTTGGGGCACAATCTTATTCGCACATTCTTAAAACTTCCAAAATCAAATCAAAATGCTTTTGACACAGAGAAGTGGGTGGAGCTAAAACACACATAACAGAATCTTTCTTTTAAAGACAGACTTTTCAGACAAAAGAAATACTGTAACTTCCTAAACATTCATAGTCAGAAAAACAGTCACACTTTAACACACATTCTCACACAAACTGAAATTCCAGCATTTTTTTTTTAGGATCCTTTCACTCAGCAAATCTTGTGTTTTATTTGTCTCGGCACAGATGTTAATAACTTCCATGTCGGTAAAACTTTAAGTTTATCTTTTTTCCCCTTTTTTCTTATTTTGTTCAATTATTATATTTCCTGCCCCCATTTTCCCCACTCTTATTTTTTCCTACCCCCATTTTCCCACTCTTAGTACATACTTGATTTTTTTCCAATTTGTGTACGTACTTACGAACCGGTTTAATGCGCTTAACCCCCTCCCCACTTTATGGGACTTTCACCCAAAGGAATATAACCTCTGTTTTCCCCACTTTATGGGACTTTCACCCAAAGGAATATAACCTCTATAACACACTTTATGGGACTTTCACCCAAAGGAATATAACCTCTGTTTTCCCCACTTTATGGGACTTTCACCCAAAGGAATATAACCTCTGTTTTCTAACACTTTATGGGACTCGAACCCAAAGGACTTGAACCTAACACTTTATGGGACTCGAACCCAAAAGACTTGAACCTATTTATGGGACTTGAACCCAAAGGACTTGAACCTAACACTTCTGACTTTGAGAAAGTGTGTTATCCCGAATTCTTACCTAAAGATTCCGTCGGCACAAGGCCAGGATCACAGCGAATGTGGCAAGTCACTTTGTAACAGACAGAGCAAAAAGGTAAAAACCTTACCTGTGGCCACTTAGTTGCTCAGTCGTCCGAAAGCGACTCGTCAGCCTAGACCGCTGTGATTTGGACCGAAGTGCTTTGGAATCCCATCCTCGTTGCCAGAATTGTTAACCCCTCGCTTCTGTGAGGAGGATCTACCCCTAACTTGGGGTCAGGGTTCGCTGCTTTAGGAGACTAAACACGCCGGTCAGTCTATCACTTTCTCAGTAATACACAAAGTCAGAAACTGTAAAATAAGTAAAGTTTTATTAAGGTACCTGGACTTCACTCTGAGAAACCCAATTGTGTTTGCACACAAGTATGCCTCCCAAAGAGTGAGCCCCTAGACTCACTGGGCTACAATATTTATACATTTTCATAAATTGCAAGTCATCATGAGAATACAGAAAACTAGGCGATCACACGCTGCACAAGTCATTTGTTTCTTTTTACAGAGCTCTGTTTAAAATTCACTTTTAACTTTCAACAAAATTCGACCATGAGACTGTCTCCATCAGTTATCTAAACATTCTGTTCTTGTCCTTTCTTATCTATTTGTACTGCATTCCCACAGTCCTGCATCAGTTTTTACATTTAAACTATTCACTGCATGTCAAGTAGTCCATCATGCCTTGCGAATCATTGGTACAGCAGTATTGGATTAACATCTAGCTTAACATTTGTACTCTATGTTGTACTGATGTGCCCCTAGAAAAAGTGACCATCTTTGCAGCCGTTGCGCCGTCATCACCGGAACACCCTTCTTTGGGTTAAAAATGGAGACCAGGGGCTGATGATCAGTCAGTAGGGTGAATTTCTGCCCGTGCAGATAGTGATTGAACTTCTTCACCCCCCACACCAGGCTGAGGGCCTCCCTGTCAATCTGGGCATAGTTACGCTCGGCTGAGGTTAACGAGCACGACGCAAAGGCTATTGGCCTCTCTGAACCGTCAAGGAATTTGTGTGACAGCACCACTCCAATGCCGTAGGGAGACGCATCACATGCCAACCGAATTGGTAGTGTTGGATTGTAGTGGGCCAATACTTCTTTTGAAGTGATTAGGCATTTACATTTCTGAAAGGCACGCTTACACTCATCACTCCATTTCCATGTTACTCCAGTTTGCAGTAGGGCGTTCAGTGGGTGCAGAATTGTAGATAAATTCGGCAAGAACTTATGGTAGTAGTTCACCAACCCAAGAAACGACCTCAGTTGCGACACATTTTCCGGTGCTGGAGCCTTGACTACAGCCTCAATCTTGTCTGGGGACTTATGCAACTCTTCCTCATCAATCATGTGGCCACAATACGAGATTTGTCTCCTGAAGAACTCGCATTTGGGGCGGTAGGCTCGTAGCCCATATTCCTGTAATCTAGTGAGCACCTGCTCCAGGTTAGCAAGGTGTTCACTGTCATTTTCGCCCGTAACCAGGATGTCGTCCAAATAACACTGGGTCCCCGGGATCCCTTGCAGGACTTGTTCCATCGCCCTCTGCCAAATAGCCGGGGCTGATGCTACCCCGAATACCAGTCGATTGTACTGGTAAAGGCCTTTGTGAGTGTTTATCGTGAGGTATTTCCTAGATGCTTCTTCCACCTCCATTTGTAGATACGCTTGGGCCAGATCAATCTTCGTAAAGCGTTTCCCTCCAGATAGTGAGGCGAAAATATCTTCTATCCGTGGAAGTGGATATTGTACTGTGTGCAGGACTGGGTTCACAGTAACCTTGAAGTCCCCACAGATGCGAACCTTCTTCGGCTCCCCAGGCGTGCTGCTCAATGATTTCTTCATTACAGGAACGATGGGTGTAGCCCACTCGCTCCAGTCCACCTTGGACAGCACACCCGAATGCTCCAGACTCTCCAGCTCTGCTTCAACGGCTGGGCGGATCGCGCACGGTACCGGTCTGGCCGTAAAAATTTTGGGTTTGCGTTATCTTCGATTTTTATCGTTGCCGTTACTCCTTTTAGAGTCCCAAGTCCTTGTTGGAACACCTCTTTCGCGTCAGTTAGAATTTTTGACAATCGTCCAGGTGTGACATCATCATCCTTTTTGTCAGTCACAGTTAGCGCCTGAATGGAATGCCAATTGATGCGCTATCAATTACTCATAAAAGACTGAGAGTTAGAAGAGTAACCAAAGGCTTTTATTAACAACAGAATGGAGGTCTGCCTCGCGTGGTCGACCGGTCCATGATACTAAGGGCTGGGGAGCAGTCACCTTTATACTAGGACCTGTGGGAGGAGTCAGCCGAGGCATGTCCAGGCATGTACACAGTGGAATACAAACAGGACAAACAGGAATACAAACAGTGGTTTACCACATTCACCCCTTGTTTAAAATTGAGTCCGGCGGGGTGAAGTGTATTAAAAGTTAGTGTATTGGAGTCTCTCCGGAGGTCTTGTCTGCCGCTGTGATCTGCGTGGCGACGGCAGGGGTAGTGAAGTTTCCGGCGTCGAGTCCAGCGTAGGCTGTGGCACAGGCGTGTCGTCCTCGTAGATGTCGAGCGGGTCGCGGGGCCCAGGCCTGCCGTCTGCTGGGGCTGGATATCGGATCGTGGGGGGGGGGTGGTAGTGGGTAGTGGGTTACTGCGGCCCCCGAGGGTGCAAGGTCTCTTATGGAGACTGTGTCCTCCCGCCCGTCCGGGTATGCGATGTAAGCATACTGGGGGTTGGCGTGGAGGAGGTCGACCCTCTCGACCAGGGGGTCCGTTTTATGGGTCCTCACGTGTCTTCTCAGTAGGACCGGCCCTGGGGACGTCAGCCATGGCGGTAGCGATGTCCCCGATGTGGACTTCCTTGGGAAGACAAACATTTTCTCATGAGGGGTGGCGTTAGTGGCAGTGCAGAGCAGTGACCGAATAGAGTGGAGCGCATCGGGGAGCACATCCTGCCAGCGGGAGGTTGGAAGGCCCCTAGACTTTAAGGCCAGCAGGACGGCCTTCCAAACTGTTGCATTTTCTCTTTCCACCTGTCCGTTCCCCCGGGGGTTGTAACTGGTGGTCCTGCTTGTGGCAATACCCCTAGTTAGCAGGTACTGACGGAGTTCGTCGCTCATAAACGATGAGCCCCGGTCGCTATGGATATAGCTGGGGAAGCCGAACAGGGTGAAGAGGTTGTTCAGACATTTAATGACCGTGGCACTGGTCATGTCCGGGCAGGGGAAGGCGAACGGGAAACGGGAGTACTCATCAATAATATTGAGGAAGTACACATTGCGGTCGGAGGAGGGGAGAGGCCCTTTAAAATCGACGCTCAGGCGCTCGAAGGGGCGAGTGGCTTTTATCAGGTGGGCCCTGTCTGGTCTATAAAAGTGCGGTTTGCACTCAGCGCAGACTTGGCAGTTCCTGGTCATGGTCCTGACCTCCTCAATAGAGTAAGGCAGGTTGCGGGCCTTGATGAAGTGGAAGAACCTGGTGACCCCCGGGTGGCAGAGGTCATTGTGGAGGGCCCGCAGTCTATCGATCTGCTCGCTGGCGCAGGTGCCACGCGATAGCGCATCCGGGGGTTCATTTAGCTTCCCGGGCCGGTACAAGATCTCGTAGTTGTAGGTGGAAAGTTCGATTCTCCACCTCAAGATCTTGTCATTTTTGATTTTGCCCCTCTGCTTGTTGTTAAACATAAAAGCAACTGAACGCTGGTCAGTGAGCAGGGTAAATCGTTTTCCGGCCAGGTAGTGCCTCCAATGACGCACAGCCTCCACAATCGCCTGGGCCTCCTTCTCAACAGCGGAGTGTCTGGTCTCCGGGCCTTGGAGGGTTCGTGAAAAGAAGGCCACAGGTCTCCCCGCCTGATTGAGGGTAGCGGCCAGGGCAAAGTCAGACGCGTCGCTTTCCACCTGGAAGGGGATGGATTCGTCCACTGCGTGCATGGTGGCTTTGACAATGTCCTCCTTGATACGGTGGAAGGCTAAGCGGGCCTCTGCCGTCAAGGGAAAAGAGGTGGACTTGATCAGCGGACGGGCCTTGTCCGCATAGTAGGGGACCCACTGGGCGTAATAGGAGAAAAACCCTAGGCACCTCTTCAGGGCCTTGAGGCAGTGGGGCAGTGGAAGTTCCATAAGGGGACGCATCCGGTCGGGGTCGGGGCCGATGACTCCGTGTTCCACAACACAGCCAAGGATGGCGAGGCGGTTTGTGCGGAATATGCACTTCTCCTTGTTATATGTCAGGTTTAGGAGTTGGGCGGTGCGGAGGAATTTTTCGAGGTTTGCGTCATGGTCCTGCAAGTCACGGCCGCAGATGGTCACATTGTCCAGATATGGGAAAGTGGCCTGCAACGCATTTTGATCTACCATCCGGTCCATCTCCCTTTGGAAGACGGAGACCCCGTTGGTGACGCCAAAGGGAACCCTAAGGAAGTGATAGAGGCGGCCGTTTGCCTCAAAGGCAGTGTACTGGCGGTCCTCAGGGCGGATGGGGAGCTGGTGGTACGCTGATTTCAGGTCAATGGTCGAGAAGACGCGGTACTGCGCGATCTGGTTGACCATATCAGCTATACGGGGGAGTGGGTAGGCGTCCAGCAGGGTGTAGCGATTTATTGTCTGGCTGTAGTCGATGACCAGGCGCTGCTTCTCGCGGTCTTAACGACCACAACCTGGGCTCGCCAGGGGCTGGTGCTGCCCTCAATAATCCCTTCTTTCAGGAGCCGCTCCACTTCGGTTTTAATGAAAACCCTGTCCCCGGCACTGTATCGCCTGCTCTTTGTGGCGATGGGCTTACAGTCAGGGGTGAGGTTAGCAAACAGTTGGGGGGGGATGACTCTGAGTGTGGAGAGGTTGCACCTGGTGCGCGGCGGGCAGTTTGGAAGCTGCTGGCTGCGGACTGTGAGTGGGGGTAGGGGTCCACCGTACGCCATCGTAACACTTTTAAGGTGGCACTGAAAATCTAACCCCAGCAGGACGGCAGCACAGAGGTCAGGCAGGACCAGAAGTTTAAAATGATCGTACACGGTCCCGTCTACTACGAGTGTCACCACGCAGTAGCCGCCGATGTCCGCCGACTGGGACTCGGAGGCCATAGAAATCCGCTGTTGCGCAGGCAGGACTGGGAGAGAGCAACGCCGCACCGTGTCAGGGTGGATGAAGCTCTCCGTGCTCCCAGAGTCAAAAAGGCAGATTGTATCGTGACCATTTACCTTAATGTCCATTGTGGAACTGGCCAGTTGGTGCGGTCTCGCTTGGTCCAGTGTAACGGATGCCAGCGTAGGGGTCGGTGTGTCGCTGCGGGTATCAGATGAGGCGGTGTCGGGGGCCTGCTGCGTCCCGGCTGTCGTCCAAGATGGCGGCGTCCATGATCCCCATGTGGCTGGAGGCGTCCAAAATGGCTGCTGTACCGGTGATTCGCACATGGCCGGGGAGGTCCAAGATGGCGGCCCGCATGGCCCACACGCGGCGCTGCTGGGGTTCGGGGTGGCTTTGGCCCTGCAGACGCTAGCGTAGTGTCCCTTCTTCCCGCAGCCCGAGCAGATTGCGTTTTTCGCCGGGCAGCGCGCTCTGGGGTGTTTTGCCTGGCCACAGAAGTAGCATTTCTGGCCTTGGGGCACTGCTGTCTGGCCTTGGGACACTGCTGCGGTAGTTGGGCCATTGTTGGGGTGTGGCTGGGGTGGCACGGTGCTATGAGGCGGTCCTACCGTGTCCCAGGCTGTCATTCCCCGCGGCGTCCATGGTGCAGAGGAGTAGGCATCCATGCCCTGGTAGGCTGCATCCAACGATAGTGCGAGTTCAGAGGCCTTGTTGAGGTCGAGGTTACTCTGCTCCAACAGTCGCTGTCGGGTGTAATTGGATCTGTGGCCCGCTACAAAAGCGTCCCGGATAAGTTCCTCTGTGTACACGGCGGCCTTTACATCCTTACAACCACAGGCCCGGCCAAGCACAGACAGTGCCTGAAGGTATTCCACGGTCGATTCCCCAGGTTGTTGTTTACGACTCCCCAGGAGGTGCCTGGCGTACACTTCGTTCACTGGGCGCGTGTACTGGTCCTTGAGGAGCTTGATAGCGTCCACGTACGAGGTCGCGTCTTGGATGACCGAGTACACTCGGTGGTTCACTTTGGAGGTCAGGACATCCAGTTTGTCCTCGTCCGATTTGATTGCTTCGGAGGCGGTCAGGAATTTTTTGAAACACTTAAGCCAGTGAGTAAACTTGGTGGATGAGTCCGCCTCCCAATGATCTAAGTCCAGGCATGCTGGTGTGAGGATCTTCTCCATTATAAAAATGTTGTTAATAAAATTGATGCGCTATCAATTACTCATAAAAGACTGAGAGTTAGAAGAGTAACCAAAGGCTTTTATTAACAACAGAATTGAGGTCTGCCTCGCGTGGTCGACCGGTCCATGATACTAAGGGCTGGGGAGCAGTCACCTTTATACTAGGACCTGTGGGAGGAGTCAGCCGAGGCATGTCCAGGCATGTACACAGTGGAATACAAACAGGACAAACAGGAATACAAACAGTGGTTTACCACACCAATCCAATTGTATTTTTCGGATCCATTCATGTCCCAATAACGGTGGTCCTCCATCTTGTAGTATATATAGATAGAGTTTCTGTGTTTCCTTGCCGTTGTATTTAACTGGCACCCTTATTTTTCCTCTGGGGTAGACTTTTTGCCCGTGTCTGTCTTCAATACAATGGACGTGTCCTTCAAGGGTATGTGTGAGTATAGCCGCTCATAGTCTCATCGATTCATGACAGTTAGGGCTGATCCTGTGTCCAATTCCATCTTTACTTGGGACCCTGCTATCATGAGGGTGACCCAAATGGTTTGGTGATTCTCCTTTGCGATCACGTTGTGTAACTTTAGACAACTTAGTCTCCTGCTCCCGGAGTCATTATCACTCTCCTGATCTTCCGAACTACTGTCTGTCATTTTTTTTACTTTCTTGTACTTTTCCTTAGTAGTTCTTGTAGTGTTGGTTTTCTTTCCCGACCTGCAGACTCTTGCTATGTGTCCCATTTTCCCACATTGCCTGCATACTTTGTCCTTAAACCAGCAATCCTTCTGATCATGGGTTGTTCTGCCGCAGCGATAGCACTTTTCTGCTCCATACGCCATTTCGTTAGCGCTGTATTCTTGTGGTTTCTGTTGTATTTCCGCAGCTCCCCGTGCTGCTGCTTCGTAGGATACTGCCACGCTGAAAGCCTGTTCTAGCGTCAGGTCCTTTTCCGAAAGTAGTCGTTTCTAGGTTCCTTCACTTTGGAGCCCGCAGACAAACTTATCCTGTAAGGTGTCTGCCAGTCCTGCTCCGAACTGGCAGTGCTTCGATAACTTGCATAGTTCCGTAAGATAGTCAGCATTGCTCTCATCTTTGTGCTGGTTTCTTTTATGGAACTTGAATCTTTCTGCTGTCAGCAGCGGTGTAGGGTTTAGGTGTTCCTGTAAGATATTAACAATCTCTTCAAAACTTTCCTCCATTGGTTTAGCTGGGGTAATTATATTCCGCAATATGCCGTACGTTCTCGCGCCCATCAAATTTAATAATACCGACGCCTTCTTTCCATCGGCCACCTCATTTGCCTTGCAGTACGCTTCGATTCTTTCCACATACGTGGTCCAGTCTTCTACCTCGTTGTCAAAAGCAGTGATACTGCCACTCTTCGGCATCTTGGGTGATTTAAAATGGCGCTTCCCGTGCTTTTTCTTCTTCCCCAATGGATTAAAATGGCGCCTCCCGCGCTTTTCCTTCTTCCCCAATGGAATAAAATGGCGCCTCCCACGCTTTTCCTTCTTCCCCTTTCTGCCACGCTGCTCCTAGCGTTCTACAGGGTAATGGCGGCGACCCGTGGCTTCGGCGCGTCTCACTTTTCCTTCCCCTCGTTTTATTTTCTCTACGCTGCCCGGTTCTTGAGCACCGACCATGCCCTGTGCGCTCCACCCTCTCTCTCTTTTCCTCCCGACGACGCTGCATGGCTCCTTTTGCAGAGCCGCTCGATCGAGCTCGAGCCTGCCGCAGTCCGGAAGGGTCAGCGCACTACCTGCTACCAGCACAATTTGCTGGAACACCTTGACTGGGGAGCCAAGCCCAGCTCTCCACAGCCTCCCCTGCAATTCTCCGAACTCCGATGGATCCTTGGGCACATTCCTTGAGTACCCGTCCAGGGATGCTATCCGGTCCAGCAGCCTTACATGTGTTCACTCCGCGTAGAGCGCCCCTTACGTCGGAGGTCGACGGAGTGAGCACCTGGTCTTCCGGGGGTGGCAAGGCTTTGGTAGCCAGCTCCCTGTTGTCCCTGTCAAAGCGAGCGTAGAAGTTGTTAAGCTCCTCCGGAAGGGAGGCATCGCTGACCGGGGGGCTGGTGTTTTTGCTCTTGTAGTCAGTTATAGACTGGATGCCTTGCCACATGCGCCGGGGGTCCGAGTTGTTGTGGAAATGATCCTCTATCCGCAGTGTCTGTTTCCTTTTGGCAGTCCTGATACCCTTTTTTAGGTTGGTCCCAGCTGTTCACATATTTACATATACACATATTTAGTAATTCGTTAGAAAAAGGTGTAGTGCCAGAGGATTGGCGAATAGCTAACATATAATACCTATATTTAAGAAGAAAGAAAGAAAGACTTGCATTTATATAGCACCTTTCATGACCACCGGATGTCTCAAAGCGCTTTACAGCCAATGAAGTACTTTTTGAAGTGTCGTCACTGTTGTAATGTGGTAAACGCGGCAGCCAATTTGCGCTCAGCAAAGTCCCACAAACAGCAATGTGATAATGACCAGATAATCTGTTTTTGTTATGTTGGTTGAGAGATAAATATTGGCCAGGACACCGGGGATAACTCCCTGCTCTTCTTCGAAATAGTGCCATGGGATCTTTTACGTCCACCTGAGAGAGCAGACGGGGCCTCGGTTTAATGTCTCATCCGAAAAACGGCACCTCCTACAGTGCAGCACTCCCTCAGCACTGCACTGGAGGAAGATAGAACATGTCCAGGGAACTATAGGCCAGCCAGCTTAACATTGGTGGTAGGAAAAATAATGGAAACTCTATTAAGGGAGAAAATGGAAGAACATCTAGAAACCAAAAATATAATAATAAATAGTCAGCATGGATTTCAAAAGGGACCAACCTAATTGAATTTTTTGAAGGGATAACAGAGAGTAGACAAGGATAATGCAGTAGCTGTAATTTATCTAGATTTTCAAAAGGCCTTCGATAAGATACCACATAGTAAACTAAATGAATAAGGTCAGGGAATGTGGAGTCAGGGGACAAGTAGCAGATTGGATAGTTAGCTGGCTTCAAGTCAGAAAGCAGAGAGTAGGGGTAAAGGATAGCTATTCTGAGTGGCAGAAGGTGAGTAATGGTGTTCCACAAGGATCAGTGCTGGGACCACTGTTGCTCACAATTTATATTAACAAATTAGACTTTGAAATCAAAAACACAATTTCTAGATTTGCAGATGACACCAAATTGGGGGGGATAGCCAATATGGAGGAGGACTGCAACAAATTACAAGAAGACATTAATAAACTTACAGAATGAGCATTTAATTGGCAAATGGTATTACATTTTGGTAAGAAAAATAGGGAGGTCACATATTACTTGGAAAATAAGAATCTAAATGGCTAAAGGAGCAAAGGGATCTCGGGAGTACAAATACATAAATCACTAAAAGTAGCGACACAGATTAACAAGGCCATAAGAAAGCAAACCAAGCACTTTGGTTTATTTCTAGAGGAATTGATTTGAAAAGTAGTGAAGTTATGCTAAACTTGTATTGAAACTTGGTTAGACCACACTTGGAATACTGCGTACAATTCTGGTCGACATATTATTAAAAGGATGTAGAGGCACTGGAGAAGGTGCAGAGAAGATTTACAAGGATAATGCCAGAAATGCGAGGGTATACCTATCAGGAAAGGATGACCAGGCTGGGCCTCCTTTCTCTTGAAAAGAGAAGGCTGAGGGGTAACCTAATTGAGATCTTTAAAATCATGAAAGGATTTGATAGAGTGGATACAGAGAGAGTGTTTCCACTTGTGAGGGAGAGCAAAACCGGAGGCAATCAATATAAGATAGTCACCTAAAAATCAAATAGGGAATTCAGAAGAAACTTCTTTACACAGAGAGTGGTGAGGATGTGGAACTTGCTACTATAGGGAGTGGTTGAAGCGAATAGTATAGATGCATTTAAAGGGCGGTTAGATAAGCATATGAGGGAGCAGGGAATAGAGGGAAATGCTGATAGAATTAGATGAGGAAAGATGGGAGGAGGCTCGAGTGGAGCATAAATGCTGGCATAGATTGTTTGGGCCAAATGGCTTGTTTCTGTGCTGTATATCCTATGTAATCTGTTGTGAAAATGCAGTGAGGAAGAGCTTGTGGCTGAGGAAAGCTATCTGTGTAAGGTGGGAGCTTTTACTTGATATTTGAAGCTGTCAACTCAGCTGATTCAATGGCCATTCACCTCCTGCCTCAGCTTCACAGACGTGGTCTAGCAACAGTGTGAAACCCGAGAGCGAGCTGTCAAATTCAAAAGGTCAGTGTAAAACCATTGTTAAGTGGCTGTAAACAAGCCACTAATCATTTAAATTGGCTCCCCCGCCACTGCGTGTTGGGTCTGCTCAGCGCTGGCAGACCCGACATTTGGTAAAGATGTGTGGAGGTGGGTTCACAGTGGGGTCCCGACCTGCTGGGGGAAAAAAACACTTTCCCAACCCGACCCACCACCACTCTTGCCCACTGATCCCCCCGGAAAGTCTTGGCCAGAGTGACTGAGCGCTTTGACAGGTATCAGTTGATCAAATAGAATTAGCATGGATTTGTGAAGGGGAAGTCATGTCTGATTAATCTAGTTGAATTTTTTGAGGAGATCACTTGCATGGTGGATAGGGGCATATCCACGAATGTGTCTATGTAGACTTCCAGAAGGCACTTAAGAAATTATTAGTAAAAATGAGAGCACACATAATTGGATGTAACCTTGTGAAATGGATTGGTAATTGGTTGGGAGGTGGAGACAGAGAGTGGGGATAAGGGGCTTGTTCTCTGATTGGTGGGATGTGACAAGTGGTGTTCCCCAAGGATCTGTATTGGGGCCTCAGCTTTTCATTACGTATATTACAGGACTTGGATGAAGGAATAGAGTTGAGGTAGGAGTGGAGGCAGGCAATTTTGCAGAGTTGGAAGTAGGCCGCCTTTGTGATGGAGAGGCATGGGATCGAAAGCTCAGCTTAGAGTTGAATAGGGTGCCAAGATTGCAAACAGTCTGAGAAAGTGGCAAGAGGAGAGGATGGAGTTAATAGCAAGGGTTAAGAGTTTGTGGTAGGACTGAAGACAATGGCCTCGATATTACCCCCCCTCCCCAACCTCCTCCATGATGAGTGGGAGAAAGTCAAGGGGGGTTTAATAATGCATAAACGAGGATTGCAACCCCAACCTTCTGCGTACGCCAACTTTCTCCCCTCCTGATTGTCACAAAATGTCCCCAAGGGCCCTGGCTGCAGCCTCCTGCCGCCAGTTATCCCACCCGGCCGTCGACCAGGCTGTCGGATGTGGCCGGCTGTCGGGCGGGAAATGGAAGAATGGTAATGAGGTACTGCCGTTAAATTCGACAGAACCTCCACGTCCCGGCCTTGTCAGGTTTCTCGGCCGTTTCAGGCCTCACCCACACCCTCCCTGCCTTCCCATAAAGGCCTATGGCTTTGGTCCAATATTTAGCTGGAGGAAATTGTAGCTCTTCCAAGACTGGATGTCGGACAAGTGGAGGGGTCATGTCTGGTGGTGGAGAAGTAAAGCTCGGTGTTGTCAGTTTCAATGTCAAAGCTAATCCCATGTCTGCAGACGATTTTGCATTTGGGCATCATGTAGATGAGGAAGAGGCCCAAGGGTGGATCCTTGAGGGACACCTGAAATTACAGTGTTGGGGTGGGAAAAGAACCATTGGTAGAATTGCTCTGGCAATGATTGTATTGATAACAGTCGCACCAAGTGAAAGCAGTCCAACTGAGCTGGGCAGTGGAGAAGAGGCACTGGAGGATTATGGTGGGGTCAACTGTATCAGAGGTTGCAGAGAGATCGAGCAAGACCTCTGAGAAGGGATAATGCCCCATGATCACATTCACAGGGAACGTCATTCATGACATTGGTTAGGGCTGTTCTGTGCCATGGTTGGGGTGGAACCGGATTGGAGGGATTCAAACAGGGAATTGAGAGAGATGGGCAGGGATGTGGAAAATGCATTCAATGACTTTGGAGAAGAAAGAGAGGTTGGAGATTGGACAGTTGTTTGCAAAGACAGAGGGGTTGAGGGTGGATCTTTTGAGGAGGAGGGTGATGAGGGTGGTTTTAAAAGAAGTGGGCAGTGCCTGAGGAAATGGAAGCATTTACAATGTCAGCTCGGTGCGTTTGCCTACATAACTACAGTGATTACATTCCAAAAGCAAATAATTAGCTGTGAAGCACCATGGGACATCATGAGGATGTGAAAGGAGCTCTATAAATTCAGGTTCTTTTTTTCTCCATTATTACTGAGCTCATTTTGTTTTTACATTGGCTTGTCGCCTCTTAGAGCTTGCCGCACTCTTGTCCTTAGTGGAGTGGGACTCTTGCCATGTATTCAAATGGCAAAGGTGAGGAGAGTTAAACTAAGAGCTTTATTTTGTTCCAACTCACTATATATTTACTTGCTTTGCTGCATTCTCCATCCTCTCATGTTTACCATGCTTGCAAGTCTGGCCGGAACACCTCCGGTGAGCATTTATATAATTTCATCTGCAAGTTACTGGTAGAACTGAAAAATATACAATGAATGCATTTGTCAGGTGGCTTTGCCACTGGCAGTAACATATTACTAACCAGGGAGAGGAGGATCCAGCCCGAAGCGTCTTATTAATGAGGCCTCTGGTGAAATTTGTGTGTTTAGTCCCACACGTTAGCACCACAAGATGGCGCTAAAACGTCATTCAGAGCTTTACTGCCAGCTGATGGCAGTTCTAGTGCCGCATGCCATATCCATCTTACCGGTAGCGCTGCCGGTAAACTCGATCGCCAGGGACATCGCAATCATGGAGATCATGACATGCAACACTCACTTGACGCCCGATCTCCCAATTTCAATTTGGCCATTGAACTTACTGGCTGGAGAAAGCAACGACAGGTTGAGGTGGCGGCAGCAGCAGGAAGCTGGCTCCAGCGATGCTATTTATAGGGATCATCACCAATCACTCGCACCTGCCAGGGTTTTGAAGTTTGAGTGGCTGTGTGCTACTTCCTGCAACTGCAAGAGTTTTCTTCAGTCATTTCAAGGTTATTTGCTATCAGTGAGTGTTCTGGCAAATACAAAACGCCCTCATTACTTTTGAAACACTTCAAACTTTAACACTTGCTAAAAGTCATGGGGATTGTACTGGCAGTTGACCTCGCCCTCCAGGATCTACGGCGGAGGGAGCGAAGGCAGTGAGAAAGGCGGGGACATGTGCGCAGATGGAGGAAGAGGGCCATCAGGGCTCACAACAGGAGGCCTTACCCTCCGAGGGTATTCCGACATCACTTCTGCTACCTCCAATTAAGCGAGGAGCAGTGCATTAGAAGGCGCCATTTCACCAAGGAGGTGGTCACAGAACTCTGCCACATCCTGCAACCAGACCTCGAGCCTCAGATCAGGGTGACCACGGCTCTCCCAGTGGCAGTCAAGGTCACTGTGGCCCTCAATTTCTTCGCCAGCGGATCCATCCAGTCTGCAGCAGGAGACATAGCTAACATCTCACAGTTTGCTGTGCATTGCTGTATCCGGGAGGTCACTGAGCAGGAGAAGGGACTACATTGGCTTCCTGATCACCAGAGAGAAGCAGGACGAGCGTGCACGTGGCTTTGCCAGGATAGCGGGATTTCCCATGGTGCAGGGCACCATTGACTGCACCCACGTTGTTTTGCGGGTACCGCATAACAATCCTGAGATCTTCTGTAACCGCAAAGGCTACCACTCACTTAATGTGCAGTTGGTGTGCGACCACACACAGCGAATCCTCAACGTCAACGGCAGCAGCCATGATGCCTTCATCCTGCGCCAGTACTCTTCCAGCCACCGCGTCAAGCTCGCGGGTGGCTGGTCGGAGACAAGGGCTATCCGCTGTCCACCTGGCTCATGACTCCCCTCCGCAACCCCAACACTTGCGTCCAGCACTCATATAATGAGAGCTATGCTGCCACCAGCCATCGAGCAGACCATCGGGGTGCTCAAGCAATGGTTCCGCTGCCTTGACTGCTCCAGAGGAGCCCTCCAGTACTCGCCGGAGCGGGTGTCCCATTTCGTGGTTTGCTGCATGCTTCACAACTTGGCCATCATGAGGGCGTAGCCCTTGCCAACAGGGATTGCGGGACCACCTCAGGAGGACGTGGAGGAGGAGGATGAACAGGAGGGTGGGCAGAGGCAGCGAGACAATCGGCCTTCTGGATGGGCTGTCCGTGACCAGCTCATCAGACTCTGATTCACATGAATGAAACCCCAGATCCCCGTAGCTCACCACATCCCCATCATACAATCCCTGACTCACGCCATATCAGAGCATCCTCCTGGGCACAAAGGTGAAATGAGAGAGATCACAAAATATTCCAAAGTGGTGGGTAAAGTTTTAGAAACAATAATCAAGGAAACAATTAACGGGCATTTGGAGAGGCTTAAGCTAATTAAGGAGAGCATGTTTGACTAATCTAATTGAATTTTTTGATGAAGTAACAGAGAGGGTTGATGAAGGGAATGCAATGGATGTTGTCTACATGGATTTTTGGAAGGCATTTGACAAATTACCACATAGAAGGCTGGTTAATAAGATTGAGGCTCATGGACTAGGTGGGTCAGTGGCAGCTTGGATAAGGAATTGGCTTAAGGACAGAAAACAGCGAGTTATGGTAAATGGCTGTTTTTCAGACTGGAGGATGGTAGACAGTGGTGTTCCTCAAGGGTCAGTGCTGGGGCCACTGCTTTTTTTGATATTATATATATAAATGACCTGGATATTGGAATACAGAGTAGAATTTCTAAATTTGCCGATGACACCAAATTTGGGGGGGTGGCAAACAGTGAGGATGATACCAATCGACTGCAACAGGACATAGAAAGGCTAGCAGAATGGGCAGACAAGTGGCAGATGGAATTTAATACAGAGAAGTGTGAGGTGATGCATTTTGGCAGAAGGAACAGGGAGAGGCAATATACAGTTAATGGCACAGTTTTAAAGAGTGTGCATGGACAGAGGGACCTGGGAGTTAATGTGCATAGGTCCCTGAAGGTGGCGGGACATATTAAGAGAGTGGTTAGCAAAGCATATGGGATCTTGGGCTTCATAAATAGAGGTTTTGAGTACAAAAGTAGTGAAGTTATGCTGAACCTTTATAAAGCGTTGGTTAGGCCACAATTGGCGTATTGTGTCCAGTTCTGGTCACCACACTTTAGGAAGGATGTGAAGGCCCTTGAGAGGGTGCAGAGGAGATTTACCAGAATGGTTCTGGGGATGGGGGATCTTAGCTATAATGACAGGTTGGAGAAGCTGGATTTGTTTTCATTAGAGCAAAGGAGGTTGAGGGGTGATTTGACAGAGATGTACAAGATTATGACTGGTTTGGAAAGGCTAGACGGGGAAAGGCTAGACGGGGAAAGGCTGTTCCCCACGAGTTAATGGCACAAGAACTCGGGGACACAGATTTAAGGTTTTGGACAAGAGATACAGGGGGGATGTGAGGAAAAACTTTATTACGCAGCGAGTGGTGATGACCTGGAACTCGCTGCCGACGCAAGTGGTGGAAGCAGAGACACTCAATGTTTTCAAGGGGAGACTGGAGGGAAATAAACTTGCAGGGCTATGGGGATAGAGCGGGGGAATGGGACTGACTGGATTGCTCTACAGAGAGCCGGCACAGACTCGATAGGCCGAATGGCCTCCTTCTGTACTATTATGACTCTACTCTATGACCATTAATAAATGTATCTAAAAACATATCACACATATATGAATTCTAATAACTAATGACCCTTGTGCCTGCCATAGTTCAATAGCTGTCATTGTGTGCAAGGTGTGAGATGTGGGTGTGAGTGTTGGTAGGTAGAGATTGTTGGTGGGCGAGTGCTGGAGGTGTGGTGCAATGAGCAGTGTGTGAAGCTTGTGGTACAGATGGTGGTATGTAGCATTTGTTGAAGCCTTCACTCACCTTGACCACCCGTGTGAGGTCGCTAAACTTCTTCCTGCACTGGGTGTGGGTCATGGGGACCACAGTGCTGCCGGTGACGTGGTGTGCCACCTCCCTCCACATAATCCTCCTTGTGGCAAGGGCCTCCTGCCAGTTGGCGGGTACAGGATTGCCCGCCTTCTCCCCACTGCTAAAACCAATGCCTCCAAAGCTTCTTTGGAAAACCTGCGGGCTCTCTCCCTAGGACGACAATCTGCCATCAGGATTTGTAATTAAGTGCTCCTTCTCCTTGTCCTTCTTATGGTTGTTGAGGCAGCTGCACAATGCTGAGAATGAGGTGCTGCAGCATCAATGAACATCCCTTTAAGCAGTGAAAAAAGCCTGCGGCAGTCATTACTTGCGTTTAGCCTGCCCCTGATATTAATCCAGCTTTTCAGTGTAATGTCAATGAGCTTGAGTTTTTAGACAAGAATCATGACTGCAATCATTTTAATGAGGAGTGAGGACAAATTTTGCGTGCAGCCTAGATGATTTTCAGTTGGCACTACTTAACATTTTTAGTCTAAACACTGCCCATTTCTTGGCTACAACGAATTTCTGGCCCTCTTTTTGCAGTGCATGTCTTGGCCTCCATTTTAACTCCCGGTGGATTCCCTGCTCAGACCCGAGTTAAAATTACAGTCGGGTCTCAATGGTGTCGTCGGGCCGCAACATTCATACGTAAAGAAGGACCCTGTTGGCTGCGGCTACGTGCTCTTGCTGCCTGCTCAGGAGGACAGGTTAAATTTGTAGATGTTGCGATCATGGCGGCTTTCGGACAGGTAAGAGCCAGGGCGATTTTAACTGCCCTCCCACCAGGTTTCTGCTGAGCGAGTAGAGTAATTCACCTGCTTGGAACATTGCAAAAATTAACTTCAAGTTGAATTTAAAGTCACTCAAACTTAGTACAAGAGTTGTGCCAGTGAATTACATTAGTAAATGTGCTGAGGACACCATTTACACCTTTTAAAGAACAATATTACCATAGTAAGGAGATTTTGAGTAGGCCCGATTCCAATGCCAGCTCAAACTCTGCTCTTTGTTGGCTGCCACGTAAAGTTTCTGTTGGAGCAGATGCTATGCTTGCAGTAATTATTTCATCTTTTGATCTTCATTTTTATTCTAAATGTGATAAACAAACAACTTATGCCAGCAGATGTGATTGGTGACAGATGACGTATTTGCGTGATGTATGGTGTCACTGTGCAAATGTGGTACAGTGGAATGCTCCGCTCCGTCAAACAATAAATAATTCCACATACATGTTTTGAATATCTGGTCTATTTTTATACCCACCTTTTGCTGAGTTCCTAAGTAAAATTAGTAACGGATGTCACCTCAAATGTATGAAAGTTATATTGTGAAATTTGACCAGTTTGACAGTGTCGTATTCACTAAATTAGCACCGTGCAATTACTTATAGTTTATAGTCAAAACCTGAGGAACTGTGTAAACTGAGAATGCTGTTCATTGCAATAAATTAGGAGCTCTGTTCTGAGTAAAACTTTCAATACTGTTTCCTTTATCATAATGTATGGGTTTTGCTTGCCAGGATTATAACTTGGAGGCAGGTAGGGAGCGGGGGTCTGGAATGCGGACGAAACCGGGGAGAACGGGTTTCCCTTGGGCTCTGCCAAATTTAATGGCAGGGCTTGATTACATTTTTTTAAAATCTGTTTCTCGTCCGCAGCCTGCCAGATTGAGAGGCTGGCTGGCTGTCGGGCGGGTAGGCCTGGGGAACAGAGAGGAGGAAGGCCGGGGTCTTCGGGAGATGGGAGAGAAGGTCGGGATCGAGGGGGGGGTGGGTGCAGGGATCGGAGGCCGGGGCGGGAGGGAGGATAGGAGGCTGGAGGGGGGGATTGGAAGCCTTGGAGGGGGATCGGAGACCTCGGGGGCCGATTGGATGCCGGGAGGGGGAAGGGATCGGAAGCCTTGGAGGGGCAGATTGGAAGGGTCAGTGGGGTATCCAATCGCGGGGGTGGCGGGGGCGGGGGGGGGAAGGTTGGGAAGGCAGGGACACTGGATCCAGCGGGTAAGCGTAAAGGCACTTACCTCCTGGATCCAGCAGTCCACACCTTCCTTTAGCTGGCGGGATCCCCAAGGCCAGGGAAACCTGCCCGCCCACAGTTCTATTTAAAATGGTGGATCACCATAAGGCACGCAGCCACATTATAATATTTAAAGTGCCAGCCCGCCTCCTGGGAGCAGGTTGGCCACCCACCCCATGGTCCGCCTCCGTTAAAACCGGAAGTGGGCGGGTTGGGGTCGGGACTTACCTTTTTAACACTTTAACCTCCCAACCGACACCAACCCACCTGTTTTTTTGGGGGTTAAAATTCCCCCCTTTATTTTATATTTCCTTTAATTGTACTTTAATTACATTGCAGAACAGAAGGGTGGGGCACCCGTCGTATCATCCCTCCTCAGCTCAACAGATTAACAAAAGTTACAATGCAGTCAGTCTTCTGTCATGACGAGATGCTGTGTCTCAGTATCATACAGAATAACCCAACTGTAAAGAGAAAATGACAAAACATCTCATGCACAGACAAACGGAATGCCGTTTGGTGCCTCCATGTTAACATTATGACCAGGGTGTTGAGGGGTGAGACTCTTTACCCTCTTGCTGACCTGTTATAAAGATACAGAAGGCTTTACCATTGTTTTGATTAGTGTGAAATTACTGTTTCTGTGCACTTTTTCTTTCACTATGCTAACTGTAATTTTACTCATTCATGTTGAAGTACAGATATCTTCTCCATATTGCATGTCCAAAGGGACCTCACAATTAGAAGTTTTCAATCTGGAATCCCTGATCATCAGATTTTTATAGTTTTAATAATGTTTGACTTACTAGCCCATTATTTGTGTTGCTGTAATCTACGATATATTAAAAACGATCAAGTTTTTGCCTACTACCCCCCCCACTCCTCTGAGCAAGATTCTGGACCTGATGGCTGGCTAGCTGTTCTATACTGTCATCCCCCAAACCCACTGAGCTGAATTCCCCTTCCTCAGCACTCCCTTCCTCTCACCCTTCCTTATTCCCTGCTCTCCCATTGGCGTCTCCTTCCCCTCCTCTCCTGCTTCCCTCTTTTCCCTCTCTTCTATCTCCATTCCTCATCCCCTCACCTGCTCCCCTTCCTCAGCTAACCCTCTCCATCTCCCATTCGGCTCCTTCTTATCCGCCTTCCCTCCTCTCTGCTCCTGAATATTTGTTCCATTATTCCCACCTTCTAACCCTGCTTGGCCTGAAAAATTCAGATTAGTCTTGACCACTTGTGCACAATTCCACAGTAGATTGGCGTGTCTGATTTAAAAAAACATTTTCTGCAATCAAATAGCAAAGGAAAACTGCTAACACTGGGGTGAAATTCAGCTTCAGCCAGTGCAAAACCAGGCGGCAGTGGATCGGCCTCCTGTTACATAACCCGCCTTCAATGTAATGGAATATTGGACGGGCTATATAATGGGCAGCTGATCAGCTACCGTCTATTTCGGACCCCCACCAAAGTTGAAATTGACTCCCTCTCTTTCAGAAGTTAGGTCAGAATGTTCCTGGGAGTTTGTCAACATTTGCAGGGGCTCTCTCATATAGGGAACGTTGAAAATCACGGCACAAAATAAAAGCAGAAATCTAGATTAATGGCACCTGGATTGAAAAACAGTTGAAATCTGATGAAAGACTTTGCTGTAATAGTGAAAACAGAAAATGCACAGAAGACCGCTGAGCATCTCAGAGAAATAATATGTTAAACTTTTGAGTATGATTTCATGAACTCATAATGAGAAGTCCCATTTACCTTTCCCCTTTCAGATGCTGATGGACCTGCATTTTCTATTTTCAGGTCAGATTTCCAGCATTTGCAGCTTAAAATTTTTTTTTTAAACTATTGTCCAGCTGCATTATTGCTTTTTATGTACAAATCTAAGTTTTGTTGGCGAGCAGTTTGCTTTTGCACCTTATTATATGGCTTTGACATAATCCTGGGCACCCAAAGAAAGAAAAGACTTGCATTTCTATAGCGCCTTTCACAACCTCAGGACGGCCCAAAGCGCTTCACAACCAATGAAGCACTTTTGAAGTGTAGTCACTGTTGTAATTGTAATGATCAATAACATGTCATTCTATAGTGGACACTAGGTGGAGCCGTAGAGCTGTATATAAGACTACACTACCCAGCTGTATGTATATTAAGACTACATTACCCATGAGGCACTAGGCTACCCACAAGGCAACAGTCAAGATGGAAGCCTCTACAGATACTGTACCTAGTCCACATGTGCTCAATAAAAGTGTCTAGCAAAAGCTAGCTGTGTTCATAATAAGAATGTCTATTTATTAATGAACATAAGAAGGTACCAGGATGGTGAAGATCTGCTGAAAATTGTGAAAAGCGACATGGAGAATTTGAAGCCACCAGAGCGTTTGAAACTCACAGGAAAAATCGACTACAATTGGCAGACTTTTAAACAACAATTCGAACTCTACATTGCAGCCATCGGATTCGGTACGAAGCCAGACGCAAGAAAAATAGCATTGCTGCTTACGGTTGCAGGCCCACAGGCGATAGAGGTATTTAATAAATTTGTATTTAATCCAGAGGAGAACAGAGAAAAATTAGAAGATGTGCTAAAAAAATTTGATGCACATTGCTCTCCCAAAAAGAATGAGACGTATGAAAGATACATCTTCCGTTCTCGGACACAGCAACAAAATGAGACTTTTGATAGCTTTATAACTGATCTGAAACTGAAAGCACAGACATGTAATTTCTCTGAGCTCAAAGCATCCATGATTCGTGACCAGATTGTGTTTGGTATTCATGATAAAGTCAGGGAACGTCTGTTGAGAGAAACCGAACTAAATTTGGAAAATGCGGTGAAAATATGCCAAACCAGCGAGCTAGCTCGAAAGCACGCGAAGACTTTCAGTGAAATCAATAATGATGCGATTGTAATGAGTGATAATGCTGCTGTCAGTGCTGTGTCCTACAAGGGGAAGAAACGTGGGCAGAACAGAAATGAAAAGCAATCGGAGGATGAAATTTTTAATTGTAAACACTGTGGTTATAAACACCAGTTAAGACAATGCCCAGCATTTGGAAAAATGTGCACAAAGTGTAATGGAAAGAATCACTTTGCCAAACAATGCTTTTCAAAAGTAAAAACAACGAAAGGACAACAAGTTAATGTGATTGAGGACACTGATTTAAGTGAGACATTTTTTGTAGGAATGGTGTCATGTGACGATATCAAAAAAGATACAGAAAATGTGCAGCCCTCAGAAATGGACAATGCTGAACATAAAGTCAATGCAGTAAAAGTGGACAAATGGATGATCCCACTGCAGATAAATGGGGCATTAGTTACATTGAAACTGGACACTGGGGCAAAAGCAAACTTAATCAGTATGAGTGACATAAAAAATATGAAAGAAAAGCCCAAAATACAGAAAAAGTCAGTACTACTGAAGAGCTATAATGGACAGAAAATAGATAGCTTAGGTGTATGCAGACTTAAAGTGACAGTCAAAGACAAAGTGCATCATCTCATGTTTTCTGTTGTGGCTGAAAGACTTGATTCGATACTAGGTGACAAAGCTTGTGAAGACTTAGAACTGGTCAAGAGAGTCTACCGTATAAACTGTGCCATAAGCAGACCAGATGACTCAGGTGATGAAGCAGAGAGCCCATCAAGGATGAAAAGGCCAAAGGGTATCCATGTCTTCAAAAAGCCTAGTTTCTCCAAGAAGAAAGAAAAAGACTTTAAGGTCAAAGAGAAGCCAAAGGAAGAAAAGCACAAAGAGGAAAAACACAAGGAGAAAAAGTCCAAAGATATAACCGCAGCAGATGTTGTTAAGCAGTGGAAAGAGAAAAAGAAAAAGAAGAAGCCTGCACCAGAGCAGGAAGCAGTTCCGGTGGATACTCCTTCTTCCCTCAGGCCAATCTTTGGTGTTCCATTAGCCGAGGCTGCTGAGAGGACTATGCTGTATGATGGGATCCAGCTGCCAGCAGTTTTTCGAGAGTGCATTGACTACATTGAGAGTTATGGCATGAAGAGTGAAGGAAACACTGAACCCTCTCCAAGCAAAGATTGCAAGGAGACCTCGATCTATACAAGAGCAGATCGATGACGATGCCGCAACTGCATCTTGTCATTCACTGCCAGAACAATCTCATGAAGACACATCAGACTTACCCGTGTTGAGAAGATTCACACGTGAAGTAAAAAAGCCTGATAGACTTAATCCTTGAGTACAATGTAAAGCTTTGAAAATGTGTTGACTGTTTTGAAAATGTTTGTTTATAGAGCACTGACAAAAGTGTTACTGATATTATCTTTATTGTTTTCTTGAAAGTTGATTGATATTGATTTTGTTAAACCTCAAAGAAAGGGGGATGTAATGATCAATAACATGTCATTCTATAGTGGACACTAGGTGGAGCCGTAGAGCTGTGTAGAGCTGTATATAAGACTACACTACCCAGCTGTATGTATATTAAGACTACATTACCCATGAGGCACTAGGCTACCCACAAGGCAACAGTCAAGATGGAAGCCTCTACAGATACTGTACCTAGTCCACATGTGCTCAATAAAAGTGTCTAGCAAAAGCTAGCTGTGTTCATAATAAGAATGTCTATTTATTAATGAACATAAGAGTAATGTAGGGAAACGCGACAGCCAATTTTCACACAGCAAGATCCCACAAACAGCAGTGAGATAATGACAAGATAATCTGTTTTAGTGATGTTGGTTTAGGGACAAGTATTGGCCAGGACACCAGGGAGAACACTCCCTGCTCTTCTTTGAAATAATGCCATTGGATCTTTCATATGAGAGGGCAGACGGGGCCTCGGTTAACATCTCATCTGAATGACGGCACCTCCGACAGTGCAGCACTCTCTCAGCACCGCACTGGGGTGTCAGCCTGGATTATGTGCTCATCTCTCTGGAGTGGGACTTGAACCCATAACTTTCTGACTGAGAGGCCAGAGCTACCACTGAGCCAAGGCTGACACACATCACTTAAGTGAGGTGGCAGAAGAAATAGTTCAGATGCTGATAGATTGAAGGAACGTGTCCAGGGACAGTGAAGGTTTGTTTTGTTAAAGCTCTCTGTTTAGTGATAACTCCAACGCAAAACAAAAGCTGCAGCCGCCTATAATTAGGTATTTTATTCATACATAAAGCGGATCTAAAGAAGCCAGCTGGAAAATAAAGCTTCTTCATGCATCAGTTTTTGCAGATAGAATGTTTTGACACAAAAATGAATATAATTTGTGGTTTGTAAACTTGGAGGTCAGTATCATAGTATACAAAGCATGAGTTACTAACCGAGATCTTCACTGTAAGGAATCTTGAAAATAGGTTAGGCTTTCCCAAAGGCTCCACATGAAATACATCACGTGTGGTTCCAAGCCTTCCAGATCAGGAGGATCCCAGGTTAAGTCAGCTGCTGTCAATCATTGTAGCAGTTAGGGCTCTGCAGTTGACTTCAGTGACACTGGAGTAGGGAGGAGAACAGTCAGGCATGGTTTCCCCCTTTTGATTGATGTTCAGAGACATCAGCCGAAAGATTAAGTGTATGGCTGTGATTCCAGCACAGTGAATATGTGCTAACTATCAACGGTTATGCTCGAAAGAAAAGAAAGACTTGCATTTATATAGCGCCATTCACGACCACCGGACGTCTCAAAGTGCTTTACAGTCAATGAATTACTTTTGAAGTGGAGTCACTGTTGTAATATGGGAAAGGTACATCAGTAGCAGCGAAGCATGAGCAAATGCCTAAGAGGGAAGAGGGCGGCAGCAGTGGAGACGCCCAGCCCGAGAGCCAAGATGGAAGTTTTTAAATACATTCAGGGATGCAGGGGCAACCTGAGGGAGAGGGGACAGATGGAGTATGGCATAACAGACAAGTGGGAGGCCTGAGTGAGGCCTTACCAAGGGGGATGGGTAAGAGGGTGAGCAGAACCCAAGTGTGATGACTGTTGAAGTTGCACATTACTCACGATAGCCAGTACACCGAGGGGGGAGTAAATGGAAAAGAGAGAACCATTGCCTTAAAATAAGCAAAAGCTGAAGTAAATAAAAGTAAAACATAGTGAGCCCAGTAACGCCTTAAATTAACTTTAAATTTAAAGAAAATTATAAAATGTTAAAATCAATTAAACTTAAACTTACCTAAACATACCTGCAGTGCCTAGAGCACCTGACAAGGGAGATGGTGCTTGCAGCAACAGTGGTGCCATCTCATTTGGAGGCCTGCAAGGTCAATAGTGGTAACTGTGGAAAGCAACTCTGAGTTTAATAGTATTTCTAGGCATTGCCAGTATGGCAGAGGCTTGAGAAAGGAGGATACAGGTGTGAGTAAATTGTGACACGAATGGCTGGATTTTCATTGAGTCGTCGGGTAGGAGGCGGGACTATAACTTTCGGGGTTGTAGTCCCGCCTCCTTCGAGTTCTAGCCAACCCACACGATTTTGACTTGATTGACCTTGTTGAGCCCGCCAATTAAGGGCCACCTGTCAACAGGTGACGTCACAGATTGATATTTCATTTGTCAAGACCTTTTGACAGATGAAATATCAGCGTTTCACAGCTGTTTGAAGCTGTCAAACACTGACAATCTGTACTCCAGGTTAATTCCTTCCTCTCAGGATGATTTAGAGATCTCCCCGGAACAGAAAGCTGAATGCTGCCATTTTTGACAGCTTGCAGCCATTCTGCTTTCTGTGCCGGTGAGATGAGGGACTCCCGAGACCTGAAGGAAGGAAGGCTGTAAAGGTAAGTAAAGGTATGTAAAACTTCTTTAAACACTTTACACACACCAAACACACTTACCTTTGCACTCATGCACCCATCACTCACCTGAACGCCGGACATCTCGACCCCCTCCAAGCCCTTCATCCCGACGGTCCGCCTCCTCTAACTTGGCGTGATTTGGAGCCGTCGGGAATCCCACACTTCAGCATTAAAAATAGGGATTAGGCTTAAAACTGCCTGTTAACTACCTGTTAACAGGCAGTTAATTGGCACTAATCCCCTTCCCGCCTCGGGGAGGCAGGTCCCAGTGCGGGGCATGGAGGCGGGTTGGGGACGGGATGGGTTCGTGCCCCCCAATTTCGGGATTTTAACCCCCCACATGCCTCCAATCCCGTCTCCACAGCCCAATGAAAATCCGAAGTATGACAACAGGAATTGTGGGCAGCACAAGACTTTAATTTTTTTTTATATATGAGAGATACAGTTTAACCTCTCACTGTAAACATCAATTTATAGCTTTTGAGACACATCTACTGTAGATATTTACCATAAATCCATGGTAGCTGTCCATCTGTATTGAGCTTTATGCACTTTTGAAGTGTTTGGAATAATCTCTCTATCCACTGTCACTTCCTTGGAACAACCTATCTCAACATTGACAGATTACTTCTGTCATCTCAGCCTCACCTGCCATCTATTCCATCAGCATCCTTCAAAAAATCTCACCTTGGTCCTCAGAATCCCAACACGATCAGCCCCAACACCAGCATCACCAGGCACACCAGCAGCACCAACATCCACACCAGCCTTCTCCACAATAAACTGATGCTGCACAGGTCACAGGGCATCATCACCAGTGCACATTGCTGGCCGGAATGCCAGCGATGGCCTCACCATGTCCAGATTTACTTCACTTAACACTGTACATCCTGGCTGCCACATGATGCACCAGGTTGGCATCACCACACACCAGCACCATAAAGCATCCCTACAATGTCCAAGCAATTCCTTTCACACTCAACACCATTGGGGGCGGGGAGAGGGGGGCGAACGTTATGTCTCACCATTCACTGGAACTCACTAACACACTTTCAAAGGTGCACACAAATCTGTCCAAGAAGGATGTGTAAAGTGGTGACAAGGATTTCAGTGTTTGACAATACATTAACAGGAAGTTTACACGACCATTGGCGAAAACACCCAGGTACCTACCCTTGTGTGTAGTTAGTTGGTATGCTTGCGCTAGGATCAGGGTGAGTGTAAGGGGTGGCTAGTGAGATGTGGAGGTGATAATGTAGATAGAGAGGGATGGGTGGAGGTGCAAGGTAAGTTGGTGTGAGTAAGGACGTGCAGGAGTAGGGTAGGGAAGGCAGAGTGATGGGGATGTGATGAGTAGCACAGCAGGATGAGGTTGAGTGTGACTTTGCAGTAACGTTTTGTGATCTACTCAGATCATTGAAAGGTTTGCACCACTACAGCCAGGTCCTCCTGATGACATCCCTGCTTGTGCCCTCCTGTGCAATGTGCAACCAGGCTGCGTTGGTATCCTGAGGAGGTCTCTTCCGCACATGGGAAGGAAAGAGATCCTCCCTGCGTGCTGTGACTCCCTCCATAAGCATATGGAGGGAGTCATGGGAGAGCCTGGGTGCAGCCATGCCCCTCTGTGCAGTGCTTGTCAGTGTTTGCAGAACCTCAATGCTGTAGAATACTGACCGCACAACTGTCAAAATCAATTTGGACATGGCCCCTTTAAGGAAACCGGTTGATGACACGTCATCAAATGACGTCATCAGACCCGCTTCCTTTTAATTGGCTGGGAACCTCGCAGTGTGGGCTTGAGAAGCCCTATTAATGTAAAATCTTATTGGAGGCTGGGATCGAGACAGATGCGAGGTCCCACGGACGTCGCCCGCCACGGACCCGCGAAGTTGGAAAAATCCAGCCCTCTATGTTCCAGGGAATCGGTGGTTGTCTTGAATCATCCATATTACATAGTTCAGCCACAGTTGAGTTTGGATATTCAGAACAGACGAGTTTCTGATTTCTAATGTTCTGATCTAAGATCAGAATAAAAGTTGCTTGTCCCTCAAAGCACCCACAGACATCTATGTATCAGTCACAATCTGAAAATTATACATTGAAAAAAGAAATCTCTGAATATTTAAGCAGCAAAGCCTTCCTCGAACACTCACAATTGGCTATAAAAGATGAAAGTTGCTGCTCACATTACTTTCTTACTTGAGAGGTGCCTGTTAATTTTTTCCCCTGACTCTTAATGAGGTGTTGTTCAGATTGAAGAATATGAGGGATCCAGTGAGACTGCATTCAAGTATTTTGAAAGTAATTTGTCCAGATTAAAGTGTCACTGTGTAGACTAGAGTTAAACATTGATGTGGAATGTCTGTCACCATATTAGGTGAAACTTTGAATAATGATATATTTAACAGGATGAATAATGATATAATTACCAGGTTGCTACACTTGCCCACAGCTGATTGTTGTCTGTGATGAGACAAAGATTGTATAATTACACTTGTTTGACGTTTTTTCTCCCTGCAGCATGAACAGAAAAATACATTTTGCATCAGTCTGGGCTGTTGCCGACATCTGATGAAAAGATTTTGAACTTTGGAGTCATTTCTGAACGTCATTGTTAAAAGCCATGTGAAATGCAGTCCGCACTGGGCGTCTCCTTATCAGTGCATGCGTATAGAGGACAGAAAGCTATCTGTATTACTCTCATTCATTTGATCATGTCTATAGTGATCATTGAGAAATTAGCGCTTAAATTGACATACTGACAAAACGAGACTTTTATCCCTTCTTTCAAATGAAATTATTTTTTGAATGGAGTCCAACAGTGATGCAGAAAAATTACCTAAGCAAGGTATTGAATTAAGGATTATGATTATCATTTCAGGAAACAGGCTTATGACCTGCTAGAAATAATTAACACAACTGCCTTGCCCCTGCTATTTTAAAGCCTTGGCTTTCACTGACGGTTGGGCATAGCTGTACTGAACCTCGTCGAGAATTTTAATTCATTCCTGCTATAAATCTGTCCAGAGTTCTATTACCCACATTTAAGTGGTGGAGTTAATGTTACTTAGTATTTGCTAATTAAAAGACTCAAGCCATCACGGGAGTCACTCCAAAAGATTATAATATTTAGGTATAGATTTTGTTTTTCACTGGTTTCCCAGTGTTAGATGAGGACAGTAATCCTCTGGTGATTGATGTGGCCTGTGATTAGAAATGAGTTTGGATCACCCGAGCCTTTTCATTTCTGGCACTGGGTTTGATTGCAGCCAGGAAGTCTGCTACAACACCCTCTGCCCTCTAATGACCATTTCATCATCTTACACCAAATATGTTTGGACAGTTTGAGTCCTGAAGTAGGAAAAGCCTATTGATCTATAAATTCGGAATGCTCGGCGCCCATTTTTTCCTTAACCAGCCTGCTAAGCCCCCGCCATGTGGAGGGCAGGAAGCGCAGGCAGATTTCCGGCCGGGAAATTAGGGAAAGGGGGGAAAAAATCGTTGGTGCAGGCAGCGCCCGCCCACACCTGAAGCAGGCGTTAGACCCTTTACATCTGCAAATAAGGGGCCTACCGCCTGTTTGAGGCCGCCCGCCCCCCCCACTATAATACTGGTTTAACAACCATTTTAATGGAGTGAGGTGGTTAGCTTTTTAATTAAAAACTTGCAGATCTCCTCTGGCATTGCTTACCATACATTGGATGAGGGGCTGGTTTATAAGGACAGTAGTGTTATAGAAAGAAAGACTTGCATTTATATAGCTCAGGCCCCACTCAAGAAAACCAGACCTTGGACCGCTTGCTACACACAAAGTAATTTTGTGAAATATGCTTACGTGAATGAAGAGCTGGGAGGAGCAGGAGAACATGACCCGCCACTCCTTACTGCCCCCCCACACCCAGTTGCTGCTGCTTCCATCCCCCCCCCCCCACACACACCAGCCTCCATTTCTACCTCCCCAGTCTCCATTGCCCCGATTTTGATTTGATGCAAGTGAGGCCTGAGACGTGGCATCTTATTTTTCATCGTAACCTGTGCCACTTGCTGTTGGCACCTGCTGCTCATTTCGATGATTTCCACAACTCATTGACTCTGACGGCAAACTATTTACTATGATTAAATCACATTCTCAGCAAGATCCAGCAATTAAAGTAAGGGATCAGAAAAATGTGAAGTAAAACATAATGCAGATAGCTGATCCCTTGAGCAGTACTAGGACGCTTTGAGGTGATGCAGAGCCATACAACAACAACAACTTGTATTTATATAGCGCCTTTAACGTAGTAAAACATCCCAAGGCGCTGCAGAGGAGTATTGTAAGACAAAAAATTTGACACCGATCCACATAAGGATAAATTAGGGCAGGTGACCAAAAGCTTGGTCAAAGAGATAGGTTTTAAGGAGCATCTTGAAGGAGGAAAGAGAAGTAGCGAGGCGGAGAGGTTTAGGCAGGGAATTCCAGAGCTTAGGGCCTAGGCAACAGAAGCCACGGCCACCAATGGTTGAGCGATTTATAATCAGGGATGCTCAAGAGGGCAGAATTAGAGGAGCGCAGATATCTCGGGGGGGGTTGTGGAGCTGGAGGAGATTACAGAGATAGGAAGGGGTGAGGCCCTGGAGGGATTTGAAAACAAGGATGAGAATTTTGAAATCGAGGCGCTGCTTAACTGGGGGGCAATGTAGGTCAGTGAACATAGGGGTGATGGGCGAACGGGACTTGGGGTGATGGGCGAGTTAGGACACGGGCAGCCGAGTTTTGGATGACCTCAAGTTTACGTAGGGTGGAATGTGGGAGGCCAGCCAGGAGTGCGTTGGAA
The DNA here is from genome assembly GCF_052327205.1 of Somniosus microcephalus. Taxonomy (NCBI): domain Eukaryota; kingdom Metazoa; phylum Chordata; class Chondrichthyes; order Squaliformes; family Somniosidae; genus Somniosus; species Somniosus microcephalus. Next base: position 142,374,183 of record NC_140998.1, read on the forward strand.
TAGTCAAGTCTAGAAGTAACAAAGGCATGGATGAGGATTTCAGCAGCGGATGAGCTGAGGCAAGGGCAGAGACGGGCGATGTTATGCTGCGGATATGTGGTCGGAAGCTCATTTCAGGGTCAAATATGACACCAAGGTTGCGAACAGTGCAGTTCAGCCTCAGACAGATGTTAGGGAGAGGGATGGAGTCAGTGCCTAGGGAACAGAGTTTGTGGCAGGGACCGAAAACAATGGCTTCGGTCTTCCCAATATTTAATTGGAGAAAATTTTTGCTCATCCAGAACTGTATGTCGGACAAGCATTCTGACAATTTAGACACCATAGAGGGGTCAAGGGAAGAGGTAGAGCTGGGTGTCATCAGCATATATGTGGAAACTGATGCTGTGTTTTCAGATGATGTCTCCAAGAGGCAACAAGTAGATGAGAAATAGGAGGGGGCCAAGGATAGATCCTTGGGGGACACCAGAGGTAACGATGTGGGAGCGGGAAGAGAAGCCATTGCAGATGATTCTCTGGCTATGATTAGATAGATATGAATGGAACCAGGCGAGTGCAGTCCCTCCCAGCTGGACGACGGTGGAGAGGCGTTGGGGAAGGATGGAGTGGTCAACCATGTCAAAGGCTGCAGACAAGTCAAGAAGGATGAGGAGGGATAGTTTACCTTTGTCACAGTCAGAAAGGATGTCATTTGTGACTTTGATGAGAGCTGTTTCGGTACTGTGGCAAGGGCGGAAACCTGATTGGAGGGATTCAAACATGGAATTGCGGGAAAGATGGGCATGGATTTGGGAGGCGACAACACGTTCAAGGAGTTTGAAGAGGAAAGGGAGGTTGGAGATAGGGTGGTAGTTTGCAAGGACGGAGGGATCAAGTGTTGTTTTTTTGAGGAGAGGGATGATGATGGCAGATTTGAGGGAGAGGGGGACAGTACCTGAGGAGAGAGAACTATTAACAATATCAGCTAACATGGGAGCCAGTAAAGGAAGTTGGGTGGTCAGCAGTTTGGTGGGAATAGGGTCGAGGGAGCAGGAGGTGGGTCTCATGGACAAGATGAACACAGAGAGGTCATGAGGGGAGATTGGACAGAAACTGGAGAAAGAAGCGAGTTTAGGGCTAGGGCAGGAGGGAAGCTTAGAGGAAGTTTGGCCCAGTGGGCTAGGGGAAGGAAGGGAAGTGGCAGAGGCAGCTGAACGGATGGTCTCAATCTTAGAGACAAAGAAGTCCATGAGCTCCTCACACTTGTTATCGGAGGTGAGGGTGGAGGAGACAGGGGAGAGGGGTTTAAGAAGACGGTTAGCAGTGGAGAATAGGAGCCGGGGTTTATCTTTGCATTCCAGAATGATTCTGGAATAGTGAGCAATTTTGTCAGACCTGATAACGGCTAAACCAGTTGTCCGCCATATCCATTCAAGTCTGCATCCCTTCGACTTAAGGGAGCGAAGATGAGGGCCGTACCGTGGGAACGGCCAGGGTGAGAGAGTAATGGTTTTAATAGGGACTAGGGCATCAAAGGTGGTGGTGAGGGTGTGGTTGAACAGATCGGTAGCTGCAGAAATGTCATGGTAAATGGAGGGCCAGATGCTGGACAGTTGGGATTTCATGTGCAGTTGTAAGAGAGTCTGGAGAGAGTTTTTTCCAGGGGCGGACACAGAAGGAAGTAGGGTGTGGGGGGTGGGCGGTGGTGGGGGGAGCCGGGGGGGGGGGCGGCTGGTGGTGGAAGGGGGATGTGGGTGAAGATCGATACGAGGAAATGGTCAGTGATGGCCTTATCTGCGATTGACACGATGGGAGTAGCGAGGCCATGAGAGATGGCAAGGTCGAGGGGGTGGCCGTGAATATGGGTTGGGGAGTTAACATGAAGGAAGAGATTAAGGGCGGATAGGGAGGCCAGTGAACTCGGAGGAGAGAGAGCATGATGAATTGAGATGGAGGTTGAAATCACCGAGGATGAGCAGTCGTTCGGTGCAGAGGCTGAGGGAGGAGAATAGTGAAGATATCTCGGTAATAAAATTTTTATGGTACTTGGGTGGGCGGTAGAGAACAAGAATTTTAAATGAGAGGTGAGAGGGGTGGAATAGGGTGAGATGCTCATATGATGAAGGTTCAAGTTTCCGTCCCTTTCTCTGGAGGATGGATAGATCGGTCTTTTTTTTCTTTTGATGACGACAACTTACTTGTGGATAAGTTTCTTATCATCAGGAGCTCTGCTTCTCCACCTTGTCCGAACTCCTTCCAAACCCTTTAGAGCCATCAGCGCTACTGTGGAACTCGTAGCTCTTCGGGTGGCTGTGAGGCTGCTTTTCCCTGTTCTCAGTAAGCCTCCTTTATTCCCCAGCATTCCTAATTTTGAATGGTGTGGATAATATTGTGATAGTTTGACATGGCTTGATAATTGAATGGTACAACAGAATGCAGCCTTGTAAAGGGTTAGGGTTTGATGTGTAAAATATTATTGAGAAATGGGCAAGGTATCCTATTTGCTATATGACCTTAATGCTGCATTTCTGTTAAAATTGCTTGAGTAGGCCTCTGCAGTTTTGTTTGGAAAAACAACAGATATCCCACGTCAAAGGGAATAGGCTCCCTAGTTTCTGGGAGGAAGGAATGAGAGGCATGACTAAGATGGGCAAATAGCAAGAGGCAGATGAAGTGAGACTGGTATGCCGATTTGCTATGACCAATATTAGCACTAATTTTTGTAGACCAATCATGTACTGTAGTTTCTTTGTATTTTGAAAAATGTAAAAAAACTGCAGCAAACTTAACATTGTGCGAATACCATGAACTAACCTGAACTAGCAGTCTTTGGGGAACAGTGGTGAGCAGGAGTGCATGTTTGTTTATTATTTCATCCCAAAAGGGTACTGCTAAGTGGAACATGTGATAATTGTGTTTGTTTATTCAACCAGCTATTTAACTGTTTGTCCTAACCTCTATCATCACAATATGACACAGGAAATACAGTAAATGATTTACTTTATTATGCAATAATACATTACAAGGATTGACTGCGTAAATGTTATGCCTTTTAATTTTGACTTCATGCAATGTCATGTCAAACTATCGCTGAATGCTGTACAAAATTATGTTATTGCACCATTGTAAAACTATAAGAGCAAAAGATCAAGCGAACATTTACATGTACCAAATATTTACTTCACTCAGACTCATTTTTGTTACTTCAACGTATTTCGATTTCCCCCCAAAAGATTAGCAATTCAGTACACTTCAGCACCCAAAGTAAATGTGTAAAGTTTATTGACACGGCCAACAGCTGCCATTTATCAACCTCTGCTAATGCATTACTTCTGCCAAGGGTGTCTGGAGGCATGAATCTCTTTAGTTATATTGGTGAGGCCAATTTATCCTGCTTCCACTACCTTTAACCACTTAAAAAGTAAAGACAGAACAGTATACACATTTAATCATTTTATTAGTGATTAAAAATAATTACAGGGCAGAGTGGAATTACATGACAAATCTGTACAAGAGGCAGCACAGTAGTGTTTATTATCGCTCAGTAATTACCACCTGTCTGTGGCGCGATGCTGAGCACATAGTGGCCAAAATGTCAGAAAAATTGGCAGTAGTAATCTAAGATATAAATTCCTGTACTAAAAACTGAATCCCAGTGTTCATACTCTTAAAAACAATTGATGCCCAAGAGTGTGCCAAGGCTGTGAGACCCTCGGATGATTGTGTGAAGAACCCAAGTTTTACACTTGCAGTTTACAGTCACTCCCAACCATTGCTCAGTTTTCTGTGGAACACTGAGGTAAGCATTTCCAAAGATATTTCAATCTAATGGTTTGGAAAAATTTACAAGAGAATTAAATTAACATTGCATACTGAAGGAGCACGAGTGTGTGGCGTCTGGATATCATCCTTGGGATGATGGATGCAGAGGAACATTGCTGCTTTTGGCTGTTGGAAAGTTTTTATAGCAAGCCATCGTTCTGTTCACTGCAATAACTCAACCTGTTACTTAGCATAAAACACAGTCGTTGGTGTGAAAAAGAATTTAGCAACTTAAGCAAAAGGAGCTGAAACCTGCACCTGAGACCCTTGTACTAATAGCACTGGAGAAGAAAATAACGTTTACATTTTAACTGGGAGTGGGAATCGGGCAGGTGGGATGCGAGGCGAACCCGCCGAACCCAGCAGAGTGAGGCCAGGATGTTTTTAATTTCCAGGCCTCTCGCAGGGTTCCCAACACTCCCGGAATGACGGTGAATTTCCAGGAATTGTGAGTATCTCTCTCTCTGTAGCCGTGCCTGCAGCTGCCCGGGAGATGAGCTATTTAAATGTCCCGCCGCAGTGTGCTCCCCCTCCCTCCCCCACCCCGTGACATCACCACAGGCAGTGAGAGCCTCGGGCTCGGTGACGTCACACTGAGCCCCCGAGTCGGCAATCGGGGGCTCGGCAACTGGGTGTCGGCAATCGGGGGCTCGGCAATTGGGTGTCGGCAACTGGGGCTCGGCAACGGTGTCGGCAATCGGGGTGTCGGCAATCGGGGGCTCGGCAACTGGGTGTCGGCAATAGGGGAGTCGCAACTCGGGAGGGCTCTGAAATTGGGATTGAAATCGGGGGAGATCTGAAAGGGGCGGTTTGAAATTGTGGGGCTTAAGAGTGTGCGGAAGAGATGGGGAATGGGGGCTCGGGGAGAGATGGAGACTGGGGAATGGGGCTCGGGGAGAGATGGAGACTGGGGAATGGGGCTCGGGGAGAGATGGAGACTGGGGAATGGGGCTCGGGGAGAGATGGGGAATGGGGCTCGGGGAGAGATGGGGCTCGGGGAGAGATGGAGAATGGGGCTCGAGGGAGAGAGGGTGACTGGGGAATGGGGCTCGAGGGAGAGATGGGGAATGGGGAATGGGGCTCGGGGAGAGATGGAGACTGGGGAATGGGGCTCGGGGAGAGATGGGGAATGGGGCTCGAGGGAGAGATGGGGCTCGGGGAGAGATGGAGAATGGGGCTCGAGGGAGAGATGGGGCTCGGGGAGAGATGGAGAATGGGGCTCGAGGGAGAGAGGGTGACTGGGGAATGGGGCTCGAGGGAGAGATGGGGAATGGGGCTCGAGGGAGAGATGGATACTGGGGCTCGAGGGAGAGAGGGAGACTGGGGAATGGGGCTCGGGGAGAGATGGAGACTGGGGAATGGGGCTCGGGGAGAGATGGGGAATGGGGCTCGAGGGAGAGATGGGGAATGGGGCTCGGGGAGAGATGGAGAATGGGGAATGGGGCTCGAGGGAGAGATGGGGAATGGGGCTCGGGGAGAGATGGAGACTGGGGAATGGGGCTCGGGGAGAGATGGAGACTGGGGAATGGGGCTCGGAGAGAGATGGAGACTGGGGAATGGGGCTCGGGGAGAGATGGGGAATGGGGCTCGAGGGAGAGATGGGGCTCGGGGAGAGATGGAGAATGGGGCTCGAGGGAGAGATGGGGCTCGGGGAGAGATGGAGAATGGGGCTCGAGGGAGAGAGGGTGACTGGGGAATGGGGCTCGAGGGAGAGATGGGGAATGGGGCTCGAGGGAGAGATGGAGACTGGGGAATGGGGCTCGGGGAGAGATGGAGACTGGGGAATGGGGCTCGGGGAGAGATGGGGAATGGGGCTCGAGGGAGAGATGGGGAATGGGGCTCGGGGAGAGATGGAGAATGGGGCTCGAGGGAGAGAGGGTGACTGGGGAATGGGGCTCGGGGAGAGATGGGGAATGGGGCTCGAGGGAGAGATGGGGAATGGGGCTCGAGGGAGAGATGGGGAATGGGGCTCGAGGGAGAGATGGAGACTGGGGAATGGGGCTCGAGGGAGAGATGGGGAATGGGGCTCGAGGGAGAGATGGATACTGGGGCTCGAGGGAGAGAGGGAGACTGGGGAATGGGGCTCGGGGAGAGATGGAGACTGGGGAATGGGGCTCGGGGAGAGATGGGGAATGGGGCTCGAGGGAGAGATGGGGAATGGGGCTCGGGGAGAGATGGAGAATGGGGCTCGAGGGAGAGAGGGTGACTGGGGAATGGGGCTCGGGGAGAGATGGGGAATGGGGCTCGAGGGAGAGATGGGGAATGGGGCTCGAGGGAGAGATGGGGAATGGGGCTCGAGGGAGAGAGGGAGACTGGGGAATGGGGCTCGAGGGAGAAATGGGGAATGGGGCTCGAGGGAGAGATGGGAATGGGGGCTCGGGGAGAGATGGGGAAGGGGGCTCGGGGAGAGATGGGGAATGGGGCTCGAGGGAGAGATGGAGAATGGGGGCTCGGGGAGAGATGGGGAATGGGGCTCGAGGGAGAGATGGAGACTGGGGAATGGGGGCTCGGGGAGAGATGGGAAATGGGGCTCGAGGGAGAGATGGAGACTGGGGAATGGGGGCTCGGGGAGAGATGGAGACTGGGGAATAGGGGCTCGGGGAGAGATGGAGACTGGGGAATGGGGCTCGAGGGAGAGATGGGGAATGGGGCTCGAGGGAGAGATGGAGAATGGGGAATGGGGGCTCGGGGAGAGATGGGGAATGGGGCTCGAGGGAGACTGGGGAATGGGGCTCGAGGGAGAGAGGGAGACTGGGGAATGGGGGCTCGGGGAGAGATGGATACTGGGGAATGGGGCTCGAAGGAGAGAGGGAGACTGGGGAATGGGGCTTGAGGGGGAGAGAGATGGAGACTGGGGAATGGGGGCTCGGGGAGAGATGGAGACTGGGGAATGGGGGCTCGGGGAGAGATGGGGAATGGGGCTCGAGGGAGAGATGGAGACTGGGGAATGGGGGCTCGGGGAGAGATGGGGAATGGGGCTCGAGGGAGAGAGGGAGACTGGGGAATGGGGGCTCGGGGAGAGATGGAGACTGAGGAATGGGGCTCAAGGGAGAGAGGGAGACTGGGGAATGGGGGCTCGGGGAGAGATGGAGACTGGGGAATGGGGCTCGAGGGAGACTGGGGAATGGGGCTTGAGGGGGAGAGAGATGGAGACTGGGGAATGGGGGCTCGGGGAGAGATGGAGACTGGGGAATGGGGCTCGAGGGGGAGAGGGGGACCGGGGAATGGGGCTCGAGGGGGAGAGAGAGACTGGGGAATGGGGGCTCGGGGAGAGATGGAGACTGGGGAATGGGGCTCGAGGGAGACTGGGGAATGGGGGCTCGGGGAGAGATGGAGACCTGGGAATGGGGCTCGAGGGAGAGAGGGAGACTGGGGAATGGGGGCTCGGGGAGAGATGGAGACTGGGGAATGGGGGCTCGAGGGGGAGGGGGAGACTGGGGAATGGGGGCTCGGGGGAGAGATGGAGACTGTGGAATGGGGCTCGAGGGAGAGAGGGAGACTGGGGAATGGGAGCTCGGGGAGAGATGGGGAATGGGGGCTCAGGGAGAGATGGAGACTGGGGAATGGGGCTCGAGGGAGAGAGAGAGACTGGGGAATGGGGCTCGGGGGAGAGATGCAGACTGGGGAATGGGGCTCGAGGGGGAGAGGGAGACTTGGGAATGGGGCTCGAGAGGGAGACTGGGGAATGGGGCTCGGGGGAGAGAGGGAGACTGGGGAATGGGGGCTCGAGGGGGAGAGGGAGACTTGGGAATGGGGCTCGAGAGGGAGACTGGGGAATGGGGCTCGGGGGAGAGAGGGAGACTGGGGAATGGGGGCTCAAGGGGGAGAGGGAGACTCGGGAATGGGGGCTCGAGCGGGAGAGAGAGACTGGGGAACGGGGGCTCGAGGGGGTGCGGGAGACTCGGGAATGGGGGCTCGAGGGGGAGAGAGATGGAGCCTGGGGAATGGGGGCTCGAGGGGGAGAGGGGGACTGGGGAATGGGGCTCGAGGAAGAGAGAGAGACTGGGGAATGGGGGCTCAGGGAGAGATGGAGACTGGGGAATGGGGCTCGAGGGAGAGATGGAGACTGGGGAATGGGGGCTTGGGGAGAGATGGGGAATGGGGCTCGAGGGAGAGAGGGAGACTGGGGAACGGGGGCTCGGGGAGAGATGGAGACTGGGGAATGGGGCTCGAGGGAGAGAGGGAGACTGGGGAATGGGGGCTCGGGGAGAGATGGAGACTGGGGAATGGGGCTCGAGGAGAGATGGGGAATGGGGCTCGAGGGAGAGATGGAGAATGGGGAATGGGGGCCCGGGGAGAGATGGGGAATGGGGCTCGAGGGAGAGATGGGGAATGGGGCTCGAGGGAGAGATGGAGACTGGGGAATGGGGGCTCGGGGAGAGATGGGGAATGGGGCTCGAGGAGAGATGGAGAATGGGGAATGGGGGCTCGGGGAGAGATGGAGAATGGGGAATGGGGGCTCGAGGGAGAGATGGGGAATGGGGCTCGAGGGAGAGATGGAGACTGGGGAATGGGGGCTCGGGGAGAGATGGACACTGGGGAATGGGGCTCGAGGGGGAGAGGGAGACTGGGGAATGGGGGCTCGAGGGGGAGAGGGAGACTGGGGAATGGGGGCTCGGGGAGAGATGGAGAATGGGGAATGGGGGCTCGAGGGAGAGATGGGGAATGGGGCTCGAGGGAGAGATGGAGACTGGGGAATGGGGGCTCGGGGAGAGATGGACACTGGGGAATGGGGCTCGAGGGGGAGAGGGAGACTGGGGAATGGGGCTCGGGGGAGAGAGGGAGACTGGGGAATGGGGGCTCGAGGGGGAGAGGGAGACTGGGGAATGGGGCTCGAGAGGGAGACTGGGGAATGGGGCTCGGGGGAGAGAGGGAGACTGGGGAATGGGGGCTCGAGGGGGAGACTGGGGAATGGGGCTCGGGGGAGAGAGGGAGACTGGGGAATGGGGGCTCGAGGGGGAGCGGGAGACGAGCCTGGGGAATGGGGGCTCGAGGGGGTGAGAGATGGAGCCTGGGGAATGGGGGCTCGAGGGAGAGAGGGAGACTGGGGAATGGGGCTCGAGGGAGAGATGGGAATGGGGGCTCGGGGAGAGATGGGGAATGGGGCTCGAGGGAGAGATGGAGACTGGGGAATGGGGCTCGAGGGAGAGATGGGGAATGGGGCTCGAGGGAGAGATGGAGAATGGGGGCTCGGGGAGAGATGGGGAATGGGGCTCGAGGGAGAGATGGGGAATGGGGCTCGAGGGAGAGATGGAGACTGGGGAATGGGGGCTCAGGGAGAGATGGAGACTGGGGAATGGTGCTCGAGGGAGAGATGGGGAATGGGGCTCGAGGGAGAGATGGAGACTGGGGAATGGGGGCTCGGGGAGAGATGGGGAATGGGGCTCGAGGGAGAGATGGAGACTGGGGAATGGGGCTCGAGGGAGAGAGGGAGACTGGGGAATGGGGGCTCGGGGAGAGATGGAGACTGGGGAATGAGGCTCGAGGGAGAGAGGGAGACTGGGGAATGGGGGCTCGGGGAGAGATGGAGACTGGGGAATGGGGCTCGAGGGAGACTGGGGAATGGGGCCTCGGGGAGAGATGGAGACTGGGGAATGGGGCTCGAGGGAGAGAGGGAGACTGGGGAATGGGGCTCGAGGGAGACTGGGGAATGGGGCTTGACGGGGAGAGAGATGGAGACTGGGGAATGGGGGCTCGGGGAGAGATGGAGACTGGGGAATGGGGCTCGAGGGGGAGATGGAGACTGGGGAATGGGAGCTCGAGGGGGAGGGGGGGACCGGGGAATGGGGCTCGAGGGGGAGAGAGAGACTGGGGAATGGGGGCTCGGGGAGAGATGGAGACTGGGGAATGGGGCTCGAGGGAGACTGGGGAATGGGGGCTCGGGGAGAGATGGAGACTGGGGAATGGGGCTCGAGGGAGACTGGGGAATGGGGGCTCGGGGAGAGATGGAGACTGGGGAATGGGGGCTCGAGGGGGAGAGGGAGACTGGGGAATGGGGGCTCGGGGGAGAGATGGAGACTGGGGAATGGGGCTCGAGGGAGAGAGGGAGACTGGGGAATGGGGCTCGAGAGAGAAAGGGAGACTGGGGAATGGGGCTCGGGGGAGAGATGGAGACTGGGGAATGGGGCTCGAGGGAGAGAGGGAGACTGGGGAATGGGGCTCGAGGGTGAGATGGAGACTGGGGAATGGGGCTCGAGGGTGAGAGGGAGACTGGGGAATGGGGCTCGAGGGGGAGAGGGAGACTGGGGAATGGGGCTCAAGAGGGAGACTGGGGAATGGGGCTCGGGGGAGAGAGGGAGACTGGGGAATGGGGGCTCGAGGGGGAGAGGGAGACTCGGGAATGGGGGCTCGAGGGGGAGAGAGATGGAGCCTGGGGAATGGGGCTCGAGGAAGAGAGAGAGACTGGGGAATGGGGGCTCAGGGAGAGATGGGGAATGGGGCTCGAGGGAGAGATGGAGACTGGGGAATGGGGCTCGAGGGAGAGATGGATACTGGGGCTCGAGGGAGAGAGGGAGACTGGGGAATGGGGCTCGAGGGAGAGATGGATACTGGGGCTCGAGGGAGAGAGGGAGACTGGGGAATGGGGCTCGAGGGAGAGATGGGAATGGGGGCTCGGGGAGAGATGGGGAATGGGGCTCGAGGGAGAGATGGAGACTGGGGAATGGGGCTCGAGGGAGAGATGGGGAATGGGGCTCGAGGGAGAGATGGAGAATGGGGGCTCGGGGAGAGATGGGGAATGGGGCGCGAGGGAGAGATGGGGAATGGGGCTCGAGGGAGAGATGGAGACTGGGGAATGGGGGCTCGGGGAGAGATGGGGAATGGGGCTCGAGGGAGAGATGGAGATTGGGGAATGGGGGCTCGGGGAGAGATGGAGACTGAGGAATGGGGCTCAAGGGAGAGAGGGAGACTGGGGAATGGGGGCTCGGGGAGAGATGGAGACTGGGGAATGGGGCTCGAGGGAGAGAGGGAGACTGGGGAATGGGGCTTGAGGGGGAGAGAGATGGAGACTGGGGAATGGGGGCTCGGGGAGAGATGGAGACTGGGGAATGGGGCTCGAGGGGGAGATGGAGACTGGGGAATGGGTCCCGAGGGAGACTGGGGAATGGGGGCTCGGGGAGAGATGGAGACCTGGGAATGGGGCTCGAGGGAGAGAGGGAGACTGGGGAATGGGGGCTCGGGGAGAGATGGAGACTGGGGAATGGGGGCTCGAGGGGGAGAGGGAGACTGTGGAATGGGGCTCGAGGGAGAGATGGGGAATGGGGGCTCGGGGAGAGATGGAGACTGGGGAATGGGGCTCGAGGGAGAGATGGAGACTGGGGAATGGGGGCTCGAGGGAGCGAGGGAGACTGGGGAATGGGGCTCGAGGGAGAGAGAGAGACTGGGGAATGGGGGCTCGAGGGAGAGAGGGAGACTGGGGAATGGGGCTCGAGGGGGAGAGGGAGACTGGGGAATGGGGAATGGGGCTCGAGGGAGAGATGGAGACTGGGGAATGGGGCTCGAGGGGGAGAGGGAGACTGGGGAATGGGGCTCGAGGGAGAGAGGGAGACTGGGGAATGGGGCTCGGGGGAGAGATGGAGACTGGGGAATGGGGCTCGAGGGAGAGGGAGACGGGAATGGGGCTCGACAGGGAGACGGGAATGGGGCTCGGGGGAGAGAGGGAGACTGGGGAATGGGGGCTCGAGGGAGAGATGGAGACTGGGGAATGGGGCTCGAGGGGGAGAGGGAGACTGGGGAATGGGGCTCGGGGGAGAGAGGGAGACTGGGGAATGGGGGCTCGAGGGAGAGGGAGACTGGGGAATGGGGCTCGACAGGGAGACGGGAATGGGGCTCGGGGGAGAGAGGGAGACTCGGGAATGGGGGCTCAAGGGGGAGAGAGATGGAGCCTGGGGAATGGGGGCTCGAGGGGGAGAGGGGGACTGGGGAATGGGGCTCGAGGAAGAGAGAGAGACTGGGGAATGGGGGCTCGGGGAGAGATGGAGACTGGGGAATGGGCCTCGAGGGAGAGATGGAGACTGGGGAATGGGGCTCGGGGGAGAGAGGGAGACTGCGGAATGGGGGCTCGGGGGAGAGAGGGAGACTGGGGAATCGGGCTCGGGGGAGAGAGCGAGACTGGGGAATGGGGGCTCGAGGGGGAGAGGGAGACTGGGGAATGGGGGCTCGAGGGGGAGAGGGAGACTGGGGAATGGGGGCTCGAGGAGGAGAGGGAGGCTGGGGAATGGGGGCTCGAGGGGGAGAGAGATGGAGACTGGGGAATGGAGGCTCGAGGGGGAGAGGGGGACTGGGGAATGGTGGTTCGAGGGAGAGATGGAGACTGGGGGCTCGAGGAGAGAGGGAGACTGGCGAATGAGGCTCGGGGGAGAGAGGGAAACTGGGGAATGGGACTCGGGGGAGAGAGGGAGACTGCGGAATGGGGGCTCGAGGGGGAGATGGAGACTAGGGAATGGGGGCTTGGGGAGAGATGGAGACTGGGGAATGGGGGATCGAGGGAGAGGGAGACTGGGGAATGGGGGCTTGAGGGGGAGAGGGAGACTGGGGAATGGGGGCTCGGGGAGAGGGAGACTGGGGAATGGGGGCTCGAGCGGGAGAGGGAGACTGGGGAATGGGGGCTCAGGGAGAGATGGAGACTGGGGAATGGGGGCTTGAGGGGGAGAGGGAGACTGGGGAATGGGGGCTCGGGGAGAGGGAGACTGGGGAATGGGGGCTCGAGCGGGAGAGGGAGACTGGGGAATGGGGGCTCGAGGGGAAGCTGGGGAATGGGGGCTCGAGGGGGAGAGGGAGACTGGGGAATGGGGCTCGGGGGAGAGGGAGACTGGGGAATGGGGGCTCGAGGTGGAGAGGGAGACTGGGGAATTGGGGCTCGAGGGGAGGTGGAGACTGGGGAATGGGGGCTCCAGGGGGTGAGGGAGACTGGGGAATGGGGGCTCCAGGGGGAGAGGGAGACTGGGGAATGGGGGCTCCAGGGGGAGAGGGAGACTGGGGAATGGGGGCTCGAGGGGGAGAGGGAGACTGGGGAATGGGAGTTAGAGGGGGAGAGGGAGACTGGGGAATGGGGGCTCGATGGGGAGCGGGAGACTGGGGAATGGGAGTTCGAGGAGGAGAGGGAGACTGGGGAATGGGGGCTCGGGGAGAGGGAGACGGGAATGGGGGCTCGAGGGGGAGAGGGAGACTGGGGAATGGGGGCTCGAGAGGGCGACTAAGGAATGGGGCTTGAGGGGGAGAGGGAGACTGGGGAATGGGGGCTCGGGGAGATGGAGACTGGGGAATGGGGGCTCGGGGAGAGATGGAGACTGGGGAATGGGGGATTGAGCGAGAGGGAGACTGGGGAATGGGGCTCGAGGGGGAGAGGGAGACTGGGGAATGGGGGCTCGAGGGAGAGAGGGTGACTGGGGAATGGGGCTCGAGGGAGAGTGGGGAATGGGGGCTCGAGGGGGAGAGGGAGACTGGGGAATGGGAGCTCGAGGGGGAGAGGGAGACGGGAATGTGGCTCGAGGGGGAGAGGGAGACTGGGGAATGGGGGCTCGAGGGGGAGAGGGAGAATGGGGAATGGGGGCTCGAGGGGGAGAGGGAGACTGGGGAATGGGAGCTCGAGGGGGAGAGGGAGACTGGGGCATGGGAGCTCGAGGGGGAGAGGGAGATTGGGGAATGGGGGCTCAAGGGGAACAGGGAGACTGGGGAATGGGAGCTCGAGGGGGAGAGGGAGACGGGAATGGGGGCTCGGGGAGAGGGAGACTGGGGAACGGGGGCTCGAAGGGGAGAGGGAGACTGGGGAATGGGGGCTCGAAGGGGAGAGGGAGACTGGGGAATGGGGCCTCGGGGAGAGGGAGACTGGGGGCTCGAGGGGGAGAGGGAGACTGCGGAATGGTGGCTCGAGAGGGAGACTGGGGAATGGGGCTCGAGGGGGAGAGGGAGACTGGGGAATGGGGGCTTGAGGGAGAGGGAGACTGGGGAATGGGGTCTCGAGGGAGACTGGGGAATGGGGGCTCGAGGGGGAGATGGAGACTGGGGAATGGGGGCTCAGGGAGAGATGGAGACTGGGGAATGGGTGATTGAGGGAGAGAGGGAGACTGGGGAATGGGGGCTCGGAGGGGAGATGGAGACTGGGGAATAGAGGCTGGGGAGAGATGGAGAATGGGGGATCGAGGGAGAGATGGAGACTGGGGAATGGGGTCTCGAGGGAGAGAGGGAGACTGGGGAATGGGGGCTCGAGGGGGAGATGGAGACTGGGGAATGGGGGCTCAGGGAGAGATGGAGACTGGGGAATGGGTGATTGAGGGAGAGAGGGAGACTGGGGAATGGGGGCTCGGAGGGGAGATGGAGACTGGGGAATAGAGGCTGGGGAGAGATGGAGACTGGGGAATGGGGGATCGAAGGAGAGATGGAGACTGGGGAATGGGGGCTCGGGGAGAGAGGGAGAATGGGGAATGGGGCTCGAGGGGAAGAGGGAGACTGGGGAATGGGGCTCAAGGGGAAGAGGGAGACTGGGTAATGGGGCTCGAGGGAGGGAGGGAGACTGGGGAATGGGGCTCGAGGGGGAGAGGGAGACTGGGGAATGGGAGCTCGAGGGGGAGAGGGAGACTGGGGAATGTGGCTCGAGAGGGAGAGGGAGAATGGGGAATGGGAGCTCGAGGGGGAGAGGAGGGGAGAGGGAGACTGGGGAATGGGAGCTCAAGGGGGAGAGGGAGATTGGGGAATGGGGGCTCGAGGGGAAGAGGGAGACTGGGGAATGGGAGCTCAAGGGGGTGAGGGAGACGGGAATGGGGGCTCGGGGAGAGGGAGACTGGGGAATGGCGGCTCGAGGGGGAGAGGGAGACTGGGGGCTCGAGGGGGAGAGGGAGACTGCGGAATGGGGGCTCGAGAGGGAGACTGGGGAATGGGGCTCGAGGGGGACTGGGGAATGGGGGCTCGAGGGGGAGATGGAGACTGGGGAATAGGGGCTGGGGAGAGATGGGGACTGGGGAATGAGGGATCGAGGGAGAGATGGAGACTGGGGAATCGGTGATCGAGGGAGAGAGGGAGACTGGGGAATGGGGGCTCGAGGGGGAGAGGGAGACTGGGGAATGGGGGCTCGAGGGGAGGTGGAGACTGGGGAATGGGGGCTCGAGGGGGAGAGGGAGACTGGGGAATGGGGGCTCGAGGGGGAGCGGGAGACTGGGGAATGGGGGCTCGAGGGGGAGAGGAGGACTGGGGAATGGGGGCTTGAGGGGAGGTGGAGACTGGGGAATGGGGGCTCGAGGGGGAGAGGGAGACTGGGGAATGGGGGCTCGAGGGGGAGTGGGAGACTGGGGAATGGGGGCTCGAGGGGGAGAGGAGGACTGGGGAATGGGGGCTCGAGGGGGAGAGGGAGACTGGGGAATGGGGGCTCGAGAGGGCGACTGGGGAATGGGGCTCGAGGTGGAGAGGGAGACTGGGGAATGGGGGCTCGAGGGGGAGATGGAGACTGGGGAATGGTGGCTCGGGGAGAGATGGAGACTGGGGAATGGGGGATAGAGGGAGACTGGGGAATGGGGCTCGAGGGGAAGAGGGAGACTGGGGAATGGGGCTCAAGGGGAAGAGGGAGACTGGGGAATGGGGGCTCGAGGGAGAGAGGGAGACTGGGGAATGGGGCTCGAGGGGGGGAGGGAGAGTGGGGAATGGGGGCTCGAGGGGGAGAGGGAGACTGGGGAATGGGCGCTCGAGGGGGAGAGGGAGACTGGGGAATGGGCGCTCGAGGGGGAGAGGGAGACTGGGGAATGTGGCTCGAGGGGGAGAGGGAGACTGGGGAATGGGGGCTCGATGGGGAGAGGGAGTATGGGGAATGGGGGCTCGAGGGGGAGAGGGAGACTGGGGAATGGGAGCTCGAGGGGGAGACGGAGATTGGGGAATGGGGGCTCGAGGGGAAGAGGGAGACTGGGGAATGGGAGCTCGAGGGGGAGAGGGAGACTGGGGAATGGGGGCTTGGGGAGAGGGAGACTGGGGAATGGGGGCTCGAGGGGGAGAGGGAGACTGGGGAATGGGGGCTCGAGAGGGAGACTGGGGAATGGGAGCTCGAGGGGGAGAGGGAGATTGGGGAATGGGGGCTCGAGGGGAAGAGGGAGACTGGGGAATGGGAGCTTGGGGAGAGGGAGACTGGGGACTGGGGGCTCGAGGGGGAGAGGGAGACTGCGGAATGGGGGCTCGAGAGGGAGACTGGGGAATGGGGCTCGACGGGGAGAGGGAGACTAGGGAATGAGGCACGAGGGGGACTGGGGAATGGGGGCTCGAGGGGGAGTGGGAGACTGGGGAATGGGGGCTCGAGGGGGAGATGGAGACTGGGGAATAGGGGCTGGGGAGAGATGGAGACTGGGGAATGGGGGATCGAGGGAGAGATGGAGACTGGGGAATGGGTGATCGAGGGAGAGAGGGAGACTGGGGAATGGGGGCTCGGCGGGGAGATGGAGACTGGGGAATAGGTGCTGTGAAGATATGTAGACTGGGGAATGGGGGATCGAGGGAGATATGGAGACTGGGAAATGGGAGATCGAGGGAGAGATGGAGACTGGGGAACGGGGGCTCGGGGAGAGATGGAGACTGGGGCATGGGGCTCGGGGGAGAGATGGAGACTGGGGAATGGTGGCTCGAGGGAGAGATGGAGACTGGGGAATGGGGGCTTGGGGGGGAGATGGAGACTGGGGAATAGGGGATCGAGGGAGGTGGAGACGGGAATAGGGGCTCGGAGGGGGGGAGAGATGGAGATTGGGAAATGGGGGCTCGGGAGAGATGGAAACTGGGGAATGGGGGCTCGGGGAGAGATGGAGACTGGGGAATGGGGGCTCGGGGAGAGATGGAGACTGGGGAATGGGGGCTCGGAGAGAGATGGAGACTGGGGAATGGGGGCTCGGGGAGAGATGGAGACTGGGGAATGGGGGCTCGGGGGAGAGATGGTGACTGGGGAATGGGGGCTCGGAGGGGGAGAGATGGAGACTGGGTAATTGGGGCTCGGGGAGAGATGGAGACTGGGGAATGAGGGCTCGAGGGGGAGAGGGAGACTGGGGAATGGGGGCTCGGGGAGAGATGGAGACTGGGGAATGGGGGCTAGGAGAGAGATGGAGACGGGAATGGGGGCTCGGGGGTGGAGAGGGAGACTGGGGAATGGGGGCTCGAGGAAAGAGGGAGACTGGGGAATGGGGGTCGGGAAGAGATGGAGACTGGGGAATGGGGGCTCGGAGAGATGGAGATTGGGGAATGGGGTCGGGAAGAGATGGAGACTGGGGAATGGGGGCTCGAGGGAGAGATGGAGACTGGGGAATGGGGGCTCGAGGGAGAGATGGAGTCTGGGGAATGGGAACTTGGAGAGAGCTGGGGAATGGGGGCTCGAGTGAGAGATGGAGACTGGGGAATGGGGTCTCGGGGGAGAGATGGAGACTGGGGAATGGGGGCTCGGGGGAGGTGGAGACTGGGGAATGGGGGTCGGGAAGGGATGGAGAATGGGGGCTCGCGGGAGGTGGAGACTGGGGAATGGGGGCTCAGGGGAGGTGGAGACTGGGGAATGGGGGCTCGGGGGGGAGAGGGAGACTGAGGAATGGGGCTCGGAGAGAGATGGAAACTGGGGAATGGTGGCTCGGGGTGAGATGGAGACTGGGGAATGGGGGTCGGGAAGGGATGGAGACTGGGGAATGGGGGCTTGGAGAGAGATGGAGACTGGGGAATGGGGGTCGGGAAGAGATGGAGACGGGAATGGGGGCTCGGGGAGGGATGGAGACTGGGGAATGGGGGCTCGGGGGGGGAGAGGGTGACTGGGGAATCGAGGCTCGAGGAGAGATGGAGACTGGGGAAAGGGGGCTCGAGGAGAGATGGGGACTTGGGAATGGGGGTCGGGAAGAGATGGAGACTGGGGAATGGGGGCTTGGAGAGAGATGGAGCTGGGGAATGGGGGTCGGGAAGAGATGGAGACTGGGGAATGGGGGCTCGGGGAGGGATGGAGACTGGGGAATGGGGGCTCGGAGAGAGATGGAGACTGGGGAATGGGGGCTCGCAGAGAGATGGCGACTGGGGAATGGGCGCTCGGGGGAGGTGGAGACTGGGGAATGGGGGTCGGGAAGAGATGGAGACTGGGGAATGGGGGCTCGGGGGAGGTGGAGACTGGGGAATGGGGGCTCGGGGAGAGATGGAGACTGGGGAATGGAGGCTCGGAGAGAGATGGAGACTGGGGAATGGGGGCTCGGGGAAAGATGGAGACTGGGGAATGGGGGATCGGGGAGAGAGATGGTGACTGGGGAATGGGGGCTCAGGGGAGGTGGAGACTGAGGAATGGGGGCTCGGAGAGATGAAGACTGGGGAATGGGGGCTCGGAGAGAGATGGAGACTGGGGAATGGGGGCTCGAGGGAGAGAGATGGAGACTGGGGAATGGAGGCTCGGGGGAGAGATGGAGACTGAGGAATGGGGGAGAGAGATAGAGACTGGGGAATGGAGGCTCGGATGGAGATGGAGACTGAGGAATGGGGGCTCGGGGAGAGATGGAGACTGAGGAATGGGGGCTCAAGGGAGAGATTTGGAGACTGAGGAATGGGGGCTCGAGGGAGCGAGATGGAGACTGGGGAATGGGGGCTCGGGGGGAGATGGAGACTGAGGAATGGGGGCTCGGGAGAGAGAGATGGAGACTGAGGAATGGGGGCTCGGGAGAGAGAGATGGAGACTGAGGAATGGGGGCTCGAGGGAGAGAGATGGAGACTGAGGAATGGGGGCTCGGGAGAGAAATGGAGGAATGGGGGCTCGGGGAGAGATGGAGACTCGGGAATGGGGGCTCGAGGGAGAGATGGAGACTGGGGAATTGGGGCTCGGGGGAGAGATAGGGAATGGGATGTCATAGGAGAGAAGGGGACTAGTGGTCGGTGATTGGGGCTTAAGGGAGTGGGGGGAATGTGTTGGGAGTGGGTGTGGACTAGCATTTTCCAGAGCCGGGAGCAGCAGCAAGGGCGTCAGTGGAAGCGGCACTGTGCCGGCCGGTTTCGACGTGTGAAATACTGGTCAGCTCTGACTGAGGTTCTCAGTTCAGCGTTGTCACCTTCACACGGAACCGGAGTCCCAGGAGATAGGGAGAGAGATCAGGCCTGTTAAAGGCTTTAGGCAGGTGCCCTTGTCGCCTACTCAGAAGAGCAGGTAAAAGAACAGTCAGTCACCTGGCCGATTTTAAATGCCTGTCTGCTCGCCCAGTTTCTGCCAAGCAAGGAGAGTTAAAGTTGTACCATCAAGAGTCTGGAGAATAACATTTGTTTGAGTTGCAACAAATCCCGCCTCCCTCCCCCGCCGGAGAAAAACAAGATCAGAAAAAAGTCACTGTCCTCTGAAGTGCACCACAGCCAAAGTAATTGCAGCTGTCATAAAATGAATAAAAACAACATTTCCAGAGAACAAAATCTCCCAATTTGACACCAGTAATGAATGCAAAATACAGTTTGCATGAGCAATAACTGTAATAAAATCAAGTATAACAAATGATAAATGCTGATGGTGCAGTACATATAACCAAGAAGAGAATTTGTAATGAGCTGATCTCACTTGGCTTGTGATTTAGTTTGTTGTTTTTTGACAAATAGCACTCTTGATCTACTTAATGATCTTTACAATCTATTAAAGAAGATGATGGCAAAAGGCTGTGGAGAGGAAGCAGAGAAATGGGCCTGTGTACGGTTAGCCATAAGAGAAGCCTAATTCAGCAAGAAGGGCCGAAAATCCTCCCCCTCTGCTAAAATATTTTGGGGGTTATTTTGGCCAAAGGGTGAAAATAGGTGCTGTGCCAATAAGACACACCTGTTTGAGAGTCTGGTTTTAGCACACAATTTTAGGCCTAATTGCTGATTACCATAATTTGAACTTGCGTGGAGACGCTGAAAGAGACACCTACAGATTTAACACTCAAGTGCTAATTAGATGTAATTTTCGTGGAGCAGTGTATATGGGCTCCTCACACCCACTTCCACTGAAGGTGTGGAGTGCGCTGGCTGGCACACAGTGGCACGTTGCAGAATGACTCAGGTACCGAGTGAGAGGGCGCACAGGTTCTCGGACATGGCCCTGGTGGAGGAGGTTCAGAGGAGGAGGGTGTCCTGTGCATGCAGTGGGGATGGAGTCCACCTCGCCCTCCTGTCCCTCTCTCCTGTAGCAGTTGGTGCTGTTCTGCCTGGCCTCATGTCCTCCTCCCATTCCTTGTCCAGACCAAGGGGGATTCCTAGCAAGATGCCCGTGACCAAGCACTCCCTTTCTCCTGGTGAGTCCTGTAAGGTGGAGTAGCCCAGCACTCACTCTTTTTAGGTGACGTCCTCAGATAATTTCCAGAATAAATGTTGCTTGAGTGTTGGTGAAGTCTTGAAAGAATCCCAGAAAGTCTCCTGATGTGTTTCAGAGGTTCTCTTCACAGCTCCAGCAGCAAGTGAACATCAAAAGGTGAGTATCCCTTTAAGTGGTGAGTATCCCTTTAAGTAGTGCTTGAAATTGACATCAATGCCGTGTTCTCTCCCAAATAGCTGGTCGCTGTTAGGCAAGGGCGTTAGTTGAAGCGCTAGCCACCAAAATGCCGTGCATCCTCTTTAATAAGCGGCAATCAGCTGTTTAACAAGTCTCCGGGTGGCCGTTCCTAGCGCTGGCTTTAACTCCTTTAACAAGCTGTCGTCTTGCGCTAAACGTGGGCTAAACCGGCGTTTCAGCTTAAGAGCCCATCTTGGCCACCTCTTTACTGCCTAAATTAGTTGACACAAATTGCCCCTTTTATATGTCTCTATATTATCTCCTGAGTTTCACCCCAGGACAAGCTTCTTGTAGAAGAATAATCTGTTCAGACTAGCACTTTACAGAAGGTGTCTCTGCTGTCTCAAAGCTCCTACTATTAATTGGAAGATGTCAAAATCAACACTTTTGAGAAGTCTCACACGCTTTGGGCTGGATTTTAATTCAGGGGCGGGTTGGTGTCGTGAAATCCACATTTCGTGTTATCCACACAAATATAAATCGATGTGGGAAATTGATGCTATTTTAACTTAATTGTCCAATTGAGTTCCAGCGTGTGGGAACCCTTGGCAAATGAGTTTTTCCAGTCAGAAAGTCGCATCTTATGATGTCATCATTGCTGCTGCATTTAAGGTCTGCAACAAGCCTTGCTTCTTCTGCAGACTGCCAACCTTTTGGCATTTACTGTTAGAGGAAACTGGAGTCACAATGGCCAGCGACAGACCTAGGGCTGTTCCCAGGTTCGACGACGTTGCCCTGCAGGCTCTGGTTGAGGGAGCTAGATTTCATAAGGAGGTGCTCTTCCCTTCATCAGGGAGGAAGAAGCCTCCCCAGCAGACCAAAGCTGTGTGACTGCAAGTGGCAGAGGAGGTCAACTCCTTAACGGTTACCCACAGAACCTGGATACAGTGCAGGAAGAGATTTCATGACCTTGTGCGTACTGGAAAAGTGAGTATGCATTTCCCATCACCCTCAATCTGATCCCCATTGCCTTTCCTCACCAGCACTCAGCTTTAGCAACCTCTTCCTCCACATCCCACTTGACACTGACATCCATGCACCCTTACCCATTCCCTTTCTCTCTATGTTCACATTCAGCTAACTATTCGACTATGCAGCCCTCACACTCCCTATCACTGTGATGCTATGAAAACAACTGACAACACACAGGGAAGGCCCTTGGTCTTGCCAACTCACTCCATCTTTGTCTCCTTCTAAGTATCTATGCTATGGAATCTCTACACTCACTCCTTCATTCTCACTCAAACTCCACTTGTCTCCCTCATTGCAGGAAAAGAGAGCTCACAATAAAAGGGAAAGAGCGAGGACAGGAGGAGGGCCACCCTGGGAGGAGGCGGTCCTGGAAATCGTCAGAGTGGAAGATGATGCGCAAGTGGGGGACGGACAGACGGGTGCATCACACCAAGCTGGTGACAGAATAGTTTTCCATCTCTCTCAATGACATTGCATGAGTCGCTGATAATGATTCTGAAGGTCTAACAGATGGACTTATGATCATCTGCAATATACAATGTGCATGTAACCTTGACCTCACATCTCTAACTCTTTCCTTTACTCCCCCACAGGACCATCGAGAGCCCCCATCCCCACTGTCCAGGAGGAAGAGCCTGAGCTTCCAGACTCCTCAGAGGAAGCTGCAACCTCTGAGGGCGCAGCGTCAGCAGAATTCACCGCACCCAGCACCAGCGCAGACACTCACACCTCGGTGGGACCTTCGGGACATAGAGTAGTGTTGTCACCTGGTGTATCACAGCTCACAAGTGAGCATCAGCAGATTGTGGAGACAGGGACAGCAGTAGAGAGTCCTCGTCGGAGGGTGCAGGACTCTGCCAGCTCGGCTCAGCTGCATGTCGATCCTCTGCCTCTGGGTCCATCCACAAGATCAGCGGTGCTGGAACTCCAGGAGCAGATGCAGGAGTCTCTGGAAGGTTTTGTCTCCAGGGTCGCTGCGAGTGTGGAGCAAATGGAGGAGTCCATAGCGAACATGAGCAGAGCCTTTGTGGAGTCATTGGCACATGAACGCATCACCATGGAAAGGTTGGCAACCTCCATGGAGGTGATAAGTCACCAGAGTGCAGAAAACATGGTGAGTGCTCAGAATAGAATGACATCTCTAGAGGAGCGATGGGCATCTACTGAGCAGAGATAGCAGACCTTCATGGAAGTCCTTCTGAGTAGGACTGCCAGTGCAGATACAGGTCCCCATGGCCCCCCTGATGTGCAGCAAGGTGCTCTCAAGCCACTTGCAAGCACTGAGGGGGACCTGACCCATGAGAGGGAAGTTGGTGGCAGACATCAAGGAAGTGGGGACTCCTCTCCAAGCGCTCACACTTCCATGCCACTGCAGAGCCCTCGGTCAGAGCCCCACCAGAGTCCACACCCAGCTGAGATTGGCGTCTCAACCCCTGCACAGCCGCAGGAGCAGCAGACTGTTTCCGAGCCCTCACAGGTTCGCAACCCCAGAGGACGCCCGCCAAAGGTGTCGAGACAGGAGCAGCAGGAAAGTGAGCAAGGGGCTTCCACATCTGCTGAAGCCACAGGGGAAGCACCACGTAGGAGCACGCATAAGAGAAAGATACTGCACAAATAGTCACAAGGGTAGTCACTTGGGTGAAATTTGAAGTTTTATGTGAAAAAGCCATCAGATCAATAATGTTAATAAAAAATCTGATGGCTACTGCTGTAGTTGTGGCATGTGTCATTTCACGAACGGAACTTTCACATTGAAGGCTTAGGATTACTTGGAATTGTCAGTATGGTGGTCAAATTGCTAGGAGTCAGCTGGCTCTTGGCCATTGTCGATGCTCAGGTAAAAAAATGTGAGGCAAAAGTCCTTCAGTGGCTAGGCTAAGCAAATCTGGCAAAGATGAGTGCATTCCTTGCATCCCGGGCAGCTATGTTCTCGCGTACTGCTGCCGTTGGTTGATGGGCCTCTGCAAGATGTTCGTTTTCGCTCTCCTCCTCCTCCTCATCTGAGGAGGATAAATGAAGAGCCACTTGGTCCTCAGGAATCTGCAAGCTGTGCCATGTTGTGAAGTACACAGCAAACTACAACGATCCTGGAGACCCTGGCTGCTGAGTACTGCAGGGCTCCACCTGATCTATCCAGGCATCTGAAGCGCATCTTCAGCAAACCAATGGTTTGCTCAATAATAGCTCTGGTGGACATGTGGCTGGAGTTGTTGCGCTCCTCAGCTTCGTTGGCTGGCCTCCTCAACGGCGTCATTAGCCACGTCTTCAGGGGATAGCCCTTGTCTCCAAGTAGCCATCCATTAAGTTGGTCTGGCGGACTGAATAGTGGAGGCACACTAGACTGGCACAGGATGAGGAGTCATGGCAACTGCCAGGGTACTTGGCACAAACATGCAAAATTTCCTTCTTGTGGTCACACACCAGCTGAACGTTAAGGGAGTGGAAGCCCTTGCGGTTGACAAAAATACCTGGATTGCGATGGGGTGCCTTAAGGGCCATATGTGTGCAGTCAACGACGCCCTGCACCCTTGGAAAGCCTGCCAGATTAGCTAATCCAACCACACGCGCCGTGACACTTGCTTGATCCTTGGTGAAATGGATGTGATTGTGCGCGAGGGCAAAGAGGGCATCGGTTACCTGCGTGATGCAAGTGTGTGTGGCCGCCTGAGAGATACCGCTGATGTCTGCTGCTGATCCCTTGAATGAGCCTGAGGCAAAAAAGTTGAGTGCGGTGGTGACTTTGACGGCCTCTGGTAAGGGTTGTCCACCTGGTCCTCTGGCCTGCGGGTCTTGTTGCAGCATTGCGCAGATGTCACCCACTACCTCTCGCGAAAGTCGGAGCCGCCTTTGGCACTGCTGCTCAGACATGTTGATGTAGCTGACTCTGTGTCTTTAGACCCTGTTTGGGGGTTATCTCCTGCGCCGACGGGCTTCCATGCGCTGGCCCCTTCTGGCCTGTGCAGCTTCAGGTGGGTGAGTAGCAACTCGGCGCTCCTGTTGGTGCTGCTGCTGTTGGTGCTGCTGTTGTTCCTGGTTCTGTTGGTGCCGTGGCTGGTCTTCGTCCTCATCTAATGCCCAGAAGGGAAGGAAATAAATGGCTCCCATGCTTCTGGTATATGCCTCAGTTGAGGAAGCGCTGAGTGAAGGTGGGGAGAGGGATTTCCCAGGAGGTCACACTGGAGATTGGTGTCAGGCTCCAAACTTCCACAGCTGTGGTTATGCCTTCTAAAAGTTCCCCCAGACCTGTGACAACTAAGTCCTGCCACCTGCAAATGATGGCTGATCAAATCTCCTCTTTAATGTTTGAGCTGCAGCTGATAGTCAGTAATCCACTTGTGCTCCCGCCAGGTTTCACCGTCGTGTTTCAGAACAGGCGTGTTTCACGTGGGAAAAGGGTTAAACTCACAAAGGCCTTTTAAAATGGCATTATAGAGCCAATTTAGTGGTTGTTAAGGGCCTTACTGGCCTATCCCACCTCTTGGAGGCGGGATGGAGACGGGACCACTAGACACAAATTATTTAAAATTGCTCAGAGGCGGGATCGGGCCCGCCCACCAGTCTATGCAATTTTAACCCCCCACACGCCTCCAATCCCGCCTCCACGGCCCAATGAAAATCCTGCCCTTTATTTCCCAAATCAAATCAAATAATATCTCCTGCAACATTCTGATTAATAAGTTGCAACAATTCAAACAACACTTAACACCTAAATACAATTATTCAGGCCAACCTCACAAAATACGAGGTTTAATTTACAGAAGGTTGACAGTGAGATATGAGCACTCCACTTGTCCACGTCGGATGTATAACTTTTAACAGTGGAACAAACCAATTACTTTGATCAAATTAAACTTTGCTATTCAAATCGGCAAACTAATTATCTGTAAAACCGAAGACACCAATTGAATAGCAAAATACTGCGGATGCTGGAAATCCAAAATAACAACAGAAAACGCTGGAAAAACTCAGCAGGCCAGGGCAACATCCGTGGAGAGAGAAACAGAGTTAACGTTTTTGAAGAAGGGTTTCGACCTGAAACGTTAACTCTGTTTCTCTCTCCACGGATGTTGCCTGGCCTGCTGAGTTTTTCCAGCGTTTTCTGTTGTTATACCAATTGAATGTTACTCAAGGAAACAAACAATAGACATAGAAAAGTGAAGGCTGTCAATGTTGAAAAACAGTTTATTGCCACTTTTTGTACCCATTGTCAGAATCAAGCAATACAAAGTCCAAGAGAGCACGGGTATATTAAAGCCCCCTTCAAACTGTCCTAATGGTGTTCTCTAACCCTAAGACTATTCCTTCCTGTGCTACTTTTCCACTATACTCCATTGATTCAATCCAGGCATCTTCATGCCCTCGTTTTCATGAGATTTCTGCTGTGGACCTGACTCACAGTGAGACTGGTCAAACTCATATTCACTTAGGGCTTACAACTGAATGCAGCCTTTTGCCCTGTAGGTCTGGGATAGTTTTCAACTCAAGACCCGGAGGTGATCGTGCTATATTTTAGCAACTGTACCACCCAATCCCTTGAGAAATGATTGAGGGACAGAAAACAATAAATTATTATGCGTCCTCATATGTTCATGGCCATTGTGTTTTTATTCTCTTGCCAATTTTCTCTGCCAACTTTCTCTCTCCCCATTCGCTCCTGAAGGCATTGACCTCTTGCTGATGGAGAGTTCGATAGGTACTGGTCATCCTCTGGTTCCTTCCCCAAGTGGCCATTCACATATTTCCATTTGATCCTTGTGAGGGAATATGGTAACTGAGGCAAATCCATCCTTGCCCTATACACACACTTGCACCTCTAGCATATGTCCCTGGACAGCAAATAGGAGTGATATATAGCACCATTAACATAGCAAAACAGCAACCTGGTTGATCTGTGCCCAGTATCAGGAGAAGGTACAACACCTCGAGTCTCCTTGCCAGGAGCAGGTGGAAGCCAGGCGCAAACAGCGGAAGGAGCGCACGTCAACCCAAGCACTCCACCCACCCGCCCCTTCAACTACCGTCTGCCCCACCTGTGACAGACTGTAGGTCCCGCATTGGACTCATCAGTCACCTGAAAACTCATTTTTAGTGTGGAAGCAAGTCATCCTCGGTTCCGAGGGACTGCCTAAGAAGAAGAAGAATCAGGAGAAGGTACAACAAGCCAGCAAAGCTGAAGCTTGTTCTCAGCCTGCACAGTAGCCATGATGATGACTGTGAGATGCATGCCACCGCCGCCCTCCGTTCATATTTGCTGTCACCTGCATCAAGCGATTGTAAGCACCATGCGGAACCTCTCCCAGAGGGGCCTCAGTGTCTCGGATGGTGCTCCTGTCATTTTGTGTACAGTGAAATAAATGGAGTAGAAACCTCGGTTTCGCTTTAGCTCAGCGGCTTCATTCGGTTAGCACTAGGGTCATGAATTCCTGAAAAGTAATTATGTTCAGCTATCTGAAAGTTGAATGTGCTTGCCTGCTAAATGCCGGAAAGTACTGGAGTTTAGTTTGACTAGGATTGGCTGACCCTTGTTTTAAAATCAAATAATTAGCAACCTTCAAACATAATTTGACAGCAGCCAGAAACAGCCTTTCAATGAATGCAGCTAGTTGGGGAAGGAGTTAATATTATCACAGCACAGCTTCGATTTGTTGTGATAGTGGCATTTAATGTGTCAACCATTTTAAAATTGCAGCACCCACAGAAATAATGCAATTGTCACAGAAGCTAACATTTTAAAATGTGTGATTAATCTGAGTTATTTAAACTTTTTCTGCTTTGTGTTCTACCCTGTAATTAGACGTTGTAATCAGAACAGGTAGATTAGAAATTCTTACTTCAAAGGGTAATTATCAGTCGCAATTCAGACTGCAAATGTAAAACCATTCTCTACAATTTATTTCAGCTGATTGTCTTCCCGCACCATTATCTTTATAAAAGTTAAAGGATTTGCAATTTTAAAATGTAATTTTACTCTTTTTATTGAAGCTTAAAGCAGCTTGTCGAATGTGACATGGCCTATGGTCTGCTCTAGTACTCAGTAGCCTGCAGTTATTGCAGATAGACACAGCCTGCACCGGGTCTGTCTGTCTGCCCTTTGAGATGGAGTGCTCCACTGCCAAGGGATAGAGCAGTTACATCCTTCCCTGAGTGTGTTCATTTAGCAGCTGCCAACAAAATATATCAATGAATTACCCCAGATCATTCCCCTTCAGCGGGTCATTTTTCACTGCCTACGCCTGATGTTAACGGGTCGTTCAGACAGTGAGAATGGTGGTGCGGTACTGACCACCCTGATTGCACTCCCGTTGGCCCCGTCGCCATTTTGACTGCCGGAAGGACCCAAGCGGTCCAGGTGTCTGCCTGTATCAAGCAGCAACACAATGAAAATGTTTAAATAGGGGTTCTATCATACAGAAACCTGCCAACACCATTCTTCCTTTACATTGAGGACAGTCCTCCCACCCTTCCCATACAAATTACATCACTGCATGATACATACAAATGCCACCATGCAATAGCGGCCCTGATGCTCTTACTGGAGCTCTGGCCTCGACTGTGTCCTCCAGCCTGGAAATGCTGTGCAGTAGTGTTGACACTTAGGGGTTTGAATGGAGACAGGCTTTCATCGTGCTCTTAATCTACACAGATTGACAGTTATGAAAGTCTCATTTTCATTATTAATTAACAAATTCTACTCAAATTAATATTAAGCCAGGTGCTACCCAATAGTGTCTCTCTTAAGTTTGCTTTTCCTAACTCTAGTGCTCCTACGTGGTGATGCCCCTGTGGTTTCAGCACGGCTGGTAGAAGACTGTTGTGATGAGGGCACTGGGAGTATTTGTGGTGGGCTACCTTTAGCAGTGTGGCTCTGAAAGGGCCCAGCTGCAGACTGGCACATCCTGGCTGCTGCTGGGGCAGTCTGGCCCAGCTGAATTAGTGGCAACTATGTGGGCACTGGGTGATGGTCTGACAAGGGCACAGCCTACCTGAGAGAGGGCAGCATCTGCAGCTACCACAGTGCCAGTACCATTGCCATGGGGCTGCACATCATCTGCTCTCCCACTGGTCTGCGGGAAAGCAGACTGCAAGGAGGTCAGTAACACGATCAAAGCCCGTCTCCATTCGATCCCCCGTCTGTCAACGCTACTGCACAACATTTCCAGGCTGGAGGACAAAGTAGAGGCCAGAGCTCCAATGGCAGCAGTTTGGCCTTCAATCAAAGCTCCCATTACTGGTGACAGCGGTTCTTGCATTGCAGGCCTCACTGCAGCTTCCATAGAGGACACCACATGCTTCGTGGTAGACTACAGAGAACTCATTCTTTGCACTAGAATGCCACACATGCTAGAGGTGGACTCCACCATACTCTCAGCCATGATGTGCCACCTCCTTGGCAGCTTGTCCAAGCTATCCACCTTCTGCTGGTGCAATTCCAATATCCTTCCCTTAAAGGCTGGGGCATAGAGGTCTCTATCCCTGCCCTCTTCAGCCATGCTTGGACCCAGGCTTGCCCTCCACCCACCTCTGTCCTCTGCTGTCCATTGCAGCTGCTCCTGCTCACTTATGATGTGAACGTCACCCTGTGCAGACCCCTCTAGCTCTATCCTTCCCACATGGCATTCTGATCTTTGGGCCGGTGCGTGCTGAAGTCTGAGGGTGTAAAAGTGCAGGCTGCTGATGCCTTGTGCTAAAGGGACCAAATCTACAGAGGAATCTGGAAGCAGAACAAAGGATGAATGAATAGCAAGCACAGTATTGGTAGATTAGGTTGCCTCATTTATGTAGGAATAGTGAGGCATCCACAGTTAGGGCAGTTTACTGAAAGAGGTGCACATCAAGATCAAATGGAAGAGAAGAGATCAAATCACAGACCCCGCTGAAATGCTACTCCCACCTCTCTATCTCCAATGCCCTGAATGTCCAGGGCTTCCTGCTCCTGAGGACCAGGATTTGAGTGGGCCCTCTGCCTGTTTACGCCTGCTCCCTGGCATTGTGTGTCAATTTGTCTTGCAGAAAGAAGGGGAGCCTATTAGTCAGTGGCTTCATGTAAGGCTTGAGATTTGTTGTGAGGGATGCTGATGTGTGACATTAAACAAACAGTGGGCAGATTGGGGAAGTGTTACAGAGCCGGAAAGTGGCAGGAGGATGTAATGTAGGAGTAAGGACAAGAAGAGTACATAGCTTTCCTGATGCATTCATGTGACAGCAAAAGGTTTTATTTGCCATTTGCTTGCTGTGAGGACAACAGGGGCTGATGACGAGGTGGATAACGAGGGAAATTAGGGACAGCATAAAATCAAAAAAAAGGGCATATCAACTGGCAAAAAAAAGCACCAGACCGGAAGATTGGGGGCAGTACAGGATACAGCAAAAGAGGACAAAGGGATTAATCAGGAAGGGGAAAATAGAATACGAAAGTAAACTTGCAGCAAACATAAAGACAGACTGCAAAAGCTTTTATCGGTATATCAGGAGGAAAAGACTGGTAAAATCCCAAGTCGGTCCCTTGCAGTCCGATTCGGGAGAATATATAATGGAGAATAAGGAAATGGCAGACCAATTAAACTCATACTTTGGTTCTGTATTCACAAAGGAGGACACAAATAACCTCCCAGGAATATCGGCAAACATAGGGACTAATGAGAGGGAGGAGCTGACAGAAATTAGTATCTCTAGGGATATGGTGTTGGGTAAGTTGAGGGGACTGAAGGCCGACAAATCCCCGGGGCCTGATAAACTACATCCTAGGGTACTTAAGGAGGTGGCCCTGGAGATAGCAGATGCTCTAAGGATCATCTTCCGGAACTCCATTGACTCGGGAACAGTACCCGTGGATTGGAGGGTAGCTAATGTTACCCCAATATTTAAAAAGGGGGGTAGAGAGAAAGCAGGGAATTATAGACCAGTAAGCCTTACATCGGTTGTGGGCAAAATGCTAGAGTCCATTATTAAGGATAAAATAGCGGAGCACTTGACAAATGGGGAAAGGATCGGACAGAGTCAACATGGATTTACAAAGGGTAAATCGTGTTTGACTAATCTGCTGGAATTTTTTGAGGAAGTAACTGGTAAAATAGATGGGGGAGAGCCAGTGGATGTGGTGTACCTTGACTTCCAGAAAGCCTTCGATAAGGTTCCACACAAAAGATTATCATGCAAAATTAAGGCTCATGGGATTGGGGGCAAAGTATTAACGTGGATAGAGAACTGGCTGGCGGATAGAAAACAGAGAGTTGGAATAAACGGCTCGTTTTCGGAGTGGCAGGCAGTGACCAGCGGGGTGCCGCAAGGATCTGTCCTGGGACCCCAGCTGTTCACAATATATATAAATGATCTGGATCAGGGAATTGGATGCAATATTTCCAAATTCGCTGACGACACTAAACTAGGAGGAGGGGTGGGCTCTGATGAGGATGTCAGGAGGCTACAGTGCGATTTGGACAGGTTGGGAGAATGGGCGGATACGTGGCAGATGCACTATAATGTGGATAAATGCGAGGTTATCCACTTTGGGGGTAAAAACAGGAGGGTAGATTATTATCTAAATGGCAATAGATTGGGAGATGGGGAAGTGCAGAGGGACCTGGGTGTTCTTGTGCACCAGTCACTGAAGGAGAGCATGCAGGTGCAACAGGCGATTAAGAAGGCAAATGGTATGTTGGCCTTCATATCAAGGGGGTTCGAGTATAGGAATAGGGATACCTTACTACAGCTGTACAAGGTGCTGGTGAGACCGCATCTGGAGTATTGTGTACAGTTTTGGTCGCCCCATCTGCGGAAGGATGTTCTTGCCATGGAAAGAGTGCAGCGGCGATTCACCAGGCTGATACCTGGAATGGCGGGAATGACCTACGAGGAGAGATTGAATAGTTTGGGCTTGTACTCACTGGAGTTTAGAAGATTGAGAGGGGATCTCATCGAAACATATAAAATTATGGCAGGCCTGGACAGGCTGAATTCAGAGAGAATGTTTCCAATGGCAGGGGAGCACAGAACCAGGGGCCACAGTCTAAAAATAGCGGGCAAATCATTTAAAACAGAGATGAGGAAGAATTTCTTCACTCAAAGAGTGGTGAGCCTGTGGAATTCCCTGCCACAGAGGGCTGTGAAGGCTAATTCAATAAATATTTTCAAGAGAGAATTGGATATATTTCTGAAGGCTAAGGGGATTAAGGGTTACGGAGAAAAGGCGGGGACGGGGTACTGAACTGGTAAGATCAGCTAAGATCTCAGAGGAAGATCAGCCATGATCTCATTGAATGGCGGAGCAGGCTCGAAGGGCCGAATGGCCTACTCCTGTTCCTATCTCTATGTTTTTTTTCTATGATAGTTTAGCTGCAAGTAGGAGGAGAGAAGGCTTAGTTCCCCAGTGTTTATTAGAGTATAAACAGGTGCAGAGTGGAATGGGAGTGCTTGGGGTGCTGTGGGTGGGAGGTGATGTGGCAAGATGTGATGCAGAAAAGGAGTCACAACATGAAATAATTCTTACCTTGGCTGAACGTGTATGGCCATTAAACTTCTTTCGGAACTGAAGTCATGTCCTGTGGGGTCAGGCTAACGCCACTGACCTGCTCTGAAATGCCCTTCCAGGGTTGGCCCGGGAATGTGAGCCTTTGTAAGGGGAACTGAATGCCCTTGGGTGGCCTCACTTCCTGCAGTAGAATTTTCAGGGCTGCAACAGAAAATCGTGGAGTCTTTTTAACAATCAGTATGAACTTAACGTGCTCCAGTACTAGCCTTGCTGTCCTTGCTTTAGGAGACGCTGCCTCTCTTTTTACGATAATTGGAAATTCCGGCCCCGTCATTGGCGAGCTGCCAGCTAATGGCGGAAAACTCGTGCGCAGCTCACCTGCGATACAATGAGGCCCGAGCATCAAAATAGTGCGCGACTCTCTTGACACCCATTCGGTGACTGAAGAGAAACATCGGTCTACCAACTTTACAACACCGGGTATGAAGGCTGCTACAGATCACTGTCTGTTGCCACCAGACATTTTGCAAGCAAATAGCCTGAAAGCCTCCAAATCTCATCGCATTGGCCAGCAGATCTGCGTATTGGACAACTCAAGAAATTACTTAAGAGAAACGTTATATTAGCGTTTTAATTGCTATTATGCCAGATTGCTCAAAGCCTATGATTTTTTGACTTTGCATTATGGAAATAATTCATCTAGTTTTCCATTAGCCTCCAAATGTTCATTTTTGGCAAATATAGAAGAAATGATCTAACCTATATAAAAGCACAATTCTAAATAGTAAATGATTTAAAACAGTTAACAAATTTCAATTGGCACACCTTTGTCCTCTGAAGCAAATTAATTAAACCACTTTAAATATTTTGAGAGAATGAATCTGCTGTAGTAATGGGAGAATCTACTTTGAACAGACACCACCTGGCATAAATAAACTCAAATCATTGCAGATAGAAAACAGCCTCTGCTTTCACTGGAAATAACATGAGTTGGAAGTTCGTGGGTTCAAGTCCCACTCCTGAGACTTGAGCACAAAATCCAGGCTGACACTTCAGTGCAGTACTGAGGGAGTGCTGCACTGTCGGAGGTGCCGTCTTTCATATGAGACATTAAACCAAGGCCCCGTCCGCTCTCAGGTGGACATAAAAGACCGCATGGCATTAATTCGAAGAAGAGCTGGGGAATTCTTCCTGGTGTCCTGGTCAATATTCATCCTTAACCAACAGCACTAAAAATCAGATTATCTGATCACATGCTGTTTGTGGGACTTTGCTGTGTGTAAATTGTCTGACACGTGTCTTAACACTTCAAAAAGTACGTAATTGGCTGTAAAGTGCTTTGGGACATCTTGAGGTCATGAAAGGTGCTATATAAGTGCAAGTCCCTCTTTCTTTTAACTGATCTTTGAAACAGTTAGATGTAGAGGGGCAGGGACAGATACAGCTGAAAATTTGCAGAATCTTTCAATCTCCCACCATCCTCTTGAAGTTTATGTCTTGAAATATAACCTAAACCATGGGTTTTGATGAGGTCCTGGTCCTCAAGGAGTCTGTGAAGAGATCCTGAGGGGAGGGGGGGGGAGAGCAATGTCATCAGCTTTGGGTCTGGGTCTGGGGGCATACCAGAGTCTTGAGAATTCTGTGCTTCTATGTTTTATGTATTTGTTGATGTACTGCCACATTGTTTCTGTGCACTAATAGCCAATAGAACAGATGAGGAAGAACCCATGGGTACATTTATGGAAGATCACAGGTATGAGATACCAAAGCTTTTCTGAGTGGTTACCAGGTGGTGTATTTTTCATGAAGTTGAACAGATGGCAAATCAGTTTTCTAGCTGAAGTCTCCATCTAATAGTCATCAATCATGAAACATTACATTGAGCTCACAGCGATGCTACTGTCATTTTCCAAACATATACCCTTGGGTCTCCTCGTCCGCTCTGTTTGCTATTGCATGACAGTCAGCAGTTATAATGAGATGTGACGTTATACCTTACAGGTCTGCTGGCCTAACTGGGAGGTGATTTTATAGAGGTAAATCAGATAGCTTAGAGAGGGCAAAAGCCAAATCTAGAATATTAACATTAAGTTAAATTGTGAGGGAACATGGATTCAAGTTGTAAAATTAAGGCTGATGTCTGGAAAGCCTTGACAAAAAGAGTGGTCAACATAAAGAGCAAGGGGGAAAAATTGAGTCGCGCCCCCAAAAAATGAGCACCCCCGGCAGCCAAAATTCATCGGTAGTGCCCCAAGAGAGAAGCGGGGCGCTACTGGAAGTACCCCACCTCTCTTAGGGCGCTAACAGGAGGCGCAAAGCAACCGAATTTTTCCCCTAAATTTCTTCGCGGAATAGTAAAGTTGAAAACCCTGGAATCTTTTAAGAAAAATTGGATGCTGAACTGGGGAGAACTTGAGGATCTTTCTGAATTCATGAAGTAAGATGAGCTAAATGGCCTTCCTCATCCATAGCTATCTTGTGATCTGTGCCAGCTCTGACTCTCACTCTTGTAGGTTAATTTTCAGTCTGCCTGCACTATGCCATTCTTCTATCCGTTATATGGTGCCCTGGGACAAAAGTGGTTACATTAAATTTATTGGTTGTTTATAACCAGACAGAGTAAAGTACATCTTTAGTTTCTCAGTAAGAACAATGATTAAAGCACGAGAGAGGGAAAGCCACATCCATCACTAGAATGTTTATTAACTGATGTAAAACTGTTGACTAAATATTGTATTGGAAGCATTTCCTTTAGTACTCCTCGTTGTTTTTAACATAAATGACGTCAGTGCGGTTGTGTATGTTTAACGTGTTTGAGAGGAATCGGGTTTTTAAACAGATGTTGGGAAGATGGCAAATACGAGATTTTCAGACATGAGTCAGACTCAAGACATTGCCTTGTGCCAAAAATATAAATCTGGTGCAAAAAGGCAAACCATGTCCATCACAGAGATTACAGGAAAGATTTGTCCATGAATTAAGCTGAGTTACCATCGTAATACCACTGATGCTGCTTCATCACTGGTTATCTTCAATCAATGTTAATTACAGAGTTGTAGACTGCAAATTTACTAATCTCGGCGGGTTCGTCACAGGCAATGTCAGTGGTGGGTCCCCGCTGTTGGCTCCATCCCACTGTCTAAAATGAATTTCCCCTGATTGGGTTTGTTAAGCCCGCCCAGCATATTTGCCGGTCAATTAGAGGAAGCGGCTCTGATGATGTCATTCGATGACATGTCATCAGCCGACTTCCTTATAGGGACCATGGCCAACTTTCTTTTGACCTTTGTGCTGTCAGTGTTCTACAGCATTGAGGTGCTGCAAACACTGACAATGACTGCACAGAGGTGCAGGGCTGCACCCAGGCTTGCCCATGACTCCCTCCATATGCTTATCACAGCATGCAGGAAGGTCCTCTTCACTTCCCATGGGCGGAAGAGACCTCCCCAGGAGATCAATATAGCCTGGTTGCACATTGCAGAGGAGGGCACAAGCAGGGATGTGGTCAGGAGGACCTGGGTGCAGTGCCGCAAACGTTTCAATGATCTCAGTAGGTCACAAAATGTTAGTACATAGCCACACTCAACCTCATCCTGCTGTACCTCTCATCACATCCCCATCACTCTGCCTTCCCTACCCTACTCCTGCTCATCTTTACTCACACCAACTAACCTTGCACCTCCACCCATCCCTCTCTATCTACATAATCACATCCCCATCTCACTAGCCACCCCTCACACTCACCCTCATCCTAGTGCAACCATACCAACTAACAACACACAAGGGTAGTCACTTGGTTGTTTTATGTAATGTTCATGTAAAGTTTCTGTTAATGTGTTGTCAAACATTGAAACCTTTATTTTCAACACTTTGAGTTCTTGGACAGATTTGTGTGCATCTTTGGAAGTGGCTTAGTGAGTTGCAGTGAATGGTGAGACATAATGGTACCCCCTTGCAATGGTGATGAGTGTGAAAGGAATGGCTTGGGCATTGTAGGGATGGTTTATGGTATTGGTGTGGGGTGGTGCCAACCTGGTGCATCATGTGGTCGTCAGGGTATACAGCTTCAAGTGAAGTAAATGTGGCCATGGTGAGGCCATCCCTGGCCTCCCAGGCAGCAATGTGGGTGGGTGCTGATGCCCTGTGTTCTGTGCAGCATCAGGTGATTGCGGAGAAGGTTGGTGGTGTTGTTGTTGGTGCTGCTGGTGTGCCTGGTGCTACTGGTGTTGGGGCTGATCGTGGTGGGATTCTGATGACCAAGGTGAGAGAGTATAAAGGGCACCCATGCTGATGGAATAGATGGCAGGTGAAGTAGAGATGACAGAAGCGAACTGTCAATGGTGGGAGAGGTAACGAGGTCAGACTGGATGGAGACTTGTATAAAGACAAGACTTGCAGCATCCTGAATCTGTAGTAGAAATGCAGTTTAGAGAAGCTAGTGGTTAAGGGAACATTTCTCCATCAGCTGGGAGCTTTTACTTGACATTTGAAGCTGTCAGCTCATCAGCTGATTCAATGGCC
Organism: Somniosus microcephalus; assembly: GCF_052327205.1. Classification (NCBI taxonomy): domain Eukaryota; kingdom Metazoa; phylum Chordata; class Chondrichthyes; order Squaliformes; family Somniosidae; genus Somniosus; species Somniosus microcephalus. The sequence goes on from NC_140998.1 coordinate 142,410,422, forward strand.
AATGACCTCCCACCTCAGCTTCACAGACGAGGTCTAGACACAACGGGAAACCGGTGGGCGATCTGTCAAATCCAAAAAGCTGGGGAAAAGTCATTGGTAAGTGGTTGTAAACAAGCCACTAATGATTTTAATTGCTTCCCCCGCCACTGCCTGTCTGGTCTGCTCAGCGCTGACAGACCCAACATTTGGTAAAGGTGCGTGGCAGTGGGTTGACAGCAGGGTCCCGACACACTGGAGGAAAAAAACACTTTCCCACCCGACCTGCCACCGATCGCGCCCGCTGACCCCCCCCCCCCCGCCGCAAAACCCAGCCCATAGTAACTATTGGGAAGCAGCCTTTTCACTCAATTGTCTATCCAAAAATCATAAATAGAAGCACAAATGTGGAAAAGGTGTGAATGCAATGCTGAGTTGCGAGGGTGAAAGGTTGCACTCATGAATGAGACTCCTCCTGGATTTAGAACACCATCCTTCCATCACTGGGGACTAAGCTCAAATCCTGCCCACACCAATGGATTGAAACTTGCTTCTAGTCACAGTGAGGATATTGAGAGAAATGTGTGGCTAACTTTAGTGTAGCCTAAATTTTGGAATTAATCTGAAGCCAAACACAGATTTGCTCACAATTCAACAGTAACTGGTATTAAAATGGCAATCTCACTCATGCCACGAGAATAACTCACGTCGGAAAACAATGGGCTGGATTTTGATACTGGAGGCGTGTAGGAGGTGGGACTACAACTTTCGGGGTTGTAGTCCCGTCTCCATCGAGTTGTGGCCAACCCATGTGATTTTCACTTGATTGACCAGCGGGCTCAGCAGGCCAATTAAGGGCCACCCGGCAACAGGTGATGTCACAGATTGACATTTCATCTGTCAAGAGCTTTTGATAGATGAAATATCAGCGTTTGACAGCTCTTTGAAGCTGTCAAACACTGACAATCTGTACTCCAAGTTAATTCCTTTCTCTCAGGCTGATTTAGAGATCTCTCCAGAACAGAAAGCTGAAAGCTACAACTTTTGACAGCTCGCGGCCATTCTGCTTTCTGTGCCGGTGAGATGAGGGACTCCCGAGACCTGAAGGAAGGAAGGCAGTAAAGGTAAGTAAAACTTCTTTAAACACTTTACACACACCAAACACACTTACCTCTGCACTCATGCACCCATCACTCATCTGAACATCGGACATCTCGAACCCTCCAAGCCCTTCAGCCCGACGGTCCGTCTCGCTAACTTGGCGTGGTTTGGAGCCGTCGGGAATCTCACACTTCAGGAATAAAAATAGGGATTAGGCTAAAAACTGCCTGTAAACTACCTGTTAACAGGCAGTTAATTGGCACTAATCCCCTTTCCGCCTCGGGGAGGCGGCTCCCAGCACAGGTCGGGTATCTGCCTCCTTTGAAACTGGCATGGAGGTGGGTTGGGGGCGGGATGGGTTCGTGCCCCCTGATTTCGAGATTTTAACCCCCCACATGCCTCCAATCCTGCCTCCACGGCCCAATGAAAATCCTGCCCAATGTGTCACTGGTGGTTCTTCGGCTGGAGAGCATGATAAAGCCAAATTGTTGAGGCAGTATAGAGCGAATTTTAATCTGTATCTAACACAAGCGGTACATAGCTTGGAAGTACTTGATGCTGACGTTGGGTAAAGAAAATACCGACACCCCTCACCTTGAATGAATGTGAACAATTAGATAATTTCCTAAATAAAAATGTTATGAGCCACCTGTTTTTAAAACTCACCCTGCATACAGCTGCTAGAACCAGAATGAAATCTGCCCACAGTACAAAGCTGGGGGAAAATATACAACCCCTGTGACCACTGCCATTAATTTTGGAGTTAATCTGCTTTGCTACCCAGAGGGAGGTTGGAATCTGGAACTCACTGCCTGAAAGGGCGGTAGAGGCAGGAACCCTTACAACATTCAAGAAGCATTTAGATGAGCACTTGAAACGCCATAGCATACAAGGCTACGGACCAAGTGCTGGAAAATGGGATTAGAATAGACAGGGCTTGATGGCCGGTGCGGACACGATGGGCCGAAGGGCCTCTTTCTGTGCTGTATAACTCTATGGCCTAGAAATTCAGTGGGCTGTGCCACCCGTTAGCGCCTTAAGAGGGCGCTAAGTGGGTCAGAAGCCACTGGCCACTGGCCACGCCTCCAGCTAAATTCAGCGGGACGCTAATGGCGGCGCTAGCCTTTAGCGCTGCGCTGCTACCGATGACGTCATCGGTGTGCGCAGCACCCCGCTGACGCCCCGATCGCGATATTTAGATGCACCGCCTGCTTTAACGCCGGACGCTATGTGCGACCGGTTCAGGGGGGCCTACCTGCGGCGGTAGAGGCGCTAATTAAAGGAGAGGTGCGGGGCGGCCATTTTAGTTGCTAGCCGCCTGCCAGCACCTCTCCGTGCTGCCGTCCCCAGCTTCCTGAGCACCCCCCCCCCGCGGAATGCCGACTGCGTTCCAAGAGCCCGGCACTTCTCCTCGGTGCCGGGCTCTTTTGCCGGCACTCGAGATCCTCTGGGGCTCACCTGGGCCCCAGATTGCGCTGCACAAGACCCCTCCCCTTTAAGAAGGGGAGGAAGGCCTGCAGTACCACAGCGTGACGTGCCGCAGTATGTGGCACTGTGGCACGTTGCGCAGCGATATTCAGTTGCAGCGCCCCAAGAGGGATGCGGTGCACCTCCAGTAGCGCCGCGCTTCCCTCTGGGGCGCTCCAACTAAATTTCCGGTGGGTGGCCGCGACTGCTTCCGGGGCGCTACTTTTAGTGCCCTGGCGAGGCTGGCGCCCCAAACGTGACTATAGTGAATTTCTAGGCCTATGACTCTAAGTTGGGGAGCACTATCAGCACAGTTAGCCAAGGTCTCATCAGCAGCCATCTGCTGTTTTTTTTAACAATTCCTGATATTATAAACCTCCCATTTTGTACTGCTGTACAGGGAAGAACCAATTCCACCTCATCGCTACAATTCCTCGTTACATACCGTTCTCCATTCTTTCTTTTCAATTGCAGGGTTTTGGCTTTTGATTCTGATACAGCACTCTGTCCATGTTACCCCGCAGTATCTACACATCAGGTTTTCAATGGAAAAATTACATAAATACAAGTACTTGGTTTATTTCTTAGGAAAGCCGATGGTATCGACTTCCTTCTAAAGTGAGACTTTTATCATGATTTATCATGATGTTGGAAGTAGCTATCAGTAGGATTGTGTTTAGACTCTGGTCTCGTTTCCTTGGGCATCTGACAGTAATTTGAATTTGAATTTCAATTTCTTCAAGCCTGACATTGGCTCCCATATTTACAGGGAGGGAGCAGGGGGAGCAGTTTAGTGGTCGGGAAACCCGGAAGTACCTGGATTGAACGGCAGGACCTGATTACCATTTTTGATATCCCTTTCCTGGTGCACAGCCAGCCAGATTGAGAGGCTGCCTGGCTGTCGGATGGGTAGGCCTTCGGAGGGAGGGGTCATCAATGTGGGAGCCCGGAGAGATCGTGAGTCGGGGGGGGGGGGGGGGTGGTGGGGACACATCAGTGAGGGGGCCCGGCGAGATCGGGCGAGGAGGTGGGGGGAGAAGGTGGCAGGGGGCTCGTGAAGATCGCAGGAAGGCCGTCTTTCGGATGAAACGTTCAACCGAGGCCCTGTCTGCTCTTTCAGGTGGATGTAAAGTATCTCATGGCATTATTTCGAAGAAAAGCAGGGGAGTTCTCCCCGGTGCCCTGGGCCAATATTTATCCCTCAACCAACATCACTAAAACAGATTATCTGGTCATTATCACATTGCTGTTTGTGGGATCTTGCTTTGCACAAATTGACTGCCGCGTTTCCCACATTACAACAGTGACTACACTCCAAAAGTACTTCATTGGCTGTAAAGCGCTTTGAGACATCTGGTGGTGGTGAAAGGCACTACAGAAATGCAAGTCATGCAAGTCTTTCAAATCTTTCTTTAGCTGCCAGGTCTCCTGAGGCCCGGAAAACCCACCCAGCCAGTGTTAAAGCTGGAACAGAGAAAAAATCTTAGGCAGCAGCCTCATTAAAATAGAGTGGGTTGGTCACCACCCCCACCAGCCCCCCCAGTCCCAACATAGAAAAATAGGAGCAGGAATAGGCCATTTGGCCCTTCGAGCCTGCTCCACCATTCAATATGATCATGGCTGATCCTCTATCTCAATACCATATTCCCACTCTCTCCCCATACTCCTTGATGCCTTTTGTGTCTAGAAATCTATCTATCTCCTTCTTAAATATATTCAGTGACTTGGCCTCCACAGCTGTCTGCGGTAGAGAATTCCACAGGTTCACCACCCTCTGAGTGAAGAAATTTCTCCTCATCTCAGTCCTAAATGTCCTACCCCGTATCCTGAGATTGTGACCCCTCGTTCTAGACCCCACAGCCAGAGGAAACATCCTCCCTGCATCCAGCCTGTCTAGCCCTGTCAGAATTTTATACATTTCATTCTTCTAAACTCTAGTGAATACAGGCCTAGTCGACCCAATCTCTCCTCATACGACAGTCCTGCCATCCCAGGAATCAGTCTGGTGAACCTTCACTGCGCTCCCTCTATGGCAAGTATATCCTTTCTTAGGTAAGGAGACCACAACTGGACACAGTACTCCAGGTGTGGTCTCACCAAGGCCCTGTATAACTGTAGTAAGACATCCTTACTCCTGTACTCAAATTCTCTTGCAATGAAGACCAACATACCATTTACCTTCCTAACTGCTTGCTGCACCTGCATGTTTTCTTTCAGTGACTGGTGTACAAGGACACCCAGGTCCCTCTGTACATCAGCATTTCCCAATCTATCACCATTTAAATAATATTCTGCCTTTCTGTTTTTCCTACCTGTGATGAAATATTCCATTCATCACTGCCTGTGACTGTGGTTGGTTTCAGGTTTCAGTTCCCTTACCTCAGTTCCGTCTCCTCACCATTGTATTGTATATTGTAATGTATTGTGTGTAGGGCTCCGCCCATACCTGGCCCCTATGTAAGCAAGCTCAGTCTGGCCTCATATCCAGTACTGCAGACCTCCAGATGGAAGATACCTCTCTCCACTGCGTGTTACCTTCTAAGTTAATAAAAGCCTTGTTTTGTTTCGCTAACATCGAGTCTCGGAATTATTGAGGCACATCACTACCGAAGTGGATAACTTCACATTTATCCACGTTATACTGCATCTGCCATGTATTTGCCCACTCACTCAACTTGTCTAAATCACTTTGAAGCCTCTTTACATCCTCCTCACAACTCACAATCCCACCTAGTTTCGTGCCATCAGCAAACTTGGAAATATTACATTTGGTTCCCTCATCCAAATCATTGATATATATTGTGAATAGCTGGGGCCCAAGCACTGATCCCTGCGGTACCCCACTAGTCACCGCCTGCCACCCTGAAAAAAAAAACATTTATTCGTCCTCTCTGTTTCCTGTCTGTTAACCAATTTTCAATCCATGCCAGTATATTACCCCCAATCCCATGTGCTTTAATTTTGCACACTAACCTCTTATGTGGGACTTTATCAAAGGCCCATCCCGCCTCCATTAAAACTGGAAGTGGGCAGGTTCGAGGCGGTTTAGGTCCGGGTTTGAAATTTAAAAAGTTTTAACTTCCCACCCGACCCAAACCCACCTGTTTTTGCGGGTTAAAATTACCCCCCATGAAGTCTGTGCAAATAAATCATTTCTGGTTCATTATTCCATATCCGACTAACAGTTCCTTTCTTGTTATCCCTTTGCGGATCAGAGGGTCTCCTATAAAGCATCACCGGAACACAGAAAGCACTGGGATTTTTCACGGTGCGTGCGGGGGTTATGCTCAGCCCTCAGTTGGTACAAAATCTGAGAAAGTTGCTGCAGGTTGCCATGTTCTGTTCAGTCAAAATCATCTGCAGATTTAAATGAACACAAGTAGCCTCATTGGTGAACTCCAGAATAACAACAACAACTTGTATTTATATAGGGCCTTTAACATAGTAAAAAATGTCCCAAGGCCCTTCACGGGAGCGTTATCAAACAAAATTTGACACCGAGCCACATAAGGAGATATTAGGGTCAAAAAGAGGTAGGTTTTAAGGAGCATCTTAAAGGAGGAGAGGTGGAGAGGTTTAGGGAGGGAATTCCAGAGTTTAGGGCCTAGGCAGCTGAAGGCACGGCCACCAATGGTGGAGTGATTAAAATTGGGGGTGCTCAAGAGGCCATGATTGGAGGAACGCAGAGGTCTCGGAGGGTTGTAGGACTGGAGGAAGTCACAGAGATGGGGCGGGGTGAGGCCATGGAGGGATTTGGAAACAAGGATGAGAATTTTAAATTTGAGGTGTTGCTTAACTGGGAGTGCAATCAACCAAGTAAAACCTAGCTTTGAGGTCTTTATAATATTGACGGGACTAGACTGTGCCATGTGGATAGACTACTTGAATTAGATAGGTTATGCAGAGCCAGGGGACATGCGTATAGGTTACATTGGCGTACAACAAGGTTGGCTGTCAGGCTCACTTTTTGCAGAGTCATCAACCTTCGGATCAAGCTGCTGGCTCATTCAGTGAGTGTAGATTTGCTACAAGCATTCAAAAGGGAATTGGGCGAGTTCCTGGCTCTGGCTAATATCCCAGCTTAAAGAAGGTCGGTGGGGTATTGGGCGATGTGCCTCATGGTCACTGTGGCCTCCTAGAACTTGTTCTGATCGCCGTCGGGGGTTGCAGAGAAATTTCCCAGTTTCCTTTGAATTGGCCCTGTAATTTTTTATTTTATTTGCTTCTTCGAAGAGATTATAGAGGTCATCTCTCCCCGCCCACTTTTACTCCGGCAGCGATCTCTCATAAGAAACATAAGAATTAGGGGCAGGAGTAGGCTGCAGGCTTTCCCGCCTGACAGGTAAACTGCAGGACATTCGGGAAACCTGTACATCCGTAACTCCCACCCACCCCCCCCTCCCCCCGCACTGTATGCACTCCCTATGTGTCTGCTGGTGGGTGGGGGTCATTGGGGAGTATGATGCTCAGTTGCATCATGACTGTATGGGACAGGCTCGATAGACAAGCTGGTCTTTTCCTGTCCATTGTTTTTGTATGTTCGTATCTTTCTGCAGCTTTCTGACAGTTAAGAACATAAGAAATAGGAGCAGGAGTAGGCCATACGGCCCCTTGAGTCTGCTCCGCCATTCAATAAGATCATGGCTGATCTTCTACTTCAACCCACTTTCCTGCCCTATTCCCATATCCCTTGATATATATTTCAAAAGTCTTTCACTTAACCCCTGTAAGATATATTGCACACAACCCTGGGGGTTAATGACTGGGACAGCTGTGCCCACAATAGGAAAAGTCAGCACTGCTTTGAATTTCTATGCAACTAGCTCCTTTCAAGCTTTCTAGGTAACATCTCTCAGATTAACTAGTCTTTATTTCACTATGGTATACATCAGATCCCTGATGCCTTATTAGCCAGGGCGATTCAACTCTAATCGCTTTGCTAAAGGAAATTAATCAATAACCGGAGAGGACACTTCATTTTTTCATGATGCTGGGATTTCAAAGAGTCGGGGGGGGGGGGGGGGGGGGAATTCAGTATCGCCCTGTTTGGGACGCCATTATCGGCCGTGCGCAAAGTTTAGTGCCTGGCGCTAATTATCGCTTCCGACGACAAACTTGGCTTTTATTGCCCCTGGAGGTGATTGGAGCGCTAAATCAGGCGCTTCACACCTGTCTTAAGGCGCAAAGGCCGAGGAGCGAGGCGCTACCTCAGAGCGCTGGCGAAGCTCGTGATGTCAGTCAGCAATGGAACACAGATACACTGGCGCCGGCCAGTTCTTAAAGGGGAGTTCTGATGAAAGGTCATCGACCTGAAACGTTAACTCTGTTTCTCTCTTCATAGATGCTGCTTGACCTGCTGAGTTTCTCCAGCATTTTCTGTTTTTATCCTAAAGGGGAGGGTTGATTTTGCTCTCCATCCACATCCTGCTCATTGCAGCCTTGAATCTCGGCCTGGAGAGACCTGTACAACAAATTTGCTGGAAAGAACAATGGAGAGACCCAAGGAAAGAGCTCAGAGTGCAGCCCCCACAGTCTCTTCTAAATAGATACAAGGAAGGGCAAATCAAAATGAACCTGCAAAGTGCTGCTCAGTACCCAAAACTCCTTCACACAGCGTTGAATCTCTCCAGAAGTCTCTCTCTCTCAGAATGCGTGGTGCAAAAATGTCACCAACAACAAAAGGCAGGAAGCGGTCGTCTTTAAATAGCGCTCCCCCAGTCCCTTTCTGACTGCAAAATGCTCCCCTCAACCTGTCGTTGCTAGCGGCAGGCGGTAAGGCAGGGGGCGCCACTCAATATCCGGTCCGGGGCGCTACCGGGGCGTTGCGCACTCGACTGACGTCACGATCTGCCGACGCAGGAGATTGTGGCGGTAGTGTTTAGTGCTGCCGCAAAATGTCTAGTTAATTTCGCGAGCGGCGCAAACATCGCCGCGCCCGGGCGCTAGTTGCTTTGCGCCCCATTAGGGCCCTCTTAAGGCGCTAACGGGAGGCGCAAACCAACTGAATTTTTCCCCCAGGGCCTTTTACCCTGTTGGCCATACCATCTCTTAAGAATACTGCATTTATAAATAAGAAGGGCTTCCGTTCAATTAATGTAATGGTTGTACACAATCAGTTATATCATGCAGATGAATGGCAGGTACCCTGGAAGCTGTCAAGATGCATTTATCCTATGGCAGTCAACGGTGCCTCTTTTATTTAATGGATTTTCAGACTAAACAGATGGATCCTGGGAGACCAGGGATAGCTTCTAGAGGAGTCGCTCACGGCACCACTTCAAAACCACAAACTGTGCCTGAAAGAAATTATGAGGATCACATGTCCACAAGGATATAGACCGAGCATATCGTGTACATGCTGAAATAAGATTCTGCTCCTTGGATAAGCCTGGCGGATGATATAATATAACCTCAGAAGGCATCTAGATTGATAGTGGCGTATTGAATGTTAAACAGTTATGCTCTCAGAAGAGCATTCAATACAGCAGGTGGAAGAGGAGGTCAGGAAGGCCCTAAAGATGATGACAATGAGCCTTAGGCTGATGAATTGGCAGCTCAAGTAGAGCTGCAAGTCCAACAGAATATGCTCGACAACTAATTAAATTTTGTTTTATTCATTCACAGCATGTGGGCATCACTGGCAGGGCCAGCATTTATTGCCCATCCCTAATTGCCCTTGAGAAGGTGGTGGTGGTGAGCCGCCTTGAACCGCTCCAGATTGTGGTAAAGGTTCTCCCACAGTGCTGACTTTGTCGTAGCGGTTTGGTACAACTGAGTGGCTTGCTCAGCCAATTTAGAGGGCAGCTAAGATTGTGGCTCATATGTTGGCTCTGCAATTGCTGGCTCCACATCTGATGCTGTAGTAGCTGTCTGGTATCTTTATGGTTCATTTGAGTGAAGGGGCTAGGTGCTATGGGCGTTGACATGCCCTAAGAGACAGCTTCATCTATGACTGCTCCTGCCCAGCTCTTAATGCTGGATAATGCTTAACTATGTCCGGTTATCTGTATGGCAGAAAACCACAGAGTTGCAACGAGGTTGTAGATTTCCCAGCACAATGAATCCAGACAGAATAGATGAACATTGGAGCCCAAGGTCTCTTGTAGCAGTTAGTACATTCCTGAGAGAGCCCACAGCCGTGCTTAGGACCATAATCAAAGGGGAGCTCCACTGATGGTGGCCCTGGAGGTGCCATATACTCCAGCATGGACTTCAGTTCTGTAAAGCAGTCAAACAGAGAGTGCCGGTGGACAACTCCATATTAGCCGCAGCATCTGGTAGGGTGTTTTGTGCACTCTGGAAAAACAGAGCCTGCCTACAAATCATGGAATTCATCAGCTGAGGTCACCTGGAACTGGCTTTATGGCCAATTACTTCCTGTTTCTTTACTGCCACTTGTACTTGGTATTCCTCCCTCATGCTCTGTGTTTCACCTGGTGCTCCCTGCTCTAACTGACTCAGTATCCTCCAGAGTGCATATTCCGATGCCGAGTGTTGTCACATGCTGTTAGGTAGAAGGCTCCACGCCTTCAGCCCTGCGAATTACTGCGTCTGAGGAACACCCATGAGATACAATAGGAACAAGCCACACCCGGTATCAGCAACACACTCCTTGTAACAAAGACAACTTCCCAAGGCCTGCCGTGCAGCTGTATACAGCTGTTGTGGTGCCGGGTGAGTTTGGTATAGAAAGAATGCTAAGAGATTGTGAAAGATTGATAGTAAGAAAAAGCTGCATTTATAACTATTAGTCTGGAGGTATAGGCTGACTTCTTGTATAGCTTTCTCCATAGGAGCCACTGAATCCAGGCCCATGATTTACAGGATCATTTGCTCAAGACGAATTAAGGGCTTCAAGTTTGTTGTCCGCCCACCTGTTGCTGACCTTTCTCTCTGTTATGGCTCCCTTTGCCTGCTATCATAAAGAGACGAGTGATGTGCTGTATGTTTGAAGATCGCTGATTTATGCAATTGTCACCTTGTCCAAAACATGAGGATCAGCAAATACCTGCCAATGGAAACACTTTTGGACCTATAATTTCTGATTTTAAAAAGTAAGTCCCATCATTGAAAGGCTTGCTTGTTAGTTGGAAGATGTGCCATGCATGAGTATGGGTTGCCTTGTAATTACTTGAGAAAGGCTAACAGGTTCTGAAATGACAATTGTATCCAAAGGGAAGATGCATCTGGCTGAGGTGAAAGTCTACATTCAGCATATGCTTGTTACGTCCATGTGTAATTGAGACACGGACTGCAGGAGTTGGTTATAACAGGTGTTTACTGAGTGGAGACAAAACTGGAACTACTATACAAAGTTACTACACAGGCTTATATACAGGGGTGGTCACTACTGGTACTGCAGTATACAGGGGCTGCAGAATATAGTTCCTTCTTCAAAGTACATACACTACAATGCTTACCTTGGCAAGTTTCTCAAATGTGTTAAACTTCTCGAGCATCTAAGCTAATGACACTCCGATACTTAAAACTGCTTTCACCTGCTCTCCTACCTCTTCTCATAAACAAGTGACCCGAGGAGCATACCCTTCTGACCAACCGATGGTAACCATGCTTTGCTGCACCTCCTTCAGTGCCACCCCAGTAAATGGCACAGTTCACCCTCCTCCCTTCAGGAGTTGGGATTGAGAACAGTTGCCCAATCTTCAGGGCACCCTCCCAAAGGATGCCAGTGCACCATGTATGACAGCAGGCTCAATACTGTGTACACCAGCTGCGGGACTTGGAATAGATGAAATAAATGACAAGACAGCCAAAAGGAATCTGGCAATGAAATAGTACCCAATCATACCATGTTTCTTGTTGGACGGCCCAAATATTATTTCCCACAAAGTGCTGCCAGTTGTTATGCATTCCTCAACCATGCCAAGGTTTCACACAAACTTCCAGCTCATTATTTGTATCTCATACATACATCTGCCTCAAGAGAATAAACTTTCAAGATGCAATGTCGAATCAAAACCTTGCCACAGTCACATTTTTCAAGGCTATAACACCTCAAGTCATTTTAGAACTACCTAGCTGCACAGATTACCATACAGGCTGTGCATGTGTCTGACACACAGATTTCCATACAGGCTGTGCATGTGTCTGACACACAGATTACCATACAGGCTGTGCATGTGTCTGACACACAGATTACCATACAGGCTGTGCATGTGTCTGACACACAGGTTACCATACAGGCTGTGCATGGGTCTGACACACAGATTTCCATACAGGCTGTGCATGGGTCTGACACACAGATTACCATACAGGCTGTGCATGGGTCTGACACACAGATTACCATACAGGCTGTGCATGGGTCTGACACACAGATTTCCATACAGGCTGTGCATGTGTCTGACACACAGATTACCATACAAACTGTGCATGTGTCTGACACACAGATTACCATACAGGCTGTGCATGTGTCTGACACACAGATTACCATACAAGCTGTGCATGTGTCTGACACACAGATTACCATACAGGCTGTGCATGTGTCTGACACACAGATTACCATACAGGCTGTGCATGTGTCTGACACACAGATTACCATACAAGCTGTGCATGTGTCTGACACACAGATTACCATACAGGCTGTGCTTGTGTCTGACACACAGATTACCATACAGGCTGTGCATGTGTCTGTCACACAGATTTCCATACAGGCTGTGCATGTGTCTGACACACAGATTTCCATACAGGCTGTGCATGGGTCTGACACACAGATTTCCATACAGGCTGTGCATGGGTCTGACACACAGATTTCCATACAGGCTGTGCATGTGTCTGTCACATAGATTTCCATAAAGGATGTGCATGTCTTGTTTTGCACACTTTGTACAAAAATAATAAATTGCAGGACAATGGAGTATTACAGTTTAAACTCTTTTAATGAAGCATCAGGTCTGTAAGCTTTCTCAATCAATACAGCAGTGTGGACAAGATGGAGTCAGGACCCCCTGGGTCTTCTAAACAATAGCAGTCCTTACAGATGCCTGCAGGCCAATGACAACTCAGCATGTGATCACATGTGAATATAATAGGTATTCCTTACAGATGCCTGCGGGCCAATGATAAATCAATATGCAAATATTACACATGTGTCTGTCATTGTACCTGTGCTACTTGATGACTTTTCTGATGGTGCAACCAAATGCCACTGAGTACCAAATCTCCAAGTTCCATCCTCAGATGCTGGTATTCGTTTCATGCCATGTAGCAATACAGAAAGAAACCAAGCAGATAAGATTGTTTACTTGTGTACTATAATAACATCAGATGGCTGAAGGAAAGAAGTAAGTTAGCAATTGCAAGAGTGTTATCAACATGAAGGTGTTTCTATGCACCCATGATCTCAAGCTGGCCATGAGAAGTAGAATGCTTCTTTATTCTGTGTGGGTAACAGCATTGTATCGATGTGGAAATTGGACCTTGAATGTTAAAGAAAAAAGACTGAAGGCGTTTGAGTTTCAGTGAAATACATGCATGTTAAAAATGAGTTGGAGAAGAAGAGTCCTTGAGCTAGTGCAAGAGAGAAGTGATGAGGCTGATCACGATGAGAAAAATGACACACTGTGCGCACAGTTCTCAGGAGTCAGAGGGAAGGTTGTTGGGGCTATTACTGTCTGGGAAAGTTGGTATGGTAATTGATCAAGGGGCAGGCAAAGCAGAATGTGGCTGGATGATGTGATGGAAGGAGTAGGTGTAACATCGGGCGCTGATATAATACCATAGAGCTGCCAACATGAAGTTGCTTTTCCAAGGCTCTAATTTTATCTTGGAATAGAGATGGATTTCACTTGAATTTTTCCACTTGTCAATTCTCTCCTCTCCTCCTCTCCCGGAGGCACTGACTCCATGTTGGGTACGTTTCACTGCCTCCGACCAGTAACTTGCCCAAATGGCAAGTGTCAGGAAATACGTAATTTTAACTTTGTGCGATAGTGTAAAACGTGGGATAGCGAATCGTCAGCCCGATTTACCTCTCTCCCCATTGTTATTTTCATTGACCTTTTACACTATTGCAGAAAATCAAAGTGACCCCCATTGAGTGTTGGAAGGCAGGTGGTATCACAGTCAAGCCTGATCCGCCACACCTGCTTAATTGCAGCAGGAGTTCCGGGATAGCGATCAGTAGCAGGAATGTTGGCTTCTTTCATAATCCTGGGACCACATTTCCTGTTCCTTACTGCTAGCCCTGCTGAGGTCAGCTATCTCTGCACAGCCCAGGGCCTAATGTGGGACCTGAATGGCTCAGTAAATACTTTTGGGGGAAATGAACTCCACTTTCATAGTTTACAACACCATTTCAACTCCCCGTTCAGGGGGAGGGAGGGGGAGGGGGGTGGGAGGGGGGGAGGGGAAAGGGGGGAGGGAAGGGAGGGGAGAGGGGAGGAAGGGAAGGGGAGGGGGGGAAGGGGGCGGTATGGGGGAAGGGGTGGGGTGGGGAAGGGGGGGTGGGGGGGAGGGGGTGTGTGGGGGGGGAAGGGGGGGTGGGAAGGGTGTGGGGGAGGGGGGGAGAAAGGGAGGGGGGAGCAAGCAGACATAGATACATAGATACATAGAAGATATGAGCAGGAGTAGGCCATTTGGCCCTTCGAGCCTGCTCCGCCATTCAATGAGATCATGGCTGATCATCCAAATTCAGTACCCGGTCCCTGCCTTCTCCCCATATCCCTTGATCCCTTTAGCCTTAAGAAATATATCCAACTCTTTCTTGAATATACTTAATGAACTGGCCTCCACCGCCCTCTGTGGCAGAGAATTCCACAGGTTCACCACTCTCTGGGTGAAGAAATTCCTCCTCATTTCAGTCCTAAATGGCTTACCCCTTATCCTTAGACTATGACCCCTGGTTCTGGACTCCCCAGCCATCAGAAACATCCTTCCTGCATCTAGTCTGTCCATGCCTGACAAAATTTTATAGGTTTCGATGAGACCCCCTCTCAATCTTCTAAACTCCAGTGAGTATAAGCCCAATCGACACAATCTCTCCTCATACGTCATTCCTGCCATCCCAGGTATCAGCCTGGTGAATCTTCGCTGCACTCCTTCCATGGCAAGAACGTCCTTCCTCAGGTAAGGCGACCAAAACTGCACACAATACTCAAGGTGTGGTCTCACCAAGGCCCTGTACAACTGCAGCAAGACATCCTTGTTCTTGTACTCGAACCCTCTTGCTACGAAGGCCAACATACCATTTGCCTTCTTAACCGCCTGCTGCACCTGCATGCTTACCTTCAGCGACTGGTGTACAAGAACACCCAGGTCTCGTTGCACTTCCCCTTCTCCCAATCTATTACCATTCAAATAATAATCTGCCTTCCTGTTTTTGCCACCAAAGTGGATAACCTCACATTTATCCACATTATAGTGCATTTGCCATATTTCTGCCCAATCATCCAACCTGTCCAAATCGTGCTGGAGTTTCACGACATCCTCCTCACAGCATACCCTCCCCCCCAGCTTTGTGTTGTCTGCAAATTTGGAGATATTACATCCAATTCCCTCGTCCAGATCATTAATATATATTGTGAACAGCTGGGGTCCTAGGACCGATCCTTGCGGTACCCCACTAGTCACTGCCTGCCACTCGGAAAACGACCCGTTTATTCCAACTCTTTGCTTTCTGTCCGCCAACCAGTTCTCTATCCAAGTCAATACCTTGCCCCCAATCCCATGTGCCTTAATTTTGCACGCTAATCTCTTATGCGGGACCTTATCGAAAGCCTTCTGAAAGTCCAAATACACCACATCCCTTATCTATTTTACCAGTTACATCCTCAAAAAATTCCAGTAGATTAGTCAAGCATGATTTACCTTTTGTAAATCCATGTTGACTTTGTCCGATCCAGTCACTGCTTTCCAAGTGCTCTGCTATTACATCTTTTATAATGGACTCTAGCATTTTCCCCACTACCGATGTCAAGCTTACCGGTCTATAATTCCCCGCCTTTTCTCTACCACCTTTTTTGAATAGTGGGGTAACATTAGCTACCCGCCAATCCATGGGTACCGTTCCAGAGTCTATTGAGTTCTGGAAGATGACCAGCAATGCATCTACTATTTCTAGGGCCACTTCCTTAAGTACCCTGGGATGTAGATTATCAGGCCCTGGGGATTTATCGGCCTTCAGTCCCATCAATTTTCCTAACACCATTTCCCTACAAATACTGATTTCTTTCAGTTCCACCCTTTCATCAGACCCTATGTTCCCCGGCATCTCTGGGAGGTTATTTGTGTCCTCCTTTGTGAAGACAGAACCAAAATATGTATTTAGTTGGTCTGCCATTTCTTTGTTCCCCATTATAAATTCCCCTGATTCTGACTGCAAGGGACCTACGCTTGACTTCACCAATCTTTTTCTCTTCACATATCTATAAAAGCTTTTACAGTCAGTTTTTATGTTCTCTGCAAGCTTACTCTCATATTCTATTTTCCCTTTCTTAATTAGTCCCTTTGTCCTCCTTTGTTGAATCCTAAACTGCTCCCAATCCTCAGGATTATTGCTTTTTCTGGCCAATTTATATGCCCTCTCCTTGGACCTTATGCTTTCCCTAATTTCCCTTGTTAGCCATGGTTGGGTCACCTTTTTTGTTTTATTTTTATGCCAAACTGGGATGAACAAATTCTGTAGTTCATCCATTCGGTCTTTGAATGTTTGCCATTGCCTATCCACCGTCAACCCTTTGAGTGCCATTCCCCAATCAATCCTACCCAACTCGCTCCTCAGACCATCATAGTTTCCTTTATTTAAATTGAGGACCCTAGTCTCCGAGTCAACTACTTCATTCTCCATCTTAATGAAGAATTCGATCATATTATGATCGCTCCGACCCAAGGGGCCTCTTACAACAAGATTGCTAATTAATCCTTTCTCGTTACATAATACCCAGTCTAAGATGGCCTGATCTCTGGTTGGTTCCTCGACATATTGGTCCAGGAAACCATCCCGTAAACACTCCAGGAATTCCTCCTCCACAGTATTGTTACTCATTTGGTTGGCCCAATCTATATGTAGATTAAAGTCATCCATGATGACTGCTGTGCCCTTATTGCACGCTTCTTTAATTTCTCTTTTAATGCCATCCCCAACCTCCGCCTTACTGTTTGGAGGTCTATAAACCACTCCCACTAATGTTTTTTTCCCCTTAGTATTTCTCAATTCTACTCATACAGATTCCACCTCATCAGAGCTAATATCCTTCATTACAATTGTGTTAATCCCTTCTTTAACCAGTAATGCTACCCCACCTCCCTTTCCTTTTTGCCTATCTTTCCTGAATATCGAATACCTCTGGATGTTGAGTTCCCAGTCCTGGCCTTCCTTGAGCCACGTTTCCGTAATCCCAACCAAATCGTATTTGTTTACTTCTATTTGCGCAGCCAATTCATCCACCTTATTACAAATGCTCCTCGCATTAAGACACAAAGCCTTCAGGTTTGTTTTTTTAACGCTCTTAGACCTATTAGAATTATTATTTACTGTGGCCATGTTTGATTTAAACCGTTGATTTCTCTGACTGCCACTTTTGTTTTTCTCCTTCCTATCTTTTGCTTTTATCCTTGTTTCCCTTTCCTCTGTCTCCCTGCTCAGGTTCCCAACCCCCTGCCATTTTAGTTTGAACCCTCCCCCACAGCACTAGCAAACACTCCCCCTAGGACATTGGTTCCAGCCCTGCCCAGGTGCAAACCGTCCGGTTTGAACTGGTCCCACCTCCCCCAGAACCGGTTCCAATATCCCAGGAACTTGAATCCCTCCCCCTGGCACCATTCCTCTAGCCACGTATTCATCTGAAGTATCCTTCTATTTCTACTCTGACTAGCACGTGGCACTGGTAGCAATCCTGAGATTACTACCTTTGAGGTCCTGTTTTTTAATTTATCTCCTAACTCCCTATACTCCGTGATGCACTATCAACAACACCAAAGACTATGAGTTGAACTTATACGAAGTAGGCTTTTATTGACTAAGAACTGGAGCATGCCTCTGCTAGTGGATCCATCCTAAGAGCTCCCGGGGGAAGGGTGGTGAGTCACCTTTATACCCGGGCTTAGGGGTGGAGCCAGGGGCGGAGACATGCCCGGACCTGTACAGAGTTAACAGTGGTTTACCACACAGACATGTACAGAGTTAGCAGTGGTTTACCACATTCACCCCTCGTTTAAAAAAGAGTCCGGCGGGGTGAAGTGTTTCAAAAGTTCGTATACGAAAGTCTCTCCGGGGGTCTTGTCTGCCGTAATGATCTTCGTGGAGCCGGTTGCGGCGGTTCTTTGCCCGCGGCCGCTTCTCGCGTGGGACGGAGCACTGGCGTGTCGTCCTCTCGGGGTAGGGATGGCACCGGCATGTCGTCAGTTCATGGTAGACACCCCAGTGGTGCGTCGTGGGTAGTGGTGGTGGGTGGAGGTAGTGGATGGTGATCAATGGTGTTTCGGGTGGTACCTGAGGGTGCGAGGTCTCGAATTGAGACTGTGTCCTCCTGCCCGTCAGGATACGCCACGTAGGCATACTGTGGGTTGGCGTGGAGGAGGTGAACCTTTTCGACCAGGGGGTCCGTCTTATGGCTCCTCACGTGTTTCCTGAGCAGGACGGGTCCCGGAGACGTCAGCCATGGCGGTAGTGTTGTCCCCGAGGTGGATTTCCTGGGGAAGACGAACATCTTCTCATGAGGGGTAGCATTTGTGGCAGTACAGAGCAGTGATCGTATGGAGTGGAGCGCATCGGGGAGGACATCTTGCCAGCGGGAGATTGGGAGGCCCTTGGATTTTAGGACGAGCATGGCGGTCTTCCACACCGTTGCGTTCTCCCTCTCTACCTGTCCGTTACCCCGGGGGTTGTAGCTGGTAGTCCTGTTCGTGGCTATGCCCTTCTCGAGCAGGTACTGGCGCAGCTCGTCGCTCATGAACGACGAGCCCCTGTCGCTGTGGATGTAATTGGGGAAGCCAAATATGGTGAACAGGTCGTTGAGGCACCTGATGACTGTGGCGCTGGTCATGTCCGGGCAGGGGATGGCGAAGGGGAAACGGGAGAACTCGGCAATAATATTGAGGAAGTACGTGTTGCGGTCAGAGGAGGGAAGGGGCCCCTTGAAATCGACGCTGAGACGTTCGAAGGGGTGGGTGGCTTTAATCAGGTGTGCCCTGTCTGGCCTATAAAAATGCGGTTTGCATTCGGCGCAGACCTGGCAGTTCCTGGTCATGGTCCTGACCTCCTCGATGGAGTAAGGCAGGTTGCGAGCTTTAATAAAATGGAAGAACCTGGTGACCCCCGGGTGGCAGAGATCATTGTGGAGGGTCCGTAGCCTATCGACTTGTGCGTTGGCACATGTCCCACGGGATAGGGCGTCTGGGGGCTCATTAAGTTTCCTGGGCCGGTATAAGATATCGTAGTTGCAGGTGGATAACTCGATCCTCCACCGCAATATCTTATCATTTTTGATTTTCCCCCTTTGTCTGTTGTTAAACATAAATGCTACTGACCGTTGGTCAGTGAGCAGGGTGAAACGTTTACCGGCCAGGTAATGCCTCCAGTGCCGTACAGCCTCCACTATCGCCTGGGCCTCCTTCTCGACTGAGGAGTGTCGAATTTCGGGGCCCTGGAGGGTCCGTGAAAAGAAGGCCACGGGTCTCCCCGCCTGGTTAAGGGTTGCGGCTAGGGCGAAGTCGGATGCATCGCTCTCCACTTGGAAAGGGATGGACTCATCCACTGCGTGCATTGTGGCCTTCGCAATGTCCTCTTTTATGAGGGTGAAGGCCGCATGGGCCTCTGCCGTCAGGGGGAAGATGGTTGACTTGATGAGGGGCCGGGCTTTGTCCGCATAGTTGGGCACCCACTGGGCGTAGTAAGAGAAGAACCCTAGGCATCTCTTCAGGGCTTTTAGGCAGTGGGGGAGGGGTAGTTCCAGGAGGGGGCGCATTCGGTCGGGGTTGGGGCCGATGACTCCGTTTTCCACCACGCAGCCAAGAATAACGAGGCGCGTGGTGCGGAACATACATTTTTCTCTGTTGTATGTCAGATTCAGCCGTTGGGCCGTACGGAGGAATTTTTCTAGGTTGGCGTCGTGGTCATCATGGCCGCAGATGGTGACGTTGTCTAGATAGGGGAAGGTGGCCTGCAGCGCGTTCTGGTCAACCATCCGGTCCATCTCCCTTTGGAAGACCGAGACCCCGTTGGTGACGCCGAAGGGGACTCGGAGGAAGTGGTAGAGGCGACCGTCAGCCTCGAAGGCCGTGTACTGGTGGTCCTCAGGCCTGATGGGGAGCTGGTGGTATGCTGACTTCAGATCAATCGTCGAGAATACCCGGTATTGTGCTATCTGGTTGACCATGTCAGATATGCGGGGAAGTGGGTATGCGTCTAATTGCGTGTATCGATTGATCGTCTGGCTGTAATCAATAACCAGGCGCTGTTTTTCGCCGGTCTTCACTACCACCACTTGGGCTCGCCATGGGCTGGTGCTGCCCTCGATAATCCCTTCCCTCAGGAGTCTTTCTACTTCTGATTTAATAAAGCTCCTATCCCCGGCACTGTACCGCCTGCTTTTAGTAGCAATTGGCTTGCAGTCTTTGGCGAGGTTAGCGAACAACGGAGGGGGTTTGACCTTCAGGGTGGACAGGCTGCATACTTTGCGTGCCGCCGTGTTTAAATTCTGCCGGCTGCAGACTGTAAGTGGGGGCAGGGGCCCACCATATGCCATCGTGATGCTCTCCAGATGGCACTGGAAGTCTAATCCTAGCAGTACGGGAGCGCAGAGCTGTGGCAGGACGAGGAATTAAAAATCTCTGTACTCCACGCCGTTCACTGTCAGAGTCGCTACACAATAGCCGCCGACGTCCGCCGTATGGGACTTTGAGGCCATAAAGACCTGGTGGCGTGTGGGTATAACCGATAGGGAGTAGTGTCGCACCGTGTCGGGGTGGATGAAGCTCTCCGTGCTTCCGCAGTCGAAAAGGCAATTTGTGGCATGGCCATTTACCTTTACGTTCATCATGGACCTGGCTAGTTGATGGGGCCTAGATTGGTCCAGTGTGATGGAGGCCATCGTTGAGGTCGGTGGGTCGCTGTAGTATTCGCCCGCGCCGGGGGCCTGGTCACGAAATGGTGTCCAAGATGGCGGCTTCCCCGCGGCTGGTGGTGCCCAAAATGGTGGCCCGCACGGCTCACACGTGGTTGGTGGGGTCCAAAATGGCGGCCTGCATGGTTCACACGTGGCGCTGCTGGAATTGGGGGTCGATTTCGCCTTGCACACTCTCGCGTAGTGGCCTTTCTTGCCGCATTTGGAGCAGGTTGCGTCCTTTGCTGGGCATTGCTGTCTGGGGTGCTTGGCCTGGCCGCAGAAGTAGCATTTCTGGCCTCTGGTCATGGCAGCTGTAGTTGGGCTGCTGGCGGCTTGTGGCCTTACCGGGTCCCAAGATAGCTGCTCCCGTGACATCCACGTGGCCATCCGGTCAGTGGGGTAGGCGTCCATGTTCTGGAGGGCCACGTCTAACGAGTTAGCGAGGGCCACCGTCTTCTGCAGGTCGAGCCCCCTCTGTTCCAGCAGCCTCTGCCGTGTATAGTTGGACCTGATGCCGGCTACGTAGGCGTCTCGGATCAGGTCTTCCGTGCATTCCTTGGCTGTCACCGCTTTGCAATTACAGGCCCAGCCGAGGACTCTCAGTGCCAGTAAATATTCGGCGCCCGATTCCCCGGGGCGCTGTTTTCGGGTAGCCAGGAGGTGTCTGGCGTAGACCTCGTTAACAGGCCTCACGTATTGTTCCTTTAGCGTCGCGATGGCGGCCGCGTAAGTTGTGGCGTCTTGGATGATCGAGTAGACTCGGTGGCTCACCCGTGAGTTCAAGACAAGCCGTTTCGCGTCATCTGTAGTGACGGTAGTGCTGGAGGCCTCCAGGAAGGCTTCGAAACAGCTCAGCCAGTGTTCAAAGTTATTGGCTGCATCTGCTGCTTGAGGATCCAGGTCTAAACGTTCCGGCTTCAAGATTTGCTCCATGTCGAAAATTTAGTCAATAAAATTGATGCACTATCAACAACACCAAAGACTACGAGTTGAACTTATACGAAGTAGGCTTTTATTGACTAAGAACTGGAGCATGCCTCTGCTAGTGGATCCATCCTAAGAGCTCCCGGGGGAAGGGTGGTGAGTCACCTTTATACCCGGGCTTAGGGGTGGAGCCAGGGGCGGAGACATGCCCGGACCTGTACAGAGTTAACAGTGGTTTACCACACAGACATGTACAGAGTTAGCAGTGGTTTACCACACTCCGCTTTTAGGACCTCATCCTGCTTTTTACCTATATCGTTGGTGCCTATATGCACCACGACAACTGGCTGTTCACCCTCCCCTTCCAAGATGTTCTGGAGTCGCTCAGAGACATCCTTGACCCTTGCACCAGGGAGGCAACACACCATCCTGGAGTCTCGTTTGCGGCCGCAGAAACGCCTATCTATTCCCCTTACAATTGAATCCCCTATTACTATAGCTCTACCCCTCTTTTCCTCCCATTCTGTGCAGCAGGGCCACCCCTGGTGCCAGGAAGTTGGCTGTTGCTGCCTTCCTCTGATAAGCCATCCCCCCCAACAGTACTCAAAGTGGTGTATCTGTTGGAGAGGGGGATGGCCACAGGGGACCCCTGCACTACCTGCCTGCGCCTAGTACTCTGCCTGTTGGTCACCCGTTCCCTTTCTTCCTGTCCAACCTCTACCTGCGGTGTGTCCAACTCCCTAAATGTGCTATTCACGTTGTCCTGAGCATCGTGAACGCTCCAGTATGTGTCCAATCGCAGCTCCAGCGCCGCAATGCGGTCTGTCAGTAGCTGCAGCTGGATGCACTTCCTGCACATGTAGTTGTCAGGGACACAGGAAGTGTCCCTGAGTTCCCACATATCGCAGGAGGAGCAGATCACGGGGCCCGGCTGTCCTGCCATGACTTACCCTTTAATTAATTGAATTTAAATTAAATCAATCAATCCCACTAATTACACTACAATTAACTGGTTTACCAACAGTCCCTGCTACACCAGAGAGACCTTAGAAACTATAAACCAGAGTTAAAGTTTAAAAAAAAAGAATATACTCACCAACCAAATACTCACCAACCAATCACTTACCTGCTTCCTGGTGACGTCACACTTTGATTACTTTTTACCTCTCTCCCCTGCTGTTGAATTGGTCGCTCCTCACTGCCACCGGTTTGAACTGCCGCCGATGCTGTGTTCCCACACAGGCCAGCTCTAGTCGGGCTGCTCCTGACTCACTGCCACCGGTTTGAACTGCCACCGATGCTGTGTTCCCACACAGGCCCGCTCTAGTCGGGCTGCTCCTGACTCACTGCCACCGGTTTGAACTGCCGCCGATGCTGTGTTCCCACACAGGCCCACTCTAGTCGGGCTGCTCCTGACTCACTGCCACCGGTTTGAACTGCCGCCGATGCTGTGTTCCCACACAGGCCCGCTCTAGTCGGGCTGCTCCTGACTCACTGCCACCGGTTTGAACTGCCGCCGATGCTGTGTTCCCACATAGGCCCGCTCTAGTCGGGCTGCTCCTGACTCACAGCCACCGGACCCTCTCCCCTCTGCCGGCGATGGCTCCGCGGAGCTCAGTGCCGCCCCACGCACTGACATGGCCCAGCCGAGCGCAGCGCCCCGGTCAGCCCGAGCCACGCCTCGAGCCTCGCCCCCTGCCCTCCCGAGCCCCGCCCCACGCCCTCTCGAGCCCCGCCGCTTGCCCTCCCGAGCCGCGGCTTCCAGACCGCCGATCGCGGCTGGGCCTGTGTGCCGCGCGGGGAAGGAGAGAGAGAGCCGCCGCTCCTCCGGTCGATGTGTTGTGGGCCGACCCCTGATGAGCACCCGATCAGCTGAGCCTGAGCCCCGCGGTGACCGCAACTCACCTCCCGCTAGGTTCCCTCCCACCCACCAGCCTTTACCAAAATGGCGGCGATGGCTACGCTCGGCCCAGTCCCGCGCCACCAGCCTTTACAAAGATGGCGGCGATCACGGGGCGGGCCCAGCGGGAGGGGCGGTGCCTAGCTCGGGCGTGGCTGGGCAACAGAGGCCCAGGCTTCCAGGCCTGCAAAAACGGTGAAAGGTAGGAAAATTATAGAGGTTAGAGAAAAGATTTACAAATTAATTAACTTTTTTTTAAAACAATTTGTGTTTTAAAAGCAACTTTTTTTTTGCTGGAAATCTAGATTTCAAAAGAAACATGCAGAAAGTGGGAAAAAAAAATAAACTTACGAATCAAGATGGCTGACACCTCAGTTCAGAATGATAAGGCCCGCCCACACACGCCCCGATTGGTCAACCGTCAGGTCACTGAACTGTAGGATTGGTCAATCATCACGTCACTCAACTGTAGGATGGCCCGCCCGCACACACAATGAACCCGCCCCCACTCTATGCAAATGAGCAGATAATGAGCAGAATTTTGAACGTTTTTTGGATACCATCGGCACAATTTTTGTCCGACCAAAAAGTAAATACGCCTACAAGAGTCCCCTAATGATGAGCTTTCTTTTGATATAACATATGTGTAGGTATGCTCTATAACTTTTGATTGTATAGCCGGACAGACAGAGAGACAGACAGACAGAGAGACATACTGTTTTATACATATAGATGTTGGTGGTATCGCAAGATCCTGCAAATCCATTGGCAGGATAGGCACACCAATGTCAGTGTTCTTGCTCAGGCCAACACACCCAGCATCGAAGCTTTGACCACGCTCGATCAGCTCCGATGGACGGGTCACATTGTCTGCATGCCCGATATGAGACTCCCAAAACAAGTGCTCTACTCGGAGCTCTGGCACAGCAAGAGAGCCCCAGGTGGGCAGAGGAAACGCTTCAAGGACACCCTCAAAGCCTCCTTGAAAAAGTGTAACATCCCCATCGACACCTGGGAATCCCTGGCCCAAGACCGCACAAAGTGGAGAAGTATCCGGGAAGGCGCCGAACACCTCGAGTCTCTTCGCCGGGAGCAAGCAGAAGCTAAGCGCAGGCAGCGCAAGGAGCGCACGTCAACCCAAGCACCCCACCCACCCCCCCCTTCAACCACCGTCTGCCCCACCTGTGACAGAGACTGTAGGTCCCGCATTGGACTCATCAGTCACCTGAGAACTCATTTTTAATGTGGAAGCAAGTCATCCTCGGTTCCGAGGGACTGCCTAAGAAGATATAGAATGTATAGCTACATTTAGCTCCCACATCACTCTCATCTTTATTCTTCCACCTGTCTTGCTACCTTCACATAAAATAATGAAAAATCAATAATTTTTTAAGACACTACTACACACTGTATGTAAGTCATTATGTGGCAAGATTAGAGCAACCCATTGTTTAGAATCCAGTCAGAATGTCCTTAGCGTGGCATCAAGCACAGGCTCCTGAATAACTCAGTTTCCTAGAAGATTACAGCTTTACGTAACTTTATAAAGATTGACTATCGCAGGGCTGTGTTTCGATGAGTGCAGATAATGAAACCGTGCAGCATTTGAAAACATTTGCTTGTGTGGAGCTTTTACATTTGTGTAGTGGAAATAAGATAATCTGTTGTCAACTGGGACTATTCTTCATGTGGAAGTGGAAGAGTTCCTGGTGTGACCAGTTAAAAGGCAGAGTGTCGAGGTTGTCCTGCATAGAGGAAAGGAGCAGGAGTGTGTATCCATGCAGTAGATAGCAGCCTCTTGTTTCTAATCTTCTGTTGGACAGTAAAGAGTGAGGTCAAGTATGTGCTTAACTGTAAATGTTCCCTGGCTATTCCCCCAAATAAAATTTTACCATTTCCATTTGAGACCCAGTGAGACAGTTAAAATCTGCACAGCACCATTTCACACTCCATCCAGCACAGCCCTGCTACTGATATTTCTTAATATTTGTTTTAATTAAATTTCAGCAGCTCCGTGTTTCATCCATGCTGATAATTAAGCAGAGTTGTGGAATGTAATTATACATGCATTCTGTACCTGCCAATCTGTTCTTCCCCGGGGTATGAATTCTTGATACTGGCGTGTGCCGAGTCTCGTATGCTCCTTGGGATTTAAGCTTGGAACAGACAGAAGGTGCCTCAGTTGTGTGGTAAGTTGCGCACTTTGCTGGGAAACGGCTAGCCATATGTGCACCGAGGGTCTGCCTCAGCTTTTCTTAATAAACCTATCACCATTATCTCTGAGAATAGAAGCCTACACAGACAGTGACAGCTGCTTGGGGAAGGAGTGCTACAAATGTTTTTTTTTCCTGAAGGTTATGTGAATGACTGAGTCCATATCACCACTCCAGCATCAAAGGCTATGAAATTATTGTTACAAATCAGTGGGTTTTTGAATCCCAAGCAATCCTTTCGTCAGAGAAAGGGGCAGTAACTTCTGGTGAATTTTTGCATTCCATGAACAAAT
The DNA here is from genome assembly GCF_052327205.1 of Somniosus microcephalus. Taxonomy (NCBI): domain Eukaryota; kingdom Metazoa; phylum Chordata; class Chondrichthyes; order Squaliformes; family Somniosidae; genus Somniosus; species Somniosus microcephalus. The sequence continues at coordinate 142,436,358 of NC_140998.1, forward strand.
TGCTCGGTCAACTGCAGCTTACTCTCTACATCACTGCCCATTTACTAATTATTGTGGCAAATCTAGCGTTTTCTGAATTGGAAAAGCAATCTCAAGCTGATCGATGCTTTCAGTAGTTACTCATTTCTAATAATTAGACTATCTGTCACCTGTTGCAGTATAAAATGCACTGTGGCACTTATTACCCGACGAGAGCCTGGGGAGGGGGCGGAGAGGAAATAATTGGCAGCAGAGTAACGTATTTTACCAAGCCTCAATAACAGTGCAGTTTTATATCTATGTTGTGTAGGAGTACCTAACAGCTGCTCAGTATATGGCCATTTGTTTTCCTGGGAGGGGTAGAGCACAGTTTGATATTTTGCAGGTTTTGAGGTCAGAACATGCACTGGTCAAAGAAGGTGTTGCTGAGGTCTTCCTGCTCCTCGTGTGTGAGAGCCAACATACCTTGTACACATCTCATGACCTCACAACTTTATCATGGAAATATCTGTGATATATGGGTTACATTTAAACATATCTGTATGAAATTACTTCACTCAGTTCTTACAATTTGCCTGGTTATGTTAAATCTATCGATAAGTGCTATATTTTTTTCTCTGTAAAGTTAAATCAGAAATCCCTAAAATCCATGATGTAAGACCGGGACCTGGCAGACCCCAGACTTGGCATTGCGTGAACTTGGCACACCTGGGACTTGGTACACCTGGGACTTGGCACACCCGGGACCTAGCATTGCATGGACAAGGCACACCCGGGACATGGCATTGCTTGAACTTGGCACACCTGGGACTTGGCACACCTGGGACTTGGCACACCTGGGACTTGGCACACCTGGGACTTGGCATTGCATGGACTTGGCACACCTGGGACTTGGCACACCCGGGACCTGGCATTGCGTGAACCTGGCACAACTGGGACTTGGCACACCCGGGACTTGGCACACCTGGGACTTGGCACACCCAGGACCTGGCATTGCGTGAAACTGGCACAGCAGGGACTTGGCACACCCGGGACTTGGCACACCCGGGACACGGCATTGCATGGACTTGGCACACCTGGGACTTGGCATTGCAAGAACCTGGCACACCTGGGACTTGGCATACCTGGGACTTGGCACACCCGGGACCTGGCATTGCGTGAACCTGGCACAACTGGGACTTGGCACACCCGGGACTTGGCACACCTGGGACTTGGCACACCCAGGACCTGGCATTGCGTGAAACTGGCACAGCAGGGACTTGGCACACCCGGGACTTGGCACACCCGGAACTTGGCACACCCAGGACTTGGCACACCCGGGACTTGGCACACCTGGGACTTGGCACACCCAGGACTTGGCACACCCGGGACTTGGCACACCCGGGACTTGGCACACCCGGGACTTGGCACACCCGGGACTTGGCACACCCGGGACTTGGCACACCTGGGACTTGGCACACCCAGGACCTGGCATTGCGTGAAACTGGCACAGCAGGGACTTGGCACACCCAGGACACGGCATTGCGTGAACCTGGCACACCTGGGACTTGGCCCACCTAGGACTTGGCACACCCAGGACACGGCTTTGCGTGAACCTGGCACACCTGGGACTTGGCACACCTGGGACTTGGCACACCTGGGACTTGGCACACCTGGGACTTGGCACACCTGGGACTTGGCACACCAGGGACACGGCATTGCGTGAAACTGGCACACCTGGGATTTATCACACATGGGACTTGGCACACCCGAGAAACGGCATTGCAAGAACCTGGCACACCTGGGACTTGGCACATTTGGGACTTGGCACACCCGGGACATGGCATTGTGTGAACTTGGCACACCTGGGACTTGGCACACCTGGGACATGGCACACCCGGGACATGGCATTGCATGGACTGAACGGAGGTGTTCAGCAAAGCGATCACCTGATCTGCATTTGGTCTCCCCAATAATCGTGAGCAGAGAATACATTTTAGTTAGGTATTTTAAATACATTAGTCAAAGTTGCCATGCTATACATTTTCAAAAAATGCTGCCTGCTAAAATATTATAGATTTGTGAACAGATTGAGCCAATTTTGTTCATTGGTATCTATTTGCAATAGGCACCTTCCTTTTGAGCAGCACCCATGATTTAAATAATTCGATGGGTTATAGAAATAAACAAGAAGGGAGCATTGGCAGTATGCAAAACACTGCTGACTCGGTACTTTATCTGACCTCTCTTACTCTTGCTTTTCCTAAAGAAAGACTGTTAAAAACCTACATCTCCTGCACCAGACAAGCCGGTGTCCTGGCCAATATTTATCCCTCAAGCAACATCATTAAAAAAAGGATTATCTTGTCATTTATCACATTGCTGCTTTAGGGAGCTTGCTGTGCGTAATTTTGGCTGCCACGTTTCCTACATTACACCGACTGCACTTTAAATGTACTGTAATTGGCTGTAAAGCGCTTTGGGCCGTCTTGAGGTTGTTTTTCTTTTTTCAGTCACTCTTATGCTATGAGATCTTCCTCACTTTTTTGAGGATTTTCCACTGTATAATTTCTTTTACAATAATCACAAATTTCAAAAACAGGAAGACCATTTTTATAATATAAACATTTAAAATGCTGGAAATACTCAGCAGGTCTGGCAGCATCTATGAAGAGAGAATCAGAGTTAATGTTTCAGATAGATGACCTTTCATCAGAACTGTAAAAAGTTGGAGCTGTAACAGGTTTTAAGCCAGTACAGAGGCTAGGAAAGGGGGCAGGGGAGGGGAGAAAAGAACAAAAGGGAAGGTCTGTGATGGGGTGGAAGGCAGGAGAGATTGAATGACAAAAGGGATGATGACGTAAGGCACAAGGGGGTGGTAATGGGACAAGTAAAGAAAGAAGAGATGGGTCTAGAAGAGGTGTAAATGGGAATAGCAGAATCATTACCAGCACCTGCTGTCTGAAAAAATGGGGGCATTGGTCATGATCTGAAATTGTTGAACTCCATGTTGAGTCCGGAAGGCAGTAAAGTGCCTAATCGAAAGATGAGCTGCTTTTCCTCGAGCTTCCGTTGAGCTTCATTGGAATATTGTGTGAGGCCAAGGACAGAGAGGTCAGAGTGGGATGGAGAATTAAAGTGACAGGCGACCGGAAGCTCAGGGTCACGCTTGCAGACTGAACGGAGGTGTTCCGCAAAGCGATCACCCGATCTGTGTTTGGTCTCCCCAATAATCGTGAGCAGAGAATACAGTATATTAAATTGAAAGAAGTACAAGTAAATCGCGGTTTCACCTGAAAGGAACGTTTGGGGCCCTGGACAGTGGGAAAGGAGGAGGTGAAAGAGTAGGTATTGCATCTCCTGCGCTTGCACGGGTAGGTGCCATGGAAAGGGGTGGGGGTGTTGGGGGTGATTGATGAGTAGACCAGGATGTCGCGGAGGGAGCGGTCCCTTCGGAATGGTGAAAGGTGAGGGGAAGATGTGTTTGGTGGTGGAATCACGCTGGAGGTGGCGCTTCCCTTCCTTGACTTCTCTTTCTCCATTTCTGGGGATAGGCTGTCAACCATTATCTACTAAAGGCCAACCGATTCCCACAACTACTTTAATTACACTTCCTCCCACCTCGCTTCCTGTAAGGACTCTATTCCATTCTCTCAGCTTCTCCGTCTCCGTCGCATCTGTTCTGACAATGCCACCTTCCACACCAGTGCTTCCGATATGTCTTCCTTTTTCCTCAAATGAGGATTCCCCTACACCAAGGTTGACAGGGCTCTTGACTGTGGTTGAAAGGGCTCTTGACCATGTCTGTCCAATTTCCTGCACTTCTGCCCTCACCCCTTCCCGTCCCTGCTAGAACCACAATAGTCTAACCACCTCCCCTTGACATTCAATGGCATTACCATTGTCGAATTCCCCACCATCAACATCCTGGGGGGTCACCATTGACCAGAAACTTAACTGGACCAGCCACATAAATACTGTGGCAACAAGAGCAGGCCAGAGGCTGGGAATTCTGCAGCGAGTGTCTCACCTCCTGACTCCCCAAAGCCTTTCCACCATCTACAAGGCACAAGTCAGGAGTGTGATGGAATACTCTCCACTTGCCTGGATGAGTGCAGCTCCAATAATACTCAAGAAGCTCGACACCATCGAGGACAAAGCAGTCCGCTTGATTGGCACCCCATCCACCACCTTAAACATTCACTCCCTCCACCACCAGCGTACCGTGGCTGCAGTGTGTACCATCTACAAGATGCACTGCAGCAACTCACCAAGGCTTCTTCGACAACACCTCCCAAACCCGCAACCTCTACAACCTAGACGGTCAAGGGCAGCAGGCGCATGGGAACACCACCACCTCCAAGTTCCCCTCCAAATCACACATCATACTGACTTGGAAATATGTCGCTGCTCCTTCATTGTCACTGGGCCAAAATCCTGGAACTCCCTACCTAGCAGCACTGTGAGAGTACCTTCACCACATGGACTGCAGTGGCACTGTGAGAGTACCTTCACCACATGGACTGCAGTGGTTCAAGAAGACGGCTCACCACCACCTTCTCAAGGGCAGTTAGGGCTGGGCAATAAATGCTGGCCTTGCCAGTGACACCCATATCCTGTGAATGAATAAATTAATAGGATCCCCCTTGTCCTCACCTTCCACCCCACCAGCCTCCACGTTCAGCAGATCATTCTCACCATTTCCGCCACCTCCAGCACGATGCCGCCACCAAACATATCTTTCCCTCCCCTCCCCCTTCAGCATTGCCTATGTGCAACCTAACAGGTGGGCTTTAAAGGGACCGCTACAGGCCACAACCAGCAAGTTAAGAGTTTCAAATATATTTACATCAACGTGGAGCTGGGAGGAGCAGGATTGCTCCTTCCAAACTCACATTCAAAGAACGCGGGCCACTCCCCCCACCCCAGCCACCACTACCACCTGACCCAATTGCCAACCCCTCCCAACCCGATCCCTCCCCGTCTTTCCTTACCCGAGACTTGCTGCGATCTTCAATTATGCTGTGCCGGCAGCTTTGTTGAGCTGGTTGGTTCCATGGAAGGGAGGCTTGAGGCCCAATGTCGGGGGCTCCTCGGGCCTCACCATTCAGGCGCAGGGATTGGTGCGCCCGAATTTCTAGGCCATGTTCTGTTGGATTTAAAGGTTTGGTTACATAAGAACATAAGAACTAGGAGCAGGAATAGGCCACTTGGCCCCTCAAGCCTGCGCCACCATTCAATAAGATCATGGCTGATCTTGGGCTCAAAGCCACTTCCCAGCCCGCTCCCCATAACCCTTTACTCCCTTATCTTGCAAAAATCTGGTTTGATCTAATGAAAGTTTATAGTCAGCAGGGTTTACAGAATGCACAAATATTTGAAACTTATATTCAAGTCACATTTTCATTAGTTTTTTCAAAGCTAACATGGCTTACTTTACTGAGTTCAATCCTTGGTGTCCAACATTTTCTTACATATTACTTTGTACTGGGGTTACTTTACACTCACTTGCTGCATTTTGTATTTGCCATTTTCACGTATTCACAACCCTGTCTATTTTAAAGGAGTGATTTGAGATGAGAGCTATAATCTATACTTGAACATAATTCCTCGAGCACATCTCACACCTACATAGTCATTTCTGGGCTCCTCACATGACGTGGTGGGTAAATGAGCTTCCTTGTGTGAAACCAAGCAATCAAACTCAGAAGGTATTGAGTTTGATTGCCAATCTGTGCGGAGATACCTGATCTCAGCTCAGCTGCTATAGGAACACTAAAACTGGCTGTAGTACCACTGGGATTGAGAGCACAGGGGGAGATGAGCCAGGGTTGCTGACCTTGATCACTGCACGTGCGGATGTCAGGTGAGGACAGGACTGGGTCAGCGGTGATGCACTTCATGGTAAAATAGCCTGCCAGTACTTGCTGCCTGGGCTCAATTGTGAAGCATGCCCATCCAGGCCAGGCCATGGTGTGTGGTCCAGGTCGATGAGAATGTACACCAGCTTTACTTAGCACCTGCAGCACTGAGAAGAGAATTGATACGGTCATTTCTTTTCCCATCTGAAGTGGTTTCACCGTGACAAACTCGGGATGTCTTGCAATATTGGCTTATTCTTTATATATAGCGATGTAATTGTGAGTGAGAATGATCCTCTTGTTCTTTTAGCCAACAGATAAGTCTGTAGGAATTGCAAAAAGAATTTGCTTGTGAATGGTTAAGCTTACTTCACCCAGCCTTAAAGGTCCAATGCATGTGTATCTTGACATTTTCTTATCAGCTAAGTTCTAGAACAGAATAAACAGTGAAACAAGTTGCCCAACAGAAATCAGCTGTTGGGCATATTGTAAAATGTAGTGTTGAAGTCAGGTTCCCTCTGTTTCATATTTCGTGTGTTGAAGTTAATACTTTTTTAACTTCTGTACGAGTTAGTTCCCATTTTAATAATGCAACACAAGGGGGGGCGAAATTCGGCTCCTTTGCGCCTGCCGTTAGCGCCTCCGGGGGGCTACCGAATTTCGTGCCCTTACTGTTTTATTATTTTGGAAATCATTGAGAATAAAGTCTAAGAACTGACCTGTTTTTAATTCTGTGAATCTACCTCGTCACTTGATCTCTTCTCTGAGTGATTTTTCTCTCCCTCCCCATTTCTATCTTGTGTCCTGCTTCGGGTTGCACCTCTGATTGGACATATTCCTGGAGGTGTCATCACACGACCTTCTGCCTCCAACCACCCCGCCCCCAGACTCCCGCCATTCGCTGAAACCGTCCATCCTCGCGGCGCCCCACCTTCCCACGGCCAATTGAAAAGCAAACAGACTCTTCATTACCCGATTGGATGATGACTGTAGGTCATCGCATTTCAAATGACCAATACTTTTCTAACTGAGAAACAAAAGTGTTCAAAGAAAATTTTAATTTCCCTGGGTTGCTCGTACCAGTGTCCCGCAGATTAGTCGTCAACTCCTGGAGACTCCAGGGCAACCCTGGAGGGGTTGGCAACCTTAGTCCTGCTCCGCACAGGAGAGCACCACAGAATTGCAGCATTACGAGCATTGAAACCTCAAGCCATTTTGTCTCATTCTCCCCACAGCCCATCAGTATATATGTGACTGAGGTACTAACACACGTAAAGGTACAACTTATATTCAGTCACTTTGTGTTGGCTGATAAGTAATGGATTCATGCCCCTACCCTCTTGCAGGTTAAAGGATAAAACAGAATGTTGAATGCATCAGTATTTCAGCCATGTCATAATTTGGCAAGACAGTTCATGTGAAGACAGCTATTGCTATTCAAATATTTAAACTAGTCCGATTAAAATGTTAGAACCTTAGAACTGCAAGTGCGACAGTTGTAGAAACAGGGGGAGCGTCTAGCAGGAAAGTTGCAATCTTTATTTGTGAATAAATTATCCAAATGAGAATGTGTGGGATGATGTGAATTGATCCTGCACTTTATGTGCCTACACTTGAGTTGTAAATCCCAATTAAGCTGTCATTCCGAGGTTTAATTGGCACAGTTTTGCAATTCTGTCACTAATATTGTAAGAACTGCTTGATTGTAGTTGCTATTCATTAACCAGCCTTGGGAACCACGAAGCTCTTGTGAAAATATTGTCTGTTATTATTTTAGGTCAGGCAAAAGAGCTTTGCATTATTTTTGTCCCAGTAATGTTTTTGTAATTCAATAGCCTGTCTTGACCTGAACTTACGTACTTGGATCAATGTTTGTGAAACCCACTTCTATGGCAGTGAAATCGCTTTCAGTGAACAAACTGTACCTGCGTCAAAGTAAACTATAGAGCTGATTCACAAAAATGAGCCCTCACATATAAATCCAACAAGGAATTCAGGAGAAACTTCTTCACCCAGAGTGTTTAGAATGTGCAACTCACTAACACATGGATTGGTTGAGGCGAATAGCATAGATGCATTTAAGATGTAGCTAGATGAACACATGAGGGAGAAAGGAATAGAAGGATATTCCGATAGGGTGCGATGAAGTAGGGTGATTGGAGGCTCGTGTGGGGAATAGTCCAGTTGGGCCGAATGGCTTGTTTCTTTGTTGTAAATTCTATGTAATTCTATGCATTCTGGGAGGACACCTCACTGCATCGGGCAAGTAGGCCCAAGCACCATGCTTACAGTACACCAAATCCCACCGCTTTCCAGATCTTTGTGGAGACCACGTATGAGCCTCCTTAGACCTCTTAGTTTTAGTGAGTGGTGTTTAAATTGGTCTCACTCTTGAATTAGCAATCCTTTTCACAGGCTCACTCTTTTAGCAATGTTTACCTTTAAAATAGGCTGTTACAAATTTCAGGCCTGCCTTAGATATTCTCTCAGGTTCAGCACGCTGGTCACGCCTGTAAGAGGACCCTCTGTCTCTTGCATTCAGGAGTTTATCTAATTATAAGGCAGTGTAACGTGGGGGTGTACCAAATGGAACTCCTTGTGATCTGAACTGGATACCATATCCTTTGCATATGCTCTCATGTACACGTCTCCAATATTTCAGAAACTGCATTAACACTTTAGTGAGACAAATCATTCAGCCACTTTATTGTATAGAGTAATAGTTTTAACAAAATCACACTTATTCCAACTAACTTCAGTTCCCTCCTTGTACTCAAGATGCCGTCCTTCCAATGAGATAGGTGGACATGGAGGATCCCATGATGCTGTTTGAAGAAGAGCAGAGGAGATAGCCTGGCCAGCATTTGTACCTCAATCAACACCGCTGGGGCAGATTGTGTGGTCATTTGTCTCATTGCTGTTGATGGAGCCTTGCTGTGCGTTTACCTGCATTATAGCAGTGTGGCTGCACTTCAGGGATGTGTCATTGGCTGTGAGGTGCTTTGGGGTGTTCTGAGGGTGCTGAAGGTGCTGTATAAATCCAAGTTCTTTCTAAAAAAAAATCCCAAATTGTGACCCAGGCACTGCTGCGATTTCCTGCTCTGACATTGAAAAGGTTGACCCTTAAAGGTGCGATTGACAGTTTAGTATAACACTGGAAGTTCTTTTCTTGTGTATCTGCATTAAATCTGATGCATTACTTGTTGCTGGTGTTAGCTGCCACTGCAAGACTACTTTTGTAGACACCTTTTCCCACAGCCCTGTTGCTGCTTCCTTAAGCAGCATCCACAGTGTTCAGCATAGGCAGTCCGTTGGGCATTCCAATGGGAATGACCGATTTGGAGGAGGAAGAGGAGGTCATGGAGAGGGAATGATGGCAGGTGTAATAGCAGCTTAGGTATCCACACTCAGCCTCATCCTAAGAGCCAAGTCTTCAGGTGTACTTGGGGGCTGTTGGAAGAGAGCCGCCATTGCACTTCACAATAGAGGGTGTCGTGGAGTTATACTGCCTCCTGGAGCCCAAACTCCAGACAGCGTCTACCGCCATTGCCATGAAAGTTACCGCGGCATTATGTTTTTGCGTGATTAGATCCTTCCAAGCCACCACCAGTGACATTTGCCACATCAGCCAGTCTTCAGCCCACGAAGCATAAAACAAGTGACAGAAATCTTATTTTCAGATGAAATGTCCCACAAAAGAGCAACAGAAGATTGCACAGCAATTTACCAGGTGTATCAGGGCTCCTAGCATATAACTGTATAATATATTGGTTCAGATTTTGTTGTCAAAATAACAGTGAGGCTAATGGCGCTCACCGTTATTTAAGTGTGAATGATGCAGCAACTTCAGGCGAGGGGCAGATGTGTGGTTAAATGCCAATATCCAAAGGTTGCTGTCCGAGTTGCGCCACTCCGCTGTTAGCTTCATGAAAACAGCATCTCCCTCTCTGCCTCGCCATTGAAATGCATTGAATGGCGTGAAGTTGCTGTATTTGCATGTAGATACGACCTAACCTCACCACAGAAAATGATGTCTTGGTCATTAGGAGAGCAAGTACTCTTTTAAAGATGTGATAATGGTTAATTACTATCAATCAACTTCTCTGGCACTATAATTTAACTATTAAAAGTGTGGCATCTCATTCCTTTAGGTATTACTTGTTGGAGATTTTTAAAATGTCAAATTTTAAATTTAAAGAAATGTTTTTGACTTTTCTTTTCTGTCTCTTTTTCTCTCACTCTTAATTCAATCTTTCTTTCCCTCTCTTTATTTTTGTTCGGTACCTGATTTGACATTGAATTCGCCCACTCTAATTGACACTTCCTTCAAAGAGCTTGCACTGTTTATTTCACAATCCTTCAGTCTGATTGGTTAAGGAGTTGGTTGCCCTGTTCACTCATTTCCCAGACTCCCTGGTTCCCTCGCTGTGCCATTATCAGCTTGCACTTTCAACAACTTGCCACGCAAAAAATGTAAAAACCTAAACGTGCAAGGGCAAGCCTAGCTAACGGCAGACGCCTCTGAATCAGTGTATCAGAGTGTTGTTGGCAGTGTCAACAAACTGAGGTCAAAGGTGTTTTCTTTTCCCTGCGATCGTGAGCTGGGAGTTGCCTACGTGCCAACCATTTTCAGCCTCCATTTGTGCTCTCTGCATGAACAGGAGCTGAAACCGCTGAGGTTCCTGTAAATCGCAGTTGTCATGTACGCTCAAATTTACAGACAAATCTGATCCTTGTTGTGAAAACTGAGCGCAGCATTTTTACATCAACAACTACTTACATTTATATAGCGCTTTTATTGTAGTAAAGCGTCCCAAGGCGCTTCACAGGAGCGTTATCAAACAAAATTTGACACCGAGCCATATAAGGAGATATTAAGGCAGAAGGTAGGTTTTAAGGAGCGTCTTAAAGGAGGAAAGAGAGGTAGAGAGGTGGAGAGGTTTAGGGAGGGAATTCCAGAGGTTAGGACCTCGGCAGCTGAAGGCACGGTCGCCAATGGTAGAGCGATTAAAATCAGGGATGCGCAAAAGGGCAGAATTAGAGGAGCAGAGTTATCTCGGGGAGCTGTCGGGCTGGAGGTGATTACAGAGATAGGAAGGGGCAAGGCCATAGAGGGATTTGAAAATAAGGATGAGAATTTTAAAATCGAGGTGTTGCAGGACCGGGAGCAAATGTAGGTCAGCGAGCACAGGGGTGATGGGTGAACGGGACTTGGTGCGAGTTAGGACACAGGCAGCAGAGTTTTGTATGAGCTTAAGCTTATGGAGGGTGGAAGATGGGAGGCCGGCCAGGAGTGTGTTGGAATAGTCAAATCTTGAGGTAACAAAGGCATGGATGAGGGTTTCAGCAGCAGATGAGCTGAGGCAGGGGCGGAGTCGAAAGATGTTATGGAGGTGGATGTAGGCGGTCTTAGATATGCTGCAGATATGTGGTCACAAGCTCATCTCAGCGTCAAATATGACACCAAGGCTGTGAACTGTCTTGTTCAGCCTCAGACAGTTGCCAGGCAGAGGGATGGAGTCGATGTCTAGGGAACAGAGTTTGTGGCGGGGACCGAAGACGATGGGTTTGATCTTCCCAATGTTTAGTTGGGGGAAATTTCTGCTCATCCAGTACTGGATGTCGGACAAGCAGTCTGACAATTTAGAGACAGTGGAGAGGTCGAGAGAAGTAGTGATGAGGTAGAGCTGGGTGTCGTCAGCGTACATGTGGAACCTGATGTTGTGTTTTCGGATGCTGTTGCCGATGGGCAGGATGTAGATGAGAAATAGGAGGGGGCCAAGGATAATTCCTTGGGCGACACCAGAGGTAACGTTGAGGGAGCGGGAAGAGAAACCCCTTGCAGATGATTCTCAGGCTACGACTGGATAGATAAGAATGGAACCAGGCGAGTGCAGTCCCACCCAGCTGGACAACGGTGGAGAGGCGTGCAGGAGAATGGTGTGATCAACCATGTCAAAGGATGCAGACAGGTCAAGATTGATGAGGAGGGACAGTTTACCATGGCCAAAGTCACGTAAGATGTCACTTGTGACTTTGATAAGAGCCGTTTCGGTACTGTAGTGGTGCGGAAACCTGATTGGAGTGATTCAAACATGGAGTGCCGGGAAAGATGGGCAGGGATTTGGGAGGCGACAACATGTTCAAGGGCTTTGGAGAGGAAAGAGAGGTTGGAGATGGGGTAGTAGTTTGCAAGGTCAGAGGGGTCAAGGGTTGTTTTTTTGAGGAGAGGAATGATGATGGCAAATTTGAAGGGGAGGGGGACAGTACCTGAGGAGAGCGAACCGTTTACAACATCAGCTAACATGGGGGCCAAGAAGGGAAGTTGGGTGGTCAGCATTTTAGTTGGAATAGGGCCGAGGGAGCAGGAGGTGGGTCTCATTGACAAGGTGAGCTCGGAGAGGGCATGAGGGGAGATAGGAGAGACACTAGAGAAAGACGTGAGTTCAGGGCTAGGGCAGGGGGAAACCTTAGAGGAAATTTGGTTTGGTGGGCTAGGAAGGGAAGCGACAGAGGCAGCTGAATGGATGGTCTCAATCTTAGTGACAAATAAGTCCATGAGCTCCTCGCACTTGTTATCGGAGGTGAGGGTGAAGGAAGCAGGGGAGAGGGGTTTAAGAAGATGGTTTGCAGTAGAGAAAACAAGCTGGGTGTTATCTTTGCATTCCAGGATGATCCTCGAATAGTGAGCAGTTTAGGCAGAGGAGAGCAGGACCCGATAGTGCTTATGTGGTCCAGCCAGATCTGAATGGCTCAAGTCTGCGTCCCTTGTCTTAAGGGAATGGAGATGAGGGCCGTACTGGGGGAATAACCAGGGTGAGAAAGGGTAATGGTTTTATTGGGGATTAGGGCATCAAATGTGAAGGTGAGGGTGTGGTGAGCAGATCGGTAGCTGCAGAATTGTCGTGTGAAAGGAGGGCCATAAACTAGACAGTTGGGATTTTAAAAGTGCAGCTGTAAGTGAATTGGGAGAGAGTATTTTCCAGGGGAGGACACAGAAGGAAGTAGGGTTGGGAGGGGGAAGGAGGATGTGGGTGGAAGGTGATACAAGGAAGTGATCAGAGATGACTTTATCTGTGATTGACACGATGGGTGTAGCGAGGCCATGTGAGATGGCAAGGCCAAGGGTGTGACCGTGAATATGGGTAGGGGAGTTTGTATGGAGGGAGAGATTAAGGGAGGATAGGATGGCAGTGAACATAGAGGAGCGGAGGAGGAGCAGACCTAACTGGGGACCGGAGCAGGGGCAGGTAAATAAAGAGCGCGGTCGGAGAGGGGCCCAAGCTCAGTGTGAGCAGCGGAGGAGGAGTGGACCTAACCAGGGACCAGAGCAGGGGCAGGTTAATAAAGAGCGCGGTCGGAGAGGGGCCCAAGCTCAGTGTGAGCAGCGGAGGAGGAGTGGACCTAACCAGGGACCAGAGCAGGGGCAGGTTAATGAAGAGCGCGGTCGGAGAGGGGCCCAAGCTCAGTGTGAGCAGCGGAGGAGGAGTGGACCTAACCAGGGACCAGAACAGGGGCAGGTTAATAAAGAGCGCGGTCGGAGAGGGGCCCAAGCTCAGTGTGAGCAGCGGAGGAGGAGTGGCCCTAACCAGGGACCAGAGCAGGGGCAGGTTAATAAAGAGCGCGGTCGGAGAGGGGCCCAAGCTCAGTGTGAGCAGTGGAGGAGGAGTGGAGAGAAAAAAAAATCAAGGAGTGATGTCACAGGACAGCAGGTAGGTGATTGGTTGGTGAGTATTAGAGCATTTCTTTTGTCTCTAAGCTAGTGCTGGGGAACAATAGCTAATACTTTATTAAATTAATAACTTAACTAGATAACCTAATTAATATAACTCTAAATAATCACATGATTAAAAACTTTAACTAATTTAAATAATCCTATAAATAAAAAAGTCTAGAGTTGGCAGGACAGGCTATGTGTCGGGACTGGAGTATGTGGGAGTGTGTGGACACTGAGACTGTCCTGGATTCCCACATCTGCAGGAAATGTCTCTGCTTTCAGTCACTCCGGCTCAGAGTCATTGCATTAGAGTGCAAGTTAGAGACACTCTGAAACATAAGGGAGGAGGAGGAATTTCTGGACAGTTTTATCCAGAATACAGTCACACCCCAGAGGAAAGCACAGGTTCAGGAAGGGGAGGGTGTAACCGCTAGGCAGACGGGTAGCAGGGATTTAGGAGAGGTTGATATGGAAGTCCCGCAGACACTGGTTCTGTCCGACAGGTACGATGTACTCGCTACCTGTGAGGACAAGGAGAAAGACTGCAGGGAGGACAGCCACAATGCAGACCAAGTCACCGTGGCTCAGAAGGCTGTCCAAGGCGGGAGGAGAGCAGAATAGAAATGTGGTAATGATAGGGGATTCTATAATTAGGGGGCTAGATAGCGTCCTCTGCAGCTAAGAACGAGAATCCCGAAGGGTGTGTTGCCTACTCGGTGCCTGGGTAAGGGATATCTCGAGGCGGCTGGAGAGGAATTTGGAAAGGGAGGGGGGTAAATCCAGTTGTCGTGGTCCATGTTGGAACAAATGACATAGGTAGGAACAGGGAGGAGCTCATGCTGAAGGAATATCAGGAGTTAGGAGCTAAATTAAAAAGCAGGACCTCGAGGGTAATAATCTCTGGATTATTGCCTGAGCCACGTGCAAATTGACATAGAAGTAGTCAGATCAGGAGAATTAACACATGGCTAAAGGGCTGGTGTGGGAAAGAGGGGTTCCTTTTCATGGGACACTGGCACCAGTACTGGGACAGGAAGGAGCTGTACTGATGGGATGATCTCCAGCTGAACTGGGATGGGACCCGTGTCCTAGCAGAAAGGGTAAATAGGGAGGTGGCAAAGGTTTTAAACTAGTAAGATGAGGAAAGGGATCTACAAGAAATGAAACCAGCCTAAATATAAACAAAACAGGAAAAGAGAGCATAGGAAAGAATAAAGTAAGGGAGGACATTGATGGCCAGGGAATAAATAGAGTTATAGAACAGGAGTGTAAAAAGATGGTTAAAAATAAAGTGAAAGGAACTACTATTAAAAATGAGTTAAACTGTCTGTACAGCAATGCACACAGTGTCTGTAATAAAACAGGGGTGCTGGAGGCAATCATGTGTTGCGAGGAACCAGACATAGTAGGGATTACTGAGACATGGCTACAGAAAAATCAGGACTGGGAATTAAACATTACAGGGTATAACATGTTTAGAAAAGATAGAGAGGGGAAAAAGGGGAGGTGGAGTAGCTGTACTTATTAGGGATAACATAATGGCAGTAGAAAAAAGTGACACAGCGATCAGTAAGACAGAAATAGAATCCATATGGATGGAGATAAAAGATACGAAAGGATCAATCACACTAATAGGGGTAGTCTACAGGCCACCTAATAGTGTAAGGGAGGTGGAGGAAGAGGTATGCAAACAAATTAGGGAAATTAGTAAAAAACATAGAATAATAATCATGGGGGATTTCAACTACCCTGATATTAATTGGATAGAAGAAGTAGGTAAAGGGGATAAGGAAATGGAGTTCCTACAATGTGTACAGGACTCCTTTCTAACCCAAACAAAGCCAGATGAAGGAGGATTCGCTATTGGATCTAGTAATATCCAGAGCAGATAAGAGAAGTAAAAATAGGGGAACATCTAGGCAATAGTGATCATAATACAATACGCTTTAAAATAATAATTGAGAAGGACATAAGTATGATGATATTGAGGGGCTGAGAATAGAACTTGGGACAATAAAATGGACAACAATATTGGCAAACAATGACGTAGAACAGCAATGGGAAACATGTAAAACAGTGTTCAACAGAGTCCAGGAAAAATATATTCTGCTAAAAAACAAGAACAAGCTAAACACTAATGAGACATGAGACACCATAGATGAATAAAGCTATAAGGGAAAAATTGAGGGTAAGGAGAGAGGCATACATTAAGTACATGGACAGCAGGGGAGAGCAAGATAAGGGAAAATATGAAGAGATTAGGAGAGAAGTCAAAAAACAATTAGGAAGGCAAAGAGGAACTATGAAATTAAATTATCAAGCAACATAAAACAAAATAGTAAAATATTTTACAGGCACATCAATAAAAAAAGGTCGGGATGGGAATAGGGCCACTAAGGGATGGACAGGATAATACCACAGGCAGTGATAGAAGAGAGGCACTGGAGAGGGTGCAGAGAAGATTTATCAGATGATACCAGAACTGCAAGGGTATACCTATCAGGAAAGGATGAACAGGCTGGGTCTCTTTCCGCTTGAAAAAAGAAGGCTGAGGGGTGACCTAATTGAGATCTTTAAAATTATGAAAGGTTTTGATAGAGTGGATACAGAGAGAGTGTTTCCACTTGTGGGGAAGAGCATAACTAGAGGCCATCAATATAAGATAGTCAGCAAGAAATCAAATAGGGAATTCAGAAAAAACTTCTTTACCCAGAGAGTGGTGAGAATGTGGAACTCGCCACCACGGGGTGTGGTTGAGGCGAATAGTATAGATGCAATAAAGGGGAGGCTAGATAAGCATATGAGGGATAAGGGAATCGAGTGTTCTGCTGATAGATTTAGATGAGGAAAGATGGGAGGAAGTTCGATTGGAGCATAAATGGCGGCATGGACTGGTTGGGCCGAATGGCCTGTTTGTGTGCCATATATTCTATGTAGAGGAGAGAGAGCATGATGAGTTGAGATGGAGGTTGAAATCACCGAGGATGAGAAGTCACTCGATGCAGAGGCTGAGGGAGGAAAGCAGTGAAGATATCTCGGTGAGAAAATTGGCATTGTACTTGGGTGGGCGTTAGAGAACGAGGATTTTAAATGAGTTAGAATTAGAGTTATAAATCTGCAGCAATCCTTGCCCTCTGCTGCATTCTCTCTTGACCCAATCTAATGAGTCTACCACCTCTCCCACAGCTCCCAGTTTGTCAACTTTGGTGTCTTCAATATTTGATTAAAAGTAAGTCTTAAATACCAGCTTAAGCAAAGGTCAGTAAATAATGAAGAGGAGCCTTACAGACAATCCCGTTTATGGTAGATTCATATTAACTTAACATACCTGCAGCAGTGTGTGCTGAGAAGCTGATGCCCTAGCTCGGAAATGCTGTCAAAGGTTAAAGAGGGACTGCAGGGCTTTTCATTCAATTATAAAAATGTCACAGTTGACCAGAGGGTACTTTGTAAAATGACAAAGGCTTGATAGGTCACTAATTTTCTGCTAAGGTTTGGATTTTTCATTTCCACTCTACTCTGACTGTCCAAAAACACTCATCTGTCAACTGAGTAGCGATGTTAGTAAAGGAACTCATGCCCGTAACAAAGCTTCTGTTTACTGTAGTGGAGTAAACTGCCCCATGGTGTCTCAGTGGGTAAATGTATGATATGATGTAATACCATACTATAAAGATCAGGGAAAATCCCAGCTTAGAACCTTGATCTGTGCCAAGTTATCAGGGTGACAGTTGGTCTCAGTGTTTTCGAGTAACGGTGGGTAAAAATTGGTCAGGGTTTCTGTAATATATGTGAGTAGAACAAATGAAGGACAGAGATAGGATGAGTTGCTAGTCGAGGTGCTTGTTTACTAGGCCACAGCGAACTGAGCATGTGCATACTAAACCATGTGACAAACCATGTGATAATACATTACACTGCTTTCCCCTTAAAAAAAAGTACGTATTCCTCTCTCAAATACAACAAAACTATAGTTCCACCTTTCCCAGCATTACATGTACCAACTAACAAAAGCTCATGGCTTTTTTTCTTTTAAATCAACTACAAATAAACTACAAATCCAGTTTAATAACAGGTTTGCGGAGGCTTCCTGATCTCCTTAAAAAGGTTTTGGTGTTGAACCAATTTTCTGGCTGTTTTGTTTTGGTTATGAACTCAAAGATGATCCTGTTTCTATCTCAGATTTGTTTGAACCTGGTACTCCAGTTTCTGAAGTCTTAACAGAGTCAAACTCATATATGTGTTCATGATCAAGTGGTTCAAGATCATGTCTTGGTTCATCTCTAGCAGAGATCATTTGATCTACATGAACACTTTGGATTTTGTCACCAATTTCAACCAAATATCTCTTGGTTCCACCAACCTCTACATTGGTTCCTAAATCCCACTTGTGTGAACTCGACTTGCCAGGGGGACTGAGAACACGGACACACTCGTTTTGTCTGAAACTGCGTTCTTTCTGATTGGTGTCATAATAACGTTTCTGATTCAACTGTTTCTGTTCAACTCTTGAAGCCAAATTTGGTTGAACAAGACTCAATCGCGTTCTCAATCTCCTCTTCTTCAAGAGTTCTGTTGGGGTATGTCCAGTTGTAGTGTGTGGAGGAGTTCTGTAATTCAGCAAGAAATTTGCCAAACGTTGCTTCATGCAGATTCCCGAACAACCCTGCAACACCTGCTTTTTGAGAGCTTCTTTCACTATTCTGACTGACCTTTCGGCTGCTCCGTTTGAAGTTGGATGATATGGTGGAATGAGAGTGTGTTTGATACTGTTCCATGAACTCTTGGAATAGAACAGAACGGGGCTGAGGGCCATTGTCAGAAACAAGCTCTTCAGGTAAGCCATGACATGCAAAGATAGACCTCAACACATCTATGGTATGTTCAGCTGTAGTATTTGAACCCATGTGTTTCACTTCAATCCACTTTGAGTGACTATCTACAAGTACCAGGAAATAATCATTTGCTTTCTCACAGAAGTCTACATGTACTCTCTGAAAAGGTCGAATTGGCCATGACCAGGGTTGTAGTGGAGTTTTGGGTGTTTTTTTCTGCAATTTTGGCAAATGCTGCATTTGCTGACAAGTGATTCAAGATCACTGTCCAATCCAGGCCAGTAAACAAAGCTTCTTGCAATTGATTTCATACTGACGATCCCTGGATGTTCAGTATGAAGTTCGGCCGGAATTCTATCTCTCAAGGAAGTAGGTACCACCACTCTGTTTCCCCACTTGATACAACCTTGCTCACAAGACAATTCAGTACGATGGTTATGGAATGGTTTCAACTCTGTGTCCAGACACTAATCAGTCCATCCATTCAAGGTGTTTTCATACACTCTTTTCAGTACTGAGTCCTTTTGAGTTTCATTTGCAATCTCAGTTGTATTCACGGAAAGTCTTTGTCAACTGCACCTAGCGTGAAAATCACACCTTCACTCCCAACACATGAGTTTTCATGTGGCAACCTGGACAAGGCACCTGCGATTGCATTTTGCTTTGAAGTGCGATATTAAATCGTGAAGTCATAATATGACAACAACACAGTCCAACATTACATTCTTGATGCGGCCATTGCTGGGATGGCAGATTTGGGCCCCAATTTGGACTTGATGCAGATATGTGCGTCATACCCAGTGATGCCTTCATAACTGTCTGTGAACATGCTTTTATACTTGTTCAGCATTGTGTCGAGTCGCTTCTTTGAAGCATCTATACTGAAGATGTTTTTCCAGTCTAGTTTTAACTTTCTCAACCAGTCTTTGCCCATGAGGGTTGGCCTGTTGTTGTAGCTCGCTACAATAATAGGCAGCTTTACTGATTGGCCATTGTGTTGAACTGTATATTCCATTGGTCCACATGTCTCTAGGATTTCTCTGGAGTAGGTTTTTAACTCTACGGTACTCTTTGTAAGTGGTATTTGATTAAACTTACACTCATATGTGTCCTTACTCGTGATAGAGCAGTCTGCCACTATGTCGATACACATGTCAATATATTGGTCAGTAATCAAAAGTTTTGTATGGAAGTCTTCCTCATGACTGCTAGCATTGTCGCTAGTTGCATAGATACTGTAGATGCCTAGTTCTTCAACATCAGGTGTGTTCACTTCAATATTGGCCCTGAAATTAGGATCGGGAGCTTGCCGCGCGTGCAAGCCCCCGATGTGCACTCACCCGGCGCGCCGACATCTGAAGGCTGGGCCTGCTTGCATTTCCTGTGACTGGCCCGGTTCAGATGTCGGTGCGCTGTGCTAACCTGATCCAGCGGCGTACTTAGTTCGATGTGCCGGCTGGGATCAGGTGAGCACTGTGCAGCCAATCAGGGGAGGGGAAACTTCATTCATGAGTTTGATAGTATTAGCTGTCAAACTCATGAAAAGTAAGGGGCCCAAAACACTACTTAAACTTTAAATAAAATTTTAAAAAACATCCCACTGATTAAATTAACTATAAATAAGTTTAAAAAAATATTTTAAACAATTAATCAAATTTTTGAAAAAATAAATTTTTTAAAAATAGGGTCTAAAACTAAACTTACTTTACTGTAAATTCTTTAAAAATAATAAACCTGTGGGAAAAAAAATTCTAAATTGTACTAATAGACCACTTACCTGTAAAACGAAGTACTTACGTCTGGTTTTTCCACGCGTAAAAACCGGAGGCCTTTACACTCGGGCAACTCTGGAAAAAAAAAAGGAATTTCACTGCGCACGCTCTGCTTCACAAGTCGCATGCGTTCTGCCTCTTAACCCCTTGGGTCAGAGGAGAGGAAATGCCGGTTTTCAGCGCATGCACTGTGCATGCTGAAAACCGGCAATTCCTCCGGGCACACGTGTGAGTACCCCGTCCGTACTCACGCGTTGGGAGAGGAATTACTGGGCCATTGTGAATTCCTCCCTTTTGTTGTCGCTGCTTTGCATTGCCACTAGAACGGTTCTTACTTCCTGCTTTAGATCTAGCTCTGCAAGCTGTTAAAATATGGCCTTGCTTCTGGCAGTGAAAACACTTCACCATTCTGTATTGGCAGGACTGTGGCGAGTGATTTCCATTGCAGCGATAACAATTCACTGAACTGCTCTCACCGACATGCTTTTGACTCAATCTCACAACTTTAGGTTTGACGGTGGCTTTGTGACTGTGGACCTCAGCTGCACTAGTCACTTGAGTTGGATGGAGCTCCCTAGCATTCTTAGATGCCATCTCCATAGATAGGGCAATTTTGCATGCTGTGTCAAACGTTAGGTTCGGAGTGTTCAGTAACTTGGACTGTGTGCGCTCATCTACCAGTCCACACACAAACTTATCTCGCAACGCACGATCTAAAAATGTGCTGAAGTTACAATACAAAGACAGGTTCTTAAGAGCTACAATGTATTCACTGGTGGTTTCACTTTGATTTTGGTTTCTGGTACCAAACTTATAGCTCCCTGCTATTTCTAACGGCTTTGGGTCGAAATGGTCATCGAGTTTCTCGACAATGTCTTCAAATGACACATTCCTCGCATTCCCTGAGGCGAGTAGGTTTGTCAACATTCCGTAGACATCTGGCCCGATCTCCGTTAGAAAATAATTGCTTTCTTCCGTTCAGGAATTACTTTATTTTGAGTTTGAACATTCTCATCTGCACCTTCGGTCTCAATAATATAACTGGCCTTAAAGAAAAATCTCCATCCACTCAATGTAAGAACTGAATGGTTCGCGAGCTTGGTCATACATGCCGAGGCTTCCGAAGAATCCCGTAGGTGTGGCCATGATTGTCCCGATCCCGTCGAACAGTGACTCAGCACGCTACCTGTGTACCTGTGAGAATCATCGCCGCTGTTGCTGTGTATACATACAAATGAAGGCGAAGCACAGACAATTCTGCATCAGCATTAACAGTAAACTTCGCAAAAAATTCAGTTTAGGTGTCACAAATTCACCATAAACTTTTCCACTCAAAGGTTAAACACTGTGGCCGCGATTTTCGGCTTGTGTGGGAAATGGTCGGATTTCCCCGAATGTGGGGTTTCTGACACACATAAAAAAGTGTCAGCCAGCCCCACGCAATTTTCCCTCAATTGGCCAATTAATTCCCAGCATGTGGGAAGCCTTGCTAATTGTCTAAATCGAGTCAGAAATCCCCACAGTATGATGTCATCATTCGTGGTGCTTTCAAGGTCCATGGCAAGCATTGCATCCTCTGAAGGCTTCCAAATGAACCATACAGGATGGCAGAGGAGCCTGCAGCAGCTGTGGCCAGTGCCAGACCCCGAGCTGCCTTCAAATTCGACGAGGCTTCACTGCAGGCATTATTGGATGGGGTTAGGGCCCACAGGGAGGTCCTCTTCCCTAGGTCAGGGAGGAAGAGGCCTCCCACTGAGACCAATGCTGCATGGATGCAGGTGTCAGCAGATGCCAACTCACTGGGAGTCACCAGAGGAACCTTGGCATTACATCTGTAACTCCTTCCTTTACTCCCCCACAGTACCATCCAGAGCCCCCGTCCTCACTGTGGAGGAGGAAGAGGCTGTGCAGCCAGACTCCTCAGAGGAAGCTCCAACCTCTGAGGGTGCAGCGTCAGCAGAAGTAAGCGCACCCAGCACCAGCGCAGCCACTCACACCTCGGGGGGACCTTTGGGACATAGAGTAGTGTTGTCACCTGGTGTTTCACAGCTCACAAGTGAGCCTCAGCAGATTCTGGAGACAGGGACAGCAGTGGAGAGTCCTCATCGGAGGGTGCAGGGCTCTGTCACCTCAGCTCAGCTGCGCTGCATCTCGACCCTCTGCCTCTGGGTCCATCCGTAAGAGAAGAGGTGATGGATCTCCATGCACAGATGAAGGAGTCTCTGGCAGGTTTTGTCTCCAGGGTCGCTGCGAGTGTGGAGCGAATGGAGGAGTCCATAGCGACCATGAGCAGAGCCTTTGTGGAGTCATTGGTGCATGAACGCAGCACCATGGAAAGGTTGGCAACCTCCATGGAGGAGATAACTCGCCAGCATACGGAAAACATGGTGAGTGCTCATAAGAGAATGACATCTCCTGAGAAGCGTTGGCCATCTGTTGAACAGAGAAACCAGATCTTCATGGAAGTCCTTCTGAGTAGGACTGCCAGTGCAGAAACAGGTCCCACTGGCCCCCTAAAGCGCAGCAAGGTGCTCTCAAGCCACTTCCAAGCGCTGGCCCCTTCTGGCTTGTGCAGCTTCAGGTGAGTGAGCAGCAGCCTGGCGCTCCTGGTAATCATCCTGCTGTTCCTGGTTCTGCTGCTGCCACCTCTGCCATTGGAGATCCTCTAATGCCAGGAAGGGAAGGTGCCAAAGGCCTCCCATGCTTCTAGCAGATGCCTCGGTTAAGGAGGTCCTGAGTTAGGGTGGTGAGAGGGGCTTCCCAGGAGCTCACACTGAAGAAGTGTGTGAGGCTCCAACTTTCTGCAGTTGCTCCTAAGGCTTCAAATAGTTCCCCCAAGCCTTGATCAACAAGGTCCTGCAGCCTGCAAATGCTGCCTCTTTAAATATCTTCAGCCCTCAGCGACCTGCTGCTGCAAGCAAGCAAGCCAGCTGTTTTCACGCCAGCTCTCATCGGCGGGGTTCCCCGCAGGCGGGTTTCAGGTGGGGAAAGCCCCAAAGTCGCAACGGCACGGGAAAATCGTCCTTAACAAGGTGAACATTGGTGATTAGTGTGCCGACGAGCAGTCCCGCCAGCGGCGGGCGGGACTGAAGCGGGGCGCGTGGAAACGGCGGTCCGAAAGTTGGACGGGGCTGGGAATCAGGCGGGGGGGGTCCCGACCTGCTTTTTCCGCGATTTTCAGACCATGGCTGCATGAAAAGCCGCCCGACAGCTGCCCGAAAATCGGGGCCTGTGTCTTTCAATGATCCCTAAAAATGACTTTGGAATCCCATTCTCATCGCCAAAAGTGTAATATATGCAGGTAGAACAAATGAAGGACAGAGGCACAATGAGTTGCTAGTCAAGGTGCTTTCTCTACTAGGCCAGAGCGAACTGAGCAATAATTAAAACCCTTTGTTGGGAGCACACATGTATGGATGTCAGACGAGGGTAAGATCAGGTTTGGCTGCTCGAGCGTCCTTTGATGAATAGTTTGCTGACTTTTACTAACTAGGCTTACACATGGAGAATATCAACTTGGGTGAGACACTGAAGGGCTGAGCTCCTACTTACAGGATTATACCCTGAGAAAGGGAGAAAAATAGGAGGGGAGCAAAACTTCCCCATGTGCATAACACGTCTGTGCCATTGGAGTTGTTGAGAATATGTATTAGAGCAGAATTTACTGTCAAAATAACAGTGAGGCTAATGGTACTCGCGATTATTTATGGGTAAATGGTACAGGAATTTCAGGCGAGGAGCAGATGCGCGGTTAACTGTGAATATCCAAAAGTTGCTGTTCATGTTGCGCGGTTCCGCCATTAGCTTTACAAAAATGGCATCTTGCCCTTAGCCACCCCATTTTTTTTTTAGGAATTTGCTGTGTTTGCCCATTAAACTCTCCACAGAAAGTTAAATCTTGTCACTACAACGCAAGTAGCCTTTTAATGATGTGAGAAGCGTTAATTAATGCCAGTCAACCTCCTTGGCATTGAAAATTCAGTATTACAAATGTGGAGTCTCATTTCTTCAGGTTTTTAATTTTTCAGTGAGATTTAAAAAGTGTCATTTTTTTTTCTTACTTTTCCTTTCTGTCTCTTTTTTCTCCCTCTTAATCCAATCTTTCTTTCCCGCTCCTTATTTCTCTTTCTGTACCTGATTTGACATTGAACTCACCCCGTTTAATCCACCCTCCTTCTCAGTCCTTCCTCTGTTTATTTCACAATCCTTCAATCTGTTTGGTTAAGGAGGTACACAGTTGGTTGCCCTGTTCACTGAGGTCCCAGATAAGAACATACGAAATAGGAGCAGGAGTTGACCATTCGGCCCTTGGAGCCTGTTCCGCCATTCAATAAGATCACGGCTGATTTTCCACCTCAACTCCACCTTCCCGCACTATCCCTATATCCCTTGGTTCCCTAAGAATCCAAAAATCTATTGATCTCTATCTTGAATATACTCAATGACTGAGCCTCCACAGCCCTCTGGAGTAGAGAATTCCAAAGATTCACCACCCTCAGAGTGAAGAAATTTCTCCTCATCTCAGTCCTAAATGGCCGACCCCTTATTCTGAGACTGTGACCCCTTATTCTGAGACTGAGACTCCCCAGCCAGGGGAAACATCCTCCCTGCATCTACCCTGTCAAGCCCTGTAAGAATTTTGTATGTTTCAGTGAGATCACCTCTCATTCTTCTAAACTCTAGAGAATATAGGCCTTGTCTACTCAATCTCTCCTCATAGGACAATCCCCCCATCCCAGGAACCAGTCTGGTGAACCTTCGATGCCCTGTTTCCCTTGCTGCACAGTTATCAACTTGCACTTTCAGCAACTTTGTGGAAATTTTTTTTTGAAGCTGAAGGCGAGGAGCAGATGCACAGTTAAATGTGAATATCCAAAAGTTGGTGTCTAAGTTATGCCACTTCATGAAAACGGCATCTTGCCCATTTTTGTAAGAGCTTGCTGTATTTGCCCACTAAACTTGCCACAGAAAGAAGGGTGGAGGGGCAAGTCTAACTAATGGCAGATGCCATTAGATGCCCTGTTACAGCAAGCTCTGGCCCATTAAGACCTTTTGGCTACAAAATTTATCAGAGGTGGGCATGTGAATAATTCACAAGAAAATTTATAAATAACATTAGGTCCAGCAATTGAAAAAGACATTATATCCAACTAGTCTTTGATGTACTTTCTGTTTATCCAAGGAGGATAAAATATATAAATAGGAAAACATTACCTCAAGAAATTGATGTTTTAATGGTTAGAATAGATCAAACACTAAGAAAACAAATGATGTGGATTTACTGTGGATTAAGGATCACTCACTGCAATCAAAACTAAAATTGATTCTACCACTTGTATTATGGCTGTGATTGCATGTATCTACTTCATGTGGCTAGTTTGGGTTTCTTCTTTATTTGGGAGCAGTCCCCTTGGGAAGTGTTTGCTGTTGGACAGTTTTCAACTGGGTGAAGGAAAGATTAGTGTTGGAGTCTAAACAATGAATATTTTCCATTATGCTCATTTATGGGATTCAAATAGTTCTGGAAAAGCAACATCTCATGGTATCATCTCACAGAACAATGCAGCCTGGTATGAAATATAGCAGTGTACAAGTGTAGGACCTGAGCCCCAAACAACACGTCCTATCCATCACTAACATTGCCTATTTTCACCACCTTAACACCTTCCATCTATACCTTGACCCACTGTTGCTGAAACTCTTAGTTAATGTCCTTTGTCACCCGCAGGTTCGAGCTCTCCGGTACACTTTCCAGTTCCATTCCACACAAACTCATCCAACGTGTCACTGTCAGAGTCCTATCCTGCAGTAAATCCTGCTCACCTATCACTTACCCTTGTCAACCTGTGCTCCCATCTTTCTCCTAATGGATTACTATGAAAATCCTCATTTGTTTACAAGTCCTTCCATGGCCCCACTCCACCACTATAACCCCTTTAGCCACATGTCCACTTCCTGCCCTCTGATCTGGTGACTCAGACCTATTGTGTGTCGCCATCCTTTCCTCCGCTTTATCACTGGATTAAACCCCTCCACTCTGAAATCTCGTAAACCCTTCTGCCTTGCAACCACTGTCCCCATCTTCAAAAGCTATCTGAAAACCTATCTCTTTGATCACTCTTCATTCATTTCCCCTAACTCTTTTAATTACTGGTCCGTGCTCACCTGTGGTGAGGGTTCAGGCAAATTGTTGGCAAAGGAGTTTTACTCTGCATTGAACCTGGCCTGTGAGTGTTTGATGCAACACTGATGCCAAATGTGGAAAAGCATTCTGTCCACCAACACTAACATCTTTCACCTAAAGAAGCACAAAATTGATTTCAGAATAATAAAAGGATGCCTCTTGAAATATTTTTTCTCCATTTGTTCAAAGTTATATACTTGTTGAGTGGAGCTTATTGTGCTTAGGATCATAAAAACTATTGATCCACTGAAGCACAGTTTATGGCTCTGCTTGGAAGCTGTGCGAAAAAATTGAGTTTTGTTGAAACAGTTATAAATAATTTTTTAACTGAAGAATGCATACACAAGGAAAGCTGTGGCTATTTACCATAGAACTCTTGTACTGATGAGGCATTTAATCAGCTCAAATAATATAAATAGATGTACATAAGAACATTAAGAATTAGGAGCAGGAGTAGGCCATTCGGCCCTTCAAGATTGCGCCACCATTCAACAAGATCATGACTGATCTACTCAACTCCACCTTCCTGCACTATCCCCATGTCCCTTGATTCCCATAATATTCTAAAATCTATCGATCTCTGTCTTGAATATACTCAAGGATTGAGCATCAACAGCCCTCTGGGGTAGAGAATTCCCAAGATTCGCAACTCTTTGTGAAGACATTTCTCTTCATCTCAATAGAACTATTTTTTCACACAGCTTCCAAGCAGAGCCATAAACTGTGCTTCTATGGATCAATAGTTTTTATGATACTAAATGGCCGACCCTTTATTCTGAGACTGGGACCCCTGGTTCTAGACTCTCCAGCCAGGGGAATCATCCTTCCAGCATCTACCCTGTCAAGCCCTGTAAGAACTTTATATGTTTCAATTAGATCACCTCTCATTCTCCTAAATTCTAGGGAATACAGGCCTAGTCTTCTCAATCTTGCCTCATAGGACAACCCTCCCCCCCAGCCCCCCACCCCCAACCTCCCCATTCCAGGAATCAGTTTGGAGAACTTTTGTTGCACTCCCTCTAAGGCAGATATATCCTTCCTTTGGTAAGGAGACCAAAACTGTGTGTAGTACTCCAGGTGTGATCTCACCAGGGCCCTATATAATTGCAGTAAGACTTTACTTTATACTCCAATCCCTTTGTAATAAAGGCTAACATACCATTTGCTTTCCTAATTGCTTGCTGTACCTGCATGTTAACTTTCAGTGATTTGTATACAAGGACACCTAGGTCCCTCTGAATACCAACATTTCCCAATCTCTCCCCATTTAAAAAAGATTCTGTTTTTCTATTTTTCCTATCAACGTGGATAACTTCACATTTCTCCACATTATATAACATCTGCCATGTTCTTGCCCACTCACTTAACCTGTCTATATCCTTTTGCAGCTTCTTTGCATCCTCCTCACAACTTACATTCCCACCTAGCTTTGTATCATCAGCAAACTTGGATACATTGCACTCGCTCCCCTCATCCAAATTATTGATGTAGATTGTGAATAGCTGAGGCCCAAGCACTGATCGTTGCAGTACCCCACTAGTTACAGCCTGCCAACCCGAAAATGACCCATTTATTCCTACTCTCTGTTTTCTGTCCGTTAACCAGTGCTCAATCCATGCTAATATATTACCCCCAATCACATGAGCCCTATTTTTGTGTAATAACCTCTTGTGTGGCACCTTATTGAATGCTTTCTGAAAATCCAAATATACCACATCCACTGGTTCCCCCTTATCTACCCTACAACCTCAAAAAGCTCTAACAGATTTGTCAAACATGATTTCCCTATCATAAAACCACGTTGACTCTGCCAATCATATTATGATTTTATAAGTGCCCTGTTACCACAACTCTAATAATAGATTCTAGCATTTTCCTACTGTGTAGATGTGCAGTTATTGGCCTAGAAATTCAGTCTGGACACTTTTGGGGCGCTAAAGTCGGGCGCTCGCTAAAGTTAGCGCCCGCCGGAAAGTGTAGGCCACATCGCCGAAATTCAGTAGAGTTGGCCCTAAGTTTGGCCGAGCGCTGAAACTGGCATTGAAATGCTGTGTTCCGGCGATGCGGCCTAATAACGCCGAAGCCGGGCGCAGCGCAGGTGCGGTCATGTTTTGATTGACAGCAGACACCCTGACGCCGGCCAGCTCTTAAAGGGGGAAGGGTCAACTTTGACTGCTGCCACGCCCTGCATACTGGAGCCCTGCAGCTAGGCCTCAGCACTACTGGTGTGCCAAAATAGCGCCTGGAGCAATGGAGAGGGCCCGTGAGCGAGCGCAGCGCTTCTCAGAGCATGCTCTGAGTGTGCTCATTCATGGTGTGGAGAAGAGAAGAGAGATCCTGTGCCCGGACAGTGGCAGGAAGGCTCCCAGGAGCCAGTACAGGAGAGCCTGGGGCAAAATCGCCCGCAGGGTGTCATCCACCTGTGATGTCCCCAGGAGTGCGGACCAATGCCGCAAGAAGTTCAACGACCTCACTCGGATGGTGAAGGTGAGTACCCTTTCCAGTGTCCCCCTCATCCTTGCATGTGCACCTCACATTATGGGCAAAGGGACCTCAAAGGCCTAATGGGCAGCCCTCCTCCCGCAGCAATGGCACTTGCATGTTCATCAATAGCACTTTCTGCACTTAACACACTGGCCAAGCTATTCGACCATGGGAGGCAGTGCACCCAGCAACAGGGCACCACACTGGCCAAGCTATTCCACCATGGGAGGCAGTGCACCCAGCGACAGGGCACCACACTGGCCAAGCTATTCGACCATGGGAGGCAGTGCACCCAGCAACAGGGCACCACACTGGCCAAGCTATTCCACCATGGGAGGCAGTGCACCCAGCAACAGGGCACCACACTGGCCAAGCTATTCCACCATGGGAGGCAGTGCACCCAGCAACAGGGCACCACACTGGCCAAGCTATTCCACCATGGGAGGCAGTGCACCCAGCGACAGGGCACCACACTGTACTTAGAGGCCGTCCTTTCTCTTGCAGGCCAAGCTGGCGAGCAATGTAAGGAGCCAGGCTGTCACTGGTGGAGGCCGTCCCGAGTACCAGGCGCTCACTGATCTGGAGGAGAGCGTGGCACGACTCATGCGTGGCCGGGTGACTGGCCCTGTCGCGATCAGCGAGGCGGACCCTGTACTGGTACCCACTGGTAAGGACATGACCGGTTGCACCTCTCTCGTTGCCCTCGCGCTTCAGATCTACATCCTTTCCCACTGACCGACAAATGCGCATAATGCACCACTCAGGCCTCCCTCGCTGACGGCCTGTCCTCACTCTAAAGCTACTCTTGTGCCTTCCTGCTTTCAGCTGGTGAGGAGGAGGTGGTCCCTGAAGCGCAGAGAGCCAGGCCCTTGGAGGAGGAGGACGTCGAGGACCAGGAGGAAGGCGGCACATCGGGGGAACCCTCCTCCGTGCCAGGGGATGGCAATGGAGGGGAGACGTCTGGCCTGCAGGAGAGCCAGGGGGAGGTGTTGGAGGGGAGGGCCGAAGCTGGTCCCAGTAGGGTGGACGCACGCGGGAAGGTTCCGGCAGCACGCCGGCCTTCTGCCCAGAGGGGGGAGGTGTTGGAGGGGAGGGCAGAACCTGGCCCAAGTGGGGTCGACGCACGCGGGAAGGGTCGGCCAGCACGGCGGCCTTCTCCCCGGAGGGAGAGTCCGCCCTCCAGTCCGGACACGGTCCTCGCCCAGGAGGTGCGCGTCCTCGATGAGATGTCGGCGACGTCTGAGCGGCGCCACCAAGAGCTCATGGGGGTGGTCGAACAGATGCCTCATGCCATTGAGTCCCTGGCTCAGAGTGTGGTGGCTTTCGGGGAATCACAGGCCAGGGGGTTCGAACAACTCACGGCAGCGCACGACAGGGGTGTCCAGCAACTGGCCGCAGCACACGACAGGGGTGTGCAGCAACTCGCGGCAGCGCAGGACAGGGGTGTGCAGCAACTCGCCGCAGCGCAGGACGCGGGTGTGCAGCAACTGGCGGCAGCGCAGGACGCCACTCGCGAGATGAGTGGTGCCGTCCAGACACTGGCAGAGCTGATGCGGGCACATACCAGGGCAGTTCGGGCACTCACTTCTGCCACACTCGCTGTGGCACGGAGGCATCGCCATGGCAGCCGCCGCCCTGCTGCAGCACAGCGGTCTGGCCTCCCCCAGATTGCTGCGCTTGCTACACTGCCAGCCCGGCCGAGTGCCAGTGACTCTGGCGAGCAGCGCGCACCTGCCATCAGCCAGCTTGCCCCCAATGGTGCTGCCGACACTGCCACTCCCCCAGCCAAGGTGCGACGAGCTGCTGCTAAGACTGATGCTGCCCAGCCACAGCTGCAGCAGTCAGCAGGCGGCCCCTCCCGGGCCAGGCCTCGTCTAGGCCGACCCCCAAGGGCATCTGCCGACACGCTTTGTGGCCCTCATGAGCCTTCCCCCAGCCTCGCCACACCCGCAGGGCCCAGGTTGAGGCGGAGCAGCAGGTCGGCCAGGGGCCGGAGAAGCCTGTCTAAGGACTCGCCCTCTCGGCACACCCATTAGAGTGTGGTGAGAGCGGTTTCTTTTATATTGGGGGGCTTGTGTTGTGGGGGGCATTATTTTGTTAAGGCCGAGGATCAAGGCATTTTTTGTTTTCATGGGGGTGTCTCTGTTGTGGGGGGGGGCTTATTTTTGTAAGGCCGCTGTTGAAGGCCTTTTGGATGGGCAAGTTTTGTTAGTCCTCCCCAGGTTTTGGGAGTGACAGATGTTTGTGACTGTTTTTTGGGGGTCTTGTCTGTTTTTCTGTTTCATGTGGGAAGGGCCCTGAGTTTGTGAAATAAAGCTTTTGATTTATTCAGCATGTCCAGGTGTCATGTTTGAAGTGGTTGTTGCGTTAACCGGCTGAGGGCTTGCGGAGCGGCTGCCTCAGGTGCGTTCATTGCCACAGGCCATTCCCTGACAGGGGGCCTAGAAGTGTCGATCAATAAGCCCCCGGCGGACGGCCCTTGGCCCTTGTCGCTCCCTCCTGGGCTGGTCCTCCTCCTCCTCCTCCTCCTCCTGCTCGTCCTCCTGAGGTGGTGGTGCAATGCCAGGTGGCAGTGCCTGAGTCCTGCGGATAGCCAGGTTGTGCAGCATGCAGCACACGACGACGAACTGGGAGATTCTATCCGGCGAATACTGAAGAGATCCTCCGGAATGATCCAGGCAGCGGAACCATTGCTTGAGGATGCCTATCGTTTGCTCGATGATGTTCCTTGTGGCTTGATGGCTTTTGTTGTATGCCTCCTCCGCTGGGGTCCTGGGCGCGCGGAGCGGGGTCATGAGCCATGTACACAAAGGGTAGCCCTTGTCCCCGATAAGCCATCCCCTTGGTGGAGGCTGTGCCTCGAACATGTCAGCCACAGTAGTCTGGCGCAGGATAAATGCATCGTGGCTGCTTCCTGGGAAGCGGGCATTGACAGCTAGGATGCGCTGCCTGTGGTCACACACCAGCTGTACATTTAGGGAATGGTAGCCCTTCCGGTTGCGGTAATCCTCGGCATTGTGGATAGGTGCCCGCATAGCCACATGCGTGCAGTCAATGGCGCCCTGCACCATGGGGAAGCCCGCGATCCTGCCAAATCCGACTGCACGCTGCTCCTGCCTCTGTCGGGTCGTGGGGAAGGAGATGAATTGGTGTCTCCTCGCGTAAAGTGCATCGGTGACCTGCCGGATGCAGCGATGCGCGGCGAACTGGGAGATGTTCGCTATGTCCGCAGCAGTGGCTTGGAAGGAGCCGCTTGCATAAAAGTTCAGAGCCACCGTGACCTTCACTTCCACCGAGAGAGACGTCCTGCACATCAGCCGTGGACGCAGATCTGTGTGAAGCAGCTGGCAGATCTCTGCAACCACCTCCCTTCTGAAGCGCAGCCTCTTCACACAATGCGCCGCAGTCATGGTGAGATAGGACACCTGCTGCCGGTATTGCCTGAGTGGGTAAGGCCTACGTTGCCGACGCCTGATGGCCCCTCTGCGTCTAGGCATGGCTGGCCCTCTCTCACAGCATCTGCGAGCCCTTCGCACATAATGCTGCAACTGAGGGTTGGCCCCCCATACAGCCCCCATAATAAAGTTGAGAACAGATAAATCACAATGAATCAAATGTCAAAGCACTGGCCAGAAGCCAAAAATACCTCTCCTATGTTGTCCCAAATCAGTAACCTCTGTCCCTTGGTCTCTGTCCAGAAATCCAAAGCAGTGAAGTCATTGCAGCAAAATGGCTGGGCTTTATAGGTCAGTGTAAGTGCCCTTTAATTTGCGCTCCCCGAGGCCCACAGGGCCTCTTTTGCGTTCCACCTCACAGTTCTTAGCAGCGCCACGCCCACATTGGGCGGGCGCCACTGAATTTCCGGTTTGGGGCGCACAAACAGCGTTGCGCGACGATATGACGTCATAAGCTGCACGCGCACCTGAGCGGGCACAAACACTTTGCGCCGGCGCTAAATGTCAACTGAATTTGGGCGTCGGCGCAGATCGGACTGCGTTCAGGCGCTAAGTGTCTAGCGCCGGAAATATAGCCCTTTTATGGCGTTAGCGGCTGGCGCAACCCACTGAATTTCTTGGCCATTATGTTTAAGTATAGCATAATGATTCTTGACATTTTAGTCATTTTTTTGCTATTTGCTTATTTGATTTTCTCTCCTTTTCCTTGTTGTGTCTCCTTATCCAATGTGACTGGACAACCTGAAGACCTGTTCTGAGGCTTTTATTAATGCTGCTTTATAATAGTACAATTTCATAATGCCTTATCATGTGAATATTTTCAAGCACTTCATACAATGAGTTTCTTTTCGAGTGTAAGGAAAGTTGCTTTGTAGGCACACCAGAGCATCCTGGCTTGATTGGCCTGCAGATACCTGGGCCCCCTGTTCAGCATCTCTCTACAGTGTTGCAGCTCAGGTTGGGAAGTTGCCGTGTGGAAAACCACAGACTCGTACCAGCTCTGGCCCACTCCATGACACAACATGTTAGAGCTTCAGCTTGCCACACTAGATCATTAGACAATTTTACAGAGCAGAACACAAGACAAAGCAGGGCCTAACATAGCGCAGAGGCAGCGGGCTCAAGGTACTGGGACTGGGTTGAGCAAGAAAAGCGATTGGAGTGGGGCTGGGAGCTTGGTCCATTGTCGACAGTTGGGCCTGAAAAATGTCCTAAATTTGAGAGCGGGGTCTAAAAAAAAAGCTGCCGTGAGCCAGAGGTTTGAGGCCCAGAGCAGATGGGAAGCCCGCCGAGGAGACCCAACTTTGGAAGTCTGTGAGCAATATTAGGGAGGCCCTAGCAGAAAGCTGCCAGGGGGCCAAAGGACCGGAGTTAAAATTTGGCAACGGAGGTGGGGGATGGGGTGGGTTGTGGGGGGCTGGAGGGAAAAGATAAACCGGCAAATAAAATACTACAGATATTAAATAAACACTTATCTGATTTTTAAACTTACCTGAAGAGCGGCTGAACAGCTGGAAAAGGAAAACATTTTTTTAAGTGAAGTGAGGTTGAAGTAGCTGTGATGGATGATGTGGAGGCTCTACAGCTCCTCCTGCTGCACAGCTGGAGTGCTGGTGTGACTGATACTGTGACAACTAACAGCTGCACACTCAACAATGGGAGATCCTATCGAGGGGATACTTAAGACGCATGACAGGGAGTGGTGATGGCCTAGAGTTGGCATTTCACCATGGGACAAGTCAAAAAGAGACTTTTACCTCTCTCTAAAATGGCACGTACTGACTTGAATATATTACCAGTCGATTTCCTGTGGTGTTGTGCATGCAGAGTCAAGACCAGTTGTAGACTTCAGGGGTTAGAAGCAGGGGACTTAGACATAGTTCAGTCATCATTTTAAAACCATTGCCCTTATTTCATATAATATTTCAATTTTATAATTATTACTTATAGTTGAATAGCAATACACCAATTTGTCAATTAGAGTAGAGTTACTTGGATCTTAGGAGCTTCTCTGCAGTACAGGCCAAGGAGCTGGGAGACACAACACTGAGGTGATATTGCACCACCGCTGGTGGGAGAGTGTAATTACAGTGTGACAAGTTTATAAGCCAGTTTCCATTATAAATGTGAACATAGGAATTTATAATGGAAAATTGAGAATAGGAAGTAAAGTTTTGTGAGGGAGTGGATGCAACCATAAGATTTTTGTATATATTATAGATGGATGTATATATTATAAATGGATGTGTGTAATAGTTTTTACCTTTTTTATAGTGTACTTTTGTAAAAAAAAAGCACCTGTTAAAATTATGAAACTTGGAACAAAGTCCTTCACTTGAAGATATTAATATGTTTTAATACGTTGTTGTCAGTGTGAGAAATCCAGTTGATGGATTTCCTCTATTCACAGTGATAACTGGGGAAACATTTGTGCTTTTTATATTTGACTTAGAAATTTTTTATAATTGAAAGCGCTTTAGTGCATTGGAATTTTGAACTTGAATTTGTATGGAGTCAACTTCAGCAGATGGTCCATTTATACTGCCAAGTCCATGCCAGAATGAGATGGTCCATTTATACTGCCAAGTCCATGCCAGAATGAGATGGTACATTTATACTGCCAAGTCCATGCCAGAATGAGATGGTCTATTTATACTGCCAAATCCATGTTGTGATGAACTTGGCAATAAAACTCTCTGGCCTAGAAATTCAGTTGTTAGCGCCAGCCGCTAGCGCCTTAGGAGGGCGAGAAGTGGGGCGCGACGCGGACTGCGCCTCTCCAGAACTTCAGACGAGAATTAGTGGCGGCGCAGAACCACAGCGCCCGCTTGGGTGCGCGCGCATATCCTGACGTCATTTCATGGTGCAACGCCCTTGGTGCGCCCCGAACCGGAACTTCAGTGGCGCCCCCCTTCTTTGCGCCTGGCGCTCCCAGTGACTGGTTGAGTGGAGCGGTTCCCAGTCGCTGAGGGGCGCTGGGGGCGCTATTTAAAGGGGACTCTTCCTTCATTCTTTGTGGCAGCCATTTTGTTCCACTCCTGTGTGAGAGACAGAGATTTTGAGAGAGACAAAGTGAGAGAGCTATCTGCTTTGACTCTGCGCTCGCACAGGTACTTCTGGCTTCAGGCCAGAGCGTCACAGTTGGATTTAACTTTCAGTTCCATAGCCTTGAGTCGGCACATATAATGGGGGCTGCAATGGGTGGAAACGTTGAGTTTCTGCATTGCATTGAAAGGGCTCAGAGACGCCGAGAGAGAGTGCCAATCATGGCCAGACAGAGAAGGGCCAACAGGCGTCGGCACAGGAGGTCTTACCCACCCAGGGTATACCGCCAGCAGTTCTCATACCTCAACATGTCTGAGGAGCAGTGTATTCAGAGGCTGCGATTCAGAAGGGAGGTGGTCACTGAGATCTGCCACCTGCTTCAGAGAGATCTGCAGCCACAGCTGAGGAGCAGGACATCTGTGTCGGTGGCAGTGAAGGTGACAGTGGTTCTCAACTTCTATGCCACTGGCTCCTTCCAATCCGCTACTGGGGACATTGCCAATCTCTCCCAGTTCGCGGTGCATTGCTGCATCCGCCAGGTGATGAATGCCCTCTTCAGAAGGAGACGTCAGTATATTTCCTTTCCCATGACCCCGGACAAGCAGCAAGAGCGCGCAATGGGATTTGCAAGAATAGCGGGCTTCCCCATGGTCCAGGGCGCCATTGACTGCACGCATGTGGCTTTGCGGGCGCCTCTAGAGAATGCTGAGGATTACCGCAACCGGAAGGGGTTCCATTCGCTGAACATCCAGTTGGTGTGTGACCACAGGCAGCTCATACTAGCTGTCAATGCCCGCTTTCCAGGCAGCAGCCACGATGCCTTCATCCTGCGCCAGACTTCTGTGGCAGACATGTTCGAGGCCCAGCCTCACCCACGAGGATGGCTTCTCGGGGACAAAGGCTATCCTTTGTGCACCTGGCTGATGACCCCGCTCCGTGCGCCCAGCACCCCTGCTGAAGAGCGATACAATGACAGCCATCAAGCAACCAGGAACATCATTGAGCAAACAATCGGTGTGCTGAAGCAACGGTTCCACTGTCTGGATCGTTCCGGGGGAGCCCTACAGCACTCGCCTGAGCGAGTCTCCCATTTCGTTGTCGTGTGCTGCATGCTGCACAACCTGGCTATCCGCAGGACTCAGCCACTGCCAGCAGACATTGGAGGACCACCAGAGGAGGAGGAGGAGGAGGAGAGAGACAAAGGTAGAGAGCTTTCTGGTTTGGCTCAACACTCGCACAGGTACTTGTGGCTTCAGGCCACAGCTTTGCACTTGCCTTTAACTTCAGAGTCATAGCATTGATTGGAAACATATAATGGGGGCTGCAATGGGTGGAAACGTTGGGCTTCTCCATTGCATTCAAAGGGCTCAGAGACGCCGTGAGAGAGTGCCAGTCATGGCCAGACGGAGAAGGGGCAACAGGCATCGGCAAAGGAGGCCTTACCCACCCAGGGTATACCGCCAGCAGTTCTCATATCTGAACATGTCTTAGGAGCAGTGTGTTCGGAGGCTGCGATTCAGAAGGGCGGTGGTCACTGAGATCTGCTACCTGCTTCGCGGAGATCTGCAGCCACAGCTGAGGAGCAGGACGTCTCTGTCGGTGGCAGTGAAGGTGATGGTGGCTCTCAACTTCTATGCCACCGGCTCCTTCCAATCCGCTACTGGGGACATTTCCAACATCTCCCAGTTTGCGGTACATTGCTGCATCCACCAGGTGACCAATGCCCTTTTCAGAAGGAGACGTCAGTTCATCTCCTTCCCCATGACCGTTGACAAGCAGCAACAGCGTGCAATGGGCTTTGCAGCATTAGCGGGCTTCCCCATGGTGCAGGGCGCCATTGACTGCACACATGTGGCTTTGCGGGCACCTCTAGAGATTGCCGAGGCTTACCGCAACCGGAAGGGCTACCATTCGCTCAACGTGCAGTTGGTGTGTGACCACAGGCAGCTCATCCTAGCTGTCAATGCCCGCTTTCCAGGCAGCAGCCACAATGCCTTCATCCTGTGCCAGACTTCTGTGGCAGGCATTTTCGAAGCCCCGGCTCACCCAGAAGGCTGGCTTATCGGGGACAAGGGTTATCCTTTGTGCACCTGGCTGATGACCCCGCTCCGTGCGCCCACCACCCCTCCTGAAGAACGATACAATGACAGCCATCAAGCGACCAGGAACATCATTGAGCACACAATCGGCGTGCTGAAGCAACGGTTCCGCTGTCTGGACCATTCCGGGGGAGCCCTATCCCATTTCATTGTAGTGTGCTGCATGCTGCACAACCTGGCTATCCTCAGGACTCAGCCACTGCCAGCAGACATTGGAGGACCACCAGAGGAGGAGGAGGAGGAGGAGCACCAAGACGGGATGGAGGCACAAAGTGCAAGGGCCGTCCGTCAGCAGCTTAATGCAAGACGGTTCTAGGCCCCCTCTCAGGGA
This sequence comes from Somniosus microcephalus, assembly GCF_052327205.1. NCBI lineage: Eukaryota > Metazoa > Chordata > Chondrichthyes > Squaliformes > Somniosidae > Somniosus > Somniosus microcephalus. Next base: position 142,474,099 of record NC_140998.1, read on the forward strand.
ATGGCTTGTGCCATTGAAAGAACATGAATGGAGCCGCTCCGCAAACCCTCAGCCGGTCAAGGCAACAAAGAGTTCAAAGTGGAAACATGGACAATCTGAATAAAGACAATTTTTTATTTGACAAACTCTGTGCCCTTCCCGCACGACAAACAAAAACAGAGACACCCCCGCAAAAAAAATCAGACACATAACTGGCTCTCACAACCAGGAGAAAATTTTAAAAACAGTTAAACAAAAATGACCATGATCTTCGGCCTTTAAAAAACAAACAAAACATCCTCAGCCTTCATAAAAAACAATCAAAACACCCTCGGCCTTCATAAAAAACAAACAAAACATCCTCGGCCTTCATAAAAAACAAACAAAACATCCTCGGCCTTCATAAAAAACAAACAAACATCCTCGGCCTTTAAAAAACAAACATAACATTCTCGGCCTTTAAAAAAGAAACATAACATTCTCGGCCTTTATAAAAAACAAACATAACATTCTCGGCCTTTATAAAATACAACACATTTGGCCACACCCTCTACTTTTTCCCCTGCGAGGGTGATCCGCCTCGCTTTCGCGATTGGCCCCTTCCCGCCCTGCAGCTCCTCCTCAATGGGACCCCAGTGGCTGCAGAAAGGCTGGGGGAAGGCTGCTGAGGGTCAGATGGTGAGTCAGCAGATGCCCTTGGGGGACGGCCTGGACGAGCTCTGGGCCTGGAGGGCCCGGCTGCTGACTGCTCCAACTCTGCTTGGGCGGCAGCAGTCTGTCCTGCGGGTGGTGGCAGCTGCATTGGAGGAGTGACAGTGTTGGCAGCAGGAATGCTGCCAACCTGACAGAGCACAGGCACTCCCTGGTCGGCCGATACACTGGCACTCGCATGGGCCCGCACTGAAGCATGCGCAGCAATCTGCTGAAGCACAGACTGCTGGGCTGCTGCGGCACGGCGAGGGCCCCGGCAATGCTTGGCTGACCCAGCGAGGGTGGCAGCAGTTAGTGCCCGTGTGGCCCTGATCTGTGTCTGCATCAGACCAGCCAGTGAATGCATAGCACGACTAACCATTTGCCGGAAGCCGCATGTGATGCAGTGAAGTCCTGCTGACTCCTAGCCTGTGCTGCCCCGAAGTCCTGCAGACTCCTAGCCTATGCTGCACTGAATTCCTGCAGACTCCTGGCCTGTGCTGCCCCGAATTCCTGTACACTCCTTGCCAGTGACTCTATGGAGTCAGGCATCCTTGCCACTGCAGCCATGAGCTCAGTGTGCCTGCGCTCAGCCTGGGCGCCCATTTCAACAAGGAGCCGCACCTCCTCTGCGCTCACCGTAGCAGGACTGGAGGCCGCACTCACCCTCTGGGGAGAAGGCCCCCGAGCTTCCCCACCCCTCCCGCGTTGCTGCAGCCCGCTGGGCCCCGGGGCTTCACCCTCATCAGACCCTTCCCCCTGCTCCCCTCCAGGGAAGACGTGTCTGTTGTGTATGTACCTTTAAGAGAATAACTATTCTCAGACTGCAGTACCGGCAGTGACCACCCCTGTATAAAAGGCGCTAGAGAGCCTCTGTTGTTTAGTTTCGTTATTGCCTTCCACCAGTAAAGATCTGTTTGTTTTCACTCCTGCTAGTCCGTGTCTCAATCATTCATGGACTTAACACTGGCGACGATGGCAGCACGGTGGCATAGTGGTTAGAACTGTTGCCTCACAGCGCCAGAGACCCGGGTTCGAATCCGGCCTCGGGTGACTGTCTGTGTGGAGTTTGCACATTCTCCCCGTGTTTGCGTGGGTTTCCTCCGGGTGCTCCGGTTTCCTCCCACAGTCCAAAGATGTGCGGGTTAGGTTGATTGGCTATGATAAATTGACCCTTAGTGTTAGGGGGATTAAATACGTGGGGTTATGGGGATAGGGTGGGATATGTGTTGGTGTAGGGGTTACGGGGATCGGGTGGGATATGTGTCGGTGCAGGCTCGATGGGCCGAAATGGCCTCTATCTGCACTGTGGGGTTTCTGTGATTCTGTGATTCTGTGACGAGTAAGAAACGTACTTACCTGCAACTCGGCAGCAGCTCCGACGACGTTGTTGAAGGTCGGAGCCAGAAGAAAGAAAAAAAAATAGAGTCCATTGAAACTCGAGAAACGGGCGTCGACCGTCAATCATCGGGTTAAAAGCTTGCAGGAGCGACTTTCCAGAGCCAGGCTGGGTTCCTCGGTCCGTGGTTTCCCAGCTAATCGGGCTGGTGGCAGGTAGTGCTCTGATCCTTCCTGGGCTGCGGCGGGCTGAAGCTCGATCGGATGGCTTTTCAATGGGGCCGGGCAGCGAGTCGGGAAGCAAAGAGAGAGAGAGAGGGTGGAGCACACAGGGCGCGGCCGGTGTTTCGAAGACGGGCAGCGTTCGGACCAAAGAGGGAGGGAAGTGTCCCAGAGGGTCCGCTCCACGACGGGAAAATAATAAAAGAAAAAGTAACGTGCAGGAAACCGTGGAAAGCAGCGCTAACAACAGCGGGGAAGAAGACAAAGCGCGGGAGGCGCCATTTTGTTAAATCGGGGAAGAAGGCAAAGCGCGGGAGGCGCCATTTTAGATTTGCAAGATGCCGAAGACTAGCTGTATCACTGCTTTTGATAATACATTAGAGGACTGGACCAAGTATGTGGAAAGAGTCGAGGTATATTTTGAGGCAAACGAAATAGCGGAGGGGAAAAAGGCATCGATATTGCTAAACTTAATGGGCACTAGAACGTACGGCCTATTGCGGGATCTGATTACTCCAGCCAAACTGAAGGCGAAGAGTTTTAACAAAATTGTTGCTGTCCTACAGGAACACTTAAACCCTGCACCGCTGTTGATAGCAGAAAGATTTAAATTCCACAGGAGAACTCAGCACAAAGATGAGAGCAATGCTGAGTATCTTACGGAACTACGCAAGCTATCAAAGCACTGCCAGTTCGGAGCAGGACTGGCAGATACCCTACGGGACAAATTTGTCTGTGGACTCCTGAGGGAACACAGAAGAAGTTACTCTCAGAAAAAGAGCTGACGCTAGATAAGGCTTTCAGCATGGCAGTATCGTATGAAGCAGCAGCCAGGGGAGCTGCAGAAATTCAACAAAAACCACAGGAATACGGCACCCACGAAATGACACGGGGATTTGCAAAATGTTATCGCTGCGGCAGAACTAACCATGACCAGAAGGACTGCTGGTCCAAAGACAAAATATGCAGACAATGCGGGAAGATTGCACACATTGCACGAGTTTGTAGGTCTGGGAAGAAGACCAGCGACAACAAAAAGGCTACTAAGGAACCGTACAAGAAAGTACAAAAGATGACGGACAGTAGTTCCGAAGACCAGATGAGCGATAGTGAATCCGGAAACAGGAGACTAAGCTGTCTCAAACTTCACAATGTAATCGCAAAAGAGGATCACCGAACCATTTGGGTCACTCTCACGATAGCAGGGTCCCAAGTTAAAATGGAATTGGATACAGGATCAGCGCTAACCGTCATGAATCGACGAGACTACGAGCGGCTATTTTCACACATAGCCTTGAGAGAGACATCCATCGTCTTGACGACATATACGGGGCAAAAAGTATACCCCAGAGGAAAAATAAGGGTGCCTGTCGAATACAATGGCAAGAAAATACGGAAATTGTATCTCTACACACTGCCAAATGGTGGACCACCATTATTGGGACGGGAATGGATCAGGAAGATAAACTTAGATTGGCATTCCATTCATGCAATGACGGTGGACGGTAAAAAAGATGAAGACGTCACTCCTGGACGATTGTCAACAATCTTAGCTAACGCCAAAGAGGTATTTCAACAAGAACTGGGCACGCTTAAAGGCGTAACCGCCTCGATAAAAATAGAAGAGAATGCAGTTCCCAAGTTTTTCAAAGCGAGACCGGTACCATATGCAATTCGCTCAGCCGTCGAGGCAAAGCTGGAGAATCTGGAGAAGGCGGGCGTGTTGTCTAAGGTCGACTGGAGCGAGTGGGTGACACCCATCATTCCTGTCATGAAGAAAACGTTAACCAATAAGTCCGGAGAGCCAAGGAAGATTCGCATCTGTGGGGATTTCAAGGTGACGGTGAACACTGTCCTTTGCACAGTACAATATCCTCTTCCAAGGATAGAAGACATCTTCGCCTCGCTGTCTGGAGGGAAGCATTTTACAAAAATTGACCTAGCACAAGCATATTTGCAGATGGAGGTTGAAGAGTCCTCTAGGAAGTATCTCACAATAAACACTCACAAAGGTCTTTACCAGTATCATCGATTGGTATTCGGAGTAGCATCGGCTCCGGCGATATGGCAAAGAGCGATGGAACAAGTCCTGCAAGGGATTCCGGGGACTCAGTGTGACTTGGACGACATCCTTGTAACAGGTGAAGATGACAGTAAACACCTTAACAACCTAGAACAGGTGCTCACTAGACTACGGGAACATGGGCTGCGAGCCAACCGCCCCAAGTGCGAATTTTTTAAGAAACAGATATCGTATTGTGGCCACGTGATTGATGAAGAGGGGTTACATAAGTCCCCTGACAAAATTGAAGCGGTTGTTAAGGCCCCAGCGCCTGAAAATGTGTCGCAACTGAGGTAATTCCTCGGGTTGGTGAATTACTATCATAAGTTTTTGCCGAATTTGTCGACAATTCTGCACCCACTGAACGCCCTGCTACGAACGGGGATAGCATGGAAATGGAGCGATGATTGTAAACGTGCTTTTCAGAAGAGTAAGGACTTAATCACTTCGAAGGAAGTATTGGCTCACTACAACCCAGCACTGCCAATCAGGCTGGCGTGTGATGCGTCTCCCTACGGCATTGGGGCGGTACTGTCACATAAATTCCTTGATGGTTTGGAGAGGCCGATAGCTTTTGCGTCACGCTCGTTAACTTCTGCCGAGCGTAACTATGCCCAGATTGACAGAGAGGCCCTCAGCCTAGTGTGGGGGGTGAAGAAGTTCAATCACTATCTGCACGGTCAAAAATTTACTCTACTAACCGATCATCAACCTCTTGTCTCCATTTTCAACCCTCAGAAGGGCGTACCGATAATGACAGCACAACGGCTGCAGAGATGGTCCCTTTTCCTAGGGGCACACCAATATGACATCGAGTACAAAGGAACTAAACAGCATGGAAATGCTGATGGATTGTCACGTCTACCGTTGCCGACGGTGGAAGAAGAAGACCTTGCAGTGGATCCAATGGAGTTATTCCACTCGACAAAAGTCGAATGTCTCCCTGTGACGAATGCAAACATAGAAAAGGAAACACGGAATGACCCGACACTATCACGGGTCTATGATTTAACGGTGAAGGGATGGCCAGCACATGGCGAACCACTGCTGCCAGCATTCTCGCCGAGAAGAGAACAGCTGTCAGTGTACAGAGGAACCTTGATGTGTGGATCCAGAGTAGTAATTCCACCTAAGTTGACGGATAGAGTGCTCAATGAGCTTCATGAGGGTCATCTGGGAGGGGTAAAAATGAAGAGCTTAGCCAGAGCGTTTGTGTGGTGGCCGGGAATCGATAGAGAAATCGAAGAGATGACCAAGAGCTGTGCAGGATGCCAGAAGGTCCAAAACGCCCCACCACAAGCTCCTCTGCATCCATGGGAGTGGCCCTCATCTCCATGGCAAAGGGTGCACATTGATTTTGTTGGTCCCTTCATGGACTCGATGTTTTTAATTGCGGTGGATGCACATTCAAAGTGGCCAGAGGTAATAAAAATGTCCTCAACCACCACGGAAAAAACTATCACAGTTTTACGAACCATATTTGCCAGGAATGGGCTGCCTGAACAGATTTGCTCTGACAATGGACCACAGTTTGTGTCTGAAGAGTTCCGGAGGTTCTTAAAGAACAATGGTGTTAAGCATTACACATCTGCACCATATCATCCAGCCACTAATGGATTGGCCGAGAGGTTTGTCCAAACATTCAAGAAGGCTATCAAGGCAATGTGTAATGAAGATATACCCCGACAACACAAGGTGGACAACTTCTTGTTTGCCTACCGGAATGCGACACATGCGGTTACCAACCAAACTCCAGCCATGATGTTCTTCAATCGAAGACTACGATGCCGCTTGGATTTGGTTAAGCCAAACGTCCGAAGAGATGTGGAGAACAGGCAGTTTCAGAATATGAATGAAAGGCCGACCAGGAGTTTTAAGATAGGTCAACCAGTTTTAGCCCGGGACTACCGCACTGAGAAATGGCAGCCAGGAACGATTTGTACACGACAAGGACCTCTCATGTATACCGTGGACGTTGGGGAGAGCATTGTAAGACGCCATGCTAACCAGATTCTAGAGTCACTGGAAAACGTCAACTCCACACCACGATCTGATACACCTGGTAATGAAATCGACGTTCCAATTGCAGCTACTGCAGAACCGGTAATATTGGAAGCAGATGAACCAAACAACGACATTGATTCCGACTCAACATTGCCAGAAGAACCTGATACCCCAAAGAGGCGTTATCCAGACAGAATCAGGAAGCCTCCTCAAAGACTGAACTTATAATTGCTTAAACATAACCAATGTATCTAGCAACAGTAATTGTGATTGTAATTCGTTATCATTTAGTTGTTAAATGAATGTTATGTACTGTTTATCTAAAAGGGGAGGGATTGTTGTGTATGTACCTTTAAGAGAATAACTGGTCTCAGACTGCAGTACCGGCAGTGACCACCCCTGTATAAAAGGCACTAGAGAGCCTCTGTTTAGTTTCGTTATTGCCTTCCACCAGTAAAGATCTGTTTGTTTTCACTCCTGCTAGTCCGTGTCTCAATCATTCACGGACTTAACAGTGCCCCCATCATGGCCATGGCCTGCCTCAGCTGAGGGTGGCACTGATGGGCTGGCTTCCTCTTCCTCCTCCTCGATTTCCGATTCAGACACAGTGCCAGCTTGAGGGCCCGCCTCCTGACCTGGCAAGTCAGCATCTGAAAGCAGGGAGGCACAAGAGTTGCTTTCGAGTGAGGACAGGGCAGCAGCGAGGGAGGCATGAGTGCTGCTATGCACTGCATTGGTTCGAGAGTGGCAAAGGATGCTGGTGTGAGGCACAAGTGGAAGGAGAGAGGTCAAAAAGCCTTACCATTGCTGTCCAGAACAGGGTCGGCATCTCCAGTGGCGACGGGGCCAATCAGCCGGCCTCCCATAATCCGCTCGACTCGTTGTTCCAGGTCGCTGAGCTCTTTAAGGTGAGGACGGCCACCCCCGGTCCGTAGCTGCTGCCTGCGATTGTGGGCCAGCTTGCCCTGCAAGAGAAAGGATGGCCTCTGAGTACAGTGTCAAGCCCTGCTCTTGCCTGCACTGCCTCCCATGGTGGAATAGCCCTGACAGTGTCAGGCCCTGCTCTTGCCTGCACTGCCTCCCATGGTGGAATAGCCCTGACAGTGTCAAGCCCTGCTCTTGCCTGCACCGCCTCCCATGGTAGAATAGCCCTGACAGTGTCAAGCCCTGATCTTGCCTGCACTGCCTCCCATGGTGAAATAGCCCTGACAGTGTGTAAAGTGCTGAAGGTGCAAGTGATTTTCATGAGAGTCCCATAGCTGTTGGATGAGGGCTGGGCATTGGGGGTTTTAGGACCCTTTGGCCGTAAAGTGAGGTGCACATGCAGGGATGAGGAGGATGTTCGAAAGGGTACTCACCCTGACAACCCGAGTGAGGTCGTTGAACTTTTTTCTGCACTGCGTGGGTGTCCTGGGGACCATGCTGTTGGAGGTCACCCTGTTTGCCACCTCCCTCCAGGCTTTTCTGTATTCACTGGGCAGTGGCCTCCTGCCACTATCAGGGAAGAGGTCAGGTCGCCTGCGCTCCACTGCGCCAACCAGTAGATTGAGGGCACCCTCACTGAAACGCTGTGCTCGCTCCCTGGCCTTCTCCATAGTGGTGGTCGTTGAACTCTGGTAGCAGCTCTGTTAAGGCCTTGATTCAGGGCAGCAGTGTGCAGGGAGTGGCAGCAAAACAAGTCGACCCTCCCCCTTTAAAAGCTGACCGGCGCCAGCGTGTCTGCCTTCAATCAACAACTCGCCGCACCTGCGCTGCGCCCGCCCTCGGTGTTAGCGCCTCGGCTCGCCGGCTTAGCGCCTTATGATAGTCGTGCACCGCCTGCTTTAGCGCTGCAGCAACCACTTGGGGCGATGCTACTTAATTTCGGCGAAGGTGGCGCTAAGTTGCGCCGGGCGCTAAATTTAGTGACCGCCCGGCTGTAGCGCCTGAAACGTGGCGATACTGAATTTCTATGCCTCGATCTTCCCTCCCCTTCCTCCCACAGTGCAAAATCTGTCACTTCTGGTTATCAACACAGATTAAATGATTGCTTACCTTTATTTGGAAGAAGCTTGTCTCTCCTCTTGCGTGCCTCCGGGCAAAAGAACCAGAGGGGAGATGAGGAGAATTTTTTTTACGTAGTTGTTATGATCTGGAATGAACTACCTGAAAGAGTGATGGAGGTAGATTCAATAGTATATTTCAAAAGGGAATTGGATATATACTTGAAAGGGAAAAATTTGTAGGGCTATGGGGAAAGAACAGGGAAGTGGGACTGGTGGGATAGCTCTTTCAAAGAGCCAGCACAAGAGATTGCCAAGATGGACCGAATAGCCTCCTTCAGTGTTATATGATTCTATGAATAGTGCAGTGTTGTGCAACAGAAATTAATGATCAGCTACAGGCCTGGCTACAGTAACACCGTTTTAGTCACATGCGCTCATTTTAGTAGCAAACGTCTAGCATATGCTCACACAATACAGGTAGATGTACTTAGAATCAGAATCAAACAGTACAGAAGGTCATTCAGCCCGCCACACCTGTGCCGGCTCTTTGAAAGTGCTGTCCAATTTAATCCCAGCTTATTCCCCACAACCCTGCAGATTAGTTCTCTTCAAGTAGATGTCCAATTGCCTTTTAAAAGTTCCTATGGAATCGGATTCCACCACCCTTTCAAGTAGTCCATTCCAGATCTTTACTAGCCCTCTGTGTGAAGAAATTTCTCCTCATTTCCCCTCTAGTTCTTTTACCAATTGTTTTAAATCTGTGACCTCTGGTTACTGACCCACTTGCCAGAGGAAATAGTTTCTCCCTACCTCACGTGTATATTTATTTACAAATGTCTGTCACCATCTAGTGCAAAATTTTGTAGTCTTTCTCTCTCACCAAAGTTTGGAATTCTAGCATGAATTTTTCAAACACAGGACACCTTGGTGCAGCTTCTGGGGTTTTGGCCAGCAATTGGGAGCGGTACTTTGACTTCATCCGAGTGTTTGCTGCGAATGTTGAGTCGCACAACTGGACCCACCAGACCCGCCCCTGCTCTCCACCCAGAACACGGTTGGAGCCCGCTTGCCCTTTGCCATGACGTGCGTTGTTGGCGCTGCTCATTATTGGTTGGGCTTTCTTCTGATGGCCTAGAGTAATTATTACGATTGGTCACACTAACCACATGACCGCTCCCCCCTCCATACAATGTTTCTGGTGTTTCCATGGCGCTGAAGTCCAGCGTTTTCATCCATGTTACACAATATTTTAGCAGATGACCAACAAACAGTAACAAAGGAAATGAAGCATACACAATGATCAAAAAAACTCGCACACTCTGCTTTTCATCTTACCATTTTACCAACACAAGGTTAAAGTGCACATGCAGATACTATGCAAATATGAGTAATGAGATTTAATGCTTAACAATGGTGTCTAATAGTTTTTATTTTGTTAATCAAAAATGCAATTAGCCACATGTGGTTAGTAGCTAAGATATTGGACAACACTGCAACTGAGGTGGCCATTATAGTGACTGAGTTGACTGTCCCTTAATCAAGGTGTCAGTTGTGGCTCAGTAGTCGCACTCTCTAGGTGGGAGGGGCTAGGAGTGAGCCAGGTGTTACTGGTTGCTTAATTGCAGCTGGGTGTTGGAGGGGATTTTGTAAAAAGTTGGTGGAAGGTTTTGGGGTGTTGTTTTCAGGTTTTAGGGCCTTTTTGGCCCACAAAAAACAGCCAGATGGCTGCTGAGGAGTCCGGAGTGCCGGGCCCCTCAGAGGACAATATTCCCGAGAGGAATTTAATTAGGCAAGAAACTGTGGTGGGAAGGGGAAAAAAAAGGCCCAAAGATTTGGGCCGGGACCTCAGGAGGTTTGGTAAAGAAAATACGGTGGTGGTGCAGTGTGAAGATAAGAAGATTCGAGCCTGGGATATAATCCAGGCGGTACATGAGGACTGTGGCGAGGGAAGCTGCTTTGCCTGCCGACCAAAGCCAAATGTGGGATTTGAGGTGACGGTCAGTGGCCGTGAGGAGGTGGAAAAACTGCTGCTCAGTCTGAAAGTTGGTGAAAAATTCTTGGAGGTGACTCTGCTATATTCAGAGGAGGTGGTGGTTTCATTTTTGAACTTGCCAGTGTACGTTGAGGACGAAGTCCTGAGCAAAACATTGGAGTCGTGGGACATTAAAATCTGTTCTGAAATAAAGAGGAGGTACTATCCGGGAACACGGGTAGCAGACGGAACCCGGTATGTAAAGGTGCGGTTCCCAGAGGGGGTGAGGTCTTTGCCGTACAGTTTGAAGTTCGAGACACTGGAAAGAGTGCAGTACTTTTGTGTGCTGCACGATAACCAAGTAAAGGTGTGCTACTATTGTCTGGGACATGACCATCTCGTAAGAAACTGTCCAGATTTGTATTGTTACAATTGCGGTGAGCCAGGACATATCGCTCAGAGCTGCAAGGCAGAGAGCTGTGTAGTGTGTCACAAAGGCCCCACCCGCTGTGAGTGTGTGGCAGAAGGGAGCGATAGGAGTGATGAGGAGATGGGAGAAGGAGATGAGAGTGGAACGGCCAGAGGAGCGGTGCAGTCGGAGGACACAGCCGGTAAAATGAAGGAGAAAGGAGCACAGGAAGAGGCAGAGGATGGCGGAGCGGAGAACGGGATGGAGATGGCGGAAAACACGCCGAGTGCTGTGGAGGGGAACAAAGACAGCAGCGGGCAGCGAGGCCGAGTGCAGACTCGAGCCTTAGTGCGGTTTGGCTCCCCCTGGGGCGTCTGGTGGCTGCGGGGGGAGAGGAGGCGGGAGCGGGGTGTGTGGTGGATGTGGGTGCTCCGGGGAGAGGCGGGCAGGACGGGGAGCGGAAGGGGGCAGGACGGGGAGAGGGAGCAAGAGACAGGAGCCTTAAAGGGGCAGCAGGATGGGATCGGTGAGATAGAGACGTCAGAAGGGAACAATTTAGGTGCGCCATTGTCCCATGGAGAGAGGGAACAGGGTGCAAGGGTCAGAGGTGGAGGCGTGGTTGAAGGGAGCGGCACAGTGGGAGAAACTGCGATAGCAGGAAGACTCTCTGTGGGAGATGAAGTATCTGACGGGGAGCAGGATTATGTATCGGACAGGGAGCAGGCACAGGGGGTTGCAGAAGAGCTTGAGTGAGAGGATTTAGAGGGGGACAGAGACATGGAAGTCGAGGGTGGGGTGGCATCATGTGAAAAGGGAAAGGTTAGTGAGGGGCAGAAGGAGGGAGGAAGGGCAGCTCCTGGGCCCAAACTTAATGCAAGGAAGAGGCTGAAACAGCAGGGAAAGTTTAAACAGGAGGGGAAAAAGAGTCGGAGGCTGCAGGAAAAAGCAACAGCTGCCCGAGAAGTTGGGAAGCAGCATGTGAGGAGGGACGGGCCAGAGATTAAATGATGGGGAGATTATCAGGCACACTTCCCTTCTTTGGAGCCATGATTACATTGGTCTCGATTAATGTGAACGGACTGAGGGGTGAGAAGAAATTGCAGCAGTTGTTGCAGAGTTTTAAAGGGACGGACTTGTTGTGTCTGCAAGAAACCTTTTGCGATGAGGATATCCTAGAAAGAGTTCAGAAGGTTTGGAAGGGAGAGGTGTTTGCGAGTTGTGCAAACAATAACCGTAGAGGGGTGGCTGTTTTGGTGAGTCCGTTCATAAAAGAGAACGTTGCCTTGGTGGGCAAGGACACTGAGGGGAGATTTTTACAGCTAAGGGTAAAAATGGAGTGATTTAATTGCGATCTCTTTAATATCTATGCACCGAACGACCATTGCAAGCGTCGCGAGTTTTTTCGGGGATTATTCACTGAAGTGGCAGAGATGGAAAATCTTTGTATAGTGGGGGATTTTAATGTATTTTTATCTCGGATGGACATTTCAGCCCAGATGACCTTTAAGGATGATAACTCCAGAGAGATGATTGTAAAAATGATGGCAAATTTAAATTTGAGAGACTTATGGAGGGACCGGAACCCCATAAAAAGGGAGTTCTCCAGATCAGGTTTCGTGGGTGATGTTTTAAAACAGAGCCGAATAGATTTTGTGTTAATGCGGGAAGGGTTAAGTTCCGAGGTGATGGAGATTTATTATAAAAAAGTATTTTTTAGTGATCACTTGGCTTTGTTTCTCAGAATTAGGAACAGCAGAGTTAAGATCGGTTCAGGGGTATGGATTTTAAACAATCAATACCTGAAAGAAATCTATCTATATATATATATAAATCGGTCGATCTGTCTGTCTGTCATTCTGTCTGTCATTCTGTCTGTCATTCTGTCTGTCATTCTGTCATTCTGTCTGTTATCGCGTGTGCGTCTTGCGGGTATGCGCTCAAAAGTTACAGGGCGTACCTACGCGCGCGTTACCTCCAAAGAAAGCTTATGCTTCCAAGACGGTTTTAAGCGTATTTACGTTTCGGCCGGGCTAAAATCCCGCCCGCAGTATCCCAAAAGCCTTCAACGTTCCGCTCATTAGCGACAGAGTGACCTCGAGGTCGACCAATCGTACGGCGGCTTGCTGCCGTGTGCGGCCGGGCCCTCCTACGGTCGAGTGACGGGACGATTGACCAATCCTACGCTTTGGTCACCTGACGGTCGACCAATCGGTGTGTGTGTGGGCGGGCCTTATCGTTCTGAACCGAGGTGAGTAGCCGCCATCTTGCTTCCATTCTTTTTCCTGCTTTCTGCGTCTTTCTTTTCAAATATACATTTCCAGCAAAATAAAATTCAATTTATTAAATTCTTTTAAAATAAATCACTCATTTGTAAATATTTTATCTCACCTGAACATTCTTTTTCCTACCTTTGCCCGTTTTTTTCTTAGGCCTGAAAGCCTGGGCCTTTCTTGCCCAGCCAGGCCCGAGCTAGGTAACTGGGCTGCTGCTAAGCTCCTCACCACCCCCCCCCCCACCCCGTGTCACGTTACCCGGGGCAACGGCGTCAGCCACGAGGGTCAGGGTGCGCGCGCAGCAGGAGCAGGTGAGACTCTGTTCCGCGCTCAGCTCGGGCGGGGGGGGCGGGGCTCTCGAGAGTGCGGATCGGGTTACCCCGGCAACGGGAGTGCGGGCCGGCTGGGGCTTGGAGAGCGCGGCTCTCGGCCGGGGGGGGGGGCGGGGCTTGGAGAGCGCGGCTCTCGGCCGGGGGGGCGGGGCTTGGAGAGCGCGGCTCTCGGCCGGGGGGGCGGGGCTTGGAGAGCGCGGCTCTCGGCCGGGGGGGGGCGGGGCTTGGAGAGCGCGGCTCTCGGCCGGGGGGGGCGGGGCTCGGAGAGCGCGGCTCTCGGCGGTGCGGGGCGGCGCGGCAGTGTTACCCCGGCAACCGGGCGTGGCCGTGCCTGTCTCTCAGCCTCAAGCCCTCCCTTCCTCCCTCCGCCCCCCGCCCTCCCTCCCCCCTTCCCTTCCCCCCCCCGCCCCCCCTTCCCCCCCGCCCCACTTCCCCCCCGCCCCCCCCCCGCCCTCCCTTCCCCCCTCCCTTCCCCCCTCCCTTCCCCCTCCCTTCCCCCTTCCCCCTTCCCCCCTCCCTTCCCCCCCTTCCCCCCCCGCCCTCCCTTCCCCCCACCCGCACTCTCTCTCTACCCCCCAGTCGCTCTCTCTCTACCCCCCAGTCACTCTCTCTCTTCCCCCCCCATTCACGCTCTCTCTCTCTCTCTCTCTCTCTCTCCCCCCCCCCCAGTCGCTCTCTCTCTTTTCCCCCCCCAGTCGCGCTCTCTCTCTCTCTCTCTCCCCCCCCCCTCCCCCCCCCCAGTCGCGCTCTCTCTCTCTCTTCCAACAACAACATGCCCTCGAAAAAGCCTCGGCACCGCCGGGCACTTCAGCTAGTCTATATATATAAATCGGTCGATCTGTCATTCTGTCTGTCATTCTGTCTGTCATCGCGTGTGCGTCTGGCGGGCTATGCGCTCGAAAGTTACAGGGTGTACCTACGCGCGCGTTACCTCCAAAGAAAGCTTACGCTTCCGAGACGGTTTTAAGCGTATTTACGTTTCGGCCGGGCTAAAATCGCGCCCGCGGTATCCCAAAAACCTTCAACATTCCGCTCATTAGCATCTCATTATCTGCTCATTAGCGACAGAGTGACCTCGAGGTCGACCAATCGTACGGCGGCTTGCTGCCGCGTGCGGCCGGGCCCTCCGACGGTCGAGTGACGGGACGATTGACAAATCCTACGCTTTGGTGACCTGACGGTCGACCAATCGGTGCGTGTGTGGCCGGGCCTTATCGTTCTGAACCGAGGTGAGTCGCCGCCATCTTGCTTCCATTCTTTTTCCTGCTTTCTGCGTCTTTCTTTTCAAATATACATTTCCACCAAAATAAAATTGAATTTATTAAATTGTTTTTAAAAAAATCACTCATTTGTAAACCTAACCTGAACATTCTTTTTCCTACCTTTCCCCGTTTTTTTCTTAGGCCTCAAAGCCTGCGCCTTTCTTGCCCAGCCAGGCCCGAGCTAGGTGTTTGCACTTCTGCTAAGCTCCTCACACCCCCCCCCCGCCGTGTCACGTTACCCAGGGCAACGGCGTCAGCCACGAGGGTCAGGGTGCGTGCGCAGCAGGAGCAGGTGAGACGCGGCGTCTCTGTTCGGCACTCAGCGGGGGGGCGGGGCTCGGCCGCTGGCCGTCTCTCAGCCGCAATCGGGCTCGGCCGGGGGGGGGCGGGGCTCGGCCGCTGGCCGTCTCTCAGCCGCAATCGGGCTCGGCCGGGGGGGGGCGGGGCTCGGCCGCCGGCCGTCTCTCAGAGCCGCAATCGGGCTCGGCCGGGGGGGGCGGGGCTCGGAGAGCGGGGCTCTCGGCCTGGGCCCCGCCCCTTCCCTTCTGCCCCCCCTTCCGCCCCCCTTCCCCCCTCCCTTCCCCCCCTCCTTTCCCCCCGCCCCTTCCCCCCCGCTCTCTTCCCCCCACCCGCTCTCTCTCTTCCCCCCCAGTCGCTCTCTCTCTTCCCCCCCAGTCGCTCTCTCTCTACCCCCCAGTCGCTCTCTCTCTCTCTCTCTCTCTCTCTCTCTCTCTCTTCCAACAACAACATGCCCTCGAAAAAGCCTCGGCACCGCCGGGCACTCCAGCTAGTTGCTTATAAAGGAGGGATTATAAATATAATAAAGGATGCTCGGAAGGAACCTTTGTTCTTGAAAGAAAGAAGAGTTTGGTGGGATAATTTCAAATATGAGGTAAAAGTTTTTTCAGTATGTTATGGGAAAAAGAGGGCGGCAGCTAACCAGCGTCAAGAAGAGAATATAATTAAAAGGTTTACAGATGTCTGTAAAGCAGTTGACGGAGGGGATAAGGGAGCGGAGACTAAGTTCTGGGTGCTAAACGAAGAGTGGGAATTATTGCAAGCTGAAATATGCAAGGGGGCCATTCTCCGTGCAAAGGCTAGAGATGCATTGGAGGGCGAAAGATGCACTAGATATTTTCTAGAGCAAGAAAAGCTGCGACAGAGATTATCGTTAATTGAAGAGTTGAAGGTTGGGGAGAAGATCATTCATGAAAGTGGGGAGATTTTAGAGGCGGCTAGCAGCTTTTATCAAGAGTTATATACTAAAGAAGACATTTCCAATTTGGCGGTGGAGAAGGTTACTGCTTTTATTGAAGAGGGTTTAAAGGAGGATGAGAGAAGCATGTGTGACAAAGAAGTAGGATTAGCGGAAATAAAAGTAGCAATAAGTGGAATGAAGGGGGGGGAAAGCCCAGGGTCTGATGGACTAAGTGCAGAATTTTATAAAGAATTTTGCGAGATTTTAAGTCCATTGCTCTTAGAAGTTTTTAAGGAAATTAAAATTGAGGGGAGCCTGGTCCCATCTCTGAGGAGAGGGATCATAAGCTTAGCTTATATAATAATAAAGGGAATAGACGGGATCTGAAGAATTGGAGGCCCATCATACTATTAAATGTGGATTATAAGATCTTGGCGAGGGTTATGGCAAATCGTTTGAAGGAGGTGTTACCGCAGATAGTTTGGCCCTCTCAGTCCTATGGAGTCATAGGCCGGGACATCGCAGACTCTGTGGTCTCAATCCGAGATGCAATAGAGCTCATGGAAGAGAGTGGGAGGGAGGCTTATGTATTAAAGATAGATCAAGAGAAAGCCTTTGATAGGGTCTCTCATGAGTTTTTATTGAAGGTTTTAGAAGCATTTGGTTTCAAGGAAAATTTCATTCAGTGGATAAGGATTTTTTATTCAAACATATTTAGCTGTGTTAAATGTAATGGTTTTTTATCCAAGTATTTTCCGATACAGAGGTCAGTGAGACAGGGTTGTCCCCTGTCCCTATTGTTGTACACATTGGTAGCAGAACCATTAGGTTACATGATGCGAAAGAAACAAGGTATAGTTGGGATTGTGGTCCCCAGTTCTGGGCTGGTGTCGGTGATACACCAATATGCAGATAACACAACCTTAACATTGAGAAATAGGGAGTCAGTGAGGAAAGCTATGGATGTAGTGGAGGAATATTGTAGAGCTTCAGGTGCCAGAGTGAATTATAGTAAGTCCCAATGTCTGGTTGCAGGGAGGGGTTGGGGGAATGTCCCTTTAAGGTGGTGGAGGTTTTGGAAGTTCTGGGGGTGCATATGGGGTGCAAGAAAGACAGGGATGAAGTGGATCGATTAAATTGGGAACCGAAGGTTATGAAAATTAAAAAGATTTTGGGAAGATGGGAAAGAAGGTGGTTGAAAGTGCAAGGAAGAGCGACAGTGGTGTCTGCCCTCCTGCTATCTAAGCTATGGTACTTATTGACGGTGGAGGATATTCCTGAGTGGGCGGAAAAGTCCATCCGAGAGGCTTGTGTGAGGTTTTTATGGGAAGGGAAACCAGCCTTGGTGGCTTACAATGCCATCATTGGACGGAGAAATCAGGGAGGACTCAATTTCCCAGATATTGATTTGAAGAAAAAATCCTTTAGAATCAAATGGGTGAAGAGATTTCTTCAGAAGTCAAATGCAAGTCTTTGGAAGAGTTGTTTGGAGCATTTTTTAAAACGACGTGGGATAGGAGGGCAGGGGATATTGTATATGGAATACAATAATATGTTTTTGAAATCGCTTAAACTTCTCCCGAGGTTTTATAAGGGGGTTGTAGAGACTTGGGCCCAATTTTTAAAAAGTGTGCAGTTTATGCCCAAGGGGGCTGAGGAATTTTTAGAACAGCCCTTATTTTTGAACAGGTGGGTCAACATCGAAGGAGAGGTTTTATTTAATCAAGCTTTTATAAAAGCTGGGATTGTATCTGTGAAAGATGTATTATACGAGGTGATTCCAGGTTGGTTGCCGGAAGCGATAGTGAGGGACATGGTGTGGGAGTAGGATCAGGAGGTAGAGGAAAAAGCAATAGGAATTCTGTATGAGAAGATTGTGAGGGCAATGCCACAGGATTGGATGGAAGAAATAAATGCAGAAATCTCCAAAGGAAGTAAAATGCGTCCTGCTTTTCCAAGCTTTGTACTGGAGAAAGGGGGAGAGTTGGTCCAATTTGACAACTGTAATACTCGAGATTTCTATGAGGTATTTAGAGAATGGAGATTCAAGACACCTGCTGGTCAGGAGTTTTGGCAGAGTATATACCCACAGCTGGACTTCAACAGGATTTGGAAGGGAGTGTGGGCAAATTTTAAATGTCCAGAGTGGATTGAACTGGATTTCAAATTGGCTCATAACCGGATTTTTACCATGACGGTCTTGTGCAAGATTGGGCGAGTGGAGGCGGCAACTTGCCCAGTGTGTGGGACACGGGATGAGACTCTGTCCCATTTACTGGTGTTACGTCCGCAGTTAAATGACTTTAAGTACTATGTTCGACAGTTGTGTGAAGCTTTTTTGCTGGGTGGGGACCGAAGTGCGAGAATGGGAATCCCGTGGGACTCAATTTTGAGATGGGGATTGCAGGAGAGTCTGCCTGAGTCTAGCGGAGCGGCAATTAATTTAATGTTCAGTTTGGCTAGATTCGTGATTGTGCAAAGAAGGAATGCTCTGTTTTTTAAGGGGAGGAGAATCAATCTAAAAGAGTATTTTAAATATAAGCTAAAAGATCAGTTATAAGGCTCTGTGGATGTTTTATTCAGAAAGGATTTTAAGGATAGTATTTTACAACCAATTTTTAAAGTACAATCGATTAATATATGTTACAGGAGACAAATTAAACTTCAGGTTTTGATGTTAAAATGTGGTGGCGGAATGGCTGTGCAGAGCGGCGGAATTGATTTGTATCATACAATGAAATGATCAAGATGTTGTAAATGTTCTTAATGTTCAATAAAGTATATTTATTAAAAAAAAGTGGGTAACACTTTCACCTTTTAGTCAGAAGGTTGTGGGTTCAAGTCCCACTCCAGAGACTTGAGCACATAATCCAGTGCAGTACTGAGGGAGTGCTGCACTGTCAGAGGTGCCGCCTTTCAGATGAGATATTAAACCGAGGCCCTGTCTTGGGTGGACATAAAAGACCCCACAGCACTATTCGAAGAAGAGCAGGGGAGTTCTCCCTGGTGTCTTGGCCAGTATCCCTCAGCCAACATTGCTAAAAACAGATTACCTGGTCAGTATCTCATTGCTGTTTCTGGGACCTTGCTGTGTGCAAATTGGCTGCCACATTTCCCTACATTACAACAGTGACTATGCTTTGACAGTACTTAATTGGCTTGAAAGCACTTTGGGATGTCCTGAGGTCATGAAAGGTGTGCTATAAAATGCAGGTCCTTTCCTTTCATTTTTGTACTTAAATTAGATTTGGAAACCAGACGAGGTGTGGAGCAGCATAAATGCTGCACTCCCTGGAATCGGTCCAGAATGGACCAATTTAAGCTACTCCAAGTGCACAGCAGGATTAACTGCTCTTAAATTTCAAGTAGGAAACTGTTTCTTTGTGAGCTGGCCATCATCCGTCATGACAATTAATTGAAGCAGTCAATGCAGATTAAATAAATTGAATGTTTATACGGTGCACTTTAAGATGCCTGAATGTGATTAGCTGCCAAATGTAAGATTTAATGCTTCAGGAAATAATTGATTCTTGCCCTGGTGGAAATATAATGGCAATTTATGTGCTTTGAAGTCATGTACAGTTTCACTGCTGTATTTTAGCTCTTCCAGATAGATTCTCCTCTCTGATTTAAATCGAATAGTTTCAAATTGTAGTTTAGGGTAAAAGCATTGCATTAGAGAAGCTGCGGCTGAAGATTGCTTCATGTTTTAAAGTATATTACCTGTCTTTTGTGTAGTGTTTGGTTTCACAGTGTGAGCATCCACATTAAAACGTAGCTTCACACCAGACAGGAGTTATACTGCAACCGGTGTGAACTTAAACAGACAACCTCCTGATGGCGGTCTGAAACTGCTTGGCTTTAGGGTATCTGAATGGAACTTGACACCAAGTTACACATTCACTTTTGCATCCAAAGTCACTTTACATCGACATTATACTTTTATTTGTACTTTTGAAGATGAATCTGTTATGGAAAATCAGACAGCGGCAATTCTAGCCAAAACTTTTACAACATAATGAAGAAGGTGCTTTGCTGCTAAGCTGCAGGCGTTTCTCATTCACTTTGATAGTAGATTGGTACACGGATCTGAAGTGGTATTGTGTGTTCCGCAAGGATTATAGCAGTACAATGCAAAATGTGAATTCATGCTGATCCACCATGAAGGTGTCCTGTTCAATCCTTGCTTTGGCTTTAAAGAGATGGAGAGTTGATAGGGTGATATTCGCATAGTGTAGGTAGGTATTGTCAAAGCTGCCACATTGCTGTACCGTCCATGCAATGACATGGGCCCAGAAATTACTCTAGCGGCGCATCTCATGGTGAGTTGGAAATGTTTTTCTCACCGGTCAGTCAAAAAGTGCTGGGAGTGCGAGCTGCTAACAGCGCGGCGAGGTCAACAGGACATCTTGGGACCCTGGTGAACGACAGTGCATCTCCTCAATCAATTACATTTTAGGAATTGAATGATTGGCAAAACTCTGAAGTGACACCTGATTATTTAAACATTTTTTTTTTAAATACCGCCAAATTACATGCAGGAAAATGTGTAGTTATGAGTTTTTTTGCCTATGGAACATGACACATAAACGGAGGATTAAAACAGCTTCCTTTCCAGGGATTGCTTTTCAATTCAGGAACTCAAGACAGCTCCTGCCTACACACGAAAGCTAAATATTTTATAGCAATTCAAATCATGTGTTACTTGTGGAATCGGCGTGGCGATTGTTGGTTATTTACAAATTAGTGGAAAAAATACTTTGAACGGAGGTGGATAACTCTAAATCCTGACAAGCTGAAATAGGCCCAGAAATTCGGGTCGGGGGCTTCCCGCGGGTGCAAGCCTCCGACCTGAACTTATCTTGCGCGCCGGCCGTTGTACTGTGGGCCCGTGTGGGATTCCGATCCTGGGCCTCCTCCAACTGTCGGCGCGCAGTGCTTGCGTATCCCAGGGGCGCAGTTAGTTTGATGCATCCCCTGGGATCACGTGGGCCATGGCGAGCCAATGGTAGCAGGGAATCTGTATTCATAGATTTGATAGGAAGGGCTGTCAAATCTATGAATACCATTCAGCCCCAAAACATCACTAAAAGTTCAAATAATTTTTTTTTTAAATCACATTTTTAAAATAACTATAAATTACATAAAATAACTATTTTAAACAATAATTTAAATTTTTGAAAAAATTAATTACACTTTCTAACGGGGCTAAAAATAAACTTACCTTTCTTTAAAGTATTGAAAAATAATAAACCTGTGGAAAAAATGTTTTAATTTAACTTAATTCACCACTTACCTTGTTAAAAGCAGGCCTTGCGACACCTATCTCCACATCTCTGGCGCCCTGACCTCTATCTCTGAAGTTTCTTCTCATATTCTCCATGTCTCTGAGGCCTGAGCTCTATCTGAGGTTTCTCCTTATATTCTGTCTCTGAGGTCTGACCTCTATCTGAGGTTTCTCCTTATATTCTGTCCCTGAGGCCTGAGCTCTATCCGAGGTTTCTCCTTATATTCTGTCCCTGAGGTCTGACCTCTATCTGAGGTTTCTCCTTATATTCTGTCTCTGAGGCCTGACCTCTATCTGAGGTTTCTCCTTATATTCTGTGTCTGAGGCCTGAGCTCTATCTGAGGTTTCTCCTTATATTCTGTCTCTGAGGTCTGACCTCTATCTGAGGTTTCTCCTTATATTCTGTCCCTGAGGTCTGAGCTCTATCCGAGGTTTCTCCTTATATTCTGTCCCTGAGGCCTGAGCTCTATCCGAGGTTTCTCCTTATATTCTGTCCCTGAGGTCTGACCTCTATCTGAGGTTTCTCCTTATATTCTGTCTCTGAGGCCTGAGCTCTATCTGAGGTTTCTCCTTATATTCTGTCCCTGAGGTCTGACCTCTATCTGAGGTTTCTCCTTATATTCTGTCTCTGAGGCCTGAGCTCTATCTGAGGTTTCTCCTTATATTCTGTCTCTGAGGTCTGACCTCTATCTGAGGTTTCTCCTTATATTCTGTCTCTGAGGTCTGACCTCTATCTGAGGTTTCTCCTTATATTCTGTCCCTGAGGCCTGACCTCTATCTGAGGTTTCTCCTTATATTCTGTCCCTGAGGCCTGACCTCTATCTGAGGTTTCTCCTTATATTCTGTCCTTGAGGTCTGACCTCTATCTGAGGTTTCTCCTTATATTCTGTCTCTGAGGTCTGAGCTCTATCTGAGGTTTCTCCTTATATTCTGTCCCTGAGGCCTGAGCTCTATCTGAGGTTTCTCCTTATATTCTGTCTCTGAGGCCTGACCTCTATCTGAGGTTTCTCCTTATATTCTGTCCCTGAGGCCTGAGCTCTATCTGAGGTTTCTCCTTATATTCTGTCTCTGAGGCCTGACCTCTATCTGAGGTTTCTCCTTATATTCTGTCCCTGAGGCCTGAGCTCTATCTGAGGTTTCTCCTTATATTCTGTCTCTGAGGCCTGACCTCTATCTGAGGTTTCTCCTTATATTCTGTCTCTGAGGCCTGACCTCTATCTGAGGTTTCTCCTTATATTCTGTCTCTGAGGCCTGACCTCTATCTGAGGTTTCTCCTTATATTCTGTCTCTGAGGTCTGACCTCTATCTGAGGTTTCTCCTTATATTCTGTCCCTGAGGCCTGACCTCTATCTGAGGTTTCTCCTTATATTCTGTCCCTGAGGTCTGAGCTCTATCTGAGGTTTCTCCTTATATTCTGTCTCTGAGGCCTGAGCTCTATCTGAGGTTTCTCCTTATATTCTGTTCCTGAGGCCTGACCTCTATCTGAGGTTTCTCCTTATATTCTGTCTCTGAGGGATCCCCTGCGCTGTCTGTGTGTCCCAGGGTTCTCCTCTGCACTCTTCATATTCTGAATGACCTCCACCCTCTCTCTGAGGTTACCCTCTGCCTCTGCGTCTTCAGGAACCTTCCATAAGCATTGGAAGATAGAAAAGCATAGGTAGGAATGATTAGAAGGCAGATATCTAATCTAATTTTTATAAATTAAGGAGTGAAAGCCTCAAAGTAATGTCTAATTGTTATCTAAACTCTAAAATGAGATTACACTCTATACAACACTACAAATAACGTGTTCATTTTATAATAAATAACTGCCTTGCCTCAGTGGTAGAACTCTCATCTCTGAGAGCGAAGGTTCTGGGTTCAAGACCCATTCCAGAGCTGTAAGCATGTAACCTAGGCTGACACTTCAGGGCAGTACTGAAGGAATGCTGCACTGTCAGAGATGCTGTCTTTTGATTGAGACATGAAACCTCTGCTCTCTCAGTCGGAAGTAAAAGATCCCATGGCACTATTTCGAAGAGGAGCAGGGGCGTTCTCCCCGGTGTCCTGGCCAATAATTATCCTTCAACGAACACCACTAATAAACAGGTATTCTGCTCATTTGTGGGACCTTGCTGCGTGCAAATTGGCTGCCGCATTTCTCGCCATTACAGCAGGGGCTACATTTCAAAAGTACTTCATTGGTTGTAAAGTCCTTTTTGAGGTCCTGGGGTTGTTTTAGGTGCTATATAAATACAAGTTCTTTCTTCTTTCTTAATTTTATAATATGTATTAGTTTGATTTCAGGGGGTGGTTTTGTTCAATTTCAGGCCCATTCTAAAGTCAACACAGGCTCTCGGTGTTCCTGTCCTTGGTACATGATCACATTCACACTGCAGCAGTAATAGATGTCACTGCAAGCTTTTGAAGAAATAATTTGCAATTGATTACCAGAAAATGAAAAGGAAAATTGCAAATGCTGGAAATCTGAAAGAAAAAAAAACCTGGAAAAATCCAGCCAGGTGTATCAGCATCTGAGAAAGGAAAAGATAGGTTAATGTCTTGGTTCTAAACCCTTCCTTATTCTGACCGAGGATGCCACCCACCTTTTGTCTTTGCAGATCCTGATTTTTTGGAACATGTTCTCTTTTTATACCTGGAAATAATACGGTCAGAATATACCATTTTCTACATTCAAAAAATGAATGTAATTGAAACTGACAAGAGAAAATAAGGAGAATTATTGACTAACTGTTATGATCTTACTCCAGTTTGTGTTTCTGGGAAGGGGGTGGAGGGTCAAAAATTAACTTCAGTCTATTGAAATGAGAAACCTTTTTGTGAAATGAACCTGCCCCTCAGCAAACCAACACTCAACATCAATTTCCCTACATTAACCAGGCCAGAAAAATTTATTTTCAGAGGCGTAAGGGGTCACAATTGTTGTGCACCCAGCCTATTTATAGCCCACATTCATTTATTGTCTGATCCTCTAGTGAATGATTGCATCAAATAGTGTGGAAACTTCACTTGGAACAACTTCTGTTAAAACAATTTCAAATAAAGTAAAATATTGCCTCATCCTTTTGACGTTTAAAGTGCTGACTCCACTGATCAAATCATCACTTCTGAACAAACCTGGCATGTGTGGTGCTTTCGACTGAAGATTAGCAAAACCAAAACTGCTACCGTTGGCTGGAGTTGTTATCAAATGTCATATCCACTTGCTACAGATACTTTGAAGACAACAATGCAGATAGTCTGTCTCTGTACTTGTCGATTTTCTCCGGATATGATCTGGTCATTTATTTCATTACTGTTTGTGGGAGCTTGCTGTGCGCAAATTGCCTGCTACGTTTCCTACATTACAACTGTGACTTCAAAAGTACTTGACATTCAATGGCACTACCATCGCCGAATCCCCTACCATCAACATCCTGGAGGTCACCATTGGCCAGAAACTTAACTGGACCAGCCACATAAATACTGTGGTAACAAGAGCAGGTCAGAGGCTGGGTATTCTGCGGCAAGTGTCTCACCTCCTGACTCCCCAAAGCCAAAGTCCAAAGTCCAAAGATGTGCGGGTTAGGTTGATTGGCCATGATAAAAATTGACCCTTAGTGTTAGGGGGGATTAAATACGTGGAGTTACGGGGATAGGGCTTGGGTGGGATGGCTGTCGGTGTAGGGACCGGGTGCTAGGGTTTGGATGATCAGCCATGATCTCGTTGAATGGCGGAGCAGGCTCGAAGGGCCGAATGGCCTACTCCTGCTCCTATCTTCTATGTTTCTATGTTTCTATGTTTCTACCATCTACAAGGTACAAGTAAGGAGTGTGATGGAATACTCTCCACTTGCCTGGATGAGTGCAGCTCCAACAACACTCAAGAAGTTCGACACCATCCAGGACAAAGCAGCCTGCTTGATTGGCACCCCATCCACCACCTTAAACATTCACTCCCTCACACTGGCGTACCGTGGCTGCAGTGTGTACCATCTGCAAGATGCACTGCAGCAACTCGCCAAGGCTTCTTTGGCAGCACCTCCCAAACCCACGACCTCCTCCACCTAGAAGGACAAGGGCAGCAGGCGCTGGGAACACCACCACTTCCAGGTTCCCCTTCAAGTCACACACCATCCTGACTTAGAAGTATGTCGCCGATCCTTCATCGTCGCTGGGTCAAAATCCTGGAACTCCCTCCCTAACAGTACTGTGGGAGTACCTTCACCACACGGACTGTAGTGGTTCAAGATGGCGGCTCACCACCACCTTCTCAAGGGCAATTAGGGATGGGCAATAAATGCTGGGCTTGCCAGCGACGCCCACATCCCATAAACGAATAAAAAAAACTTAATTGGTTATAAGGCATTTGGGACGTCCTGAGGTCATGAAAGGTGCTATATAATTCTATATAAATGAAAGTCTCTCTTTTTTCCTTTTTAAAGATGCCCATAGAAGGATATAGTTCTCGGGAGGGGATTGGGGCGGGGATGCAGTCAGCTCTCCAAACCCTTACCCAAACGGCATTATTCATTCGTTAGCTTAGACATTGAACATTGACAAGCTTTTTGATAGTAGAGGTCATTACAGCTGAGTCAAATCTAGTCTTCACATGGCATCCACCCATGAACTTTCCAATCAAGTTCAATGGATAGTGATCAGGAGCAGGAACCTTGGCTTCTGCTTTGTCCCCCTCTTGGATCTTCAGGCGAGGAGGAGCGAAAATAAGACAAGGGCAGTTGTCCTGCAAAGGATGGGCGTAAGCCACCTTCTCAGTGAAGGTGCAGGGAGATGTGAAAAGCCAGGTGGTGGGGGGGAAGAAAGGAAGGAATATTGGAAAAGTAACAATAATAATTCAGATATGTTAGTGCTTGTGGTAGAAGGAATGGGCAGGTACATACACAACTCACTGCTAGTGCTGCTTATATGTTATTCTTAAAATGTCACTTTTAAGTGAGAAAAATAGTCACTTATGTTATTTTCTTATTGGTTATAATTGATCAGTGCTCTGAAATATAGATAATATACAGGAAATACAATTCATTGGCTGAAAGTGAATATGTAATTCTCTTTTGAAGCTATATAGTACACCAGCAATCGATATCATTGTACCATTAATGAGCAATGGCATTTTATCATATCACTCAGATTCTACTTTTTTCCTTGTTATTTTTATTTTTGACTTCGAGTATAATATTCCCCAAGGCAAAATGCCACCTCTGTGCTTGGTTTTGATTTGTCAAAATCTTTTATTCATTCTCATTACGAGACACTAGAATTAGATTGTACATGTTCCTGGGTTAGATAATTTGCTGACAACTAGGTGAAGACCCTCAGACACCTTTTTCATTGTTTTGACGTTGAACCTTTAAGAACAGCCACATTTTTTGCAACATCAAGAAACTTCAATTACTATTTAAAACATTGTGATATTAGATAGAATTATTAATATGAATCGGTATTTAATAGATCTGACTGCTCAGGGTAAAACATTTTATGTGAAAACGACTTTGGTTTATATTGTGTGCGTTCAGCATAGATCATAACATCCTATAATTTGCATTGTCACAAAGACAAAGATATCAGTTTTATCAGAATATATGAATGATTGGAAGCAAATGTTTGTATCAAAACGGAAAATGAAGGTCCCACTGTTTCAGGAAGTGTAAAGTCCGCGCCTCAATAATACACGGACTTCGGGAGAACAGTTTAACAGGTACTTTACTGAACAGGAGGCAGCGTCAGACTGAAACTACAGAAGCCTGCTCGGGCCTTTTATACAGGGGTGGTCACTGCCGGTACTGCAGTTTAAGACCAGTTATTCCCTTAAAGGTACATACGCAACAATTCCTCCCCTTTTAGATAAACAGTATATAACATTCATTTAACAACTAAATAATAACTAATTACAATTACAATTTTCTCAGTAATATATACATCAACTGAAATAGTCATTTATAAGTTCAGTCTTTGAGGAGGCTTCCTGATCTGGACTGGATAGCGCCTTTCTCGAGTATCCTGTTCTGGCGGTGGAGTCAATTCTGGTTCATTGTCATTGGTTGGTTCGTCAGCTTCCAATACCACTGCTTCTGAGGTAGACGCAATCTGTACTTCAGGCTCATTACCAGGTGCACATGCTTGTGGTATAGGTTTGGCTTGTTCCTGTGACTCTAGAATCTGGTCAGCATGGCATCTCACGATGCTCTCTCCAACATCCACTGTGTACATTAGTGGTCCCTGCTGTGTGCATATCGTTCCTGGCTGCCATTTTTCTGTTCGGTAGTCGCGGGCCAAGACTGGTTGCCCTATCTTGAAGCTCCTGGTTGGCTTCTCATTTATGTGCTGGAACTGCTTATCCTCAACATCTCACCTTATGTTTGGTTTGAGCAAATCCAAGCGACATCTTGGTCTCCGGTTGAAAAACAGTACGGCTGGAGTTTGGTTGGTTACTGCATGTGTCGCATTCCGGTAAGCAAACAAGAAGTTATCCAACTTGAGTTGCAGTGGTATGTCGTCATTATACATTGCCTTTATGGCCTTTTTAAAGGTCTGAACAAACCTCTCAGCCAATCCATTTGTGGCTGGATGATATGGGGCAGATGTGTAATGTTTCACCCCATTATTCTTCAGGAACCTCCGGAAATCCTCAGACACAAACTGTGGGCCATTGTCGGAACAAATCTGTTCTGGCAACCCATTCCTGGCGAAGATGGTCCTTAGGACTGCAATAGTTTTCTCCGTGGTGGTGGAGCACATTTTAATGACCTCTGGCCATTTCGAATGGGCGTCCACAGCGATTAGAAACATTGAGTCCATAAATGGACCAGCGAAATCAATGTGTACCCATTGCCATGGAGATGAGGGCCACTCCCATGGATGTAGCGGGGCCTGTGGTGGAGCGTTTTGGACCTTCTGGCATCCTGTGCATCTCTTGGTCATATCCTCGATTTCTTTATCGATTCCCGGCCACCACACAAACGCCCTGGCTAGGCTCTTCATTTTTACCCCTCCCAGATGACCCTCGTGAAGTTCATTGAGTACTCTATCTCTCAACTTGGGTGGAATTACCACTCGGGATCCACACATCAAGGTTCCCCGGCACACTGACAGCTGTTCTCTCCTTGGCGAGAATGCTGGCAACAGTGAGTCGCCATATGCTGGCCATCCCTTCACCGTCAAATCATAGACCCGAGAGAGTGTTGGGTCATTTCTGGTTTCCTTCTCAATACTTGCGTTTGTAACAGGCAAACATTCGACTATGGTCGCATGGAATATCTCCACAGGGTCCACTGCAGGTGCTTCTTCCGCCGTAGGCAACGGTAGGCGCGACAGCCCATCAGCGTTTCCATGTTGTTTCATACCTTTGTACTCTATGTCATACTGATGTGCCCCTAGAAAAAGTGACCATCTTTGCAGCCGTTGCGCCGTCATCACCGGAACGCCCTTCTTTGGGTTAAAAATTGAGACCAGGGGTTGATGATCAGTCAGTAGGGTGAATTTCTGCCCGTGCAGATAGTGATTGAACTTCTTCACCCCCCACACCAGGCTGAGGGCCTCCCTGTCAATTTGGGCGTAGTTACGCTCGGCTGAGGTTAGCGAGCACGATGCAAAGGCTATTGGCCTCTCCGAACCATCACGGAATTTGTGTGACAGCACCGCTCCAATGCCGTAAGGTGACGCATCACATGCCAACCGAATCGGTAGTGTTGGGTTGTAGTGGGCCAATACTTCTTTTGAAGTGATTAGGCATTTACATTCCTGAAAGGCACGCTTACACTCATCACTCCATTTCCATGTTACACCAGTTTGAAGCAGGGCGTTCAGTGGGTGCAGAACTGTAGATAAATTCGGC
Organism: Somniosus microcephalus; assembly: GCF_052327205.1. Lineage (NCBI taxonomy): Eukaryota > Metazoa > Chordata > Chondrichthyes > Squaliformes > Somniosidae > Somniosus > Somniosus microcephalus. The sequence continues at coordinate 142,502,943 of NC_140998.1, forward strand.
AAGAAATTATGGGAGTAGTTCACCAACCTGAGGAACGACCTCAGTTGCGACACATTTTCCGGTGCTGGAGCCTTGACTACAGCCTCAGTCTTGTCCGGCGACTTATGCAACTCTTCCTCATCAATCATGTGGCCACAATACGAGATTTGTCTCCTGAAGAACTCGCATTTGGGATGGTTGGCTTGTAGCCCATATTCCTGCAATCTTGTGAGCACCTGTTCCAGGTTGGCAAGGTGTTCATTGTCATTTTCGCCCATAACCAGGATGTCGTCCAAATAACACTGGGTCCCCGGGATCCCTTGCAGGACTTGTTCCATTGCCCTGTGCCAAATAGCCGGGGTCGATGCTACCCCGAATACCAGTCGATTGTACTGGTAAAGGCCTTTGTGAGTGTTTATCGTGAGGTATTTCCTAGATGCTTCTTCCACCTCCATTTGTAGATACGCTTGAGCCAGGTCAATCTTTGTAAAACGTTTCCCTCCAGATAGTGAGGCGAAAATATCTTCTATCCGCGGAAGCGGATACTGTACTGTGCAGGACTGGGTTCACAGTCACCTTGAAGTCCCCACAGATGCGAACCTTCCTTGGCTCCCCAGGCGTGCTGCTCAATGCTTTCTTCATTACAGGAACGATGGGTGTGGCCCACTCGCTCCAGTCTACCTTAGACAGCACCCCCGAATGCTCCAGACTCTCCAGTTCAGCTTCCACAGCTGGGCGTATCGCGTATGGCACCGGTCTGGCCATGAAAAATTTTGGGGTTGCGTTATCCTCAATCTTTATGGTTGCCTTTACTCCTTTTAGAGTCCCAAGTCCTTGTTGGAACACCTCTTCCGCGTCAGATAGAATTTGTGACAGACGTCCAGGTGCGACGTCATCATCTTTTTTGTCAGTCACAGTTAGTGCCAGAATGGAATGCCAATCCAATTGTAGTTTTCGGATCCATTCATGAGGGTGATCCAAATGGTTCGGTGATCTTCCTTTGCGATCACGTTGTGTAACTTTAAACAACTTAGTCGCCTGCTCCCGGAGTCCTTATCACTCTCCTGATCTTCTGAACTACTATCTGTCAGTTTCTTTACTTTCCTGTACTGTTCCTTAGTAGTTCTTGTCGTGTTGGTCTTCTTTCCCGACCTGCAGACTCTTGCTATATGTCCCATTTTTCCGCATTGCCTGCATATTTTGTCGTTAAACCAGCAGTCCTTCTGCTCATGGGTTGTTCTGCCGCAGCGATAGCACTTTTCGGCTCCATACGCCATTTCGTTAGCGCTGTATTCTTGTGGTTTCTGTTGTATTTCCGCAGCTCCCCGTGCTGCTGCTTCGTAGGATACTGCCACGCTGAAAGCCTGTTCTAGCATCAGGTCCTTTTTTGAAAGTAGTCGTTTCTGGGTTCCTTCACTCTGGAGCCCGCAGACAAACTTGTCCCGTAAGGTGTCTGCCAGTCCTGCTCCAAACTGGCAGTGCTTCGATAACTTGCGTAGTTCCGTAAGATAGTCAGCATTGCTCTCATCTTTGTGCTGGTTTCTTTTATGGAACTTGAATCTTTCTGCTATCAGCAGTGGCGTAGGGCTTAAATGTTCCTGTAAGATATGAACAATCTCCTCAAAACTTTTCTCCATTGGTTTAGCTGGGGTAATTAAATTCCGCAATAGGCCGTACGTACTCGCAGCCATCAGATTTAATAATACCGACGCCCTCTTTTCATCGGCCACATCATTTGCCTTGCAGTACACTTCAATTCTTTCCACATACGTGGTCCAGTCTTCTACCTCGTTGTCGAAAGCAGTGATACTGCCACTTTTCGGCATCTTGGGCGATTTTAAATGGTGCCTCCCGCGCTTTTGCTTCTTCCCCAATGGAATAAAATGGCGCCTCCCGCGCTTTTGCTTCTTCCCCAACGGGATAAAATGGCGCCTCCCATGCTTTTGCTTCTTCCCCTTACTGCCACGCTGCTCCTAGCATTCTACGGGGTAATGGCGGCGACCCGCAGCTTCGGCGCGTCTCGCTTTCCTTCCCCCCCCGTTTAGTTTCTCTCCGCTGTCCTGTTCTTGAGCACCGACCACGCCCTGTGCGCTCCACCCTCTCTCTCTTGTTTTCTTTTCCCGGCGACGCTGCGCGGCCCGTTTTGTAGAGCCGCTCGATCGAGCTTGAGCCCGCCGCAGTCTGGAAGGGTCAGCGCGCTACCTGCTACCAGCACGATTCGCTGGAACCACAGTCTCTCCCGCAATTCTCCAAACACCGATGGATTCTTTGGGCGGTTGCCCTCGGTTGACGCCCGTTGCTCAGACTACGACCTTCCAGGACCTTCCTCTCAGGCGAGATCCCCGTGAGATGATGCCACACTGTAGGTGAGTTCGAACTTACTCGTCACCACTGTAAAGTCCGCGCCTCAATAATACACGGACTTCGGGAGAACAGTTTAACAGGTACTTTACTGAACAGGAGGCAGCGTCAGACTGAAAATACAGAAGCCTGCTAGGGCCTTTTATACAGGGGTGGTCACTGCCGGTACTGCAGTCTAAGACCAGTTATTCCCTTAAAGGTACATACACAACAGGAAGCGTATTAGAACAGCATTTGTCAGTGACACGATGCACACTAATTAGTAGAAATTTTATACCAGTGCCAATCTAACCATTGTAATGTAACGATATAGACTTAAGCAAGAATGATCGTTTAAAGGGAATGCTTTGCTCATCATAGTCATTATAAGTGTCAGCCGTGGTTCAGTGGTAGCGCTCTCACTACTGAGTCAAAAAGTTGTGGGTTCAAGCCCCATTCCAGAGACTGAAGCATTTCATCTAGGCTGACACTCCCAGTGCAGTACTGAGGGAGTTGCTGCACTGTCGGAGGTGCCGTCTTTCAGATGAGATGTTAAATTGAGGCGCCGTCTTCCCTCTCCGGTGGATGTAAAAGATCCCCTGGTACCATTGGAAGAAGAGCAGGGGAGCTCTCCCCGGTTTCCTGGCCAATATTTATTCCTCAACCAACATCACCAAAAACAGATCATCTGGTGATTTATCCCATTGCTGTTTGTGGGAACTTGCCGTACACACATTGGTGGCCGTGTTTCCTACATTACAACAGTGACTACACTTCAAAAGTACTTCATTGGCGGTAAAGCACTTTGGGACATCCTGAGGTCGTGAAAGGTGCCAAATAGATGCAAGTTGTTTTTCTTCAGTAAAATGCTTTGGGGCGATTTTCGACGAATACTTTTAGGTGCTAAAGAGGTGGGCAAGATGGGGTCTTAAGCTGAAATGCCGGTTTAGCTCGCATTTAGTGCAAGACATCATCTTGGTAAAGGAGTTGATGCCAGCGCTAGGAACGGCTGTTAAACAGCTGATTGCCACTTAAAATGCCTGTTAGCACTCATTAAAGAGGCTGCATGGCATTTTGGTGGCTAGTTTTTCAGCTAACGCCCTCTCCTAACAGCTGTTTGGAAGAAAACACGCTGTTGATGTTGATTTCAAGCGCTACTTAAATGGATACTCACCACTTAAAGGGATACGCACCACTTAAAGGGATACTTGTAGGTATTCGGGTTCACCTAAGTAGGTATTGGACAAATGCCTACTAAATAATCGAGTTCGGCTTCAGGAGAACAATCAAGAAGTTCTTTAATGCAGGAAACAGATGAAATACAGCGACAATATAGATGGATGCAGGAGAGCCAGTAGGTAGGTCTTAACCCAGCGGGGACGCCACGAGGACTGAGTCCGCAGTCCTGTGGATTGCGCGATGATGTCATCACGCTCGGCCGCGTTTTCCCGCGCTTGTGTGGTCACGTGACTGCGTTGTGACGTCAGCGTGTTTGCCCGCGCTTGGGCGGTCACGTGACCCGCGTTGTGACGTTGGCACGTCTACCCGGCACTGTAGCTGGCCGTTGCGGCCGAAGTCGCGGGAGCGGAAGGCCGAACCGGGCCGGCGGCCATCGCGGGCGCGGGAGGCCGAACTGGGCTGGTGGCCACCGCAGGAGCGGGAGGCCAAGCTGTGCCGGCGGCCGTCGCGGGAGTGGAAGGCCGAGCTGGGCCGGCTCGCATCTAGGTGAGTCACGTGACGTCAGTGCGTTAGTACGCGTTCTTAAAGGGGCAACTGTTGTGTATGTACCTTTAAGGGAATAACTGGTCTCAGACTGCAGTACCGGCAGTGACCACCCCTGTATAAAAGGCCCTAGCAGGCTTCTGTAGTTTCAGTTTCCAGGTTGTCTCCATTCAGTAAAGACTTGTTATAATCAACTCCTGCAGTCCGTGTCTCAATTATACACGGACATAATACTGGCGACGAGTAAGAAACGAACTTACCTGCAACTCGGCAGCACCTCAGACGACGTTATTGAAGGTCGAAGCCAGAAGAAAGAGAAAAAAAAATAATCCAAAGAAACTCGAGGAACGGGCGTCAACCGTGGGCAACCGCCCTCCAAATCATCGAATTGAAAAGTGCAGGAGAGACTGTCGAGAGCCAGGCTTGATCTCCAGTCTGTGGTTTCCCAGCTAATCGGGCTGGTGGCAGGTAGTGCACTGATTCTACCTGGGCTGCGGTGGGCTAGAGCTCGATCGGGTGGCTCTGCAACAGGGCCGGGCAGTGAGTCGGGAAGCAAAGAGAGAGAGAGAGGGTGGAGCACACAGGGCGCGGCCGGTGCTTCGCAGCCGGGCAGCGTTCGGACCTAAGAAGAGGGAGGGAAGTGTCCCAGAGGGTCCGCTCCACGACGGGAACGGTTCTTCAATTAACGGAGCAAATATTGAAGCGCGATAGAAAAATAAAAATACCGTGGAGAGCGGCGTTGGCAGCAGCGATCGGGGAGGTGCGAAGACCATAGGGTGTCGCCATTACAGGATAGTAAAATAAATATAATCGCCAGCAACAGCGTTGGCAGCAGCGGCGGGAAAGCACGGGAGGCGCCATCTTAACTCGGCGGGGAAGAAGGAAAAGCGCAGGAGGCGCCATTTTGATCCATCGGGGACGAAGGCAAAGCGCGGGAGGCGCCATCTTAGATTTTCAAGATGCCAAAGACTGGCGATATCACTGCCTTCGATAATGCAATAGAAGACTGGACCACGTATGTGGAAAGAGTCGAGGTATATTGCGAGGCAAACTAAATAGCTGATGAGAAAATGGCATCGGTATTGCTAAATTTAATGGGCGCAAGAACGTACGGCCTATTGCGGGACCTGATTACTCCAGCCAAACCGAAGGCGAAGAGTTTTAACGAAATTGTTGCTATCCTACAGGAACACCTAAATCCTACACCGCTGCTGATAGCAGAAAGATTTAAATTCCACAGGAGAAATCAGCATAAAAATGAGAGCAATGCTGATTACCTTACGGAACTACGCAAGCTATCAAAGCACTGCCAGTTCGGAGCAGGACTGGCAGATACCTTACGGGACAAATTTGTCTGTGGACTCCTGAGTGAAGGAACCCAGAAGAGGTTACTCTCAGAGAAAGAGCTGACGCTAGATAAGGCTTTCAGCGTGGCAGTATCGTACGAAGCAGCAGCAAGGGGAGCTGCAGAAATACAACAAAAGCCACAGGAATACGGCACCCACGAAATGACATGGGGATTTGCAAAATGTTATCGCTGCGGCAGAACAAACCATGACCAGAAGGACTGCTGGTCCAAGGACAAAATATGCAGGCAATGCGGAAAGATGGGACACATTGAATGAGTTTGCAGGTCTGGGAAGAAGACCAACGACAACAAAAAGGCTACAAAGGAATCGTACAGGAAAGTACAAAAGATGACGGACAGTAGTTCCGAAGACCGGATGAGCGATAGTGAATCCGGGAACAAGAGACTAAGCTGTCTCAAACTTCACAACGTAATCACAAAAGAGGATCACCAAACCATTTGGGTCACCCTCACGATAGCAGGGTCCCAAGTCAAAATGGAATTGGATAGAGGATCAGCTCTAACCGTCATGAATCGACGAGACTATGAGCGGCTATTCTCACACATACCCTTGAGAGAGACATCCATTGTCTTGAGGACGTATACGGGGCAAAAAATATACTCCAGAGGAAAAATAAGGGTGCCTGTCGAATACAACAGCAAGAAAATACGGAAATTGTATCTCTACATTCTGCAAGATGGTGGACCACCGTTATTGGGACGTGAATGGATCAGAAAGATAAGTTTAGACTGGCACTCCATTCAGGCACTGACGGTGGCTGGTAAAAAGGATGACGACGTCACTCCTGGACGATTGTCAACAATCTTAGCTGACGCCAAAGAGGTATTTCAACAAGAACTGGGCACTCTTAAAGGCGTAACCGCCTCGATAAAAATAGAGGAGAATGCAATTCCCAAGTTTTTCAAAGCAAGACCGGTACCATATGCAATTCGCCCAGCCGTCGAGGCGGAGCTGGAGAATCTGGAGAATGCAGGCGCGTTATCTAAGGTAGACTGGAGCGAGTGGGCGACACCCATCGTTCCTGTCATGAAGAAAACGTTAAACAATAAGTCTGAGGAGCCAAGGAAGGTTCGCATCTGTGGGGACTTCAAGGTGACGGTGAACCCAGTCCTTCACACAGTACAATATCCTCTTCCAAGGATAGAAGATATCTTCGCCTCACTATCTGGAGGGAAGCGTTTTACAAAAATTGACCTAGCACAAGCATATTTGCAGATGGAGGTTGAAGAATCCTCTAGGAAGTATCTCACGATAAACACTCACAAAAGGTCTTTACCAGTATAATCGACTGGTATTCAGAGTAGCATCAGCTCCGGCGATATGGCAAAGAGCGATGGAACAAGTCCTGCAAGGGATTCCGGGGACTCGGTGTTACTTGGACGACATCCAAGTGACAGGTGAAGATGACAGTGAACACCTTGCCAACCTAGAGCAGGTGCTCACTAGACTACGTGAACATGGGCTACGAGCCAATCGCCCTAAGTGCGAGTTTTTTAAGAAACAGATATCGTATTGTGGCCACGTGATTGATGAAGAGGGGTTGCATAAGTCCCCTGACAAAATTGAAGCGGTAGTTAAGGCTCCAGCGCCTGAAAATGTGTCGCAACTGAGGTCATTCCTCGGATTGGTGAATTAATACCATAAGTTTTTGCCGAATTTGTCCACAATTCTGCATCCACTGAACGCCCTACTACGAACGGGTGTAGCATGGAAATGGAGCGATGAATGTAAGCGTGCCTTTCAGAAGAGTAAGGACCTAATCACTTCAAGAGAAGTATTGGCTCACTACAACCCATCACTACCGATAAGACTGGCGTGTGATGCGTCTCCCTACGGTGTTGGGGCGGTACTGTCACATAAATTCCTTGATGGTTCAGAGAGGCCGATAGCTTTTGCGTCACGCTCATTAACTTCAGCCGAGCGTAACTATGCCCAGATTGACAGAGAGGCCCTCAGCCTGGTGTGGGGGGTGAAGAAGTTCAATCACTACCTGCATGGTCAGAAATTTACTCTACTAACTGATCATCAACCTCTCATCTCCATTTTCAACCCTCAGCAGGGAGTACCGATAATGACGGCACAACGGCTACAGAGGTGGTCCCTTTTCCTAGGGGCGCACCAATGTGACATCGAGTACAAAGGAACTAAACAGCATGGGAATGCTGATGGATTGTCGTGCCTACCGTTGCCGACGGTGGAAGAAGAACTGGCAGTGGATCCAGTGGAGTTATTCCACTCGACTATAGTCAAATGTCTCCCTGTGACGAATGCAAACATAGAAAAGGAAACACGAAATGACCCGACAGTCTCCTGGGTCTATGATTTAACGGTGAAGGGATGGCCAGCACATGGCGAACCACTGCTGCCAGCATTCTCGCCGAGAAGAGAACAGCTGTCAGTGTGCAGAGGAACCTTGATGTGTAGATCCAGAGTAGTAATTCCACCCAAATTGAAGGACAGAGTGCTCAATGAGCTTCATGAGGGTCATCTGGGAGGGGTAAAAATGAAGAACTTAGCCAGAGCGTTTGTGTGGTGGCCGGGAATCAATAGAGAAATCGAAGAGATGACCAAGAGCTGTACAGGATGCCAGAAGGTCCAAAACACCCCACCACAAGCCCCTCTACATCCATGGGAGTGGCCCTCATCTCCATGGCAAAGGGTGCACATTGATTTTGCTGGTCCCTTTATGGACTCGATGTTTTTAATTGCGGTGGATGCACATTCAAAGTGGCCAGAGGTAATAAAAATGTCCTCAACCACCACGGAAAAAACTATCACAGTCTTACGAACCATATTCGCCAGGAATGGGCTGCCTGAACAGATTTGTTCTGACAATGGACCACAGTTTGTGTCTGAAGAGTTCCAGAGGTTCTTAAAGAACAATGGTGTTAAGCATTACACATCCGCCCCATATCATCCAGCCACTAATGGGTTGGCCGAGAGGTTTGTTCAAACATTCAAGAAGGCTATCAAGGCAATGTGTAATGAAGATATACCCCTACAACACAAGGTGGATAACTTCTTGTTTGCCTACCGGAATGCGACACATGCGGTTACCAACCAAACTCCAGCCATGATGTTCTTCAATCGAAGACTACGATGCCACTTGGATTTGGTTAAGCCAAACGTCAGAAGAGATGTGGAGAACAGGCAGTTTCAGAATATGAATGAAAGGCCGACCAGGAGTTTTAAGATAGGTCAACCAGTTTTGGCCCGGGACTACCGCACAGAGAAATGGCAGCCAGGAACGATCTGTACACGGCAAGGACCTCTAATGTATACCGTGGACGTTGTAGATAGCATTGTAAGACGCCATGCTGACCAGATTCTAGAGTCACTGGAAAACGTCAACTCCACACCACGATCTGATACACCTGGTGATGAAACCGAAGTACCAATTGCATCTACCGCAGAATCGGTGATATTGGAAGCAGACGAACCAAACAACGACATTGATCCTGACTCAACCTTGCCAGAAGAACCTGATATCCCAAAGAGGCATTATCCAGACAGAATCAGGAAGCCTCCTCAAAGACTGAACTTATAATTGCTTAACTTCAACCAATGTATCTAGCAACCGTAATTGTAATTAGTTATTATTTAGTTGTTAAATGAATGTTATGTACTGTGATGCACTATCAATTGCTACAAAAGACTGGAGATTGAGAAAGTAATAAACAGGCTTTTATTACCAAAGAACAGAGCATGCCTCTTGTGGTTGCCTGGTATCCAAAAGGGCCGGAGGCTTCTGAGCAGCGACCTTTATACCCAGCCATGAGGGTGGAGCCAGGGGCGGAGTCAGCTGAGGCATGCACAGACAAGTACAACAATATGCAAGAGTGAACAACAGTACTAACAGTGAACAACAATACTAACAACAGTGGTTTACCACATTCACCCCTTGTTTAGAATTGAGTCCGGCGGGGTGAAGTGCACTAAAAATTCGTGTACTGAAGTCTATCAGGAGGCCTTGTAAGCCGTCCTGAGCGTCGCAGCAGCGGCGGTGATGGTGCAGCATCCAACGGTGAACCCGGTGTCTCGTTCAGAGGAGGTGTAGCAGGTGGCGGACCCTGGGGCTGCTGCATGCCGTCTACAGGGGTCAGAGCATGGGTAATGGGAGGTAGCGATGGTGGTCTCTCAGAGGCACCCGAAGGTGCGAGGTCTCGTGCGGGGACTGTGTCCTGGGGGTAGGCAGGAGTAGCGGTGGGTGGCGAAGAGGGTGTTTCAGGAGCACCTGCAGGTGCGAGGTCTCGAATGGAGACTGTGTCCTCCCGCCCGTCCGGGTACACCACGTAAGCATACTGCGGGTTGGCGTGGAGGAGGCTCACCCTCTCGACCAGGGGGTCCGCCTTATGGGTCCTCACGTGCTTCCGCAGTAGGACGGGACCTGGAGAAGTCAGCCATGTTGGTAGCGAAATCCCCGACGTGGACTTCCTGGGGAAGGAGAACATTCTCTCGTGAGGAGTGGCATTGGTGGGTGTACAGAGCAGCGACCGAATGGAATGGAGCGCCGCAGGGAGGACCTCCTGCCAGCGGGAGGTCGGAAGGCCCTTAGATTTTAAGTTTAAAAGGACTGCCTTCCAGACTGTCGCATTCTCCCTTTCCACCTGGCCGTTACCCCGGGGGTTGTAGCTGGTGGTCCTGCTTGTAGCAATGCCTCTCGCGAGCAGGTACTGCCGAAGTTCGTCGCTCATAAAAGATGAGCCCCTGTCGCTATGGATATAGCTAGGGAAACCGAACAAGGCGAAGAGGTCATTCAGACATTTAATGACCGTGGTACTGGTCATGTCCGAGCAAGGGATGGCAAACGGGAAACGGGAGTACTCATCAATTATATTGAGGAAGTACACATTGCGGTCAGAGGAGGGGAGGGGCCCTTTAAAATCGATGCTCAGCCGCTCGAAGGGGCGCGTGGCTTTGATCAGGCTCGCTCTGTCTGGCCTATAAAAATGCGGCTTGCACTCGGCACAGATCTGGCAGTTCCTGGTCATGGTCCTGACCTCCTCGATGGAGTAGGGCAGGTTACGGGATTTGATAAAATGGAAGAACCTGGTGACCCCCGGGTGGCAGAGGTCATTGTGGAGGGTCTGTAGCCTATCAACCTGCGCGTTGGCGCACGTACCACGTGATAGGGCATCTGGGGGCTCATTGAGTTTCCCGGGCCGGTACAAGATATCGTAATTGTAGGTGGAGAGTTCGATTCTCCACCTTAAGATCTTGTCATTCTTGATTTTGCCCCGCTGCTTATTATGAAACATAAAAGCCACTGAACGCTGGTCAGTGAGCAGGGTAAATCGTTTTCCGGCCAGGTAATGCCGCCAATGTCGCACGGCTTCCACAATGGCCTGGGCCTCCTTTTCGACAGAGGAGTGTCGAATCTCGGGGCCCTGGAGGGTCCTTGAGAAAAAGGCCACGGGTCTCCCCGCCTGGTTAAGGGTTGCAGCTAGGGCAAAGTCGGATGCGTCGCTCTCCACTTGAAAAGGAAGGGACTCATCCACAGCGTGCATTGTGGCCTTCGCAATGTCTCCTTTTATGAGAGTGAAGGCTGCACAGGCCTCTGCTGTCAGGGGGAAGGAGGCGGACTTGATGAGGGGTCGGGCTTTATCCGCATAGTTGGGCACCCACTGAGCATAGTAAGAGAAAAACCCCAGGCATCTCTTCAGTGCTTTCTGGCAGTGGGGGAGGGGGAGCTCCATAAGGGGGCGCATTCTATCGGGGTCTGGGCCGATGACTCCGTTCTCCACTACGCAGCCAAGAATAGCAAGGCGCGTAGTACGAAACATACATTTGTCTTTGTTGTATGTGAGATTCAGCCGCTGGGCCGTCCGGAGGAATTTCTCTAGATTAACGTCGTGGTCCTGCTGGTCGTGGCCGCAGATGGTGACGTTGTCTAGATATGGGAAAGTGGCCTGGAGCGCGTTCTGGTCAACCATCCGGTCCATCTCCCGTTGGAAGACAGAAACTCCGTTGGTGACGCCGAAGGGAACTCTGAGAAAGTGATAGAGCCGACCGTCAGCTTCAAAAGCTGTGTACTGGCGGTCCTCAGCCCTGATGGGGAGCTGGTGGTATGCCGACTTCAGATCAATCGTCGAGAACACCCGGTATTGTGCTATCTGATTGACCATGTCAGATATGCGGGGGAGTGGGTATGCATCTAGTTGGGTGTAGCGATTGATCGTCTGGCTGTAGTCAATAACTAGGCGCTGTTTTTCGCCAGTCTTCACTACCACCACTTGTGCTCGCCATGGGCTGGTGCTACTTTCAATAATCCCTTCCTTCAGGAGTCTCGCTACCTCAGATTTAATGAAGCTCCTATCCCCAACACTGTAACGCCTGCTTTTGGTAGCGATGGGCTTACAGTCGCGGGTGAGGTTAGCGAACAAGGAGGGGGGGGGAACTTTAAGGGTGGAGAGGCTGCAAATGGTGCACGGCGGGCGATTTAAAAGCTGCTGGCTGCAGACTGTGAGTGGGGGGAGGGGTCCGTCATACGCTAATGTGACACTCTTAAGGTGGCACTGAAAATCCAACCCCAGTAGAACGGCAGCGCAGAGATGGGGCAGGACCAGAAGTTTAAAATTTTTGTATTCTGTGCCCCTTACTGAAAGGGTCACTACACAGTAGCCACCGACGTCCGCTGACTGGGCTTTGGAAGCCAAAGAGATCCGATGGCGCGTCGGCAGGACCGGGAGAGAGTAACTGCGCACCGTGTCGGGGTGGATAAAGCTCTCCGTGCTCCCGCTGTCAAAAAGGCAGGTAGTGGCGCGGCCGTTTACCGTAATATCCATCATGGACCTGGACAGTTGATGAGGGAGAGATTGGTCCAGCGTCACGGAGGCCAGCGTATGGTCGAGCGAGTCGATGTGGTCGTCAGATGAGGCGGTGGTTGAGTCCGGGTCCCCCGTGGTTGAAGTCGGAGGCGTCCAAGATGGCGGACAAAATGGCGGCGCCCACGGTCCCAATCCCCACGCGGCTGGGGGAGCCCAAGATGGCGGACAAGATGGCTGCGCCCACGGTTCGCACGCAGCGCTGCTGGCGTTAGCGGTCTTCCCTTTGCAGGCGCTAACGTAGTGACCTTTCTTCCCGCAGCCGGAGCAGGTAGCATTCTTCGCGGGGCAGCGTGCTCTAGGGTGTTTAGCTTGGCCACAAAAATAGCATTTTTGTGCCTTGGACATCGCTGCAGCAGTCGGAGGTGGCGGTCCCATGGCCCAAGATTGCGGCGTCCACGGCGCGGGGCGATGAGGGGAAAAAGCGTCCATATTTCTGTGGGCCGCGTCGAGCGAGAGCGCGAGGGACACTGCCTTTGTCAGGTCTATTTCACCCTTCTCCAGCAGCCTCTGCCGAGAGTAGTCGGACCTTAGACCCGCAACGAAAGCGTCTCGTATCAGTCCCTCCGCATGTGCCGCGGCCGATACTTCCTTGCAGTCGCAGCCGCGTCCGAGTACCCGCAGTGCCCGTAGGAAGGCTTCCACCGATTCCCCGGGCTGCTGTCTGCGAGATCTTAAAAGGTGCCTGGCATAGACCGTGTTAACCGGGCGTGCATACTGCCCTTTCAGTAGGTCGATAGCCGCCGCATAGGTCGTCGCATCTTGGATTAAAGTATAGACTTGGTGGCTCACCTTCGAGGCCAGGATTTTCAGTTTATTTTCATCAAGAGTCACGGTCGAGGCTTCCAGATACGCCTCAAAGCAACGCAGCCATTGTGCGAATTTAGTCGACGAACCCGCTTCTTGGGGGTCTAGGTCCAGGCATGTTGGTCTGAGGGCTCGCAGCAGCGCCTGCTGCTCAGCGTTTTGCGCCATCGGTTGATCAGCATCCGCAGCCAACATTTAACTTTGGTAATAAAATTGATGCACTATCAATTGCTACAAAAGACTGGAGATTGAGAAAGTAATAAACAGGCTTTTATTACCAAAGAACAGAGCATGCCTCTTGTGGTTGCCTGGTATCCAAAAGGGCCGGAGGCTTCTGAGCAGCGACCTTTATACCCAGCCATGAGGGTGGAGCCAGGGGCGGAGTCAGCTGAGGCATGCACAGACAAGTACAACAATATGCAAGAGTGAACAACAGTACTAACAGTGAACAACAATACTAACAACAGTGGTTTACCACATACTGTTTATCTAAAAGGGGAGGAATTGTTGTGTATGTACCTTTAAGGGAATAACTGCTCTCAGACTGCAGTACTGGCAGTGACCACCCCTGTATAAAAGGCCCTAGCAGGCTTCTGTAGTTTCAGTTTCCAGGTTGTCTCCATTCAGTAAAGACTTGTTATAATCAATTCCTACAGTCCATGTCTCAATTATACACGGACATAATAGCAACGGCCTGAACAGGTAAGCAATATATATATACATAGTTAAGTTAAAGGGAATTATGTATTATAAGTAAGGGACACCCGGTGGTACCGCCACATACGCCCCCCCAGAATTCGCTTTAATGAACGACAAAGGTGAGGTAGTCCGACGAGCCAGTCCGAACGACTCCTGCAGTCTCGAGACGGAGACTGTTGGGAGGCTGCTAGTCAGGCGGACGATCGTAACTGATGTGCTGCAACGACGATGGGTGGTCGGTGGTCTCGGCGGTCGTGCTGTCTGGACTTGGCGGGCGAGGTCGAAAGGTGTTGGTCGTGAGCGGATCCTTGTGTGCGTCGTGGCGAATAATACGTATCCAGCCGTGCGAAGGATCGTGGTGTCATGGTGAACAAAATGCATTCAGCCACGCGAAAGACCGTAGCGACGTATGACCTCTACAGCCTGTGGTTTGAAGTGGGCGCCGGGCGAAGCAGCTGACTGGCAGGTTGGGCACACGTGGACCATGGCTCTGTTGATGTTGGAAAAAGTCCCCAGTCTGACGAAACTGTAGGAACGCTGAACGGGCGATCCAGGAGGACTTGGCGGGCGAGGTCGGTGAACTCGCCGACAGGTGAGCGAACCGTTGCTGTGTTGATCAGTGATCGGTGATGACAGCAACTTTCGCGTAGCCGATCGCGGCTGCGGAATGCCCGTTGGACCCGTCGTCGATGTTTGCAGTGTCAGTAGATGTTAGCGTTTGTTGAGGGGAACACTGTAGCAAGGGCGGTAACGCTTTGAATTGTTGTTGCTTTAGGGGGAACACTGCCGGGAGGGCGGCAATGCTTCGCTTTCGCGCCAAAAAGAGTGGTAGGTAACACAACCAGCAGGCTGACGGGCTGGTGTGTCGTCGGCGGGGAATGAGCCTTCGTGTTTCACGAGGGATGGGTCCTCGTGGTTTGCGAGGGATGGGTCCTCGTGGTTCGCGAGGGATGGGTCCTCGTGGGTCGCGAGGAGTGCGTCCTCGTGGTTTGTGAGGAGCGAGTCCTCGTGGTTCGTGAGGAGCGAGCCCTCGTGGCATCTCCACAGGGGCGCGCGCAGATCTTGAGGGCCCGAAAACCTGCGGAACCCGCGCTTGGAGGGATGTATATTTGCTGTTGCGTTGGGAGATGTCGTGGAGGCGGACGATCCGTGTGGCAGTAGAAATGTCGAATACGGAGACCGTAAGCAGGTGCGTGGTCTGCGCCGCATTGATGTTCTTGGCGAACGGGGCTGCTACCTGGAGAAAGCATGAGGGCGGTTGCTGCTCCCTGTATTGCGGTAGCGACAGCGAAACGGCTGATGCTTCCATGGCGTGTTTCTTTTGTGAAAATTGTTCACAAAAATCGGGGTCCGGCTGCGTTACGTTCGTGAAAAATGGACTCACCTCCTGGCTGCGCTTCCTTTGTGAATACGTTTGCAAAGGCGGGGTCGCCAATGTAGGAATTGGTGTTCATCGATTGTTGCTAGTCGGATGTTGTTCGCCGTGCTCTTCCTCTGTGAAATGGTTCGCAGAGACGGGGTTCAGGCTGTGCGCGTCATCCGTGAAAAACGTTCACGGATACGGGGTCACCAATGTAGGTATTGATGAGCTCCCGTACTCACGTCATTGGGTCACCAATTGTAGGTATTCGGGTTCACCTAAGTAGGTATTGGACGAATGCCTACTAAATAATCGAGTTCGGCTTCAGGAGAACAATCAAGAAGTTCTTTAATGCAGGAAACAGATGAAATACAGCGACAATATAGATGGATGCAGGAGAGCCAGTAGGTAGGTCTTAACCCAGCGGGGATGCCACGAGGACTGAGTCCGCAGTCCTGTGGATTGCGTGATGACGTCATCACGCTCGGCCGCGTTTTCCCGCGCTTGTGTGGTCACGTGACTGCGTTGTGATGTCAGCGCGTTTGCCCGCGCTTGGGCGGTCACGTGACCCGCGTCGTGCCGTCGGCACGTCTACCCGGCACTGAAGCTGGCCGTTGCAGCTGAAGTCGCGGGAGCGGGAGGCCGAACCGGGCCGGCGGCCATCGTGGGCGCGGGAGGCCGAACTGGGCCGGTGGCCACCGCAGGAGCAGGAGGCCAAGCTGTGCCGGTGGCCGTCGTGGGAGTGTAAGGCCGAGCTGGGCCGGCTTGCATCTAGGTGAGTCACGTGACACGCGACGTGATGTCAGTGCGTTAGTACGCATTCTTAA
The DNA here is from genome assembly GCF_052327205.1 of Somniosus microcephalus. NCBI lineage: Eukaryota > Metazoa > Chordata > Chondrichthyes > Squaliformes > Somniosidae > Somniosus > Somniosus microcephalus. Next base: position 142,518,871 of record NC_140998.1, read on the forward strand.
AGGGGCAACGACCCGAACAGGTAAGTAATATATATATATATATATATATACATAGTTAAGTTAAAGGGAATTATGTATTATAAGTAAGGGACACCCGGTGGTACCGCCACATACTCACCATTTCATGGTCATAGCTGCTGGAACTATGAAGAGGACTTTTGAAACACATTGGGAGACTTTCTGGGACACTTTGTCAAGACTTCACCAACACACGAGCAACATTTATTCTGGAAATTCTCTGAGGACTTCACCTAAAAAGAGTGAGTGCTGGGCTACTCCACCTTATTGGACACTTTAGAGGAGTCACCAGGAGAAAGGGAGTGCTTGGTCATGGGCATCTTGTTAGGAATCCCCCTTGGTCTGGACAAGGAATGGGAGGAGGACATGAGGCCAGGCAGAGCAGCACCAGCTGCTGTAGGAGAGAGGGACAGGAGGGCGAGGAGAGCGAGCTGGCGCCCTTCCCCCGCCCCTTGCGGGTACAGGACACCCTCCTCCTCTGGACCTCCTCCACCAGGACATCCAGTGTCACGTCCAAGAAACTGTGTGCCCTCTCCCTCTGTCCCTGAGCCATCCTGCAACCTGCCACTGTGTGCCAGCCAGCGCACTCCACACCTTCAGTGGAAGTGGGTGCGAGGAGCCCACATACACTGCTCCACGGAAATAGCGTCTAATCAGCACTGGTGTGCTAAACCTACCGGTTTCTGGTTAGCGCCTCCAGGCAAGTTCAAATTGTGGCAATCAGCAACTGGGACCAAAATGTGTGCTAAATCCGGATTTTCAAACAAGCGTGTCTTATTAATACAGCACTCATTTAGCGCCTGTTTTCACCCTTTGGCCAAAATAACCCACTTTGAGTCTGTACTGTTAATATGTCATTGATTTTTTTTCTATTTCCTAGTTTTCTCCCCATCTCTCCTGAAGGTGCTGACTCTTGCTGAAGTAGAGTTCTACAGCCACTGGCCACTCTCTGGTACCTTACTCAAGTGGCCATTCCACAAGTGCGAACGTAGACAGAGTGTCAGGAAGCTTCCCAATCATAGAATCATACAGTACAGAAAGAGGCCATTCGGCTGCGATTTTACATTTCCGGCCTATACAAATCCTCCCCCCCCCCCCACCTCCCCCCGCTCCGTGATATCTGAGAAATCGCCTAGGGTTGCCAACCCTCCAGGAATGTCCTGGAGTCTTCGGGAATTAAAGATTAACCTCCTGGACACTGCTGACCAAACCTGGGAGAAACATCAGAGTGCACGGAAAGAAACTGTGTGTGTTTTAAGATTTTCTTTCGAGCACTTTTGTTTATTAAATGATAAAAGTATTGGAGATGAGGGAGAAAAAGCTGTTCAACTGGGCGGGACGCTGGAAGATCATGTGACACTGGAGGACTCCTGGGAGCAGTGCGTCACCTGCACATGGTGTGTGGCACGGGAGGAGTATTGAAAGGAGAGATAACAACATCACAAAGAAAATACAGGACTTCAGTAACATGAGATGAAATGTGGGGTTGAGATCATATTTTGCTCTCGCTACAGGCAGTACCAAATCCATGAAAAGCCCGTGCTATGCTTTTGTGTTTTCCCTGTGGGTACACAGGTAGCATACGATTCGTGTAGTAAGATATCATAAAATATTTATTGTGTAACCTGCCTCACGCTCATTAAAAACTATTCTAAAAATCTTATACGGTGTCATTAAAATGTGTGTGAAAAATAATTGCTTTCCTTGAAGCAAATAATTACATTACAAGCACTCTGCTGAAGAGTAGTGTTTCAATTCATTACTTTTAATGGTTTCAGAGACTCCAAAAGTAACAATAAAACTTACCCCAATGGAAAAGAAAGCACTGTTCCCTCACAGTCAAAATGCTGCGTAGATTAATTGCTTCTTAAAAGATTATTAGTAAATATTGCTTGCCCAATTTAATTTAAGTGGTATCAGTTGAAACTGCAGATGGAGAGCATGTAATAATCTTCCAGATGGGTCCATTACAACTGATTCTAGATGAAAGTACCCAACAATTTGCATTTGCCCTATTCTTTGGTCAGTTCAGATTTTGGCCGCTTATTTGTTAACTGGACCACAGCGTTCCTTTTCCTGACCTTGATGTTTTGACCTGAATATTGTAACATAGCAATGTTTTGGTCCACCTGGCCTACCCTACCAAACGTTCCATCAGATTCCTTACAGTGATTCGATTAGCCTTATATTGCCTTTTCCAGTCGCAAAGTGTGGAAAACAAGAGGTACTTGTTAGAGGAGTTATGACAGGGGTAAGTACCGAGGGGAGTGCCCCAGGAATTGGTGTTGGAACCACTACTGCTTCTAATTTACATCAAGGCCTTGGACTCAGAAACTCAAATCAAATTGGTCAAATTTGCATATAATGCTAAACTAGCAGTGGCAGTAGAATCAGAGGAGACAGCTCAGAAATTACACAATTAGTTAGATAAAAAATGTAAGTGGGCAGAACAAGGCTGATGAAAATTAATACCGACAAATGTAAAGCACTACACATAGGATAGACAAATAAACATCACATTTACTTCATTAATGTCACTTCGGTAGACCAGGATGAAGTTGAAAAAGATCTAGCAGTCTTAGTAGACTTGACACTCAACATAGAGCCATAGAAGTTTACTACCTAGCCTGCGAGCAGTAGCCTCTTTAGCACCTAAAGTATTCGGTAAAAATCGGCCCCTGTATGTTGCCGTCCCACTTGTTAATATTTCTGCTGAGTGCTGCAGCGGAATCTTACCTGGAAATTCGAGGCGAGACTGCTGGTTTTCGGGTTCCAGCCCCGCCCACAGCGCGTCTGATGAACTGAAGCTATTTTCCCCTGATTGGCCTTGTTAAGCCCGCCCTGCGGGCTTGCTGGCCAATTAATGGAAAGCCGGTGTCAGGTGACGTCAGTTGATGACGCTTCATCTGCCGGTTTTCTTAAAGGCATATGCACCACATTTATTTGACAGATGATTTGACAGTGTTTGACAGCATTGAGGTCCTATCAAACACTGACAGTCACTGTCCAAAGGTGAGCCCTTTCACCCAGGCTCTCCAATTATGATAAAACTCTCTCCTTAGGATAAAACAGATGGCAGCTGCAGCTGAGATTGCAGAAGCCATCTGCCACTTCTCCCGATGAGATGAGCCTACACAAACACTTCACAGCTTGTCACCTGCAGAAACATCTAACCACATTAAAAATTACTTTCCCAACATTTCCTTACCTCTGATACTAACCTGTGCCCCATTGCATGCTTCACACCACTTCTGCAGCTGTCATCCAAACACCAAAATAACAACAGACCCACTTACCCTGGTGGGGTTCCCCGACGTCGGGAAGCCCGCAGTGGCAGTCAAAAAATTGGAAAAAGCCTCTTAACTGCCTGTTAACAGGCAGTTAAGTGGCTATAATCCTCTTCCCGCCGCTAGGAGTCGGGTCCCTGTGCAAATCGGGGACCCGACTCCCGGGAAGATTGGTTGGAGGTGGGTTGGGAGTGGGTTTGGGACTCGCTCCCATTTTTGGGGATTTTCCCAGCAGTCCTGCCTCCAGATCCACCTCCTCAGGGCTGGTAAAATCCAGCACTGGTCTCTGCAGTGCTGCTGTGCTCCACTACAAAATATGGAGGCCTGCTGGTTGCTATGGAAGGGGAAAGCGCATGGGCCCAGCTCCCCACAGTTATCTTGTTGATACAGGAGGCATCATTCATAGAGCTCTCTAGGAAATCTGTGCGCTGGGGGTCGACAGGAAAAGAATCGTTGACCAGTAGTGAATGACTACAGTTTTGTGGGGTAATAAAGACAAACTGCAATAAAAATCACCACAAGACAAACCGCTCCAGGACTCTACAGTCACATAGTAAATGAGACCTCAACTTGGCTGCCCGTTATATGGCCCACCAGATAGTCAATGCGATTGACTGCAATGGAGCAAAACTTTAGGCAGGGAGTGTAACAGGTGGCCGAAGCAATACCGTCTGTTGGCCGCTACTGCCCAAGAACAATTTCTACTCCTATATCTTTACTCTAGAAAAGGCAACTTGTAGGTGCTACTTGTAACGTAATCAAGCAGTGACGTAACCTAAGTGAGGAGGTGATTGTAACTAAGGACAGGCACACACATTGCTTTGAATTTAGAAAGTAATTTAAGTTTCAGCATAAGGAGAACGAAAGCAAGTTGCAATTCTGAGGAGGCGGAGAATACTTCCCTTGACGATAAAGCTGGCAATACAGGGGCATGGAGGGCTCGGGAACGGTAATTACCACATTGAGAATTCATATGTAGTTTAGCCTACAGTGTGTTGTTGTGGGATTGCCCGCATAATAACTGCATTGAGACACAGACATTGGCAGATTATATGCTGACATGCATCATTAGTGACATCATTTAGAAATCTGTAAATGTCACTAATAAGTTCTTGTGGCTAAAATGTCCTTTCATGTTTAGATGATTTGTTCCAGCCTCACATTGTAATTAGAATTGCACAAAAAATGCTTTTTCCTCAAGAGCTTCAGAAGTGACATTTAACTATCTCCACGATACAGGTACTTCAATAATCCTGTCAAAGTTTGTTAGGATTTAATTGAAGGCGTCTGCAATTATTTCATGAAATTTCAAAAACTTTCTGCTGTCGAGGGATTGCCTAACTTCTCAGAATTTTCAAGAGAACAGCTAAGGACAGGTTTGTTTATTTTTAGGTCTGTAGTCAATGGGGAGCCGATAGCATAGCAGAATTGTCTCCCCTTTGAACTGCAGCCCTAAAATGAGTTATCAACCTAATTTGGACATGCATTAGAGTTGACTCCCTGCCTTTTTTAGCATGTTGCCAGCGAGCAGGTGCAGGAGTCCCCCTGGTTAAGCTGCAGTTTATGTGATAACATTTCGCATTAAGCTGACACAGCATGCTGATGTGGGTTCAGTTCCACTGTGCTGCAAAAATCTCAGCCGTGTTTCTAAATCTGCTGTCCCGTTCAAGGAAGGAGGGAAGATTAGATGGAGGAGAGTTGCTGGTGGACTTCCCTCCTGTGTATGCCTTCTGATGGCTGGTTCGGAGTGATAGCTATGCTGGCACGTTGAGCTCCCATTCATTGTGTGACTGTAGAGACCTGGAGCAGTTGGTTTTGCTGCAACTTCTATTGCAATTTTCCTTTATTACCCCACAAACCTGTAATCATTCACTTCTATATTGGCAAAGTGGACATAAAGTATACTTTAGTGAACTTGACACAGAATGATACAGAGGAAGTATTGCATAGAGGCTTATAGATAATCCAGGGGACTGCTTGGGCTCAGTGTTCTTTTTCAGCTATACTGCTGTGTGTCATTTGGAGCAACATCATTGACCCCCTGGCTGCATTGCAGTTGGGCAATTCCTGCCTCTTTCATGTGGCTGTTTGCTTATAGGGAGGATGTTGTCCATTACCTGGTATGGCCAAAAATGGAGACCGAATTTCAGAGAATTGTTCCTGATTCGGCCTCAGTGAATAGATTATTTGCTTGGACTGGACTATTTTCTATAGTACCTGAACCGCACTGCCTGCAGCGTGTGAAGTCTGCTTGGCACCACCTCCGTGTCAATTGCCTGGCTGCAGTAGGGGGAACTCCTCAAGGGGAACCAGACTCGCCACCTGCACAATCAGACCCTAAACCCGGAGAGGGTATGGTGAGGAGGGAATAATCTTTCATGTTTTCTGGTCATGCCCAAGGATCAATGGTATGAGTTGCTACATGGAACCCAAAAGATTATCAAGCACATTGCTGTGCCAGTGCACTGCCTTCTGGGCACTTCCATAGTTAGCCCTTGGACGCAGACGTAAGAAATCCTTGAACAGAGGTTTACAGCGTCGGCCCATTGTGTCTGCGCTGGCTCTTTCCTAGAGGAATCCTAAACTAACCACACTGTCCTGCTGTCTCCCCATAGCCCAGTATCTTCCTCTGCTTCAGACATTTATTCAATTTTCCCTTAACAGGTGAATTTGTGTCTGCCTCAACTACTTCGTGTGGCAAGCATTCCATGCGCCAGCAACCCTCTGTGCAAAGAAATATTTCCAGACTGCTCTCTGCACTCCCAGTGATGATTTAAAATTGATGGCCTCTTATCACTGACTCCAACCAGAGAAAATTGTCTTTACTCATCACAACCCTTCATAATTTAAAAACCTCTACTAAATCTCCTCTTTGTCTTCTTTGCCACAGTGGAAATTGCCCCAGTATCTCAATTTGTATCTCGTAACTGTAGTTTCCCATCCTTGGCATCATCCTGGTGAATCTACACATAATACTCTTTGTGGTTTCAAAGTCCTATCAATAATGGATGCAGTTTCTCTGCAAGCACAATCCTGCCGCCCACCCCCCCGCCCCCGGCGTTGGGGCACTAGATCACGAATCAGTACTTATACGCACTTGCTCAAAGTTTGTCATGCAGTTGGGCTCAATCAAGAGCCCTCTCCTAGGTTATCTATGCAGTATTGTATTGTCTGAGCGCGTGGAGGTAAAATTTGCATATCCTTCAGATTCTAGCTTGTCTGTGCCTTGAAGCTTTTGAAGAGTACAGGTATCATAAGAACATTAAGAACATAAGACGTAGGAGCAGGGGTAGGTCATTTGGCCCCTCGAGCCTGCTCCACCATTCAATAAGATCATGGTTGGTCTGATCTTGACCTCAACTCCACTTCCCTGCCCGCTCTCCATAACTCTTGACTCGCTTACATTTCAAAAATCTGTCTATCTCCACCTTAACTATATTCAATGACCCAGCCTCCACAGCTCTCTGGGAAAGAGAATTCCAAAGATTCACGACTCTCTGAGAGAAGAAATTGCCCCTCATTTCCAATTTAAAAGGGTGCCCCCTTATTCTGAAATGATGCCCCCTAGTTCTAGATTCCCCCATGAGGGGAAACCTCCTCTTTGCATCTACTCTGTCAAGCCCCTTCAGAACCTTACATGTTCCAATAAGATCCCCTCTCATTCTTCTAAACTCCAATGAGTATAGGCCCAACCTGCTCAATCTTTCTTCATAAGACAACCCCTTCATCTCCGGAATCAACCTGGTGAACCTTCTCTGAACTGCCTCCAATGCAAGTATATCCTTCCTTAAATAAGGAGACCAAAACTGTACGCAGTACTCCAGGTGTGGTCTCACCAACGCCCTGTACAGTTGTAACAGGATTTCCCTACTCTTATACTCCAATCCCTTTGCAATAAAAGCCTAGGTAGGATGTTCCTTCTGAGAGTCACTGACCCTGCCCAGTAGTGAGATTGGGGATGATGGAGATTGGGGATGATGTCCAATGAGGCACATCCTCTGACAAGGCTCTGAATATTTCTGGAAAGTTAGCTGTGTAGTGATGATGCCCAGGAGTTATACAAACCCATGCCTGGGTATTTTAATTCAATTTATGACCATTTGAAGGGGAGTATATTTTGGTGCCTGGGGAATTGCTGCACACCATACGGCTTAGACCCTGTCTTGGGGTAGTTTATTTTTTTTATCTCGATTATTATTTAATGCAGGAGAACGAGATCAGGGGATCTGTGGCAAAAAGGAGGACATTATCTACCTATGCTCTCTATGGCTTTAATGTGTGCCCAAAACTGCACAGTATTCTAAGTGTTTACGTTTGTTACTAATCGCACTTGATCCCATCTGTGTTTGGGTTTGTGCATCCCTTCTGTGTAACCCTAGTAAGACTGAAGGTTGGGGAGGTTAAGTTATTGCTAAATACATTGGACTTGTGGCTCTAGTAATACAGGACGATCCATTTAATGAAAGTCTCGCCAAAGGTCATTCTCTCGAGCACACACCTCATGGAACCATTTTACTCCATCATTGAATGAAAAGTTTCCACTGTGCAGTACAGTATTTACATCTTGCACCTCAGCACAAGTGCCCACCTTATTAAGCATACTTGCACATAAGTGAGGTTGGAACTGTTAGAGAATGGATTTTCTTACTTATAAGTTACTCCTCAAAATAATAGGATTCACATCATTACAGTTTGATATTCACAGATTTATTAAGCATATGATAACTATTACTAACAATAATTAAGCACAGACTTAACAACAGCCCTTACGGAAACCTTGTGAGTTTTTAACTCGGAGAATCCACGCGTTAACCGCTAAGTTATCAGCTGATCAGGCCTCATCGAATTCTGGGCTATCTCATCCAGCAACCGTCTCTTTTTTTTATGCTTCAGCATTACCTAATCTTCTTTTCATGTTCATTATCAATAACTTCAGTTTTACACATCCTGATTGATCTGTCAATCAAATCCTTAAGCTGAAGACAGTTACAGAAATCCATGAACTATCAAAGGCCTTCTAACACTCCTGTGCAGGTGTTAGTTTCCATCACCCTAAGCCATATTCTTTTTGACAGATGTCGACTTCGAGGGTGGCCTTCGCATACAACCGTTTATATATCAATACAACCACCGTAAACTTGACAGACACATGGGGTGAATTTTAACCCCCCAAATTCGGGTGGGTTGGGGTTGTGTGAGATGCAAAAAAAAATTTAAATCTCAAACCCGACCCCCAACCCTTCTCCAACACGACCACCTCTGGGTTTAATGGAGGCGGGACAAGGGTCGGGCAGCCAACCCACTCCCAGGAGGCGGGTTGCCTATTTAAATGTTATAATGAGACTGGGAGTTTCACATTTAACCTGTCTTACAGGTTTAACCATGGGCAGCCGGATTTCCCAGGCATCGGGAAACCTGGCAGTTCAAGGGAGGTGAGGACAGCTTGGGTGAAAAGGTAAGTGACCTTACAGCATTGCTTGTGGGCCAGGAGGAGCTGGAGTGCTTCCTCACAGCCCACCAAGCATATCTGCTTCCCTGGGATCGGATCCCCCCCTTCAGCAGATCTCCCCGTCCAAAGACCCTCCCTACTCCCCAGGATCGGACCCCCCCCTCCCCCCACGTTCCCACTAGCAGCTGTAGGCTCCCTACCTGCGTTTGCGGCCTGCTCCGGAATCCTCCTCACCCGACTGGAAGCCAAGCCTGTCAATCAGGCTGAATTCCGGGTGGGGATCCTGTAGAAAAAAATATGCACGCCATTGAGTTAAAACTCCACAGCATGCGGGGAAACCCGGACTTCCAGGTGTGCTGTCCGAAACTCCGCGCCTCCGCTCAGAAAACCCGCCCCTGTCATTATTGGGGCCATAACCACCATAAAAATGTCAGGTCTCTCCCGTGCCCCTGTGAAGTTAAAAGATGAATAATCTACAAGAAGCCATTCCATCTACATACCCATCACATCTACAAGCCTCCCACCATCTTGTTACAGAATCTGTCCATATCAAAGGGATAATCAAACTGCTAGTGAGCTCAGTTCCAAATAAAAAGTTACTAGAAACATAGAAAAATAGGAGTAGGAGTAGGCCATTCGGCCCTTCGAGCCTGCTCCGCCATTCAATATGATCATGGATGATCCTCTATGTCAATACCATATTCTCGCTCTCTCCCCATACCCCTTGATGCCTTTTGTGTCTAGAAATCTATCTCCTTCTCAAATATATTCAGTGACTTGGCCTCCACAGCCTTCTGTGGTAGAGAATTCCACAGGTTCACCACCCAATGAGTGAAGAAATTTCTTCTCATCTCAGTCCTAAATGTCCTACCCCGTATCCTGAGACTGTGACCCCTCGTCCTAGACCCCCCAAGCCAGGGGAAACATCCTCCCTGCATCCAGTCTGTCTAGCCCTGTCAGAATTTTATACGTTTTAATGAGATCCCCTCTCATTCTTCTAAACTCTAGTGAATACAGGCCTAGTCAACCCAATCTCTCCTCATACGACAGCCCTGCCATCCCAGGAATCAGTCTGGTGAACCTTCGCTGCACTCCCTCTATGGCAAATATATCCTTTCTAAGGTAAGGAGACCAAAACTGCACACAGTACTCCAGGTGTGGTCTCACCAAGGCCCTGTATAACTGTAGTAAGACATCCTTGCTCCTGTACTCAAATCCTCTTGCAATGAAGGCCAACATACCATTTGCCTTCCTAACTGCTTGCTGCACCTGCATGTTTGCTTTCATTGACTGGTGTACAAGGACACCCAGGTCCCTCTGTACACCAACATTTCCCAATCTATCACCATTTAAATAATACTCTGCCTTTCTGTTTTTCCTACTGAAGTGGATAACTTCACATTTATCCACGTTATACTGCATCTGCCATGTATTTGCCCACTCACTCAACTTGTCTAAATCACCTTGAAGCCTCTTTGCATCCTCCTCACAACTCACAATCCCACCTAGTTTTGTGTCATCAGCAAACTTGGAAATATTACATTTGGTTCCCTCATCGAAATTATTGATATATATTGTGAATAGCTGGGGCCCAAGCACTGATCCCTACGGTACCCCACTAGTCACCGCCTGCCACCCCGAAAAAGACCCATTTATTCGTACTCTCTGTTTCCTGTCTGTTAACCAATTTTCAATCCATGCCAGTATATTACCCCCAATCCCATGTGCTTTAATTTTGCACAATAACCTCTTATGTGGGACTTTATCAAAGGCCTTCCAAATACAATACACCACATCCACTGGTTCTCCCTTATCTATTCTACCAGTTACATCCTCAAAAAACTCCAGTAGGTTTGTCAAACACGATTTCCCTTTCATAAATCCAAGTTGACTTTGTCTAATCCCGTTGATATTTTCTAAGTGTCCTGTTATCACATCCTTTATAATAGACTCTAGCATTTTCCCTACTACTGATGTTAGGCTAACCGGTCTGTAGTTCCCTGTTTTCTCGCTCCCTCCTTTTTTAAATAGTGGGGTTACATTTGCCACCCTCCAATCTGCAGGAACTGCTCCATAATCTATAGAATTTTGGAAGATTTAGGTCGAGAAGCCCGCACTTCGGAATGAAAAATGGAGATAATCCTATTTTCTGCCTGTTAACTACCTGTTAACAGGCAGTTAATTGGCTTTAATCCCTTCCCGACTCCAAGGAGACGGGACCCGGGGCAGGACGGCTTCCCGCCTCCTGGCAAGAGGGCATGGAGGCGGGTTGGGGGCGGGTTTGCCACCCGCCCCCAAATTCTGCAACTTTCCTGGCAGTCCCGCCTCCATACCTGCCTCCTCGGGGCTGAGAAAATCCAGCCCAAAGTATTTGTTTAGTTGCTCAGCCATTTCCTTGTTCCCCATTATAAATTCTCCCGTCTCTGACTGTAAGGGACCTACATTTGTCTTCACTAATCTTTTTCTTTTTACATACTTGTGGAAGCTTTTACAGTCTGCTTTTATGTTCCTTGCAAGTTTACTTTCATACTTTATTTTTCCTCTCTTAATCAATCTCTTGGTCCTTTTTTGCTGAACTCTAAACTGCTCCCAATCCTCAGGCTTGCTACTTTTTCTGGCAACTTTATATGACACCTCTTTGGATTTAATATTATCCTTAATTTCTTTTGTTAGCCTGGTTGGGCCGCTTTTCCTTTTGTGTTTTTGCGCCAGAAAGGAATGTATTACTGTTGCAATTCATGCATTCGTTCCTTAAATGTTAGCCATTGCCTAACCACCGTCATGCTTTTTAATGAAGCTCCTCAATCTATCATAGCCAACTCGCTCCTCATACCTTCGTAGTTTCCTTTGTTTAGATTTAGGACCCTAGTTTCGGATTGGACTTCTTCACTTTCCATCTTAATGAAGAATTCTATCATGTTATGGTCACTCTTCCCTAAAGGACCCCGCACAACAACATTATTAATTAACCCCTTCTCATTACACAATACCCAATCTAGCCTGTTCCCTAGTTGGCTCCTCAACGTACTGGTCTAAAAAACCATCTCGTACACACTCCAGGAATTCATCCTCCACAGTGTTATTGCTAATTTGGTTTGGTCAGTCTATGTATAGGTTAAAGTCACCCATGATTACTGTAGTACCCTTGTTACATGCATCTCTAATTTCCTGTTTGATGCCATCCCCTAGATTACCACTACTGTTTGGAGGCCTTTAGACAACTCCCACCAATGTTTTCTGCCCTTTAGTGCTTCTTAGCTCCACCCAGACTGATTCTATATCTTGATTTTCTGAGCCAATATCTTTTCTCACTATTGCTCTGATTTCATCCTTTACTAACAATGCCACCCCACCTCCTTTTCCTTTTTGCCTGTCCTTCCTAAATATCGAATATCCTTGGATATTCAGCTCCCAGCCTTGGTCACCCTGCAGCCATGTCTCTGTAATCGCAATTATATCATATCCGTTTACATCTATTTGCGCTGTTAATTCATCTACCTTATTACGAATGCTTCGTGCATTCAGAAACACTGGGCTGGATTTTCATTGAGGAGTCGGGTAGGAGGCGGGACTATAACTTTCGGGGTTGTAGTCCCGCCTCCATCGAGTTCTAGCCAACCCACGCGATTTAGACTTGATTGACTTTGTTGAGCCCGCCCAGTGGGCTCAGCAGGCCAGTTAAGGGCCACCTGGCAACAGGTGATGTCACAGATAGAAATTTCATCTGTCAAGACCTTTTGACAGATGAAATATCAGCGTTTCACAGCTGTTTGAAGCTGTCAAACACTGACAATCTCTACTCCAGGTTAATTCCTTCCTCTCAGGATGATTTAGAGATCTCCCCGGAACAGAAAGCAGAGGCTGCTGATTTTGACAGCTGGCGGCCATTCTGCTTTCTGTGCCAGTGAGATGAGGGACTCCCGAGACCTGAAGGAAAGAAGGCTGTAAAGGTTAGGAGAACTTCTTTAAACACTTTACACAGAACAAACACACTTACCTCTGCACTCATGCACCCATCACTCACCTGAACACCGGACATCTCGACCCCTCCAAGCCCTTCATCCTGACGGCCCGCCTCGCTAACTTGGCGTGGTTTGGAGCCGTCGGGAATCCCACATTTCCACAATGAAAATAGGGATTAGGCTAAAAACTGCCTGTTAACTACCTGTTAACAGGCGGTTAATTGGCACTAATCCTCTTCCCGCCTCGGGGAGGCGGGTCCCAGCGCGGGACGGGTACCCGCCTCCTTTGAAACTGGCATGGAGGCGGGTTGGGGGCGGGATGGGGTCGGGACCCCCGATTTTGGGATTTTAAACCCCCACACGCCTCCAATCCCGACTCCACGGCCCAATGACAATCCAGCCCAATGCCTTTAGATTTGTCTTTTTAACATTTTTAGACATCTTAACATTTTTTTGTACTGTGGCCCTATTTGTCTTAGTACCATTTTTTCTTACCCGGACTCTATTTGTTAGTGCTTAACTTAATATAAAGAGAAATCAGTAGCAGTCTCATTGATGAACTCTTTGCTAACAGAACATAGAAGAGTTTTGATGGATATGGACAGTCATCAATCGATGAGGGGAGACGTCGCTTCTTTTCCCCTTTATGCTTCTCCTTTGCCCTCTCAACTGTTGGTCATTTGTTTGTGGGCTCTTTCAGTCCAGAACCACAGTACCTTCAAAACAAAAACACATGCAATCTGATAATTGCTTCTGTTTGAAACTCAAACTCCTATTATAGCACGGTACACCAGGTTGATAAAAGATCAGACATTCAGGGCATGTGGGCCATAGTTTGAGCATCTGTGCTTTATATGGAGGCTTTGTAATCCATTTTAAAAGCAGTGTATTGGTCAGCATGTTAAGTAGAAATAGTGATATAGTTTTCAAATAAAATGACTAGGCATAAAGGTGAAAAGTAATAAAAATCACTCAAAGCTAGTGGACAGGTACAAAAAGTAATCAAAAAGGCTCATGGAAAGTTGGCCTTTATCTCAAGGAGGCTGGAATACAAAAGGTTGGGTGTTATGTTACATCTGTACAGAGCTCTGTTTAGACCCATTCTGGAGCACTGCGTTCATTTTCAGACACCACCTTGGGAAGGATATATTGGCCCGGGAGGGCATACAGTGCAGATTCACCAGAATAATACTCGAGCTAAAAGGGTTAAACTATGAGGACAGGTTGCATAAACTTGGCTTATATTCCCTTGGGTTTAAAAGGTAGAGTGGAGAACTAATTGAGGTCCTTAAAATCCTAAAAGGTTTCAAAAGGGTAGATAGAGGGAAATTATTCCTCCACTGGGGAATACAGAACGGGGGGGGGGGGGGGCGCAAAATCTTGAAATTAGAGCCAGGTCATTCAGGAGGGAAATTAGGAAGCAGCTTTTCACACAAAGGGTAGTGGAAATCTGGAATTCTCTCCCCCAAAAGGCTGTGAATGCTGGAGGATGACTGACATTTTGAAGACTGAGATCGACAGTATGAAGTAAGGCTATCAAGGGCTATGAATCAATAGTAGGTAAATGGAGTTGAGATACTGATCAACCATGATCCAATTGAATGCCCTGACATGCTCGAGGGACTAAATGGCCTACAGTTCTGTGTGTATTAAGTGCTCGATTAACAGCTTGACCCTTTTGACACAAAAGCTAAGATGTAAGGGCGGATATTTTAAATTTAAGCTGTTGTACTTTTATTTTTAGGTGCATCATTTGCATTGTAATACTTCCTTATCTATTTAAATACTTCTTAACCATTTAAATACTTTCTGTCCTTTTAAATAATTTCTCTCCTTTTAAATACTTCCTATCCATTTAAGTTTAAACCCATTTCAAATCTTCAAAAGTGAAAATGTTAATACCCCTTTACTCTGCTGAAACATTTGTTTGTGTTAAATGGCATTCTATTAGCACCTGTCAAAAAGGCAACCTAAGTTTGAATGAAGAACCCATATTTAAAGAAGATGAGGGTGTAGATTGTGTGTTTATCATTTATTATCGGTGCCACACAGACTGATATGGGACATCGATGGAAAACCCCATTTCCTGAGAGGAGACCTCTGGTGAGGTGCATTGATTACTTGCCCCGGACTGTCCTGGATCAGAGAGCAGACAACTTTGAAAAAATATACAAGTTTAAGTTAGAAAAAAGATGAAAGAACGCAAGATCCATGATAATATAAATTGAAGAGGCATTTTGAGCAACACTAGGATAGAGAACAAGGATGACCCTCTGTTTTAAGAGGACAGATTAGAGAAGTTCAAGCTCCTCAATCTAGCAAAATGAAGATTATGGAGGGCTCCCAATTCATGACATATAATAAAATATTAAATAATACAGGTAGGTAGACCCAGAGTATTACTACAGAGTGAACCAGACACATAGGGCCAGCAATCATAAATATAAATAGTGAAAAGTAAAATTAAAACAGATGTTCATAAGTTTATTGTTTAACTAAAAGAATAATCTGCCAGGCAGGGTAGCAGTGGCAGAGGGAATCATTTTCAACTTCACTGCCCGGTCAGTGACCTGGAGGAACAGATAGCCGCCAATTATAAAACTCACTCGGCTTTCATTCCATCTAAATCAGTAGAAATGTAAATTGTGTGTGTTCTGTAGGAACATAGGAAGAGGAGTAGGCCGTTCAGCATTCAAAATGGATGCTAAGCTGGGAGAGTTAGGCTGCTCGATGGATAGGCTTAATGGCTTTTTCCCTTCCTTCATAAACTAAAAACTAAAGAGTAAATTGAAGGAATAACTTCTTCGGACTGCAATTATTGAGTTGTATGATAGACTGAAAATGAAATTGGATTAATTCTTGAATCAGCAAAGAGTAGAGCGACATGATTCTCGGCAGGAAAAATTATGAAATATATTTAGGTCAGGCCCAGAAGCAGCACACATTTGACAGGGGAGTCTTGCTCAACTGAGTGGTCTTTTTTTAATCCTACATTATTACATTTTATGCTACAAGCTAGATTTCTCCGTAACACAGCGAGACATTATTCAGTGCACTTTCAGAGCAGAGTTACCAATTCATTAAAACTCAGATTCTTTTTAAAAAATTATTTGAACAATGGTAATTTCATTTTGCAATTGCAAGCATTTTCCCATCAATGAGTCCTTGAATATTTGTGCACTCATATATCATCATGGAGGAGAATTTGGGCTCTCTAGCGCCCGTATTTTGGACTCTACAAAGCCTCCTAAAGTTTGAAAATGTCATCCGCGATGCGCGTGCACACTTACAACGGGAAGTGTGCCGGACGCCATAATTGTGAAGGGGTGTCGCGCACACCTAATGACCATCGGCAGCATGCAGAGCAGACAGGTCATGACGTCAATCAGTGTGCATCGCTGATTCGACGTCAGCACTGCCATTTTCAAGCTCCACACTGCAGCCTATGCCCTTTCTTAATCTCACACAGCTGAACACGTTAAACCCATGAAGGACCCCCACCAGCGCTATTATAAGGGATCATGAACTACTTACAGATTATTTGCTGGATTATTTCTTCTAGCTGTTGGTGCATTTTATGCATTTTGGGAGCTTTTCCATCTTTATCTCAAGTTTCAATAGTCTGTAGGGAGTGGTCTGGCTGGTGCTGAAGGACTATTTTGGTGACTTAAAGGCTTGTGCTGAAACCAGTTGCTTGCAGATGTGGATGGCCTGGTAGGCCTTCCTCTTGTAATTGAACATGACGGGGAGAATGAAGAGAGGCCATGCAGAGCAGGACAAGCTGCTAGAAGAGAGAGGAGGAGGGGGTGAGGGGGAAAGAAGGGTTCTCAGCAGGAAGCCATATCCACTGAGGGTTTTTAGGGAGCAATTCTCTGACCTCAACTTCAGCGATGACCAATGCTCGAGACACCTGCGCTTCACTAAAGAGGTTGTGACGGAAATCTGCACCCACCATCTCACCACCCCTCCACCATCTCACTCCCCCTCCACCATCTCACTCCCCCCACCCACTCCCCCTCCACCATCTCACTCCCCCCACCATCTCACTCCCCCCACCGTCTCACTCCCCCCCACCGTCTCACTCCCCCCACCGTCTCACTCCCCCCACCGTCTCACTCCCCCCACCATCTCACTCCCCCCACCATCTCACTCCCCCCCACCATCTCACTCCCCCCCAACATCTCACTCCACCCCACCATCTCACTCCCCCCATCATCTCACTCCCCCCACCATCTCACTCCCCCCACCATCTCACTCCCGCCCACCATCTCACTCCCCCCCACATCTCACTCCCCCCACCATCTCACTCCCCCCCACCATCTCACTCACCCCCACCATCTCACTCCCCCCCACTCCCCCCCACCGTCTCATTCCCCCCACCATCTCACTCCCCCCACCATCTCACTCCCCCCCCACCATCTCACTCCCCCCCACCATCTCACTCACTCCACCATCTCACACCCCCCACCATCTCACTCCCCCCCACCATCTCACTCCCCCCCACCATCTCACTCACTCCACCATCTCACTCCCCCCGACTCCCCCCCACCGTCTCACTCCCCCCCACCATCTCACTCACCGCCACCATCTCACTCCCCCCACCGTCTCACTCCCCCCCACCGTCTCACTCCCCCCCACCGTCTCACTCCCCCCCCCACCGTCTCACTCCCCCCACCGTCTCACTCCCCCACCGTCTCACTCCCCCCCACCGTCTCACTCCCCCCCACCATCTCACTCCCCCCCACCATCTCACTCCCCCCCACTCCCCCCACCGTCTCACTCCCCCCACCATCTCACTCCCGCCCACCATCTCACTCCCGCCCACACCTCACTCCCCCCACCATCTCACTCCCCCCACCATCTCACTCCCGCCCACCATCTCACTCACTCCACCATCTCACTCACTCCACCATCTCACTCCCCCCCACCGTCTCACTCCCCCCCACCATCTCACTCACTGCCACCATCTCACTCCCCCCCACCGTCTCACTCCCCCCCACCGTCTCACTCCCCCCACCATCTCACACCCCCCACCATCTCACTCCCCCACCATCTCACTCCCCCCCACCATCTCACTCCCCCCCACCATCTCACTCACTCCATCATTTCACTCCCCCCCACCGTCTCACTCCCCCCCATCATCTCACTCACCGCCACCATCTCACTCCCCCCCACTCCCCCCACCGTCTCACTCCCCCCCACCGTCTCACACCCCCCACCGTCTCACTCCCCCCACCATCTCACTCCCCCCACCATCTCACTCCCCCCACCGTCTCACTCCCCCCCACCGTCTCACTCCCCCCCACCGTCTCACTCCCCCCCACCATCTCACTCACCGCCACCATCTCACTCCCCCCCACCGTCTCACTCCCCCCCACCGTCTCACTCCCCCCCACCGTCTCACTCCCCCCCACCGTCTCACTCCCCCCCACCGTCTCACTCCCCCCACCGTCTCACTCCCCCCCACCGTCTCACTCCCCCCCACCGTCTCACTCCCCCCCACCGTCTCACTCCCCCCACCATCTCACTCCCCCCCCCACCATCTCACTCCCCCCACCATCTCACTCCCCCCCACCATCTCACTCCCCCCACCATCTCACTCCCCCCCACCATCTCACTCCCCCCCCCACCGTCTCACTCCCCCCACCGTCTCACTCCTCCCCACCGTCTCACTCCCCCCACCGTCTCACTCCCCCCACCATCTCACCCCCCACTATCTCACTCCCCCCCCACCATCTCACTCTCCCCCACCGTCTCACTCCCCTCACTCTCCCCCACCGTCTCACTCTCCCCCCCATCTCACTCCCCCCACCATCTCACTCCCCCCCACCACCATCTCACTCCCCCCACCGTCTCACTCCTCCCCACCGTCTCACTCCCCCCACCATCTCACCCCCCACTATCTCACTCCCCCCCCACCATCTCACTCTCCCCCACCGTCTCACTCCCCTCACTCTCCCCCACCGTCTCACTCTCCCCCCCATCTCACTCCCCCCCACCGTCTCACTCCCCCCCACCATCTGCACCGTTGCCACCAGGTGGGGTGGGTTAAAATTGGCGCTTATATCTCCGATAATGTTAATTCAATTTCCTAGCGGTCAATTTGATAACTCCTTAAAGCTAATATTCCTGATGATTTTATTAGCACTCAATATTCAAAGAAAACTCAGCAGAACAAAAGAACTTGGAAGCCAATTCAAAATAGCTTTTAGAGAAAGGATCCTGATGGTGAAAATTTGCATCCTAAAGCTGCCATTTGGCATCGTCTACATCGATTGCAGTCCCAAAAAAGGCTTTAGAGGGCAGATTCATTGGCACTGTGCAGAGTGGCGCATTAGTGTAATGGTTGATATTTGCAGTTTAATGGAAATTAGGGACAGTTTTGTCACCCAGACTCATGGTCACCTGGAACTTGGTCAACCCTGTCTAACTCATTGCATGTCGGCCAGAATTATTACCAAATTAAGGCAAGATGAAATAAAGGTAAGTAGGTATTGGCTGACAGAAATTATTACAAGTGATATCATTTAAGGGGCCAGTTATAGTACTGCACTTGAACAGTTTTATACTGGACTGTGTTTACATTCAGATATTTCTTGGTACATTATTGGTTTCGTAATTTTTTTTTTAAATCGATTTTCCCTTCCCTTTTTTATTTCTCCCATGGTCGCTTCTGTTTTAGTTTCTGTTTTTGATTCTTTACTTTTCTTGCCGTTGTCAATTCCCATCTTATTTATTCATCCACGGTCTTTCATGTTGCATTCAATCGCCCACGGTGTCACTTTGACTTTGATGTTGTTTCCTGACAAGTCTCGCTCTGCTGCAGAGTTGCTGTTAGTCAACACGTGGAATCTGATAGCTGGCAGCGGCAAAGATGCCCTGTATACTATATCACTGTCTCCCAATCAGAAAAAACTACAAACGCTTTAGATTTCCCTTGTTAGCTTCTGAGAATATCTCTTTGGCAGTGAGGAAAGTGATAAAGAAGGTGCCAGTTGACCTCTGATCAGCAAGAGAGATTAAGAGCTAAAGGGACAATAGGAATAAGATTAGAAGTAAACTGGAAGTGGTTACTGATAATGAATGAAGAAACAGTTTTAAAATGAAAAGTATTAAGTGTTTCGGAGCATTTTCTTTTTTCTTCCTCAGTTTTCTCAGTCGATCCGTTTCTTCTCCTCTTAGGCAGTCCCTCGGAACCGAGGATGACTTGCTTCCACACTAAAAATGAGTTCTCAGGTGACTGATGAGTCCAATGCAGGACCTACAGTCTCTGTCACAAGTGGGGCAGACGGTGGTTGAAGGGGCGGGTGGGTGGGGTGCTTGGGTTGACGTGTGCTTCTTCCGCTGCTTGCGCTTGGCTTCCGCTTGCTCCCGGTGAAGAGACTCGAGGTGTTCGGCGCCTTCCCGAATACTTCTCCTCCACTTTGTGCAGTCTTGGGCCAGGGATTCCCAGGTGTCGGTGGGGATGTTGCACTTTTTCAAGGAGGCTTTGAGGGTGTCCTTGAAGCGTTTCCTCTGCCCACCTGGGGCTCTCTTGCCGTGTTCAACCTCCGTCGCCTCCAGTCGATCCGTTTAATGGCAGCGACTCACACGGGGCTGGAGCTCCACAGTGCAAGTAACCCTCTGGTACCTGAACCAAATGCCCATTTTTCAGGGGTTTGGGCACCCGGGTGAGGCACCAAAAGGTTCCTGGCATTTGTTGAACCATATAGCGCAGCAGTAAACTCATCCTTTTGGAGAGGAAGGGAGAAAATGTTGGGCGAGGGGGTGCGGGGAATATTTACTGTGCCACCAGTAATGCTTGTAAATAGTACAGTACTTCACTTTTTTACCTGTGGCCAGACAAGATTCTGGCCTAGAAATTGGTTCACCCAGTACCTGTTTTTCAGGTGCTACTTTGGCTACTAAGGCCTCAGTTTGGCGGGCAGGAAGCATGCGCACATTTCCAACCAGAGGTACGCCGCCCGCCATATTGGGTAAAGACAAAAATGTGCGTCCTTTACCCACGCATATTTAAATAAGGGGTCTAATGGCTGTTTAAGGCCCCATCTCCGACCTTGACCCTGATCCCCAACTGCCGGGACCAGGATTGGGGCCTTAAGATTCCGAACCCAGGATCTAGCCCTAACTCCTGGCCCTGACCTTGACCCCTGGCCCTGGCCCTGACCCCGATTCCTGACTCCCGGCCCCGACCCCGATCCCAGGCCCCTTTGATGTCTACTTGCTATGTTCTATCAGAACTGTGCTGATTTTGAATCAGTTTTCATAGAATAGAATCATAGAATCATACAACACAGAAGGAGGCAATTCAGCCCATTGTGCCCACTTTCAAAGAGCTATCCAATTAGTCCCACTCCCCTGCTCTTTCCCCATAGCCGTGCAATTTTTTTCCTTTTCAAGTATATATCCAATTCGCTTTTGAAAGTTACGATTGAATCTGCTTCCACCACCCTTTCAGGCAGTGCAATCGAGATCATAACAACTCGCTGCATTAAAAAAAAATTGCCTAATTTCCTTTTTTGACAATTATCTTAAATCTGTGTCCTCTGATTTTTTTTTAATTCGTTATGGGATGTGGGCATCGCTGGCAAGGCCAGCATTTATTGCCCATCCCTAATTGTCCTTGAGAAGGTGGTGGTGAGCTGCCTTCTTGAACCGCTGCAGTCCGTGTGGTGAAGGTACTCCCACAGTGCTGTTAGGGAGGGAGTTCCAGGATTTTGACCCAGCGACAATGAAGGAACGGCGATATATTTCCAAGTCAGGATGGTGTGTAACTTGGAGGGGAAATTGCAGGTGATGGTGTTCCCATGCGCCTGCTGCCCTTGTCCTTCTAGCTGATAGAGGTCGCGGGTTTGGGAGGTGCTGCAGTACATCTTGTAGATGGTGCTCCGATAGGGCCTTCCACAGCCTTACAGCCCTCTGTGTAAAAATATTTCTCCTGCTGCCTGTCCTAAATCTCTACAATTAAGGTTAAATATCTTCCCTCATTCCAGATGCCACAGTCTTATAGCGTGGAGCCCTAATATTCCCCAATAGTCAGATGTGCGGTACCTTATCAAAGGCGTCCTGAAAATCCATGTACAGCATTTCCCATATCTGTCACCTCCTCAAAAAAGTCTCTCAGGTTTGTCAAGCACAATCTTCCATTCTGAAATCTGTTGATTGCTTCTAATTACTTTCTCTTCATCTAGATGCCTATTCTCACCTTTAAATAACTCAGTGGCTTTGACTTTTCCTACCTGTGTTATCTCTGCACACTCTTTCCTCCTCTGACATCAGTCTATTTAATCTTTCCTGCTCCCTCCATTATTGGTAGCTACTCCATCACCCACTTTGCCCTCTTGAAATCCCTCGCTCAACATCATCAGCTTGTCATCTCCCTCCCTGTTTTCTAAAGCTTCTTAAAATTGTTCTCTTTGTCTGTGCTTACACCTTCATCCCCCCAAAATAAATCTGGCTGTTTAAAATAATAATGTGCAATATTAAAGAATTGTTTATTTTTCTTATACCTTGTGCCATAAGAGTGACTGATTACATAGAATTTACAGCACAGAAACAAGCCATTCGGCCCAACTGGTCTGTGCCGGTGTTTATGCTGCATTTGAGCCTCCTCCCACCCTACTTCATCTCACCCTATCAGTATAACCTTCTATTCCTTTCTCCCTCATGTATTTATCTAGTTTCCCCTTAAAGACATCTATGCTATTTGCTTCAACTATTCCATGTGGTAGCAAGTTCCACATTTTAACCATCTGGGTAAAGAAGATTATAACTTCACAATCCAGCAATGTTTTCTTTGACACTGTACTTCCTTCAGTATCCCATACTAAAATGTTTGCACCAAAATATTTTCGAGTCTTTATACTTCAGGTCACCTTTTTCCTATGAAAACCGTTTTTATTTCTCATTCTCCTTGTTACATCAGCAGTAACTTACTTAATAAACAAATGACATAAAATGAATATATATAGCGAATCTGACTGCGGTTTTGGTGCACTTTAATCATCTTTGTCTGTGGCTACTTATAAAGACTACAGGATAGAGATAGCTTACTGACAAAACCTTGTGTTCAATATATTTGTAGCAATAACAGAAACTAGCCCCAATTTTTGGTTTGCTGGGTAGGTAGTAGTGTTTATGTCGACTATTGGCTCATTGTGAAATGCAATGTAGTCACCACACACAGTTCAGTGAGGAAAGAGTGCAAGGCAGGACATAAAAGGAGTGACTTAGTAGCTGAGACGAGGAAAGAAAAACGTGGAGGAACAAAGAAAAATAGAGGAACAAAGAGCACAATTAAAAGTGCAGAGCACTGACAAAAGAAAGGAAAGCAAGTGCTAGATCATAATATATCAATTGTCTGAAATATATATAACATGTACAGGAAATATGTAACTGTTATTGGGATTATACAATGAATCCAACCAAGTTAATGGGCACCTTCTTAATGGAAGCATTAATTTCAAGCGATAATTTGCTGAGTTATTAATTTATTCTCCCTACATTTATTAAAAAAAACAAATTATTAATGTAATAATTCATGTTTCAGACCCTTTGCTTGTAGTAGCAACCCTGAGTCCAGCTAGGCCAGTTCGTGCACTCATTGTTACACAGTGTGTAACTAACTTTGACATTTCCTGGTAATCAACTATGGACTGTCACTTAATAGTGAATTTACAGTGATTGTATCAGTCATTAATCCTTCAAGGTGGACATGATCGGCTCCACAGAGTTCTGTTAAAGTTTACAATGACACCCCGGGGCAGCAAAATAAAACTCAAGCAGGATAGAACCCATGAGCTCTACAGTATGTTATGATGGATTAGTGGGAGTGAGATCAAGCCTGGAATTTTATCTCCGCTGAAGATTTCATTTTTTGATCTGAATCCCTCCATGTCTTTAGCAATAGCTCCCAGCGTTCTATTATTCGCCATGCAATACATTTCAAGGAAGAGGTGACACTTTAAATGCGTCCTAAAATTAATAGCACCAAAAATTGAATATTACAAAAAATAAATGTTTCATTATTGCACTCCAAAGTGTCGATTTACGATCATATCTTTTGATAACCAATAATTGCTGACACTGAATGAATAGTGTTTGTGTTTTTTTCTCATTTGTTTTCTTGGATGTGGATGGTGCTGGCAGAGCTTCATTCATTGCCCATCCTTAGTGGCCCTAAACTGAAAGAACAGTTAGGCCACTTTTTTTTATTCGTTCCTGCGATGTGGGCATCACTGGCAAGGCCAGCATTTGTTGCCCATCCCTAATTGCCCGTGAGAAGGTGATGGTGAGCCGCCTTCTTGAACCGCTGCAGTCCGTGTGGTGAAGGTATTCCCACAGTGCTGTTAGGTAGGGAGTTCCAGGATTTTGACCCAGCGATGATGAAGGATATATTTCCAAGTCAGGATGGTGTGTGATGGTGTGGTGGAAAGGCTTTGAGGAGTCAGGAGTTGAGTCACTCACCACAGAATACCCAGCCTCTGACCTGCTCTTGTTGCCACAGTATTTATGTGGCTGGTCCAGTTAAGTTTCTGATCATTGGTGACCCCCAGGATGTTGATGCGGGATCAATGATGGTAATGCCATTGTCAAGGGGAGATGGTTAGACTCTCTCTTGTTGGAGGTAGTCATTGCCTGGTACTTGTGTGGCGCGAGTCGGAGATGGGATCGGGGAGAGATCGGAGGAGGGTCAGAGATTGGGGACAGAGATGGGGGGTCAGGGACGAGTTGAAGTTGGGGGAAATAGTGAAAGTTCAAGATTTTTAAAATTTCTTATGTTCATTAAATTTACTTGAACAGATGCAATATAAAGACTTTTTTGTGGACTTGATTCTAATGAGTCACAACTGCAGTACAAGCTGAAGTTTATTACCTTCCCAACAATGTATTGTGGGCTGTCACAATGAGCTGGGACAAAGCTATCATTTACGATAATAAGCTACACAGAAAGAGAGCAAGCAACAATTTAGGGAAGACAAGTAAATAGGCCAGGGCTTTCTTGGTTCTACTTATTCTTGTCATCTGTTCTTTGTGTCTTGTCCTATACAGATGATCTAAGGAGCATTTTCTTTCCCATCTGCCAATTCAAATGGCCATTTCTAATTATCTCTGTCAGATACCTTGAAATGCAAGCACAATAACTGCAGCCAAACAACCATGTATCTGTACCAATATTGAGCCGGCTTTTAAAGGGAACTGAATCGCAAATCTTAATAATATTGACCGTGGCAACTGTCTGAGCTTTCAGAATATGTTCAGAGGCAGTGGGCTTTGATGGGAGAATATTGGTACAAGCTGCACAATATGGGCTAGCTAGGGGAGAAAAGTGCAGCTATTGAAACCAGGTTCAAAGTTTAGCACGCCTTTCTGAGGAGGATTTTTGAATAAGAAACTAAGGGGAAAAATTTGTTTGGTTTGCACCTCCCGTTAACGCCCTAAGAGGGCACTAATGGGGTGCAAAGCAACTAGCGCCCGGGCGCGGCGGTGTTTGCGGCGCTCACGAAATTAACTAGTTTTTGCGGTGGCACAAAAGTTTACCGCCCCGATCTCCTGCACCCGCAGATCGTGACGTCAGTCGAGCGTACAACGCCCTGGTGGCACCCCGGACCGGATATTGAGTGGCGCCCCCCACCTTTCCGCCTGCTGCAATCAACGACAGGGAGACTGGAACATTTCCCAGTCAGTGAGGGGCTGGGGGGGCACTATTTAAAGGTGCCCTCTTCCTGACATTTTCTGTGGGAGACATTTTTGCACCACTCATTCTGACAGAGAGAGAGATTCTGAGAGAGAGGGAGAGACTTCTGCATAAAGTCAACGCTGTGTGAAGTAGTTTTGACTATTGAGCATCACTTTTGCAGGTACTTTTGGATTTGACCTTCATTACTTCGATTACCAAGAGACTATGGGGGCTGCACTGATTCGGGGCGTCATCCTGCGCCTGCAGAATCGGAGGCAACAGAGACGCAGAGAGAGAGGGGCAATCATGGCCAGATGGAGGAGGGCCAACAGGCCTCTGCACAGGAGACCTTACCCTCCCAGGGTATTCCGGGAACAATTCTCCTACATTCATATGTCTGAGGAGCAGTGTTTGCGCAGGGTGCGCTTCAGCAAGGAGGTGGTCACTGAGCTCTGCCATCTGCTGCAACCAGATCTGCAGCCTCAACTGAGGACCAGGACGTCTCTGTCGGTGGCAGTGAAGGTGACAGTGGCTCTGAATTTTTATGCCACCGGCTGCTTTCAAGCATCCACTGGGGACATCGCCAATATCTCCCAGTTCGCGGTCCATTGCTGTATCCGGGAGGTGACAAATGCCCTGTATAAAAGGAGACGCCAGTACATCTCTTTCCCGATGACCCGGGCCAAACAGCATGAACGCACATTGGGCTTTGCGAGGATAGCGGGCTTCCCCATAGTGCAGGGTGCCATTGACTGCACGCATGTGGCATTGCGGGCACCGCATGAGAATGCAGAGGTTTTCTGAAACTGCAAGGGGTTCCACTCCTTAAATGTCCAGCTAGTCTGTGACCACAGACAGCTGATACTCGCTGTCAATGCCCGCTATCCTGGCAGCAGCCACGGTGCTTTCATCCTGCGCCAGATTGGTGTGCCAGAACTTTTCCAGGCACCGCATCAGCCAAGTGGTTGGCTCCTCGGGTACAAGGGTTATCCACTCTGCACCTGGCTGATGACACCGCTCCGTAACCCCAACACCCCTGCTGAGCTGCGGTACAATGAGAGCCATCTCGCCACCAGGAACATCATTGAGCAGACGATCGGCGTGCTCAAGCAACAGTTCCGCTGTCTGGACCACTCAGGGAGGAGCCCTGCAGTACTCGCCTGAGCGAGTCTCCCTCTTCATAGTTGTGTGCTGCATTCTTCATAAGCTGGAAATCCTCAGGACCCAGCCAATGCCACCAGGCCTTGGAGCACCACCGGAGGAGGAGGAGGAAGAGGAGGAGGAAGAGAAGAGGAGGAAGAGGAGGAGGATGATCAGCAGCAGCACCAAGGCGGGAGGGAGGCACACAATGTTGAAACAGCAAGGGCCGTCCGTCAACGACTGATAACAAGCTGCTTCTAGGCCCCTACTGAGGAAATGGCTTCTGGCATGGAGAACAACATGAATGAAAGAAACCCGCAACCCCAAAGCCGGCCAAGGCAACAATGATTCCAAAGACCAAACCTGTACATTTTGAATACAAAAACTTTTTTATTTTACAAACTCTGTGTGTGTCATTTCTTCATGACAAACTACTGTAATAGAAACAAACATAAAAAATCATGAATTAACATAACTGGTTCTCACAACCTGGAGATAATGGCCAAAACACTAAACAAAAGTTTGACCATGAACCTCGGACTTTAATAAAAAAATTCCCAACTTTTCATCACGCCTCCTCCTTTTTGCCCTCCGAGGGTGATCTCCTTCCCTTGCGCACTTCCCCCCTTCCCACCCTACTGCTCCTCCATAATGGGGCCCCAGTGGCTGCAGCAAGGCTGGTGGAAGGCTGCTGATTGTCAGATCCTGAGACTACAGGTGCCCTTGAAGGACGGCCTCGACCAGCTCTGGGCCTGGAGGGCCTGGCTGCAGACTGCACCAACTCTGCATGGGCGGCAACAGTCTGGGCTACAGGCGGTGAGAAGTGCAATGGGGAAGTGACAGTGGTGGCAGCAGGAATGTTGTCACCTTGAGAGAGGACAGCACCTCCCTGCTCAACCGACACACTGGCACTCCCACGGGGCAGCACCTCAGCATCCGGAGCCTACTGCGGCGCGGTGAGAGCCCCGGGGAAATGTGTCCAAACCAGCGACGATGGCAGCAGTCAGTGCTCGCATGGCCTCAATCCGAGTCTGCATGAAACCAGTCTGAGATTGGATCACGGCAGCCAGTGATTGAATTGCAGCACTAAGCATTTGCGTGGTATCCGCCTGTGCTACAGCGAAGTGCTCCACACGCCTTGCCAGTGCATCAATGCTTTCGGGCACCCTTCCCACTGCACCCATGAGCTCAGTGTGCATGTCGACCGCCTGGGTGTTCATTTCAGCGATGAGCCGCTCCTCCTCTGCGTCCAGTGCAGCAGGACTCGCTGGCCTACTCTCCCTCCGGGGAGAAGGCCCCCGAGCTTCCCTAGCCACATCACGTTGCTGCAGCCCGCTGGGTCCCGGAGCTTCACCCTCATCAGATCCTTCCCCCCTGCTCCCCTCCAGGAAAGACATGGTCCCAGTATGGGCATGGGCTTCCTCAGGAGAGGGTGGCGCTGATGCTGTGGCTTCCTCTTCCAACTCGCCTGCAGCTTCACTCCCACTGGCAGCTTGAGGGTCCGTCTCCTCAGCTGGTGAATCACCATCTGAAAGCAGGGAGGTACAAGAGTGGCTTTAGTGTGAGGACAGGGGGGCAGTAAGGGAGCAAGGACTGGAGCGATTTAGTAAGTTGGATTGAAAGTGTCAAAGGCTGGTGTTGTGAGGGACAAGTGGAATGAGAGAGGAGAGAAAGCTGATGACCTTACCATTGCTGTCCTGAATGGGGTCGGCCTCTCCAGGGGCGACGGGACCAATCACCTGGCTTGCCACAATCCTATGGACACGCACCTCAAGATCGCTGAGGGGTTGCAGCTGAGGCCGCCCTCCACCTGTCCGTTGCTGCTGTCTCCTGTTATGAGATAGCTTGGCCTGCAAGAAAAAGGACGGCGTCTGAGTAAATATACAGCCATGGTCCTGCCTGATGTGCCTCCCATACCTGAATAGCCCTTACTGTATGCAAGGTGTGGAATGTGCGTGTGTGTTTCATGAGAGGGCCATAGGTGTTGGATGAGTGTTGGGCATTGGTGTTTTAAGACCCTCTGGCCATAGAGTGAGGTTGAGATGGAGGGATGGAGAGGTATTGAAAAAAAGCCACTCACCCTGACGACCCGAGTGAGGTCATTGAACTTTTTGCGACATTGAGTATGGGTCCTGGGCACCATGCTCCTGGAGGAGACGTGCTGAGCCACCTCCCTCCACACTCTTCTGTAATCGCGCGGCAAAGGCCTCCTGCCACTCTCTGGGTACAGTATTGATCTTCTGTGCTCCACCGCGCCAACCAGAGCCTCCAAGGCCCGCTCGCTGAAGCACTGAGCTCGTTCTCTCGCCCTCTCCATAGTCCTTGGCTGGAAGATTTAGGCACAGGTCTCTCCAGGCCGAGATTCAAGGCTCCAATGAGCAGGGTGTGGCTGGAGAGCAAGATCGACCCTCCCCTTTAAGAAGTTTCTGGCGCCAGTGTGTCTGTGTTCCATTGCTAACTGACATCACCTGAGCTGCGCACGGCCTCTGAGTTAGCGCCTCGCTCCTCGGCCTTTGCGCCTTAAGACAGGTGTGCAGCGCCTGATTTAGTGTTCCAATCACCTCCAGGGGCGATAAAAGGCAAGTTTGCAGTCGTAGGTGATAATTAGCGCCAGGCGCTAATCTTTGCCCCCGACCGATAATTGCGCCCCAAACAGGGCGATACCGAATTTCTCCCCCTAAATTCAAAACTTGCCAAAACAGGAAAACATAATTGTAATGACTTCCTTTATGGTGCTCTTCCAAAATGCCAGGCTTTATACATATCTACATTCTGAATTGTTAATTTTTTGGACTCTGCCATGACTCCCTCCATATGCTTATGGGGGGAGTCACAGCACGCAGGGAGGTCCTCTTCCCTTCCCATGGGTGGAAGAACCTCCCCAGGAGATCAACGCAGCCTGGTTGCACATTGCACAGAAGGGCACATGCAGGGATGTCGTCAGGAGGACCAGGCTGCAGTGGTGCAAACCTTTCAATGATCTCAGTAGATCATGAAACATTACTGCAAAGCCACACTCAACCTCATCCTGCTGTGCCACTCATCACATCCCCATCACTTTGCCTTCCCTACCCTACTCCTGCACATCCTTACTCACACCAACTTACCTTGCACCTCCACCCATCTCTCTCTATCTACATTATAACATTCCCATCTCACTAGCCACCCCTCACACTCACCCCCATCCTTGTCCAATCATAGCAACTAACAACACACAAGGGTAGGCAGTTGGGTGTTATTGCCAATGTTCATATAAAGTTTCTGTTAATGTATTGTCAAACATTGAAATCTTTATTTTCAACACTTTGGGGGGAAAATTCAGTGTCGCCCCGTTTAGGGCGCCATTATCGGCCGTGCGCAAAGTTTAGCGCCTGGTGCTAATTATCGCCTCCGACGGCAAACTTGGCTTTTATCGCCCCTGGAGGTGATTAGAGCGCTAAATCAGGCGCTTCACACCTGTCTTAAGGCGCAAATGCTGAGGAGCGAGGCGCTACCTCAGAGCGCTGGCGAAGCAAGGAAGGGCAAATCAAAATGAACCTGCAAAGTGCTGCTCAGTAACCAAAACTCCTTCACACAGCGTTGAATCTCTCCAGAAGTCTCTCTCTCTCTCTCACAATGTGTGGTGCAAAAATGTCACCAACAAAAAAAGGCAGGAAGCGGTCACCTTTAAATAGCGCTCCCCAGTCCCTTTCTGACTGCAAAACGCTCCCCTCAACCTGTCGTTGCTAGTGGCAGGCGGTAAGGCAGGGGGCGCCACTCAATATCCGGTCCGGGGCGCTACCGGGGCGTTGCGATCTGCCGGCGCAGGAGATCATGGTGTTAGTGTTTAGCACCGCTGCAAAATGTCTAGTTAATTTCGCGAGCGGCGCAAACATCGCCGCCCACGGGCGCTAGTTGCTTTACGCCCCATTAGCGCCCTCTTAAGGCGCTAACGGGAGGCGCAAACCAACTGAATTTTTCCCCCTTTGTGTTCTTGGACAGATTTGTGTGCACCTTTGGAACTGGCTTAGTGAGTTGCAGTGAATGGTGAAACATAACGGTTACCACCCCCCGCCCCCCCAATGGTGATGAGTGTGAAAGGAATGGCTTGGGCATTGTAGGGATGCTTTATGGTGTTGGTGTGGGGTGGTGTAAACTTGGTGCATCATGTGGCAGCCAGGGTGTACAGCATCAAGTGAAGTAAATCTGGCCATGATGAGACCATGTCTGGCCTCCCGGGCAGCAATGTGCTCGGGTGCTGATGCCCTCTGTCCTGTGCAGCATCAGGTGATTGCGGAGAAGGTTGGTGCTGTTGTTGGTGCTGCTGGTGTGCCTGGTGCTGCTGGTGTTGGGGCTGATCGTGATGGGATTCTGAGGACAGTGGACCCGCCTCCAAACCCACCCTCTGAGCGCCAGCAAAATTCAGCCCACTGTGCGTATTTTAAAAGTTATCGACAAAGATTTAGCTCAGTTACAATCTTTTTATTATTTTGTCTATTTGAGTTTGATAAAAGACATTCTGCAATAAATCTATAACTATTCTATCACTGTTAGATTACTCACTTCTTCATTATTTGTATAATAAATTCACTTCATATTTCAGCATTAAACAAGATCTGATATAGTGCTCGCCTGCTTTTGAAGACTAAAGTGAAATATGGAAGCATAAGATAGTCCAGTAGCTAAAAGCAATTTTCAAACCGGCTCTGTTGTCCATTTACCCGGGTACATTACCAAACTTCAACCTAGATCTCAGGGCAAGGATAGACACTCTCAAAGGTAAGGCCAGTTAGGACTCGCCCATGAGAATAATCTAAAATACAAGAGCCTAAATAATCTAGGGTAAGAAGTCGAGAAAGATCCAAACATAAAAGTCACTAACAGTAATTTCTAGCCTATAGTTATTTTTAATGGTGTTAGTTTTGTTGTACAGAATTGAAAATCAGGTCAAGAATGCCGCAGTTTGACATAATTACATTTAAAAACGGACTCCCAGTCGGCTCATTGACTGCATTTTAAAGAGTTGTTACCCAGGAGTTAGATGCAAAATAATCGGACTCTGTCCCCTTTCATATATTTGCAATTTGCATATAGACCATTGCATTAAAATAGGTGAGAATGGCATACTGAAGTGATGAGGGAGAAATTGAAAACCTTGCATATAAACAGATCTTTCATACGCCAGACTGCATGTGAGTGGTTTGACCTGTATACATTTTCAAAACGATGACAAATCCTCACACCTGTGCGAATTAATCCTGAAGCTGCCTTGAGGTGATTATTCCTTCGGCTCCGCATTCCATTACACCTTTATGCTAGTTCTCCATCCCTTTTATTATTCCAGTTGTGTGTGAATTGTGACTCCCACTGGCTTTTCACTGCTGAGCTTTCTTAAAGGAAAAATATCACTTTTAACTCCAAGTGTTAGTTTAAGTTTATAAAAATGTATTTCAATCTGTAAAGTAGGTCTCAATAGTTAGCTGTTTTATTAGCTCTAAAATGAAGAGAAATCAAATAATTTTTATACTTGCTGCCCCCCTCATTTTTAACACAGCATATGTACAAGACTATACACTGCACGTTTGCTAGCATAATACTACCTATTTCTGCCCTTGAGTTTAATCTTAAAACCCAGCAATGAAGTTCCTTTTCCTTCACCCTGACCAGGAGGACACTGACCATACTGTGTACTACTGTTATCTCTTAAAGTTTGAAAGAGAGAAATATATTTCTATAGAATCATTGCCATGGTCACAGTTTTGAAAGAGATGGGACAGAAATAGATTAGAAATAAGATTTTTGAAAAAATGATCACAAGACAGAAAGATTGATTTCGTTGCGATTTCTGGAGAAAATCCGCACTGATTGGGGAGAGAAGGATTGCTCACACCTGCTGGGGTTTGAGGGAGACTACAGTATAATACAATTCAATTCAATTCAATTTTATTTGTCATATATGCAGCAGACGTGTGTACTGCACAATGAAATGTTGATTTTTACGAGTCCTCCCAACATTGGAATAAATATGGCATAACAATGATAAAAATACTAATAGAAATACAGTAATAATAAATAAAACAACAGTAATAAATAATAATAAATTATTCGTTCATGAGTCTTATGGCCTGGGTGTAGAAGCTGTTTCGAAACAGGCAGATGGAATACAATACTGGAAAGTGTGAGGTTATGCACTTTGGCAGGAAAAATCGTAGAGCAAGTTATTATCTTAATGGCAAGAAACTGGAAAGTACTGAAGTACAAAGGGATCTGGGGGTCCTGGTGCACGAAACTCAAAAGGTTAGTATGCAGGTGCAGCAAGTGATTAAGAAGGCCAATGGAATGTTGGCTTTCATTGCTAGGGGGATAGAATATAAAAATAGGGAGGTATTGCTTCAGTTGTACAAGGTATTGGTGAGACCGCACCTGGAATACTGCGTACAGTTTTGGTGTCCATACTTAAGAAAGGACATACTTGCTCTCGAGTCAGTACAAAGAAAGTTCACTCGGTTAATCCCGGGGATGAGGGGATGGGCATATGAGGAGAGGTTGAGTAGATTGGGACTCTACTCATTGGAGTTCAGAAGAATGAGAGGCGATCTTATTGAAACATATAAGATTGTGAAGGGGTTGGATCGGGTGGATGCGGGGAGGATGTTCCCGATGATGGGTGAAACTAGAACTAGGGGGCATAGTCTTAGAATAAGGGGCTGCTCTTTCAAGACTGAGATGAGGAGGAACTACTTCACTCAGAGGGTGGTAGGTCCATGGAATATGCTGCCCCAAAAAGCTGTAGAAGCTACATCATTACATAAATTTAAAACAGAAATAGACAGTTTCCTAGAAGTAAAGGGAATTAAGGGTTATGGGGAGCGGGCAGGAATTTGGACATGAGTCTAGGTTCGGATCGGTCATGGCCCTGTGGGTAGCGGAGCGGGCCCAGGGGCTGTGTAGCCTGATCCTGCTCCTATTTCGTGTGTCTAATTCTGTTAGATTCAGGAGATGGTTCTGTGATAGTGGATTGGCGGTTAGGATCAGATCAGCCATGATCTTATTGAATGGCGGAGCAGGCTCGAGGGGCCGATTGGCCTACTCCTGCTCCTATTTCTTATGTTCTTATGAAACCTGCTGGTACGAGACCATATGCTTCGGTATCTCTTACCGGACGGGAGCAGGGCGAAGAAGTTGTGACTTGGGTGGGTCGCGTCTTTAATGCATAATCCCAATAGACTAATTTACAACTGAAAATTCAACATAGTTATTAATGCTGTACCGAACATCTTCACAGGAGGTTTATTGCTTCACGTGAATGCCTCGACTTCTGATCCATTAGAAAAGCTAGGTATACCTGAGAAATATAATGAATGCATCTGGTTTTTAACTCATTGTGATTCATCAGAAACATTCAGATTCAGAGTTATGTGTTCAGGCATAATTCAGATAGTCTAATTCGAGCACCTCAACTCTCCAGTGATCCAAATTTACACTTTAGAAGGACAACTAATTATGATGTCATTGCATCTAAACTATGATGTGGAGATGCCGGTGTTGGACTGGGGTGGACAAATGTAGGAAGTCACACAACACCAGGTTATAGTCCAACAGCTTTATTTGAAATCACAAGCTTTCGGAGCGCTGCTCCTTCGTCAGGTGAAGTGAAGAGAAACATACAGGCACAGCATATATAGTCAGAGAAAACTGCCAGATGATTACAGGTAATCTTTCTAACTGCCCTTTATCACACCTCGGCAGAGAGATAATCACAGCAATCAAAGGTGTGAATGGTGTCCAAACAGGTCAGTCAGGAAAACATTACATCAAAGAACAATGAGGTGGGGTCACAAGGGGTCAAATGTTGCAGATGCTGGGGTCTGTATGAAAAACAAAAAAAAAACAAAAAACTTTGCTGGAAATCACAGCAGGTCTGCCCGCCTCTGTGCAGAGAGAACAAGCCAACGACGACTCGAGTCTGAATGACTCTACGTCAGGTGGAGTTACATGTAGTGTGACATGAACCCAAGATCCCGGTTGAGGCCGTCCTCATGAGTGCGGAACTTGGCTATCAGTTTCTGCTCGACGATTTTGCGTTGTCGTGTGTCTCGAAGGCCGCCTTGGAGAATGCTTACCCGAAGATCGGAGGCTGAATGTCCTTGACTGCTGAAGTGTTCCCCAACTGGGAGGGAACACTCCTGCCTGGCGATTGTTGTGTGGTGTCTGTTCATCCGTTGTCGCAGTGTCTGCGTGGTCTCGCCGATGTACCATGCTCCGGGGCATCCTTTCCTGCAACGTATGAGGTAGACAACGTTGGCCGAGTCACATGAGTATGTACCATGTACCTGATGGGTGGTGTCCTCACGTGTGATGATGGTATCTGTGTTGATGATCTGGCATGTCTTGCAGAGGTTGCCGTGGCAGGGTTGTGTGGTGGCGTGGTCGCTGTTCTCCTGAAAGCTGGGTAATTTGCTGCGAACGATGGTCTGTTTGAGGTTAGGCGGCTGTTTGAAGGCAAGTAGTGAAGGCGTGGGGATGGCCTTAGCGAGGTGTTCGTCGTCGTCGATGGCATGTTGAAGGCTGCGGAGAACATGGCGTAGTTTCTCCACTCCGGGGAAGTACTGGACGACGAAGGGTACTCTGTTGGTTGTGTCCCGTGTTTGTCTTCTGAGGAGGCCTATGCGATTTTTCGCTGTGGCTCGTCGGAACTGTCGATCGACGAGTCGAGCGTCCTATCCCGTTCTTACGAGGGCGTCTTTCAGCATTTGTAGGTGTCCATCGCATTCCTCCTCGTCTGAGCAGATCCTGTGTATTCGCAGGGCTTGTCCATAGGGGATGGCTTCTTTAACGTGGTTAGGGTGGAAGCTGGAGAAGTGGAGCATCATGAGGTTGTCCGTGGGCTTGTGGTAGAGTGAAGTGCTGAGGTGTCCGTCTTTGATGGAGATTCGTGTGTCCAAGAATGAAACCGATTCTGAGGAGTAGTCCATGGTGAGTTTGATGGTGGGATGGAACTTGTTGATGTCATCGTGTAGTCTTTTCAGTGATTCTTCACCATGGGTCCATAGGAAGAAAATGTCGTCGATGTATCTGGTTGTATAGCGTTGGTTGGATTCATCAGCCGCACTCACAAGACAGTCCAGAATGTCACCCGAGCACAACGCAACGCCATCCACGCTCTCAAGACCAACCGCAACATCGTCATCAAACCAGCAGACAAAGGAGGAGCCATCAGAACAGCTTCATGGCTCTGTCATGTCTTACCTTTGACTTGGCCATATGACATGGTCACAGCTGCTAATCTAACCATAGGGCTCAGAATGCACTCTCTGATGTTTGTCCTCTTATTTGCTAAAAAGCTAATGGACATATTTTCACAGCATCAAACATTGAGAAACCTCTGGGGACCACTTCAGATTTATATACAAAGGACTGCGCCTTATTGCTTCTGTGTAATATCATTCTTGTAAATAAATCTGACTCTATAAGCTGAATGTAATGATCTGACAGTGTAGTATTTACTACATTTTGGAATAGACAGGAGAACGTGGGAGACATCTCGTGCAGTATGCCATGGCTAAGAGGTGCTTGCTAATGCTGTGCCACACTGTCTTACTCTGCCACGCTGAAGGGCATGGGTTTCAACATAAGAACATAAGAAATAGGAGCAGGAATAGGCCACTTGGCCCCTCGAGCATGCTCCGCCATTCAATAAGATCATGGCTGATCTTGGGCTCAAAGCCACTTCCCCGCCCGTTCCCCATAACCCTTCACTCCCTTATCTTGCAAAAATCTGTCTCTCTCCACCTTAAATGTATTTAATGACCCAGCCTCCACAGATCTCTGCATTAAAGAATTCCACAGATTTACGACCCTCTGAGAGAAGAAATTCCTCCTCATCTCAGTTCTAAAAGGGCGACCCTTTATTCTGAAACTATACCCCCGAGTTCTAGATTTCTCCACGAGGGGAAACATCGGGGTCGATTTTCATTAAGCTGTCGGGAAGGAGGCGGGACTACAACTTTCGGGGTTTAGTTCCGCCTACATCGACGTCCGGCCAATCCACGCGATTTTCCCTTGATTGACCTTGTTGAGCCCGCCCAGAGGGCTCAGCAGGCCAATTAAGGGCCACCCGGCGACAGGTGACGTCACAGACTGAAATTTCACCTGTCAAGAGGTGTTGACAGATGAAATATCAGTGTTTCACAGCTGTTTGAAGCTGTCAAACACTGACAGTCTGACTTCTAACCTGAGTTCTTCTACACAGACTCAGTTAGAACTCACACCGGCACTCAAAGCTGAAGGCTGTCACTTTTGACAGTTCGCAGCCATCTTGCTTTCAGTGCCGGCTGAGTGATGGTCTCCCGAAACCTAGAGGAAGAAAGGTTGTTAAGGTAAGTGCAGGTAATTTAAACTTCTTTACACACTTTAGACACACCAAACACACTTACCTTTGCACTCATGCACCCATCACTCACCTGAACACCGACATCGCGACCCCTCCAAGTCCTTCAACCCGACGGCCAGCCTGCTCTAACCTGGCATGGTTTGGAGCCGTCGGGAATCCCACATGACACCCCTCAAAATAGGGATTAGGCTAAAAACTGCCTGTTAACAACCTGTTAATTGGCACTAATCCCTTCCCGCCTCGGGTCGGCGGGTCCCAGTGCGGGGCGGGTACCCGCCTCCTCTGAAACTTACGTGGAGGCAGGTTTTGGGCGGGCTGGTGTCGGGACCCCCGAATTCGGGATTTTTGCCCCCCGCCCACCTAAAAGCCCGCCTCATGGCACACTGAAAATCTAGGCCATCCTCTCTGCATCAACCTTGTTGAGCCCCCTCAGTATCATATGTTTCAATAAGATCACCTCTCATTCTTCTAAATTCCAATGAGTATAGGCCCAACCTGCTCAACCTTTCCTCATAAGTCAAACCCCTCATCTCTGGAATTAACCTAGTGAATCGTTTCTGAACTGCTTTTACATGTTTCAGTTCGAACGAAGCTTAATCTGCATTTTGAAACTGCTTTTATGCTGTGGGCACAGGATAAACATGGTGCGAGAGTGCCCAAACCAATAACACTTTCACTACAACAAGAATGAAACATTGGCTTTAGTTACTGGGATCACTGACAGCTTAGAAAAAGATACAGGGAGGTAAGATTCAAATTCAGCGGGGGCACAAAACGCTCGGTAGCAAATCGGCTGTCCGTTATGCCACCCGTTATACACCCTACCCGATTTCCCTGTCCATTGACCGCCCCGAAGTTGAATTTCACTGCCACTGTGTCATAAAAATGTTAGAAAGTATAGCTTCTTCCCAACATTACCTGCCAGTCAAAGGTAAGATATAACAGAGCCAAGAAGCTGTTCTGATGATAATACCAGTCACGTTTTCCACAGGGATTGCAGCCCTGATGATAACTATACAGGCAGTGGATTGATTTTTAGAGCTATCGGTACCAACATCACCGTTATCCAAATACTGGTTATATTTCATAGGCTGCACGATACATGAACCCTGTTCCCAGTGGCACAGACGTTGTTCACATGGGAACAATCCCTGATCTCGGATTAACAGCCTGCTAGATCTAAAATAAATCTAACCTGCTTTCAAGCATTCTTAGCAATAATTCCTAAATGCATTAATACCAATTGGATAGAATGCTTGAGAATTAATCTTTGAAAAGTTGTAAAAGGATAGCTGCCTTTTTTTTGTTGAAAGCTGTCCTGTTTTTTGACACTTTCTTTTGGTAAAAGTATGTCCTATGTATATAAACCTAAAGTGGTCCCCAGAGGTTTCTCAATGTTTAATGCCTGTGAAGATTTGTCCATTAGCTTTTCAGCAAATAAGAGGGCAGACATCAGAGAGGGAATTCTGAGCTCTACGGTTAGATTAGCAGCTGTGACCATGTCATATGGGCCATGATTCCATTTTTGATACCTCTTATGTTTTGCAGGCAGCCAAGAACACAAAACCTTCAAACGATGAATACTCCCTGGTATTTGTGCATATTCATATCTGGAAAGGTCTACTTCATGCACTTTAAACTTGGTTTCTTGCTCAAAATTTTCTGTCTGTTTTTTCGATCTCTGGGGGGAATAATTTCTTCAACCAAAGTGCCACCCACAAGCGGGGGCATCTTGAAATGCCTATAGCGACGGAGGACACAGTCAGACACACACAACAAACTAACTAAATTAGGCAGGAGGCGAATCTGCAAAGAATGATTGTTAACACATTTATTTATCCTATTAAGCGGCGACTCTAGAACATTCCACACCAATCTGACAGGGTGTACAATATACATCTGGATCCACTACAAAACTAGCAGAACATCAAGATTTAAAATCTCATAGTAAACGGTCGGAAAATCTCGCCCACTGTTTTCCAGCTGTTTCCAAGGTCAACTCCATAAATTTTACCTACAACTTTTACCTGAAAGTTAACATGCAGGTACGGCAAGCAATTAGGAAAGCAAATGGTATGTTGGCCTTTATTACAAGAAGATTTGAGTATAAGAGTAAATACATCTTACTGCAATTATATAGGGCCCTGGTGAGACCACACCTGGAGTATTGTGTACAGTTTTGGTCTCCTTACCTAAGGAAGGATATACTTGCCATAGAGGGAGTGCATAAAGGTTCACCAGACTGGTTCCTGGGATGGGGGGATTTTCCTATGAGGAGAGATTGAGTAGGCTAGGCCTATATTCTCTAGAGTTTAGAAGAATGAGAGGTGATCTCATTGAAATATACAACATTTTTACAGGGCTCGACAGGGTAGATGCAGGGAGGATGTTTCCCCTGGCTGGGGAGTCTAGAACCAGGGGTCACAGTCTCAGAATAAGGGGTCAGCCATTCAGGACTGAGATGAGGAGAAATTTCTTCACTTAGAGGTTGGTGAATCTTTGGAGTTCTCTACCCCAGAGGGCTGTGGAGGCTCAGTCGTTGAGTATATTCAAGGCAGAGATCGATAGATTTTTGAATATTAAGGGATATGGGGATAGTACAGGAAAGTGGAGATAAGGTAGAAGATCAGTCATGATCTTATTGAACGGCGAAGCAGGCTCGAGGGGCCAAATGGCCGACTCCTGCTCCTATTTCTTATGTATGTTATGTTAAGTTACCTTTCTGCAATACTACACTTTCATGTCAATATCGTTACATTTTCTATCTAATGTACTGAAATACAGATAAACTTGTTTTGCCTTAAAAAATATTTAAAATTAAACAGTGGTACAGTTAAGACTGCTACCTTTTGCCAAATGTCACCTTTTTCTAAAATCATACAGGGCATGGCAGTAGTTGCAGCCGTGGCCGATATGAATATGGAATATACCATCAATTCCATTACACATGATTTTCTTTTTCATTGAAATCAGTGCTGAGCCTTTCTCGCACTACTGGCAAAGACTGCCCGCACCCGTATTTTTGCATAGAGCCAGATAATTTTATTTTCTTGGCTAACATTACATATTGGGCCGGATATTCCGATCCCTACGGGTATGTGTACGCACTGTGTACCCACCTGTAGGGACATCGGAAATGCCAGTTTTAGGCATGCACAGAGCATGCGCTGGAAACCGGCATTTCCGACCTGTCAAGAAAGCTCTTGACAGATCCTCCAGCTGCCTGGGAGAAGGGCCTCTGCGGGCGGAGAGTTCAGTTTTTTCGAGACCCTCCGCCCGCTGAAAACACTTACAATTGTTGTGCCTGGTAAAAGCAGGTGTAAGGCCTGCTTTTACCAGGATAAGAGTTGAAAAAAGTAACAAAAAAAAAATTTTCCACTGATTTATCATTTAAAATACTTTAACAAAAGGTAAGTTTATTTTTAGCGCAGTAAAAAACTTTAATTATTTTTTTGAAAAATTTAAAGTTCTGTTTAAAATAGTTAATTTATTGTATTTTCAAGTCATTTTAAAAATGTGATTTAAATTTTTTTTTTATTTACCGTTTTACTATGTTTTGGGGGTGATCTCCATTCATATATTTGACAGGTCTACATGTCAAATGTATGAAGGGAGATTCCCTTCTGTGATTGGCTCCCCATGGCCCATGTGATCCCAAGGACACTGCGAACTACCTGCGCCTCTGGGATACGTGGGCCCTGCGCACCGGCAGTTTGGTGAGGCCCAGCATCGGAACTGTGCGCCTCCTGGGAGCCCTCGGGTAAGGGCGCAGATTTTTCCAGATCACAGGCCTCCGCCCGCGGGAGGCCTGCGATCGGAAAATACGGGCCATTGCTTAAGACAGAATGCAACGTAAATAGCACAGTACCATACAACTGAATAAACTTGAACATAAAAGAACGCCTGATGACTCACCCTTATCTCAGTGAGTAGGATGAACCTGCTTGTGAGCGCACAGTTTGTAGAATCTCGGTTTGATTTTGAAGAGTTTCAAACGCAAATCAGTCTCTACATTCAAGCATCTTCTATTCTTGTTTTTGATGTAAATAAGTGAAGAAAATCCCACTTCACACAGATACTTTGAGGCAAAGTGTACAAGCATTGCAACAGATCTTTGGGACAACTCAAGTAACTCTTTTTGAATTAAGAGCCACAACTGATCAAAAGATACATGGCGTTAAAATTATCTCTCAAAACCAGCAACGTCGATCAAATTATCTTTTAGACTCGCGGCAATCTTGGTCTTTGCTACAAAGTCCTCTGAAAATGGATGTCAAACCCAGGTGAAATCCTGCAATTCATTTGGCTCTCTTTCAGGAAAATATTCACTGAATTTTGTACAAAGCTGAGACAAATGCTCCAGAATTATAGCTTTAACTTCCATTAACGACATTTCACAGTCCATAGTGACAACTTTGGGAATGTAGTTACATTGTCTTACAGCACAAAGTGACTCCATAGCAAAGGGTTTTTGGCAAAGCTCTGTACTTTGTCATCCATAATGAAAAATGTTAGTTTATACCTTGCAAAGAAAGGTTCATTATGCCTGTCAAATATGTCAGCCATATAACCCAGTTTAAACCTGAAAGCACTGGTTGAGGAAGAGATTGAGTTTGAAAAAATCTTGCAGTTTATCTTTGAGGGCAAGATGATTGGTCTCCAAGTGCTGTTTTAGTTTCCTTGGTTTCATCTTATCCTGAGCACGACCTTCAGCACAAGCAATACGTTGCAGTCCTTGATTTTCACCTCATCTCAAGGAACAATAGCCCAGTTTCTCTAGTCTGTCTAATCTTGAGGATCCCTGATTATAGTCGCTCAACCTTTGGTGGGCCGTGCCTTCTGTTGCCTAGGCCCTAAGCTCTGGAATTCCCTGCCTAAACCTGTCCGCCTCGTTACCTCTCTTTCCTCGTTTAAGATGCTCCTTAAAACCTACCTCTTTGACCAAGCTTTTGGTCACCTGCCCTAATTTATCCTTATGTAGCTCGGTGTCAAATGTTTTGTCTTAAAATACTCCTGTGCAGCGCCTTGGGACGTTTTATTATGTTAAAGGCGCTATATAAATACAATTTGTTGTTGTTGTCATAGCTAATGTCCTTCATCTCAGGTATCAGCCTGGTGATTAGTTATTGGATATTCTGCAAGGTTATTATATCCTTCCTAAGGTCAGGCACCCAAATGATTGCTTCAAATAATGTCTGACCAGCACTTTGTAGTGCTTCCTTGGCACCAGTTGGAATTGCAGTTCTGGTGCAGGATTCCACTCACAACATGAACCTGTCTCCCCTTTCAAGAGGTTGTTGACCCATTTGAATTGTCAGCCAGGAATTCTTTTTATCAAAGGATTAAGAGCTGAGACTCCCTCATACTTAGCATGATCCTGTCTATGGGAAAGATGTATTTCTTTTCATCTCGTGTCCACAGTTTTATCTGCCCTTCATGGGGGATGGGGAGTGAGAATATTCTAGATATT
Organism: Somniosus microcephalus; assembly: GCF_052327205.1. Taxonomy (NCBI): domain Eukaryota; kingdom Metazoa; phylum Chordata; class Chondrichthyes; order Squaliformes; family Somniosidae; genus Somniosus; species Somniosus microcephalus. The sequence continues at coordinate 142,561,248 of NC_140998.1, forward strand.
TCAGATTTTTTAAACCATTGACTTTCAGCCTCCATATTTTTTCTTGATTCCAATATCTGTTATGTATTGAACCTGAGACGGAGAGGAGGAGAGCGAGAGACCACCATAAAGCTTTCTCTTGAGTTATGTTGAGGTGTTTCTGGAGGACAGCGTGTTTTTTGCTTGGAAAGTGGGAAAACCGAAATATCCCAGTTTTAAGTTATTCACGCATACAAAGGATGTGGAGCTTTTTAATAGCAACGATGAGTGGGTTACTTTCCATTCACAGTGTGCTGCCATGAATGGTGTTGGTGAAACAATTTGTGGTACTAGTGCTATTTATTGCATGCAAACTTTGTCTGACACTTCTCACAATGGCGATGGCTTAGGGTCTTGTCCTGCATTGTTATGGAAGGGGAGAGGAATATACAATTGCTGGAGGCGGCGTCTGTGTAATTTGATTACTTTTCAGAAGGTGCATCGGCTCTGGTATTACTACATCTAAAGTAAAGTTAAAACTGATGGAACCCTTAAAAAGGTAAAGAAAATATACAAGCATCAAATCCAATGGCACAATCCCACCACACTCCATTGCAGTGCTCCTTTTTTCTTGGGATGGACAGAGGGGTTGTGATGCGATAGCAAAATACTGCAGATGTTGGAAATCCGAAATAACAACAGAAAATGCTGGATGTTGCCTGACCTGCTGAGTTTTTCCAGCATTTTCTGTTGTTATTTATGAGGGGTTGTGATGATGTGTTGAGATGTGGCTTGGCAGGAAATGACCTTTCTAACCTTTGAGTTCTGTGTGAGCTCTGTGTGAGTTCTATAAATGCTCACTTGTTGATATGATGATATGATGCAGCAGAAAAACCAATCTAAGCAAAATGTTGTATAGTACGTTGAATATATCTCAGTTATTGCAGCATTTTCAACCCCAACTGTCCCATTGCAAGTTTTAATAGGTGAACCTCCCCCTTCCCCTTTAAGGGTTGAAGTTCCCAATATTCAGGTTATGGAAATATTATGTGGTAAATCTGCAATGTTGGAACCAAAAGGTGAGCACCAATTTTTAACACATGGAGCCCATGCGATACTGAAACTCCATATGAACACTGAAGCAAACATTGACGTAGATTTTCCTGTCAAGATAACAGTGAGGCTAATGACGCTCGCCGTTATTTATGCACAAGTGGTGTGTCCGTATTCAATGTAAAGTGCTGGTGCTGGAACCTGGCTTGAGTCCTTCTATCATGATAAAATGTTGAGCAGTTTGTACTAGCAGTTTGTGTTTTTTAAGTTGCATGAGGGACAGATACGCAGTTAAACCCAAATATTCCAAAGTTACTGTCCAAGTTGCCCCGCTCCACCGTTAGCATCGTGAAAATGGCATCTCGCTGTCTGCCTCACCATCGAACTGCATTGAATGTCGTGAAGTTGCTGTATTTGCGCAGTGAATATGAACTAAACATGCCATAGAAAGTTAAATCTTGCCATTTCAAGCTTAAGTACCATTTTAACGAGGTGATAATTGTTCATTACTTCCACTCAACCTCTCTGGTACTGAAAATTAACTATTACAGGTGTGGAGTCTCATTCCTTTAGGTTTGAATTGTTGTTGGAAATTTAAAAATATCAAATTTAAAATTATATTTTTTTACTTTGTCTCTTTTCTCTCTCTTTTAATCCAATCTTTCTTTCCCCCACTTTATTTCTCTCTCTACCTGATTTGACATTAAATTCACCCACTCTAATCTGCATTTCCTTCTCAGTCCTGGCGCTGTTAATGTCACAATCCTTCAATCTGATTGGTTAAGTAGATACACCATTGCTTGCCCTGTTCACTCAGGTCCCAGATGCCCTGTTTCCCTCGCTGCGCCGTTATAAGATCTCACTTTCAGCAACTTGCTATGCAAAAAAATCTAAACATGCAAGGGCAAGTCTAACAAACGGTCGATGCCGTTAGATGCCCTGCTGCAGCAAAACTTGGCCCATATTATTTTGATAATTCAACTTAAATCTTTATGGGGGAAAAATTGAGTTGCGCCCCCTTTGGACCCCGAAAAAATTAGCACCCCCACGCCCGAAATTCACTGGTAGTGCCCCAAGAGGGAGACGGGGTGCTACTAGAAGCACCCCACCTCCCTCTTGGGGCGCTGCGAGTGAATATCACGGCGGCTACGTGCCGCAGTGCCACAGTACTGCAGGCCTTCCTCCTCTTATTAAAGGGGAGGGGCCTGGTGCAACGCGACCCGGGGCCCAGCTGGGCCACCAGGGATCGGAGTGCTGGCAAAAGAGCCCGGCACTCAAGAGAAGTGCCGGGCTCTCGGAACGCAGCCGGCACTCCGCGGGGGGGAACCTGCACAGAAGGCCGGGGACAGCAACGGGGGCAGGTACTGGCAGGTGGCCAGCAACAAAAATGGCCGCTCGGCACCTCCCCTTTAATTTTTGCCGCGCCGGCTGCAGGTAGGCCCCCCTGACCCTGTCGGACATAGCGTCCGGCGGTAAGTCAGGGGGCGCTACTGAAGATCGCTGCCGGGGTGGGTGCGAGCGGGGCGTTGCGCATGGCGATGATGTCATCGCTGGTGGCGCAGTGCCACGGGGCGCTAATGATTACCGTCGCTGCAAACCTCCCGCTGAATTTCACGGGAGGCGTTGGCAGCACCGCGCCTGGGCTCTAGTTGCTTTGCGCCCTCTTAGGGCGCTAACAGGAGACGCAAATCAACCGAATTTTTTCCCCTATATATTTAAAGCAGATTTGTCTCTTTTAACAATATGAAGTTCATTGCAGGATTTAAAAGTACATCTAAGAGAACAGAAGGACTGAGTGTGACTCAGGCAATGAAATGTTTGAGTACATTGTCAAACTTGGTCATTAAAAGTGAATTTGTACCCCTGAAATTACTCAAAAATAAAATTGGGTTACTTCTGTCCTTCTTCTTCTTCTTAGGCAGTCCCTCTGAACCGAGGATGACTTGCTTCCACACTAAAAATGAGTTCTCAGGTGACTGATGAGTCCATTGCGGGACCTACAGTCTCTGTCACAGGTGGGGCAGACGGTGGTTGAAGGGGCGGGTGGGTGGGGTGCTTGGGTTGACGTGCGCTCCTTGCGCTGCCTGCGCTTGTCTTCCGCTTGCTCCCGGCGAAGAGACTCGAGGTGTTCGGCGCCTTCCCGGATGCTTCTCCTCCACTTTGTGCGGTCTTGGGTCAGGGGTTCCCAGGTGTCGGTGGGGATGTTGCACTTTTTCAAGGAGGCTTTGAGGGTGTCCTTGAAGCGTTTCCTCTGCCTACCTGGGGCTCTCTTGCCATGTCGGAGCTCCGAGTAGAGCGCTTGTTTTGGGAGTCTCGTATCGGGCATGCGGACAATGTGGCCCGTCCAGCAGAGCTGATCGAGCGTGGTCAAAGCTTCGATGCTGGGGATGTTGGCCTGAGCAAGAACACTGACGTTGGTGCACCTATCCTGCCAATGGATTTGAGTGTCTCTGAGACGTTCAACTAGCTAATTTTTTATGGCGAAGCCTACCCCCTGGAGGCGGCGTTCTTCAGGTTTGCCTTTCCAGAAGAAGGTGTAACCACCGCCTTGCTCCTTGAGCTGGCCTTCCCCTGCCCACTGGGTCTCGCTTAGGGCGGCGATGTCTATGTCGAAACATCTGAACTCCCGGGCAACGATAGCAGTATGGCGTTCCAGTCTGTCACTGTTGGGATTGTCCATGAGGGTCCTGTCGTTCCAGGTCCCGAACTTCATTTTAAAGGGTGGAAGATGCCTGTGCGTGAATTCTTTTAATGTGGGGTGGCCGTTGCACACCAGCTACCACACGGGCTTGACAGAGCAAGGTCTTGGTCCAATGGCAAGGGGATCCAAGGCGATTGGAGACCAGGCTCTGCTGCATCGGCCGAGCACACACACACAAACACACTTCTGTCCATGCAGTTAATCAGAGTGGCTTCTGCTTTAACATTGAGAGGAAGGATTTGCAACTGGTGATGCAGGATGTGTGAGAATGTTGTGCTGTGCCAGAAGCAGATGGAAACTGTTGGAGGACATCGGGACCCTTTTATTACTCTAATTTGATAAAGAAAGAAACCAGATGGACGCAGACTTCAGATGAGATCTTTATTATTCCAGGGGCCTAATGTTAGCAACTTCCCTGTTTGAAGGGGTTGGATTATGGATAACCAGTGTGTGAGCGTGGCACTTGTTCAGTGCAGATTTTAGACTCATGTGCTTCATACTTGATTCAACAGAAGCTCTTCTCTCTCCTCCCAAAAATAAAACCACCAAACCAACACAGATGGTTTAGTTACTTATCAGTGACTGATAACAGCGCTTGGGAGGGAAGAGCTGCAGCATTTGTGATTTGGTTTGGATATGTGAGGTATGTTACTTGTCTAATAGAATGATCATGAAGGTATCAATCAGCTCACGTTAGACTATGGGTTTGTAGAATTTATTAAGGAACACAAGAAGAAGAAAATATCCTGGTCTTGAATGGGCATGAGGCTGTAATCCCAGGATTTACACCAGGATTGTGCTGACCAGTGCTCTTCAGTGCTGACCCTGTCGGATTACGAGGGGTTGGGGAAAATGACTTAATCTACAAGCAGGAACTAAAGCAGTGTCCCAGGCAATCGTCTTCCCCTAGAGACCAGAAATTCCAGCGCGAGATTTTGTTCCGGGGAGAGTGCCCGGTCTTCCCCCAGGACAATCTTTGAGTACCCAGTGTCCCCCCCACCGCACCCCCCCCACCCCACCCCCAGGACAATCTTTGCTGAGTGCCCGATGCCCCTTTAGTCAATAAATAAAAAATAAATAATTTGTCGCTGGCATCTACCAATGCTGCAGGCCATGATCCCATCCTGGATCTTCTTGTCCCTCCGGTGGGGCCCACTTCCACCTATTAACTGTTCATTTGAGGGCAATGTCACAGGATCTCCCAGCAGAGGTGGTCCCCCCTCTTCCGCATCAGTGGTCTTGCATTGGGATGCGTGGCCGCAGGAACTCCAGGGTAACTCGGGGACCTGGCTCGAATTTGGAGTCTAACAGCTAAGTCCTTTGAGCTTGGGTTTACAAATGGCTCTTGTCATGGCTTAACGTGAACATCCTACCTTTTTAATGGGGTTGGTGTCCACATGCAGTTCTTGTCATTTTAGAATCCTTCAGCAGGGAGATTGGACGACACAGTGTATAAGCACACTGTCCTTACAGGTCTCGAATCTGAGTTCAAATCGAGCATTCTACAGTCAAATAGGTTGGTGACACCATGGTCTCAGTTCAAACATGACAAACGACTGGTTGGGAGAGGTACTGTCTGTCTGCTGCACCTATGGTTCACCGATTGAACAGAAGGGGAGGAAATTTGGCGGGTAGGGGGTAGAGTGGGAGGAGACTCGAACCTTTTCCTTTCTGCAAACAGATCCATAGTGAACATGTTGGCACCCCTCATTTAGGTACGTAGAGGAAGGTGGAATATACCCATTTCCACATAGAATAGGAATTTCTCATGTTGAACGATTATTGTTTCTAGGCTGGCCACAGACACAATTAGCTTTAACATTACAGCAAAATCTATTCATTACGCATTTGTGGTGCAAACAGTGCACTAAATCAAGTTTTAAAATGTAGACACTTTTTGATTAAGCTTAACGGTTCTTTAAGTAATATCTGCCGGCAGAGTCTTTACAGGGAGTGAGGATGCAGTGTGGTATTTATAGGGGCCCCATTTGATCAAGAGTTAAATTTAACTCTCTCCCAGAGGACCCTGGAAGCTGTTGCTCCTGGGTTGAAAGGAATTCGCTGTGACAATTGTTTCATTTTCAAGCCTTGCACCTAACTTGGGGTTTCTAAAATACATGTCGCACTTTTTGTGTGGGTTCTGGAAAAAGAATGAAGAACCTGTGAAGCAAGACATGTTTGAGGAATTCGGACAGTGTTTAGTGGATGGAAGTGCTGTATGTGCTTTTTATGGCTGGTTGTTCTGCAGGCAAAGCTTTGCATGCGATGTGCGTATTGATTTGCATTGAAAACAGCCAGCAGCGACTGCAGTGCTGAGTCATGGAGCCAGCTCAGCCATACAGAGTCGTGCCCTGTCACTAACATGGCAACACTGATGTCATAGAAATGTGCCCATCCATTGACACAGAGGGATGTGATTGATCTGAAAATGACTGCAAATAGAAAGCTCACTAGTTCTAAAGGCCACTGAGGAGGCTCCTGAACAGTCAGCAGCAAAACAACAACCGGGATTTTATCCTCTTCCTGTTTAACAGTAAGAGAGTTGACTTTTCTCTGTCAATTATTTTTGAGTTCTCGCTCTTTGTTCCATTATTTAAGTCTCATTTTCCATCCGTGTTGCATCTTTTTGGCCAGTCACAGTGGCTCAATTCTACTTCATGACATCAAACACACAGGGACACCATGTGGATGGTTTCACAGTCACTTAATCAAAGAATAGGTGGTGTGATTAAAAAAAAAATAAAGTAAAAGGTAACACAGACCGGCTCTGACACTCTGAGGTTAGAATTGTCCGTATGATATTTGCAATGACTGCATTAACACATTCATATGATATTCCTTTAACATGCAGCCTTTAACCATTGGGTTAATTCCTGCAGTGCAATTATTTTTTATTCATTCATAGGATCAAGGCCAGCATTTATTGCCCATCCCTAGTTGCCCTCGAGAAGGTGGTGGTGAGCCGCCGCCTTGAACCGCTGCAGTCCGTGTGGTGGAGGTACTCCCACCGTGCTGTTCAGGAGGGAGTTCCAGGATTTTGACCCAGCGACAATGAAGGAACAGCGATATTTTTCCAAGTCAGGATGATGTGTGACTTGGAGGGCAACTTGATGGTGGTGGTGTTGCCATGTACCTGCTGTTGTTATCTTTCTGGGTGGTAGAAGTCGCGGATTTGAAGGTGCTGTCGAAGAAAACTGATTTTCATACACACCCATTAAATGCGTTTATGATGCAGCACAGTTTCAGCCCGTGTATGCTCTGGGTCAGGGAGAGATTTCACTCCCTTTAGCATCTGATTTTGGGTGGTGAGGAAAATCACCCAGCGAACCATTTCACTGGCTCCTGGCTCTACCTCCAGAGTGATGACAGGTGCTGTAACGCCGGATGGGTGGGCTTGTCCAAAGGGCACATTAAAGAGGTAATCTGGGAGTCATGGCCTGGGTCAGCACTGGGAGTCATGGCCTGAATCAGCACTGGGAGCTTTGGCCTGGGTCAGCACTGGGAGTCATGGCCTGAATCAGCACTGGGAGCCATGGCCAGAGTCAGCACTGGGAGCCATGGTCAGAGACAGCACTGGGAGCCATGGCCAGAGACAGCACTGGGAGCCATGGCCAGAGACAGCACTGGGAGCCATGGCCAGAGACAGCACTGGGAGCCATGACCAGAGACAGCACTGGGAGCCATGACCAGAGACAGCACTGGGAGCCATGGCCAGAGTCAGCACTGGGAGCCATGGCCAGAGACAGCACTGGGAGCCATGACCGGAGACAGCACTGGGAGCCATGGCCAGAGAGAGCACTGGGAGCCGTGGCCAGAGTCAACACTGGGAGCCGTGGCCAGAGACAGCACTGGGAGCCGTGGCCAGAGTCAGCACTGGGAGCCATGGCCAGAGACAGCACTGAGAGCCATGGCCAGAGACAGCACTGGGAGCCATGGCCAGAGTCAGCACTGGGAGCCATGGCCAGAGACAGCACTGGGAGCAATGGCCAGAGACAGCACTGGGAGCCATGGCCAGAAACAGCACTGGGAGCCGTGGCCAGAGACAGCACTGGGAGCCGTGGCCAGAGACAGCACTGGGAGCCGTGGCCAGAGACAGCACTGGGAGCCGTGGCCAGAGACAGCACTGGGAGCCGTGGCCAGAGACAGCACTGGGCGCCGTGGCCAGAGACAGCACTGGGAGCCGTGGCCAGAGACAGCACTGGGAGCCGTGGCCAGAGACAGCATTGGGAGCCATGGCCAGAGACAGCACTAGGACCCTTGGCCAGAGACAGCACTGGGAGCCATGGCCAGAGACAGCACTGGGAGCCATGGCCAGAAACAGCACTGGGAGCCATGGCCAGAGACAGCACTGGGAGCCATGGCCAGAGACAGCACTGGGAGCCATGGCCAGAGTCAGCACTGGGAGCCGTGGCCAGAGACAGCACTGGGAGCCATGGCCAGAGTCAGCACTGGGAGTCATGGCCAGAGACAGCACTGGGAGCCATGACCAGAGACAGCACTGGGAGCCATGGCCAGAGAGAGCACTGGGAGCCATGGCCAGAGTCAACACTGGGAGCCATGGCCAGAGTCAACACTGGGAGCCATGGCCAGAGACAGCACTGGGAGCCATGGCCAGAGACAGCACTGGGAGCCATGGCCAGAGTCAGCACTGGGAGCCGTGGCCAGAGTCAGCACTGGGAGCCGTGGGCAGAGACAGCACTGGGAGCCGTGGCCAGAGACAGCACTGGGAGCCGTGGCCAGAGACAGCACTGGGAGCCGTGGCCAGAGACAGCACTGGGAGCCGTGGCCAGAGACAGCACTGGGAGCCGTGGCCAGAGACAGCACTGGGAGCCGTGGCCAGAGACAGCACTGGGAGCCGTGGCCAGAGACAGCTCTGGGAGCCATGGCCAGAGACAGCACTGGGAACCATGGCCGGAGACAGCACTGGGAGCCGTGGCCAGAGACAGCACTGGGAGCCATGGCCAGAGACAGCACTGGGAGCCATGGCCAGAGTTGGTGCAAAGCCTACACCATTGTAATTCTGCTGGGATTGTCGCTACAAAGCAAATTCGGCATCAAATCTCAGGCATCTATCTTAAGAAGAGGAGCAATCTATGAGAACCTTATCCCAATGTTACTAGAAACACTGGTCGTAACTTTTTCTATCTATAGTTATTCCCCTGGGAAAGTTGCCTAAACCTTTTTTTAATTTTTATATTAACAGGCCTTCTTCATCCCTGCTTAGAATGAGAAACACACAACATTGCCCTGACATTTTTGGCATCGAGGCAGGAAAAACTAACTGGCGTGGGATGATGAGGAGGAGGAAAGTATTGGATCTTTAGAATTGAAAGAAGGGAGAGAATTAATTTAAAAGGAGAATAGTTTAGCGTGGATACTTTGCTCTGGTATGCACTCTGCATATTGCTACTGTCAAGTTGCAGAACGAGGAGAAATGAGACACATGATTAGGGCAAGTGGATTGTAATAGCTCGGATAGCACCACTTTCACTGCAAATCGTGCTGCACTAAGGTGTAGAAATTAACAGATGCCGTGGAGTGCCAAATTACAACGCTATCGGAGCCATTGAAAATAGTACAAAATACAATGCCATAGAGGGAGTGCAGCAAAGGTTCACCAGACTGATTCCTGGGATGGGGGGATTGTCCTATGAGGAGAGATTGAGTAGACTAGGCCTATATTCTCTCGAGGTTAGAAGAATGAGGGGTGATCTCATTGAAACTTACAAAATTCTTACAGGGCTTGACAGGGTAGATGCTGGGAGGATGTTTCCCCTGGCTGGGGAGTCTGGAACCAGGGGTCACTGTCTCAGAATAAGGGGTCGGCCATTAAGGACTGAGATGAGGAGAAATTTCTTCACTCAGAGGGTGGTGAATCTTTGGAATTCTCTAGCCCAGAGGGCTGTGGAGGCTCAGTCATTGAGTATATTCAAGACAGGGATCGATAGATTTTTTGATACTAAGGGAACCAAGGGATATGGGGATAGTGCGGGAAGGTGGAGTTGAGGTAGAAGATCAGCCATGATCTTATTCAATGGCGGAGCAGACTTGAGGGGCTGAATAGCCAACTCCTGCTCCTATTTCTTATGTTCTTACGTAAAATGCAAAATGCCCCAACTGAAAGCAGACTACCCTTGAAAGAGAGGCACAGGGGTTTTTTTTTAAAGGGATTGCTAAACACTACATTTTCTTCATTTTTTTTAGATACTTTTACTTGGCTGCCCTCTTGCTACGTGACTGCAGCTTTAGTACCAAGTTAGCTCAGCACAGCAGTTTTCCTTTTCTGCCAAAGTTCGCTGCACTGATAATTGCTTGCTCTACATTTATTTATTGTCCAGACATGTGCGTTGGTATTATATCGTAAGCATTACATTACAATTTACAGATATAGTAATTAAGGTTCACTAATTAGCTTTACCAATGCTCTCTACAGATGTTTTAATGCCCTGATGTGAGCTGGATGATTAAATAACATGCAGAGTTTGTGCTCAGATCATTTCTCAGTGTGAGAGTATTTTCCCCTGAATGTTTTCCTTCCTCTGGAGCACTGGCTCCTGTTAGGGCCATGGTCACACAGGCACTGGCTCCTGTTAGGGCCATGGTCCCACAGGCACTGGCTCCTGTTAGGGGCATCGTCCCACAGGCACTGGCTCCTGTTAGGGCCATCGTTCCACAGGCACTGGATCCTGTTAGGGCCATGGTCCCACAGGCACTGGCTCCTGTTAGGGCCATCGTTCCACAGGCACTGGCTCCTGTTAGGGCCATGGTCCCACAGGCACTGGCTCCTGTTACTGCCATGGTCCCACAGGCACTGACTCCTGTTAGGGCCATGGTCCCACAGGCACTGACTCCTGTTAGTGACATGGTCCCACAGGCACTGGCTCCTGTTAGGGCCATGGTCCCACAGGCACTGGCTACTGTTAGGGCCATCGTTCCACAGGCACTGGCTCCTGTTAGTGCCATGGTCCCACAGGCACTGGCTCCTGTTAGGGCCATGGTCCCACAGGCACTGACTCCTGTTAGTGCCATGGTCCCACAGGCACTGGCTCCTGTTAGGGCCATCGCCCCACAGGCACTGGCTCCTGTTAGGGCCATGGTTCCACAGGCACTGGCTCCTGTTAGGGCCATGGTCCCTCAGGCACTGACTCCTGTTAGGGCCATGGTCCCACAGGCACTGGCTCCTGTTAGGGCCATGGTGCCACAGGCACTGACTCCTGTTAGGGCCATGGTCCCACAGGCACTGGCTCCTGTTAGGGCCATGGTTCCACAGGCACTGGCTCCTGTTAGGGCCATGGTCCCACAGGCACTGGCTCCTGTTAGGGCCATCGTTCCACAGGCACTGGCTCCTGTTAGGGCCATCGTTCAACAGGCACTGGCTCCTGTTAGGGCCATGGTCCCACAGGCATTGACTCCTGTTAGGGCCATGGTTCCACAGGCACTGGCTCCTGTTAGGGCCATGGCTCCACAGGCACTGACTCCTGTTAGGGCCATGGTCCCACAGGCACTGGCTCCTGTTAGCGCCATGGTCCCACAGGCACTGACTCCTGTTAGGGCCATGGTCCCACAGGCACTGGCTCCTGTTAGGGCCATCGTTCCACAGGCACTGGCTCCTGTTAGGGCCATCGTTCCACAGGCACTGGCTCCTGTTAGGGCCATCGTTCCACAGGCACTGGCTCCTGTTAGGGCCATGGTCCCACAGGCACTGACTGCTGTTAGGGCCATGGTCCCACAGGCACTGACTCCTGTTAGGGCCATGGTTCCACAGGCACTGGCTCCTGTTAGGGCCATTGTTCCACAGGCACTGGCTCCTGTTAGGGCCATCGTTCCACAGGCACTGGCTCCTGTTAGGGCCATGGTCCCACAGGCACTGACTCCTGTTAGGGCCATGGTCCCACAGGCACTGACTCCTGTTAGGGCCATGGTTCCACAGGCACTGGCTCCTGTTAGGGCCATCGTTCCACAGGCACTGGCTCCTGTTAGGGCCATCGTTCCACAGGCACTGGCTCCTGTTAGGGCCATCGTTCCACAGGCACTGGCTCCTGTTAGGGCGATGGTCCACAGGCACTGGCTCCTGTTAGGGCCATGGTTCCACAGGCACTGGCTCCTGTTAGGGCCATGGTCCCACAGGCACTGACTCCTGTTAGGGCCATGGTCCCACAGGCACTGACTCCTGTTAGGGCCATCGTTCCACAGGCACTGGATCCTGTTAGGGCCATGGTCCCACAGGCACTGACTCCTGTTAGGGCCATGGTCCCACAGGCACTGACTCCTGTTAGGGCCATGGTTCCACAGGCACTGGCTCCTGTTAGGGCCATAGTTCCACAGGCACTGGCTCCTGTTAGGCCCATGGTCCCACAGGCACTGGCTCCTGTTAGGGCCATGGACCCACAGGCACTGGCTCCTGTTAGGGCCATGGTCCCACAGGCACTGGCTCCTGTTAGGGCCATCGTTCCACAGGCACTGGCTCCTGTTAGGGCCATCGTTCCACAGGCACTGGCTCCTGTTAGGGCCATGGTCCCACAGGCACTGACTCCTGTTAGGGCCATGGTTCCACAGGCACTGGCTCCTGTTAGGGGCATCGTTCCACATGCACTGGCTCCTGTTAGGGCCATCGTTCCACAGGCACTGGCTCCTGTTAGGGCCATCGTTCCACAGGCACTGGCTCCTGTTAGGGCCATGGTCCCACAGGCACTGGCTCCTGTTAGGGCCATGGTTCCACAGGCACTGGCCCCTGTTAGGTCCATTGTCCCACAGGCACTGACTCCTGTTAGGGCCATGGTCCCACAGGCACTGACTCCTGTTAGGGCCATCGTTCCACAGGCACTGGCTCCTGTTAGGGCCATGGTCCCACAGGCACTGCCTCCTGTTAGTGCCATGGTCCCACAGGCACTGGCTCCTGTTAGTGCCATGGTCCCGCAGGCACTGGCTCCTGTTAAGGCCATGGTCCCACAGGCACTGACTCCTGTTAGTGCCATGGTCCCACAGGCACTGGCTCCTGTTAGGGCCATCGTTCCACAGGCACTGGCTCCTGTTAGGGCCATGGTCCCACAGGCACTGGCTCCTGTTACCGCCATGGTCCCACAGGCACTGACTCCTGTTAGGGCCATGGTCCCACAGGCACTGACTCCTGTTAGTGACATGGTCCCACAGGCACTGGCTCCTGTTAGGGCCATCGTTCCACAGGCACTGGCTCCTGTTAGGGCCATGGTCCCACAGGCACTGGCTCCTGTTAGCGCCATGGTCCCACAGGCACTGGCTCCTGTTAGTGCCATGGTCCCACAGCCACTGGCTCCTGTTAGGGCCATGGTCCCACAGGCACTGGCTCCTGTTAGGGCCATGGTCCCACAGGCACTGGCTACTGTTAGGGCCATCGTTGCACAGGCACTGGCTCCTATTAGTGCCATGGTCCCACAGGCACTGGCTCCTGTTAGGGCCATGGTCCCACAGGCACTGACTCCTGTTAGCGCCATGGTCCCACAGGCACTGGCTCCTGTTAGGGCCATCGTCCCACAGGCACTGGCTCCTGTTAGGGCCATGGTTCCACAGGCAGTGGCTCCACAGGCACTGACTCCTGTTAGGGCCATGGTCCCACAGGCACTGGCTCCTGTTAGGGCCATGGTCCCACAGGCACTGACTCCTGTTAGGGCCATGGTCTCACAGGCACTGGCTCCTGTTAGGGCCATGGTTCCACAGGCACTGGCCCCTGTTAGGGCCATGGTCCCACAGGCACTGGCTCCTGTTAGGGCCATCGTTCCACAGGCACTGGCTCCTGTTAGGGCCATCGTTCCACAGGCACTGGCTCCTGTTAGGGCCATGGTCCCACAGGCACTGACTCCTGTTAGCGCCATCGTTCCACAGGCACTGGCTCCTGTTAGGGCCATGGTTCCACAGGCACTGACTCCTGTTAGGGCCATGGTCCCACAGGCACTGGCTCCTGTTAGCGCCATGGTCCCACAGGCACTGACTCCTGTTAGGGCCATGGTCCCACAGGCACTGGCTCCTGTTAGGGCCATGGTCCCACAGGCACCGGCTCCTGTTAGGGCCATCGTTCCACAGGCACTGGCTCCTGTTAGGGCCATCGTTCCACAGGCACTGGCTCCTGTTAGGGCCATGGTCCCACAGGCACTGACTGCTGTTAGGGCCATGGTCCCACAGGCACTGACTCCTGTTAGGGCCATGGTTCCACAGGCACTGGCTCCTGTTAGGGCCATCGTTCCACAGGCACTGGCTCCTGTTAGGGCCATCGTTCCACAGGCACTGGCTCCTGTTTGGGCCATGGTCCCACAGGCACTGACTCCTGTTAGGGCCATGGTCCCACAGGCACTGACTCCTGTTAGGGCCATGGTTCCACAGGCACTGGCTCCTGTTCGGGCCATCGTTCCACAGGCACTGGCTCCTGTTAGGGCCATCGTTCCACAGGCACTGGCTCCTGTTAGGGCCATCGTTCCACAGGCACTGGCTCCTGTTAGGGCCATGGTCCCACAGGCACTGGCTCCTGTTAGGGCCATGGTTCCACAGGCACTGGCTCCTGTTAGGGCCATGGTCCCACAGGCACTGACTCCTGTTAGGGCCATGGTCCCACAGGCACTTACCCCTGTTAGGGCCAGCGTTCCACAGGCACTGGCTCCTGTTCGGGCCATGGTCCCACAGGCACTGACTCCTGTTAGGGCCATGGTCCCACAGGCACTGACTCCTGTTAGGGCGATGGTTCCACAGGCACTGGCTCCTGTTAGGGCCACAGTTCCACAGGCACTGGCTCCTGTTAGGCCCATGGTCCCACAGGCACTGGCTCCTGTTAGGGCCATGGTCCCACAGGCACTGGCTCCTGTTAGGGCCATGGTCCCACAGGCACTGGCTCCTGTTCGGGCCATGGTTCCACAGGCACTGGCTCCTGTTAGGGCCATCGTTCCACAGGCACTGGCTCCTGTTAGGGCCATGGTGCCACAGGCACTGACCCCTGTTAGGGCCATGGTCCCACAGGCACTGGCTCCTGTTAGGGCCATCGTTCCACAGGCACTGACTCCTATTAGGGCCATGGTCCCACAGGCACTGGATCCTGTTAGGGCCATGGTCCCACAGGCACTGGCTCCTGTTAGGGCCATCGTTCCACAGGCACTGGCTCCTGTTAGGGCCATCGTCCCACAGGCACTGGCTCCTGTTAGGGCCATGGTCCCACAGGCACTGACTCCTGTTAGGGCCATGGTCCCACAGGCACTAGCTCCTGTTAGGGCCTTGGTTCCACAGGCACTGGCTCCTGTTTGGGCCATCGTTCCATAGGCACTGACTCCTGTTAGGGCCATGGTTCCACAGGCACTGGCTCCTGTTAGGGCCATGGTCCCACAGGCACTGGCTCCTGTTAGGGCCATGGTCCCACAGGCACTGGCTCCTGTTAGGGCCATCGTTCCACAGGCACTGGCTCCTGTTAGGGCCATCGTTCCACAGACACTGGCTCCTGTTAGTGCCATCGTTCTACAGGCACTGGCTCCTGTTAGGGCCATGGTCCCATAGAAACATAGAAACATAGAGATAGGAACAGGAGTAGGCCATTCGGCCCTTCGAGCCTGCTCCGCCATTCAATGAGATCATGGCTGATCTTCGTCTGAGATCTTAGCTGATCTTACCAGTTCAGTACCCCGTCCCCGCCTTTTCTCCGTAACCCTTAATCCCCTTAGCCTTCAGAAATATATCCAATTCTCTCTTGAAAATATTTATTGAATTAGCCTTCACAGCCCTCTGTGGCAGGGAATTCCACAGGCTCACCACTCTTTGAGTGAAGAAATTCTTCCTCATCTCTGTTTTAAATGATTTGCCCGCTATTTTTAGACTGTGGCCCCTGGTTCTGTGCTCCCCTGCCATTGGAAACATTCTCTCTGAATTCAGCCTGTCCAGGCCTGCCATAATTTTATATGTTTCGATGAGATCCCCTCTCAATCTTCTAAACTCCAGTGAGTACAAGCCCAAACTATTCAATCTCTCCTCGTAGGTCATTCCCGCCATTCCAGGTATCAGCCTGGTGAATCGCCGCTGCACTCTTTCCATGGCAAGAACATCCTTCCGCAGATGGGGCGACCAAAACTGTACACAATACTCCAGATGCGGTCTCACCAGCACCTTGTACAGCTGTAGTAAGGTACCCCTATTCCTATACTCGAACCCCCTTGATATGAAGGCCAACATACCATTTGCCTTCTTAATCGCCTGTTGCACCTGCATGCTCTCCTTCAGTGACTGGTGCACAAGAACACCCAGGTCCCTCTGCACTTCCCCATCTCCCAATCTATTGCCATTTAGATAATAATCTACCCTCCTGTTTTTACCCCCAAAGTGGATAACCTCGCATTTATCCACATTATAGTGCATCTGCCACGTATCCGCCCATTCCCCCAACCTGTCCAAATCGCACTGTAGCCTCCTGACATCCTCATCAGAGCCCACCCCTCCTCCTAGTTTAGTGTCGTCAGCGAATTTGGAAATATTGCATCCAATTCCCTGATCCAGATCATTTATATATATTGTGAACAGCTGGGGTCCCAGGACAGATCCTTGCGGCACCCCGCTTGTCACTGCCTGCCACTCCGAAAACGAGCCGTTTATTCCAACTCTCTGTTTTCTATCCGCCAGCCAGTTCTCTATCCACGTAAATACTTTGCCCCCAATCCCATGAGCCTTAATTTTGCATGATAATCTTTTGTGTGGAACCTTATCGAAGGCTTTCTGGAAGTCAAGGTACACCACATCCACTGGTTCTCCCCCATCTATTTTACCAGTTACTTCCTCAAAAAATTCCAGCAGATTAGTCAAACACGATTTACCCTTTGTAAATCCATGTTGACTCTGTCCGATCCTTTCCCCATTTGTCAAGTGCTCCGCTATTTTATCCTTAATAATGGACTCTAGCATTTTGCCCACAACCGATGTAAGGCTTACTGGTCTATAATTCCCTGCTTTCTCTCTACCCCCCTTTTTAAATATTGGGGTAACATTAGCTACCCTCCAATCCACGGGTACTGTTCCCGAGTCAATGGAGTTCCGGAAGATGATCCTTAGAGCATCTGCTATCTCCAGGGCCACCTCCTTAAGTACCCTAGGATGTAGTTTATCAGGCCCCGGGGATTTGTCGGCCTTCAGTCCCCTCAACTTACCCAACACCATATCCCTAGAGATACTAATTTCTGTCAGCTCCTCCCTCTCATTAGTCCCTATGTTTGCCGATATTCCTGGGAGGTTATTTGTGTCCTCCTTTGTGAATACAGAACCAAAGTATGAGTTTAATTGGTCTGCCATTCCCTTATTCTCCATTATATATTCTCCCGAATCGGACTGCAAGGGACCGACTTGGGATTTTACCAGTCTTTTCCTCCTGATATACCGATAAAAGCTTTTGCAGTCTGTCTTTATGTTTGCTGCAAGTTTACTTTCGTATTCTATTTTCCCCTTCCTGATTAATCCCTTTGTCCTCTTTTGCTGTATCCTGTACTGCCCCCAATCTTCCGGTCTGGTGCTTTTTTTTGCCAGTTGATATGCCCTTTCTTTTGATTTTATGCTGTCCCTAATTTCCCTCGTTATCCACGGTTGAGTCACCTTTTTAGGTTTATTTTTATGCCAAACCGGTATAAACATGTTCTGGAATTCTTCCATTCTATCTTTGAATGCTTGCCATTGTCTATCCACTGTCAATCCCCCCAGAAACACCACCCACCCAGGCACTGGCTCCTGTTAGGGCCATCGTTCCACAGGCACTGGCTCCTGTTAGTGCCATTGTCCCACAGGCACTGACTCCTTTTAGGGCCATGGTCCCACAGGCACTGGCTCCTGTTAGCGCCATCGTTCCACAGGCACTGGCTCCTGTTAGGGCCATCGTTCCACAGGCACTGGCTCCTGTTAGGGCCATCGTTCCACAGGCACTGGCTCCTGTTAGTGCCATCGTTCCACAGGCACTGGCTCCTGTTAGGGCCATGGTCCCACAGGCACTGGCTCCTGTTAGGGCCATCGTTCCACAGGCACTGGCTCCTGTTAGTGCCATGGTCCCACAGGCACTGGCTCCTGTTAGGGCCATGGTCCCACAGGCACTGGCTCCTGTTAGGGCCATGGTCCCACAGGCACTGGCTCCTGTTAGGGCCATGGTCCCAGAGGCACTGGCTCCTGTTAGTGCCATGGTCCCACAGGCACTGGCTCCTGTTAGGTCCATGGTCCCACAGGCACTGGCTCCTGTTAGGGCCATGGTCCCACAGGCACTGGCTCCTGTTAGGGCCAATATCCCACAGGTGCTGGCTCCTGTTAGGGCCATCGTCCCACAGGCACTGGCTCCTGTTAGGGCCATCGTTACACTGGCACTGGCTCCTGTTAGGGCCATCGTTCCACAGGCACTGGATCCTGTTAGGGCCATGGTCCCACAGGCACTGGCTGCTGTTAGGGCCATCGTTCCACAGTCACTGGCTCCTGTTAGTGCCATGGTCCCACAGGCACTGGCTCCTGTTAGGGCCATGGTCCCACAGGCACTGACTCCTGTTAGTGCCATGGTCCCACAGGCACTGGCTCCTGTTAGGGCCATGGTCCCACAGGCACTGGCTCCTGTTAGCGCCATGGTTCCACAGGCACTGGCTCCTGCTAGGGCCATGGTCCCACAGGCACTGACTCCTGTTAGGGCCATGGTCCCACAGGCACTGGCTCCTGTAAGGGCCATGGTTCCACCGGCACTGGCTCCTGTTAGGGCCATGGTCCCACAGGCACTGGCTCCTGTTAGGGCCATCGTTCCTCAGGCACTGGCTCCTGTTAGGGCCATCGTTCCACAGGCACTGGCTCCTGTTAGGGCCATGGTCCCACAGGCACTGACTCCTGTTAGGGCCATCGTTCCACAGGCACTGGCTGCTGTTAGGGCCATGGTTCCACAGGCACTGACTCCTGTTAGGACCATGGTCCCACAGGCACTGGCTCCTGTTAACGCCATGGTCCCACAGGCACTGAATCCTGTTAGGGCCATGGTCCCACAGGCACTGACTCCTGTTAGGGCCATCGTTCCACAGTCACTGGCTCCTGTTAGGGCCATGGTTCCACAGGCACTGGCTCCTGTTAGGGCCATCGTTCCACAGGCACTGGCTCCTGTTAGGGCCATCGTTCCACAGGCACTGGCTCCTGTTAGGGCCATGGTCCCACAGGCACTGACTCCTGTTAGGGCCATGGTCCCACAGGCACTGACTCCTGTTAGGGCCATGGTTCCACAGGCACTGGCTCCTGTTAGGGGCATTGTTCCACAGGCACTGACTCCTGTTAGGGCCATCGTTCCACAGGCACTGGCTCCTGTTAGGGCCATCGTTCCACAGGCACTGGCTCCTGTTAGGGCCATGGTCCCACAGGCACTGGCTCCTGTTAGGGCCAATATCCCACAGGTACTGGCTCCTGTTAGGGCCATCGTCCCACAGGCACTGGCTCCTGTTAGGGCCATCGTTCCACAGGCACTGGCTCCTGTTAGGGCCATCGTTCCACAGGCACTGGATCCTGTTAGGGCCATGGTCCCACAGGCACTGGCTGCTGTTAGGGCCATCGTTCCACAGGCACTGGCTCCTGTTAGTGCCATGGTCCCACAGGCACTGGCTACTGTTAGGGCCATGGTCCCACAGGCACTGACTCCTGTTAGTGCCATGGTCCCACAGGCACTGGCTCCTGTTAGGGCCATGGTCCCACAGGCACTGACTCCTGTTAGCGCCATGGTTCCACAGGCACTGGCTCCTGTTTGGGCCATGGTCCCACAGGCACTGACTCCTGTTAGGGCCATGGTCCCACAGGCACTGGCTCCTGTTAGGGCCATGGTTCCAAAGGCACTGGCTCCTGTTAGGGCCATGGTCCCACAGGCACTGGCTCCTGTTAGGGCCATCGTTCCACAGGCACCGGCTCCTGTTAGGGCCATCGTTCCACAGGCACTGGCTCCTGTTAGGGCCATGGTCCCACAGGCACTGACTCCTGTTAGGGCCATCGTTCCACAGGCACTGGCTCCTGTTAGGGCCATCGTTCCACAGGCACTGGCTCCTGTTAGTGCCATGGTCCCGCAGGCACTGGCTCCTGTTAGCGCCATGGTCCCACAGGCACTGACTCCTGTTAGTGCCATGGTCCCACAGGCACTGGCTCCTGTTAGGGCCATGTTCCCACAGGCACTGGCTCCTGTTAGGGCCATGGTTCCACAGGCACTGGCTCCTGTTAGGGCCATGGTCCCACAGGCACTGACTCATGTTAGGGCCATGGTCCCACAGGCACTGGCTCCTGTAAGGGCCATGGTTCCACAGGCACTGGCTCCTGTTAGGGCCATGGTCCCACAGGCACTGGCTCCTGTTAGGGCCATCGTTCCACAGGCACTGGCTGCTGTTAGGGCCATCGTTCCACAGGCACTGGCTCCTGTTAGGGCCATGGTCCCACAGGCACTGACTCCTGTTAGGGCCATCGTTCCACAGGCACTGGCTCCTGTTAGGGCCATGGTTCCACAGGCACTGACTCCTGTTAGGGCCATGGTCCCACAGGCACTGGCTCCTGTTAGCGCCATGGTCCCACAGGCACTGACTCCTGTTAGGGCCATGGTCCCACAGGCACTGACTCCTGTTAGGGCCATCGTTCCACAGGCACTGGCTCCTGTTAGGGCCATCGTTCCACAGGCACTGACTCCTGTTAGGGCCATCGTTCCACAGGCACTGGCTCCTGTTAGGGCCATCGTTCCACAGGCACTGGCTCCTGTTAGGGCCATGGTCCCACAGGCACTGACTCCTGTTAGAGCCATGGTTCCACAGGCACTGGCTCCTGTTAGGGCCATCGTTCCACAGGCACTGGCTCCTGTTAGGGCCATCGTTCCACAGGCACTGGCTCCTGTTAGGGCCATGGTCCCACAGGCACTGACTCCTGTTAGGGCCATGGTCCCACAGGCACTGACTCCTGTTCGGGCCATGGTTGCACAGGCACTGGCTCCTGTTGGGGCCATCGTTCCACAGGCATTGGCTCCTGTTAGAGCCATCGTTCCACAGGCACTGGCTCCTGTTCGGGCCTTCATTCCACTGGCACTGGCTCCTGTTAGGGCCATGGTCCCACAGGCACTGGCTCCTGTTAGGGCCATGGTTCCACAGGCACTGGCTCCTGTTAGGGCCATGGTCCCACAGGCACTGACTCCTGTTAGGGCCATGGTCCCACAGGCACTGACTCCTGTTCGGGCCATCGTTCCACAGGCACTGGCTCCTGTTAGGGCCATGGTCCCACAGGCACTGACTCCTGTTAGGCCCATGGTCCCACAGGCACTGGCTCCTGTTAGGGCCATCGTCCCACAGGCACTGGCTCCTGTTAGGGCCATGGTCCTACAGGCACTGGCTCCTGTTAGGACCATGGTTCCACAGGCACTGGCTCCTGTTAGGGCCATCGTTGCACAGGCACTGGCTCCTGTTGGGGCCATGGTCCCACAGGCACTGACTCCTGTTAGGGCCATGGTCCCACAGGCACTGGATCCTGTTAGGGCCATGGTCCCACAGGCACTGGCTCCTGTTAGGGCCATCGTTCCACAGGCACTGGCTCCTGTTAGGGCAATCGTCCGACAGGCACTGGCTCCTGTTAGGGCCATGGTCCCACAGGCACTGACTCCTGTTAGGGCCATGGTCCCACAGGCACTGACTCCTGTTAGGGCCATAGTTCCACAGGCACTGGCTCCTGTTAGGGGCATCGTTCCACAGGCACTGGCTCCTGTTAGGGCCATGGTTCCACAGGCACTGACTCCTGTTAGGACCATGGTCCCACAGGCACTGGCTCCTGTTAACGCCATGGTCCCACAGGCACTGACTCCTGTTAGGGCCATGGTCCCACAGGCACTGACTCCTGTTAGGGCCATGGTTCCACAGGCACTGGCTCCTGTTAGGGCCATGGTTCCACAGGCACTGGCTCCTGTTAGGGCCATCGTTCCACAGGCACTGGCTCCTGTTAGGGCCATCGTTCCACAGGCACTGGCTCCTGTTAGGGCCATGGTCCCACAGGCACTGACTCCTGTTAGGGCCATGGTCCCACAGGCACTGACTCCTGTTAGGGCCATGGTTCCACAGGCACTGGCTCCTGTTAGGGGCATTGTTCCACAGGCACTGACTCCTGTTAGGGCCATCGTTCCACAGGCACTGGCTCCTGTTAGGGCCATCGTTCCACAGGCACTGGCTCCTGTTAGGGCCATGGTCCCACAGGCACTGGCTCCTGTTAGGGCCATGGTCCCACAGGCACTGGCTCCTGTTAGCGCCATCGTTCCACAGGCACTGGCTCCTGTTAGGGCCATCGTTCCACAGGCACTGGCTCCTGTTAGGGCCATCGTTCCACAGGCACTGGCTCCTGTTAGTGCCATCGTTCCACAGGCACTGGCTCCTGTTAGGGCCATGGTCCCACAGGCACTGGCTCCTGTTAGGGCCATCGTTCCACAGGCACTGGCTCCTGTTAGTGCCATGGTCCCACAGGCACTGGCTCCTGTTAGGGCCATGGTCCCACAGGCACTGGCTCCTGTTAGGGCCATGGTCCCACAGGCACTGGCTCCTGTTAGTGCCATGGTCCCACAGGCACTGGCTCCTGTTAGGTCCATGGTCCCACAGGCACTGGCTCCTGTTCGGGCCATGGTCCCACAGGCACTGGCTCCTGTTAGGGCCAATATCCCACAGGTACTGGCTCCTGTTAGGGCCATCGTCCCACAGGCACTGGCTCCTGTTAGGGCCATCGTTCCACAGGCACTGGCTCCTGTTAGGGCCATCGTTCCACAGGCACTGGATCCTGTTAGGGCCATGGTCCCACAGGCACTGGCTGCTGTTAGGGCCATCGTTCCACAGGCACTGGCTCCTGTTAATGCCATGGTCCCACAGGCACTGGCTCCTGCTAGGGCCATGGTCCCACAGGCACTGACTCCTGTTAGTGCCATGGTCCCACAGGCACTGGCTCCTGTTAGGGCCATGGTCCCACAGGCACTGACTCCTGTTAGCGCCATGGTTCCACAGGCACTGGCTCCTGTTAGGGCCATGGTCCCACAGGCACTGACTCCTGTTAGGGCCATGGTCCCACAGGCACTGGCTCCTGTTAGGGCCATGGTTCCAAAGGCACTGGCTCCTGTTAGGGCCATGGTCCCACAGGCACTGGCTCCTGTTAGGGCCATCGTTCCACAGGCACCGGCTCCTGTTAGGGCCATCGTTCCACAGGCACTGGCTCCTGTTAGGGCCATGGTCCCACAGGCACTGACTCCTGTTAGGGCCATCGTTCCACAGGCACTGGCTCCTGTTAGGGCCATCGTTCCACAGGCACTGGCTCCTGTTAGTGCCATGGTCCCGCAGGCACTGGCTCCTGTTAGCGCCATGTTCCCACAGGCACTGACTCCTGTTAGTGCCATGGTCCCACAGGCACTGGCTCCTGTTAGGGCCATGTTCCCACAGGCACTGGCTCCTGTTAGGGCCATGGTTCCACAGGCACTGGCTCCTGTTAGGGCCATGGTCCCGCAGGCACTGACTCATGTTAGGGCCATGGTCCCACAGCCACTGGCTCCTGTAAGGGCCATGGTTCCACAGGCACTGGCTCCTGTTAGGGCCATGGTCCCACAGGCACTGGCTCCTGTTAGGGCCATCGTTCCACAGGCACTGGCTGCTGTTAGGGCCATCGTTCCACAGGCACTGACTCCTGTTAGGGCCATGGTCCCACAGGCACTGGCTCCTGTTAGCGCCATGGTCCCACAGGCACTGACTCCTGTTAGGGCCATGGTCCCACAGGCACTGACTCCTGTTAGGGCCATCGTTCCACAGGCACTGGCTCCTGTTAGGGCCATCGTTCCACAGGCACTGACTCCTGTTAGGGCCATCGTTCCACAGGCACTGGCTCCTGTTAGGGCCATCGTTCCGCAGGCACTGGCTCCTGTTAGGGCCATGGTCCCACAGGCACTGACTCCTGTTAGGGCCATGGTCCCACAGGCACTGACTCCTGTTAGGGCCATGGTCCCACAGGCACTGACTCCTGTTCGGGCCATGGTTGCACAGGCACTGGCTCCTGTTGGGGCCATCGTTCCACAGGCATTGGCTCCTGTTAGAGCCATCGTTCCACAGGCACTGGCTCCTGTTAGGGCCTTCATTCCACTGGCACTGGCTCCTGTTAGGGCCATGGTCCCACAGGCACTGGCTCCTGTTAGGGCCATGGTTCCACAGGCACTGGCTCCTGTTAGGGCCATGGTCCCACAGGCACTGACTCCTGTTAGGGCCATGGTCCCACAGGCACTGACTCCTGTTCGGGCCATCGTTCCACAGGCACTGGCTCCTGTTAGGGCCATGGTCCCACAGGCACTGACTCCTGTTAGGCCCATGGTCCCACAGGCACTGGCTCCTGTTAGGGCCATCGTCCCACAGGCACTGGCTCCTGTTAGGGCCATGGTCCCACAGGCACTGGCTCCTGTTAGGACCATGGTTCCACAGGCACTGGCTCCTGTTAGGGCCATCGTTGCACAGGCACTGGCTCCTGTTAGGGCCATGGTCCCACAGGCACTGACACCTGTTAGGACCATGGTCCCACAGGCACTGGATCCTGTTAGGGCCATGGTCCCACAGGCACTGGCTCCTGTTAGGGCCATCGTTCCACAGGCACTGGCTCCTGTTAGGGCAATCGTCCGACAGGCACTGGCTCCTGTTAGGGCCATGGTCCCACAGGCACTGACTCCTGTTAGGGCCATGGTCCCACAGGCACTGACTCCTGTTAGGGCCATAGTTCCACAGGCACTGGCTCCTGTTAGGGACATGGTCCCACAGGCACTGGCTCCTGTTAGGGCCATCGTTCCACAGGCACTGGCTCCTGTTAGGGCCATCGTTCCACAGGCACTGGCTCCTGTTAGGGCCATGGTCCCACAGGCACTGGCTCCTGTTAGGGCCATGGTCCCACAGGCACTGGCTCCTGTTCGGGCCACCGTTCCACAGGCACTGACTCCTTTTAGGGCCATGGTCCCACAGGCACTGGATCCTGTTAGGGCCATCTTTCCACAGGCACTGGCTCCTGTTAGGGCCATGGTCCCACAGGCACTGGCTCCTGTTAGGGCCATCGTTCCACAGGCACTGGCTCCTGTTAGGGCCATGGTCCCACAGGCACTGACTCCTGTTAGGACCATAGTTCCACAGGCACTGGCTCCTGTTAGGGCCATGGTTCCACAGGCACTGGCTCCTGTTAGGGCCATGGTCCCACAGGCACTGGCTCCTGTTAGGGCCATCGTTCCACAGGCACTGGCTCCTGTTAGGGCCATGGTCCCACAGGCACTGGCTCCTGTTAGGGCCATCGTTCCACAGGCACTGACTCCTGTTAGGGCCATCGTTCCACAGGCACTGGCTCCTGTTAGGGCCATGGTTCCACAGGCACTGACTCCTGTTAGGGCCATGGTCCCACAGGCACTGGCTCCTGTTAACGCCATGGTCCCACAGGCACTGACTCCTGTTAGGGCCATGGTCCCACAGGCACTGACTCCTGTTAGGGCCATCGTTCCACAGGCACTGGCTCCTGTTAGGGCCATCGTTCCACAGGCACTGGCTCCTGTTAGGGCCATCGTTCCACAGGCACTGGCTCCTGTTAGGGCCATGGTCCCACAGGCACTGGCTCCTGTTAGGGCCAATATCCCACAGGTACTGGCTCCTGTTAGGGCCATCGTCCCACAGGCACTGGCTCCTGTTAGGGCCATCGTTCCACAGGCACTGGCTCCTGTTAGGGCCATCGTTCCACAGGCACTGGATCCTGTTAGGGCCATGGTCCCACAGGCACTGGCTGCTGTTAGGGCCATCGTTCCACAGGCACTGGCTCCTGTTAGTGCCATGGTCCCACAGGCACTGGCTACTGTTAGGGCCATGGTCCCACAGGCACTGACTCCTGTTAGTGCCATGGTCCCACAGGCACTGGCTCCTGTTAGGGCCATGGTCCCACAGGCACTGACTCCTGTTAGCGCCATGGTTCCACAGGCACTGGCTCCTGTTTGGGCCATGGTCCCACAGGCACTGACTCCTGTTAGGGCCATGGTCCCACAGGCACTGGCTCCTGTTAGTGCCATGGTTCCAAAGGCACTGGCTCCTGTTAGGGCCATGGTCCCACAGGCACTGGCTCCTGTTAGGGCCATCGTTCCACAGGCACCGGCTCCTGTTAGGGCCATCGTTCCACAGGCACTGGCTCCTGTTAGGGCCATGGTCCCACAGGCACTGACTCCTGTTAGGGCCATCGTTCCACAGGCACTGGCTCCTGTTAGGGCCATCGTTCCACAGGCACTGGCTCCTGTTAGTGCCATGGTCCCGCAGGCACTGGCTCCTGTTAGCGCCATGGTCCCACAGGCACTGACTCCTGTTAGTGCCATGGTCCCACAGGCACTGGCTCCTGTTAGGGCCATGTTCCCACAGGCACTGGCTCCTGTTAGGGCCATGGTTCCACAGGCACTGGCTCCTGTTAGGGCCATGGTCCCACAGGCACTGACTCATGTTAGGGCCATGGTCCCACAGGCACTGGCTCCTGTAAGGGCCATGGTTCCACAGGCACTGGCTCCTGTTAGGGCCATGGTCCCACAGGCACTGGCTCCTGTTAGGGCCATCGTTCCACAGGCACTGGCTGCTGTTAGGGCCATCGTTCCACAGGCACTGGCTCCTGTTAGGGCCATGGTCCCACAGGCACTGACTCCTGTTAGGGCCATCGTTCCACAGGCACTGGCTCCTGTTAGGGCCATGGTTCCACAGGCACTGACTCCTGTTAGGGCCATGGTCCCACAGGCACTGGCTCCTGTTAGCGCCATGGTCCCACAGGCACTGACTCCTGTTAGGGCCATGGTCCCACAGGCACTGACTCCTGTTAGGGCCATCGTTCCACAGGCACTGGCTCCTGTTAGGGCCATCGTTCCACAGGCACTGACTCCTGTTAGGGCCATCGTTCCACAGGCACTGGCTCCTGTTAGGGCCATCGTTCCACAGGCACTGGCTCCTGTTAGGGCCATGGTCCCACAGGCACTGACTCCTGTTAGAGCCATGGTTCCACAGGCACTGGCTCCTGTTAGGGCCATCGTTCCACAGGCACTGGCTCCTGTTAGGGCCATCGTTCCACAGGCACTGGCTCCTGTTAGGGCCATGGTCCCACAGGCACTGACTCCTGTTAGGGCCATGGTCCCACAGGCACTGACTCCTGTTCGGGCCATGGTTGCACAGGCACTGGCTCCTGTTGGGGCCATCGTTCCACAGGCATTGGCTCCTGTTAGAGCCATCGTTCCACAGGCACTGGCTCCTGTTCGGGCCTTCATTCCACTGGCACTGGCTCCTGTTAGGGCCATGGTCCCACAGGCACTGGCTCCTGTTAGGGCCATGGTTCCACAGGCACTGGCTCCTGTTAGGGCCATGGTCCCACAGGCACTGACTCCTGTTAGGGCCATGGTCCCACAGGCACTGACTCCTGTTCGGGCCATCGTTCCACAGGCACTGGCTCCTGTTAGGGCCATGGTCCCACAGGCACTGACTCCTGTTAGGCCCATGGTCCCACAGGCACTGGCTCCTGTTAGGGCCATCGTCCCACAGGCACTGGCTCCTGTTAGGGCCATGGTCCTACAGGCACTGGCTCCTGTTAGGACCATGGTTCCACAGGCACTGGCTCCTGTTAGGGCCATCGTTGCACAGGCACTGGCTCCTGTTGGGGCCATGGTCCCACAGGCACTGACTCCTGTTAGGGCCATGGTCCCACAGGCACTGGATCCTGTTAGGGCCATGGTCCCACAGGCACTGGCTCCTGTTAGGGCCATCGTTCCACAGGCACTGGCTCCTGTTAGGGCAATCGTCCGACAGGCACTGGCTCCTGTTAGGGCCATGGTCCCACAGGCACTGACTCCTGTTAGGGCCATGGTCCCACAGGCACTGACTCCTGTTAGGGCCATAGTTCCACAGGCACTGGCTCCTGTTAGGGGCATCGTTCCACAGGCACTGGCTCCTGTTAGGGCCATGGTTCCACAGGCACTGACTCCTGTTAGGACCATGGTCCCACAGGCACTGGCTCCTGTTAACGCCATGGTCCCACAGGCACTGACTCCTGTTAGGGCCATGGTCCCACAGGCACTGACTCCTGTTAGGGCCATGGTTCCACAGGCACTGGCTCCTGTTAGGGCCATGGTTCCACAGGCACTGGCTCCTGTTAGGGCCATCGTTCCACAGGCACTGGCTCCTGTTAGGGCCATCGTTCCACAGGCACTGGCTCCTGTTAGGGCCATGGTCCCACAGGCACTGACTCCTGTTAGGGCCATGGTCCCACAGGCACTGACTCCTGTTAGGGCCATGGTTCCACAGGCACTGGCTCCTGTTAGGGGCATTGTTCCACAGGCACTGACTCCTGTTAGGGCCATCGTTCCACAGGCACTGGCTCCTGTTAGGGCCATCGTTCCACAGGCACTGGCTCCTGTTAGGGCCATGGTCCCACAGGCACTGGCTCCTGTTAGGGCCATGGTCCCACAGGCACTGGCTCCTGTTAGCGCCATCGTTCCACAGGCACTGGCTCCTGTTAGGGCCATCGTTCCACAGGCACTGGCTCCTGTTAGGGCCATCGTTCCACAGGCACTGGCTCCTGTTAGTGCCATCGTTCCACAGGCACTGGCTCCTGTTAGGGCCATGGTCCCACAGGCACTGGCTCCTGTTAGGGCCATCGTTCCACAGGCACTGGCTCCTGTTAGTGCCATGGTCCCACAGGCACTGGCTCCTGTTAGGGCCATGGTCCCACAGGCACTGGCTCCTGTTAGGGCCATGGTCCCACAGGCACTGGCTCCTGTTAGTGCCATGGTCCCACAGGCACTGGCTCCTGTTAGGTCCATGGTCCCACAGGCACTGGCTCCTGTTCGGGCCATGGTCCCACAGGCACTGGCTCCTGTTAGGGCCAATATCCCACAGGTACTGGCTCCTGTTAGGGCCATCGTCCCACAGGCACTGGCTCCTGTTAGGGCCATCGTTCCACAGGCACTGGCTCCTGTTAGGGCCATCGTTCCACAGGCACTGGATCCTGTTAGGGCCATGGTCCCACAGGCACTGGCTGCTGTTAGGGCCATCGTTCCACAGGCACTGGCTCCTGTTAATGCCATGGTCCCACAGGCACTGGCTCCTGCTAGGGCCATGGTCCCACAGGCACTGACTCCTGTTAGTGCCATGGTCCCACAGGCACTGGCTCCTGTTAGGGCCATTGTCCCACAGGCACTGACTCCTGTTAGCGCCATGGTTCCACAGGCACTGGCTCCTGTTAGGGCCATGGTCCCACAGGCACTGACTCCTGTTAGGGCCATGGTCCCACAGGCACTGGCTCCTGTTAGGGCCATGGTTCCAAAGGCACTGGCTCCTGTTAGGGCCATGGTCCCACAGGCACTGGCTCCTGTTAGGGCCATCGTTCCACAGGCACCGGCTCCTGTTAGGGCCATCGTTCCACAGGCACTGGCTCCTGTTAGGGCCATGGTCCCACAGGCACTGACTCCTGTTAGGGCCATCGTTCCACAGGCACTGGCTCCTGTTAGGGCCATCGTTCCACAGGCACTGGCTCCTGTTAGTGCCATGGTCCCGCAGGCACTGGCTCCTGTTAGCGCCATGTTCCCACAGGCACTGACTCCTGTTAGTGCCATGGTCCCACAGGCACTGGCTCCTGTTAGGGCCATGTTCCCACAGGCACTGGCTCCTGTTAGGGCCATGGTTCCACAGGCACTGGCTCCTGTTAGGGCCATGGTCCCGCAGGCACTGACTCATGTTAGGGCCATGGTCCCACAGCCACTGGCTCCTGTAAGGGCCATGGTTCCACAGGCACTGGCTCCTGTTAGGGCCATGGTCCCACAGGCACTGGCTCCTGTTAGGGCCATCGTTCCACAGGCACTGGCTGCTGTTAGGGCCATCGTTCCACAGGCACTGACTCCTGTTAGGGCCATGGTCCCACAGGCACTGGCTCCTGTTAGCGCCATGGTCCCACAGGCACTGACTCCTGTTAGGGCCATGGTCCCACAGGCACTGACTCCTGTTAGGGCCATCGTTCCACAGGCACTGGCTCCTGTTAGGGCCATCGTTCCACAGGCACTGACTCCTGTTAGGGCCATCGTTCCACAGGCACTGGCTCCTGTTAGGGCCATCGTTCCGCAGGCACTGGCTCCTGTTAGGGCCATGGTCCCACAGGCACTGACTCCTGTTAGGGCCATGGTCCCACAGGCACTGACTCCTGTTAGGGCCATGGTCCCACAGGCACTGACTCCTGTTCGGGCCATGGTTGCACAGGCACTGGCTCCTGTTGGGGCCATCGTTCCACAGGCATTGGCTCCTGTTAGAGCCATCGTTCCACAGGCACTGGCTCCTGTTAGGGCCTTCATTCCACTGGCACTGGCTCCTGTTAGGGCCATGGTCCCACAGGCACTGGCTCCTGTTAGGGCCATGGTTCCACAGGCACTGGCTCCTGTTAGGGCCATGGTCCCACAGGCACTGACTCCTGTTAGGGCCATGGTCCCACAGGCACTGACTCCTGTTCGGGCCATCGTTCCACAGGCACTGGCTCCTGTTAGGGCCATGGTCCCACAGGCACTGACTCCTGTTAGGCCCATGGTCCCACAGGCACTGGCTCCTGTTAGGGCCATCGTCCCACAGGCACTGGCTCCTGTTAGGGCCATGGTCCCACAGGCACTGGCTCCTGTTAGGACCATGGTTCCACAGGCACTGGCTCCTGTTAGGGCCATCGTTGCACAGGCACTGGCTCCTGTTAGGGCCATGGTCCCACAGGCACTGACACCTGTTAGGACCATGGTCCCACAGGCACTGGATCCTGTTAGGGCCATGGTCCCACAGGCACTGGCTCCTGTTAGGGCCATCGTTCCACAGGCACTGGCTCCTGTTAGGGCAATCGTCCGACAGGCACTGGCTCCTGTTAGGGCCATGGTCCCACAGGCACTGACTCCTGTTAGGGCCATGGTCCCACAGGCACTGACTCCTGTTAGGGCCATAGTTCCACAGGCACTGGCTCCTGTTAGGGACATGGTCCCACAGGCACTGGCTCCTGTTAGGGCCATCGTTCCACAGGCACTGGCTCCTGTTAGGGCCATCGTTCCACAGGCACTGGCTCCTGTTAGGGCCATGGTCCCACAGGCACTGGCTCCTGTTAGGGCCATGGTCCCACAGGCACTGGCTCCTGTTCGGGCCACCGTTCCACAGGCACTGACTCCTTTTAGGGCCATGGTCCCACAGGCACTGGATCCTGTTAGGGCCATCTTTCCACAGGCACTGGCTCCTGTTAGGGCCATGGTCCCACAGGCACTGGCTCCTGTTAGGGCCATCGTTCCACAGGCACTGGCTCCTGTTAGGGCCATGGTCCCACAGGCACTGACTCCTGTTAGGACCATAGTTCCACAGGCACTGGCTCCTGTTAGGGCCATGGTTCCACAGGCACTGGCTCCTGTTAGGGCCATGGTCCCACAGGCACTGGCTCCTGTTAGGGCCATCGTTCCACAGGCACTGGCTCCTGTTAGGGCCATGGTCCCACAGGCACTGGCTCCTGTTAGGGCCATCGTTCCACAGGCACTGACTCCTGTTAGGGCCATCGTTCCACAGGCACTGGCTCCTGTTAGGGCCATGGTTCCACAGGCACTGACTCCTGTTAGGGCCATGGTCCCACAGGCACTGGCTCCTGTTAACGCCATGGTCCCACAGGCACTGACTCCTGTTAGGGCCATGGTCCCACAGGCACTGACTCCTGTTAGGGCCATCGTTCCACAGGCACTGGCTCCTGTTAGGGCCATCGTTCCACAGGCACAGGCTCCTGTTAGGGCCATCGTACCACAGGCACTGGCTCCTGTTAGGGCCATGGTTCCACAGGCACTGGCTCCTGTTAGGGCCATCGTTCCACAGGCACTGGCTCCTGTTAGGGCCATCGTTCCACAGGCACTGGCTCCTGTTAGGACAATGGTCCCACAGGCACTGACTCCTGTTAGGGCCATGGTCCCACAGGCACTGACTCCTGTTAGGGCCATGGTTCCACAGGCACTGGCTCCTGTTAGGGGCATCGTTCCACAGGCACTGGCTCCTGTTAGGGCCATCGTTCCACAGGCACTGGCTCCTGTTAGGGCCATCGTTCCACAGGCACTGGCTCCTGTTAGGGCCATGGTCCCACAGGCACTGGCTCCTGTTAGGGCCATTGTTCCACAGGCACTGGCTCCTGTTAGGTGCATTGTCCCACAGGCACTGACTCCTGTTAGGGCCATGGCCCCACAGGCACTGACTCCTGTTAGGGCCATCGTTCCACAGGCACTGGCTCCTGTTAGGGCCATGGTCCCACAGGCACTGACTCCTGTTAGGGCCATGGTCCCACAGGCACTGACTCCTGTTAGGGCCATGGTTCCACAGGCACTGGCTCCTGTTAGGGGCATCGTTCCACAGGCACTGGCTCCTGTTAGGGCCATCGTTCCACAGGCACTGGCTCCTGTTAGGGCCATCGTTCCACAGGCACTGGCTCCTGTTAGGGCCATGGTCCCACAGGCACTGCCTCCTGTTAGCGCCATGGTCCCACAGGCACTGGCTCCTGTTAGTGCCATGGTCCCACAGGCACTGGCTCCTGTTAGGGCCATGGTCCCACAGGCACTGGCTCCTGTTAGGGCCATGGTCCCACAGGCACTGGCTCCTGTTAGGGCCATCATTCCACAGGCACTGGCTCCTGTTAGGGCCATCGTTCCACAGGCACTGGCTCCTGTTAGGGCCAGGGTCCCACAGGCACTGACTCCTGTTAGGGCCATCGTTCCACAGGCACTGGCTCCTGTTAGGGCCATGGTTCCACAGGCACTGACTCCTGTTAGGGCCATGGTCCCACAGGCACTGGCTCCTGTTAGCGCCATGGTCCCACAGGCACTGACTCCTGTTAGGGCCATGGTCCCACAGGCACTGACTCCTGTTAGGGCCATCGTTCCACAGGCACTGGCTCCTGTTAGGGCCATTGTTCCACAGGCACTGACTCCTGTTAGGGCCATCGTTCCACAGGCACTGGCTCCTGTTAGGGCCATCGTTCCACAGGCACTGGCTCCTGTTAGGGCCATGGTCCCACAGGCACTGACTCCTGTTAGGGCCATGGTTCCACAGGCACTGGCTCCTGTTAGGGCCATCGTTCCACAGGCACTGGCTCCTGTTAGGGCCACCGTTCCACAGGCACTGGCTCCTGTTAGGGCCATGGTCCCACAGGCACTGACTCCTGTTAGGGCCATGGTCCCACAGGCACTGACTCCTGTTAGGGCCATGGTTGCACAGGCACTGCCTCCTGTTGGGGCCATCGTTCCACAGGCATTGGCTCCTGTTAGAGCCATCGTTCCACAGGCACTGGCTCCTGTTAGGGCCATCGTTCCACTGGCACTGGCTCCTGTTAGGGCCATGGTCCCACAGGCACTGGCTCCTGTTAGGGCCATGGTTCCACAGGCACTGGCTCCTGTTAGGGCCATGGTCCCACAGGCACTGACTCCTGTTAGGGCCATGGTCCCACAGGCACTGACTCCTGTTAGGGCCATGCTTCCACAGGCACTGGCTCCTGTTAGGGCCATGGTCCCACAGGCACTGGCTCCTGTTAGGACCATGGTTGCACAGGCACTGGCTCCTGTTTGGGCCATCGTTCCACAGGCACTGGCTCCTGTTAGGGCCATGGTCCCACAGGCACTGACTCCTGTTAGGGCCATGGTCCCACAGGCACTGGATCCTGTTAGGGCCATCGTCCGACAGGCACTGGCTCCTGTTAGGGCCATGGTCCCACAGGCACTGGCTCCTGTTAGGGCCATCGTTCCACAGGCACTGGCTCCTGTTAGGGCCATGGTCCCACAGGCACTGACTCCTGTTAGGGCCATAGTCCCACAGGCACTGGCTCCTGTTAGGGCCATCGTTCCACAGGCACTGGCTCCTGTTAGGGCCATGGTCCCACAGGCACTGACTCCTGTTAGGGCCATAGTCCCACAGGCACTGGCTCCTGTTAGGGCCATCGTTCCACAGGCACTGGCTCCTGTTAGGGCCATGGTCCCACAGGCACTGGCTCTTGTCAGGCCCATGATTCCACAGGCAGTGACTCCTGTTAGGGCCATCGTTCCAGAGGCCGACCAAAGAAACCCACTTAAAATGCTAATTGACCTTCTCTTTTAGAATCTGTTTACACTACTGTGCATCATAAGCATTTGCTATTTTTATTTCCTAACGATTCATCTTTCCTGTTAATATTCTGTGGGTGCAGAGCTGAATAATTGCCGGAGTGCAGATAACTCTTTGCATAGACAGCAAGTGGGAATCAGAAGTGCTAAATAGACAAGTTAAAGAAGAGAGCATGGTCCTGGTATGTAGGAGTATTTTTTAATCATAACTGGCTATTCATGGGGAAGGGGCAAGGTCTGGGGTTAGCAGTCCTCATTTCAGCCAGCTGCAACTGGCTGAAATGAGGAAGTTAAAGCCATGCAATTTAATTTCAGAGCTGTACTGAGAGAGTGCTTCACTGCCAGAGGTGGCGTCTTTCAGTTGAGATGTTAAACCATCTCAGGTGGGCGTAAAAGATCCCATGGCACTATTTTGAAGAAGAGCAGGGGGACTCTCCACCGTGTAATGGGCAACATTTATCCCTCAACCAACAGTACTGAAACAGATTATCTGGCCATTGCCACATTGCTGTTTGTAGGATCTTGCTGTGCACAAATCGGCTGCTGCGTGTCTCTACATTACAACAGTGACTACACTTCAAAAAGTACATTGACTCTGAAGCACTTTGGGACGTCCTGAGGTCATGAAAGGTGTGATGTCAATGCAAGTCTTTCTTTCATTCGCTTGCCAACTAAAATTGCAGTGGTGGCTTTGAGAACTAATCAGAGAGGCTCAGCATTGGATTGACCTAAAGTCAGTGGATTGCAATCCTTTGAGACTTGTGTCTCCCCAGTTGTCAGCGGAAGCCATGCATTAGGTTTGTGCTGTTCTGCTGGTTTTGTAGAAATTTCACCCTTTCCTAGTGAGTGAAACAGCCAGTGACAGGAGCATTGTGACTGCTGCAGTAGATATCATCATAAGTAAATATTGTGCTGTATTCTGACATCAATCAAATCCTTAGCTCCACACACTGCAGTGAAAGAGCAGCCCACTCCTAGGAAAATATGTGGAGGCATTCAGTGCGATTAAGTTCCCAAGTGGTTCAATGGCTCATTCTTGGAGTCACAGCCACTATTTCTACTACTATTGCCTGCTGCTATCGCTTTCCATATTTACAAAATAAAATGTTAACCCAATGTTAACCTAACCTGCCGGGCGAGAATAGGTGCAATTGTGTCAGGCACCTGATTTATACCACACCTCGTTTTAAGCCCCATTGACTTTAAATTCAAAAAATTTGGCACACTGTAAATCAGGCGGGTGTGAATCGGGGGCGGGGTGTGAATCGGGAGGGGTGTGAATCGGGCGGGTGTGAATCAAGAGGTGTGTGAATCGGGAGGGGTGTGAATCGAACGGGAGTAAATCGGGACGGGTGTGAATTGGGCGGGTGTGAGAATCGGGCGGGTGTGAATCGAGAGGTGTGTGAATCGGGAGGGGTGTGAATTGGGCAGGTGGGAATCGGGAGGGGTGTGAATTGGGCGGGTGTGAATCGGGAGGGGTGTGAATCGAGAGGTGTGTGAATCGGGAGGGGTGTGAATCGGGCGGGTGTGAATCGGGCGGGTGTGAATCGGGGGCGGGGTGTGAATCGGGAGGGGTGTGAATCGGGCGGGTGTGAATCAAGAGGTGTGTGAATCGGGAGGGGTGTGAATCGAATGGGAGTGAATCGGGACGGGTGTGAATTGGGCGGGTGTGAGAATCGGGCGGGTGTGAATCGAGAGGTGTGTGAATCGGGAGGGGTGTGAATTGGGCAGGTGTGAATCGGGAGAGGTGAGAATCGGGTGGGTGTGAATCGGGAGGGGTGTGAATCGAGAGGTGTGTGAATCGGGAGGGGTGTGAATCGGGCGGGTGTGAATCGGGCGGGTGTGAATCGGGAGGGGTGTGAATCGGGAGGGGTGTGAATCGGGAGGGGTGTGAATCGGGCGGGTGTGAATCGGGCAGGTGTGAATCGGGAGGGTGTGAATCGGGAGGGTGTGAATCGGGTGGGTGTGAATCGGGTGGGTGTGAATCGAGAAGTGTGTGAATCGGGAGGGGTGTGAATCGAGCGGGACTGAATCGGGATGGGTGTGAATTGGGCGGGTGTGAGTCGGGAGGGGTGTGAATCGGGCGGGTGTGAATCGGGCGGGTGTGAATCGGGTGGGTGTGAATCGAGAGGTGTGTGAATCGAGCGGGACTGAATCGGGACGGGTGTGAATTGGGCGGGTGTGAGTCGGGAGGGGTGTGAATCGGGCGGGTGTGAATCGGGCGGGTTTGAATCGGGAGGGGTGTGAATTGGGAGGGGTGTGAATCTGGCGGATGTGAATCGGGAGGGGTGTGAATCGGGTGGGGTGTGTATCCGGCGGTTCTGAATCGGGACGGGTGTGAATCGGGAGGGGTGTGAATCAGGAGGGGTGTGAATCGGGGGATTGTGAATAGGACGGGGTGTGAATCGGGAGGAGTGTGAATCGGGAGGGGTGTGAATCAGAAGGGGTGTGAATCAGGAGGGGAGTGAATCAGGTGGGTATGAATCAGGGGTGTGTGAATCGAGCGGGCGTGAATCGGGAGGGGAGTGAATCGGGCGGGTGTAAATTGGGAGGGGTGTGAATCGGGAGGGGTGTGAATCAGGCGGGTGTAAATCGGGAGGGGTGTGAATCGGGAGGGGTGTGAATCAGGCGGGTGTGAATCGGGAAGGGGGTGAATCGGGAGGGGTGCGAATCGGGAGGGGGTGAATCGGGAGGGGCGTGAATCGAGGGGGCGTGAATCGGGGGAGCGTGAATCGGGAGGGGTGTGAATCGGGAGGGGTGTGAATCGGGAGGGGTGTGAATCAGGCGGGTGTAAATCGGGAAGGGGGTGAATCGGGAGGGGTGCGAATCGGGAGGGGGTGAATCGGGAGGGGCGTGAATCGAGGGGGCGTGAATCGGGGGAGCGTGAATCGGGAGGGGTGTGAATCGGGAAAGGTGCGAATCGGGAGGGGTGTGAATCGGGAGGGGGTGAATCGGGAGGGGTGTGAATCGGGGGGGCGTTAATCGGGAGGGGTGTGAATCGGGTGGGTGTGAATCGGGATGGGTGTGAATCGGGCGGGTGTGAATCGGGAGGGCTGAGAATCGGGAGGGCTGAGAATCGGGAGGGGTGTGAATCGGAACGGGCGTGAATCAGGGGGTCCGTGAATCAGGAGGGGTGTGAATCGGCAGAGGTGTGACTCGGGAGGGATGTCAATCGGGGGGTGGTGGTGAATCGGGGGGGGTGAATCGGGAGGGGTGTGAATCGGGCGGGTGTGAATCGGGAGGGGTGTGTATCGGGAGGGGTGTGAATCAGGAGGGGTGTGAATCGGGCAGGTGTGAATCGGGCGGGTGTGAATCGGGAGGGGAGTGAATCGGGAGGGGCGTGAATCAGGTGGGTGTGAATCGGGAGTGGTGTGAATCAGGAGGGGTGTGAATCGGGCAGGCGTGAATCGGGAGGGGTGAAAGAGCAGCCCACTCCTAGGAAAATATGTGGAGGCATTCAGTGCGATTAAGTTCCCAAGTGGTTCAATGGCTCATTCTTGGAGTCACAGCCACTATTTCTACTACTATTGCCTGCTGCTATAGCTTTCCATATTTACAAAATAAAATGTTAACCCAATGTTAACCTAACCTGCCAGGCGAGAATGGGTGCTGCTGTGTCAGGCACCCGATTTATACCACACCTCGTTTTAAGCCCCATTGACTTTAAATGCAAAAAATTTGGCGGACTGTAAATTGGGAGGGGTGTGAATCGGGGGCGGGGTGTGAATTGGGCGGGGTGAGAATCGGGAGGGGTGTGAATCGGGACGGTGTGAATCGGGAGTGGTGTGAATCGGGAGTGGTGTGAATCGGGCGGGCGTGAATTGGGAGGGGTGGTAATCGGGAGGGGTGTGAATCGGGCGGGCGTGAATCGGGAGGGGTGGGAATCGGGAGGGGTGGGAATCGGGAGCGGTGTGAATCAGGAGGGGTTTGAATTGGGCGGGTGCGAATCGGGTGGGTGTGAATCGGGAGGGGTGTGAATCGAGAGGGGTGTGAATCGGGAGGGGTGAGAATCGGGCGAGTGTGAATCGGGCGGGTGTGAATCGGGAGGTGTGTGAATCGGGAGGGTTGTGAATCGGGAGGGGTGTGAATCGGGAGTGGTGTGAATCGGGGGGTGTGAATCAGGGGGTTGTGAATCGGGAGGGGTGTGAATGGCGTGTGGTGTGAATGGGGAGGGGTGTGAATCAGGAGGGGTGTGAATTGGGAGGGACGTGAATCGGGAGGGGAGTGAATCGGGCGGGTGTGAATCATGCGGGTGTGAATCGGGAGGTGTGTGAATCGGGAGGGTTGTGAATCGGGAGGGGAGTGAATCGGGCGAGTGTGAATCGGGCGGGTGTGAATCGGGAGGTGTGTGAATCGGGAGGGTTGTGAATCGGGAGGGGTGTGAATCGGGAGGAACGTGAATCGGGAGGGACGTGAATCGGGAGGGACGTGAATCGGGCGAGTGTGAATCGGGCGGGTGTGAATCGGGAGGTGTGTGGATCGGGAGGGTTGTGAATCGGGGGCGGGGTGTGAATTGGGCGGGGTGAGAATCGGGAGGGGTGTGAATCGGGACGGTGTGAATCGGGAGTGGTGTGAATCGGGAGTGGTGTGAATCGGGCGGGCGTGAATTGGGAGGGGTGGTAATCGGGAGGGGTGTGAATCGGGCGGGCGTGAATCGGGAGGGGTGGGAATCGGGAGGGGTGGGAATCGGGAGCGGTGTGAATCAGGAGGGGTTTGAATTGGGCTGGTGCGAATCGGGTGGGTGTGAATCGGGAGGGGTGTGAATCGAGAGGGGTGTGAATCGGGAGGGGTGAGAATCGGGCGAGTGTGAATCGGGCGGGTGTGAATCGGGAGGTGTGTGAATCGGGAGGGGTGTGAATCGGGAGTGGTGTGAATCGGGGGGTGTGAATCGGGGGGTTGTGAATCGGGAGGGGAGTGAATCGGGAGGGACGTGAATCGGGAGGGACGTGAATCGGGCGAGTGTGAATCGGGCGGGTGTGAATCGGGAGGTGTGTGGATCGGGAGGGTTGTGAATCGGGAGGGGTGTGAATGGCGTGTGGTGTGAATGGGGAGGGGCGTGAATTGGGGGGGGCGTGAATCGGGAGGGGTGTGAATCGGGAGAGGAGCGAATCGGGTGGGTGTGAATCGGGAGGGATGTGAATCGGGCGGGTGTGAATCGAGAGGGCTGTGAATCGGGTGGGTGTGAATCGGGCGGGGTGCGAATCGGGCGGGGTGTGAATCAGGAGGGGTGCGAATCGGGTGGGGTGTGAATCGGGTGGGTGTGAATCGGGAGAGGTGTGAAGCGGGCGGGTGTGAATCGGGATGGGTGTGAATCGGGCGGGAGTGAATCGGGAGGGCTGAGAATCGGGAGGGGTGTGAATCGGCAGAGGTGTGAATCGGGAGGGGTGTGAATCGGGGGGGGTGTGAATCGGGGGGGGTGAATCTGGGGGGGTTGTATTGGGAGGGGTGTGAATCGGGCGGGGTGTAAATCGGTGGGGTGTGTGAATCGGGAGGGGTGTGTATCGGGAGGGGTGTGAATCAGGAGGGGTGTGAATCGGGCAGGTGTGAATCGGGTGGGGTGTGAATCGGGCGGGTGTGAATCGGGAGAGGAGTGAATCGGGAGGGGCGTGAATCAGGCGGGTGTGAAGCGGGAGGGATGTGAATCGGGAGGGGTGTGAATCGAGCGGGAGTGTATCGGGACGTGTGTGAATCATGCGGGCGTGAATCGGGAGGGGTGTGATGTGGGTGGGTGTGAATCGGGCATGTGTGAATCGGGCAGGTTTGAATCGGGAGCGGTGTGAATTGGGAGGGGCGTGAATAGGGAGGGGTGTGAATCGGGAGGGGTGTGAATCTGGCGAATGTGAATCGGGAGGGGTGTGAATCCAGCGGGTGTGAATCGTGAGGGGTGTGAATCGGGTGGGGTGTGTATCCGGCGGTTCTGAATCGGGACGGGTGTGAATCGGGTGGGTGTGAATCGGGAGGGGTGTGAATCTAGCGGGCGTGAATCGGGAGGGGAGTCAATCGGGAGGGGTTTGAATCGGCAGGGGTGTGAATCGGGAGGGGTGTGAATCGGGTGGGGTGTGAATCGGGAGGGGTTTGAATCAGGAGGGGTGTGAATCGTGCGGGGTGTGAATCTGGAGGGGTGTAAATCGGGTGGGTGTGAATCTGGGGGTTGTGAATCGGGCGGGGCGTGAATCGGGAAGGGTGTGAATCGGGTGGGTGTGAATCAGGCGGGTGTGAATCGGGAGGGGTGTGAATCGGGCGGGTTTAAATCGGGTGGGATGTGAATCGGGAGGGGTGTGAATCGGGCGGGTGTGAATCGGGAGGGGTGTGAATCGGAAGGGGTGTGAATCAGGAGCGGCGTGAATCGGGGGTGTGTGAATCGGGAGAGGCGTGAATCAGGAGGGGGGTGAATCGGGAGGGGTGCGAATCGGGAGGGGGTGAATCGGGAGGGGCGTGAATCGGGGGAGCGTGAATCGGGGGAGCGTGAATCGGGGGAGCGTGAATCGGGAGGGGTGTGAATCGGGAGGGGCGTTAATCGGGAGGGTTGTGAATCGGGACAGGTGCGAATCAGGAGGGGTGTGAATCGGGTGGGTGTGAATCGGGAGGGCTGAGAATCGGGAGGGGGTGAATCGGGAAAGGTGTGAATCGGGTGGGTGTGAATCGGGATGAGTGTCAATTGGGCGGGTGTGAATCGGGAGGGCTGAGAATCGGGAGGGGTGTGAATCGGAACGGGCGTGCATCAGGGGGTCCGTGAATCGGGAGGGGTGTGAATCAGCAGAGGTGTGAATCGGGAGTGGTGTAAATCGGGCGGGGGGTGAATCGGGGGGGTGTGAATCGGGAGGTGTGTGAATCGGGCGGGTGTGAATCAGGAGGGGTGTAAATCGGGAGGGGTGTGAATCGGGCGGGTGTGAATCGGGAGGGGAGTGAATCTGGAGGGGCGTGAATCAGGCGGGTGTGAATCGGGAGGGGTGTGAATCGCGAGGGGTGTGAATCGAGCGGGTGTGAATCGGGAGGAGTGTGAATCGGGAGGGTCGTGAGTCGGGAGGGGTGTGAATTGGAAAGGGTGTGAATCAGGAGGGGCGTTAATCGGGGGGGCGTGAATCGGGAGAGGCGTGAATCGGGTGGAGTGAATCGGGGAGAAGTGAATCGCTAGGGGAGTGAATTGGGAGGGGCGTAAATCGGGAGAGGTGTGAATAGGGAGGGGAGTCAACTGGGAGGGATGTGAATCGGAAGGGGTGTGAATTGGGAGGGGCGTGAATCGGTAGGGGCGTGAAACAGGAGGGGCGAGAATCGGACGGGGGTGAAATGGGCGGGGTGTGAATCTGGAGGGGTGTGAATCGGGTGGGTGTGCATCGGGGGATTGTGAATCGGGCGGGGTGTGAATCGGGAGGGGTGTGAATCGGGAGGGGGGTGTGAATCGGGCAGGTGTGAATCGGGAGGGGTGTGAATCGGTCGGGTGTGAATCGGGAGGGGTGTGAATCGGGCAGGTGTGAATCGGGAGGGGTGTGAATCGGGAAAGGTGCAAATAGGGAGGGGTGTGAATCGGGAGGGGGTGAATCGGGAGGGGTGTGAATCGGGAGGGCTGAGAATCGGGAGGGGGTGAATCAGGAGGGGTGTGAATCGGACGGGCGTGAATCGGGGGGTCCGTGAATCGGGAGGGGTGTGAATCGGCAGAGGTGTGAATCGGGAGGGGTGTGAATCGGGGCGCGGTGGGCGGTGAATCGGGGGGGGAATCGGGAGGGGTGTGAATCGGGAGGGGTGTAAATCAGGAGGGGTGTGAATCGGGCAGGTGTGAAACGGGAGGGGTGAGAATCAGGCGGGTGTGAATCGGGATTGGTGTGAATCGGGCAGGTGTGAATCGGGAGGGGTGTGAATCGGGCGGGGTGTGAATCGGAAGGGGTGTGAATCGGGAGGGGCGTGAATCGGGAGGGGCGTGAATCGGGAGGGGCGTGAATCGGGAGGGGCGTGAATCGGTAGGGGCGTGAATCGGGAGGGGCGTGAATCGGGCGGGGCGTGAATCGGAAGGGGTGTAAATCGGGAGGGGCGTGAATCGGGAAGGGTGTGAATCGGGAGGGGTGTGATTCGGGAGGGGTGTGAATCGGGAGGGGGGTGAATCGGGTGGGGTGTGAATCAGGAGGGGAGTGAATCGGGTGGGTGTGAATCGGGGGGCTGTGAATCGAGTGGGCGTGAATCGGGAGGAGAGTGAATCGGAAGGGGTTTGAATCGGGAGGGGTGTGAATCATGCGGGTGTGAATTGGGCGGGTGTGAATCGGGAGGGGTGTGAATCGGGCGGGTGTGAATCGGGCGGGTGTAAATCGAGAGGGGTGTGAATCGGGAGGGGTGTGAATCGGACGGGTGTGAATCGGGAGGGGTGTGAATAGGAAAGGGTGTGAATCAGGAGGGGCATTAATCGGCGGGGAGTGAATCACTAGGGGTGTGAATTGGGAGGGGTTCGAATCGGGAGGGTGTGAATCGGGAGGGGTGTGAATCGGGAGGGGGTGAATCGGGAGGGGTGAATCGGGAGGGGTGTGAATCGGGCGGGCGTAAATCGGGAGAGGTGTGAATAGGGAGGGGAGTCAACTGGGAGGGATGTGAATCGGAAGGGGTGTGAATCGGGAGGGGCGTGAATCAGTAGGGGCGTGAATCGGGCGAGGTGTGAATCAGAAGGGGTGTAAATTGGGAGGGGCGTGAATCGGGAGGGGCCTGAATCGGGAAGGGAGTGAATCGGAAGGGGAGTGAATCGGGAGGGGTGTGAATCGGGAGGTGTGTGAATCGGACGGGGGGTGAAACGGGCTGGGTGTGAATCTGGAGGGGTGTGAATCGGGTGGGTGTGCATCGGGGGATTGTGAATCGGGCGGGGTGTGAATCAGGAGGGGAGTGAATCGGGTGGGTGTGAATCGGGGGTGTGTGTTTCGAGTGGGCGTGAATCGGGAGGGGAGTGAATCGGGAGGGGTTTGAATCGGGAGTGGTATGAATCATGCGGGTGTGAATCGGGCGGGTGTGAATCGGGAGGGGTGTGAATCAGGAGGGCTGAGAATCGGGAGGGGGTGAATCGGGTGGGTGTGAATCGGGGGGGTGTGTTTCGAGTGGGCGTGAATCGGGCGGGTGTGAATCGGGAGGGGTGTGAATCGGGAGGGGTGTGAATCGGACGGGCATGAATTGGGGGGTCTGTGAATCGGGAGGGGTGTGAATCGGCAGAGGTGTGAATCGGGAGGGGTGTGAATCGGGAGGGCTGAGAATCGGGAGGGGGTGAATCGGGAGGGGTGTGAATCGGACGGGCGTGAATCGGGGGGTCCGTGAATCAGGAGGGGTGTGAATCGGCAGAGGTGTGAATCGGGAGGGGTGCGAATCGGGGCGCGGTGGGCGGTGAATCAGGGGGGGAATCGGGAGGGGTGTGAATCGGGAGGGGTGTGAATCGGGAGGGGTGTGAATCGGAGGGGTGCGAATCGGAGGGGTGTGAATTGGGCGGGGTGTGAATCGGAGGGGTGCGAATCGGAGGGGTGCGAATCGGGAGGGGCGTGAATCGGGCGTGGTCTGAATCGGGAGGGGTGCGAATCGGGAGGGATGTGAATCGAGTGGATTGTGAATCTGGCGGGTATGAATCGGGAGGGGTGTGAATCGGGTGGGTGTGAATCGGGCGGGTGTGAATCAGGAAGGGTGTGAATCGGGAGGGGTGTGAATCAGGAGGGGTGTGAATCGGGCAGGTTTGAATTGGGTGGGTGTGAATCGTGAGGGGTGTGAATCGGGCAGGTGTGAATCGGAAGTGGTGTAAATCGGAAGGGGTGTGAATCGGGAGGGGTGTGAATCGGGAGGGCTGTGAACTGGGAGGGGTGTGAATCGGGACGGATGTGAATCGGAAGGGGTGTGAATCGGACGGGGTGTGAATCGGGAGGGGTGTGAAT
This sequence comes from Somniosus microcephalus, assembly GCF_052327205.1. Classification (NCBI taxonomy): domain Eukaryota; kingdom Metazoa; phylum Chordata; class Chondrichthyes; order Squaliformes; family Somniosidae; genus Somniosus; species Somniosus microcephalus. The sequence continues at coordinate 142,604,968 of NC_140998.1, forward strand.
CGGACGGGCGTAAATCGGGAGTGGTGTGAATCGGGAGGAGCGTGAATAGGGAGTGGTGTGAATCGGGAGTGGTGCGAATCGGGAGGGGCATGAATCCGGCTGGGTCTGAAACGGGAGGGGTGTATATCGGGAGGGGTGTGAACGGGAGAGCTGTGAATTGGGCGTGTGTGAGTCGGGAGGGCGTAAATCGGGAGGGGTGTGTATCAGGCGGGTGTGAATTGGGCGGGTTTGAATCGGGAGGGCTGTGAATCGGGAGCGGTGTGAATCGGGAAGAGCGTGAATAGGGAGTGGTGTGAATCGGGAGGGGTGTGAATCGGGAGGAGTGTGAATCGGGAGAGGTGTGAATCGGGAGGGCTGAGAATCGGGAGGGGGTGAATCGGGAGGGGTGTGAATCGGACGGGCGTGAATCGGGGGGTCCGTGAATCAGGAGGGGTGTGAATCGGCAGAGGTGTGAATCGGGAGGGGTGCGAATCGGGGCGCGGTGGGCGGTGAATCAGGGGGGGAATCGGGAGGGGTGTGAATCGGGAGGGGTGTGAATCGGGAGGGGTGTGAATCGGAGGGGTGCGAATCGGAGGGGTGTGAATTGGGCGGGGTGTGAATCGGAGGGGTGCGAATCGGAGGGGTGCGAATCGGGAGGGGCGTGAATCGGGCGTGGTCTGAATCGGGAGGGGTGCGAATCGGGAGGGATGTGAATCGAGTGGATTGTGAATCTGGCGGGTATGAATCGGGAGGGGTGTGAATCGGGTGGGTGTGAATCGGGCGGGTGTGAATCAGGAAGGGTGTGAATCGGGAGGGGTGTGAATCAGGAGGGGTGTGAATCGGGCAGGTTTGAATTGGGTGGGTGTGAATCGTGAGGGGTGTGAATCGGGCAGGTGTGAATCGGAAGTGGTGTAAATCGGAAGGGGTGTGAATCGGGAGGGGTGTGAATCGGGAGGGCTGTGAACTGGGAGGGGTGTGAATCGGGACGGATGTGAATCGGAAGGGGTGTGAATCGGACGGGGTGTGAATCAGGAGGGGTGTGAATCGGACGGGCGTAAATCGGGAGTGGTGTGAATCGGGAGGAGCGTGAATAGGGAGTGGTGTGAATCGGGAGTGGTGCGAATCGGGAGGGGCATGAATCCGGCTGGGTCTGAAACGGGAGGGGTGTATATCGGGAGGGGTGTGAACGGGAGAGCTGTGAATTGGGCGTGTGTGAGTCGGGAGGGCGTAAATCGGGAGGGGTGTGTATCAGGCGGGTGTGAATTGGGCGGGTTTGAATCGGGAGGGCTGTGAATCGGGAGCGGTGTGAATCGGGAGGAGCGTGAATAGGGAGTGGTGTGAATCGGGAGGGGTGTGAATCGGGAGGAGTGTGAATCGGGAGAGGTGTGAATCGGGAGGGGTGTGAATCGGGTGGGGTGTGAATCCGGCGGGTGTGAATCGGCAGACGTGTGAATCTGGCGGGTGTGAATTATGAGGGGTGTGAATCGGGTGGGGTGTGTATCGGGGGGTTGTGAATCGGGAGGGGTGTGAATCGGGTGGGTGTGAATCGGGCGGGTGTGAATCGGGAGGGGTGTGAATCGGGAGGTGTGTGAATCGGGAGGGGTGTGAATCGGGCATTTGTGAATCAGGAGGGGTGTGATACGGGCAGGTGTGAATCGGGAGGGGTATGAACCGGGCGGGTGTGGATCAGAAGGGGTGTGACTCGGGAGTGGTGTGAATCGGGAGGGGTGAGAATCGAGAGGGGTGTGAATCGGAAGTGGTGTAAATCGGAAGGGGTGTGAATCGGGAGGGGTGTGAATCGGGAGCGGTGTGAATCGGGCGGGTGTGAATCGGGAGGGCTGAGAATTGGGAGGGGTGTAAATTGGACGGGCGTGAATCGGGGTGTCCGTGAATCGGGATGGGCGTGTATCGGGATGGGCGTGTATCGGCAGAGGTGTGAATCGGGAGAGGTGTGAATCGGGGAGTGGGGGTGAATCGGGTGGGTGTGAATCGGGAGGGGTATGAATCGGGAGGGGTGTGAATCGGGAGGGGTATGAATCGGGAGGGGTGTGAATCGGGGGTGTGAATCGGGAGGGGTGTGTATCGGGAGGGGTGTGAATGAGGCGGCTGTGAATCGGGAGGGATGTGAATCGGGAGGGGTATGAATCGAGCGGGAGTGAATCGGGAGGGGTGTGAATCGGGCGGGTGTGTATCGGGAGGGGTGTGAATTGGGATGGGTGTGAATCGGGAGGGGCGTGAGTCGGGAGGGGTGTGAATCGGGAGGGGTGTGAATCGGGAGGGGTGTGAATCGGAAGTGGTGTAAATCGGAAGGGGTGTGAATCGGGAGGGGTGTGAATCGGGAGGGGTGTGAATCGGGAGGGGTGTGAATCAGGCGGATGTGAATCTGTCGGGTGTAAATCGGAAGGGGTGTGAATCGGGCGGGAGTGAATCGGGAGGGGTGTGAATCAGAAGGGGTGTGAATCAGGAGGGGCGTGAATCGGGGGGGCCGTGAATCGGGAGAGACGTGAATCGGTGGGAGTGAATCGGGGGGGGAGTGAGTCGGGAGGGTTGTGAATCGGGCGGTGTGCAAATCGGGAGGGGGTGAATCGGGAGTGGTGTGAATCGGGGGGGCGGGAATCGGGGTGGTGTGAATCGGGAGGCGAGTGAATCGAGAAAGGTGCGAATCGGGAGGGGTGTGAATCGGGAGGGGGTGAATCGGGAGGGGTGTGAATCGGGGGGGGCATTAAGCGGGAGGGGTGTGAATCTGGAGGGCTGAGAATCGGGAGGGGGTGAATCGGGAAAGGTGCGAATCGGGTGGGTGTGAATCGGGATGGGTGTGAATCAGGCGGGTGTGAATCGGGAGGGCTGAGAATCGGGAGGGGTGTGAATCGGGAGGGGTGTGAATCGGGAGGGGTGTGAATCGGGAGAGGTGTGAATCGGGAGGGGTGTGAATCGGGTGGAGTGTGAATCCGGCGGGTGTGAATCGGGAGGCGTGTGAATCCGTCGGGTGGGAATTGTGAGGGGTGTGAATCGGGTGGGGTGTGTATCGGGCGGTTGTGAATCGGGCGGGTGTGAATCAGGAGGTGTGTGAATCAGGCGGGTGTGAATCGGGAGGGGTGTGAATCGGGAGGGGTGTGAATCGGGAGGGGTGTGAATCGGAAGCGGTGTAAATCGGAAGGGGTGTGAATCGGGAGGGCTGAGAATCGGGAGGGAGTGAATCGGGAATGGTGCGAATCGGGTGGGTGTGAATCGGGAGGGGTGTGAATCGGGCGGGTGTGAATCGGGAGGGGTGTGAATCGGATGGGCGTGAATTGGGGGGTCTGTGAATCGGGAGGGGTGTGAATCGGCAGAGTTGTGAATCGGGAGGGGTGTGAATCGGGGCGTGCTGGGCGGTGAATCGGGGGGGTGAATTGGGAGATGTGTGAATCGGGCAAGTGTGAATCAGGAGGGGTGAGAGTCAGGCGGGTGTGAATCGGGAGGGGTGTGAATCGGGAGGGGGTGAATCGGGCAGGGTGTGTATCTGGAGGGGTGTGAATCGGGGGTGTGTGTTTTGAGTGGGCATGAATCGGGAGGGGTGTGAATTGGGAGGGGTGTGAATCGTGCGGGTGTGAATCGGGCGGGTGTGAATCGGGAGGGGTGTGAATCGAGAGGGGTGTGGATCGGGCGGGTGTGAATCGGGAGGGGTGTGAATCGGGAAAGGTGCGAATCGGGAGGGGGGTGAATCGGGAGGGGTGTGAATCGGGGGGGCGTTAATCGGGAGGGGTGTGAATCGGGAGGGGGTGAATCGGGAAAGGTGCGAATCAGGTGGGTGTGCATCGGGAGGAGTGTGAATCGGGAGGGGTGTGAATCGGGCGGGTGTGAATCGGGAGGGGTGTGAATCGGGCAGGTGTGAATCGGGAGGGGTGTGAATCGGGCGGGTGTGAGTCGGGAGGGGCGTGAATCAGGCGTGTGTGAATCGGGAGGGGTGTGAATCGGGAGTGGTGTGAATCGAGCGGGAGTGAATCGAGAGGGGTGTGAATTGGGAGGGCGTGAATCGGGTGGGTGTGAATCGGGCGGGGTGTGAATTGGGCGGGGTGTGAATCGGAGGGGTGCGAATCGGGAGGGGCGTGAATCGGGCGTGGTCTGAATCGGGAGGGGTGCGAATCGGGAGGGATGTGAATCGAGTGGATTGTGAATCTGGCGGGTGTGAATCGGGAGGGGTGTGAATCGGGTGGGTGTGAATCGGGCGGGTGTGAATCAGGAAGGGTGTGAATCGGGAGGGATGTGAATCAGGAGGGGTGTGAATCGGGCAGGTTTGAATTGGGTGGGTGTGAATCGTAAGGGGTGTGAATCGGGCAGGTGTGAATCGGAAGTGGTGTAAATCGGAAGGGGTGTGAATCGGGAGGGGTGTGAATCGGGAGGGCTGTGAATCGGGAGGGGTGTGAATCGGGACGGATGTGAATCGGAAGGGGTGTGAATCGGACGGGGTGTGAATCGGGAGGGGTGTGAATCGGGCGGGCATAAATTGGGAGTGGTGTGAATTGGGAGGGGCATGAATCCGGCTGGGTCTGAAACGGGAGGGGTGTATATCAGGAGGGGTGTGAACGGGAGAGCTGTGAATTGGGCGTGTGTGAGTCGGGAGGGCGTAAATCGGGAGGGGTGTGTATCAGGCGGGTGTGAATTGGGCGGGTTTGAATCGGGAGGGCTGTGAATCGGGAGCGGTGTGAATCGGGAAGAGCGTGAATAGGGAGTGGTGTGAATCGGGAGGGGTGTGAATCGGGAGGAGTGTGAATCGGGAGAGGTGTGAATCGGGAGGGGTGTGAATCGGGTGGGGTGTGAATCCGGCGGGTGTGAATCGGCAGACGTGTGAATCTGGCGGGTGTGAATTATGAGGGGTGTGAATCGGGTGGGGTGTGTATCGGGGGGTTGTGAATCGGGAGGGGTGTGAATCGGGTGGGTGTGAATCGGGAGGGGTGTGAATCGGGAGGGGTGTGAATCGGGAGGTGTGTGAATCGGGAGGGGTGTGAATCGGGCAGGTGTGAATCAGGAGGGGTGTGATTCGGGCAGGTGTGAATCGGGAGGGGTATCAACCGGGCGGGTGTGGATCAGAAGGGGTGTGACTCGGGAGGGGTGTGAATCGGGAGGGGTGAGAATCAAGAGGGGTGTGAATCGGAAGTGGTGTAAATCGGAAGGGGTGTGAATCGGGAGGGGTGTGAATCGGGAGGGGTGTGAATCGGGAGGGGTGTGAATCGGAAGTGGTGTAAATCGGAAGGGGTGTGAATCGGGAGGGGTGTGAATCGGGAGGGGTGTGAATCCTGCGGGTGTGAATCGGGCTGGTGTGAATCGGGAGGGGTGTGAATCAGGCGGATGTGAATCTGTCGGGTGTAAATCGGAAGGGGTGTGAATCGGGCGGGAGTGAATCGGGAGGGGTGTGAATCAGAAGGGGTGTGAATCAGGAGGGGCGTGAATCGGGGGGGCCGTGAATCGGGAGAGACGTGAATCGGTGGGAGTGAATCGGGGGGGGAGTGAGTCGGGAGGGTTGTGAATCGGGCGGTGTGCAAATCGGGAGGGGGTGAATCGGGAGTGGTGTGAATCGGGGGGGCGGGAATCGGGGTGGTGTGAATCGGGAGGCGAGTGAATCGAGAAAGGTGCGAATCGGGAGGGGTGTGAATCGGGAGGGGGTGAATCGGGAGGGGTGTGAATCGGGGGGGGCATTAAGCGGGAGGGGTGTGAATCTGGAGGGCTGAGAATCGGGAGGGGGTGAATCGGGAAAGGTGCGAATCGGGTGGGTGTGAATCGGGATGGGTGTGAATCAGGCGGGTGTGAATCGGGAGGGCTGAGAATCGGGAGGGGTGTGAATCGGGAGGGGTGTGAATCGGGAGGGGTGTGAATCGGGAGAGGTGTGAATCGGGAGGGGTGTGAATCGGGTGGAGTGTGAATCCGGCGGGTGTGAATCGGGAGGCGTGTGAATCCGTCGGGTGGGAATTGTGAGGGGTGTGAATCGGGTGGGGTGTGTATCGGGCGGTTGTGAATCGGGCGGGTGTGAATCAGGAGGTGTGTGAATCAGGCGGGTGTGAATCGGGAGGGGTGTGAATCGGGAGGGGTGTGAATCGGGAGGGGTGTGAATCGGAAGCGGTGTAAATCGGAAGGGGTGTGAATCGGGAGGGCTGAGAATCGGGAGGGAGTGAATCGGGAATGGTGCGAATCGGGTGGGTGTGAATCGGGAGGGGTGTGAATCGGGCGGGTGTGAATCGGGAGGGGTGTGAATCGGACGGGCGTGAATTGGGGGGTCTGTGAATCGGGAGGGGTGTGAATCGGCAGAGTTGTGAATCGGGAGGGGTGTGAATCGGGGCGTGCTGGGCGGTGAATCGGGGGGGTGAATTGGGAGATGTGTGAATCGGGCAAGTGTGAATCAGGAGGGGTGAGAGTCAGGCGGGTGTGAATCGGGAGGGGTGTGAATCGGGAGGGGGTGAATCGGGCAGGGTGTGTATCTGGAGGGGTGTGAATCGGGGGGGTGTGTTTTGAGTGGGCATGAATCGGGAGGGGTGTGAATTGGGAGGGGTGTGAATCGTGCGGGTGTGAATCGGGCGGGTGTGAATCGGGAGGGGTGTGAATCGAGAGGGGTGTGGATCGGGCGGGTGTGAATCGGGAGGGGTGTGAATCGGGAAAGGTGCGAATCGGGAGGGGGGTGAATCGGGAGGGGTGTGAATCGGGGGGGCGTTAATCGGGAGGGGTGTGAATCGGGAGGGGGTGAATCGGGAAAGGTGCGAATCAGGTGGGTGTGCATCGGGAGGAGTGTGAATCGGGAGGGGTGTGAATCGGGCGGGTGTGAATCGGGAGGGGTGTGAATCGGGCAGGTGTGAATCGGGAGGGGTGTGAATCGGGCGGGTGTGAGTCGGGAGGGGCGTGAATCAGGCGTGTGTGAATCGGGAGGGGTGTGAATCGGGAGTGGTGTGAATCGAGCGGGAGTGAATCGAGAGGGGTGTGAATTGGGAGGGCGTGAATCGGGTGGGTGTGAATCGGGCGGGGTGTGAATTGGGCGGGGTGTGAATCGGAGGGGTGCGAATCGGGAGGGGCGTGAATCGGGCGTGGTCTGAATCGGGAGGGGTGCGAATCGGGAGGGATGTGAATCGAGTGGATTGTGAATCTGGCGGGTGTGAATCGGGAGGGGTGTGAATCGGGTGGGTGTGAATCGGGCGGGTGTGAATCAGGAAGGGTGTGAATCGGGAGGGATGTGAATCAGGAGGGGTGTGAATCGGGCAGGTTTGAATTGGGTGGGTGTGAATCGTAAGGGGTGTGAATCGGGCAGGTGTGAATCGGAAGTGGTGTAAATCGGAAGGGGTGTGAATCGGGAGGGGTGTGAATCGGGAGGGCTGTGAATCGGGAGGGGTGTGAATCGGGACGGATGTGAATCGGAAGGGGTGTGAATCGGACGGGGTGTGAATCGGGAGGGGTGTGAATCGGGCGGGCATAAATTGGGAGTGGTGTGAATTGGGAGGGGCATGAATCCGGCTGGGTCTGAAACGGGAGGGGTGTATATCGGGAGGGGTGTGAACGGGAGAGCTGTGAATTGGGCGTGTGTGAGTCGGGAGGGCGTAAATCGGGAGGGGTGTGTATCAGGCGGGTGTGAATTGGGCGGGTTTGAATCGGGAGGGCTGTGAATCGGGAGCGGTGTGAATCGGGAAGAGCGTGAATAGGGAGTGGTGTGAATCGGGAGGGGTGTGAATCGGGAGGAGTGTGAATCGGGAGAGGTGTGAATCGGGAGGGGTGTGAATCGGGTGGGGTGTGAATCCGGCGGGTGTGAATCGGCAGACGTGTGAATCTGGCGGGTGTGAATTATGAGGGGTGTGAATCGGGTGGGGTGTGTATCGGGGGGTTGTGAATCGGGAGGGGTGTGAATCGGGTGGGTGTGAATCGGGAGGGGTGTGAATCGGGAGGGGTGTGAATCGGGAGGTGTGTGAATCGGGAGGGGTGTGAATCGGGCAGGTGTGAATCAGGAGGGGTGTGATTCGGGCAGGTGTGAATCGGGAGGGGTATGAACCGGGCGGGTGTGGATCAGAAGGGGTGTGACTCGGGAGGGGTGTGAATCGGGAGGGGTGAGAATCAAGAGGGGTGTGAATCGGAAGTGGTGTAAATCGGAAGGGGTGTGAATCGGGAGGGGTGTGAATCGGGAGCGGTGTGAATCGGGCGGGTGTGAATCGGGAGGGCTGAGAATTGGGAGGGGTGTAAATTGGACGGGCGTGAATCGGGGTGTCCGTGAATCGGGATGGGCGTGTATCGGGATGGGCGTGTATCGGCAGAGGTGTGAATCGGGAGAGGTGTGCATCGGGGAGTGGGGGTGAATCGGGTGGGTGTGAATCGGGAGGGGTATGAATTGGGAGGGGTGTGAATCGGGAGGGGTATGAATCGGGAGGGGTGTGAATCGGGGGTGTGAATCGGGAGGGGTGTGTATCGGTAGGGGTGTGAATGAGGCGGCTGTGAATCGGGAGGGATGTGAATCGGGAGGGGTATGAATCGAGCGGGAGTGAATCGGGAGGGGTGTGAATCGGGCGGGTGTGTATCGGGATGGGTGTGAATCGGGAGGGGCGTGAGTCGGGAGGGGAGTGAATCGGAAGGGGTGTGAATCGGGAGGGGCGTGAGTCGGAAGGGGATTGAATCGGAAGGGGTGTGAATCGGGCGGGGTGTGAATCGGGCGGGGTGTGAATCGGGAGGGGCGTGAGTTGGGAGGGGAGTGAATCAGAAGGGGTGTGAATCAGGCGGGGTGTGAATCGGGAGGGGTGTGAATCGGGCGGGCATAAATCTGGAGGGACGTGAATCAAGAGGGGCGTGAATCGGCAGGGGTCTGAATAGGGAGGGGTGTGAATTGGCAGGGGTGCGAATCGGAAGGGGTGTGAATCGGCAGTGGTGTGAATCGGGAGGGGCGTGAATCGGGAGGGGTGTGAATCGGGAGATTCGTGAATCAGAAGGGATGTGAATCGGGAGGGGTGTGAATCGGGATGGGTGTGAATTGGGGGGTGCGAATCGGGAGGGCTGTGAATCGGGAGAGGTGCGAATCGTGAATAGTGTGAATCGGGCGGGTGTGAATCGGAAGGGGTGTGAATCGGCAGTGGTGTGAATCGGGAAGGGCGTGAATCGGGAGGGGCGTGAATCGGGAGATTCGTGAATCAGAAGGGGTGTGAATCGGGAGAGGTGTGAATCGGGATGGGTGTGAATTGGGCGGGTGCGAATCGGGAGGGCTGTGAATCGGGAGAGGTGCGAATCGTGAATAGTGTGAATCGGGCGGGTGTGAATTGGGAGGGGTGTGAATCGGGAGGGGTGTGAATCGGGCGGGTGTGAATCGGGAGGGCTGAGAATCGGGAGGGTTGTGAATCGGCAGAGGTGTGAATCAGGAGGAGTGTGAATTGGGGGGGGTGATTCCGGGGGTGGGGGTGAACCGGGAGGGGTGTGAATCGGGCAGGTGTGAATCGGGAGGGGTGTGAATCGGGTGGGTGTGAATCTGGAGGGCTGAGAATCGGGAGGGGTGAATCGGGAATGGTGCGAATCGGATGGGTGTGAATCGGGAGGGGTGTGAATCGGATGGCTCTGAATCGGGAGGGCTGAGAATCGGGAGGGGTGTGAATCGGACGGGCGGAAATCGGGGGGTCCGTGAATTGGGAGGGATGTGTATCGGGCAGGTGTGAATCTGGAGGGGTGTGAGTCGGGCGGGTGTGAATCGGGAGGAGTGTGAATCGGGCGGGCATAAATCTGGAGGGGGGTGAATCAAGAGGGGCGTGAATCGGCAGGGGTCTGAATAGGGAGGGGTGTGAATTGGCAGGGGTGCGAATCGGAAGGGGTGTGAATCGGCAGTGGTGTGAATCGGGAGGGGCGTGAATCGGGAGGGGTGTGAATCGGGAGATTCGTGAATCAGAAGGGGTGTGAATCGGGAGGGGTGTGAATCGGGATGGGTGTGAATTGGGCGGGTGCGAATCGGGAGGGCTGTGAATCGGGAGAGGTGCGAATCGTGAATAGTGTGAATCGGGCGGGTGTGAATCGGAAGGGGTGTGAATCGGCAGTGGTGTGAATCGGGAAGGGCGTGAATCGGGAGGGGCGTGAATCGGGAGATTCGTGAATCGGAAGGGGTGTGAATCAGGAGGGGTGTTAATCGGGAGGGGTGTGAATCCTGCGGGTGTGAATCGGGCTGGTGTGAATCGGGAGGGGTGTGAATCAGGCGGATGTGAATCTGTTGGGTGTAAATCGGAAGGGGTGTGAATCGGGCGGGAGTGAATCGGGAGGGGTGTGAATCAGAAGGGGTGTGAATCAGGAGGGGCGTGAATCGGGGGGGCCGTGAATCGGGAGAGACGTGAATCGGGGGGAGTGAATCGGGGGGGAGTGAGTCGGGAGGGTTGTGAATCGGGCGGGGTGCGAATCGGGAGGGGGTGAATCGGGAGGGGCGTGAATCGGGGGGGCGGGAATCGGGGTGGTGTGAATCGGGAGGCGTGTGAATCGAGAAAATTGCGAATCAGGAGGGGTGTGAATCGGGAGGGGGTGAATCGGGAGGGGTGTGAATCGGGGGGGGCGTTAAGCGGGAGGGGTGTGAATCTGGAGGGCTGAGAATCGGGAGGGGGTGAATCGGGAAAGGTGCGAATCGGGTGGGTGTGAATCGGGATGGGTGTGAATCAGGCGGGTGTGAATCGGGAGGGCTGAGAATCGGGAGGGGTGTGAATCGGGAGGGGTGTGAATCGGGAGAGGTATGAATCGGGAGGGGTGTGAATCGGGTGGAGTGTGAATCCGGCGGGTGTGAATCGGGAGGCGTGTGAATCCGTCGGGTGGGAATTGTGAGGGGTGTGAATCGGGTGGGGTGTGTATCGGGCGGTTGTGAATCGGGCGGGTGTGAATCAGGAGGTGTGTGAATCGGGCAGGTTTGAATCGGGTGGGTGTGACTCGGGAGGGGTATGAACCGGGCGGGTGTGAATCAGACGTGGTGGAAATTGGAAGGGGTGTGAATCGGGAGGGGTGTGAATCGGGAGGGGTGTGAATCGGGAGGGGTGTGAATCGGGAGGGGTGTGAATCGGGCGGGTGTGAATCGGGAGGGCTGAGAATTGGGAGGGGTGTGAATCGGACGGGCGTGAATTGGTGGGTTCGTGAATCGGGAGGGGTGTGAATCGGCAGAGGTGTGAATCGGGAGCGGAGTGAATCGGGGGTTGGGGGTGAATCGGGTGGGTCTGAATTGGGGGGTGTGAATTGGGAGGGGTGTGTATCGGGAGGGGTGTGAATCGAGCGGGAGTGAATCGGATGGGGCGTGAATCGGGCGGGTGTGAATCGGGAGGGGCGTGAATCGGGAGGGGTGTGAATTGGGACGGATGTGAATCGGGAGGGGTGTAAGTCGGGAGGGGCGTGAGTCGGGAGGGGAGTGAATCAGAAGGGGTGTGAATCGGGCGGGGTGTATATCGGGCGGGCGTAAAGCGGGAGGGGCCTGAACCTGCAGGGATCTGAATCGGGAGGGGTGTGAATTGGCAGGGGAGCGAATCGGAAGGGGCGTGAATCGGTAGGGGCGTGATTCGGGAGGGGCGTGAATCGGGAGGGGCGTGAATCGGAAGGGGTGTGAATCGGGAGGGCTGTGAATCGGGAGGGGTGCGAATCGGGAGGGGTGTGAATCGGCAGGTGTGAATCAGGAGGGGGGTGAATCGGGAGGTTTGAATCGGGTGTGTGTGAATCGGGAGGGGTATGAACCGGGCGGGTGTGAATCAGAAGTGGTGTAAATCGGAAGGGGTGTGAATCGGGAGGGGCGTGAATCGGGAGGCGTGTGAATCGGGAAAGGTGCGAATCGGGAGGGCTGAGAATCGGGAGGGGCTGAATCGGGAAAGGTGCGAATCGGGTGGGTGTGCATCGGGAGGGGTGTGAATCGGGAGGGGTGTGTTTCGGGAGGGGTGTGAATCAGGCCGGCTGTGAATTGGGCAGGTGTGAATCGGGAGGGGTGTGAATCGGGCGGGTGTGAATCGGGAGGGGTGTGAATCAGGCAGGTGTGAATCGGGAGGGGTGTAAATCGGGCGGGTGTGAGTCGGGAGGGGCGTGAATCAGGCGGGTGTGAATTGGGAGGGGTGTGAATCGGGAGTGGTGTCAATCGAGCGGGCATGCACCGGGAGGGGCGTGAATCGAGAGGGCGTGAATCGGGTGGGTGTGAATCGGGCGAGGTGTGAATCGGGCGGGGTGTGAATCGGGAGGGGTGCGAATCGGGAGGGGCGTGAATCGGGCGTGGTCTGAATCGGGAGGGGTGCGAACTGGGAGGGATGTGACTTGGGTGGATTGTGAATCGGGAGGGGAGTGAATCGGGTGGGTGTGAATCGGGAGGGGCGTGAATCGGGAGGGGCGTGAATCGGGAGGGGCGTGAATCGGGAGGGGTGTGAATCGGGCAGGTTTGAATCGGGAAGGGTGTGAATCGGGAGGGGTGTGAATCGGGAGGGGTGTGAATTGGGAGGGGTGTGAATTGGGAGGGCTGTGAATCGGGAGGGGTGTGAATCAGGCGGGTGTGAAACGGGAGGGGTGTGAATCAGGCGGGTGTGAAACGGGAGGGGTGTGAATCGGGTGGGTGTGAATCGGAAGGGGTGTGAATCAGGCGGGTGTGAATCGGGGGTGTGTGAATCGGGTGGGTGTGAATCGGGAGGGGCGTGAATCGGGTGGGGTGTGAATTGGGACGGATGTGAATCGGTAGGGGAGTATATCGGGATGGGCGTGAGTCGGGAGGGGCGTGAATCGGAAGGGGTGTAAATCGGGCGGGCGTAAATCGGGAGTGGTGTGAATCGGGAGGAGCGTGAATAGGGAGTGGTGTGAATCGGGAGGGGTGCGAATCGGGAGAGGCGTGAATCCGGCTGGGTCTGAAACGGGAGGGGTGTGAATCGGGAGGGGTGTGAAGGCAGAGCTGTGAATTGGGCGTGTGTGAGTCGGTAGGGCGTAAATCGGGAGGGGTGTGTATCAGGCGGGTGTGAATCGGGCTGGTTTGAATCGGGAGGGCTGTGAATCGGGAGCGGTTTGAATCGGGAGGAGCGTGAATAGGGAGTGGTGTGAATCGCGAGGGGTGTGAATCGGGAGGATTGTGAATCAGGAGAGGTGTGAATCGGGAGGGGTGTGAATCGGGTGGGGTGTGAATCCGGCGGGTGTGAATCGGGAGACGTGTGAATCCGGCGGGTGTGAATTGTGAGGGGTGTGAATCGGGTGGGGTGTGAATCGGGAGGGGTGTGAATCGGGAGGGGTGTGAATCGGGAGGGGTGTGAATCGGGCAGGTGTGAATCAGGAGGGGTGTGATTCGGGCAGGTTTGAATCGGGCGGGTGTGAATCGGGAGGGGTATGAACCGGGCGGGTGTGGATCAGAAGAGGTGTGAATCGGGAGGGGTGTGAATCGGGAGGGGTGAGAATCGAGAGGGGTGTGAATCGGAAGGGGTTTGAATCGGGAGCGGTGTGAATCGGGCGGGTGTGAATCGGGAGGGCTGAGAATTGGGAGGGGTGTGATTCGTACGGGCGTGAATCGGGGTGTCCGTGAATCGGGATGGGCGTGTATCGGCAGAGGTGTGAATCGGGAGAGGTGTGAATCGGGGAGTGGGGGTGAATCGGGTGGGTGTGAATCGGGAGGGGTATGAATCGGGAGGGGTGTGAATCGGGGGTGTGAATCGGGAGGGGTATGTATCGGGAGGGGTGTGAATGAGGCGGGTGTGAATCGGGAGGGATGTGAATCGGGAGGGGTGTGAATCGAGCGGGAGTGAATCGGGAGGGGTGTGAATCGGGCGGGTGTGTATCGGGAGGGGTGTGAAACGGGAGGGGTGCTAATCGGGCGGGTGTGAATCGGAAGGGGTGTGAATCGGGCGGGTGTGAATCGGGAGGGGTGTGAATCGGGCGGGTGTGAATGGGGAGGGTCGTGAATCAGGTGGGGTGTGAATTGGGACAGATGTGAATCGGGAGGGCTGTAAATCGGGAGGGGCATGAGTCGGGAGGGGAGTGAATCGGAAGGGGTGTGAATCGGGAGGGGTGTGAATCAGACGGGCGTAAATCGGGAGGGGCGTGAATTGAGAGGGGCGTGAACCGGCAGGAGTCTGAATCGGGAGGTGTGTGAATTGGCAGGGGTGCGAATCGGAAGGGGTGTGAATCGGCAGTGGTGTGAATCGGAAGGGGTGTGAATCGGGAGAGGCGTGAATCGGGCGGGGCGTGAATCGGGAGTGTCGTGAATCGGAAGGGGTGTGAATCGGGATGGGTGCGAATCGGGATGGGTGTGAATTGGGCGGGTGCGAATCGGGAGGGCTGTGAATCGGGAGAGGTGCGAATCGGGAATGGTGTGAATCGGGCGGGTGTGAATCGGGCGGGTCTGAATCGGGAGGGGTGTGAATCGGGAGGGGAGTGAATTGGGAGGGGTGTGAATTGGGAGGGGTGTGAATCGGGAGGGGTGTGAATCGGGCGGGTGTGAATCGGCAAGGCTGAGAATCGGGAGGGGTGTGAATCGGACGGGCGTGAATCGGGGGGTCCGTGAATCAGGAGGGGTGTGAATCGGGTGGGTGTGAATCTGGAGGGCTGAGAATCGGGAGGGTGTGAATCAGGAAAGGTGCGAATCGGGTGGGTGTGAATCGGGAGGGGTGTGAATCGGGTGGCTGTGAATCGGGAGGGCTGAGAATCGGGACAGTTGTGAATCGGACGGGCATGAATCGGGGGGTCCGTGAATCGGGGGGTCCGTGAATCGGGAGGGGAGTGAATCGGGAGGGGTGTGAATCGAGCGGGAGTGAATCGGGAGGGGTGTGAATCGGGCGGGTGTGAATTGGGAGGGATGTGAATCGGGCGGGTGTGAATCGGGAGGTGCGTGAATCGGGAGGGGTGTGAATTGGGACGGATGTGAATCGGGAGGGGTGTGAATCGGGAGGGGCGTGAGTCGGGAGGGGAGTGAATTGGAAGGGGTGTGAATCGGGCGGGGTGTGAATCGGGGGGTCCGTGAATCGGGAGGGGTGTGAATCGGCAGAGGTGTAAATCAGTTGGAGTGTGAATCGGGAGGGGTGTGAATCTGGAGGGCTGATATCGGGAGGGGGTGAATCGGGAAAGGTGCGAATCGGATGGGTGTGAATCGGGAGGGGTGTGAATCGGGCGGCTGTGAATCGGGAGGGCTGAGAATCGGGAGAGGTGTGAATCGGACGGGCGTGAATCGGGGGGACCGTGAATCCGGAGGGGTGTGAATCGGAGGGGCGTGAATCAGGCGGGTGTGAATCGGGATGGGTGTGAATCGGGAGGGGAGTGAATTGAGTGGGTGTGAATCAGGCGGGTGTGAATCGGGAGGGGTGTGAATCGGGAGGGGTGTGAATCGGGAGGGGTGTGAATCGGGTGGGTGTGAATCGGGCGGGGTGTGAACGGGAGAGCTGTGAATCAGGCGGGTGTGAGTCGGGAGGGCGTAAATCGGGAGGGGTGTGAATCGGGCGGATGTGAATCGGGCGGGTGTGAATCGGGTGGGTTTGAATCGGGAGGGCTGTGAATCGGGAGTGGTGTGAATCGGGAGGAGCGTGAATAGAGAGGTGTGTGAATCGGGAGGGGTGTGAATCGGGAGGGGTGTGATTCGGGAGAGGTGTGAATCGGAAGGGGTGTGAATCGGGGCTGTGTGAATCGGGGGTGTGTGAATCGAGTGGGCGTGAATCGGGAGGGGTGTGAATCGGGCAGGTGTAAATCGGGAGGGGTGTGAATCGGGAGGGCTGTGAATCGGGAGGGGTGTGAATCGGGAGGGGTGTGAATCGGGCGGGTGTGAATCGGGAGGGGCGTGAATCGGGAGGGGTGTAGAGGGGCATGAGTTGGGAGGGGAGTGAATCGGGAGGGGCGTGAATCGGGGGGGCGTGAATTGGGGTGGTGTGAATCGGGAGGGGTGTAACTTGGGAGGGGCATGAGTCGGGAGGGGAGTGAATCGGGAGGGGTGTGAATCGGGCGGGCGTAAATCGGGAGGGGCGTGAATCGAGAGGGGCGTGAATCGGCAGGCGTCTGAATCGAGAGGTGTGTGAATTGGCAGGGGTGCGAATCAGATGGGGTGTGTTTCGGCAGTGGTGTGAATCAGAAGGGGTGTGAATCGGGGGGGGCGTGAAGTGAATCGGGAGTGTCGTGAATCGGAATTGGTGTGAATCGGGAGGGGTGCGAATCGGGATGTGTGTGAATTGGGCGGGTGCGAATCGGGAGGGCTGTGAATCGGGAGAGGTGCGAATCGGCAATAGTGTGAATCGGGCGGGTGTGAATCGGGCGGGTCTGAATCGGGAAGGGTGTGAATCGGGAGTGGTGTGAATTGGGAAGGGTGTGAATCGGGCGGGTGTGAATCGGCAGTGCTGAGAATCGGGAGGGGTGTGAATCGGGAGGGCTGAGAATCGGGAGGGGGTGAATTGGGAAAGGTGCGAATCGGGTGGGTGTGAATCGGGAGGGGTGTGAATCGGACGGGCATGAATGGGGGGTCCGTGAATCAGGAGGGGTGTGAATTGGGAGGGGTGTGTATCGGGCAGGTGTGAATCCGGAGGGTTGTGAATTGGGCGGGTGTGAGTCGGGAGGGCGTAAATCGGGAGGGGTGTGAATCGGGCGGGTGTGAATCGGGCGGGTTTGAATCGGGAGGGCTGTGAATCGGGAGCGGTGTGAATCGGGAGGGGAATGAATCAGGAGGGGTGTAAATCGGGAGGGGTGTGAATCGTGAGGGGTGTGAATCGAGTGGGCGTGAATCAGGAGGGGAGTGAATCGGGTTGGTGTGAATTGGGCGGGTGTGAGTCGGGAGGGCGTAAATCGGGAGGGGTGTGAATCGGGTGGGTGTGAATCGGGCTGGTGTGAATCGGGAGGGGTGTGAATCGGGCGGGTGTGAATCGGGAGGGGTGTGAATTGGGACGGATGTGAATCGGGAGGGGTGTAAATCGGGAGGGGCGTGAGTCGTGAGGGGAGTGAATCGGAAGGGGTGTGAATCGGGCAGGGTGTGAATCGGTTGGTCCGTCAATCGTGAGGTGTGTGAATCGGCAGAGATGTGAATCAGGAGGAGTGTGAATCGGGGGGGGGTGAATCGGGGGGGGGTGAATCGGGAGGGGTGTGAATTGGGAGGGGTGTGAATCGGGTGGGTGTGAATCTGGAGGGCTGAGAATCGGGAGGGGGTGAATCGGGAATGGTGCGAATCGGTTGGGTGTGAATCGGGAGGGCTGAGAATCGGGAGGGGTGTGAATCGGACGGGCGTGAATCGGGGGGTCCGTGAATCTGGAGGGGTGTGAATCGGGCGGGGTGTGTATCGGGCAGGTGTGAATCGGGGGGTCCGTGAATCGGGAGGGGTGTGAATCGGGAGGGGTGTTAATCGGGCGGCTGTGAATCGGGAGGGTTGAGAATCGGGAGGGGTGAGAATCGGACGGGCGTGAATCGGGGGGTCCGTGAATCGGGAGGGGTGTGAATCGGGAGGGGTGTGTATCAGGCAGCTGTGAATCCGGAGGGGTGTGAATCGGGCGGGTGTGAATCGGGAGGGGAGTGAATCGGAGGGGCGTGAATCAGGCGGGTGTGAATCGGGAGGTGTGTGAATCGGGAGGGCTGTGAATCGAGCGGGAGTGAATCAGGAGGGGTGTGAATCAGGCAGGAGTGAATCGGGAGGGGCGTGAATCGGGAGGGGCGTGAATCAGGTGGGTGCGAATCGGGCGGGGTGTGAATCGGAAGTGGTGCGAATCGGGTGGGGCGTGAATCGGGCGGGGTCTGAAACGGGAGGGGTGTGAATCTGTAGGGGTGTGAACGGGAGAGCTGTGAAATGGGCGGGTGTGAGTCGGGAGGGCGTAAATCGTGAGGGGTGTGAATCGGGCGGGTGTAAATCGGGCGGGTGTGAATCGGGCGGGTTTGAATCGGGAGGGCTGTGAATCGGGAGCGGTGTGAATCGGGAGGAGCATGAATAGGGAGGTGTGTGAATCGGGAGGGGTGTGAATCGGGTGGGGTGTGAATCGGGAGGCGTGGTGAATCCGACGGGTGTGAATTGTGAGGGGTGTGAATCGGGTGGGGTGTGTATAGGGCGGTTGTGAATCGGGAGGGATGTGAATCGGGTGGGTGTGAATCGGGTGGGTGTGAATCGGGAGGGGTATGAACCGGGCGGGTGTGAATCAGAAGTGGTGTAAATCAGAAGGGGTGTGAATCGGGAGGGGTGTGAATCGGGAGGGGTGCGAATCGGGAGGGGTGTGAATCAGGAGGGGAGGGAATCGGGTGGGTGAGAATCGGGGGGGTGTGAATCGAGTGGGCGTGAATCAGGAGGGGAGTGAATCGGGAGGGGTGTAAATCGGGAGGGGTGTGAATCGTGCGGGTGTGAATCGGGCGGGTGTGAATCGGGAGGGGTGTGAATCGGGTGGATATGAATCGGGCGGGTGTAAATCGGGAGGGGTGTGAATCGGGAGGGGTGTGACTCGGGCGCGTGTGAATCGGGAGGGGTGTGAATCGGAAGGGGTGTGAATCGGGGGTGCGTGAATCGGGGTGGCGTGAATTGGGAGGCGTGTGAATCGGGAAAGGTGCGAATTGGGAGGGGTGTGAATCGGGAGGGGGTGAATCGGGGGGGCGTGAATCGGGGTGGTGTGAATCGGGAGGCGTGTGAATCGGGTAAGGTGCGAATCGGGAGTGGTGTGAATCGGGAGGGGGTGAATCGGGAGGGGTGTGAATCGGGGGGCGTTAAGCGGGAGGGGTGTGAATCGGGAGGGCTGAGAATCAGGAGGGGGTGAATCGGGAGGGGCGTGAAACGGGGGGGGCGTGAATCGGGGTGGTGTGAATCGGGAGGGCTGAGAATCGGGAGGGGGTGAATCGGGAAAGGAGCGAATCGGGTGGGTGTGAATCGGGAGGGGTGTGAATCGGGTGGGTGTGAATCGAGTGGGCGTGAATCGGGAGGGGAGTGAATCGGGAGGGGAGTGAATCAAGAGGGGTGTGAACCGGGCGGGTGTGAATCGGGAGGGGTATGAATCGGGCGGATGTGAATCGGGCGGGTGTAAATCGGGAGGGGTGTGAATCGGGAGGAGTGTGAATCAGGCGGGTGTGAATTGGGAGGCGTGTGAATCGGAAGGGTTGTGAATCAGGAGGGGTGTGAATCGGGGGGGCGTGAATCCGGAGAGGCGTGAATCGGGGGGAGTGAATCGGGGGGGGGAGTGAATCGGGAGGGTTGTGAATCGGGAGGGGTGCGAATTGGGAGGGGTGCGAATCGGGAATGGTGTGAATCGGGAGGGGTGTAAATCGGGAGGGGCGTGAGTCGGGAGGGGAGTGATTCGGAATAGGTGTGAATTGGGCATGGTGTGAATCGAGGGGTCCGTGAATCGGCAGAGGTGTGAATCAGGAGGAGTGTGAATCGGCGGGGGGTGAATCAGGAGGGGTGTGAATCGGAAGGGGTGTGTATCGGGTGGGTGAGAATCTGGAGGGCTGAGAATCGGGAGGGGGTGAATCGGGAAAGGTGCGAATCGGGTGGGTGTGAATCGGGAGGGGTGTGAATCGGACGGGTGTGAATCAGGGGGTCCGTGAATTGGGAGGGGTGTGAATCGGGAGGGGTGTGTATCGGGCATGTGTGAATCCGGAGGGGTGTGAATCGGGCGGGTGTGAATCGGGAGGGGCGTGAATCGGAGGGGCGTGAATCAGGCGGGTGTGAATCGGGAGGGGTGTGAATCAGGCGGGTGTGAATCGGGAGGGGTGTGAATCGGGAGGGGCGTGAATTGGGAGGGGCGTGAATCGGGTGGGTATGAATTGGGCGGGGTGTGAATCTGGCGGGGTGTGAATCGGAAGTGGTGCGAATCGGGAGGGGCGTGAATCGGGCGGGGTCTGAAACGGGAGGGGTGTGAATCTGGAGGGGTGTGAGTCGGTAGGGCGTAAATCGGGAGGGGTGTGAATCGGTTGGGTGTGAATCGGGAGGGCTGAGAATCGGGAGGGGTGTGAATCGGACGGGCGTGAATCGGGGGGTCCGTGAATCGGGAGGGGTGTGAATCGGGCGGGGTGTGTATCGGGCAGGTGTGAATCGGGGGGTCCATGAATCGGGAGGGGTGTGAATCGGGAGGGGTGTTAATCGGGCGGCTGTGAATCGGGAGGGTTGAGAATCGGGAGGGGTGTGAATCGGACGGGCATGAATCGGGGGGTCCGTGAATCGGGAGGGGTGTGAATCGGGAGGAGTGTGTATCAGGCAGCTGTGAATCCGGAGGGGTCTGAATCGGGCGGGTGTGAATCGGGAGGGGAGTGAATCGGAGGGGCGTGAATCAGGCGGGTGTAAATCGGGAGGTGTGTGAATCGGGAGGGCTGTGAATCGAGCGGGAGTGAATCAGGAGGGGTGTGAATCAGGCAGGAGTGAATCGGGAGGGGTGTGAATCGGGAGGGGCGTGAATCGGGAGGGGCGTGAATCGGGTGGGTGCGAATCGGGCGGGGTGTGAATCGGAAGTGGTGCGAATCGGGTTGGGCGTGAATTGGGCGGGGTCTGAAACGGGAGGGGTGTGAATCTGGAGGGGTGTGAAGGGGAGAGCTGTGAAACGGGCGGGTGTGAGTCGGGAGGGCGTAAATCGTGAGGGGTGTGAATCGGGCGGGTGTAAATCGGGCGGGTGTGAATCGGGCGGGTTTGAATCGGGAGGGCTGTGAATCGGGAGCGGTGTGAATCGGGAGGAGCGTGAATAGGGAGGTGTGTGAATCGGGAGGGGTGTGAATCGGGTGGGGTGTGAATCGGGAGGCGTGGTGAATCCGACGGGTGTGAATTGTGAGGGGTGTGAATCGGGTGGGGTGTGTATAGGGCGGTTGTGAATCGGGAGGGATGTGAATTGGGTGGGTGTGAATCGGGTGGGTGTGAATCGGGAGGGTTATGAACCGGGCGGGTGTGAATCAGAAGTGGTGTAAATCGGAAGGGGTGTGAATCGGGAGGGGTGTGAATCGGGAGGGGTGTGAATCGGAAATGGTGTAAATCGGAAGGGGTGTGAATCGGGAGGGGTGCGAATCGGGAGGGGTGTGAATCAGGAGGGGAGTGAATCGGGTGGGTGTGAATCGGGGGTGTGTGAATCGAGTGGGCGTGAATCAGGAGGGGAGTGAATCGGGAGGGGTGTAAATCGGGAGGGGTGTGAATCGTGCGGGTGTGAATCGGGCGGGTGTGAATCGGGCGGATATGAATCGGGCGGGTGTGAATCGGGAGGGGTCTGAATCGGGCGGATATGAATCGGGCGGGTGTAAATCGGGAGGGGTGTGAATCGGGAGGGGTGTGAATCGGGCGGGTGTGAATCGGGAGGGGTGTGAATCGGAAGGGGTGTGAATCGGGGGGGCGTGATTCGGGGTGGCGTGAATTGGGAGGCGTGTGAATCAGGAAAGGTGCGAATCGGGAGGGGTGTGAATCGGGAGGGGGTGAATCGGGGGTCGTGAATCGGGGTGGTGTGAATCGGGAGGCGTGTGAATCGGGAAAGGTGCGAATCGGGAGGGGTGTGAATCGGGAGGGGGTGAATCGGGAGGGGTGTGAATCGGGGGGCGTTAAGCGGGAGGGGTGTGAATCGGGAGGGCTGAGAATCAGGAGGGGGTGAATCGGGAGGGGCGTGAAACGGGGGGAGCGTGAATCGGGGTTGTGTGAATCGGGAGGGGTGTGAATCGGGAGGGCTGAGAATCGGGAGGGGGTGAATCGGGAAAGGAGCGAATCGGGTGGGTGTGAATCGGGAGGGGTGTGAATCGGGTGGGTGTGAATCGAGTGGGCGTGAATCGGGAGGGGAGTGAATCGGGAGGGGAGTGAATCAGGAGGGGTGTGAACCGGGCGGGTGTGAATCGGGAGGGGTATGAATCGGGCGGATGTGAATCGGGCGGGTGTAAATCGGGAGGGGTGTGAATCGGGAGGAGTGTGAATCAGGCGGGTGTGAATTGGGAGGGGTGTGAATCGGAAGGGTTGTGAATCAGGAGGGGTGTGAATCGGGGGGGCGTGAATCCGGAGAGGCGTGAATCCGGAGAGGCGTGAATAGGGGGGAGTGAATCGGGGGGGGAGTGAATTGGGAGGGCTGTGAATCGGGAGCGGTGTGAATCGGGAGGGGAATGAATCGGGAGGGGTGTAAATCGGGAGGGGTGTGAATCGTGAGGGGTGTGAATCGAGTGGGCGTGAATCAGGAGGGGAGTGAATCGGGTGGGTGTGAATTGGGCGGGTGTGAGTCGGGAGGGCGTAAATCGGGAGGGGTGTGAATCGGGTGGGTGTGAATCGGGCTGGTGTGAATCGGGAGGGGTGTGAATCGGGCGGGTGTGAATCGGGAGGGGTGTGAATTGGGACGGATGTGAATCGGGAGGGGTGTAAATCGGGAGGGGCGTGAGTCGTGAGGGGAGTGAATCGGAAGGGGTGTGAATCGGGCAGGGTGTGAATCGGGTGGTCCGTCAATCGTGAGGTGTGTGAATCGGCAGAGATGTGAATCAGGAGGAGTGTGAATCGGGGGGGGTGAATCGGGGTGGGGAATCGGGAGGGGTGTGAATTGGGAGGGGTGTGAATCGGGTGGGTGTGAATCTGGAGGGCTGAGAATCGGGAGGGGGTGAATCGGGAATGGTGCGAATCGGTTGGGTGTGAATCGGGAGGGCTGAGAATCGGGAGGGGTGTGAATCGGACGGGCGTGAATCGGGGGGTCCGTGAATCGGGAGGGGTGTGAATCGGGCGGGGTGTGTATCGGGCAGGTGTGAATCGGGGTGTCCGTGAATCGGGAGGGGTGTGAATCGGGAGGGCTGTTAATCGGGCGGCTGTGAATCGGGAGGGTTGAGAATCGGGAGGGGTGTGAATCGGACGGGCGTGAATCGGGGGGTCCGTGAATCGGGAGGGGTGTGAATCGGGAGGGGTGTGTATCAGGCAGCTGTGAATCCGGAGGGGTGTGAATCGGGCGGGTGTGAATCGGGAGGGGAGTGAATCGGAGGGGCGTGAATCAGGCGGGTGTGAATCGGGAGGTGTGTGAATCGGGAGGGCTGTGAATCGAGCGGGAGTGAATCAGGAGGGGTGTGAATCAGGCAGGAGTGAATCGGGAGGGGTGTGAATCGGGAGGGGCGTGAATCGGGAGGGGTGTGAATCAGGTGGGTGCGAATCGGGCGGGGTTGTGAATCGGAAGTGGTGCGAATCGGGTGGGGCGTGAATCGGGCGGGGTCTGAAACGGGAGGGGTGTGAATCTGGAGGGGTGTGAACGGGAGAGCTGTGAAATGGGCGGGTGTGAGTCGGGAGGGCGTAAATCGTGAGGGGTGTGAATCGGGCGGGTGTAAATCGGGCGGGTGTGAATCGGGCGGGTTTGAATCGGGAGGGCTGCGAATCGGGAGCGGTGTGAATCGGGAGGAGCGTGAATAGGGAGGTGTGTGAATCGGGAGGGGTGTGAATCGGATGGGGTGTGAATCGGGAGGCGTGGTGAATCCGACGGGTGTGAATTGTGAGGGGTGTGAATCGGGTGGGGTGTGTATAGGGCGGTTGTGAATCGGGAGGGATGTGAATCGGGTGGGTGTGAATCGGGTGGGTGTGAATCGGGAGGGGTATGAACCGGGCGGGTGTGAATCAGAAGTGGTGCAAATCAGAAGGGGTGTGAATCGGGAGGGGTGTGAATCGGGAGGGGTGTGAATCGGAAATGGTGTAAATCGGAAGGGGTGCGAATCGGGAGGGGTGCGAATCAGGAGGGGAGTGAATCGGGTGGGTGAGAATCGGGGGTGTGTGAATCGAGTGGGCGTGAATCAGGAGGGGAGTGAATCGGGAGGGGTGTAAATCGGGAGGGGTGTGAATCGTGCGGGTGTTAATCGGGCGGGTGTGAATCGGGAGGGGTGTGAATCGGGCGGATATGAATCGGGCGGGTGTAAATCGGGAGGGGTGTGAATCAGAAGGGGTGTGAATCGGGGGGGCGTGAATCGGGGTGGCGTGAATTGGGAGGCGTGTGAATCGGGAAAGGTGCGCATCGGGAGGGGTGTGAATCGGGAGGGGGTGAATCGGGGGGGCGTGAATCGGGGTGGTGTGAATCGGGAGGCGTGTGAATCGGGAAAGTTGCGAATCGGGAGGGGTGTGAATCGGGAGGGGGTGAATCGGGAGGGGTGTGAATCGGGGGGCGTTAAGCGGGAGGGGTTTGAATCGGGAGGGCTGAGAATCAGGAGGGGGTGAATCGGGAGGGGCGTGAAACGGGGGGAGCGTGAATCGGGGTGGTGTGAATCGGGAGGGGTGTGAATCGGGAGGGCTGAGAATCGGGAGGGGGTGAATCGGGAAAGGAGCGAATCGGGTGGGTGTGAATCGGGAGGGGTGTGAATCGGGTGGGTGTGAATCGAGTGGGCGTGAATCGGGAGGGGAGTGAATCGGGAGGGGAGTGAATCAGGAGGGGTGTGAACCGGGCGGGTGTGAATCGGGAGGGGTATGAATTGGGCGGATGTGAATCGGGCGGGTGTAAATCGGGAGGGGTGTGAATCGGGAGGAGTGTGAATCAGGCGGGTGTGAATTGGGAGGGGTGTGAATCGGAAGGGTTGTGAATCAGGAGGGGTGTGAATCGGGGGGGCGTGAATCCGGAGAGGCGTGAATCCGGAGAGGCGTGAATAGGGGGGAGTGAATCGGGGGGGGGAGTGAATTGGGAGGGCTGTGAATCGGGAGCGGTGTGAATCGGGAGGGGAATGAATCGGGAGGGGTGTAAATCGGGAGGGGTGTGAATCGTGAGGGGTGTGAATCGAGTGGGCGTGAATCAGGAGGGGAGTGAATCGGGTGGGTGTGAATTGGGCGGGTGTGAGTCGGGAGGGCGTAAATCGGGAGGGGTGTGAATCAGGTGGGTGTGAATCGGGAGGGGTGTGAATCAGGCGGGTGTGAATCGGGCGGGGTGTGAATCTGGCGGGGTGTGAATCGGAAGTGGTGCGAATCGGGAGGGGCGTGAATCGGGCGGGGTCTGAAACGGGAGGGGTGTGAATCTGGAGGGGTGTGAGTCGGTAGGGCGTAAATCGGGAGGGGTGTGAATCGGTTGGGTGTGAATCGGGAGGGCTGAGAATCGGGAGGGGTGTGAATCGGACGGGCGTGAATCGGGGGGTCCGTGAATCGGGAGGGGTGTGAATCGGGCGGGGTGTGTATCGGGCAGGTGTGAATCGGGGGGTCCATGAATCGGGAGGGGTGTGAATCGGGAGGGGTGTTAATCGGGCGGCTGTGAATCGGGAGGGTTGAGAATCGGGAGGGGTGTGAATCGGACGGGCGTGAATCGGGGGGTCCGTGAATCGGGAGGGGTGTGAATCGGGAGGGGTGTGTATCAGGCAGCTGTGAATCCGGAGGGGTGTGAATCGGGCGGGTGTGAATTCAATTGTAAGGGGGATAGATAGGAGTTTCTGTGGCCAAGACCGAGAGTCCAAGATGGTATGTTGCCTCCCTGGTGCAAGGGTCAAGAATGTCTCGGAGCGGGAGCAGAGTATTCTGAAGGGGGAGGGGGATCAGCCAGTTGTCGTGGTATATGTAGGTACCAACGATGTAGGTAAAAAGAGGGAGGAGGTCCTACAAGCTGAATTTAGGGAGTTAGGAGCTAAATTGAAAAGTAGGACCTCAAAGGTAGTAATCTCTGGATTGCTACCAGTGCCACGAGCTAATAAGTTTAGAGAGAGTAAGATAGATAAGCTGAATACGTGGCTTGAGCAGTGGTGCAAGGGAGAGGGATTTAAATTCTTGAGGCATTGGAACCAGTCCTTGGGGAGGAGTGACCTGTACCAAGGGGACGGTCTACACCTGAACTGTGAGGGAGCCGATGTCCTCGGGGTAATATTTTCTAGGGCGGTTCGGGAGGATTTAAACTAATTTGGCAGGAGGATGGGAAACTAGGTAGTGGAAAAGAGGGAAGTCATATGAAGTTAGAAATAGATGGTAGAAAGGTGAGAAGCAATAAGCAAAGGAGAGAAACACAAAGGGCCAAACTAATTCATAATGAGAGTGTGAAAAAAGCAAGCCTGAAGGCTTTGTATCTTAATGCTAGAAGCATTAGGAACAAGGTGGATGAATTAGTTGTGGAAATAGAGGTAAACAAGTATGATTTGATTGGGATTACAGAAACGTGGCTGCAGGGTGGGCAAGGCTGGGAACTTAACATCCAGGGATATACAATATTTAGGAAGGATCGGCAAAAAGGTGGGGGAGGTGGGGTAGCATTGCTGGTAAAGGAGGGGATTAATGCAATGGAAAGGAAGGATATTAACTCGGATGAAACGGAATCTGTATGGGTAGAAATGAGAAATAGCAAGGGGAGGAAAACGTTAGTGGGTGTGATATATAGGCCTCCAAATAGTAATATGGAGGTGAGGGAAGGCATAAAAAGGGAAATTAGAGAAGCGTGCGATAAGAGCACAGCTGTCATCATGGGTGACTTTAATTTACATATTGATTGGACTACCCAAATTAGTAAAAATTCTGAGGAGGAGGAATTCCTGGAATGTTTTCGGGACGGTTATCTGGACCAATATGTCGAGGAGCCGACTCGAGATCAGGCCATTTTAGACTGGGTATTGTGCAATGAGAAGGGACTTATCAGCAATCTTCTTGTACGAGGCCCCTTGGGTCAGAGCGATCATAACATGATCGAGCTCTCAGTCGAGATGGAGAGTGAGGAAATTGAATCAGAGACTAAGGTCCAGAACTTAAATAAAGGGAATTACGAGGGTATGAGACGGGAATTGGGTAAGATTGATTGGGTGGTGTTTCTGGGGGGATTGACAGTGGATAGACAATGGCAAGCATTCAAAGATAGAATGGAAGAATTCCAGAACATGTTTATACCGGTTTGGCATAAAAATAAACCTAAAAAGGTGACTCAACCGTGGATAACGAGGGAAATTAGGGACAGCATAAAATCAAAAGAAAGGGCATATCAACTGGCAAAAAAAAGCACCAGACCGGAAGATTGGGGGCAGTACAGGATACAGCAAAAGAGGACAAAGGGATTAATCAGGAAGGGGAAAATAGAATACGAAAGTAAACTTGCAGCAAACATAAAGACAGACTGCAAAAGCTTTTATCGGTATATCAGGAGGAAAAGACTGGTAAAATCCCAAGTCGGTCCCTTGCAGTCCGATTCGGGAGAATATATAATGGAGAATAAGGAAATGGCAGACCAATTAAACTCATACTTTGGTTTTGTATTCACAAAGGAGGACACAAATAACCTCCCAGGAATATCGACAAACATAGGGACTAATGAGAGGGAGGAGCTGACAGAAATTAGTATCTCTAGGGATATGGTGTTGGGTAAGTTGAGGGGACTGAAGGCCGACAAATCCCCGGGGCCTGATAAACTACATCCTAGGGTACTTAAGGAGGTGGCCCTGGAGATAGCAGATGCTCTAAGGATCATCTTCCGGAACTCCATTGACTCGGGAACAGTACCCGTGGATTGGAGGGTAGCTAATGTTACCCCAATATTTAAAAAGGGGGGTAGAGAGAAAGCAGGGAATTATAGACCAGTAAGCCTTACATCGGTTGTGGGCAAAATGCTAGAGTCCATTATTAAGGATAAAATAGCGGAGCACTTGACAAATGGGGAAAGGATCGGACAGAGTCAACATGGATTTACAAAGGGTAAATCGTGTTTGACTAATCTGCTGGAATTTTTTGAGGAAGTAACTGGTAAAATAGATGGGGGAGAGCCAGTGGATGTGGTGTACCTTGACTTCCAGAAAGCCTTCGATAAGGTTCCACAGAAAAGATTATCATGCAAAATTAAGGCTCATGGGATTGGGGGCAAAGTATTAACGTGGATAGAGAACTGGCTGGCGGATAGAAAACAGAGAGTTGGAATAAACGGCTCGTTTTCGGAGTGGCAGGCAGTGACCAGCGGGGTGCCGCAAGGATCTGTCCTGGGACCCCAGCTGTTCACAATATATATAAATGATCTGGATCAGGGAATTGGATGCAATATTTCCAAATTCGCTGACGACACTAAACTAGGAGGAGGGGTGGGCTCTGATGAGGATGTCAGGAGGCTACAGTGTGATTTGGACAGGTTGGGGGAATGGGCGGATACGTGGCAGATGCACTATAATGTGGATAAATGCGAGGTTATCCACTTTGGGGGTAAAAACAGGAGGGTGGATTATTATCTAAATGGCAATAGATTGGGAGATGGGGAAGTGCAGAGGGACCTGGGTGTTCTTGTGCACCAGTCACTGAAGGAGAGCATGCAGGTGCAACAGGCGATTAAGAAGGCAAATGGTATGTTGGCCTTCATATCAAGGGGGTTCGAGTATAGGAATAGGGATACCTTACTACAGCTGTACAAGGTGCTGGTGAGACCGCATCTGGAGTATTGTGTACAGTTTTGGTCGCCCCATCTGCGGAAGGATGTTCTTGCCATGGAAAGAGTGCAGCGGCGATTCACCAGGCTGATACCTGGAATGGCGGGAATGACCTACGAGGAGAGATTGAATAGTTTGGGCTTGCACTCACTGGAGTTTAGAAGATTGAGAGGGGATCTCATCGAAACATATAAAATTATGGCAGGCCTGGACAGGCTGAATTCAGAGAGAATGTTTCCAATGGCAGGGGAGCACAGAACCAGGGGCCACAGTCTAAAAATAGCGGGCAAATCATTTAAAACAGAGATGAGGAAGAATTTCTTCACTCAAAGAGTGGTGAGCCTGTGAAATTCCCTGCCACAGAGGGCTGTGAAGGCTAATTCAATAAATATTTTCAAGAGAGAATTGGATATATTTCTGAAGGCTAAGGGGATTAAGGGTTACGGAGAAAAGGCGGGGACGGGGTACTGAACTGGTAAGATCAGCTATGATCTCAGACGAAGATCAGCCATGATCTCATTGAATGGCGGAGCAGGCTCGAAGGGCCGAATGGCCTACTCCTGTTCCTATCTCTATGTTTCTATGTTTCTATGAATCGGGAGGGGAGTGAATCGGAGGGGCGTGAATCAGGCGGGTGTGAATCGGGAGGTGTGTGAATCGGGAGGGCTGTGAATCGAGCGGGAGTGAATCAGGAGGGGTGTGAATCAGGCAGGAGTGAATCGGGAGGGGTGTGAATCGGGAGGGGCGTGAATCGGGAGGGGCGTGAATCAGGTGGGTGCGAATCGGGCGGGGTGTGAATCGGAAGTGGTGCGAATCGGGTGGGGCGTGAATCGGGCGGGGTCTGAAACGGGAGGGGTGTGAATCTGGAGGGGTGTGAACGGGAGAGCTGTGAAATGGGCGGGTGTGAGTCGGGAGGGCGTAAATCGTGAGGGGTGTGAATCGGGCGGGTGTGAATCGGGCGGGTTTGAATCGGGAGGGCTGTGAATCGGGAGCGGTGTGAATCGGGAGGAGCGTGAATAGGGAGGTGTGTGAATCGGGAGGGGTGTGAATCGGGTGGGGTGTGAATCGGGAGGCGTGGTGAATCCGACGGGTGTGAATTGTGAGGGGTGTGAATCGGGTGGGGTGTGTATAGGGCGGTTGTGAATCGGGAGGGATGTGAATCGGGTGGGTGTGAATCGGGTGGGTGTGAATCGGGAGGGGTATGAACCGGGCGGGTGTGAATCAGAAGTGGTGTAAATCGGAAGGGGTGTGAATCGGGAGGGGTGTGAATCGGGAGGGGTGTGAATCGGAAATGGTGTAAATCGGAAGGGGTGTGAATCGGGAGGGGTGCGAATCGGGAGGGGTGTGAATCAGGAGGGGAGTGAATCGGGTGGGTGTGAATAGGGGGTGTGTGAATCGAGTGGGCGAGAATCAGGAGGGGAGTGAATCGGGAGGGGTGTAAATCGGGAGGGGTGTGAATCGTGCGGGTGTGAATCGGGCGGGTGTGAATCGGGAGGGGTGTGAATCGGGCGGATATGAATCGGGCGGGTGTAAATCGGGAGGGGTGTGAATCGGGAGGGGTGTGAATCGGGCGGGTGTGAATCGGGAGGGGTGTGAATCGGAAGGGGTGTGAATCAGGGGGGCGTGAATCGGGGTGGCGTGAATTGGGAGGCGTGTGAATCGGGAAAGGTGCGAATCGGGAGGGGTGTGAATCGGGAGGGGGTGAATCGGGGGGGCGTGAATCGGGGTGGTGTGAATCGGGAGGCGTGTGAATCGGGAAAGGTGCGAATCGGGAGGGGTGTGAATCGGGAGGGTGTGAATCGGGAGGGGTGTGAATCGGGGGGCGTAAACGGGAGGGGTGTGAATCGGGAGGGCTGAGAATCAGGAGGGGGTGAATCGGGAGGGGCGTGAAACGGTGGGGGCGTGAATCGGGGTGGTGTGAATCGGGAGGGGTGTGAATCGGGAGGGCTGAGAATCGGGAGGGGGTGAATCGGGAAAGGAGCGAATCGGGTGGGTGTGAATCGGGAGGGGTGTGAATCGGGTGGGTGTGAATCGAGTGGGCGTGAATCGGGAGGGGAGTGAATCGGGAGGGGAGTGAATCAGGAGGGGTGTGAACCGGGCGGGTGTGAATCGGGAGGGGTATGAATCGGGCGGATGTGAATCGGGCGGGTGTAAATCGGGAGTGGTGTGAATCGGGAGGAGTGTGAATCAGGCGGGTGTGAATTGGGAGGGGTGTGAATCAGAAGGGTTGTGAATCAGGAGGGGTGTGAATCGGGGGGGCGTGAATCCGGAGAGGCGTGAAACCGGAGAGGCGTGAATCGGGGGGAGTGAATCGGGGGGGGGGAGTGAATTGGGAGGGTTGTGAATCGGGAGGGGTGCGAATCGGGAGGGGTGCGAATCGGGAATGGTGTGAATCGGGAGCGGTGTAAATCGGGAGGGGCGTGAGTCGGGAGGGGAGTGATTCGGAATAGGTGTGAATTGGGCGTGGTGTGAATCGGGGGGTCCGTGAATCGGCAGAGGTGTGAATCAGGAGGAGTGTGAATCGGCGGGGGGTGAACCGGGAGGGGTGTGAATTGGAAGGGGTGTGTATCGGGCGGGTGTGAATCTGGAGGGCTGAGAATCGGGAGGGGGTGAATCGGGAAAGGTGCGAATCGGGTGGGTGTGAATCTGGAGGGGTGTGAATCAGGGGGTCCGTGAATTGGGAGGGGTGTGAATCGGGAGGGGTGTGTATCGGGCATGTGTGAATCCGGAGGGGTGTGAATCGGGCGGGTGTGAATCGGGAGGGGCGTGAATCGGAGGGGCGTGAATCAGGCGGGTGTGAATCGGGAGGGGTGTGAATCAGGCGGGTGTGAATCGGGAGGGGTGTGAATCGGGAGGTGCGTGAATTGGGAGGGGCGTGAATCGGGTGGGTGTGAATCGGGCGGGGTGTGAATCTGGCGGGGTGTGAATCGGAAGTTGTGCGAATCGGGAGGGGCGTGAATCGGGCGGTGTCTGAAACGGGAGGGGTGTGAATCTGGAGGGGTGTGAGTCGGTAGGGCGTAAATCGGGAGGGGTGTGAATCGGGCGGGTGTGAATCGGGCGGGTTTGAATCGGGCGGGTTTGAATCGGGAAGGCTGTGAATCGGGAGCAGTGTGAATCGGGAGGAGCGTGAATAGGGAGGTGTGTGAATCGGGAGGGGTGTGAATCGGGAGGGGTGTGATTCGGGAGAGGTGTGAATCGGGAGGGGTGTGAATCGGGTGGGGTGTGAATCCGGCGGGTGTGAATCGGGAGGCGTGGTGAATCCGACGGGTGTGAATTGTGAGGGGTGTGAATCGGGTGGGGTGTGTATCGGGTGGTTGTGAATTGGGAGAGATGTGAATCGGCTGGGTGTGAATCGGGCGGGTGTGAATCGGGAGGGGTGTGAATCGGGAGGGGTGTGAATCGGCAGGTGTGAATCAGGAGGGTTGAATTGGGTGGGTGTGAATCGGGAGCGGTATGAACCGGGCGGGTGTGAATCAGAAGTGATGTAAATCGGAAGGGGTGTGAATCGGGAGGGGTGTGAATCGGGAGGGGTGTGAATCGGAAATGGTGTAAATCGGAAGGGGTGTGAATCGGGAGGGGTGTGAATCGGGAGGGGTGTGAATCAGGAGGGGAGTGAATCGGGTGGGTGTGAATCGGGGGGGTGTGAATCGAGTGGGCGTGAATCAGGAGGGGAGTGAATCAGGAGGGGTGTAAATCGGGAGGGGTGTGAATCGTGTGGGTGTGAATCGGGCGGGTGTGAATCGGGAGGGGCGTGAATCGGGGGGGCGTGAATTGGGCGGGGGTGAATTTGGGGGAGTGAATTGGGGGGGGAGTGAATCGGGAGGGGTGTGAATCGGCATGGGTGTCAATGTGGCGGATGTGAATCGGGAGGGGTGTGATTCGGGAGAAGTGTGAATCGGGAGGGGTGTGAATCGGGAGGGGTGTGAATCGGGTGGGGTGTGAATCCGGCGGGTGTGAATCGGGAGGCGTGGTGAATCCGACGGGTGTGAATTGTGAGGGGTGTGAATCGGGTGGGGTGTGTATCGGGCGGTTGTGAATCGGGAGGGATGTGAATCGGGTGGGTGTGAATCGGGCGGGTGTGAATCAGGAGGGGTGTGTATCGGGAGGGGTGTGAATTGGCAGGTGTGAATCAGGAGGGTTGAATCGGGTGGGTGTGAATCGGGAGGGGTATGAACCGGGCGGGTGTGAATCAGAAGTGGTGTAAATCGGAAGGGGTGTGAATCGGGAGGGGTGTGAATCAGAAATGGTGTAAATCGGAAGGGGTGTGAATCGGGAGGGTTGTGAATCGGGAGGGGAGTGAATCGGGTGGGTGTGAATCGGGGGGGTGTGAATCGAGTGGGCGTGAATCAGGAGGGGAGTGAATCGGGAGGGGTGTAAATCGGGAGGGGTGTGAATCGGGCGGGTGTGAATCGGGAGGGGTGTGAATCGGGGGGGCGTGAGTCGGGAGGGTTGTGAATCGGGAGGGGTGCGAATCGGGAGGGAGTGAATCGGGAGGGGCGTGAATCGGGGGACGTGAATCGGGAGGCGTGTGAATCGGGAGGGGGTGAATCGGGAGGGGTGTGAATCGGGGGGGCGTTAAGCGGGAGGGGTGTGAATCGGGAGGGCTGAGAATCAGGAGGGGGTGAATTGGGAAAGGTGCGAATCGGGTGGGTGTGAATCGGGAGGGCTGAGAATCGGGAGGGGTGTGAATCAGGAGGGGTGTGAATCGGGTGGGGTGTGAATCCGGCGGGTGTGAATCGGGAGGCGTGTGAATCCGGTGGGTGTGAAGTGTGAGGGGTGTGAATCGGTTGGGGTGTGTATCGGGCGGTTGTGAATCGGGAGGGGTGTGAATCGGATGTGTGTGAATCAGGCGGGTGTGAATCGGGAGGGGTGTGAATCGGGAGGGGTGTGAATCGGGAGGGGTGTGAATCGGTCGGGTGTGAATCAGGAGGGGTGTGAATCGGGCAGGTTTGAATCAGGTGGGTGTGAATCGGGAGGGGTATGAACCGGGCGGGTGTGTATCAGAAGTTGTGTAAATCGGAGCGGGTGTGAAGCGGCAGGGGTGTGAATCGGGCGGGGTGTGAATCGGAAGTGGTGTAAATTGGAAGGGGTTTGAATCGGGAGGGGTGTGAATCGGGAGGGGTGTGAATCGGGCGGGTGTGAATCGGGAGGGCTGAGAATTGGGAGGGTTGTGAATCGGACGGGCGTGAATTGGTGGGTCAATGAATCGGGAGGGGTGTGAATCGGCAGAGGTGGTAATAGTGAGAGGAGTGAATCGGGGGTTGGGGGTGAATCGGGTGGGTGTGAATCATTGGGTGTGAATCGGGAGGGGTGTGTATCGGGAGGGGTGTGAATGAGGCGGGTGTGAATCGGGAGGGGTGTGAATCGAACGGGAGTGAATCAGGAGGGGTGTGAATCGGGCGGGTGTGAATCGGGAGGGGTGTGAATCGGGCGGGTGTGAATCGGGCGGGTGTGAATCGGGAGGGGCATGAATCGGGAGTGCCGTGAATCGGAAGGGGTGTGAATCGGGAGGGGTCCGAATCAGGATGGGTGTGAATCGGGCGGCTGCGAATCGGGAGGGCTGTGAATCTTTAGGGGTGTGAATCAGGAGGGGGGTGACTCGGGCAGGTTTGAATCGGGTGGGTGTGAATCGGGAGGGGTGTGAATCGAGTGGGCGTGAATCGGGAGGGGAGTGAATCGGGAGGGGTGTGAATCGTGCGGGTGTGAATCGGGCGGGTGTGAATCGGGAGGGGTATGAATCGTGTGGGTGTGAATCGGGCGGGTGTAAATCGGGAGGGGTGTGAATCGGGTGGGGTGTGAATCCGGCGGGTGTGAATCGGGAGGCGTGGTGAATCCGACGGGTGTGAATTGTGAGGGGTGTGAATCGGGTGGGGTGTGTATCGGGCGGTTGTGAATCGGGAGGGATGTGAATCGGGTGGGTGTGAATCGGGAGGGGTGTGAATTGGCAGGTGTGAATCAGGAGGGTTGAATCGGGTGGGTGTGAATCGGGAGGGGTATGAACTGGGCGGGTGTGAATCAGAAGTGGTGTAAATCGGAAGGGGTGTGAATCGGGAGGGGTGTGAATCGGAAATGGTGTAAATCGGAAGGGGTGTGAATCGGGAGGGTTGTGAATCGGGAGGGGAGTGAATCGGGTGGGTGTGAATCGGGGGTGTGTGAATCGAGTGGGCGTGAATCAGGAGGGGAGTGAATCGGGAGGGGTGTAAATCGGGAGGGGTGTGAATCGGGCGGGTGTGAATCGGGAGGGGTGTGAATCGGGGGGTGTGAGTCGGGAGGGTTGTGAATCGGGAGGGGTGCGAATCGGGAGGGGGTGAATCGGGAGGGGCGTGTATCGGGGGACGTGAATCGGGAGGCGTGTGAATCGGGAGGGGGTGAATCGGGAGGGGTGTGAATCGAGTGGGCGTGAATCGGGAGGGGAGTGAATCGGGAGGGGTGTGAATCGTGCGGGTGTGAATCGGGCGGGTGTGAATCGGGAGGGGTATGAATCGTGTGGGTGTGAATCGGGCGGGTGTAAATCGGGAAGGGTGTGAATCGGGAGGAGTGTGAATCGGGCGGGTGTGAATCGGAAGGTGTGTGAATCAGGAGGGCCGTGAATCGGGGGGGCGTGAATCCGGAGAGACGTGAATTGGGGGAAGTGAATCGGGAGGGTTGTGAATTGGGAGGGGTGCGAATCGGGATGGGTGTGAATCGGGGCGGGTGCAAATCGGGAGGGCTGTGAATCGGGAGAGGTGTGAATCGAGAATGGTATGAATCGGGCGGGTGTGAATCGGGAGGGGTGTGAATCGGGAGGGGTGTGAATCGGGCGGGTCTGAATCGGCAGGGGTGTGAATCGGGAGGGGTGTGAATCGGGAGTGGTGTGAATTGGGAGGGGTGTGAATCGGGCGGGTGTGAATCGGCAGGGCTGAGAATCGCGAGGGGTGTGAATCGGACGGGCGTGAATCGGGGGGTCCGTGAATCAGGAGGGGTGTGAATCGGCAAAGGTGTGAATCGGGATAGTGTGAATCGGGGGGGGTGAATCGGGCGGGAGTGAATCGGGAAAGGTGCGAATCGGGAGGGGTGTGAATCGGGCGGGTGTGAATCGGGAGAGGTGTGAACCGGGCGGGTGTGAATCAGAAGGGGTGTGAATCGGGAGGGGTGAGAATCGAGAGGGGTGTGAATCGGAAGTGGTGTAAATCGGAAGCGGTGTGAATCGTGAGGGGTGTGAATCGGGAGCGGTGTGAATCGGGCGGGTGTGAATCGGGAGGGCTGAGAATTGGGAGGGGTGTGAATCGGACGGGCGTGAATTGGGGTGTCCGTGAATCGGGATGGGCGTGTATCGGCAGAGGTGTGAATCGGGAGAGGTGTGAATCAGGGAGTGGGGGTGAATCGGGTGGGTGTGAATCGGGAGGGGTGTGTATCGGGAGGGGTGTGAATGAGGCGGGTGTGAATCGGGAGGGATGTGAATCGGGAGGGGTGTGAATCGAGCGGGAGTGAATCGGGAGGGGTGTGAATCGGGCGGGTGTGTATCGGGAGGGATGTGAATCGGGAGGGGTGTGAATCGGGCGGGTGTGAATCGGGAGTGGCGTGAATCGGGAGGGGTGTGAATTGGGACAGATGTGAATCGGGAGGGGTGTAAATCGGGAGGGGCATGAGTCGGGAGGGGAGTGAATCGGAAGGGGTGTGTATCGGGCGGGGTGTGAATCGGGAGGGGTGTGAATCGGGCGGGCGTAAATCGGGAGGGGCGTGAATTGGGAGGGGTGTGAATCGGGTGGGTGTGAATCTGGAGGGCTGAGAATCGGGAGGGGGTGAATCGGGAATGGTGCGAATCGGGTGGGTGTGAATCGGGAGGGCTGAGAATCGGGAGGGGTGTGAATCAGACGGGCGTGAATCGGGGGGTCCGTGAATCGGGAGGGGTGTGAATCGGGAGGGGTGTTTGTCGGGCAGGTGTGAATCAGGGGGTCCGTGAATCGGGAGGGGTGTGAATCGGGAGGGGTGTGTATCGGGCAGGTGTGAATCCGGAGGGGCGTGAATCAGGCGGGTGTGAATCGGGAGGGGTGTGAATCGAGCGGGAGTGAATCAGGAGGGGTGTGAATTGGGAGGGGTGTGAATCGGGAGGGGCGTGAATCGGGAGGGGTGTGAATCGGGAGGGGCGTGAATCGGGAGGGGCGTGAATCGGGTGGGTGCGAATCAGGCGGGGTGTGAATCGGGCGGGGTCTGAAACGGGAGGGGTGTGAATCTGGAGGGGTGTGAACGGGAGACCTGTGAATTGGGCGAGTGTGAGTCGGGAGGGCGTAAATCGGGAGGGGTGTGAATCGGCAGGGGTGTGTATCGGGCGGGTGTGAATCGGGTGGGTGTGAATCGGGAGGGCTGAGAATCGGGAAGGGGTGAATCGGGAAAGGTGCGAATCGGGTGGGTGTGAATCGGGAGGGGTATGAACTGGGCGGGTGTGAATCAGAAGGGGTGTGAATCGAGAGGGGTGTGAATCGGAAGTGGTGTAAATCAGAAGCGGTGTGAATCGTGAGGGGTGTGAATCGGGAGCGGTGTGAATCGGGCGGGTGTGAGTCGGGAGGGCTGAGAATTGGGAGGGGTGTGAATCGGACGGGCATGAATCGGGGTGTCTGTGAATCGGGATGGGCGTGTATCGGCAGAGGTGTGAATCGGGAGAGGTGTGAATCGGGGACTGGGGGTGAATCGGGTGGGTGTGAATCGGGAGGGGTGTGAATCGGGGGTGTGAATCGGGAGGGGTGTGTATCGGGAGGGATGTGAATGAGGCGGGTGTGAATCGGGAGGGATGTGAATCGGGAGGGGTGTGAATCGAGCGGGAGTGAATCGGGAGGGGTGTGAATCGGGCGGGTGCGTATCGGGAGGGATGTGAATCGGGAGGTGTGTGAATCGGGCGGGTGTGAATCGGGAGGGGCGTGAATCGGGAGGGGTGTGAATTGGGACAGATGTGAATCGGGAGGGGTGTAAATCGGGAGGGGCATGAGTCAGGAGGGGAGTGAATCGGAAGGGGTGTGTATCGGGCGGGGTGTGAATCGGGAGGGGTGTGAATCGGGCAGGCGTAAATCGGGAGGGGCGTGAATTGGGAGGGGTGTGAATCGGGTGGGTGTGAATCTGGAGGGCTGAGAATCGGGAGGGTGTGAATCGGGAATGGTGCGAATCGGGTGGGTGTGAATCGGGAGGGCTGAGAATCGGGAGGGGTGTGAATCAGACGGGCGTGAATCGGGGGGTCCGTGAATCGGGAGGGGTGTGAATCGGGAGGGGTGTGTGTTGGGCAGGTGTGAATCGGGGGGTCCGTGAATCGGGAGGTGTGTGAATCGGGAGGGGTGTGAATCGGACGGCTGTGAATCGGGAGGGCTGAGAATTGGGAGGGGTGCGAATCGGATGGGCGTGAATCGGGGGGTCCGTGAATCGGGAGGGGTGTCAATTGGGAGGGGTGTGTATCGGGCAGGTGTGAATCCGGAGGTGTGTGAATCGGGCGGGTGTGAATCGGGGGGGAGTGAATCGAAGGGGCGTGAATCAGACGGGTGTGAATCGGGAGGGGTGTGAATCGAGCGGGAGTGAATCAGGAGGGGTGTGAATCGGGCGGGTGTGAATCGGGAGGGGTGTGAATCGGGAGGGGCGTGAATCGGGAGGGGCGTGAATCGGGTGGGTGCGAATCGGGCGGGGTGTGAATCGGAAGTGGTGCGAATCGGGTGAGGCGTGAATCGGGCGGGGTCTGAAACGGGAGGGGTGTGAATCTGGAGGGGTGTGAACGGGAGAGCTGTGAATTGGGCGGGTGTGAGTCGGGAGGGCGTAAATCGGGAGGGGTGTGAATCGGGCGGGTGTAAATCGGGCGGGTGTGAATCGGGCGGGTTTGAATCGTGAGGGCTGTGAATCGGGAGCGGTGTGAATCGGGAGAGGTGTGATTCGGGAGAGGTGTGAATCGGGAGGGGTGTGAATCGGGTGGGGTGTGAATCTGGAGGCGTGGTGAATCCGACGGGTGTGAATCAGGAGGGATGTGAATCGGGTGGGTGTGAATCGGGTGGGTGTGAATCAGAAGTGGTGTAAATCGGAAGGGGTGTGAATCGGGAGGGGTGTGAATCAGGAGGGGTGTGAATCGTAAATGGTGTAAATCGGAAGGGGTGTGAATCGGGAGGGGTGTGAATCAGGAGGGGAGTGAATCGGGTGGGTGTGAATCGGGAGGCGTGTGAATCCGGCGGATGTGAATCGGGCGGGTGTAAATCGGGAGGGGTGTGAATCGGGAGGGGTGTGCATCGGGCGGGTGTGAATCGGGAGGGGTGTGAATCAGAAGGGGTGTGAATCGGGGGGGCGTGAATCGGGGTGGTGTGAATCGGGAGGCATGTGACTCGGGAAAGGTGCGAATCAGGAGGGGTGTGAATCGGGGGGGCGTGAATCGGGAGGCGTGTGAATCGGGAAAGGTGCGAATTGGGAGGGGTGTGAATCGGGAGGGGGTGAATCGGGAGGGGTGTGAATCGGGAGGCATTAAGCGGGAGGGGTGTGAATCGGGAGGGCTGAGAATCGGGAGGGGGTGAATCGGGAGGGGCGTGAATCGGGGGGGGAATGAATCGGGGTGGTGTGAATCGTGAGGCGTGTGAATCGGGAAAGGTGCGAATCGGGAGGGGTGTGAATTGGGAGGGGGCGAATCGGGAGGGGTGTGAATCGTGGGGGCGTTAAGCGGGAGGGGTGTGAATCGGGAGGGCTGAGAATCGGGAGGGGTGTGAATCGGACGGGCTTGAATCGGGGGGTCCGAGAATCGGGAGGGGTGTGTATCGGGCATGTGTGAATCGGGGGGTCCGTGAATCGGGAGGGGTGTGAATCGGGAGGGGTGTGAATTGGGCGGCTGTGAATTGGGAGGGCTGAGAATCGGGAGGGGTGTGAATCGGACGGGCGTGAATCGGGGGGTCCGTGAATCGGGAGGGGTGTGAATCGGGAGGGGTGTGTATCGGGCAGGCGTGAATCCGGAGGGGTGTGAATCGGGAGGGGAGTGAATCGGGAGGGGAGTGAATTGGAGGGTCGTGAATCAGGCGGGTGTGAATCGGGAGGGGTGTGAATCGGGAGGGTTGTGAATCGAGCAGGAGTGAATCAGGAGGGGTGTGAATCGGGCGGGTGTGAATCGGGAGGGGTGTGAATCGGGAGGGGCGTGAATCGGGAGGGACGTGAATCGGGTGGGTGCGAATCGGGCGGGGTGTGAATCGGAAGTGGTGCGAATCGGGTGGGGCGTGAATCAGGCAGGGTCTGAAACGGGAGGGGTGTGAACCTTGACGGGTGTGAACGGGAGAGCTGTGAATTGGGCGGGTGTGAGTCGGGAGGGCGTAAATCGGGAGGGGTGTGTGTCGGGCGGGTGTGAATCGGGAGGGCTGTGAATCGAGAGCGGTGTGAATTGGGAGGAGCGTGAATAGGGAGGTGTGTGAATCGGGAGGGGTGTGAATTGGGAGGGGTGTGATTCGGGAGTGGTGTGAATCGGGAGGGGTGTGAATCGGGTGGGGTATGAATCGGGAGGCATGGTGAATCCGACGGGTGTGAATTGTGAGGGGTGTGTATCGGGTGGGGTGTGTATCGGGTGGGTGTGAATCGGGTGGGTGTGAATCGGGAGGGGTATGAACCGGGCGGGTGTGAATCAGAAGTGGTGTAAATCGGAAGGGGTGTGAATCGGGAGGGGTGTGAATCGGAAATGGTGTAAATCGGAAGGGGTGTGAATCGGGAGGGGTGTGAATCGGGAGGGGTGTAAATCAGGAGGGGAGTGAATCGGGTGGGTGTGAATCGGGGGTGTGTGAATCGAGTGGGCGCGAATCAGGAGGGGAGTGAAACGGGAGGGGTGTAAATCGGGAGGGTTGTAAATCGTGCGGGTGTGAATCGGGAGGGGTGTGAATCGGAAGGGGTGTGAATCGGGCGGATGTGAATCGGGCGGGTGTAAATCGGGCGGGTGTGAATCGGGAGGGGTGTGAATCGGAAGGGGTGTGAATCGGGGGGGCGTGAATCGGGGTGGTGTGAATCGGGAGGCGTGTGAATCGGGAAAGGTGCGAATCGGGAGGGGTGTGAATCGGGAGGGGGTGAATCGGGGGGACGTGAATCGGGGTGGTGTGAATCGGGAGGCGTGTGAATCGGGAAAGGTGCGAATCGGGAGGGGTGCGAATCGGGAGGGGGTGAATCGGGAGGGGTGTGAATCGGGGGGCGTTAAGCGGGAGGGGTGTGAATCGGGAGGGCTGAGAATCGGGAGGGAGTGAATCGGGAAAGGTGCGAATCGGGTGGGTGTGAATCGGGAGGGGTGTGAATCGGGCGGGTGTGAATCGGGAGGGCTGAGAATCGGGAGGGGTGTGAATCGGGAGAGGTGTGAATCGGGAGGGGTGTGAATCGGGTGGAGTGTGAATCCGGCGGGTGTGAATCGGGAGGCGTGTGAATCCGGCGGGTGTGAATTGTGAGGGTTGCGAATCGGGTGGGTGTGAATCGGGCGGGTGTGAATCGGGAGGGGTGTGAATCGGTCGGGTGTGAATCGGGCAGGTTTGAATCGGGTGGGCATGGATCGGGAGGGGTATGAACCGGGCGGGTGTGAATCAGAAGTGGTGTTAATCGGAAGTGGTGTGAATCGGGAGGGGTGTGAATCGGGAGGGGTGTGAATCGGGAGGGCTGAGAATTGGGAGGGGTGTGAATCGGACGGGCGTGAATTGGTGTGTCCGTGAATCGGGAGGGGTGT
The DNA here is from genome assembly GCF_052327205.1 of Somniosus microcephalus. Classification (NCBI taxonomy): domain Eukaryota; kingdom Metazoa; phylum Chordata; class Chondrichthyes; order Squaliformes; family Somniosidae; genus Somniosus; species Somniosus microcephalus. The sequence goes on from NC_140998.1 coordinate 142,645,754, forward strand.
GAATCGGCAGAGGTGGTAATCGGGAGAGTAGTGACTCGGGGGTTGGGGGTGAATCGGGTGGGTGTGAATCGGGGGGTGTGAATCTGGAGGGGTGTGTATCGGGAGGGGTGTGAATGAGGCGGGTGTGAATCGGGAGGGGTGTGAATCGAGCGGGAGTGAATCGGGAGAGGTGTAAATCGGGCGGGTGTGAATCGGGAGGGGTGTGAATCGGGAGTGGTGTGAATCGGGCGGGTGTGAATCGGGCGGGTGTGAATCTGCAGGGATCTGAATCGGGAGGGGTGTGAATTGGCAGGGGTGCGAATTGGAAGGGGTGGGAATCGGCAGTTTTGTGAATCGGAAGGGGTGTGAATTGGTAGGGGCGTGAATCGGCAGGGGCGTGAATCGGGAGTGTCGTGAATCGGAAGGGGTGTGAATCGGGAGGGGTCCGAATCAGGATGGGTGTGAATCGGGCTGCTGCAAATCGGGAGGGCTGTGAATCGGGAGGGGTGCGAATCGGGAGGGGTGTGAATCGGCAGGTGTGAATCAGGAGGGGGGTGAATCGGGCAGGTTTGAATCGGGTGGGTGTGAATCGGGAGGGTTATGAACCGGGCGGGTGTGAATCAGAAGTGGTGTGAATCGGGAGGAGTATGAATCGGGAGGGGTGTGAATCGGAAGTGGTGTAAATCGGAAGGGTTGTGAATCGGGAGGGGTTTGAATCAGGAGGGGTGTGAATCAGGAGGGCAGTGAATCGGGTGGTTGTGAATCGAGTGGGCGTGAATCGGGAGGGGAGTGAATCGGGAAGGGTGTGAATCGGGAGGGGTGTGAATCGGGCGTGTGTGAATCGGTGGGGGTATGAATCGGGCGGATGTGAATCGGGCGGGTGTAAATCAGGAGGGGTGTGAATCGGGAGGAGTGTCAATCAGGCGGGTGTGAATCGGGAGGGGTGTGAATCGGAAGGGTTGTGAATCAGGAGGGGCATGAATCGGGGGGGCGTGAATCCGGAGAGGCGTGAATCGGGGGGAGTGAATCGGGAGTGTTGTGAATTGGGAGGGGTGCGAATCGGGATGGGTGTGAATTGGGCAGGTGCGAATCGGGAGTGCTGTGAATCGGGAGAGGTGCGAATCGGGAATGGTGTGAATCGGGCGGGTGTGAATCGGGAGGGGTGAGAATCGGGAGGGGTGTGAATCGGCAGGTGTGAATCAGGAGGGTTGAATCGGGTGGGTGTGAATCGGGAGCGGTATGAACCGGGCGGGTGTGAATCAGAAGTGATGTAAATCGGAAGGGGTGTGAATTGGGAGGGGTGTGAATCGGGAGGGGTGTGAATCGGAAATGGTGTAAATCTGAAGGGGTGTGAATCGGGAGGGGTGTGAATTGGGAGGGGTGTGAATCAGGAGGGGAGTGAATCGGGTGGGTGTGAATCGGGGGGGTGTGAATCGAGTGGACGTGAATCAGGAGGGGAGTGAATCGGGAGGGGTGTAAATCGGGAGGGGTGTGAATCGGGCGGGTGTGAATCAGGAGGGGCGTGAATCGGGGCGGCGTGAATCGGGCGGGTGTGAATTGGGGGGTGTCAAAATACCAGAAAACAATTAGCAATGCATCAACTCAAGCTCTCTTAGACACCTTTCTGGATAACATATACACTCACAATAAAGAAGGCGTAAACCGGGCAGTTAGTAAACTAAACAATATTTTTGATAATTTGGCAACAAATGCAAACTTGAAAGCTCGCAAGAACAAACCCAAAACAAAAAACTATGAAAAATGGTTTGACCGAGATTGCCATAACATGAGGAAAAAACTTAGAAAAATATCAAACCAGAAACACAGACATCCAGAAAACGAGGAACTACACCTTACTTATTGTCAGACACTAACACAATACAGAAACACACTCAGAACCAAAAAAGAGCAATATATTAAGAATACACTCAGCTCCATGGTGGAATCCATTGATTCCAATTGTTTCTGGGAAAACTTGAAAACACTATACAAAAAACAACACGACGATTTGGCCATTCAAAATGGGGACACATGGGTAAACCACTTTGAAAAATTATACCAGAAAAACACACTAAGACCAGAGCAACACCAAATATGCAAAAAACTGGAAAAGCTAGAAATGGCCATAAAAGATAACCAAAACCCGCTGGACACCATAATAACAGAAAAAGAACTTCTTGAAAAACTCAAGGACCTGCGACCAGGAAAAGCCTGCGGGACAGACGGCATACTAAACGAGATGATTAAACACACAGACAACAAAATGAAACTGGCTATCCTAAAACTCTTCAACTTGGTTCTGAGTGTCGGTTATTTCCCTGATATCTGGAACAAAGGACTCATAACGCCCATATACAAAAGTGGGGACAAAATCGACCCAAACAACTATCGAGGCATCTGTGTAAACAGTAACCTGGGGAAGGTATTCTGTAGCATCATAAACAAAAGACTTATAAACTTCCTTGAGGAGCACAATGTCTTGAGTAAAAGCCAAATTGGATTCCTGCCAAACTATAGAACATCCGATCATATCTTCACCCTACAGACCCTAATTGACAAACACGTTCACCATAACAAAAGCAAAATCTACGCATGCTTTGTAGATTTCCAGAAGGCTTTCGACTCCATCTGGCATGACGGTTTATTCCTGAAACTTATCGAAAGTGGGGTAGGAGGGAAAACATATGATGTAATTAAATCAATGTATACAAACAACAAATGTGCAGTTAAAATTGGAGACAAACAAACAAAATACTTCCCACAGGGGCGGGGGGTGACGCAGGGCTCGCCAATCTCACTGACACTCTTTAATATTTACATAAATGGATTGGCAAAACTACTTGAACAATCTACAGCACCCGGCCTCACCCTATATGAATCCAAGGTTAAATTCCTCCTCTATGCAGACGACCTGGTTCTGCTGTCACCTACTAAAGAGGGGCTACAGCAAAACCTGGACCTGCTGGAGTCGTACTGCCAGACTTGGGCCCTGACAATAAATCCCCAAAAAACCAAAGTCCTTGTGTTCCAGCAAAGATCCAAACATCAGGGACCCAAAATAAATTTCACAGTAGGAACAACCAAAATTGAACAAACCACTAACTACACATACTTGGGCTTAAAAATCAGTTCTACGGGAAACTTCAAACTGGCTGTGAATGAACTGAAAGAGAAAGCAAGAAGGGCTTTCTATGCCATCAAAAAATCAATCCAAATAGAAATCCCAATTAGCATTTGGCTCAAAATTTTCAAATCAGTAATTGAACCAATTGCACTCTATGGCAGTGAGGTATGGGGACCGCTAACTCAACAAGAATTTGCAAAATGGGACAAACACCCAATTGAGATCCTACATGCAGAATTCTGTAAAAGTATCCTCCGGACTCAAAGGAAAACAGTAAACAATGCATGCAGGGCGGAACTAGGCCAATATCCATTAATAATCACTATCCAAAAAAGAGCCACCAAATTTTGGAATCACCTACAAATGAGCAATCCCCAATGCTATCACTACGACGCCCTGAAATGCCAAGAGCTGACCATAAAGAAGAATACCCTCAGTCAACTAGTCCTGGGACTCAGTGAAGTAACTATTAACAATACTAACAATAACCAGCCCCAGGACAGTGACAGGGTAACACAAAGAATTCGACCCAACACAATCGTCGCTAAGCAAAAGGAAAAATATCTGACATATTGGGCAGAAACAACAAAAACCCAAAGCAAACTCAATTGCTACTTGGCCCTAAACAGACAATACAACATAGCTGATTACCTGACCATGGTAAAGGATAACAAACTGAGAAGAACCTTGACAAGGTACAGACTTAGCGAACATAGCCTAGCGATCGAAAAAGGCAGACACAGGCAGACCAGGCTGCCAAGAGAGGACAGGATATGCTCTCACTGCAGTCAGGGAGTGGTGGAGACAGAGATGCACTTCCTCACAGCTTGTGGAAAATATCAGGGCATCAGGGAGAATTTCTACCAAAAATTCTCACAAATATGCCCTGATTTCAGAAATCTGAATGACAACCAAAAACTCCCATTCCTACTGGGAGAGGAGAGAAGCTGTATAACACTGGCGGCGCACTATGTTACAGCTTGCCATGAACAGAGGGACAACCAGTAAACTAAGAAAAAAATATATATAAACAATGCGAATGTATATTTATACACTCAGGGATATACCTGTTTATACACTGTATGAATAGAACTGCGTTTATGTGCTAAACCATAAATGTATTTTGATGCTTTGGCAACATAAGATGTAACTTATCATGCCAATAAAGCGATTTGAATTGTGAATTGTGAATTGTGAATCGGGAGGGGTGTGATTCGGGAGAGATGTGAATCGGGAGGGGTGTGAATCGGGAGGTGTGTGAATCGGGTGTGGTGTGAATCCAGCGGGTGTGAATCGGGAGGCGTGGTGAATCTGACGGGTGTGAACTGTGAGGGGTGTGAATCGGGTGGGGTGTGTATTGGGCGGTTGTGAATCAGGAGGGGTGTGAATCGGGAGGGGTGTGAATCAGCAGGTGTGAATCAGGAGGGTTGAATCGGGTGGGTGTGAATCGGGAGGGGTATGAACCGGGCGGGTGTGAATCAGAAGTGGTGTAAACCGGAAGGGGTGTGAATCGGGAGGGGTGTGAATCGGGAGGGGTGTGAATCGGATATGGTGTAAATCGGAACGGGTGTGAATCGGGAGGGTTGTGAATCGGGAGTGGAGTGAATCGGGTGGGTGTGAATCGGGGGTGTGTGAATCGAGTGGGCGTGAATCAGGAGGGGTGTAAATCGGGAGGGGTGTGAATCGGGCGGGTGTGAATCGGGAGGGGTGTGAATCGGGGCGGCGTGAATCGGGAGAGGCGTGAATCGGGAGAGGCGTGAATTGGGGGGAGTGAATCGGGGGGGAGTGAATCGGGAGGGTTGTGAATCGGGAAAGGTGCGAATCGGGAGGGGTGTGAATCGGGTGGGCGTTAAGCGGGAGGGGTGTGAATCGGGAGGGCTGAGAATCAGGAGGGGGTGAATCGGGAAAGGTGCGAATCGGGTGGGTGTGAATCGGGAGGGGTGTGAATCGGGAGGCGTGTGAATCCGGCGGGTGTGAAGTGTGAGGGGTGTGAATCGGGTGGGGTGTGTATCGGGCGGTTGTGAATCGGGAGGGGTGTGAATCGGATGGGTGTGAATCAGGCGGGTGTGAATCGGGAGGGGTGTGAATCGGGCAGGTTTGAAACGGGTGGGTGTGAATCGGGAGGGGTATGAACTGGGCGGGTGTGAATCAGAAGTTGTGTAAATCGGGCGGGGTGTGAATCGGGCGGGGTGTGAATCGGAAGTGGTGTAAATCGGAAGGGGTGTGAATCGGGAGGGGTGTGAATCGGGAGGGGTGTGAATCGGACGGGCGTGAATTGGTGGGTCCGTGAATCGGGAGGGGTGTGAATCGGCAGAGGTGGTAATCGGGAGAGGAGTGAATCGGGGGTTGGGGGTGAATCGGGTGGATGTGAATGAGGCGGGTGTGAATCGGGAGGGGTGTGTATCGGGAGAGGTGTGAATCGGGCGGGTGTAAATCGAAAGGGGTGTGAATCGGGCGGTTGTGAATCGGGATGGGTGTGAATCGGGCGGGTTTGAATCGGGAGGGGCGTGAATTGGGAGGGGCGTGAATCGGGTGGGTGTGAATCGGGCGGGGTGTGAATCTGACGGGGTGTGAATCGGAAGTGGTGCGAATCGGGAGGGGCGTGAATCGGGCGGTGTCTGAAACGGGAGGGGTGTGAATCTGGAGGGGTGTGAACGGGAGAGCTGTGAATTGGGCGGGTGTGAGTCGGGAGGGCGTAAATCGGGAATGGTGTGAATCGGGCGGGTGTGAATCAGGCGGGTTTGAATCGGGAAGGCTGTGAATCAGGAGCAGTGTGAATCGGGAGGAACGTGAATAGGGAGTTGTGTGAATCGGGAGGGGTGTGAATCGGGAGGGGTGTGATCCGGGAGAGGTGTGAATCGGGAGGGGTGTGAATCGGGTGGGGTGTGAATCCGGCGGGTGTGAATCGGGAGGCGTGGTGAATCCGACGGGTGTGAATTGTGAGGGGTGTGAATCGGGTGGGGTGTGTATCGGGCGGTTGTGAATCGGGAGGGATGTGAATCGGGTGGGTGTGAATCGGGCGGGTGTGAATCGGGAGGGGTGTGAATCGGGAGGGGTGTGAATCGGCAGGTGTGAATCAGGAGGGTTGAATCGGGTGGGTGTGAATCGGGAGCGGTATGAACCGGGCGGGTGTGAATCAGAAGTGATGTAAATCGGAAGGGGTGTGAATCGGGAGGGTTGTGAATCAGGAGGGGTGTGAATCGGGGGGGCGTGAATCGGGAGGGGTGCGAATCGGGAGGGGGTGAATCGGGAGGGGGTGAATCGGGGGGGCGTGAATCGGGAGGCGTGTGAATCGGGAAAGGTGCGAATCGGGAGGGGTGAGAATCGGGAGGGGGTGAATCGGGAGGGGTGTGAATCGGGGGGGCGTTAAGCGGGAGGGGTGTGCATCGGGAGGGCTGAGAATCAGGAGGGGGTGAATCGGGAATGGTGCGAATCGGGTGGGTGTGAATCGGGAGGGGTGTGAATCGGGAGGGGTGTGAATCGGGAGGGGTATGAATCGGGAGGGGTGTGAATCGGGAGGCGTGTGAATCCGGCGGGTGTGAAGTGTGAGGGGTGTGAATCGGGTGGGGTGTTTATCGGGCGGTTGTGAATCGGGAGGGGTGTGAATCGGATGGGTGTGAATCAGGCGGGTGTGAATCGGGAGGGGTGTGAATCGGTCGGGTGTGAATCAGGAGGGGTGTGAATCGGGCAGGTTTGAATCGGGTGGGTGTGAATCGGGAGGGGTATGAACCAGGCGGGTGTGAATCAGAAGTTGTGTAAATTGGAAGGGGTGTGAATCGGGAGGGGTGTGAATCGGGCGGGGTGTGAATCGGAAGTGGTGTAAATCGGAAGGGGTGTGAATCGGGAGGGGTGTGAATCGGGAGGGGTGTGAATCGGGCGGGTGTGAATCGGGAGGGCTGAGAATTGGGCGGGGTGTGAATCGGACGGGCGTGAATTGGTGGGTCCGTGAATCGGGAGGGATGTGAATCGGCAGAGGTGGTAATCGGGAGAGGACTGAATCGGGGGTTGGGGGTGAATCGGGTGGGTGTGAATCGGGGGGTGTGAATCGGGAGGGGTGTGTATCGGGAGGGATGTGAATGAGGCGGGTGTGAATCGGGAGGGGTGTGTATCGGGAGGGGTGTGAATCGGGCGGGTGTGAATCGGGGGTGTGTGAATCGGGAGGGGTGTAAATCGGAAGGGGTGTGAATTGGACGGTTGTGAATCGGGATGGGTGTGAATCGGGCGGCTGTGAATCGGGAGGGGCGTGAATCGGGAGTGTCGTGAATCGGAAGGGGAGTGAATCGGGAGGGGTCCGAATCAGGAGGGGTGTGAATCGGGGGGGTGTGAATCGAGTGGGCGTGAATCGGGAGGGGAGTGAATTGGGAGGGGTATGAATCGTGTGGGTGTGAATCGGGCGGGTGTAAATCGGGAGGGGTGTGAATCGGGAGGAGTGTGAATCAGGCGGGTGTGAATAGGAAGGGGTGTGAATCAGGAGGGGCATGAATCGGGGTGGCGTGAATCCGGAGAGGCGTGAATTGGGGGGAGTGAATCGGGAGGGTTGTGAATCGGGAGGGGTGCGAATCGGGATGGGTGTGAATCGGGGCGGGTGTGAATCGGGAGGGCTGTGAATCGGGAGAGGTGTGAATCGGGAATGGTGTGAATCGGGCGGGGTGTGAATCGGGCGGGTCTGAATCGGCAGGGGTGTCAATCGGGAGGGGTGTGAATCGGGAGTGGTGTGAATTGGGAGGGGTGTGAATCGGACGGGTGTGAATCGGCAGGGCTGAGATTCGGGAGGGGTGTGAATCGGACGTGCGTGAATCGGGGGGTCCGTGAATCAGGAGGGGTGTGAATCGGCAGTGGTGTGAATCGGGAGGAGTGTGAATCGGCGGGTGTGAATCGGGCGGGTGTGAATCGGGAGGGGTGTGAATCGGGACGGGTGTGAATCGGGTGGGTGTGAATCGGGAGGGCTGAGAATCGGGAGGGGTGTGAATCGGGTGGGTGTGAATCGGGAGGGCTCAGAATCGGGAGGGGCTGAATCGGGAAAGGTGGGAATCGGGTGAGTGTGAATCGGGAGGGGTGTGAATCGGGAGGGGTGTGAATCGGGCGGGTGTGAATCGGGAGGGGTGTTAATCGGGGGGGTGTTAATCGGGAGGGCTGAGAATCGGGAGGGGGTGAATCGGGAAAGGTGCGAATCGGGTGGGTGTGAATCGGGAGAGGTGTGAATCGGGCGGCTGTGATTCGGGAGGGCTGAGAATCGGGAGGGGTGTGAATCAGACGGGCATGAATCGGGGGGTCTGTGAATCGGGAGGGGTGTGAATCGGGAGGGGTGTGTATCGGGCAGGTGTGAATCCGGAGGGGTGTGAATCGGGCGGGTGTGAATCGGGAGGGGAGTGAATCGGAGGGGCATGAATCAGGCGGGTGTGAATCGGGAGGGGTGTGAATCGGGAGGGGTGTGAATCGAGCGGGAGTGAATGGGGAGGGGTGTGAATCGGGCAGGTGTGAATCAGGAGGGGTGTGAATCAGGAGGTGCGTGAATCGGGAGGGGTGTGAATCGGGAGGGGTGTGAATCGGGAGGGGCGTGAATCGGGTGGGTGTGAATCGGGCGGGGTGTGAATCGGAAGTGGTGCGAATCGGGTGGGGTGTGAATCCAGCGGTTGTGAATCAGGAGGCGTGTGAATCCGACGGGTGTGAATTGTGAGGGGTATGACTCAGGTGGGGTGTTTATCGGGCGGTTGTGAATCGGGAGGAGTGTGAATCGGGCGGGTGTGAATCGGGTGGGTGTGAATTGGGAGGGCTGAGAATCGGGAGGGGTGTGAATCGGGAGGGGTGTGAATCGGGAGAGGTGTGAATCGGGAGTGGTGTGAATCGGGTGGGGTGTGAATCGGGTGGGGTGTGAATCCGACGGGTGTGAATCGGGAGGTGTGTGAATCCGGCGGGTGTGAAGTGTGAGGGGTATGAATCGGGTGGGGTGTTTATCGGGCGGTTGTGAATCGGGAGGGGTGTGAATCGGATGGGTGTGAATCAGGCGGGTGTGAATCGGGAGGGGTGTGAATTGGGAGGGGTGTGAAACGGGAGGGGTGTGAATTGGTCGGGTGTGAATCAGGAGGAGTGTGAATCGGGTAGGTTTGAATCGGGTGGGTCTTAATCGGGAGGGGTATGAACCGGGCGGGTGTGAATCGAGAGGGCTGAGAATTGGGAGGGGTGTGAATCGGAAGTGGTGTGAATCGGGAGGGGTGTGAATCGGGAGGGGTGTGAATCGGGAGGGGTGTGAATCGGGCGGGTGTGAATCGAGAGGGCTGAGAATTGGGAGCGGTGTGAATCGGACGGGCGTGTATTGGTGGGTCCGTGAATCGGGAGGGGTGTGAATCGGCAGAGGTGGTAATCGGGACGGGAGTGAATCGGGGGTTGGGGGTGAATCGGGTGGGTGTGAATCGGGGGGTGTGAATCGGGAGGGGTGTGAATGAGGTGGGTGTAAATCGGAAGGGGTGTGAATCGGGCGGTTGTGAATCGGGAGGGGTGTGAATCGGGCAGGTGTGAATCGGGAGGGGTGTGAATTGGGATGGATGTGAATCGGGAGGGGTGTGAGTCGGGAGGGGCGTGAGTCGGGAGGGGCGTGAGTCGGGAGGGGAGTGAATCGGGCGGGGTGTGAATCGGGCGGGGTGTGAATCGGGAGGGGTGTGAATCGGGCGGGGTGTGAATCGGGCGGGCATAAATCGGGAGGGGCGTGAATCTGCAGGGATCTGACTCGGGAGGGGTGTGAATTGGCAGGGGTGCGAATCGGAAGGGGTGGGAATCGGCAGCGGTGTGAATCGGAAGGGGTGTGAATCGGTAGGGGCATGAATCGTGAGGGGCGTGAATCGGGAGTGTCGTGAATCGGAAGGGGTGTGAATCGGGAGGGGTCCGAATCAGGATGGGTGTGAATCTTGCGGCTGTGAATCGGGAGGGCTGTGAATCGGGAGGGGTGCAAATCGGGAGGTGTGTGAATCGGCAGGTGTGAATCAGGAGGGGGGTGAATCGGGCAGGTTTGAATCGGGTGGGTGTGAATCGGGAGGGGTATGAACCGGGCGGGTGTGAATCAGAAGTGGTGTAAATCGGAAGGGGTGTGAATCGGGAGGGGTGTGAATCGGGAGGGGTGTGAATCGGAAGTGGTGTAAATCGGAAGGGTTGTGAATCGGGGGAGTGTGAATCGAGTGGGCGTGAATCGGGAGGGGAGTGAATCGGGAGGGGTGCGAATCGGGAGGGGTGTGAATCGTGCGGGTGTGAATTGGGCGGGTGTGAATCGGGAGGGGTATGAATCGTGTGGGTGTGAATCGGGCGGGTGTAAATCGGGAGGGGTGTGAATCGGGAGGAGTGTGAATTGGATGGGTGTGAATCGGGAGGGGTGTGAATCGGAAGGGGTGTGAATCAGGAGGGGCGTGAATCGGGGGGGCGTGAATCCGGAGAGGCGTGAATTGCGGGGAGTGAATCGGGAGGGTTGTGAATCGGGAGGGGTGCGAATCGGGATGGGTGTGAATCGGGGCGGATGCGAATCGGGAGGGCTGTGAATCGGGAATGGTGTGAATCGGGCGGGTGTGAATTGGGAGAGGTGTGAATCGGGCGGGTCTGAATTGGGAGGGGTGTGAATCAGGAGGGCTGTGAATCGGGAGTGGTGTGAATTGGGAGGGGTGTGAATCGGCAGGGCTGAGAATCGGGAGGGCCGTGAATCGGGTGGGTGTGAATCAGGAGGGCTGAGAATCGGGAGGGGGTGAATCGGGAAAGGTGCGAATCGGGTGGGTGTGAATCGGGAGGGGTGTGAATCGGGAGGGGTGTGAATCGGTGGGTGTGAATCGGGAGGGCTGAGAATCGGGAGGGGTGAATCGGGAAAGGTGCGAATCGGGTGGGTGTGAATCGGGAGAGGTGTGAATCAGGTGGCTGTGAATCAGGAGGGCTGAGAATCGGGAGGGGTGTGAATCGGACGGGCATGAATCGGGGGGTCCGTGAATCGGGAGGGGTGTGTATCGGGCAGGTGTGAATCCAGAGGGGTGTGAATCGGGCAGGTGTGAATCGGGAGGGGAGTGAATCGGTGGGGCATCAATCAGGCGGGAGTGAATCGGGAGGGGCGTGAATCGGGTGGGTGTGAATCGGGCGGGGTGTGAATCGGGCGGGGTGTGAAGCGGAAGTGGTGCGAATCGGGTGGGGTGTGAATCCGGCGGGTGTGAATCGGGAGGCGTGTGAATCCGGCGGTTGTGAATCGGGAGGGGTGTGAATCGGGCGGGTGTGAATCGGGAGGGGTATGAATCGGGCGGGTGTGAATCGGGAGGGGTGTGAATCGGGCGGGTGTGAATCGGGAGGGGCGTGAATCGGGAGGGTTGTGAATTGGGACGGATGTGAATCGGGAGGGGTGTAAACCGGGAGGGGCGTGAGTCGGGAGGGGAGTGAATCGGAAGGGGTGTGAATCGGGCGGGGTGTGAATCGGGGTGTCCGTGAATCGGGAGGGGTGTGAATCGGCAGAGGTGTGAATCAGGAGGAGTGTGAATCGGGGGGGTGAATCAGCGGGGGGGGGTGAATCAGGAGGGGTGTGAATCGGGAGGGGTGTGAATCGGGTGGGTGTGAATCTGGAGGGCTGAGAATCGGGAGGGGGTGAATCGGGAAAGGTGCGAATCGGGTGGGTGTGAATCGGGAGGGCTGAGAATCGGGAGGTGTGTGAATCGGACGGTCGTGAATCGGGGGGTCCGTGAATCAGGAGGGGTGTGAATCGGGAGGGGTGTGTATCGGGCATGTGTGAATCCGGAGGGGTGTGAATCGGTCGGGTGTGAATCGGGAGGGGAGTGAATCGGAGGGGTGTGAATCAGGCGGGTGTGAATCGGGAGGGGTGTGAATCGGGAGGGGTGTGAATCAGGGGGTCCGTGAATCGGGAGGGGTGTGTATCGGGCAGGTGTGAATCCAGAGGGGTGTGAATCGGGCGGGTGTGAATCGGGAGGGGTGTGAATCGGGCGGGTGTGAATCGGGCGGGGTGTGAATCGGGCGGGGTGTGAAGCGGAAGTGGTGCGAATCGGGTGGGGTGTGAATCCGACGGGTGTGAATCGGGAGGCGTGTGAATCCGGCGCTTGTGAATCGGGAGGGATGTGAATCGGGCGGGTGTGAATCGGGAGGGGTATGAATCGGGCGGGTGTGAATCGGGAGGGGTGTGAATCGGGCGGGTGTGAATCGGGAGGGGCGTGAATCGGGAGGGGTGTGAATTGGGACGGATGTGAATCGGGAGGGGTGTAAACCGGGAGGGGCGTGAGTCGGGAGGGGAGTGAATCGGAAGGGGTGTGAATCGGGCGGGGTGTGAATCGGGGTGTCCGTGAATCGGCGGGTGTGAATCGGGCGGGTGTGAATCAGGAGGGGTGTGAATCGCGCAGGTTTGAATCGGGTGGGCGTGAATCGGGAGGGGTATGAACCGGGCGGGTGTGAATCAGAAGTGGTGTAAATGGGCCAGTGTGAATCGGGAGGGCTGAGAATTGGGAGGGGTGTGAATCGGACGGGCGTGAATCGGGGGGTCCGTGAGTCGGGAGGGGTAAGAATCGGCAGAGGTGTGAATTGGGAGAGGAGTGAATCGGGGGTGGGGGTGAATCGGGGGGGTGTGAATCGGGAGGGGTGTGAATCGGGAGGGGTGTGAATCGGGCGGGCGTAAATCGGGAGGGGCGTGAATCGAGAAGGGCGTGAATCGGCAGGGATCTGAATCGGGAGGGGTGTGAATTGGCAGGGGTGCGAATCGGAAGGGGTGTGAATCGGCAGTGGCGTGAATCGGAAGGGGTGTGAATCGGAAGGGGCGTGAATCGGGAGGGGCGTGAATCGGGAGTGTCGTGAATCGGAAGGGGTGTGAATCGGGAGGGGTCCGAATCGGGATGGGTGTGAATCCGGCAGCTTCGAATCGGGAGGGCTGTGAATCGGGAGAGGTGCGAATCGGCAAAGGTGCGAATCGGGTGGATGTGAATCGGGAGGGGTGTGAATCGGGCGGCTGTGAATCGGGAGGGCTGAGAATCGGGAGGGGTGTGAATCGGACGGGCGTGAATCGGGGGGGTCCGTGAATCGGGAGGGGTGTGAATCAGGAGGGGTGAGATTCGGGCAGGTGTGAATCGGGAGGGGTGTGAATCGAGTGGGAGTGAATCGGGAGGGGTGTGAATCGGGCGGGTGTGAATCGGTAGGGGTGTGAATCGGGAGGGCTGTGAATCGGGAGGTGTGTGAATTGGGCAGGTGTGAATCGGGAGGGGTGTGAATAGGGAGGGGCATGAATCGGGAGGTGCGTGAATCGGGTCGGTGTGAATCGGGCGGGGTGTGAATCGGGCGGGGTCTGAAACGGGAGGGGTGTGAATCGGGAGGCGTGTGAACGGGAGAGCTGTGAATTGGGCAGGTGTGAGTCGGGAGGGCGTAAATCGGGAGGGGTGTGAATCAGGCGGGTGTGAATCGGGCGGGTTTGAATCAGGAGGGCTGTCAATCGGGAGCGGTGTGAATTGGGAGGAGCGTGAATAGGGAGGGGTGTGAATCGGGAGGGGTGTGAATCGGGAGGGCTGAGAATCGGGAGGGCCGTGAATCGGGTGGGTGTGAATCAGGAGGGCTGAGAAACGGGAGGGGGTGAATCGGGAAAGGTGCGAATCGGGTGGGTGTGAATCGGGAGGGGTGTGAATCGGGAGGGGTGTGAATCGGGTGGGTGTGAATCGGGAGGGCTGAGAATCGGGAGGGGTGAATCGGGATAGGTGCGAATCGGGTGGGTGTGAATCGGGAGAGGTGTGAATCGGGCGGCTGTGAATCGGGAGGGCTGAGAATCGGGAGGGGTGTGAATCGGACGGGCATGAATCGGGGGCTCCATGAATCGGGAGGGGTGTGTATCGGGCAGGTGTGAATCCAGAGGGGTGTGAATTGGGCGGGTGTGAATCGGGAGGGGAGTGAATCAGAGGGGCATCAATCAGGCGGGAGTGAATCGGGAGGGGTGTGAATCAGTAGGTGCATGAATCGGGAGGGGCGTGAATCGGGTGGGTGTGAATCGGGCGGGGTGTGATTTGGGCGGGGTGTGAAGCGGAAGTGGTGCGAATCGGGTGGGGTGTGAATCCGGCGGGTGTGAATCGGGAGGCGTGTGAATCCGGCGGTTGTGAATCGGGAGGGGTGTGAATCGGGCGGGTGTGAATCGGGAGGGGTATGAATCGGGCGGGTGTGAATCGGGAGGGGTGTGAATCGGGCGGGTGTGAATCGGGAGGGGCGTGAATCGGGAGGGGTGTGAATTGGGATGGATGTGAATCGGGAGGGGTGTAAACCGGGAGGGGCGTGAGTCGGGAGGGGAGTGAATCGGAAGGGGTGTGAATCGGGCGGGGTGTGAATCGGGGTGTTCGTGAATCGGGAGGGGTGTGAATCGGCAGAGGTGTGAATCAGGAGGAGTGTGAATCGGGGGGGTGAATCAGCGGGGGGGGGTGAATCGGGAGGGGTGTGAATCGGGAGGGGTGTGAATCGGGTGGGTGTGAATCTGGAGGGCTGAGAAGCGGGAGGGGGTGAATCGGGAAAGGTGCGAATCGGGTGGGTGTGAGTCGGGAGGGCTGAGAATCGGGAGGTGTGTGAAACGGACGGGCGTGAATCGGGGGGTCCGTGAATCGGGAGGGGTGTGAATCGGGAGGGGTGTGTATCGGGCATGTGTGAATCCGGAGGGGTGTGAATCGGGCGGGTGTGAATCGGGAGGGGAGTGAATCGGAGGGGCGTGAATCAGGCGGGTGTGAATCGGGACGGGTGTGAATCGGGAGGGGTGTGAATCGGGAGGGGTGTGAATCAGGGGGTCCGTGAATCGGGAGGGGTGTGTATCGGGCAGGTGTGAATCCAGAGGGGTTTGAATCGGGCGGGTGTGAATCGGAGGGGCATCAATCAGGCGGGAGTGAATCGGGAGGGGTGTGAATCAGGAGGTGCGTGAATCGGGAGGGGCGTGAATCGGGTGGGTGTGAATCGGGTGGGTGTGAATCGGGAAGGGTGTGAATCGGGCGGATGTGAATCGGGCGGGTGTGAATTTTGAGAAGTGTGAATCGGGTGGGGTGTGTATCGGGCGGTTGTGAATCGGGCGGGTGTGTATCGGGAGTGGTGTGAATCGGGAGGGGTGTGAATCGGGAGGGGTGTGAATCGGGCGGGTGTGAATCAGGAGGGGTGTGAATCGCGCAGGTTTGAATCGGGAGGGCTGAGAATTGGGAGGGGTGTGAATCGGACGGGCGTGAATCGGGGGGTCCGTGAGTCGGGAGGGGTAAGAATCGGCAGAGGTGTGAATTGGGAGAGGAGTGAATCGGGGGTGGGGGTGAATCGGGGGGGTGTGAATCGGGAGGGGTGTGAATCGGGAGGGGTGTGAATCGGGCGGGCGTAAATCGGGAGGGGCGTGAATCGAGAAGGGCGTGAATCGGCAGGGATCTGAATCGGGAGGGGTGTGAATTGGCAGGGGTGCGAATCGGAAGGGGTGTGCATCGGCAGTGGCGTGAATCGGAAGGGGTGTGAATCGGAAGGGGCGTGAATCGGGAGGGGCGTGAATCGGGAGTGTCGTGAATCGGAAGGGGTGTGAATCGGGAGGGGTCCGAATCGGGATGGGTGTGAATCAGGCAGCTTCGAATCGGCAGGGCTGTGAATTGGGAGAGGTGCGAATCGGGAAAGGTGCGAATCGGGTGGGTGTGAATCGGGAGGGGTGTGAATCGGGCGGCTGTGAATCGGGAGTGCTGAGAATCGGGAGGGGTGTGAATCGGACGGGCGTGAATCGGGGGGGGTCCGTGAATCGGGAGGGGTGTCAATCAGGAGGGGTGAGATTCGGGCAGGTGTGAATCGGGAGGGGTGTGAATCGAGTGGGAGTGAATCGGGAGGGGTGTGAATCGGGCGGGTGTGAATCGGTAGGGGTGTGAATCGGGAGGGCTGTGAATCGGGAGGTGTGTGAATCGGGCAGGTGTGAATCGGGAGGGGTGTGAATAGGGAGGTGTGTGAATCGGGCAGGTGTGAATCGGGAGGGGTGTGAATAGGGAGGGGCATGAATCGGGAGGTGCGTGAATCGGGTCGGTGTGAATCGGGAGGGGTGTGAATCGGGAGGCGTGTGAACGGGAGAGCTGTGAATTGGGCGGGTGTGAGTCGGGAGGGCGTAAATCGGGAGGGGTGTGAATCAGGCGGGTGTGAATCGGGCGGGTTTGAATCAGGAGGGCTGTCAATCGGGAGTGGTGTGAATCGGGAGGAGCGTGAATAGGGAGGGGTGTGAATCGGGAGGGGTGTGAATCGGGAGGGCTGAGAATCGGGAGGGCCGTGAATCGGGTGGGTGTGAATCAGGAGGGCTGAG
The DNA here is from genome assembly GCF_052327205.1 of Somniosus microcephalus. Lineage (NCBI taxonomy): Eukaryota > Metazoa > Chordata > Chondrichthyes > Squaliformes > Somniosidae > Somniosus > Somniosus microcephalus. Next base: position 142,662,133 of record NC_140998.1, read on the forward strand.
AATCGGGAGGGGGTGAATCGGGAAAGGTGCGAATCGGGTGGGTGTGAATCGGGAGGGGTGTGAATCGGGAGGGGTGTGAATCGGGTGGGTGTGAATCGGGAGGGCTGAGAATCGGGAGGGGTGAATCGGGATAGGTGCGAATCGGGTGGGTGTGAATCGGGAGAGGTGTGAATCGGGCGGCTGTGAATCGGGAGGGCTGAGAATCGGGAGGGGTGTGAATCGGACGGGCATGAATCGGGGGATCCGTGAATCGGGAGGGGTGTGTATCGGGCAGGTGTGAATCCAGAGGGGTGTGAATCGGGCGGGTGTGAATCGGGAGGGGAGTGAATCGGAGGGGCATCAATCAGGCGGGAGTGAATCGGGAGGGGTGTGAATCAGGAGGTGCGTGAATCAGGAGGGGCGTGAATCGGCTGGGTGTGAATCGGGCGGGGTGTGATTTGGGCGGGGTGTGAAGCGGAAGTGGTGCGAATCGGGTGGGGTGTGAATCCGGCGGGTGTGAATCGGGAGGCGTGTGAATCCGGCGGTTGTGAATCGGGAGGGGTGTGAATCGGGCGGGTGTGAATTGGGAGGGGTATGAATCGGGCGGGTGTGAATCGGGAGGGGTGTGAATCGGGCGGGTGTGAATCGGGAGGGGTGTGAATTGGGACGGATGTGAATCGGGAGGGGTGTAAACCGGGAGGGGCGTGAGTCGGGAGGGGAGTGAATCGGAAGGGGTGTGAATCGGGCGGGGTGTGAATCGGGGTGTCCGTGAATCGGGAGGGGTGTGAATCGGCAGAGGTGTGAATCAGGAGGAGTGTGAATCGGGGGGGGTGAATCAGCGGGGGGGGTGAATCGGGAGGGGTGTGAATCGGGAGGGGTGTGAATCGGGTGGGTGTGAATCTGGAGGGCTGAGAATCGGGAGGGGGTGAATCGGGAAAGGTGCGAATCGGGTGGGTGTGAATCGGGAGGGCTGAGAATCGGGAGGTGTGTGAATCGGACGGTCGTGAATCGGGGGGTCCGTGAATCGGGAGGGGTGTGAATCGGGAGGGGTGTGTATCGGGCATGTGTGAATCCGGAGGGGTGTGAATCGGGCGGGTGTGAATCGGGAGGGGAGTGAATCGGAGGGGTGTGAATCAGGCGGGTGTGAATCGGGAGGGGTGTGAATCGGGAGGTGTGTGAATCAGGGGGTCCGTGAATCGGAAGGGGTGTGAATCTGGAGGGCTGAGAATCAGGAGGGGGTGAATCGGGAAAGGTGCGAATCGGGTGGGTGTGAATCGGGAGGGCTGAGAATCGGGAGGTGTGTGAATCGGACGGGCGTGAATCGGGGAGTCCGTGAATCGGGAGGGGTGAATCGGCAAAGGTGCGAATCGGGTGGGTGTGAATCGGGAGAGGTGTGAATCGAGCGGCTGTGAATCGGGAGGGGTGTGAATCGGACGGGCATGAATCGGGGGGTCCGTGAATCGGGAGGGGTGTGTATCGGGCTGGTGTGAATCCAGAGGGCTGTGAATCGGGCGGGTGTGAATCGGGAGGGGAGTGAATCGGGAGGGGTGTGAATCGGGTGGGTGTGAATCTGGAGGGCTGAGAATCGGGAGGGGGTGAATCGGGAAAGGTGCGAATCGGGTGGGTGTGAATTGGGAGGGCTGAGAATCGGGAGGTGTGTGAATCGGACGGGCGTGAATCGGGGGGTCCGTGAATCGGGAGGGGTGTGAATCGGGAGGGGTGTGTATCGGGCATGTGTGAATCCGGAGGGGTGTGAATCGGGCGGGTGTGAATCGGGAGGGGAGTGAATCGGAGGGGCGTGAATCAGACGGGTGTGAATCGGCAGGGGTGTGAATCGGGAGGGGTGTGAATCGGGAGGGGTGTGAATCAGGGGGTCCGTGAATCGGGAGGGGTGTGTATCGGGCAGGTGTGAATCCAGAGGGGTGTGAATCGGGCGGGTGTGAATCGGGAGGGGAGTGAATCGGAGGGGCATCAATCAGGCGGGAGTGAATCGGGAGGGGTGTGAATCAGGAGGTGCGTGAATCGGGAGGGGCGTGAATCGGGTGGGTGTGAATCGGGCGGGGTGTGAATCGGGCGGGGTGTGAAGCGGAAGTGGTGCGAATCGGGTGGGGTGTGAATCCGGCGGGTGTGAATCGGGAGGCGTGTGAATCCGGCGGTTGTGAATCGGGAGGGGTGTGAATCGGGCGGGTGTGAATCGGGAGGGGTATGAATCGGGCGGGTGTGAATCGGGAGGGGTGTGAATCGGGCGGGTGTGAATCGGGAGGGGCGTGAATCGGGAGGGGTGTGAATTGGGACGGATGTGAATCGGGAGGGGTGTAAACCGGGAGGGGCGTGAATCGGGAGGGGTGTGAATCGGCAGAGGTGTGAATCAGGAGGAGTGTGAATCGGGGGGGTGAATCAGCAGGGGGGGGTGAATCGGGAGGGGGCGAATCGGGAAAGCTGCGAATCGGTTGGGTGTGAATTGGGAGGGCTGAGAATCGGGAGGTGTGTGAATCGGACGGGCGTGAATCGGGGGGTCCGTGAATCGGGAGGGGTGTGTATCGGGCATGTGTGAATCCGGAGGGGTGTGAATCGGGCGGGTGTGAATCGGGAGGGGAGTGAATCGGAGGGGCGTGAATCAGACGGGTGTGAATCGGGAGGGGTGTGAATCAGGAGGGGTGTGAATCGAGCGGGAGTGAATCGGGAGGGGTGTGAATCGGGCGGGTGTGAATCGGGAGGGGTGTGAATTGGGAGGGGCGTGAATCGGGAGAGGCGTGAATCGGGTGGGGCGTGAATCGGGCGGGGTGTGAATCTGGCGGGGTGTGAATCGGAAGTGGTGCGAATCGGGAGGGGCGTGAATCGGGCGGGGTCTGAAATGGGAGGGGTGTGAATCTGGAGGGGTGTGAACGGGAGAGCTGTGAATTGGGCGGGTGTGAGTCGGGAGGGCGTAAATCGGGAGGGGTGTGAATCGGGCGGGTTTGAATCGGGAGGGCTGTGAATCATGAGCGGTGTGAATCGGGAGGAGCGTGAATAGGGAGGTGTGTGAATCGGGAGAGGTGTGAATCGGGACGGGTGTGAATCGGGTGGGGTGTGAATCCGGCGGGTGTGAATCGGGAGGCGTGGTGAATCCGACGGGTGTGAATTGTGAGGGGTGTGAATCGGGTGGGGTGTGTATCGGGCGGTTGTGAATCGGGAGGGATGTGAATCAGGAGGGGTGAGAATCGGCAGGTGTAAATCAGGAGGGTTGAATTGGGTGGGCGTGAATCAGGAGCGGTATGAACCGGGCGGGTGTGAATCAGAAGTGGTGTGACTTGGGAGGGGTGTGAATCGGGAGGGGTGTGAATCGGGAGGGGTGTGAATCGGAAATGGTGTAAATCCGAAGGGGTGTGAATCGGGAGGGGTGTGAATCGGGAGGGGTGTGAATCAGGAGGGGAGTGAATCGGGTGGGTGTGAATCGGGGTGTGTGAATCGAGTGGGCGTGAATCAGGAGGGGAGTGAATCGGGAGGGGTGTAAATCGGGAAGGGTGTGAATCGTTCGGGTGTGAATCGGGTGGGTGGGAATCGGGAGGGGTGTGAATCGGGCGGATGTGAATCGGGCGGGTGTAAATCTTGAGGGGTGTGAATCGGGAGGGGTGTGAATCGGGCGGGTGTGAATCGGGAGGGGTGTGAATCGGAAGTGGTGTGAATCAGGAGGGGCGTGAATCGGGGTGAGTGAATCGGGGGGGAGTGAATCGGGACGGTTGTGAATCAGGCGGGTTTGAATCAGGAGGGCTGTCAATCGGGAGCGGTGTGAATCGGGAGGAGCGTGAATAGGGAGGGGTGTGAATCGGGAGGGGTGTGAATCGGGAGGGCTGAGAATCGGGAGGGCCGTGAATCGGGTGGGTGTGAATCAGGAGGGCTGAGAATCGGGAGGGGGTGAATCGGGAAAGGTGCGAATCGGGTGGGTGTGAATCGGGAGGGGTGTGAATCGGGAGGGGTGTGAATCGGGTGGGTGTGAATCGGGAGGGCTGAGAATCGGGAGGGGTGAATCGGGATAGGAGCGAATCGGGTGGGTGTGAATCGGGAGAGGTGTGAATCGGGCGGCTGTGAATCGGGAGGGCTGAGAATCGGGAGGGGTGTGAATCGGACGGGCATGAATCGGGGGGTCCGTGAATCGGGAGGGGTGTGTATCGGGCAGGTGTGAATCCAGAGGGGTGTGAATCGGGCGGGTGTGAATCGGGAGGTGAGTGAATCAGAGGGGCATCAATCAGGCGGGAATGAATCGGGAGGGGTGTGAATCAGGAGGTGCGTGAATCGGGAGGGGCGTGAATCGGGAGGGGTGTGAATCGGGCGGGTGTGAATCGGGAGGGGAGTGACTCGGAGGGGCGTGAATCAGGCGGGTGTGAATCGGGACGGGTGCTGAATCGGGAGGGGTGTGAATCAGGGGGTCCGTGAATCGGGAGGGGTGTGTATCGGGCAGGTGTGAATCCAGAGGGGTGTGAATCGGGCGGGTGTGAATCGGGAGGGGAGTGAATCGGAGGGGCATCAATCAGGCGGGAGTGAATCGGGAGGGGTGTGAATCAGGAGGTGCGTGAATCGGGAGGGGCGTGAATCGGGTGGGTGTGAATCGGGCGGGTGTGAATCGGGAAGGGTGTGAATCGGGCGGATGTGAATCGGGCGGGTGTGAACTGTGAGAAGTGTGAATTGGGTGGGGTGTGTATCGGGCGGTTGTGAATCGGGCGGGTGTGTATCGGGAGTGGTGTGAATCGGGAGGGGTGTGAATCGGGAGGGGTGTGAATCGGGCGGGTGTGAATCAGGAGGGGTGTGAATCGCGCAGGTTTGAATCGGGTGGGCGTGAATCGGGAGGGGTATGAACCGGGCGGGTGTGAATCAGAAGTGGTGTAAATGGGCCGGTATGAATCGGGAGGGCTGAGAGTTGGGAGGGGTGTGAATCGGACGGGCGTGAATCGGGGGGTCCGTGAGTCAGGAGGGGTAAGAATCGGCAGAGGTGTGAATTGGGAGAGGAGTGAATCGGGGGTGGGGGTGAATCGGGGGGGTGTGAATCGGGAGCGGTGTGAATCAGGAGGAGCGTAAATAGGGAGGGGTGTGAATCGGGAGGGGTGTGAATCGGGAGGGCTGAGAATCGGGAGGGCCGTGAATCGGGTGGGTGTGAATCAGGAGGGCTGAGAATCGGGAGGGGGTGAATCGGGAAAGGTGCGAATCGGGTGGGTGTGAATCCGGAGGGGTGTGAGTCGGGAGGGGTGTGAATCGGGTGGGTGTGAATCGGGAGGGCTGAGAATCGGGAGGGGTGAATCGGGATAGGTGCGAATCGGGTGGGTGTGAATCGGGAGAGGTGTGAATCGGGAGGGCTGAGAATCGGGAGGGGTGTGAATCGGACGGGCATGAATCGGGGGGTCCGTGAATCGGGAGGGGTGTGTATCGGGCAGGTGTGAATCCAGAGGGGTGTGAATCGGGCGGGTGTGAATCGGGAGGGGAGTGAATCGGAGGGGCATCAATCAGGCGGGAGTGAATCGGGAGGGGTGTGAATCAGGAGGTGCGTGAATCAGGAGGGGCGTGAATCGGGTGGGTGTGAATCGGGCGGGGTGTGATTTGGGCGGGGTGTGAAGCGGAAGTGGTGCGAATCGGGTGGGGTGTGAATCCGGCGGGTGTGAATCGGGAGGCGTGTGAATCCGGCGGTTGTGAATCGGGAGGGGTGTGAATCGGGCGGGTGTGAATCGGGAGGGGTATGAATCGGGCGGGTGTGAATCGGGAGGGGTGTGAATCGTGCGGGTGTGAATCGGGAGGGGCGTGAATCGGGAGGGGTGTGAATTGGGATGGATGTGAATCGGGAGGGGTGTAAACCGGGAGGGGCGTGAGTCGGGAGGGGAGTGAATCGGAAGGGGTGTGAATCGGGCGGGGTGTGAATCGGGGTGTCCGTGAATCGGGAGGGGTGTGAATCGGCAGAGGTGTGAATCAGGAGGAGTGTGAATCGGTGGGGGTGAATCAGCGGGGGGGGTGAATCGGGAGGGGTGTGAATCGGGAGGGGTGTGAATCGGGTGGGTGTGAATCTGGAGGGCTGAGAATCGGGAGGGGGTGAATCGGGAAAGGTGCGAATCGGGTGGGTGTGAGTCGGGAGGGCTGAGAATCGGGAGGTGTGTGAAACGGACGGGCGTGAATCGGGGGGTCCGTGAATCGGGAGGGGTGTGAATCAGGAGGGGTGTGTATCGGGCATGTGTGAATCCGGAGGGGTGTGAATCGGGCGGGTGTGAATCGGGAGGGGAGTGAATCGGAGGGGCGTGAATCAGGCGGGTGTGAATCGGGACGGGTGTGAATCGGGAGGGGTGTGAATCGGGAGGGGTGTGAATCAGGGGGTCCGTGAATCGGGAGGGGTGTGTATCGGGCAGGTGTGAATCCAGAGGGGTGTGAATCGGGCGGGTGTGAATCGGGAGGGGAGTGAATCGGAGGGGCATCAATCAGGCGGGAGTGAATCGGGAGGGGTGTGAATCAGGAGGTGCGTGAATCGGGAGGGCGTGAATCGGGTGGCTGTGAATCGGGCGGGGTGTGAATCGGGCGGGGTGTGAAGCGGAAGTGGTGCGAATCGGTGGGGTGTGAATCCGGCGGGTGTGAATCGGGAGGCGTGTGAATCCGGCGGTTGTGAATCGGGAGGGGTGTGAATAGGCCGGGTGTGAATCGGGAGGGGTATGAATCGGGCGGGGTGTGAATCGGGAGGGGTGTGAATCGGGCGGGTGTGAATCGGGAGGGGCGTGAATCGGGAGGGGTGTGAATTGGGACGGATGTGAATCGGGAGGGTGTAAACCGGGAGGGGCGTGAGTCAGGAGGGGAGTGAATCGGAAGGGGTGTGAATCGGGCGGGGTGTGAATCGGGGTGTCCGTGAATCGGGAGGGGTGTGAATCAGGAGGTGCGTGAGTCGGGAGGGGCGTGAGTCGGGAGGGGAGTGAATCGGGAGGGGTGTGAATCAGCAGAGGTGTGAATCAGGAGGAGTGTGAATCGGGGGGGGTGAATCAGCGGGGGGGGTGAATCGGGAGGGGTGTGAATCGGGTGGGTGTGAATCTGGAGGGCTGAGAATCGGGAGGGGGTGAATCGGGAAAGGTGCGAATCGGGTGGGTGTGAATCAGGAGGGCTGAGAATCGGGAGGTGTGTGAATCGGACGGGCGTGAATCGGGTGGTCCGTGAATCGGGAGGGGTGAATCGGGAAAGGTGCAAATCGGGTGGGTGTGAATCGGGAGAGGTGTGAATCGGGCGGCTGTGAATCGGGAGGGCTGAGAATCGGGAGGGGTGTGAATCGGACGGGCATGAATCGGGTGGTCCGTGAATCGGGAGGGGTGTGTATCGGGCTGGTGTGAATCCAGAGGGGTGTGAATCGGGCGGGTGTGAATTCGGGAGGGGAGTGAATCGGAGGGGCATCAATCAGGCGGGAGTGAATTGGGAGGGGTGTGAATCAGGAGGTGCGTGAATCGGGAGGGGCGTGAATCGGGTGGGTGTGAATCGGGCGGGGTGTGAATCGGGCGGGGTGTGAAGCGGAAGTGGTGCGAATCGGGTGGGGTGTGAATCCGGCGGGTGTGAATCGGGAGGCGTGTGAATCCGGCGGTTGTGAATCGGGAGGGATGTGAATTGGGCGGGTGTGAATCGGGAGGTGTATGAATCGGGCGGGTGTGAATCGGGAGGGGTGTGAATCGGGCGGGTGAGAATCGGGAGGGGCGTGAATCGGGAGGGGTGTGAATTGGGACGGATGTGAATCGGGAGGGGTGTAAACCGGGAGGGGCGTGAGTCGGGAGGGGAGTGAATCGGGAGGGGTATGAATCGGGCGGGTGTGAATCGGGAGGGGCGTGAATCAGGAGGGGTGTGAATTGGGACGGATATGTATCGGGAAGGGTGTAAACCGGGAGGGGCGTGAGTCGGGAGGGGAGTGAATCGGAAGGGGTGTGAATCGGGCGGGGTGTGAATCGGGGTGTCCGTGAATCGGGAGGGGTGTGAATCGGCAGAGGTGTGAATCAGGAGGAGTGTGAATCGGGGGGGGTGAATCGGGAGGGGTGTGAATCGGGAGGGGTGTGAATCAGGTGGGTGTGAATCTGGAGGGCTGAGAATCGGGAGGGGGTGAATCGGGAAAGGTGCGAATCGGGTGGTTGTGAATCGGGATGGCTGAGAATCGGGAGGTGTGTGAATCGGACGGGCGTGAATCGGGGGGTCCGTGAATCGGGAGGGGTGTGAATCGGGAGGGGTGTGTATCGGGCATGTGTGAATCCGGAGGGGTGTGAATCGGGCGGATGTGAATCGGGAGGGGTGTGAATCGGGAGAGGTGTGAATCGAGCGGGAGTGAATCGGGAGGGGTGTGAATCGGGCGGGTGTGAATCGGGAGGGGTGTGAATTGGGAGGGGCGTGAATCGGGAGAGGCATGAATCGGGTGGGGCGTGAATCGGGCGGGGTGTGAATCTGGCGGGGTGTGAATCGGAAGTGGTGCGAATCGGGAGGGGCGTGAATCGGGCGGGGTCTGAAACGGGAGGGGTGTGAATCTGGAGGGGTGTGAACGGGAGAGCTGTGTATTGGGCGGGTGTGAGTCGGGAGGGCGTAAATCGGGAGGGTTGTGAATCGGGCGGGGTGTGAATCGGGCGGGGTCTGAAATGGGAGGGGTGTGAATCGGGAGGCGTGTGAACGGGAGAGCTGTGAATTGGGTGGGTGTGAGTCGGGAGGGCGTAATTCGGGAGGGGTGTGAATCAGGCGGGTGTGAATCGGGCGGGTTTGAATCAGGAGGGCTGTCAATCGGGAGCGGTGTGAATCGGGAGGAGCGTGAATAGGGAGGGGTATGAATTGGGAGGGGTGTGAATCGGGAGGGCTGAGAATCGGGAGGGCCGTGAATCCGGTGGGTGTGAATCAGTAGGGCTGAGAATCGGGAGGGGGTGAATCGGGAAAGGTGCGAATCGGGTGGGTGTGAATCGGGAGGGGTGTGAATCGGGTGGGTGTGAATCGGGAGGGCTGAGAATCGGGAGGGGTGAATCGGGATAGGTGCGAATCGGGTGGGTGTGAATCGGGAGAGGTGTGAATCGGGCGGCTGTGAATCGGGAGGGCTGAGAATCGGGAGGGGTGTGAATCGGACGGGCATGAATCGGGGGGTCCGTGAATTGGGAGGGGTGTGTATCGGGCAGGTGTGAATCCAGAGGGGTGTGAATCGGGCGGGTGTGAATCGGGAGGGGAGTGAATCGGAGGGGCATCAATCAGGCGGGAGTGAATCGGGAGGGGTGTGAATCAGGAGGTGCGTGAATCAGGAGGGGCGTGAATCGGGTGGGTGTGAATCGGGCGGGGTGTGATTTGGGCGGGGTGTGAAGCGGAAGTGGTGCGAATCGGGTGGGTTGTGAATCCGGCGGGTGTGAATCGGGAGGCGTGTGAATCCGGCGGTTGTGAATCGGGAGGGGTGTGAATCGGGCGGGTGTGAATCGGGAGGGGTATGAATCGGGCGGGTGTGAATCGGGAGGGGTGTGAATCGGGCGGGTGTGAATCGGGAGGGGCGTGAATCAGGAGGGGTGTGAATTGGGATGGATGTGAATCGGGAGGGGTGTAAACCGGGAGGGGCGTGAGTCGGGAGGGGAGTGAATCGGAAGGGGTGTGAATCGGGCGGGGTGTGAATCGGGGTGTCCGTGAATCGGGAGGGGTGTGAATCGGCAGAGGTGTGAATCAGGAGGAGTGTGAATCGGGGGGGGTGAATCAGCGGGGGGGGGGGTGAATCGGGAGGGGTGTGAATCGGGAGGGGTGTGAATCGGGTGGGTGTGAATCTGGAGGGCTGAGAATCGGGAGGGGGTGAATCGGGAAAGGTGCGAATCGGGTGGGTGTGACTCGGGAGGGCTGAGAATCGGGAGGTGTGTGAAACGGACGGGCGTGAATCGGGGGGTCCGTGAATCGGGAGGGGTGTGTATCGGGCAGGTGTGAATCCAGAGGGGTGTGAATCGGGCGGGTGTGAATCGGGAGGGGAGTGAATCGGAGGGCATCAATCAGGCGGGAGTGAATCGGGAGGGGTGTGAATCAGGAGGTGCGTGAATCGAGAGGGGCGTGAATCGGGTGGGTGTGAATCGGGCGGGGTGTGAATCGGGCGGGGTGTGAAGCGGAAGTGGTGCGAATCGGGTGGGGTGTGAATCCGGCGGGTGTGAATCGGGAGGCGTGTGAATCCGGCGGTTGTGAATCGGGAGGGGTGTGAATCGGGCGGGTGTGAATCGGGAGGGGTATGAATCGGGCGGGTGTGAATCGGGAGGGGTGTGAATCGGGCGGGTGTGAATCGGGAGGGCGTGAATCGGGAGGGGTGTGAATTGGGATGGATGTGAATCGGGAGGGGTGTAAACCGGGAGGGGCGTGAGTCGGGAGGGGAGTGAATCGGAAGGGGTGTGAATCGGGCGGGGTGTGAATCGGGGTGTCCGTGAATCGGGAGGGGTGTGAATCAGGAGGTGCGTGAGTCGGGAGGGGCGTGAGTCGGGAGGGGAGTGAATCGGGAGGGGTGTGAATCGGCAGAGGTGTGAATCAGGAGGAGTGTGAATCGGGGGGGTGAATCAGCGGGGGGGGGTGAATCGGGAGGGGTGTGAATCGGGTGGGTGTGAATCTGGAGGGCTGAGAATCGGGAGGGGGTGAATCGGGAAAGGTGCGAATCGGGTGGGTGTGAATCGGGAGGGCTGAGAATCGGGAGGTGTGTGAATCGGACGGGCGTGAATCGGGAGTCCGTGAATCGGGAGGGGTGAATCGGGAATGGTGCGAATCGGGTGGGTGTGAATCGGGAGAGGTGTGAATCGGGCGGCTGTGAATCGGGATGGCTGAGAATCGGGAGGGGTGTGAATCGGACGGGCATGAATCGGGGGGTCCGTGAATCGGGAGGGGTGTGTATCGGGCTGGTGTGAATCCAGAGGGGTGTGAATCGGGCGGGTGTGAATCGGGAGGGGAGTGAATCGGAGGGCATCAATCAGGCGGGAGTGAATCGGGAGGGGTGTGAATCAGGAGGTGCGTGAATCGGGAGGGGCGTGAATCGGGTGGGTGTGAATCGGGCGGGGTGTGAATCGGGCGGGGTGTGAAGCGGAAGTGGTGCGAATTGGGTGGGGTGTGAATCCGGCGGGTGTGAATCGGGAGGCGTGTGAATCCAGCGGTTGTGAATCGGGAGGGGTGTGAATCGGGCGGGTGTGAATCGGGAGGGGTATGAATCGGGCGGGTGTGAATCGGGAGGGGTGTGAATCGGGCGGGTGAGAATCGGGAGGGGCGTGAATCGGGAGGGGTGTGAATTGGGACGGATGTGAATCGGGAGGGGTGTAAACCGGAGGGGCGTGAGTCGGGAGGGGAGTGAATCAGGAGGGGGTATGAATCGGGTGGGTGTGAATCGGGAGGGGCGTGAATCGGGAGGGGTGTGAATTGGACGGATATGTATCGGGAAGGGTGTAAACCGGGAGGGGCGTGAGTCGGGAGGGGAGTGAATCGGAAGGGGGTGTGAATCGGGCGGGGTGTGAATCGGGTGTCCGTGAATCGGGAGGGTGTGAATCGGCAGAGGTGTGAATCAGGAGGAGTGTGAATCGGGGGGGGTGAATCGGGAGGGGTGTGAATCGGGAGGGTTGTGAATCAGGTGGGTGTGAATCTGGAGGGCTGAGAATCGGGAGGGGGTGAATCGGGAAAGGTGCGAATCGGGTGGTTGTGAATCGGGATGGCTGAGAATCGGGAGGTGTGTGAATCGGATGGGCGTGTATCGGGGGTCCGTGAATCGGGAGGGGTGTGAATCGGGAGGGGTGTGTATCGGGCATGTGTGAATCCGGAGGGGTGTGAATCGGGCGGATGTGTATCGGGAGGGGAGTGAATCGGAGGGGCGTGAATCAGACGGGTGTGAATCGGGAGGGGTGTGAATCGGAAGGGGTGTGAATCGAGCGGGAGTGTATCGGGAGGGGTGTGAATCGGGCGGGTGTGAATCGGGAGGTGTGTGAATTGGGAGGGGCGTGAATCGGGAGAGGCGTGTATCGAGTGGGGCGTGAATCGGGCGGGGTGTGAATCTGGCGGGGTGTGAATCGGAAGTGGTGCGAATCGGGAGGGGCGTGAATCGGGCGGGGTCTGAAACGGGAGGGGTGTGAATCTGGAGGGGTGTGAACGGGAGAGCTGTGTATTGGGCGGGTGTGAGTCGGGAGGGCGTAAATCGGGAGGGTTGTGAATCGGGCGGGTTTGAATCGGGAGGGCTGTGAATCGGGAGTGGTGTGAATCAGGAGGAGCGTGAATAGGGAGGTGTGTGAATCGGGAGAGGTGTGAATCGGGACGGGGGTGAATCGGGTGGGGTGTGAATCCGACGGGTGTGAATCGGGAGGCGTGGTGAATCCGACGGGTGTGAATTGTGAGGGGTGTGAATCGGGTGGGGTGTGTATCGGGCGGTTGTGAATCGGGAGGGATGTGAATCGGGTGGGTGTGAATCGGGCGGGTGTGAATCGGGAGGGGTGTGAATCAGGAGGGGTGAGAATCGGCAGGTGTAAATCAGGAGGGTTGAATCGGGTGGGCGTGAATCAGAGCGGTATGAACCGGGCGGGTGTGAATCAGAAGTGGTGTGACTTGGGAGGGGTGTGAATCGGGAGGGGTGTGAATCGGAAATGGTGTAAATCGGAAGGGGTGTGAATCGGGAGGGGTGTGAATCGGGAGGGGTGTGAATCAGGAGGGGAGTGAATCGGGTGGGTGTGAATCGGGGTGTGTGAATTGAGTGGGCGTGAATCAGGAGGGGAGTGAATCGGGAGGGGTGTAAATCGGGAAGGGTGTGAATCGTTCGGGTGTGAATCGGGTGGGTGGGAATCGGGAGGGGTGTGAATCGGGCGGATGTGAATCGTTCGGGTGTAAATCTTGAGGGGTGTGAATCGGGAGGGGTGTGAATCGGGCGGGTGTGAATCGGGAGGGGTGTGAATCAGAAGTGGTGTGAATCAGGAGGGGCGTGAATCGGGGGGAGTGAATCGGCGGGGGGAGTGAATCGGGACGGTTGTGAATCGGGCGGGTGTAAATCGGGAGGGGTGTGAATCAGGAGGGGCGTGAATTGGGAGGGGTGTAAATCGGAAGTGGTGTGAATCAGGAGGGGTGTGAATCGGGAGGGGTGTGAATCGGGAGGGGTGTGAATCGGGAGTGGTGCGAATCGGGAGGGGCGTGAATCGGGCGGGGTCTGAAACGGGAGGGGTGTGAATCTGGAGGGGTGTGAACGGGAGAGCTGTGAATTGGGCGGGTGTGAGTCGGGAGGGCGTAAATCGGGAGGGGTGTGAATCGGGAGGGCTGTGAATCGGGAGCGGTGTGAATCGGGAGGAGCGTGAATAGGGAGGGGTGTGAATCGGGAGGGGTGTGAATCGGGAGAGGTGTGAATCGGGAGGGGTGTGAATCGGGTGGGGAGTGAATCCGGCGGGAGTGAATTGGGAGGCGTGTGAATCCGACGGGTGTGAATTGTGAAGGGTGTGAATCGGGTGGGGTGTGTATCGGGCGGTTGTGAATCGGGAGGGGTGTGAATCGGGTGGGTGTGAATCAGGCGGGTGTGAATCGGGAGGGGTGTGAATCTGGAGGTGTGTGAATCGGAAGGGGTGTGAATCGGCAGGTGTGAATCAGGAGGGGGGTGTATCGGGCAGGTTTGAATCGGGTGGGTGTGAATCGGGAGGGGTATGAACCGGGCGGGTGTGAATCAGAAGTGGTGTAAATCGGAAGGGGTGTGAATCGGGAGGGGTGTGAATCGGAAGTGGTGTAAATCGGAGGGGGTGTGAATCGGGAGGGGTGTGAATCGGGTGGGTGTGAATCGGGAGGGGTGTGAATTGTGCGGGTGTGAATCGGGCGGGTGTGAATCGGGAAGGGTGTGAATCGGGCGGATGTGAATCGGGCGGGTGTGAATTGTGAGAAGTGTGAATCGGGTGGGGTGTGTATCGGCAGAGGTGTGAATTGGGAGAGGAGTGAATCGGGAGTGGGGGTGAATTGGGGGGGTGTGAATCGGGAGGGGTGTGAATCGGGAGGGGTGTGAATCGGGCGGGCGTAAATCCGGAGGGAGGGGCGTGAATCGAGAAGGGCGTGAATCGGCAGGGATCTGAATCAGGAGGGGTGTGAATTGGCAGGGGTGCGAATCGGAAGGGGTGTGAATCGGCAGTGGCGTGAATCGGAAGGGGTGTGAATCGGAAGGGGCGTGAATCGGGAGGGGCGTGAATCGGGAGTGTCGTGAATCGGAAGGGGTGTGAATCGGGAGGGGTCCGAATCGGGATGGGTGTGAATCGGGCAGCTTCGAATCGGGAGGGCTGTGAATCGGGAGAGGTGCGAATCGGGAAAGGTGCGAATCGGGTGGGTGTGAATCGGGAGGCGTGTGAATCGGGCGGCTGTGAATCGGGAGGGCTGAGAATCGGGAGGGGTGTGAATCGGACGGGCGTGAATCGGGAGGTCCGTGAATCAGGAGGGGTGTGAATCAGGAGGGGTGTGATTCGGGCAGGTGTGAATCGGGAGGGGTGTGAATCGAGTGGGAGTGAATCGGGAGGGGTGTGAATCGGGCAGGTGTGAATCGGTAGGGGTGTGAATCGGGAGGGCTGTGAATCGGGAGGTGTGGGAATCGGGCAGGTGTGAATCGGGAGGGGTGTGAATCGGGAGGGGCATGAATCGGGAGGTGCGTGAATCGGGTGGGTGTGAATCGGGCGGGGTGTGAATCGGGCGGGGTCTGAAATGGGAGGGGTGTGAATCGGGAGGCGTGTGAACGGGAGAGCTGTGAATTGGGCGGGTGTGAGTCGGGAGGGCGTAAATCGGGAGGGGTGTGAATCAGGCGGGTGTGAATCGGGCGGGTTTGAATCAGGAGGGCTGTCAATCGGGAGCGGTGTGAATCGGGAGGAGCGTGAATCGGGAGGGGTGTGAATCGGGAGGGGTGTGAATCGGGTGGGGTGTGAATCCGGCGGGTGTGAATCGGGAGGCGTGTGAATCCGGCGGGTGTGAAGTGTGAGGGTGTGAATCGGGTGGTGTGTGTATCGGGCGGTTGTGAATCGGGAGGGGTGTGAATCGGGTGGGTGTGAATCGGGCGGGTGTGAATCGGGAGGGGTGTGAGTTGCGAGGGGTGTGAATCGGGAGGGGTGTGAATCGGGCGGGTGTGAATCAGGAGGGGTGTGAATCGGGCAAGTTTGGATCGGCTGGGTGTGAATCGGGAGGGGTATGAACTGGGCAGGTGTGAATCAGAAGTGGTGTGAATCGGGAGGGGTGTGAATCGGGAGGGGTGTGAATCGGCAGAGGTGTGAATCGGGAGAGGTGTGAATTGGGGGGTGGGGGTGAATCGGGTGGGTGTGAATCGGGAGGGGTGTGCATCGGGAGGGGTGTGAATCGGGGGGTGTGAAGCGGAGGGGTCGTGAGTCGGGAGGGGTGTTAATCGGGCGGGTGTGAATCGGAACGGGTGTGAATCGGGCGGGTGTGAATCGGGAGGGGTGTGAATCGGGCGGGTGTGAATCGGAAGTAGTGTAAATCGGAAGGGGTGTGAATCGGGAGGGGTGTGAATCGGGAGTGGTGTGAATCGGGCGGGTGTGAATCGGGAGGGGCATGAATCGGGAGGGGTGTGTATTGGGACGGTTGTGAATCGGGAGGGGTGCAAATCGGGAGGGGCGTGAGTCGGGAGGGGAGTGAATCGGAAGGGGTGTGAATCGGACGGGGTGTGAATCGGGAGGGGTGTGACTCGGGCGGGCGTAAATTGGGAGGGGCATGAATCGGGAGGGGCGTGAATCGGGCGTGGTCTGAATCGGGAGGGGTGCGAATCGGGAGGGATGTGAATCAGGTGGATTGTGAATCCGTCGGGTGTGAATCGGGAGGGGTGTGAATCCGGCGGGTGTGAATCGTGAGGGGTGTGAATTGGGTGGGGTGTTTATCGGACGGTAGTGAATCGGGAGGGGTGTGAATCGGGTGGGTTTGAATCGGGCGGGTGTGAATCAGGAGGGGTGTGAATCGGGAGGGGTGTGAATCGGGAGGGGTGTGAATCAGGCAGGTTTGAATCGGCTGGGTGTGAATCGGGCGGGTGTGAATCGGAAGTGGTGTAAATCGGAAGGGGTGTGAATCGGGAGGGGTGTGAATCGGGAGGGGTGTGAATCGGGCGGGTGTGAATCGGGAGGGGCATGAATCGGGAGGGGTGTCTATTGGGACGGATGTGAATCGGGAGGGGTGTAAATCGGGAGGGGCGTGAGTCGGGAGGGGAGTGAATCGGAAGGGGTGTGAATCGGACGGGGTGTGAATCGGGAGGGGTGTGACTCGGGCGGGCGTAAATCGGGAGGGGCATGAATCGGGAGGGGCGTGAATCGGGCGTGGTCTGAATCGGGAGGGGTGCGAATCGGGAGGGATGTGAATCAGGTGGATTGTGAATCCGTCGGGTGTGAATCGGGAGGGGTGTGAATCGGGCGGGTTTGAATTGGGAGGGCTGTGAATCAGGAGCGGTGTGATTCGGGAGGGGTGTGAATCGGGAGGGGTGTGAATCGGGTGGGGTTTGAATCCGGCGGGAGTGAATTTGGAGGCGTGTGAATTGTGAGGGGTGTGAATCGGGTGGGGTGTGTATCGGGCGGTTGTGAATCGCGAGGGGTGTGAATCGGGTGGGTATGCATCAGGCGGGTGTGAATCGGGAGGGGTGTGAATCGGGAGGGGTGTGAATCGGGAGGGGTGTGAATCGGGCGGGTGTGAATCAGGAGGGGTGTGAAGCGCGCAGGTTTGAATCGGGAGGGTGTGAACCAGGAGGGGTATGAACCGGGCGGGTGTGAATCAGAAGTGGTGTAAATGGGCCGGTGTGAATCGGGAGGGCTGAGAATTGGGAGGGGTGTGAATCGGACGGGCGTGAATCGGGGGGTCCGTGAATCGGGAGGGGTATGAATCGGCAGAGGTGTGAATTGGGAGAGGAGTGAATCGGGGGTGGGGGTGAATCGGGGGGGTGTGAATCGGGAGGGGTGTGAATCGGGGGGTGTGAATCGGGAGGGGCGTGAATCGAGAAGGGCGTGAATCGGCAGGGATCTGAATCGGGAGGGGTGTGAATTGGCAGGGGTGCGAATCGGAAGGGGTGTGAATCAGCAGTGGCGTGAATCGGAAGGGGTGTGAATTGGAAGGGGCGTGAATCGGGAGGGGCGTGAATCGGGAGTGTCGTGAATCGGAAGGGGTGTGAATCGGGAGGGGTCCGAATCGGGATGGGTGTGAATCGGGCGGCTTCGAATCGGGAGGGCTGTGAATCGGGAGAGGTGCGAATCGGGAAAGGTGCGAATCGGGTGGGTGTGAATCGGGAGGGGTGTGAATCGGACGGGCGTGAATCGGGGGGGTCCGTGAATCGGGAGGAGTGTGAATCGGGAGGGGTGTGATTCGGGCGGGTGTGAATCGGGAGGGGTGTGAATCGAGTGGGAGTGAATTGGGAGATGTGTGAATCGGGCAGGTGTGAATCGGGAGGGGTGTGAATCGGGAGGGGCATGAATCGGGAGAGGCGTGAATCGGGTGGGTGTGAATCGGGCGGGGTGTGAATCGGGCGGGGTCTGAAACGGGAGCGGTTTGAATCAGGAGGCGTGTGAACGGGAGAGCTGTGAATTGGGCGGGTGTGAGTCGGGAGGGCGTAAATCGGGAGGGGTGTGAATCAGGCGGGTGTGAATCGTGCGTGTTTGAATCAGGAGGGCTGTCAATTGGGAGCGGTGTGAATCGGGAGGAGCGTGAATAGGGAGGGGTGTGAATCGGGAGGGGTGTGAATCGGGTGGGGTGTGAATCCGGCGGGTGTGAATCGGGAGGCGTGTGAATCCGGCGGGTGTGAAGTGTGAGGGGTGTGAATCGGGTGGTGTGTGTATCGGGCGGTTGTGAATCGGGAGGGGTGTGAATCGGGTGGGTGTGAATCGGGCGGGTGTGAATCGGGAGGGGTGTGAGTTGGGAGGGGTGTGAATCGGGAGGGGTGTGAATCGGGCGGGTGTGAATCAGGAGGGGTGTGAATCGGGCAGGTTTCGATCGGCTGGGTGTGAATCGGGAGGGGTATGAACTGGGCAGGTGTGAATCAGAAGTGGTGTGAATCGGGAGGGGTGTGAATCGGCAGAGGTGTGAATCGGGAGAGGTGTGAATTGGGGGGTGGGGGTGAATCGGGTGGGTGTGAATCGGGAGGGGTGTGCATCGGGAGGGGTGTGAATCGGGGGGTGTGAATCGGAGGGGTCGTGAGTCGGGAGGGGTGTGAATCGGAACGGGTGTGAAT
Source organism: Somniosus microcephalus (assembly GCF_052327205.1). NCBI lineage: Eukaryota > Metazoa > Chordata > Chondrichthyes > Squaliformes > Somniosidae > Somniosus > Somniosus microcephalus. The sequence goes on from NC_140998.1 coordinate 142,680,245, forward strand.
CGGGCGGGTGTGAATCGGGAGGGGTGTGAATCAGGAGGGGTGTGAATCGGGCGGGTGTGAATCGGGAGGGGCATGAATCGGGAGGGGTGTGTATTGGGACGGATGTGAATCGGGAGGGGTGTAAGTCGGGAGGGGCGTGAGTCGGGAGGGTCATGAATCGTGAGGGGCGTGAATCGGGCGTGGTCTGAATCGGGAGGGGTGCGAATCGGGAGGGATGTGAATCAGGTGGATTGTGAATCCGTCGGGTGTGAATCGGGAGGGGTGTGAATCCGGCGGGTGTGAATCGTGAGGGGTGTGAATTGGGTGGGGTGTTTATCGGACGGTAGTGAATCGGGAGGGGTGTGAATCGGGTGGGTTTGAATCGGGCGGGTGTGAATCAGGAGGGGTGTGAATCAGGAGGGGTGTGAATCGGGAGGGGAGTGAATCAGGCAGGTTTGAATCGGCTGGGTGTGAATCGGGCGGGTGTGAATCGGAAGTGGTGTAAATCGGAAGGGGTGTGAATCGGGAGGGGTGTGAATCGGGAGGGGTGTGAATCGGGACGGGTGTGAATCGGGACGGGTGTGAATCGGGAGGGGTGTAAATCAGAAGGTGTGTGAATCGGGAGTGGTGTGAATCGGGAGAGGTGTGAATCAGGCGGGTGTGAATCGGGAGGGGTGTGAGTCGGGAGGGTTGTGAATCGGGAGGGGTGTGAGTCGGGAGGGTTGTGAATCGGGCGGGTGTGAATCGGAAGGGGTGTGAATCGGGCGGGTGTGAATCGGCAGGGGTGTGAATCGGGAGGGGTGTGAATCGGGAGGGGTGTGAATCGGGCGGGTGTGAATCGGGAGGGGTGTGAATTGGGAGGGGTGTGAGTCGGGAGGGTTGTGAATCGAGAGGGGTGTGAGTCAGGAGGGTTGTGAATCGGGACGGGCGTGAGTCGGGACGGGCGTGAATCGGAAGGGGCGTGAATCAGCAGGGGTGTGAATTGGAAGGGGTGTGAATCGGGAGGGGCGTGAATCGGCAGGGGTCTGAATCGGGAGGGGTGTGAATTGGCAGGGGTGCGAATCAGAAGGGGTGTGAATCGGAAGGGGCGTGAATCGGGAGGTGCGTGAATCGGGAGGTGCGTGAATCGGGAGGGGCGTAAATCGGGAGGGTCGTGAATTGGAAGGGGTGTGAATCGGGATGGGTGTGAATCGGGAGGGGTGTGAATCGGGAGGGGTGTGAATCGGAGGGGCGTGAAAGAGTATATATAAATAATGCGATTGTATATTTATACACTCAGGGATATACCTGTTTATACACTATGAATAGAACTGCGTTTATGTGTTCAACCATAAATGTATTATGATGCTTTGGCAACATAAGATGTACCTTATCATGCCAATAAAGCGATTTGAATTTGAATTTGAATTGGGCGGGTGCGAATCGGGAGGGCTGTGAATCGGGAGTGGTGCAAATCGGGAATGGTGTGAATCGGGTGGATGTGAATTGGGAGGGGTGTGAATCGGGCAGGTCTGAATAGGGAGGGGTGTGAATCGGGAGGGTTGTGAATCGGGAGGGGTGTGAATCGGGCAGGTTTGAATCGGCTGGGTGTGAATCGGGAGGGGTATGAACCGGGCGGGTGTGAATCAGAAGTGGTGTAAATCGGAAGGGGTGTGAATCGGGAGGGGCGTGAATCGGGGGGGCGTGAATCGGGGTGGTGTGAATCGGGAGGCGTGTGAATCGGGAAAGGTGCGAATCGGGAGGGGTGTGAATCGGGAGGGGGTGAATCCGGAGGGGTGTGAATCGGGCGGGTGTGAATCGGGAGGGGAGTGGATTGGATGGACGTGAATCGGGCGGGGTGTGAATCTGGCGGGGTGTGAATCGGAAGTGGTGCGAATGGGAGGGGAGTGAATCGGGCGGGGTCTGAAACGGGAGGGATGTGAATCTGGAGGGGTGTGAACGGGAGAGCTGTGGTTTGGGCAGGTGCGAGTCGGGAGGGCGTAAATCAGGAGGGGTGTGAATCGGGAGGGTGTGAATCGGGCGGGTTTGAATCGGGAGGGCTGTGAATCGGGAGCGGTGTGAATCTGGAGGAGCGTGAATAGGGAGGTGTGTGAATCGGGAGGGGTGTGATTCGGGAGAGGTGTGAATCGGGAGGGGTGTGAATCTGGCGGGTGTGAATCGGGAGGCGTGGTGAATCCGACGGGTGTGAATTGTAAGGGGGGTGAATCGGGTGGGGTGTGTATCGGGCGGTTGTGAATCGGGAGGGATGTGAATCGGGTGGGTGTGAATCGGGCGGGTGTGAATCAGGCGGGTGTGAATCGGGAGGGGTGTGAATCGGGAGGGGTGTGAATCGGGAGGGGTGTGAATCGGCAGGTGTGAATCAGGAGGGGGGTGTATCGGGCAGGTTTGAATCGGGTGGGTGTGAAACGGGAAGGGTATGAACCGGGCGGGTGTGAATCAGAAGTGCTGTAAATCGGAAGGGGTGTGAATTGGGAGGGTTGTGAATCGGAAGTGGTGTAAATCGGAAGGGGTGTGAATCGGGAGTGGTGTGAATCGGGAGGGGTGTGAATCAGGAGGGGAGTGAATCGGGTGGGTGTGAATCGGGGGTGTGTGAATCGAGTGGGCGTGAATCAGGAGGGGAGTGAATCGGGAGGGGTGTGAATCGGGAGGGGTGTGAATCGGGCGGGTGTGAATCAGGAGGGGTGTGAATCGGGCAGGTTTGAATTGGGTGGGTGTGAATCGGGAGGGGTATGAACCGGGCGGGTGTGAATCGGAAGTGGTGTAAATCGGAAGGGGTGTGATTCAGGAGGGGTGTGAATCGGGAGCGGTGTGAATCGGGCGGGTGTGAATCGGGAGGGCTGAAAATTGGGAGGGGTGTGAATCGGACGGGCGTGAATCGGGGGGTCCATGAATTGGGAGGGGTATGAATCGGCAGAGGTGTGAATTGGGAGAGGAGTGAATCGGGGGTGGGGGTGAATCGGGGGGTGTGAATTGGGAGGGGTGTGTATCGGGAGGGGTGTGAATGAGGCGGGTGTGAATCGGGAGGGGTGTGAATCGGGAGGTGTGTGAATCGGGAGGGGTGTGAATCAGAGGGGCGTGAATCGGGGTGGTGTGAATCGGGAGACGTGTGAATCGGGAAAAGTGCGAATCGGGAGGGGTGTGAATCGGGAGGGGGTGAATCCGGAGGGGTGTGAATCGGGCGGGTGTGAATCGGGATGGGAGAGGATCGGAGGGGCGTGAATCAGGCGGGTGTGAATCGGGAGGGGTGTGAATCGGGAGGGGTGTGAATCGAGCGGGAGTGAATCGGGAGGGGTGTGAATCGGGCGGGTGTGAATCGGGAAGGGCGTGAATCGGGAGGGGTGTGAATCGGGCGGGGTGTGAATCTGGCAGGGTGTGAATCGGAAGAGGTGCGAATCGGGAGGGGCGTGAATCGGGCGGGGTCTGAAACTGGAGGGGTGTGAATCTGGAGGGGTGTGAACGGGAGAGCTGTGAATTGGGCGGGTGTGAGTCGGGAGGGCGTAAATCAGGAGGGGTGTGAATCGGGAGGGCTGTGAATCGGGAGCGGTGTGAATCGGGAGGAGCGTGAATAGGGAGGTGTGTGAATCGGGAGGGGTGTGAATCGGGAGGGGTGTGATTCGGGAGAGGTGTGAATCGGGAGGGATGTGAATCGGGTGGGGTGTGAATCCGGCGGGTGTGAATCGGGAGGCGTGGTGAATCCGACGGGTGTGAATTGTGAGGGGTGTGAATCGGGTGGCGTGTGTATCGGGCGGTTATGAATCGGGAGGGATGTGAATCGGGCGGGTGTGAATCGGGAGGGGTGTGAATCGGGAGGGGTGTGAATCGGGAGGGGTGTGAATCGGGCGGGTGTGAATTGGGCGGGTGTGAATCGGGAGGGGTGTGAATCGGGAGGGCGTGAATCGGGAGGGGCGTGAATTGGGTGGGTATGAATCGGGCGGGGTGTGAATTGGGCGGGGTGCGAATCGGGTGGGGCCTGAATCAGGCGGGGTCTGTAACGGGAGGTGTGTGAATCGGGAGGGGTGTGAACAGGAGAGCTGTGAATTGGGCGGGTGTGAGTCGGGAGGGCGTAAATCGGGAGGGGTGTGAATCGGGCGGGTTTGAATCGGGAGGGCTGTGAATCGGGAGCGGTGTGAATCGGGAGGGGTGTGAATCGGGAGGGGTGTGAATCGGGTGGGGTTTGAATCCGGCGGGAGTGAATTTGGAGACGTGTGAATCCGACGGGTGTGAATTGTGAGGGGTGTGAATCGGGTGGGGTGTGTATCGGGCGGTTGTGAATCGGGAGGGGTGTGAATCGGGTGGGTGTGAATCAGGCGGGTGTGAATCGGGAGGGGTGTGAATCGGGAGGGGTGTGAATCGGGAGGGGTGTGAATCGGGCGGGTGTGAATCAGGAGGGGCGTGAAGCGCGCAGGTTTGAATCGGGTGGGTGTGAACCAGGAGGGGTATGAACCGGGCGGGTGTGAATCAGAAGTGGTGTAAATGGGCCGGTGTGAATCGGGAGGGCTGAGAATTGGGAGGGGTGTGAATCGGACGGGCGTGAATCGGGGGGTCCGTGAATCGGGAGGGGTATGAATCGGCAGAGGTGTGAATTGGGAGAGGAGTGAATCGGGGGTGGGGGTGAATCGGGGTGGTGTGAATCGGGAGGGGTGTGAATCGGGGGGTGTGAATCGAGAGGGGTGTGAATCGGGAGGGGTGTGAATCGGGCGGGCATAAATCGGGAGGGGCGTGAATCGAGAAGGGCGTGAATCGGCAGGGATCTGAATCGGGAGGGGTGTGAATTGGCAGGGGTGCGAATCGGAAGGGGTGTGAATCGGCAGTGGCATGAATCGGAAGGGGTGTGAATCGGAAGGGGCGTGAATTGGGAGGCGCGTGAATCGGGAGTGTCGTGAATCGGAAGGGGTGTGAATCGGGAGGGGTCCGAATCGGGATGGGTGTGAATCGGGCGGCTTCGAATCGGGAGGGCTGTGAATCGGGAGAGGTGCGAATCGGGAAAGGTGCGAATCGGGTGGGTGTGAATCGGGAGGGGTGTGAATCGGACGGGCGTGAATCGGGGGGGTCCGTGAATCGGGAGGGGTGTGAATCGGGAGGGGTGTGATTCGGGCGGGTATGAATCAGGAGGGGTGTGAATCGAGTGGGAGTGAATCGGGAGGTGTGTGAATCAGGCAGGTGTGAATCGGGAGGGGTGTGAATCGGGAGGGGCATGAATCGGGAGGGGCGTGAATCGGGTGGGTGTGAATCGGGCGGGGTGTGAATCGGGCGGGGTCTGAAATGGGAGGGGTGTGAATCGGGAGGCGTGTGAACGGGAGAGCTGTGAATTGGGCGGGTGTGAGTCGGGAGGGCGTAAATCGGGAGGGGTGTGAATCAGGCGGGTGTGAATCGGGCGGGTTTGAATCAGGAGGGCTGTCAATCGGGAGCGGTGTGAATCGGGAGGAGCGTGAATAGGGAGGGGTGTGAATCGGGAGGGGTGTGAATCGGGAGGGGTGTGAATCGGGTGGGGTGTGAATCCGGCGGGTGTGAAACGGGAGGCGTGTGAATCCGGCGGGTGTGAAGTGTGAGGGGTGTGAATCGGGTGGTGTGTGTATCGGGCGGTTGTGAATCGGGAGGGGTGTGAATCGGGTGGGTGTGAATCGGGCGGATGTGAATCGGGAGGGGTGTGAGTTGGGAGGGGTGTGAATCGGGAGGGGTGTGAATCGGGCGGGAGTGAATCAGGAGGGGTGTGATTCGGGCAGGTTTGAATCGGCTGGGTGTGAATCGGGAGGGGTATGAACTGGGCAGGTGTGAATCAGAAGTGGTGTGAATCGGGAGGGGTGTGAATCGGGAGGGGTGTGAATCAGCAGAGGTGTGAATCGGGAGTGGTGTGAATCGGGAGGGGTGTGAATCAGGAGGGGAGTGAATCGGGTGGGTGTGAATCGGGGGTGTGTGAATCGAGTGGGCGTGAATCAGGAGGGGAGTGAATCAGGAGGGGTGTGAATCGGGAGGGGTGTGAATCGGGCGGGTGTGAATCAGGAGGGGTGTGAATCGGGCAGGTTTGAATTGGGTGGGTGTGAATCGGGAGGGGTATGAACCGGGCGGGTGTGAATCGGAAGTGGTGTAAATCGGAAGGGGTGTGATTCAGGAGGGGTGTGAATCGGGCGGGTGTGAATCGGGAGGGCTGAAAATTGGGAGGGGTGTGAATCGGACGGGCGTGAATTGGGGGGTCCATGAATTGGGAGGGGTATGAATCGGCAGAGGTGTGAATTGGGAGAGGAGTGAATCGGGGGTGGGGGTGAATCGGGGGGTGTGAATTGGGAGGGGTGTGTATCGGGAGGGGTGTGAATGAGGCGGGTGTGAATCGGGAGGGGTGTGAACCGGGAGGGGTGTAAATCGGGAGGTGTGTGAATCGGGAGGGGTGTGAATCGGAGGGGCGTGAATCGGGGTGGTGTGAATCGGGAGGCGTGTGAATCGGGAAAGGTGCGAATCGGGAGGGGTGTGAATCGGGAGGGGGTGAATCCGGAGGGGTGTGAATCGGGCGGGGTCTGAAACGGGAGGGGTGTGAATCTGGAGGGGTGTGAACGGGAGAGCTGTGTATTGGGCGGGTGTGAGTCGGGAGGGCGTAAATCGGGAGGGTTGTGAATCGGGCGGGTTTGAATCGGGAGGGCTGTGAATCGGGAGTGGTGTGAATCAGGAGGAGCGTGAATAGGGAGGTGTGTGAATCGGGAGAGGTGTGAATCGGGACGGGGGTGAATCGGGTGGGGTGTGAATCCGACGGGTGTGAATCGGGAGGCGTGGTGAATCCGACGGGTGTGAATTGTGAGGGGTGTGAATCGGGTGGGGTGTGTATCGGGCGGTTGTGAATCGGGAGGGATGTGAATCGGGTGGGTGTGAATCGGGCGGGTGTGAATCGGGAGGGGTGTGAATCAGGAGGGGTGAGAATCGGCAGGTGTAAATCAGGAGGGTTGAATCGGGTGGGCGTGAATCAGGAGCGGTATGAACCGGGCGGGTGTGAATCAGAAGTGGTGTGACTTGGGAGGGGTGTGAATCGGGAGGGGTGTGAATCGGAAATGGTGTAAATCGGAAGGGGTGTGAATCGGGAGGGGTGTGAATCGGGAGGGGTGTGAATCAGGAGGGGAGTGAATCGGGTGGGTGTGAATCGGGGTGTGTGAATTGAGTGGGCGTGAATCAGGAGGGGAGTGAATCGGGAGGGGTGTAAATCGGGAAGGGTGTGAATCGTTCGGGTGTGAATCGGGTGGGTGGGAATCGGGAGGGGTGTGAATCGGGCGGATGTGAATCGTTCGGGTGTAAATCTTGAGGGGTGTGAATCGGGAGGGGTGTGAATCGGGCGGGTGTGAATCGGGAGGGGTGTGAATCAGAAGTGGTGTGAATCAGGAGGGGCGTGAATCGGGGGGAGTGAATCGGCGGGGGGAGTGAATCGGGACGGTTGTGAATCGGGCGGGTGTAAATCGGGAGGGGTGTGAATCAGGAGGGGCGTGAATTGGGAGGGGTGTAAATCGGAAGTGGTGTGAATCAGGAGGGGTGTGAATCGGGAGGGGTGTGAATCGGGAGGGGTGTGAATCGGGAGTGGTGCGAATCGGGAGGGGCGTGAATCGGGCGGGGTCTGAAACGGGAGGGGTGTGAATCTGGAGGGGTGTGAACGGGAGAGCTGTGAATTGGGCGGGTGTGAGTCGGGAGGGCGTAAATCGGGAGGGGTGTGAATCGGGAGGGCTGTGAATCGGGAGCGGTGTGAATCGGGAGGAGCGTGAATAGGGAGGGGTGTGAATCGGGAGGGGTGTGAATCGGGAGAGGTGTGAATCGGGAGGGGTGTGAATCGGGTGGGGAGTGAATCCGGCGGGAGTGAATTGGGAGGCGTGTGAATCCGACGGGTGTGAATTGTGAAGGGTGTGAATCGGGTGGGGTGTGTATCGGGCGGTTGTGAATCGGGAGGGGTGTGAATCGGGTGGGTGTGAATCAGGCGGGTGTGAATCGGGAGGGGTGTGAATCTGGAGGTGTGTGAATCGGAAGGGGTGTGAATCGGCAGGTGTGAATCAGGAGGGGGGTGTATCGGGCAGGTTTGAATCGGGTGGGTGTGAATCGGGAGGGGTATGAACCGGGCGGGTGTGAATCAGAAGTGGTGTAAATCGGAAGGGGTGTGAATCGGGAGGGGTGTGAATCGGAAGTGGTGTAAATCGGAGGGGGTGTGAATCGGGAGGGGTGTGAATCGGGTGGGTGTGAATCGGGAGGGGTGTGAATTGTGCGGGTGTGAATCGGGCGGGTGTGAATCGGGAAGGGTGTGAATCGGGCGGATGTGAATCGGGCGGGTGTGAATTGTGAGAAGTGTGAATCGGGTGGGGTGTGTATCGGCAGAGGTGTGAATTGGGAGAGGAGTGAATCGGGAGTGGGGGTGAATTGGGGGGGTGTGAATCGGGAGGGGTGTGAATCGGGAGGGGTGTGAATCGGGCGGGCGTAAATCCGGAGGGGCGTGAATCGAGAAGGGCGTGAATCGGCAGGGATCTGAATCAGGAGGGGTGTGAATTGGCAGGGGTGCGAATCGGAAGGGGTGTGAATCGGCAGTGGCGTGAATCGGAAGGGGTGTGAATCGGAAGGGGCGTGAATCGGGAGGGGCGTGAATCGGGAGTGTCGTGAATCGGAAGGGGTGTGAATCGGGAGGGGTCCGAATCGGGATGGGTGTGAATCGGGCAGCTTCGAATCGGGAGGGCTGTGAATCGGGAGAGGTGCGAATCGGGAAAGGTGCGAATCGGGTGGGTGTGAATCGGGAGGCGTGTGAATCGGGCGGCTGTGAATCGGGAGGGCTGAGAATCGGGAGGGGTGTGAATCGGACGGGCGTGAATCGGGGAGGTCCGTGAATCAGGAGGGGTGTGAATCAGGAGGGGTGTGATTCGGGCAGGTGTGAATCGGGAGGGGTGTGAATCGAGTGGGAGTGAATCGGGAGGGGTGTGAATCGGGCAGGTGTGAATCGGTAGGGGTGTGAATCGGGAGGGCTGTGAATCGGGAGGTGTGGGAATCGGGCAGGTGTGAATCGGGAGGGGTGTGAATCGGGAGGGGCATGAATCGGGAGGTGCGTGAATCGGGTGGGTGTGAATCGGGCGGGGTGTGAATCGGGCGGGGTCTGAAATGGGAGGGGTGTGAATCGGGAGGCGTGTGAACGGGAGAGCTGTGAATTGGGCGGGTGTGAGTCGGGAGGGCGTAAATCGGGAGGGGTGTGAATCAGGCGGGTGTGAATCGGGCGGGTTTGAATCAGGAGGGCTGTCAATCGGGAGCGGTGTGAATCGGGAGGAGCGTGAATCGGGAGGGGTGTGAATCGGGAGGGGTGTGAATCGGGTGGGGTGTGAATCCGGCGGGTGTGAATCGGGAGGCGTGTGAATCCGGCGGGTGTGAAGTGTGAGGGGTGTGAATCGGGTGGTGTGTGTATCGGGCGGTTGTGAATCGGGAGGGGTGTGAATCGGGTGGGTGTGAATCGGGCGGGTGTGAATCGGGAGGGGTGTGAGTTGCGAGGGGTGTGAATCGGGAGGGGTGTGAATCGGGCGGGTGTGAATCAGGAGGGGTGTGAATCGGGCAAGTTTGGATCGGCTGGGTGTGAATCGGGAGGGGTATGAACTGGGCAGGTGTGAATCAGAAGTGGTGTGAATCGGGAGGGGTGTGAATCGGGAGGGGTGTGAATCGGCAGAGGTGTGAATCGGGAGAGGTGTGAATTGGGGGGTGGGGGTGAATCGGGTGGGTGTGAATCGGGAGGGGTGTGCATCGGGAGGGGTGTGAATCGGGGGGTGTGAAGCGGAGGGGTCGTGAGTCGGGAGGGGTGTTAATCGGGCGGGTGTGAATCGGAACGGGTGTGAATCGGGCGGGTGTGAATCGGGAGGGGTGTGAATCGGGCGGGTGTGAATCGGAAGTAGTGTAAATCGGAAGGGGTGTGAATCGGGAGGGGTGTGAATCGGGAGTGGTGTGAATCGGGCGGGTGTGAATCGGGAGGGGCATGAATCGGGAGGGGTGTGTATTGGGACGGTTGTGAATCGGGAGGGGTGCAAATCGGGAGGGGCGTGAGTCGGGAGGGGAGTGAATCGGAAGGGGTGTGAATCGGACGGGGTGTGAATCGGGAGGGGTGTGACTCGGGCGGGCGTAAATTGGGAGGGGCGTGAATCGGGAGGGGCGTGAATCGGGCGTGGTCTGAATCGGGAGGGGTGCGAATCGGGAGGGATGTGAATCAGGTGGATTGTGAATCCGTCGGGTGTGAATCGGGAGGGGTGTGAATCCGGCGGGTGTGAATCGTGAGGGGTGTGAATTGGGTGGGGTGTTTATCGGACGGTAGTGAATCGGGAGGGGTGTGAATCGGGTGGGTTTGAATCGGGCGGGTGTGAATCAGGAGGGGTGTGAATCGGGAGGGGTGTGAATCGGGAGGGGTGTGAATCAGGCAGGTTTGAATCGGCTGGGTGTGAATCGGGCGGGTGTGAATCGGAAGTGGTGTAAATCGGAAGGGGTGTGAATCGGGAGGGGTGTGAATCGGGAGGGGTGTGAATCGGGCGGGTGTGAATCGGGAGGGGCATGAATCGGGAGGGGTGTCTATTGGGACGGATGTGAATCGGGAGGGGTGTAAATCGGGAGGGGCGTGAGTCGGGAGGGGAGTGAATCGGAAGGGGTGTGAATCGGACGGGGTGTGAATCGGGAGGGGTGTGACTCGGGCGGGCGTAAATCGGGAGGGGCATGAATCGGGAGGGGCGTGAATCGGGCGTGGTCTGAATCGGGAGGGGTGCGAATCGGGAGGGATGTGAATCAGGTGGATTGTGAATCCGTCGGGTGTGAATCGGGAGGGGTGTGAATCGGGCGGGTTTGAATTGGGAGGGCTGTGAATCAGGAGCGGTGTGATTCGGGAGGGGTGTGAATCGGGAGGGGTGTGAATCGGGTGGGGTTTGAATCCGGCGGGAGTGAATTTGGAGGCGTGTGAATTGTGAGGGGTGTGAATCGGGTGGGGTGTGTATCGGGCGGTTGTGAATCGCGAGGGGTGTGAATCGGGTGGGTATGCATCAGGCGGGTGTGAATCGGGAGGGGTGTGAATCGGGAGGGGTGTGAATCGGGAGGGGTGTGAATCGGGCGGGTGTGAATCAGGAGGGGTGTGAAGCGCGCAGGTTTGAATCGGGAGGGTGTGAACCAGGAGGGGTATGAACCGGGCGGGTGTGAATCAGAAGTGGTGTAAATGGGCCGGTGTGAATCGGGAGGGCTGAGAATTGGGAGGGGTGTGAATCGGACGGGCGTGAATCGGGGGGTCCGTGAATCGGGAGGGGTATGAATCGGCAGAGGTGTGAATTGGGAGAGGAGTGAATCGGGGGTGGGGGTGAATCGGGGGGGTGTGAATCGGGAGGGGTGTGAATCGGGGGGTGTGAATCGGGAGGGGCGTGAATCGAGAAGGGCGTGAATCGGCAGGGATCTGAATCGGGAGGGGTGTGAATTGGCAGGGGTGCGAATCGGAAGGGGTGTGAATCAGCAGTGGCGTGAATCGGAAGGGGTGTGAATTGGAAGGGGCGTGAATCGGGAGGGGCGTGAATCGGGAGTGTCGTGAATCGGAAGGGGTGTGAATCGGGAGGGGTCCGAATCGGGATGGGTGTGAATCGGGCGGCTTCGAATCGGGAGGGCTGTGAATCGGGAGAGGTGCGAATCGGGAAAGGTGCGAATCGGGTGGGTGTGAATCGGGAGGGGTGTGAATCGGACGGGCGTGAATCGGGGGGGTCCGTGAATCGGGAGGAGTGTGAATCGGGAGGGGTGTGATTCGGGCGGGTGTGAATCGGGAGGGGTGTGAATCGAGTGGGAGTGAATTGGGAGATGTGTGAATCGGGCAGGTGTGAATCGGGAGGGGTGTGAATCGGGAGGGGCATGAATCGGGAGAGGCGTGAATCGGGTGGGTGTGAATCGGGCGGGGTGTGAATCGGGCGGGGTCTGAAACGGGAGCGGTTTGAATCAGGAGGCGTGTGAACGGGAGAGCTGTGAATTGGGCGGGTGTGAGTCGGGAGGGCGTAAATCGGGAGGGGTGTGAATCAGGCGGGTGTGAATCGTGCGTGTTTGAATCAGGAGGGCTGTCAATTGGGAGCGGTGTGAATCGGGAGGAGCGTGAATAGGGAGGGGTGTGAATCGGGAGGGGTGTGAATCGGGTGGGGTGTGAATCCGGCGGGTGTGAATCGGGAGGCGTGTGAATCCGGCGGGTGTGAAGTGTGAGGGGTGTGAATCGGGTGGTGTGTGTATCGGGCGGTTGTGAATCGGGAGGGGTGTGAATCGGGTGGGTGTGAATCGGGCGGGTGTGAATCGGGAGGGGTGTGAGTTGGGAGGGGTGTGAATCGGGAGGGGTGTGAATCGGGCGGGTGTGAATCAGGAGGGGTGTGAATCGGGCAGGTTTCGATCGGCTGGGTGTGAATCGGGAGGGGTATGAACTGGGCAGGTGTGAATCAGAAGTGGTGTGAATCGGGAGGGGTGTGAATCGGCAGAGGTGTGAATCGGGAGAGGTGTGAATTGGGGGGTGGGGGTGAATCGGGTGGGTGTGAATCGGGAGGGGTGTGCATCGGGAGGGGTGTGAATCGGGGGGTGTGAATCGGAGGGGTCGTGAGTCGGGAGGGGTGTGAATCGGAACGGGTGTGAATCGGGCGGGTGTGAATCGGGAGGGGTGTGAATCAGGAGGGGTGTGAATCGGGCGGGTGTGAATCGGGAGGGGCATGAATCGGGAGGGGTGTGTATTGGGACGGATGTGAATCGGGAGGGGTGTAAGTCGGGAGGGGCGTGAGTCGGGAGGGTCATGAATCGTGAGGGGCGTGAATCGGGCGTGGTCTGAATCGGGAGGGGTGCGAATCGGGAGGGATGTGAATCAGGTGGATTGTGAATCCGTCGGGTGTGAATCGGGAGGGGTGTGAATCCGGCGGGTGTGAATCGTGAGGGGTGTGAATTGGGTGGGGTGTTTATCGGACGGTAGTGAATCGGGAGGGGTGTGAATCGGGTGGGTTTGAATCGGGCGGGTGTGAATCAGGAGGGGTGTGAATCAGGAGGGGTGTGAATCGGGAGGGGAGTGAATCAGGCAGGTTTGAATCGGCTGGGTGTGAATCGGGCGGGTGTGAATCGGAAGTGGTGTAAATCGGAAGGGGTGTGAATCGGGAGGGGTGTGAATCGGGAGGGGTGTGAATCGGGACGGGTGTGAATCGGGACGGGTGTGAATCGGGAGGGGTGTAAATCAGAAGGTGTGTGAATCGGGAGTGGTGTGAATCGGGAGAGGTGTGAATCAGGCGGGTGTGAATCGGGAGGGGTGTGAGTCGGGAGGGTTGTGAATCGGGAGGGGTGTGAGTCGGGAGGGTTGTGAATCGGGCGGGTGTGAATCGGAAGGGGTGTGAATCGGGCGGGTGTGAATCGGCAGGGGTGTGAATCGGGAGGGGTGTGAATCGGGAGGGGTGTGAATCGGGCGGGTGTGAATCGGGAGGGGTGTGAATTGGGAGGGGTGTGAGTCGGGAGGGTTGTGAATCGAGAGGGGTGTGAGTCAGGAGGGTTGTGAATCGGGACGGGCGTGAGTCGGGACGGGCGTGAATCGGAAGGGGCGTGAATCAGCAGGGGTGTGAATTGGAAGGGGTGTGAATCGGGAGGGGCGTGAATCGGCAGGGGTCTGAATCGGGAGGGGTGTGAATTGGCAGGGGTGCGAATCAGAAGGGGTGTGAATCGGAAGGGGCGTGAATCGGGAGGTGCGTGAATCGGGAGGTGCGTGAATCGGGAGGGGCGTAAATCGGGAGGGTCGTGAATTGGAAGGGGTGTGAATCGGGATGGGTGTGAATCGGGAGGGGTGTGAATCGGGAGGGGTGTGAATCGGAGGGGCGTGAAAGAGTATATATAAATAATGCGATTGTATATTTATACACTCAGGGATATACCTGTTTATACACTATGAATAGAACTGCGTTTATGTGTTCAACCATAAATGTATTATGATGCTTTGGCAACATAAGATGTACCTTATCATGCCAATAAAGCGATTTGAATTTGAATTTGAATTGGGCGGGTGCGAATCGGGAGGGCTGTGAATCGGGAGTGGTGCAAATCGGGAATGGTGTGAATCGGGTGGATGTGAATTGGGAGGGGTGTGAATCGGGCAGGTCTGAATAGGGAGGGGTGTGAATCGGGAGGGTTGTGAATCGGGAGGGGTGTGAATCGGGCAGGTTTGAATCGGCTGGGTGTGAATCGGGAGGGGTATGAACCGGGCGGGTGTGAATCAGAAGTGGTGTAAATCGGAAGGGGTGTGAATCGGGAGGGGCGTGAATCGGGGGGGCGTGAATCGGGGTGGTGTGAATCGGGAGGCGTGTGAATCGGGAAAGGTGCGAATCGGGAGGGGTGTGAATCGGGAGGGGGTGAATCCGGAGGGGTGTGAATCGGGCGGGTGTGAATCGGGAGGGGAGTGGATTGGATGGACGTGAATCGGGCGGGGTGTGAATCTGGCGGGGTGTGAATCGGAAGTGGTGCGAATGGGAGGGGAGTGAATCGGGCGGGGTCTGAAACGGGAGGGATGTGAATCTGGAGGGGTGTGAACGGGAGAGCTGTGGTTTGGGCAGGTGCGAGTCGGGAGGGCGTAAATCAGGAGGGGTGTGAATCGGGAGGGTGTGAATCGGGCGGGTTTGAATCGGGAGGGCTGTGAATCGGGAGCGGTGTGAATCTGGAGGAGCGTGAATAGGGAGGTGTGTGAATCGGGAGGGGTGTGATTCGGGAGAGGTGTGAATCGGGAGGGGTGTGAATCTGGCGGGTGTGAATCGGGAGGCGTGGTGAATCCGACGGGTGTGAATTGTAAGGGGGGTGAATCGGGTGGGGTGTGTATCGGGCGGTTGTGAATCGGGAGGGATGTGAATCGGGTGGGTGTGAATCGGGCGGGTGTGAATCAGGCGGGTGTGAATCGGGAGGGGTGTGAATCGGGAGGGGTGTGAATCGGGAGGGGTGTGAATCGGCAGGTGTGAATCAGGAGGGGGGTGTATCGGGCAGGTTTGAATCGGGTGGGTGTGAAACGGGAAGGGTATGAACCGGGCGGGTGTGAATCAGAAGTGCTGTAAATCGGAAGGGGTGTGAATTGGGAGGGTTGTGAATCGGAAGTGGTGTAAATCGGAAGGGGTGTGAATCGGGAGTGGTGTGAATCGGGAGGGGTGTGAATCAGGAGGGGAGTGAATCGGGTGGGTGTGAATCGGGGGTGTGTGAATCGAGTGGGCGTGAATCAGGAGGGGAGTGAATCGGGAGGGGTGTGAATCGGGAGGGGTGTGAATCGGGCGGGTGTGAATCAGGAGGGGTGTGAATCGGGCAGGTTTGAATTGGGTGGGTGTGAATCGGGAGGGGTATGAACCGGGCGGGTGTGAATCGGAAGTGGTGTAAATCGGAAGGGGTGTGATTCAGGAGGGGTGTGAATCGGGAGCGGTGTGAATCGGGCGGGTGTGAATCGGGAGGGCTGAAAATTGGGAGGGGTGTGAATCGGACGGGCGTGAATCGGGGGGTCCATGAATTGGGAGGGGTATGAATCGGCAGAGGTGTGAATTGGGAGAGGAGTGAATCGGGGGTGGGGGTGAATCGGGGGGTGTGAATTGGGAGGGGTGTGTATCGGGAGGGGTGTGAATGAGGCGGGTGTGAATCGGGAGGGGTGTGAATCGGGAGGTGTGTGAATCGGGAGGGGTGTGAATCAGAGGGGCGTGAATCGGGGTGGTGTGAATCGGGAGACGTGTGAATCGGGAAAAGTGCGAATCGGGAGGGGTGTGAATCGGGAGGGGGTGAATCCGGAGGGGTGTGAATCGGGCGGGTGTGAATCGGGATGGGAGAGGATCGGAGGGGCGTGAATCAGGCGGGTGTGAATCGGGAGGGGTGTGAATCGGGAGGGGTGTGAATCGAGCGGGAGTGAATCGGGAGGGGTGTGAATCGGGCGGGTGTGAATCGGGAAGGGCGTGAATCGGGAGGGGTGTGAATCGGGCGGGGTGTGAATCTGGCAGGGTGTGAATCGGAAGAGGTGCGAATCGGGAGGGGCGTGAATCGGGCGGGGTCTGAAACTGGAGGGGTGTGAATCTGGAGGGGTGTGAACGGGAGAGCTGTGAATTGGGCGGGTGTGAGTCGGGAGGGCGTAAATCAGGAGGGGTGTGAATCGGGAGGGCTGTGAATCGGGAGCGGTGTGAATCGGGAGGAGCGTGAATAGGGAGGTGTGTGAATCGGGAGGGGTGTGAATCGGGAGGGGTGTGATTCGGGAGAGGTGTGAATCGGGAGGGATGTGAATCGGGTGGGGTGTGAATCCGGCGGGTGTGAATCGGGAGGCGTGGTGAATCCGACGGGTGTGAATTGTGAGGGGTGTGAATCGGGTGGCGTGTGTATCGGGCGGTTATGAATCGGGAGGGATGTGAATCGGGCGGGTGTGAATCGGGAGGGGTGTGAATCGGGAGGGGTGTGAATCGGGAGGGGTGTGAATCGGGCGGGTGTGAATTGGGCGGGTGTGAATCGGGAGGGGTGTGAATCGGGAGGGCGTGAATCGGGAGGGGCGTGAATTGGGTGGGTATGAATCGGGCGGGGTGTGAATTGGGCGGGGTGCGAATCGGGTGGGGCCTGAATCAGGCGGGGTCTGTAACGGGAGGTGTGTGAATCGGGAGGGGTGTGAACAGGAGAGCTGTGAATTGGGCGGGTGTGAGTCGGGAGGGCGTAAATCGGGAGGGGTGTGAATCGGGCGGGTTTGAATCGGGAGGGCTGTGAATCGGGAGCGGTGTGAATCGGGAGGGGTGTGAATCGGGAGGGGTGTGAATCGGGTGGGGTTTGAATCCGGCGGGAGTGAATTTGGAGACGTGTGAATCCGACGGGTGTGAATTGTGAGGGGTGTGAATCGGGTGGGGTGTGTATCGGGCGGTTGTGAATCGGGAGGGGTGTGAATCGGGTGGGTGTGAATCAGGCGGGTGTGAATCGGGAGGGGTGTGAATCGGGAGGGGTGTGAATCGGGAGGGGTGTGAATCGGGCGGGTGTGAATCAGGAGGGGCGTGAAGCGCGCAGGTTTGAATCGGGTGGGTGTGAACCAGGAGGGGTATGAACCGGGCGGGTGTGAATCAGAAGTGGTGTAAATGGGCCGGTGTGAATCGGGAGGGCTGAGAATTGGGAGGGGTGTGAATCGGACGGGCGTGAATCGGGGGGTCCGTGAATCGGGAGGGGTATGAATCGGCAGAGGTGTGAATTGGGAGAGGAGTGAATCGGGGGTGGGGGTGAATCGGGGTGGTGTGAATCGGGAGGGGTGTGAATCGGGGGGTGTGAATCGAGAGGGGTGTGAATCGGGAGGGGTGTGAATCGGGCGGGCATAAATCGGGAGGGGCGTGAATCGAGAAGGGCGTGAATCGGCAGGGATCTGAATCGGGAGGGGTGTGAATTGGCAGGGGTGCGAATCGGAAGGGGTGTGAATCGGCAGTGGCATGAATCGGAAGGGGTGTGAATCGGAAGGGGCGTGAATTGGGAGGCGCGTGAATCGGGAGTGTCGTGAATCGGAAGGGGTGTGAATCGGGAGGGGTCCGAATCGGGATGGGTGTGAATCGGGCGGCTTCGAATCGGGAGGGCTGTGAATCGGGAGAGGTGCGAATCGGGAAAGGTGCGAATCGGGTGGGTGTGAATCGGGAGGGGTGTGAATCGGACGGGCGTGAATCGGGGGGGTCCGTGAATCGGGAGGGGTGTGAATCGGGAGGGGTGTGATTCGGGCGGGTATGAATCAGGAGGGGTGTGAATCGAGTGGGAGTGAATCGGGAGGTGTGTGAATCAGGCAGGTGTGAATCGGGAGGGGTGTGAATCGGGAGGGGCATGAATCGGGAGGGGCGTGAATCGGGTGGGTGTGAATCGGGCGGGGTGTGAATCGGGCGGGGTCTGAAATGGGAGGGGTGTGAATCGGGAGGCGTGTGAACGGGAGAGCTGTGAATTGGGCGGGTGTGAGTCGGGAGGGCGTAAATCGGGAGGGGTGTGAATCAGGCGGGTGTGAATCGGGCGGGTTTGAATCAGGAGGGCTGTCAATCGGGAGCGGTGTGAATCGGGAGGAGCGTGAATAGGGAGGGGTGTGAATCGGGAGGGGTGTGAATCGGGAGGGGTGTGAATCGGGTGGGGTGTGAATCCGGCGGGTGTGAAACGGGAGGCGTGTGAATCCGGCGGGTGTGAAGTGTGAGGGGTGTGAATCGGGTGGTGTGTGTATCGGGCGGTTGTGAATCGGGAGGGGTGTGAATCGGGTGGGTGTGAATCGGGCGGATGTGAATCGGGAGGGGTGTGAGTTGGGAGGGGTGTGAATCGGGAGGGGTGTGAATCGGGCGGGAGTGAATCAGGAGGGGTGTGATTCGGGCAGGTTTGAATCGGCTGGGTGTGAATCGGGAGGGGTATGAACTGGGCAGGTGTGAATCAGAAGTGGTGTGAATCGGGAGGGGTGTGAATCGGGAGGGGTGTGAATCAGCAGAGGTGTGAATCGGGAGTGGTGTGAATCGGGAGGGGTGTGAATCAGGAGGGGAGTGAATCGGGTGGGTGTGAATCGGGGGTGTGTGAATCGAGTGGGCGTGAATCAGGAGGGGAGTGAATCAGGAGGGGTGTGAATCGGGAGGGGTGTGAATCGGGCGGGTGTGAATCAGGAGGGGTGTGAATCGGGCAGGTTTGAATTGGGTGGGTGTGAATCGGGAGGGGTATGAACCGGGCGGGTGTGAATCGGAAGTGGTGTAAATCGGAAGGGGTGTGATTCAGGAGGGGTGTGAATCGGGCGGGTGTGAATCGGGAGGGCTGAAAATTGGGAGGGGTGTGAATCGGACGGGCGTGAATTGGGGGGTCCATGAATTGGGAGGGGTATGAATCGGCAGAGGTGTGAATTGGGAGAGGAGTGAATCGGGGGTGGGGGTGAATCGGGGGGTGTGAATTGGGAGGGGTGTGTATCGGGAGGGGTGTGAATGAGGCGGGTGTGAATCGGGAGGGGTGTGAACCGGGAGGGGTGTAAATCGGGAGGTGTGTGAATCGGGAGGGGTGTGAATCGGAGGGGCGTGAATCGGGGTGGTGTGAATCGGGAGGCGTGTGAATCGGGAAAGGTGCGAATCGGGAGGGGTGTGAATCGGGAGGGGGTGAATCCGGAGGGGTGTGAATCGGGCAGGTGTGAATCGGGATGGGAGTGGATCGGAGGGGCGTGAATCAGGCGGGTGTGAATCGGGAGGGGTGTGAATCGGGAGGGGTGTGAATCGAGCGGGAGTGAATCGGGAGGGGTGTGAATAGGGCGGGTGTGAATCGGGAAGTGCGTGAATCGGGAGGGGTGTGAATCGGGCGGGGTGTGAATCTGGCGGGGTGTGAATCGGAAGAGGTGCGAATCGGGGGGGCGTGAATCGGGCGGGGTCTGAAACTGGAGGGGTGTGAATCTGGAGGGGTGTGAACGGGAGAGCTGTGAATTGGGCGGGTGTGAGTCGGGAGGGCGTAAATCAGGAGGGGTGTGAATCGGGAGGGCTGTGAATCGGGAGCGGTGTGAATCGGGAGGAGCGTGAATCGGGTGGGGTTTGAATCCGGCGGGAGTGAATTTGGAGACGTGTGAATCCGACGGGTGTGAATTGTGAGGGGTGTGAATCGGGTGGGGTGTGTATCGGGCGGTTGTGAATCGGGAGGGGTGTGAATCGGGTGGGTGTGAATCAGGCGGGTGTGAATCGGGAGGGGTGTGAATCGGGAGGGGTGTGAATCGGGAGGGGTGTGAATCGGGCGGGTGTGAATCAAGAGGGGCGTGAAGCGCGCAGGTTTGAATCGGGTGGGTGTGAACCAGGAGGGGTATGAACCGGGCGGGTGTGAATCAGAAGTGGTGTAAATGGGCCGGTGTGAATCGGGAGGGCTGAGAATTGGGAGGGGTGTGAATCGGACGGGCGTGAATCGGGGGGTCCGTGAATCGGGAGGGGTATGAATCGGCAGAGGTGTGAATTGGGAGAGGAGTGAATCGGGGGTGGGGGTGAATCGGGGTGGTGTGAATCGGGAGGGGTGTGAATCGGGGGGTGTGAATCGAGAGGGGTGTGAATCGGGAGGGGTGTGAATCGGGCGGGCATAAATCGGGAGGGGCGTGAATCGAGAAGGGCGTGAATCGGCAGGGATCTGAATCGGGAGGGGTGTGAATTGGGCGGGTGTGAATCGGGCGGGTTTGAATCAGGAGGGCTGTCAATCGGGAGCGGTGTGAATCGGGAGGAGCGTGAATAGGGAGGGGTATGAATTGGGAGGGGTGTGAATCGGGAGGGCTGAGAATCGGGAGGGCCGTGAATCCGGTGGGTGTGAATCAGTAGGGCTGAGAATCGGGAGGGGGTGAATCGGGAAAGGTGCGAATCGGGTGGGTGTGAATCGGGAGGGGTGTGAATCGGGTGGGTGTCAATCGGGAGGGCTGAGAATCGGGAGGGGTGAATCGGGATAGGTGCGAATCGGGTGGGTGTGAATCGGGAGAGGTGTGAATCGGGCGGCTGTGAATCGGGAGGGCTGAGAATCGGGAGGGGTGTGAATCGGACGGGCATGAATCGGGGGGTCCGTGAATTGGGAGGGGTGTGTATCGGGCAGGTGTGAATCCAGAGGGGTGTGAATCGGGCGGGTGTGAATCGGGAGGGGAGTGAATCGGAGGGGCATCAATCAGGCGGGAGTGAATCGGGAGGGGTGTGAATCAGGAGGTGCGTGAATCAGGAGGGGCGTGAATCGGGTGGGTGTGAATCGGGCGGGGTGTGATTTGGGCGGGGTGTGAAGCGGAAGTGGTGCGAATCGGGTGGGGTGTGAATCCGGCGGGTGTGAATCGGGAGGCGTGTGAATCCGGCGGTTGTGAATCGGGAGGGGTGTGAATCGGGCGGGTGTGAATCGGGAGGGGTATGAATCGGGCGGGTGTGAATCGGGAGGGGTGTGAATCGGGCGGGTGTGAATCGGGAGGGGCGTGAATCAGGAGGGGTGTGAATTGGGATGGATGTGAATCGGGAGGGGTGTAAACCGGGAGGGGCGTGAGTCGGGAGGGGAGTGAATCGGAAGGGGTGTGAATCGGGCGGGGTGTGAATCGGGGTGTCCGTGAATCGGGAGGGGTGTGAATCGGCAGAGGTGTGAATCAGGAGGAGTGTGAATCGGGGGGGGTGAATCAGCGGGGGGGGGGGGTGAATCGGGAGGGGTGTGAATCGGGAGGGGTGTGAATCGGGTGGGTGTGAATCTGTAGGGCTGAGAATCGGGAGGGGGTGAATCGGGAAAGGTGCGAATCGGGTGGGTGTGACTCGGGAGGGCTGAGAATCGGGAGGTGTGTGAAACGGACGGGCGTGAATCGGGGGGTCCGTGAATCGGGAGGGGTGTGAATCGGGAGGGGTGTGTATCGGGCATGTGTGAATCCGGAGGGGTGTGAATCGGGCGGGTGTGAATCGGGAGGGGAGTGAATCGGAGGGGCGTGAATCAGGCGGGTGTGAATCGGGACGGGTGTGAATCGGGAGGGGTGTGAATCGGGAGGGGTGTGAATCAGGGGGTCCATGAATCGGGAGGGGTGTGTATCGGGCAGGTGTGAATCCAGAGGGGTGTGAATCGGGCGGGTGTGAATCGGGAGGGGAGTGAATCGGAGGGGCATCAATCAGGCGGGAGTGAATCGGGAGGGGTGTGAATCAGGAGGTGCGTGAATCAGGAGGGGCGTGAATCGGGTGGGTGTGAATCGGGCGGGGTGTGATTTGCGCGGGGTGTGAAGCGGAAGTGGTGCGAATCGGGTGGGGTGTGAATCCGGCGGGTGTGAATCGGGAGGCGTGTGAATCCGGCGGTTGTGAATCGGGAGGGGTGTGAATCGGGCGGGTGTGAATCGGGAGGGGTATGAATCGGGCGGGTGTGAATCGGGAGGGGTGTGAATCGGGCGGGTGTGAATCGGGAGGGGCGTGAATCGGGAGGGGTGTGAATTGGGATGGATGTGAATCGGGAGGGGTGTAAACCGGGAGGGGCGTGAGTCGGGAGGGGAGTGAATCGGAAGGGGTGTGAATCGGGCGGGGTGTGAATCGGGGTGTCCGTGAATCGGGAGGGGTGTGAATCAGGAGGTGCGTGAGTCGGGAGGGGCGTGAGTCGGGAGGGGAGTGAATCGGGAGGGGTGTGAATCGGCAGAGGTGTGAATCAGGAGGAGTGTGAATCGGGGGGGTGAATCAGCGGGGGGGGTGAATCGGGAGGGGTGTGAATCGGGTGGGTGTGAATCTGGAGGGCTGAGAATCGGGAGGGGGTGAATCGGGAAAGGTGCGAATCGGGTGGGTGTGAATCGGGAGGGCTGAGAATCGGGAGGTGTGTGAATCGGACGGGCGTGAATCGGGGAGTCCGTGAATCGGGAGGGGTGAATCGGGAAAGGTGCGAATCGGGTGGGTGTGAATCGGGAGAGGTGTGAATCGGGCGGCTGTGAATCGGGAGGGCTGAGAATCGGGAGGGGTGTGAATCGGACGGGCATGAATCGGGGGGTCCGTGAATCGGGAGGGGTGTGTATCAGGCTGGTGTGAATCCAGAGGGGTGTGAATTGGGCGGGTGTGAATCGGGAGGGGAGTGAATCGGAGGGGCATCAATCAGGCGGGAGTGAATCGGGAGGGGTGTGAATCAGGAGGTGCGTGAATCGGGAGGGGCGTGAATCGGGTGGGTGTGAATCGGGTGGGGTGTGAATCGGGCGGGGTGTGAAGCGGAAGTGGTGCGAATTGGGTGGGGTGTGAATCCGGCGGGTGTGAATCGGGAGGCGTGTGAATCCAGCGGTTGTGAATCGGGAGGGGTGTGAATCGGGCGGGTGTGAATCGGGAGGGGTATGAATCGGGCGGGTGTGAATCGGGAGGGGTGTGAATCGGGCGGGTGAGAATCGGGAGGGGCGTGAATCGGGAGGGGTGTGAATTGGGACGGATGTGAATCGGGAGGGGTGTAAACCGGGAGGGGCGTGAGTCGGGAGGGGAGTGAATCAGGAGGGGTATGAATCGGGTGGGTGTGAATCGGGAGGGGCGTGAATCGGGAGGGGTGTGAATTGGGACGGATATGTATCGGGAAGGGTGTAAACCGGGAGGGGCGTGAGTCGGGAGGGGAGTGAATCGGAAGGGGTGTGAATCGGGCGGGGTGTGAATCGGGGTGTCCGTGAATCGGGAGGGGTGTGAATCGGCAGAGGTGTGAATCAGGAGGAGTGTGAATCGGGGGGGGTGAATCGGGAGGGGTGTGAATCGGGAGGGTTGTGAATCAGGTGGGTGTGAATCTGGAGGGCTGAGAATCGGGAGGGGGTGAATCGGGAAAGGTGCGAATCGGGTGGTTGTGAATCGGGATGGCTGAGAATCGGGAGGTGTGTGAATCGGACGGGCGTGTATCGGGGGTCCGTGAATCGGGAGGGGTGTGAATCGGGAGGGGTGTGTATCGGGCATGTGTGAATCCGGAGGGGTGTGAATCGGGCGGATGTGTATCGGGAGGGGAGTGAATCGGAGGGGCGTGAATCAGACGGGTGTGAATCGGGAGGGGTGTGAATCGGGAGGGGTGTGAATCGAGCGGGAGTGAATCGGGAGGGGTGTGAATCGGGCGGGTGTGAATCGGGAGGGGTGTGAATTGGGAGGGGCGTGAATCGGGAGAGGCGTGTATCGGGTGGGGCGTGAATCGGGCGGGGTGTGAATCTGGCGGGGTGTGAATCGGAAGTGGTGCGAATCGGGAGGGGCGTGAATCGGGCGGGGTCTGAAACGGGAGGGGTGTGAATCTGGAGGAGTGTGAACGGGAGGGTTGTGAATCGGGCGGGTTTGAATCGGGAGGGCTGTGAATCGGGAGTGGTGTGAATCAGGAGGAGCGTGAATAGGGAGGTGTGTGAATCGGGAGAGGTGTGAATCGGGACGGGTGTGAATCGGGTGGGGTGTGAATCCGACGGGTGTGAATCGGGAGGCGTGGTGATTCCGACGGGTGTGAATTGTGAGGGGTGTGAATCGGGTGGGGTGTGTATCGGGCGGTTGTGAATCGGGAGGGATGTGAATCGGGTGGGTGTGAATCGGGCGGGTGTGAATCGGGAGGGGTGTGAATCAGGAGGGGTGAGAATCGGCAGGTGTAAATCAGGAGGGTTGAATCGGGTGGGCGTGAATCAGGAGCGGTATGAACCGGGCGGGTGTGAATCAGAAGTGGTGTGACTTGGGAGGGGTGTGAATCGGGAGGGGTGTGAATCGGGAGGGGTGTGAATCGGAAATGGTGTAAATCGGAAGGGGTGTGAATCGGGAGGGGTGTGAATCGGGAGGGGTGTGAATCAGGAGGGGAGTGAATCGGGTGGGTGTGAATCGGGGTGTGTGAATTGAGTGGGTCCGAATCGGGATGGGTGTGAATCGGGCAGCTTCGAATCGGGAGGGCTGTGAATCGGGAGAGGTGCGAATCGGGAAAGGTGCGAATCGGGTGGGTGTGAATCGGGAGGCGTGTGAATCGGGCGGCAGTGAATCGGGAGGGCTGAGAATCGGGAGGGGTGTGAATCGGACGGGCGTGAATCGGGGAGGTCCGTGAATCAGGAGGGGTGTGAATCAGGAGGGGTGTGATTCGGGCAGGTGTGAATCGGGAGGGGTGTGAACCGAGTGGGAGTGAATCGGGAGGGGTGTGAATCGGGCAGGTGTGAATCGGTAGGGGTGTGAATCGGGAGGGCTGTGAATCGGGAGGTGTGTGAATCGGGCAGGTGTGAATCGGGAGGGGTGTGAATCGGGAGGGGCATGAATCGGGAGGTGCGTGAATCGGGTGGGTGTGAATCGGGCGGGGTGTGAATCGGGCGGGGTCTGAAACGGGAGGGGTGTGAATCGGGAGGCGTGTGAACGGGAGAGCTGTGAATTGGGCGGGTGTGAGTCGGGAGGGCGTAAATCGGGAGGGGTGTGAATCAGGCGGGTGTGAATCGGGCAGGTTTGAATCAGGAGGGCTGTCAATCGGGAGCGGTGTGAATCGGGAGGAGCGTGAATCGGGAGGGGTGTGAATCGGGAGGGGTGTGAATCGGGTGGGGTGTGAATCCGGCGGGTGTGAATCGGGAGGCGTGTGAATCCGGCGGGTGTGAAGTGTGAGGGGTGTGAATCGGGTGGTGTGTGTATCGGGCGGTTGTGAATCGGGAGGGGTGTGAATCGGGTGGGTGTGAATCGGGCGGGTGTGAATCGGGAGGGGTGTGAGTTGCGAGGGGTGTGAATCGGGAGGGGTGTGAATCGGGCGGGTGTGAATCAGGAGGGGTGTGAATCGGGCAAGTTTGGATCGGCTGGGTGTGAATCGGGAGGGGTATGAACTGGGCAGGTGTGAATCAGAAGTGGTGTGAATCGGGAGGGGTGTGAATCGGGAGGGGTGTGAATCGGCAGAGGTGTGAATCGGGAGAGGTGTGAATTGGGGGGTGGGGGTGAATCGGGTGGGTGTGAATCGGGAGGGGTGTGCATCGGGAGGGGTGTGAATCGGGGGGTGTGAAGCGGAGGGGTCGTGAGTCGGGAGGGGTGTTAATCGGGCGGGTGTGAATCGGAACGGGTGTGAATCGGGCGGGTGTGAATCGGGAGGGGTGTGAATCAGGAGGGGTGTGAATCGGGCGGGTGTGAATCGGAAGTGGTGTAAATCGGAAGGGGTGTGAATCGGGAGGGGTGTGAATCGGGAGTGGTGTGAATCGGGCGGGTGTGAATCGGGAGGGGCATGAATCGGGAGGGGTGTGTATTGGGACGGATGTGAATCGGGAGGGGTGCAAATCGGGAGGGGCGTGAGTCGGGAGGGGAGTGAATCGGAAGGGGTGTGAATCGGACGGGGTGTGAATCGGGAGGGGTGTGACTCGGGCGGGCGTAAATTGGGAGGGGCATGAATCGGGAGGGGTGTGAATCGGGCGTGGTCTGAATCGGGAGGGGTGCGAATCGGGAGGGATGTGAATCAGGTGGATTGTGAATCCGTCGGGTGTGAATCGGGAGGGGTGTGAATCCGGCGGGTGTGAATCGTGAGGGGTGTGAATTGGGTGGGGTGTTTATCGGACGGTAGTGAATCGGGAGGGGTGTGAATCGGGTGGGTTTGAATCGGGCGGGTGTGAATCAGGAGGGGTGTGAATCGGGAGGGGTGTGAATCGGGAGGGGTGTGAATCAGGCAGGTTTGAATCGGCTGGGTGTGAATCGGGCGGGTGTGAATCGGAAGTGGTGTAAATCGGAAGGGGTGTGAATCGGGAGGGGTGTGAATCGGGAGGGGTGTGAATCGGGCGGGTGTGAATCGGGAGGGGCATGAATCGGGAGGGGTGTCTATTGGGACGGATGTGAATCGGGAGGGGTGTAAATCGGGAAGGGCGTGAGTCGGGAGGGGAGTGAATCGGAAGGGGTGTGAATCGGACGGGGTGTGAATCGGGAGGGGTGTGACTCGGGCGGGCGTAAATCGGGAGGGGCATGAATCGGGAGGGGCGTGAATCGGGCGTGGTCTGAATCGGGAGGGGTGCGAATCGGGAGGGATGTGAATCAGGTGGATTGTGAATCCGTCGGGTGTGAATCGGGAGGGGTGTGAATCGGGCGGGTTTGAATTGGGAGGGCTGTGAATCGGGAGCGGTGTGATTCGGGAGGGGTGTGAATCGGGAGGGGTGTGAATCGGGTGGGGTTTGAATCCGGCGGGAGTGAATTTGGAGGCGTGTGAATTGTGAGGGGTGTGAATCGGGTGGGGTGTGTATCGGGCGGTTGTGAATCGCGAGGGGTGTGAATCGGGTGGGTGTGAATCAGGCGGGTGTGAATCGGGAGGGGTGTGAATCGGGAGGGGTGTGAATCGGGCGGGTGTGAATCAGGAGGGGTGTGAAGCGCGCAGGTTTGAATCGGGAGGGTGTGAACCAGGAGGGGTATGAACCGGGCGGGTGTGAATCAGAAGTGGTGTAAATGGGCCGGTGTGAATCGGGAGGGCTGAGAATTGGGAGGGGTGTGAATCGGACGGGCGTGAATCGGGGGGTCCGTGAATCGGGAGGGGTATGAATCGGCAGAGGTGTGAATTGGGAGAGGAGTGAATCGGGGGTGGGGGTGAATCGAGGGGGTGTGAATCGGGATGGGTGTGAATCGGGGGGTGTGAATCGGGAGGGGCGTGAATCGAGAAGGGCGTGAATCGGCAGGGATCTGAATCGGGAGGGGTGTGAATTGGCAGGGGTGCGAATCGGAAGGGGTGTGAATCAGCAGTGGCGTGAATCGGAAGGGGTGTGAATTGGAAGGGGCGTGAATTGGGAGGGGCGTGAATCGGGAGTGTCGTGAATCGGAAGGGGTGTGAATCGGGAGGGGTCCGAATCGGGATGGGTGTGAATCGGGCGGCTTCGAATCGGGAGGGCTGTGAATCGGGAGAGGTGCGAATCGGGAAAGGTGCGAATCGGGTGGGTGTGAATCGGGAGGGGTGTGAATCGGACGGGCGTGAATCGGGGGAGTCCGTGAATCGGGAGGAGTGTGAATCGGGAGGGGTGTGATTCGGGCGGGTGTGAATCGGGAGGGGTGTGAATCGAGTGGGAGTGAATTGGGAGATGTGTGAATCGGGCAGGTGTGAATCGGGAGGGGTGTGAATCGGGAGGGGCATGAATCGGGAGAGGCGTGAATCGGGTGGGTGTGAATCGGGCGGGGTGTGAATCGGGCGGGGTCTGAAACGGGAGCGGTGTGAATCAGGAGGCGTGTGAACGGGAGAGCTGTGAATTGGGCGGGTGTGAGTCGGGAGGGCGTAAATCGTGCGTGTTTGAATCAGGAGGGCTGTCAATTGGGAGCGGTGTGAATCGGGAGGAGCGTGAATAGGGAGGGGTGTGAATCGGGAGGGGTGTGAATCGGGTGGGGTGTGAATCCGGCGGGTGTGAATCGGGAGGCGTGTGAATCCGGCGGGTGTGAAGTGTGAGGGGTGTGAATCGGGTGGTGTGTGTATCGGGCGGTTGTGAATCGGGAGGGGTGTGAATCGGGTGGGTGTGAATCGGGCGGGTGTGAATCGGGAGGGGTGTGAGTTGGGAGGGGTGTGAATCGGGAGGGGTGTGAATCGGGCGGGTGTGAATCAGGAGGGGTGTGAATCGGGCAGGTTTCGATCGGCTGGGTGTGAATCGGGAGGGGTATGAACTGGGCAGGTGTGAATCAGAAGTGGTGTGAATCGGGAGGGGTGTGAATCGGGAGGGGTGTGAATCGGCAGAGGTGTGAATCGGGAGAGGTGTGAATTGGGGGGTGGGGGTGAATCGGGTGGGTGTGAATCGGGAGGGGTGTGCATCGGGAGGGGTGTGAATCGGGGGGTGTGAATCGGAGGGGTCGTGAGTCGGGAGGGGTGTGAATCGGAACGGGTGTGAATCGGGCGGGTGTGAATCGGGAGGGGTGTGAATCAGGAGGGGTGTGAATCGGGCGGGTGTGAATCGGGAGGGGCATGAATGGGGAGGGGTGTGTATTGGGACGGATGTGAATCGGGAGGGGTGTAAGTCGGGAGGGGCGTGAGTCGGGAGGGTCATGAATCGTGAGGGGCGTGAATCGGGCGTGGTCTGAATCGGGAGGGGTGCGAATCGGGAGGGATGTGAATCAGGTGGATTGTGAATCCGTCGGGTGTGAATCGGGAGGGGTGTGAATCCGGCGGGTGTGAATCGTGAGGGGTGTGAATTGGGTGGGGTGTTTATCGGACGGTAGTGAATCGGGAGGGGTGTGAATCGGGTGGGTTTGAATCGGGCGGGTGTGAATCAGGAGGGGTGTGAATCAGGAGGGGTGTGAATCGGGAGGGGAGTGAATCAGGCAGGTTTGAATCGGCTGGGTGTGAATCGGGCGGGTGTGAATCGGAAGTGGTGTAAATCGGAAGGGGTGTGAATCGGGAGGGGTGTGAATCGGGAGGGGTGTGAATCGGGACGGGTGTGAATCGGGACGGGTGTGAATCGGGAGGGGTGTAAATCGGAAGGTGTGTGAATCGGGAGTGGTGTGAATCGGGAGAGGTGTGAATCAGGCGGGTGTGAATCGGGAGGGGTGTGAGTCGGGAGGGTTGTGAATCGGGAGGGGTGTGAGTCGGGAGGGTTGTGAATCGGGCGGGTGTGAATCGGAAGGGGTGTGAATCGGGCGGGTGTGAATCGGCAGGGGTGTGAATCGGGAGGGGTGTGAATCGGGAGGGGTGTGAATCGGGCGGGTGTGAATCGGGAGGGGTGTGAATTGGGAGGGGTGTGAGTTGGGAGGGTTGTGAATCGAGAGGGGTGTGAGTCAGGAGGGTTGTGAATCGGGACGGGCGTGAGTCGGGACGGGCGTGAATCGGAAGGGGTCTGAATCGGGAGGGGTGTGAATTGGCAGGGGTGCGAATCGGAAGGGGTGTGAATCGGAAGGGGCGTGAATCGGGAGGTGCGTGAATCGGGAGGTGCGTGAATCGGGAGGGGCGTAAATCGGGAGGGTCGTGAATTGGAAGGGGTGTGAATCGGGATGGGTGTGAATCGGGAGGGGTGTGAATCGGGAGGGGTGTGAATCGGAGGGGCGTGAAAGAGTATATATAAATAATGCGATTGTATATTTATACACTCAGGGATATACCTGTTTATACACTATGAATAGAACTGCGTTTATGTGTTCAACCATAAATGTATTATGATGCTTTGGCAACATAAGATGTACCTTATCATGCCAATAAAGCGATTTGAATTTGAATTTGAATTGGGCGGGTGCGAATCGGGAGGGCTGTGAATCGGGAGTGGTGCAAATCGGGAATGGTGTGAATCGGGTGGATGTGAATTGGGAGGGGTATGAACCGGGCGGGTGTGAATCAGAAGTGGTGTAAATCGGAAGGGGTGTGAATCGGGCAGGTCTGAATAGGGAGGGGTGTGAATCGGGAGGGTTGTGAATCGGGAGGGGTGTGAATCGGGCAGGTTTGAATCGGCTGGGTGTGAATCGGGAGGGGTATGAACCGGGCGGGTGTGAATCAGAAGTGGTGTAAATCGGAAGGGGTGTGAATCGGGAGGGGTGTGAATCGGGAGGGGTGTGAATCGGTGGGGCGTGAATTGGGAGGGGCGTGAATCGGGGGGGCGTGAATCGGGGTGGTGTGAATCGGGAGGCGTGTGAATCGGGAAAGGTGCGAATTGGGAGGGGTGTGAATCGGGAGGGGGTGAATCCGGAGGGGTGTGAATCGGGCGGGTGTGAATCGGGAGGGGAGTGGATTGGATGGACGTGAATCGGGCGGGGTGTGAATCTGGCGGGGTGTGAATCGGAAGTGGTGCGAATGGGAGGGGAGTGAATCGGGCGGGGTCTGAAACGGGAGGGATGTGAATCTGGAGGGGTGTGAACGGGAGAGCTGTGGTTTGGGCAGGTGCGAGTCGGGAGGGCGTAAATCAGGAGGGGTGTGAATCGGGAGGGTGTGAATCGGGCGGGTTTGAATCGGGAGGGCTGTGAATCGGGAGCGGTGTGAATCTGGAGGAGCGTGAATAGGGAGGTGTGTGAATCGGGAGGGGTGTGATTCGGGAGAGGTGTGAATCGGGAGGGGTGTGAATCTGGCGGGTGTGAATCGGGAGGCGTGGTGAATCCGACGGGTGTGAATTGTAAGGGGGGTGAATCGGGTGGGGTGTGTATCGGGCGGTTGTGAATCGGGAGGGATGTGAATCGGGTGGGTGTGAATCGGGCGGGTGTGAATCAGGCGGGTGTGAATCGGGAGGGGTGTGAATCGGGAGGGGTGTGAATCGGGAGGGGTGTGAATCGGCAGGTGTGAATCAGGAGGGGGGTGTATCGGGCAGGTTTGAATCGGGTGGGTGTGAAACGGGAAGGGTATGAACCGGGCGGGTGTGAATCAGAAGTGCTGTAAATCGGAAGGGGTGTGAATTGGGAGGGTTGTGAATCGGAAGTGGTGTAAATCGGAAGGGGTGTGAATCGGGAGTGGTGTGAATCGGGAGGGGTGTGAATCAGGAGGGGAGTGAATCGGGTGGGTGTGAATCGGGGGTGTGTGAATCGAGTGGGCGTGAATCAGGAGGGGAGTGAATCGGGAGGGGTGTGAATCGGGAGGGGTGTGAATCGGGCGGGTGTGAATCAGGAGGGGTGTGAATCGGGCAGGTTTGAATTGGGTGGGTGTGAATCGGGAGGGGTATGAACCGGGCGGGTGTGAATCGGAAGTGGTGTAAATCGGAAGGGGTGTGATTCAGGAGGGGTGTGAATCGGGAGCGGTGTGAATCGGGCGGGTGTGAATCGGGAGGGCTGAAAATTGGGAGGGGTGTGAATCGGACGGGCGTGAATCGGGGGGTCCATGAATTGGGAGGGGTATGAATCGGCAGAGGTGTGAATTGGGAGAGGAGTGAATCGGGGGTGGGGGTGAATCGGGGGGTGTGAATTGGGAGGGGTGTGTATCGGGAGGGGTGTGAATGAGGCGGGTGTGAATCGGGAGGGGTGTGAATCGGGAGGTGTGTGAATCGGGAGGGGTGTGAATCAGAGGGGCGTGAATCGGGGTGGTGTGAATCGGGAGACGTGTGAATCGGGAAAAGTGCGAATCGGGAGGGGTGTGAATCGGGAGGGGGTGAATCCGGAGGGGTGTGAATCGGGCGGGTGTGAATCGGGATGGGAGTGGATCGGAGGGGCGTGAATCAGGCGGGTGTGAATCGGGAGGGGTGTGAATCGGGAGGGGTGTGAATCGAGCGGGAGTGAATCGGGAGGGGTGTGAATCGGGCGGGTGTGAATCGGGAAGGGCGTGAATCGGGAGGGGTGTGAATCGGGCGGGGTGTGAATCTGGCAGGGTGTGAATCGGAAGAGGTGCGAATCGGGAGGGGCGTGAATCGGGCGGGGTCTGAAACTGGAGGGGTGTGAATCTGGAGGGGTGTGAACGGGAGAGCTGTGAATTGGGCGGGTGTGAGTCGGGAGGGCGTAAATCAGGAGGGGTGTGAATCGGGAGGGCTGTGAATCGGGAGCGGTGTGAATCGGGAGGAGCGTGAATAGGGAGGTGTGTGAATCGGGAGGGGTGTGAATCGGGAGGGGTGTGATTCGGGAGAGGTGTGAATCGGGAGGGATGTGAATCGGGTGGGGTGTGAATCCGGCGGGTGTGAATCGGGAGGCGTGGTGAATCCGACGGGTGTGAATTGTGAGGGGTGTGAATCGGGTGGCGTGTGTATCGGGCGGTTATGAATCGGGAGGGATGTGAATCGGGCGGGTGTGAATCGGGAGGGGTGTGAATCGGGAGGGGTGTGAATCGGGAGGGGTGTGAATCGGGCGGGTGTGAATCGGGCGGGTGTGAATCGGGAGGGGTGTGAATCGGGAGGGCGTGAATCGGGAGGGGCGTGAATCGGGTGGGTATGAATCGGGCGGGGTGTGAATTGGGCGGGGTGCGAATCGGGTGGGGCCTGAATCAGGCGGGGTCTGTAAAGGGAGGTGTGTGAATCGGGAGGGGTGTGAACAGGAGAGCTGTGAATTGGGCGGGTGTGAGTCGGGAGGGCGTAAATCGGGAGGGGTGTGAATCGGGCGGGTTTGAATCGGGAGGGCTGTGAATCGGGAGCGGTGTGAATCGGGAGGGGTGTGAATCGGGAGGGGTGTGAATCGGGTGGGGTTTGAATCCGGCGGGAGTGAATTTGGAGACGTGTGAATCCGACGGGTGTGAATTGTGAGGGGTGTGAATCGGGTGGGGTGTGTATCGGGCGGTTGTGAATCGGGAGGGGTGTGAATCGGGTGGGTGTGAATCAGGCGGGTGTGAATCGGGAGGGGTGTGAATCGGGAGGGGTGTGAATCGGGAGGGGTGTGAATCGGGCGGGTGTGAATCAGGAGGGGCGTGAAGCGCGCAGGTTTGAATCGGGTGGGTGTGAACCAGGAGGGGTATGAACCGGGCGGGTGTGAATCAGAAGTGGTGTAAATGGGCCGGTGTGAATCGGGAGGGCTGAGAATTGGGAGGGGTGTGAATCGGACGGGCGTGAATCGGGGGGTCCGTGAATCGGGAGGGGTATGAATCGGCAGAGGTGTGAATTGGGAGAGGAGTGAATCGGGGGTGGGGGTGAATCGGGGTGGTGTGAATCGGGAGGGGTGTGAATCGGGGGGTGTGAATCGAGAGGGGTGTGAATCGGGAGGGGTGTGAATCGGGCGGGCATAAATCGGGAGGGGCGTGAATCGAGAAGGGCGTGAATCGGCAGGGATCTGAATTGGGAGGGGTGTGAATTGACAGGGGTGCGAATCGGAAGGGGTGTGAATCGGCAGTGGCATGAATCGGAAGGGGTGTGAATCGGAAGGGGCGTGAATTGGGAGGCGCGTGAATCGGGAGTGTCGTGAATCGGAAGGGGTGTGAATCGGGAGGGGTCCGAATCGGGATGGGTGTGAATCGGGCGGCTTCGAATCGGGAGGGCTGTGAATCGGGAGAGGTGCGAATCGGGAAAGGTGCGAATCGGGTGGGTGTGAATCGGGAGGGGTGTGAATCGGACGGGCGTGAATCGGGGGGGTCCGTGAATCGGGAGGGGTGTGAATCGGGAGGGGTGTGATTCGGGCGGGTATGAATCAGGAGGGGTGTGAATCGAGTGGGAGTGAATCGGGAGGTGTGTGAATCGGGCAGGTGTGAATCGGGAGGGGTGTGAATCGGGAGGGGCATGAATCGGGAGGGGCGTGAATCGGGTGGGTGTGAATCGGGCGGGGTGTGAATCGGGCGAGGTCTGAAATGGGAGGGGTGTGAATCGGGAGGCGTGTGAACGGGAGAGCTGTGAATTGGGCGGGTGTGAGTCGGGCGGGTTTGAATCAGGAGGGCTGTCAATCGGGAGCGGTGTGAATCGGGAGGAGCGTGAATAGGGAGGGGTGTGAATCGGGAGGGGTGTGAATCGGGAGGGGTGTGAATCGGGTGGGGTGTGAATCCGGCGGGTGTGAAACGGGAGGCGTGTGAATCCGGCGGGTGTGAAGTGTGAGGGGTGTGAATCGGGTGGTGTGTGTATCGGGCGGTTGTGAATCGGGAGGGGTGTGAATCGGGTGGGTGTGAATCGGGCGGATGTGAATCGGGAGGGGTGTGAGTTGGGAGGGGTGTGAATCGGGAGGGGTGTGAATCGGGCGGGAGTGAATCAGGAGGGGTGTGATTCGGGCAGGTATGAATCGGCTGGGTGTGAATCGGGAGGGGTATGAACTGGGCAGGTGTGAATCAGAAGTGGTGTGAATCGGGAGGGGTGTGAATCGGGAGGGGTGTGAATCAGCAGAGGTGTGAATCGGGAGTGGTGTGAATCGGGAGGGGTGTGAATCAGGAGGGGAGTGAATCGGGTGGGTGTGAATCGGGGGTGTGTGAATCGAGTGGGCGTGAATCAGGAGGGGAGTGAATCAGGAGGGGTGTGAATCGGGAGGGGTGTGAATCGGGCGGGTGTGAATCAGGAGGGGTGTGAATCGGGCAGGTTTGAATTGGGTGGGTGTGAATCGGGAGGGGTATGAACCGGGCGGGTGTGAATCGGAAGTGATGTAAATCGGAAGGGGTGTGATTCAGGAGGGGTGTGAATCGGGAGCGGTGTGAATCGGGCGGGTGTGAATCGGGAGGGCTGAAAATTGGGAGGGGTGTGAATCGGACGGGCGTGAATTGGGGGGTCCATGAATTGGGAGGGGTATGAATCGGCAGAGGTGTGAATTGGGAGAGGAGTGAATCGGGGGTGGGGGTGAATCGGGGGGTGTGAATTGGGAGGGGTGTGTATCGGGAGGGGTGTGAATGAGGCGGGTGTGAATCGGGAGGGGTGTGAACCGGGAGGGGTGTAAATCGGGAGGTGTGTGAATCGGGAGGGGTGTGAATCGGAGGGGCGTGAATCGGGGTGGTGTGAATCGGGAGGCGTGTGAATCGGGAAAGGTGCGAATCGGGAGGGGTGTGAATCGGGAGGGGGTGAATCCGGAGGGGTGTGAATCGGGCAGGTGTGAATCGGGATGGGAGTGGATCGGAGGGGCGTGTATCAGGCGGGTGTGAATCGGGAGGGGTGTGAATCGGGAGGGGTGTGAATCGAGCGGGAGTGAATCGGGAGGGGTGTGAATAGGGCGGGTGTGAATCGGGAAGTGCGTGAATCGGGAGGGGTGTGAATCGGGCGGGGTGTGAATCTGGCGGGGTGTGAATCGGAAGAGGTGCGAATCGGGGGGGCGTGAATCGGGCGGGGTCTGAAACTGGAGGGGTGTGAATCTGGAGGGGTGTGAACGGGAGAGCTGTGAATTGGGCGGGTGTGAGTCGGGAGGGCGTAAATCAGGAGGGGTGTGAATCGGGAGGGCTGTGAATCGGGAGCGGTGTGAATCGGGAGGAGCGTGAATCGGGTGGGGTTTGAATCCGGCGGGAGTGAATTTGGAGACGTGTGAATCCGACGGGTGTGAATTGTGAGGGGTGTGAATCGGGTGGGGTGTGTATCGGGCGGTTGTGAATCGGGAGGGGTGTGAATCGGGTGGGTGTGAATCAGGCGGGTGTGAATCGGGAGGGGTGTGAATCGGGAGGGGTGTGAATCGGGAGGGGTGTGAATCGGGCGGGTGTGAATCAAGAGGGGCGTGAAGCGCGCAGGTTTGAATCGGGTGGGTGTGAACCAGGAGGGGTATGAACCGGGCGGGTGTGAATCAGAAGTGGTGTAAATGGGCCGGTGTGAATCGGGAGGGCTGAGAATTGGGAGGGGTGTGAATCGGACGGGCATGAATCGGGGGGTCCGTGAATCGGGAGGGGTATGAATCGGCAGAGGTGTGAATTGGGAGAGGAGTGAATCGGGGGTGGGGGTGAATCGGGGTGGTGTGAATCGGGAGGGGTGTGAATCGGGGGGTGTGAATAGAGAGGGGTGTGAATCGGGAGGGGTGTGAATCGGGCGGGCATAAATCGGGAGGGGCGTGAATCGAGAAGGGCGTGAATCGGCAGGGATCTGAATCGGGAGGGGTGTGAATTGGCAGGGGTGCGAATCGGAAGGGGTGTGAATCGGCAGTGGCATGAATCGGAAGGGGTGTGAATCGGAAGGGGCGTGAATTGGGAGGCGCGTGAATCGGGAGTGTCGTGAATCGGAAGGGGTGTGAATCGGGAGGGGTCCGAATCGGGATGGGTGTGAATCGGGCGGCTTCGAATCGGGAGGGCTGTGAATCGGGCGGGTGTGAATCAGGAGGGGTGTGAATCGAGTGGGAGTGAATCGGGAGGTGTGTGAATCGGGCAGGTGTGAATCGGGAGGGGTGTGAATCGGGAGGGGCATGAATCGGGAGGGGCGTGAATCGGGTGGGTG
This sequence comes from Somniosus microcephalus, assembly GCF_052327205.1. Lineage (NCBI taxonomy): Eukaryota > Metazoa > Chordata > Chondrichthyes > Squaliformes > Somniosidae > Somniosus > Somniosus microcephalus. Next base: position 142,716,207 of record NC_140998.1, read on the forward strand.
TGAATCGGGCGTGGTGTGAATCGGGCGGGGTCTGAAATGGGAGGGGTGTGAATCGGGAGGCGTGTGAACGGGAGAGCTGTGAATTGGGCGGGTGTGAGTCGGGAGGGCGTAAATCGTGAGGGGTGTGAATCATGCGGGTGTGAATCGGGCGGGTTTGAATCAGGAGGGCTGTCAATCGGGAGCGGTGTGAATCGGGAGGAGCGTGAATAGGGAGGGGTGTGAATCGGGAGGGGTGTGAATCGGGAGGGGTGTGAATCGGGTGGGGTGTGAATCCGGCTGGTGTGAAACGGGAGGCGTGTGAATCCGGCGGGTGTGAAGTGTGAGGGGTGTGAATCGGGTGGTGTGTGTATCGGGCGGTTGTGAATCGGGAGGGGTGTGAATCGGGTGGGTGTGAATCGGGCGGATGTGAATCGGGAGGGGTGTGAGATGGGAGGGGTGTGAATCGGGAGGGGTGTGAATCGGGCGGGAGTGAATCAGGAGGGGTGTGAATCGGGCATGTTTGAATCGGCTGGGTGTGCATTGGGAGGGGTATGAACTGGGCAGGTGTGAATCAGAAGTGGTGTGAATCGGGAGGGGTGTGAATCGGGAGGGGTGTGAATCAGCAGAGGTGTGAATCGGGAGTGGTGTGAATCGGGAGGGGTGTGAATCAGGAGGGGAGTGAATCGGGTGGGTGTGAATCGGGGGGGTGTGAATCGAGTGGGCGTGAATCAGGAGGGGAGTGAATCGGGAGGGGTGTGAATCGGGAGGGGTGTGAATCGGGCGGGTGTGAATCAGGAGGGGTGTGAATCGGGCAGGTTTGCATTGGGTGGGTGTGAATCGGGAGGGGTATGAACCGGGCGGGTGTGAATCGGAAGTGGTGTAAATCGGAAGGGGTGTGATTCAGGAGGGGTGTGAATCGGGAGCGGTGTGAATCGGGCGGGTGTGAATCGGGAGGGCTGAAAATTGGGAGGGGTGTGAATCGGACGGGCGTGAATTGGGGGGTCCATGAATTGGGAGGGGTATGAATCGGCAGAGGTGTGAATTGGGAGAGGAGTCAATCGGGGGTGGGGGTGAATCGGGGGGTGTGAATTGGGAGGGGTGTGTATCGGGAGGGGTGTGAATGAGGCGGGTGTGAATCGGGAGGGGTGTGAACCGGGAGGGGTGTAAATCGGGAGGTGTGTGAATCGGGAGGGGTGTGAATCGGAGGGGCGTGAATCGGGGTGGTGTGAATCGGGAGGCGTGTGAATCGGGAAAGGTGCGAATCGGGAGGGGTGTGAATCGGGAGGGGGTGAATCCGGAGGGGTGTGAATCGGGCGGGTGTGAATCGGGATGGGAGTGGATCGGAGGGGCGTGAATCAGGCGGGTGTGAATCGGGAGGGGTGTGAATCGGGAGGGGTGTGAATTGAGCGGGAGTGAATCGGGAGGGGTGTGAATAGGGCGGGTGTGAATCGGGAAGTGCGTGAATCGGGAGGGGTGTGAATCGGGCGGGGTGTGAATCTGGCGGGGTGTGAATCGGAAGAGGTGCGAATCGGGGGGGCGTGAATCGGGCGGGGTCTGAAACTGGATGGGTGTGAATCTGGAGGGGTGTGAACGTGAGAGCTGTGAATTGGGCGGGTGTGAGTCGGGAGGGCGTAAATCAGGAGGGGTGTGAATCGGGAGGGCTGTGAATCGGGAGCGGTGTGAATCGGGAGGGGTGTGAATCGGGAGGGGTGTGAATCGGGCGGGTGTGAATCAGGAGGGGCGTGAAGCGCGCAGGTTTGAATCGGGTGGGTGTGAACCAGGACGGGTATGAACCGGGCGGGTGTGAATCAGAAGTGGTGTAAATGGGCCGGTGTGAATCGGGAGGGCTGAGAATTGGGAGGGGTGTGAATCGGACGGGCGTGAATCGGGGGGTCCGTGAATCGGGAGGGGTATGAATCGGCAGAGGTGTGAATTGGGAGAGGAGTGAATCGGGGGTGGGGGTGTATCGGGGTGGTGTGAATCGGGAGGGGTGTGAATCGGGGGGTGTGAATCGAGAGGGTTGTGAATCGGGAGGGGTGTGAATCGGGCGGGCATAAATCGGGAGGGGCGTGAATCGAGAAGGGCGTGAATCGGCAGGGATCTGAATCGGGAGGGGTGTGAATTGGCAGGGGTGTGAATTGGGAGGTGCGTGAATCGGGAGTGTCGTGAATCGGAAGGGGTGTGAATCGGGAGGGGTCCGAATCGGGATGGGTGTGAATCGGGCGGCTTCGAATCGGGAGGGCTGTGAATCGGGAGAGGTGCGAATCGGGAAAGGTGCGAATCGGGTGGGTGTGAATCGGGAGGGGTGTGAATCGGACGGGCGTGAATCGGGGGGGTCCGTGAATTCGGAGGGGTGTGAATCGGGATGGGTGTGATTCGGGCGGGTGTGAATCAGGAGGGGTGTGAATCGAGTGGGAGTGAATCGGGAGGTGTGTGAATCGGGCAGGTGTGAATCGGGAGGGGTGTGAATCGGGAGGGGCATGAATCGGGAGGGGCGTGAATCGGGTGGGTGTGAATCGGGCGGGGTGTGAATCGGGCGGGGTCTGAAATGGGAGGGGTGTGAATCGGGAGGCGTGTGAACGGGAGAGCTGTGAATTGGGCGGGTGTGAGTCGGGAGGGCGTAAATCGGGAGGGGTGTGAATCAGGCGGGTGTGAATCGGGCGGGTTTGAATCAGGAGGGCTGTCAATCGGGAGCGGTGTGAATCGGGAGGAGCGTGAATAGGGAGGGGTGTGAATCGGGAGGGGTGTGAATCGGGAGGGGTGTGAATCGGGTGGGGTGTGAATCCGGCGGGTGTGAAACGGGAGGCGTGTGAATCCGGCGGGTGTGAAGTGTGAGGGGTGTGAATCGGGTGGTGTGTGTATCGGGCGGTTGTGAATCGGGAGGGGTGTGAATCGGGTGGGTGTGAATCGGGCGGATGTGAATCGGGAGGGGTGTGAGTTGGGAGGGGTGTGAATCGGGATGGGTGTGAATCGGGCAGGAGTGAATCAGGAGGGGTGTGAATCGGGCAGGTTTGAATCGGCTGGGTGTGAATCGGGAGGGGTATGAACTGGGCAGGTGTGAATCAGAAGTGGTGTGAATCGGGAGGGGTGTGAATCGGGAGGGGTGTGAATCAGCAGAGGTGTGAATCGGGAGTGGTGTGAATCGGGAGGGGTGTGAATCAGGAGGGGAGTGAATCGGGTGGGTGTGAATCGGGGGTGTGTGAATCGAGTGGGCGTGAATCAGGAGGGGAGTGAATCGGGAGGGGTGTGAATCGGGCGGGTGTGAATCAGGAGGGGTGTGAATCGGGCAGGTTTGAATTGGGTGGGTGTGAATCGGGAGCGGTGTGAATCGGGCGGGTGTGAATCGGGAGGGCTGAAAATTGGGAGGGGTGTGAATCGGACGGGCGTGAATTGGGGGTCCATGAATTGGGAGGGGTATGAATCGGCAGAGGTGTGAATTGGGAGAGGAGTGAATCGGGGGTGGGGGTGAATCGGGGGGTGTGAATTGGGAGGGGTGTGTATCGGGAGGGGTGTGAATGAGGCGGGTGTGAATCGGGAGTGGTGTGAACCGGGAGGGGTGTGAATCGGGAGGTGTGTGAATCGGGAGGGGTGTGAATCGGAGGGGCGTGAATCGGGGTGGTGTGAATCGGGAGGCATGTGAATCGGGAAAGGTGCGAATCGGGAGGGGTGTGAATCGGGAGGGGGTGAATCCGGAGGGGTGTGAATCGGGCGGTTGTGAATCGGGATGGGAGTGGATCGGAGGGGCGTGAATCAGGCGGGTGTGAATCGGGAGGGGTGTGAATCGGGAGGGGTGTGAATCGAGCGGGAGTGAATCGGGAGGGGTGTGAATAGGGCGGGTGTGAATCGGGAAGTGCATGAATCGGGAGGGGTGTGAATCGGGCGGGGTGTGAATCTGGCGGGGTGTGAATCGGAAGAGGTGCGAATCGGGGGGGCGTGATTCGGGCGGGGTCTGAAACTGGAGGGGTGTGAATCTGAAGGGGTGTGAACGGGAGAGCTGTGAATTGGGCGGGTGTGAGTTGGGAGGGCGTAAATCAGGAGGTGTGTGAATCGGGAGGGCTGTGAATCGGGAGCGGTGTGAATCGGGAGGAGCGTGAATAGGGAGGTGTGTGAATCGGGAGGGGTGTGAATCGGGAGAGGTGTGAATTGGGGGGTGGTGGTGAATCGGGTGGGTGTGAATCGGGAGGGGTGTGCATCGGGAGGGGTGTGAATCGGGGGGTGTGAATCAGAGGGGTCGTGAGTCGGGAGGGGTGTTAATCGGGCGGGTGTGAATCGGAACGGGTGTGAATCGGGCGGGTGTGAATAGGGAGGGGTGGGAATCGAGTGGGTGTGAATCGGGAGGGGTGTGAATCAGGAGGGGTGTAAATCGGGAGGGGCGTGAGTCGGGAGGGGAGTGAATCGGAAGGGGTGTGAATCGGATGGGGTGTGAATCGGGAGGGGTGTGACTCGGGCGGGCGTAAATCGGGAGGGGCATGAATCGGGAGGGGCGTGAATTGGGCGTGGTCTGAATCAGGAGGGGTGCGAATCGGGAGGGGTGTGAATCGGGAGGGGTGTGAATCGGGCAGGTTTGAATCGGCTGGGTTTGAATTGGGAGGGTTGTGAATCGGAAGTGGTGTAAATCGGAAGGGGTGTGAATCGGAAGGTGTGTGAATCGGGAGTGGTGTGAATCGGATGGGGTGTGAATCGGGAGGGGTGTGACTCGGGCGGGCGTAAATCGGGAGGGGCATGAATCGGGAGGGGCGTGAATTGGGCGTGGTCTGAATCAGGAGGGGTGCGAATCGGGAGGGGTGTGAATCGGGAGGGGTGTGAATCGGGCAGGTTTGAATCGGCTGGGTGTGAATTGGGAGGGTTGTGAATCGGAAGTGGTGTAAATCGGAAGGGGTGTGAATCGGGAGGGGTGTAAATCAGGAGGGGTGTGAATCGGGACGGGTGTGAATCGGGAGGGGTGTGAATCGGAAGGTGTGTGAATCGGGAGTGGTGTGAATCGGGAGGGGTGTGAATCAGGCGGGTGTGAATCGGGAGAGGTGTGAGTCGGGAGTGTTGTGAATCGGGAGGGGTGTGAGTCGGGAGGGGTGTGAATCGGGCGGGTGTGAATCGGAAGGGGTGTGAATCGGGCGGGTGTGAATCGGGAGGGGTGTGAATTGGGAGGGGTGTGAATCGGGAGGGCTGTGAATCAGGAGGGGTGTGAATTGGGACGGATGTGAATCGGGACAGGCGTGAGTCGGGACGGGAGTGAATCGGAAGGGGTGTGAATCGGAAGGGGTGTGAATCGGCAGGGGTGTGAATTGGAAGAGGTGTGAATCAGGAGGGGTGTGAATCGGCAGGGGTCTGAATCGGGAGGGGTGTGAATTGGCAGGGGTGTGAATTGGAAGGGGTGTGAATCGGCTGCGGTGTGAATCGGAAGGGGCGTGAATCGGGAGGTGCGTGAATCGGGAGGGGCGTAAATCGGGAGGGTCGTGAATCGGAAGGGGTGTGAATCGGGAGGGGTGTGAATCGGGATGGGTGTGAATTGGGAGGGGTGTGAATCGGGAGGGGTGTGAATCGGAGGGGCGTGAAAGAGTATATAAAAATAATGCGATTGTATATTTATACACTCAGGGATATACCTGTTTATACACTATGAATAGAACTGCATTTATGTGTTCAACCATAAATGTATTATGATGCTTTGGCAACATAAGATGTACCTTATCATGCCAATAAAGCGATTTGAATTTGAATTTGAATTGGGCGGGTGCGAATCGGGAGGGCTGTGAATCGGGAGTGGTGCAAATCGGGAATGGTGTGAATCGGGCGGATGTGAATCGGGAGGGGTGTGAATCGGGCGGGTCTGAATAGGGAGGGGTGTGAATCGGGAGGGTTGTGAATCGGGAGGGGTGTGAATCGGGCAGGTTTGAATCGGCTGGGTGTGAATCGGGAGGGGTATGAACCGGGCGGGTGTGAATCAGAAGTGGTGTAAATCGGAAGGGGTGTGAATCGGGAGGGGCATGAATCGGGAGGGGCGTGAATCGGGTGGGTGTGAATCGGGCGGGGTGTGAATCGGGCGGGGTCTGAAATGGGAGGGGTGTGAATCGGGAGGCGTGTGAACGGGAGAGCTGTGAATTGGGCGGGTGTGAGTCGGGAGGGCGTAAATCGGGAGGGGTGTGAATCAGGCGGGTGTGAATCGGGCGGGTTTGAATCAGGAGGGCTGTCAATCGGGAGCGGTGTGAATCGGGAGGAGCGTGAATAGGGAGGGGTGTGAATCGGGAGGGGTGTGAATCGGGAGGGGTGTGAATCGGGTGGGGTGTGAATCCGGCGGGTGTGAAACGGGAGGCGTGTGAATCCGGCGGGTGTGAAGTGTGAGGGGTGTGAATCGGGTGGTGTGTGTATCGGGCGGTTGTGAATCGGGAGGGGTGTGAATCGGGTGGGTGTGAATCGGGCGGATGTGAATCGGGAGGGGTGTGAGTTGGGAGGGGTGTGAATCGGGATGGGTGTGAATCGGGCAGGAGTGAATCAGGAGGGGTGTGAATCGGGCAGGTTTGAATCGGCTGGGTGTGAATCGGGAGGGGTATGAACTGGGCAGGTGTGAATCAGAAGTGGTGTGAATCGGGAGGGGTGTGAATCGGGAGGGGTGTGAATCAGCAGAGGTGTGAATCGGGAGTGGTGTGAATCGGGAGGGGTGTGAATCAGGAGGGGAGTGAATCGGGTGGGTGTGAATCGGGGGTGTGTGAATCGAGTGGGCGTGAATCAGGAGGGGAGTGAATCGGGAGGGGTGTGAATCGGGCGGGTGTGAATCAGGAGGGGTGTGAATCGGGCAGGTTTGAATTGGGTGGGTGTGAATCGGGAGGGGTATGAACCGGGCGGGTGTGAATCAGAAGTGGTGTAAATCGGAAGGGGTGTGATTCAGGAGGGGTGTGAATCGGGAGCGGTGTGAATCGGGCGGGTGTGAATCGGGAGGGCTGAAAATTGGGAGGGGTGTGAATCGGACGGGCGTGAATTGGGGGTCCATGAATTGGGAGGGGTATGAATCGGCAGAGGTGTGAATTGGGAGAGGAGTGAATCGGGGGTGGGGGTGAATCGGGGGGTGTGAATTGGGAGGGGTGTGTATCGGGAGGGGTGTGAATGAGGCGGGTGTGAATCGGGAGTGGTGTGAACCGGGAGGGGTGTGAATCGGGAGGTGTGTGAATCGGGAGGGGTGTGAATCGGAGGGGCGTGAATCGGGGTGGTGTGAATCGGGAGGCGTGTGAATCGGGAAAGGTGCGAATCGGGAGGGGTGTGAATCGGGAGGGGGTGAATCCGGAGGGGTGTGAATCGGGCGGTTGTGAATCGGGATGGGAGTGGATCGGAGGGGCGTGAATCAGGCGGGTGTGAATCGGGAGGGGTGTGAATCGGGAGGGGTGTGAATCGAGCGGGAGTGAATCGGGAGGGGTGTGAATAGGGCGGGTGTGAATCGGGAAGTGCATGAATCGGGAGGGGTGTGAATCGGGCGGGGTGTGAATCTGGCGGGGTGTGAATCGGAAGAGGTGCGAATCGGGGGGGCGTGATTCGGGCGGGGTCTGAAACTGGAGGGGTGTGAATCTGAAGGGGTGTGAACGGGAGAGCTGTGAATTGGGCGGGTGTGAGTTGGGAGGGCGTAAATCAGGAGGTGTGTGAATCGGGAGGGCTGTGAATCGGGAGCGGTGTGAATCGGGAGGAGCGTGAATAGGGAGGTGTGTGAATCGGGAGGGGTGTGAATCGGGAGAGGTGTGAATTGGGGGGTGGTGGTGAATCGGGTGGGTGTGAATCGGGAGGGGTGTGCATCGGGAGGGGTGTGAATCGGGGGGTGTGAATCAGAGGGGTCGTGAGTCGGGAGGGGTGTTAATCGGGCGGGTGTGAATCGGAACGGGTGTGAATCGGGCGGGTGTGAATAGGGAGGGGTGGGAATCGAGTGGGTGTGAATCGGGAGGGGTGTGAATCAGGAGGGGTGTGAATCGGGAGGGGCATGAATCGGGAGGGGTGTGTATTGGGACGGATGTGAATCGGGAGGGGTGTAAATCGGGAGGGGCGTGAGTCGGGAGGGGAGTGAATCGGAAGGGGTGTGAATCGGATGGGGTGTGAATCGGGAGGGGTGTGACTCGGGCGGGCGTAAATCGGGAGGGGCATGAATCGGGAGGGGCGTGAATTGGGCGTGGTCTGAATCAGGAGGGGTGCGAATCGGGAGGGGTGTGAATCGGGAGGGGTGTGAATCGGGCAGGTTTGAATCGGCTGGGTGTGAATTGGGAGGGTTGTGAATCGGAAGTGGTGTAAATCGGAAGGGGTGTGAATCGGGAGGGGTGTAAATCAGGAGGGGTGTGAATCGGGACGGGTGTGAATCGGGAGGGGTGTGAATCGGAAGGTGTGTGAATCGGGAGTGGTGTGAATCGGATGGGGTGTGAATCGGGAGGGGTGTGACTCGGGCGGGCGTAAATCGGGAGGGGCATGAATCGGGAGGGGCGTGAATTGGGCGTGGTCTGAATCAGGAGGGGTGCGAATCGGGAGGGGTGTGAATCGGGAGGGGTGTGAATCGGGCAGGTTTGAATCGGCTGGGTGTGAATTGGGAGGGTTGTGAATCGGAAGTGGTGTAAATCGGAAGGGGTGTGAATCGGGAGGGGTGTAAATCAGGAGGGGTGTGAATCGGGACGGGTGTGAATCGGGAGGGGTGTGAATCGGAAGGTGTGTGAATCGGGAGTGGTGTGAATCGGGAGGGGTGTGAATCAGGCGGGTGTGAATCGGGAGAGGTGTGAGTCGGGAGTGTTGTGAATCGGGAGGGGTGTGAGTCGGGAGGGGTGTGAATCGGGCGGGTGTGAATCGGAAGGGGTGTGAATCGGGCGGGTGTGAATCGGGAGGGGTGTGAATCGGGAGGGGTGTGAATCGGGAGGGCTGTGAATCAGGAGGGGTGTGAATTGGGACGGATGTGAATCGGGACAGGCGTGAGTCGGGACGGGAGTGAATCGGAAGGGGTGTGAATCGGAAGGGGTGTGAATCGGCAGGGGTGTGAATTGGAAGAGGTGTGAATCAGGAGGGGTGTGAATCGGCAGGGGTCTGAATCGGGAGGGGTGTGAATTGGCAGGGGTGTGAATTGGAAGGGGTGTGAATCGGCTGCGGTGTGAATCGGAAGGGGCGTGAATCGGGAGGTGCGTGAATCGGGAGGGGCGTAAATCGGGAGGGTCGTGAATCGGAAGGGGTGTGAATCGGGAGGGGTGTGAATCGGGATGGGTGTGAATTGGGAGGGGTGTGAATCGGGAGGGGTGTGAATCGGAGGGGCGTGAAAGAGTATATAAAAATAATGCGATTGTATATTTATACACTCAGGGATATACCTGTTTATACACTATGAATAGAACTGCATTTATGTGTTCAACCATAAATGTATTATGATGCTTTGGCAACATAAGATGTACCTTATCATGCCAATAAAGCGATTTGAATTTGAATTTGAATTGGGCGGGTGCGAATCGGGAGGGCTGTGAATCGGGAGTGGTGCAAATCGGGAATGGTGTGAATCGGGCGGATGTGAATCGGGAGGGGTGTGAATCGGGCGGGTCTGAATAGGGAGGGGTGTGAATCGGGAGGGTTGTGAATCGGGAGGGGTGTGAATCGGGCAGGTTTGAATCGGCTGGGTGTGAATCGGGAGGGGTATGAACTGGGCGGGTGTGAATCAGAAGTGGTGTAAATCGGAAGGGGTGTGAATCGGGTGGGCTGTGAATCGGAGGGGCGTGAATCGGGGGGGCGTGAATCGGGGTGGTGTGAATCGGGAGGCGTTTGAATCGGGAAAGGTGCGAATCGGGAGGGGTGTGAATCGGGAGGGGGTGAATCCGGAGGGGTGTAAATCGGGCGGGTGTGAATCGGGAGGGGAGTGGATCGGAGGGGCGTGAATCGGGCGGGGTGTGAATCTGGCGGGGTGTGAATCGGAAGTGGTGCGAATGGGAGGGGCGTGAATCGGGCGGGGTCTGAAACGGGAGGGATGTGAATCTGGAGGGGTGTGAACGGGAGAGCTGTGAATTGGGCAGGTGTGAGTCGGGAGGGCGTAAATCAGGAGGGGTGTGAATCGGGAGGGTGTGAATCGGGCGGGTTTGAATCGGGAGGGCTGTGAATCGGGAGCGGTGTGAATGTGGAGGAGCGTGAATAGGGAGGTGTGTGAATCGGGAGGGGTGTGAATCGGGAGGGGTGTGATTCGGGAGAGGTGTGAATCGGGAGGGGTGTGAATCGGGAGGGGTGTGAATCTGGCGGGTGTGAATCGGGAGGCGTGGTGAATCCGACGGGTGTGAATTGTGAGGGGGTGAATCGGGTGGGGTGTGTATCGGGCGGTTGTGAATCGGGAGGGATGTGAATCGGGTGGGTGTGAATCGGGCAGGTGTGAATCGGGTGGGTGTGAATCAGGCGGGTGTGAATCGGGAGGGGTGTGAATCGGGAGGGGTGTGAATCGGGAGGGGTGTGAATCGGCAGGAGTGAATCAGGAGGGGGGTGTATCGGGCAGGTTTGAATCGGGTGGGTGTGAATCGGGAAGGGTATGAACCGGGCGGGTGTGAATCAGAAGTGGTGTAAATCGGAAGGGGTGTGAATCGGGAGGGTTGTGAATCGGAAGTGGTGTAAATCGGAAGGGGTGTGAATCGGGAGTGGTGTGAATCGGGAGGGGTGTGAATCAGGAGGGGAGTGAATCGGGTGGGTGTGAATCGGGGGTGTGTGAATCGAGTGGGCGTGAATCAGGAGGGGAGTGAATCGGGCAGGTTTGAATTGGGTGGGTGTGAATCGGGAGGGGTATGAACCGGGCGGGTGTGAATCAGAAGTGGTGTAAATCGGAAGGTGTGTGATTCAGGAGGGGTGTGAATCGGGAGCGGTGTGAATCGGGCGGGTGTGAATCGGGAGGGCTGAGAATTGGGAGGGGTGTGAATCGGACGGGCATGAATCGGGGGGTCCGTGAATTGGGAGGGGTATGAATCGGCAGAGGTGTGAATTGGGAGAGGAGTGAATCGGGGGTGGGGGTGAATCGGGGGGTGTGAATCGGGAGGGGTGTGTATCGGGAGGGGTGTGAATGAGGCGGGTGTGAATCGGGAGGGGTGTGAATCGGGAGGGGTGTGAATCGGGAGGTGTGTGAATTGGGAGGGGTGTGAATAGGAGGGGCGTGAATCGGGGTGGTGAATCGAGAGGCGTGTGAATCGGGAAAGGTGCGAATCGGGAGGGGTGTGAATCGGGCGGGTGTCAATCGGGAGGGGTGTGAATTGGGCAGGGTGTGAATCTGGCGGGTGTGAATCGGGAGGGGTGTGAATCGGGAAGGGCGTGAATCGGGAGGGGTGTGAATCGGGCGGGGTGTGAATCTGGCGGGGTGTGAATCGGAAGAGGTGCGAATCGGGAGGGGCGTGAATCGGGCGGGGTCTGAAACTGGAGGGGTGTGAATCTGGAGGGGTGTGAATGGGAGAGCTGTGAATTGGGCGGGTGTGAGTCGGGAGGGCGTAAATCAGGAGGGGTGAGAATCAGGCGGGTGTGAATCGGGCGGGTTTGAATCGGGAGGGCTGTGAATCGGGAGCGGTGTGAATCGGGAGGAGCGTGAATAGGGAGGTGTGTGAATCGGGAGGGGTGTGAATCGGGAGGGGTGTGATTCGGGAGAGGTGTGAATCGGGAGGGATGTGAATCGGGTGGGATGTGAATCGGGTGGGGTGTGAATCCGGCGGGTGTGAATCGGGAGGCGTGGTGAATCCGACGGGTGTGAATTGTGAGGGGTGTGAATCGGGTGGCGTGTGTATCGGGCGGTTGTGAATCGGCAGAGGTGTGAATCGGGAGAGGTGTGAATTGGGGGGTGGGGGTGAATCGGGTGGGTGTGAATCGGGAGGGGTGTGCATCGGGAGGGGTGTGCATCGGGGGGTGTGAATCCGAAGGGTCGTGAGTCGGGAGGGGTGTTAATCGGGCGGGTGTGAATCGGAACGGGTGTGAATCGGGCGGGTGTGAATAGGGAGGGGTGTGAATTGGGCAGGTGTGAATCGGGAGGGGTGTGAATCGAGCGGGAGTGAATCGGGAGGGATGTGAATCAGATGGATTGTGAATCCGGCGGGTGTGAATCGGGAGGGGTGTGAATCCGGCAGGTGTGAATCAGGAGGGGTGTGAATCGGGTGGGTTTGAATCGGGCGGGTGTGAATCCGTAGGGGTGTGAATCGGGAGGGGTGTGAATCGGGAGGGGTGTGAATCGGGAGGGGTGTAAATCGGAATGTGTGTGAATCGGGAGGGGTGTGAATTAGGCGGGTGTGAATCGGGAGGGGTGTGAGTTGGGAGGGTTGTGAATCGGGCAGGTGTGAATCGGAAGATGTGTGAATCGGGCGGGTGTGAATCGGGAGGGGTGTGAATTGGGCGGGGTGCAAATCGGGAGGGGCCTGAATCGGGCGGGGTCTGTAACGGGAGGTGTGTGAATCGGGAGGGGTGTGAACAGGAGAGCTGTGAATTGGCGGGTGTGAGTCGGGAGGGCCTAAATCGGGAGGGGTGTGAATCGGGCGGGTTTGAATCAGGAGGGCTGTGAATCGGGAGCGGTGTGAATCGGGAGGCGTGTGAATCGGGAGGGGTGTGAATCGGGTGGGGTGTGAATCCGGCGGGAGTGAATTGGGAGGCGTGTGAATCCGACGGGTGTGAATTGTGAGGGGTGTGAATCGGGTGGGGTGTGTATCAGGCGATTGTGAATCGGGAGGGGTGTGAATCGGGTGGGTGAGAAACAGGCGGGTGTGAATCAGGAGGGGTGTGAACCACGCAGGTTTGAATCGGGTGGGTGTGAATCGGGAGGGGTATGAACCGGGCGGGTGTGAATCAGAAGTGGTGTAAATGGGCCGGTGTGAATCGGGAGGGCTGAGAATTGGGAGGGGTGTGAATCGGACGGGCGTGAATTGGGGGGTCCGTGAATCGGGAGGGGTATGAATCGGCAGAGGTGTGAATTGGGAGAGGAGTGAATCGGGGGTGGGGGTGAATCGTGGGGGTGTGAATCGGGAGGGGTGTGAATCGGGAGGGGTGTGAATCGGGCGAGTGTGAATCAGGAGGGGTGTGAATCGGGCAGGTTTGAATCGGCTGGGTGTGAATCGGGAGGGGTATGAACCGGGCAGGTGTGAATCAGAAGTGGAGTGAATCGGGAGGGGTGTGAATCGGGAGGGGTGTGAATCGGCAGAGGTGTGAATCGGGAGAGGTGTGAATTGGGGGGGGGGGTGAATCGGGTGGGGGTGAATCGGGAGGGGTGTGCATCGGGAGGGGTGTGCATCGGGGGGTGTGAATCCGAAGGGTCATGAGTCGGGAGGGGTGTTAATCGGGCGGGTGTGAATCGGAACGGGTGTGAATCGGGCGGGTGTGAATAGGGAGGGGTGTGAATTGGGCAGGTGTGAATCGGGAGGGGTGTGAATCGAGCGGGAGTGAATCGGGAGGAGTGTGAATCGGACGGGCGTGAATCGGGAGGGGTGTGAATCGGGAGGGGTGTGAATCGGGCGGGTGTGAATCGGGAGGGGTGTAAATCGGGAGGGGCGTGAGTCGGGAGGGGAGTGAATCGGAAGGGGTGTGAATCAGGCGGGGTGTGAATCGGGAGGGGTGTGACTCGGGCGGGCGTAAATCGGGAGGGGCATGAATCGGGAGGGGCGTGAATCGGGCGTGGTCTGAAATCGGGAGGGGTGCGAATCGGGAGGGATGTGAATCAGGTGGATTGTGAATCCGGCGGGTGTGAATCGGGAGGGGTGTGAATCCGGCAAGTGTGAATCAGGAGGGGTGTGAATCGGGTGGGTTTGAATCGGGCGGGTGTGAATCCGGAGGGGTGTGAATCGGGAGGGGTGTGAGTCGGGAGGGGTGTGAATCGGGAGGGGTGTAAATCGGAATGTGTGTGAATCGGGAGGGGTGTGAATCAGGAGGGGTGTGAATCAGGCGGGTGTGAATCGGGAGGGGTGTGAGTCGGGAGGGTTGTGAATCGGGCAGGTGTGAATCGGAAGCTGTGTGAATCGGGCGGGTGTGAATCGGGAGGGGTGTGAATCGGGAGGGGTGTGAATTGGGACGGATGTGAATCAGGAGGGGCGTGAGTCGGGAGGGGAGTGAATCGGAAGGGGTGTGAATCGGTCGGGGTCTGAATCGGGAGGGGTATGAATCGGGAGGGCTGTGAATCAGGAGGGGAGTGAACTGGGAGGGGTGTGAATTGGAAGGGATGTGAATTGGAAGGGGTGTGAATTGGGAGGGGCGTGAATCGGCAGGGGTCTGAATCGGGAGGGGTGTGAATTGGCAGGGGTGCGATTCGGAAGGGGTGTGAATCGGCTGCGGTGTGAATCGGCTGTGGTGTGAATCGGAAGGGGCGTGAATCGGGAGGTGTGTGAATCGGGAGGTTCGTGAATCGGAAGGGGTGTGAATCGGGCGGGTGTGAATCGGAACGGGTGTGAATCGGGCGGGTGTGAATAGGGAGTGGTGTGAATTGGGCAGGTGTGAATCGGGAGGGGTGTGAATCGAGCGGGTGTGAATCGGGAGGGGTGTGAATCGGGCGGGTGTGAATCGGGAGGGGTGTAAATCGGGAGGGGCGTGAGTCGGGAGGGGAGTGAATCGGAAGGGGTGTGAATCAGGCGGGGTGTGAACCGGGAGGGGTGTGACTCGGGCGGGCGTAAATCGGGAGGGGCATGAATCGGGAGGGGCGTGAATCGGGCGTGGTCTGAAATCGGGAGGGGTGCGAATCGGGAGGGATGTGAATCAGGTGGATTGTGAATCCGGCGGGTGTGAATCGGGAGGGGTGTGGATCCGGCAGGTGTGAATCAGGAGGGGTGTGAATCGGGTGGGTTTGAATCGGGCGGGTGTGAATCCGGAGGGGTGTGAATCGGGAGGGGTGTGAATCGGGAGGGGTGTGAATCGGGAGGGGTGTAAATCGGAATGTGTGTGAATCGGGAGGGGTGTGAATCGGGAGGGGTGTGAATTAGGCGGGTGTGAATTGGGAGGGGTGTGAGTCGGGAGGGTTGTGAATCGGGCAGGTGTGAATCGGAAGATGTGTGAATCGGGCGGGTGTGAATCGGGAGGGGTGTGAATTGGGCGGGGTGCGAATCGGGAGGGGCCTGAATCGGGCGGGGTCTGTAACGGGAGGTGTGTGTATCGGGAGGGGTGTGAACAGGAGAGCTGTGAATTGGCGGGTGTGAGTCGGGAGGGCCTAAATCGGGAGGGGTGTGAATCGGGCGGGTTTGAATCAGGAGGGCTGTGAATCGGGAGCGGTGTGAATCGGGAGGGGTGTGAATCGGGTGGGGTGTGAATCCGGCGGGAGTGAATTGGGAGGCGTGTGAATCCGACGGGTGTGAATTGTGAGGGGTGTGAATCGGGTGGTGTGTGTATCGGGCGGTTGTGAATCGGGAGGGGTGTGAATCGGGTGGGTGAGAATCAGGCGGGTGTGAATCAGGAGGGGTGTGAACCACGCAGGTTTGAATCGGGTGGGTGTGAATCAGGAGGGGTATGAACCGGGCGGGTGTGAATCAGAAGTGGTGTAAATGGGCCGGTGTGAATCGGGAGGGCTGAGAATTGGGAGGGGTGTGAATCGGACGGGCGTGAATTGGGGGGTCCGTGAATCGGGAGGGGTATGAATTGGCAGAGGTGTGAATTGGGAGAGGAGTGAATCGGGGGTGGGGGTGAATCGGGGGGGGGTGAATCGGGAGGGGTGTGAATCGGGAGGGGTGTGAATCGGGCGAGTGTGAATCAGGAGGGGTGTGAATCGGGCAGGTTTGAATCGGCTGGGTGTGAATCGGGAGGGGTATGAACCGGGCAGGAGTGAATCAGAAGTGGAGTGAATCGGGAGGGGTGTGAATCGGGAGGGGTGTGAATCGGCAGAGGTGTGAATCGGGAGAGGTGTGAATTGGGGGGTGGGGGTGAATCGGGTGGGTGTGAATCGGGAGGGGTGTGCATCGGGGGGTGTGAATCCGAAGGGTCGTGAGTCGGGAGGGGTGTTAATCGGGCGGGTGTGAATCGGAACGGGTGTGAATCGGGCGGGTGTGAATAGGGAGGGGTGTGAATTGGGCAGGTGTGAATCGGGAGGGGTGTGAATCGAGCGGGAGTGAATCGGGAGGAGTGTGAATCGGGCGGGTGTGAATCGGGAGGGGTGTAAATCGGGAGGGGCGTGAGTCGGGAGGGGAGTGAATCGGAAGGAGTGTGAATCAGGCGGGGTGTGAATCGGGAGGGGTGTGACTCGGGCGGGCGTAAATCGGGAGGGGCATGAATCGGGAGGGGCGTGAATCGGGCGTGGTCTGAAATCGGGAGGGGTGCGAATCGGGAGTGATGTGAATCAGGTGGATTGTGAAACCGGCGGGTGTGAATCGGGAGGGGTGTGAATCCGGCAGGTGTGAATCAGGAGGGGTGTGAATCGGGTGGGTTTGAATCGGGCGGGTGTGAATCCGGAGGGGTGTGAGTCGGGAGGGGTGTGAATCGGGAGGGGTGTAAATCGGAATGTGTGTGAATCAGGCGGGTGTGAATCGGGAGGGGTGTGAGTCGGGAGGGTTGTGAATCGGGCAGGTGTGAATCGGAAGATGTGTGAATCGGGCGGGTGTGAATCGGGAGGGGTGTGAATCGGGAGGGGTGTGAATTGGGACGGATGTGAATCGGGAGGGGCGTGAGTCGGGAGGGGAGTGAATCGGAAGGGGTGTGAATCGGTCGGGGTCTGAATCGGCAGGGGTGTGAATCGGGCGGGCTTAAATCGGGAGGGGTGTGAATCGGGAGGGCTGTGAATCAGGAGGGGAGTGAACTGGGAGGGGTGTGAATTGGAAGGGATGTGAATTGGAAGGGGTGTGAATCGGGAGGGGCGTGAATCGGCAGGGGTCTGAATCGGGAGGGGTGTGAATTGGCAGGGGTGCGATTCGGAAGGGGTGTGAATCGGCTGCGGTGTGAATCGGCTGTGGTGTGAATCGGAAGGGGCGTGAATCGGGAGGTGCGTGAATCGGGAGGGTCGTGAATTGGAAGGGGTGTGAATCGGGAGGTTCGTGAATCGGAAGGGGTGTGAATCGGGATGGGTGTGAATCGGGAGGGGTGTGAATCGGGAGGGGTGTGAATCGGAGGGGCGTGAAAGAGTATATATAAATAATGCGATTGTATATTTATACACTCAGGGATATACCTGTTTATACACTGTATGAATAGAACTGCGTTTATGTGTTCAACCACAAATGTATTATGATGCTTTGGCAACATAAGATGTACCTTATCAGGCCAATAAAGCAATTTGAATTTGAATTTGAATCGGGCGGGTGTGAATCGGGAGGGCTGTGAATCGGGAGTGGTGCAAATCGGGAATGGTGTGAATCGGGCGGATGTGAATCGGGAGGGGTGTGAATCGGGCGGGTCTGAATAGGGAGGGGTGTGAATCGGGAGCGTTGTGAATCGGGAGGGGTGTGAGTCGGGCAGGTTTGAATCGGCTGGGTGTGAATTGGGAGGGGTATGAACCGGGCGGGCGTGAATCAGAAGTGGCGTAAATCGGAAGGGGTGTGAATCGGGAGGGGTGTGAATCAGGAGGGGAGTGAAACGGGTGGGTGTGAATTGGGAGGGGTGTGAATCGAGCGGGAGTGAATCGGGAGGGATGTGAATCAGGTGGATTGTGAATCCGGCGGGTGTGAATCGGGAGGGGTGTGAATCCGGCAGGTGTGAATCAGGAGGGGTGTGAATCGGGTGGGTTTGAATCGGGCGGGTGTGAATCCGGAGGGGTGTGAATCGGGAGGGGTGTGAATCGGGAGGGGTGTGAATCGGGAGGGGTGTAAATCGGAATGTGTGTGAATCGGGAGGGGTGTGAATCGGGAGGGGTGTGAATTAGGCGGGTGTGAATTGGGAGGGGTGTGAGTCGGGAGGGTTGTGAATCGGGCAGGTGTGAATCGGAAGATGTGTGAATCGGGCGGGTGTGAATCGGGAGGGGTGTGAATTGGGCGGGGTGCGAATCGGGAGGGGCCTGAATCGGGCGGGGTCTGTAACGGGAGGTGTGTGAATCGGGAGGGGTGTGAACAGGAGAGCTGTGAATTGGCGGGTGTGAGTCGGGAGGGCCTAAATCGGGAGGGGTGTGAATCGGGCGGGTTTGAATCAGGAGGGCTGTGAATCGGGAGCGGTGTGAATCGGGTGGGGTGTGAATCGGGAGGGGTGTGAATCGGGTGGGGTGTGAATCCGGCGGGAGTGAATTGGGAGGCGTGTGAATCCGACGGGTGTGAATTGTGAGGGGTGTGAATCGGGTGGGGTGTGTATCGGGCGGTTGTGAATCGGGAGGGGTGTGAATCGGGTGGGTGAGAATCAGGTGGGTGTGAATCAGGAGGGGTGTGAACCACGCAGGTTTGAATCGGGTGGGTGTGAATCGGGAGGGGTATGAACCGGGCGGGTGTGAATCAGAAGTGGTGTAAATGGGCCGGTGTGAATCGGGAGGGCTGAGAATTGGGAGGGGTGTGAATCGGACGGGCGTGAATTGGGGGGTCCGTGAATCGGGAGGGGTATGAATCGGCAGAGGTGTGAATTGGGAGAGGAGTGAATCGGGGGTGGGGGTGAATCGGGGGGGTGTGAATCGGGAAGGGTGTGAATCGGGAGGGGTGTGAATCGGGCGAGTGTGAATCAGGAGGGGTGTGAATCGGGCAGGTTTGAATCGGCTGGGTGTGAATCGGGAGGGGTATGAACCGGGCAGGTGTGAATCAGAAGTGGAGTGAATCGGGAGGGGTGTGAATCGGGAGGGGTGTGAATCGGCAGAGGTGTGAATCGGGAGAGGTGTGAATTGGGGGGTGGGGGTGAATCGGGTGGGTGTGAATCGGGAGGGGTGTGCATCGGGAGGGGTGTGCATCGGGGGGTGTGAATCCGAAGGGTCGTGAGTCGGGAGGGGTGTTAATCGGGCGGGTGTGAATCGGAACGGGTGTGAATCGGGCGGGTGTGAAAAGGGAGGGGTGTGAATTGGGCAGGTGTGAATCGGAAGGGGTGTGAATCGAGCGGGAGTGAATCGGGAGGAGTGTGAATCGGGCGGGTGTGAATCGGGAGGGGTGTGAATCGGGAGGGGTGTGAATCGGGCGGGTGTGAATCGGGAGGGGTGTAAATCGGGAGGGGCGTGAGTCGGGAGGGGAGTGAATCGGAAGGGGTGTGAATCAGGCGGGGTGTGAATCGGGCGGATGTGAATCGGGCGGGTGTAAATCGGGAGGGGTGTGAATCGGGAGGGGTGTGAATCGGAAGTGGTGCGAATCGGGAGGGGCGTGAATCGGGCGGGGTCTGAAACGGGAGGGATGTGAATCTGGGCGGGTGTGAGTCGGGAGGGCGTAAATCAGGAGGGGTGTGAATCGGGCGGGTGTGAATCGGGAGGGTGTGAATCGGGAGGGTTTGAATCGGGAATGCTGTGAATCGGGAGCGGTGTGAATCTGGAGGAGCGTGAATAGGGAGGTGTGTGAATCGGGAGGGGTGTGAATCGGGAGGGGTGTGATTCGGGAGATGTGTGAATCAGGAGGGGTGTGAATCGGGTGGGGTGTGAATCTGGTGGGTGTGAATCGGGAGGCGTGGTGAATCCGACAGGTGTGAATTGTGAGGGGGGTGAATCGGGTGGGGTGTGTATCGGGTGGTTGTGAATCGGGAGGGATGTGAATCGGGTGGGTGTGAATCGGGCGGGTGTGAATCGGGAGGGGTGTGAATCGGGAGGGGTGTGAATCGGGACGGGTGTGAATCGGCAGGTGTGAATCAGGAGGGGGGTGTATCGGGCAGGTTTGAATCGGGTGGGTGTGAATCGGGAAGGGTATGAACCGGGCGGGTGTGAATCAGAAGTGGTGTAAATCGGAAGGGGTGTGAATCGAGAGGGTTGTGAATCGGAAGTGGTGTAAATCGGAAGGGGTGTGAATCAGGAGGGGTGTGAATCGGGAGGGGTGTGAATCAGGAGGGGGGTGAATCGGGTGTGTGTGAATCAGGGGTGTGTGAATCGAGTGGGCGTGAATCAGGAGGGGAGTGAATCGGGAGGGGTGTGAATCGGGAGGGGTGTGAATCGGGCGGGTGTGAATCAGGAGGGGTGTGAATCGGACAGGTTTGAATTGGGTGGGTGTGAATCGGGAGGGCTGAGAATTGGGAGGGGTGTGAATCAGACGGGCGTGAATCGGGGGGTCCGTGAATTGGGAGGGGTATGAATCGGCAGAGGTGTGAATTGGGAGAGGAGTGAATCGGGGGTGGGGGTGAATCGGGGGGTGTGAATCGGGAGGGGTGTGAATCGGGGGTGTGTGTATCAGGAGGGTTGTGAATGAGGTGGGTGTGAATCGGGAGGGGTGTGAATCGGGAGGGGTGTGAATCGGGAAAGGTGCGAATCGGGAGGGGTGTGAATCGGGAGGGGGTGAATCCGGAGGGGTGTGAATCGGGCGGGTGTGAATCGGGAGGGGTGTGAATCGGGAGAGGTGTGAATCGAGCGGGAGTGAATCGGGAGGGGTGTGAATCGGGGGGGTGTGAATCGGGCGGGGTGTGAATCTGGCGGGTGTGAATCGGGAGTGGTGTGAATCGGGAGGGGCATGAATCGGGAGGGGTGTGAATCGGGAGGGGTGTGAATCTGGCGGGGTGTGAATCGGAAGTGGTGCGAATCGGGAGGGGCGTGAATCGGTCGGGGTCTGAAACGGGAGGGGTGTGAATCTGGAGGTGTGTGAACGGGAGAGCTGTGAATTGGGCGGGTGTGAGTCGGGAGGGCGTAAATCAGGAGGGGTGTGAATCGTGCGGGTGTGAATCGGGCGGGTGTGAATCGGGCGGGTTTGAATCGGGAGGGCTGTGAATCGGGAGCAGTGTGAATCGGGAGGAGCGTGAATACTGAGGTGTGTGAATCGGGAGGGGTGTGAATCGGGAGGGGTGTGATCCGGGAGAGGTGTGAAT
This sequence comes from Somniosus microcephalus, assembly GCF_052327205.1. Classification (NCBI taxonomy): domain Eukaryota; kingdom Metazoa; phylum Chordata; class Chondrichthyes; order Squaliformes; family Somniosidae; genus Somniosus; species Somniosus microcephalus. The sequence continues at coordinate 142,736,976 of NC_140998.1, forward strand.
CGGAAGGGGTGTGAATCGGGTGGGGTGTGAATCCGGCGGGTGTGAATCGGGAGGCGTGGTGAATCCGACGGGTGTGAATTGTGAGGGGTGTGAATCGGATGGCGTGTGTATCGGGCGGTTGTGAATCGGGAGGGATGTGAATCGGGTGGGTATGAATTGGGCGGGTGTGAATCGGGAGGGGTGTGAATCGGGAGGGGTTTGAATCGGTAGGTGTGAATCAGGAGGGTTGAATCGGGTGGGTGTGAATCGGGAGGTGTGTGAATTGGGCGGGGTGCGAATCGGGAGGGGCCTGAATCGGGCGGGGTCTGAAACGGGAGGTGTGTGAATCGGGAGGGGTGTGAACAGGAGAGCTGTGAATTGGGCGGGTGTGAGTCGGGAGGGGTGTGAATCGGGTGGGGTGTGAATCCGGCGGGAGTGAATTGGGAGGCGTGTGATTCCGACGGGTGTGAATTGTGAGGGGTGTGAATCGGGTGGGGTGTGTATCGGGCGGGTGTGAATCGTGCGGGTATGATTCGGGAGGGGTGTGAATCGGGAGGGGTGTGAATCGGGAGGGGTGTGAATCGGCAGGTGTGAATCAGGAGGGGGGTGTATCGGGCAGGTTTGAATCGGGTGGGTGTGAATCGGGAGGTGTATGAACCGGGCGGGTGTGAATCAGAAGTGGTGTAAATCGGAAGGGGTGTGAATCGGGAGGGTTGTGAATCAGGAGGGGTGTGAATCGGAAGTGGTGTAAATCGGAAGGTGTGTGAATCGGGAGTGGTGTGAATCGGGAGGGGTCTGAATCAGGAGGGGAGTGAAACGGGTGGGTGTGAATCGGGGGGGTGTGAATCGAGTGGGCTTGAATCAGGAGGGGAGTGAATCGGGAGGGGTGTGAATCGGGAGGGGTGTGAATCGTGCGGGTGTGAATCGGGCGGGTGTGAATCGGGAAGGGTGTGAATCGGGCAGATGTGAATCGGGCGGGTGTGAATTGTGAGAAGTGTGAATCGGGTGGGGTGTGTATCGGGCGGTTGTGAATCGGGAGGGGTGTGAATCGTGTGGGTGTGAATCGGGCGGGTGTGAATCGGGAGGGGTGTGAATCGGGAGGGGTGTGAATCGGGAAGGGTGTGAATCGAGCGGGAGTGAATCAGGAGGGGTGTGAATAGGGAGGGGTGTGAATCGGGAGGGGTGTGAATAGGGAGGGGTGTTAATCGGGCGGGTGTAAATCGGAAGGGGTGTGAATCGGGCGGTTGTGAATCGGGAGGGGTGTGAATCGGGCGGGTGTGAATCAGGAGGGGCGTGAATCGGGAGTGTCGTGAATCGGAAGGGGTGTGAATCGGGAGGGGTCCGAATCAGGATGGGCATGAATCGGGCGGCTGCGAATCGGGAGGGCTGTGAATCGGGAGGGGTGCGAATCGGGAGGGGTGTGAATCGGCAGGTGTGAATCAGGAGGGGGGTGAATCGGGCAGGTTTGAATTGGATGGGTGTGAATCGGGAGGGGTGTGAATCGGAAGGGGTGTGAATCGGAAGTGGTGTAAATCGGAAGGATTGTGAATCAGGAGGGGTGTGAATCGGGAGGGGTGTGAATCAGGAGGGGAGTGAATCGGGTGGGTGTGAATCGGGGGGGTGTGAATCGAGTGGGCGTGAATCGGGAGGGGTGTGAATCATGCGGGTGTGAATCGGGCGGGTGTGAATCGGCAGGGGTATGAATCGTGTGGGTGGGAATCGGGCGGGTGTAAATCGGGAGGGGTGTGAATCGGGAGGACTGTGAATCGGGCGGGTGTGAATCGGGAGGGGTGTGAATCGGAAGGGGTGTGAATCAGGAGGGGCGTGAATCGGGGGGGCGTGAATCCGGAGAGTCGTGAATTGGGGGGAGTGAATCAGGAGGGTTGTGAATCGGGAGGGGAGCGAATCGGGAATGGTGTGACTCGGGCGGGTGTGAATCGGGAGGGGTGTGAATCGGGCGGGTCTGAATCGGGAGGGGTGTGAATTGGGAGGGGTGTGAATCGGGAGTGGTGTGAATTGGGAGGGGTGTGAATCGGGCGGGTGTGAATCGGCAGGGCTGAGAATCGGGAGGGGTGTGAATCGGACGGCGTGAATCGGGGGGTCCGTGAATCAGGAGGGGTGTGAATCGGCAGAGGTGTGAATCGGGAGGAGTGTGAATCGGGGGGTGTGAATCGGGCGGGTGTGAATCGGGAGGGCTGAGAATCGGGAGGGCTGAGAATAGGGTGGGTGTGAATCGGGAGGGCTGAGAATCGGGAGGGGGTGAATCGGGAAAGGTGCGAATCGGGTGGGTGTGAATCGGGAGAGGTGTGAATCGGACGGCTGTGAATGTGGAGGGCTGAGAATCGGGAGGGGTGTGAATCGGACGGGCATGAATCAGGGGGTCCGTGAATTGGGAGGGGTGTGAATCGGGAGGGGTGTGTATCGGGCAGGTGTGAATCCGGAGGGGTGTGAATCGGGCGGGTGTGAATCGGGAGGGGAGTGAATCGGAGGGGCATGAATCAGGCGGGTGTGAATCGGGAGGGGTGTGAATCGGGAGGGGAGTGAATCGGGCGGGTGTGAATCGGGAGGGGTGTGAATCAGGAGGTGCGTGAATCGGGAGGGGCGTGAATCGGGAGGGGCGTGAATCGGGTGGGTGTGAATCGGGTGGGGTATGAATCGGACGGGGTGTGAATCGGAAGTGGTGCGAATCGGGTGGGGTGTGAATCCGGCGGGTGTGAATCCGACGGGTGTGAATCGGGAGGGGTGTGAATCGAGCGGGTGTGAATCGGGAGGGGTATGAATCGGGCGGGTGTGAATCGGGAGTGGTGTGAATGGGAGGGGCGTGAATCGGGAGGGGCGTGCATCGGGTGGGTGTGAATCGGGTGGGGTGTGAATCTGGCGGGGTGTGAATCGGAAGTGGTGCGAATCGGGAGGGGTGTGAATCGGTCGGGGTCTGAAACGGGATGGGTGTGAATCTGGAGGGATGTGAACGGGAGAGCTGTGAATTGGGCAGGTGTGAGTCGGGAGGGCGTAAATCGGGAGGGGTGAGCATCGGGCGGGTGTGAATCGGGCGGGTGTGAATAGGGAGGGGTGTGAATCGGGAGGGGTGTGAATCAGGAGGGGTGTGATTCGGGAGAGGTGTGAATCGGGAGGGGTGTGATTCGGGAGAGGTGTGAATCGGGAGAGGTGTGAATCGGGTGGGGTGTGAATCCGACGGGTGTGAATCGGGAGGTGTGGTGAATCCGACGGGTGTGAATTGTGAGGGGTGTGAATCGGGTGGGGTGTGTATCGGGCGGTTGTGAATCGGGAGGGATGTGAATCGGGTGGGTGTGAATCGGGCGGGTGTGAATCGGGAGGGGTGTGAATCAGGAGGGGTGAGAATTGGCAGGTGTAAATCAGGAGGGTTGAATCGGGTGGGTGTGAATCGGGAGCGGTATGAACCGGGCGGGTGTGAATCGGGAGGGGTGTGAATCGGGAGGAGTGTGAATCGGGAGGGGTGTGAATCGGGAGGGGTGTGAATCGGGAGGGGTGTTAATCGGGAGGGGTGTGATTCGGGAGAGGTGTGAATCGGGAGGGATGTGAATCGGGTGGGATGTGAATCGGGTGGGGTGTGAATCCGGCGGGTGTGAATCGGGAGGCGTGGTGAATCCGACGGGTGTGAATTGTGAGGGGTGTGAATTGGGTGGCGTGTGTATCGGGCGGTTGTGAATCGGGAGGGATGTGAATCGGGCGGGTGTGAATCGGGAGGGGTGTGAATCGGGAGGGGTGTTAATCGGGAGGGGTGTGAATCGGGCGGGTGTGAATCAGGCGGGTGTGAATCGGGAGGGGCGTGAATCGGAAGGGGCGTGAATCGGGTGGGTATGAATCGGGTGGGGTGTGAATTGGGCAGGGTGCGAAACGGCAGGGGCCTGAATCGGGCGGGGTCTGTAACGGGAGGTGTGTGAATCGGGAGGGGTGTTAACAGGAGAGCTGTGAATTGGGCGGGTGTGAGTCGGGAGGGCGTAAATCGGGAGGGGTGTGAATCGGGCGGGTTTGAATCGGGAGGGCTGTAAATCGGGAGCGGTGTGAATCGGGAGGGGTGTGAATCGGGAGGGGTGTGAATCGGGAGGGGTGTGAATCGGGTGGGGTGTGAATCCGGCGGGAGTGAATTTGGAGGCGTGTGAATCCGACGGGTGTGAATTGTGAGGGGTGTGAATCGGGTGGGGTGTGTATCGGGCGGTTGTGAATCGGGAGGGGAATGAATCGGGTGGGTGAGAATCAGGCGGGTGTGAATCAGGAGGGGTGTGAACCACGCAGGTTTGAATCGGGTGGGTGTGAATCGGGAGGGGTATGAACCGGGCGGGTGTGAATCAGAAGTGGTGTAAATGGGCCGGTGTGAATCGGGAGGGCTGAGAATTGGGAGGGGTGTGAATCGGACGGGCGTGAATCGGGGGGTCCGTGAATCGGGAGGGGTATGAATCGGCAGAGGTGTGAATTGGGAGAGGAGTGAATCGGGGGTGGGGGTGAATCGGGGGGGTGTGAATCGGGAGGGGTGTGAGTCGGGAGGGGTGTGAATCGGGAGGGGTGTGAATCGGGCGAGTGTGAATCAGGAGGGGTGTGAATCGGGCAGGTTTGAATCGGCTGGGTGTGAATCGGGAGGGGTATGAACCGAGCAGGTGTGAATCAGAAGTGGTGTGAATCGGGAGGGGTGTGAATCAGGAGGGGTGTGAATCGGCAGAGGTGTGAATCGGGAGAGGTGTGAATTGGGGGTGGGGGTGAATCGGGTGGGTGTGAATCGGGAGGGGTGTGCATCGGGAGGGGTGTGAATCGGGTGGGGTGTGAATCCGGCGGGAGTGAATTTGGAGGCGTGTGAATCCGACGGGTGTGAATTGTGAGGGGTGTGAATCGGGTGGGGTGTGTATCGGGCGGTTGTGAATCGGGAGGGGAATGAATCGGGTGGGTGAGAATCAGGCGGGTGTGAATCAGGAGGGGTGTGAACCACGCAGGTTTGAATCGGGTGGGTGTGAATCGGGAGGGGTATGAACCGGGCGGGTGTGAATCAGAAGTGGTGTAAATGGGCCGGTGTGAATCGGGAGGGCTGAGAATTGGGAGGGGTGTGAATCGGACGGGCGTGAATCGGGGGGTCCGTGAATCGGGAGGGGTATGAATCGGCAGAGGTGTGAATTGGGAGAGGAGTGAATCGGGGGTGGGGGTGAATCGGTGGGGTGTGAATCGGGAGGGGTGTGAGTCGGGAGGGGTGTGAATCGGGAGGGGTGTGAATCGGGCGAGTGTGAATCAGGAGGGGTGTGAATCGGGCAGGTTTGAATCGGCTGGGTGTGAATCGGGAGGGGTATGAACCGGGCAGGTGTGAATCAGAAGTGGTGTGAATTGGGAGGGGTGTGAATCGGGAGGGGTGTGAATCGGCAGAGGTGTGAATCGGGAGAGGTGTGAATTGGGGGTGGGGGTGAATCAGGTGGGTGTGAATCGGGAGGGGTGTGCATCGGGAGGGGTGTGCATCGGGGGGTGTGAATCCGAAGTGTCGTGAGTCGGGAGGGGTGTTAATCGGGCGGGTGTGAATCGGAACGGGTGTGAATCGGGCGGGTGTGAATAGGGAGGGGTGTGAATTGGGCAGGTGTGAATCGGGAGGGGTGTGAATCGAGCGGGAGTGAATCGGGAGGAGTGTGAATCGGGTGGGTGTGAATCGGGAGGGGTGTGAATCGGGAGGGGTGTGAATTGGGCGGGTGTGAATCGGGAGGGGTGTAAATCGGGAGGGGCGTGAGTCGGGAGGGGAGTGAATCGGAAGGGGTGTGAATCGGGCGGGGTGTGAATCGGGTGGGGTGTGACTCGGGCGGGCGTAAATCGGGAGGGGCATGAATCGGGAGGGGCGTGAATCGGGCGTGGTCTGAAATCGGGAGGGGTGCGAATCGGGAGGGATGTGAATCAGGTGGATTGTGAATCCAGCGGGTGTGAATCGGGAGGGGTGTGAATCCGGCGGGTGTGAATCGGGAGGGGTGTGAATCGGGAGGGTGTGAATCCGGAGGGGTGTGAATCCGGAGGGGTGTGAATCGGGAGGGGTGTGAATCGGGAGGTGTGTGAATCGGGAGGGGTGTAAATCAGAATGTGTGTGAATCGGGAGGGGTGTGAATCGGGAGGGGTGTGAATCAGGCGGCTGTGAATCGGGAGGGGTGTGAGTCGGGAGGGTTGTGAATCGGGCGGGTATGAATCGGAAGGTGTGTGAATCGGGCGGGTGTGAATCGGGAGGGGTGTGAATCGGGAGGGGTGTGAATTGGGACGGATGTGAATCGGGAGGGGCGTGAGTCGGGAGGGGAGTGAATCGGAAGGGGTGTGAATCGGTCAGGGTCTGAATCGGGAGGGGTGTGAATCGGGCGGGCTTAAATCGGGAGGGGTATGAATCGGGAGGCCTGTGAATCAGGAGGGGAGTGAACTGGGAGGGGTGTGAATTGGAAGGGATGTGAATTGGAAGGGGTGTGAATCGGGAGGGGCGTGAATCGGCAGGGGTCTGAATCGGGAGGGGTGTGAATTGGCAGGGGTGCGATTCGGAAGGGGTGTGAATTGGCTGCGGTGTGAATCGGCTGTGGTGTGAATCGGAAGGGGCGTGAATCGGGAGGTGCGTGAATCGGGAGGGTCGTGAATCGGAAGGGTGTGAATCGGGAGGGGTGTGAATCGGGATGGGTGTGAATCGGGAGGGGTGTGAATCGGGAGGGGTGTGAATCGGAGGGGCGTGAAAGAGTATATATAAATAATGCGATTGTATATTTATACACTCAGGGATATACCTGTTTATACACTGTATGAATAGAACTGCGTTTATGTGTTCAACCATAAATGTATTATGATGCTTTGGCAACATAAGATGTACCTTATCATGCCAATAAAGCAATTTGAATTTGAATTTGAATCGGGCGGGTGTGAATCGGGAGGGCTGTGAATCGGGAGTGGTGCAAATCGGGAATGGTGTGAATCGGGCGGATGTGAATCGGGAGGGGTATGAACCAGGCGGGCGTGAATCAGAAGTGGCGTAAATCGGAAGGGGTGTGAATCGGGAGGGGTGTGAATCGGGCGGATGTGAATCGGGCGGGTGTAAATCGGGAGGGGTGTGAATCGGGAGGGGTGTGAATCGGAAGTGGTGCGAATCGGGAGGGGCGTGAATCGGGCGGGGTCTGAAACGGGAGGGATGTGAATCTGGGCGGGTGTGAGTCGGGAGGGCGTAAATCAGGAGGGGTGTGAATCGGGCGGGTGTGAATCAGGAGGGTGTGAATCGGGAGGGGTGTGAATCGGGAGGGGTGTGAATCGGGCGGGTGTGAATCAGGAGGGGTGTGAATCGGGCAGGTTTGAATTGGGTGGGTGTGAATCGGGAGGGCTGAGAATTGGGAGGGGTGTGAATCGGACGGGCGTGAATCGGGGGGTCCGTGAATTGGGAGGGGTATGAATCGGCAGAGGTGTGAATTGGGAGAGGAGTGAATCTGGGGTGGGGGTGAATCGGGGGGTGTGAATCGGGAGGGGTGTTAATCGGGGGGTGTGTGTATTGGGAGGGGTGTGAATGAGGCGGGTGTGAATCGGGAGGGGTGTGAATCGGGAGGGGTGTGAATCGGGAGGTGTGTGAATCGGGAAAGGTGCGAATCAGGAGGGGTGTGAATCGGGAGGGGGTGAATCCGGAGGGGTGTGAATCGGGCGGGTGGGAATCGGGAGGGGTGTGAACCAGGCGGGCGTGAATCAGAAGTGGCGTAAATCGGAAGGGGTGTGAATCGGGAGGGGTGTGAATCGGGCGGATGTGAATCGGGCGGGTGTAAATCGGGAGGGGTGTGAATCGGGAGGGGTGTGAATCGGAAGTGGTGCGAATCGGGAGGGGCGTGAATCGGGCGGGTGTGAATCGGGCGGGTTTGAATCGGGAGGGCTGTGAATCGGGAGCAGTGTGAATCGGGAGGAGCGTGAATACTGAGGTGTGTGAATCGGGAGGGGTGTGAATCGGGAGGGGTGTGATCCGGGAGAGGTGTGAATCGGAAGGGGTGTGAATCGGGTGGGGTGTGAATCCGGCGGGTGTGAATCGGGAGGCGTGGTGAATCCGACGGGTGTGAATTGTGAGGGGTGTGAATCGGATGGCGTGTGTATCGGGCGGTTGTGAATCGGGAGGGATGTGAATCGGGTGGGTATGAATTGGGCGGGTGTGAATCGGGAGGGGTGTGAATCGGGAGGGGTTTGAATCGGTAGGTGTGAATCAGGAGGGTTGAATCGGGTGGGTGTGAATCGGGAGGTGTGTGAATTGGGCGGGGTGCGAATCGGGAGGGGCCTGAATCGGGCGGGGTCTGAAACGGGAGGTGTGTGAATCGGGAGGGGTGTGAACAGGAGAGCTGTGAATTGGGCGGGTGTGAGTCGGGAGGGGTGTGAATCGGGTGGGGTGTGAATCCGGCGGGAGTGAATTGGGAGGCGTGTGATTCCGACGGGTGTGAATTGTGAGGGGTGTGAATCGGGTGGGGTGTGTATCGGGCGGGTGTGAATCGTGCGGGTATGATTCGGGAGGGGTGTGAATCGGGAGGGGTGTGAATCGGGAGGGGTGTGAATCGGCAGGTGTGAATCAGGAGGGGGGTGTATCGGGCAGGTTTGAATCGGGTGGGTGTGAATCGGGAGGTGTATGAACCGGGCGGGTGTGAATCAGAAGTGGTGTAAATCGGAAGGGGTGTGAATCGGGAGGGTTGTGAATCAGGAGGGGTGTGAATCGGAAGTGGTGTAAATCGGAAGGTTTGTGAATCGGGAGTGGTGTGAATCGGGAGGGGTCTGAATCAGGAGGGGAGTGAAACGGGTGGGTGTGAATCGGGGGGGTGTGAATCGAGTGGGCTTGAATCAGGAGGGGAGTGAATCGGGAGGGGTGTGAATCGGGAGGGGTGTGAATCGTGCGGGTGTGAATCGGGCGGGTGTGAATCGGGAAGGGTGTGAATCGGGCAGATGTGAATCGGGCGGGTGTGAATTGTGAGAAGTGTGAATCGGGTGGGGTGTGTATCGGGCGGTTGTGAATCGGGAGGGGTGTGAATCGTGTGGGTGTGAATCGGGCGGGTGTGAATCGGGAGGGGTGTGAATCGGGAGGGGTGTGAATCGGGAAGGGTGTGAATCGAGCGGGAGTGAATCAGGAGGGGTGTGAATAGGGAGGGGTGTGAATCGGGAGGGGTGTGAATAGGGAGGGGTGTTAATCGGGCGGGTGTAAATCGGAAGGGGTGTGAATCGGGCGGTTGTGAATCGGGAGGGGTGTGAATCGGGCGGGTGTGAATCAGGAGGGGCGTGAATCGGGAGTGTCGTGAATCGGAAGGGGTGTGAATCGGGAGGGGTCCGAATCAGGATGGGCATGAATCGGGCGGCTGCGAATCGGGAGGGCTGTGAATCGGGAGGGGTGCGAATCGGGAGGGGTGTGAATCGGCAGGTGTGAATCAGGAGGGGGGTGAATCGGGCAGGTTTGAATTGGATGGGTGTGAATCGGGAGGGGTGTGAATCGGAAGGGGTGTGAATCGGAAGTGGTGTAAATCGGAAGGATTGTGAATCAGGAGGGGTGTGAATCGGGAGGGGTGTGAATCAGGAGGGGAGTGAATCGGGTGGGTGTGAATCGGGGGGGTGTGAATCGAGTGGGCGTGAATCGGGAGGGGTGTGAATCATGCGGGTGTGAATCGGGCGGGTGTGAATCGGCAGGGGTATGAATCGTGTGGGTGGGAATCGGGCGGGTGTAAATCGGGAGGGGTGTGAATCGGGAGGACTGTGAATCGGGCGGGTGTGAATCGGGAGGGGTGTGAATCGGAAGGGGTGTGAATCAGGAGGGGCGTGAATCGGGGGGGCGTGAATCCGGAGAGTCGTGAATTGGGGGGAGTGAATCAGGAGGGTTGTGAATCGGGAGGGGAGCGAATCGGGAATGGTGTGACTCGGGCGGGTGTGAATCGGGAGGGGTGTGAATCGGGCGGGTCTGAATCGGGAGGGGTGTGAATTGGGAGGGGTGTGAATCGGGAGTGGTGTGAATTGGGAGGGGTGTGAATCGGGCGGGTGTGAATCGGCAGGGCTGAGAATCGGGAGGGGTGTGAATCAGGCGGCTGTGAATCGGGAGGGGTGTGAGTCGGGAGGGTTGTGAATCGGGCGGGTATGAATCGGAAGGTGTGTGAATCGGGCGGGTGTGAATCGGGAGGGGTGTGAATCGGGAGGGGTGTGAATTGGGACGGATGTGAATCGGGAGGGGCGTGAGTCGGGAGGGGAGTGAATCGGAAGGGGTGTGAATCGGTCAGGGTCTGAATCGGGAGGGGTGTGAATCGGGCGGGCTTAAATCGGGAGGGGTATGAATCGGGAGGCCTGTGAATCAGGAGGGGAGTGAACTGGGAGGGGTGTGAATTGGAAGGGATGTGAATTGGAAGGGGTGTGAATCGGGAGGGGCGTGAATCGGCAGGGGTCTGAATCGGGAGGGGTGTGAATTGGCAGGGGTGCGATTCGGAAGGGGTGTGAATTGGCTGCGGTGTGAATCGGCTGTGGTGTGAATCGGAAGGGGCGTGAATCGGGAGGTGCGTGAATCGGGAGGGTCGTGAATCGGAAGGGTGTGAATCGGGAGGGGTGTGAATCGGGATGGGTGTGAATCGGGAGGGGTGTGAATCGGGAGGGGTGTGAATCGGAGGGGCGTGAAAGAGTATATATAAATAATGCGATTGTATATTTATACACTCAGGGATATACCTGTTTATACACTGTATGAATAGAACTGCGTTTATGTGTTCAACCATAAATGTATTATGATGCTTTGGCAACATAAGATGTACCTTATCATGCCAATAAAGCAATTTGAATTTGAATTTGAATCGGGCGGGTGTGAATCGGGAGGGCTGTGAATCGGGAGTGGTGCAAATCGGGAATGGTGTGAATCGGGCGGATGTGAATCGGGAGGGGTATGAACCAGGCGGGCGTGAATCAGAAGTGGCGTAAATCGGAAGGGGTGTGAATCGGGAGGGGTGTGAATCGGGCGGATGTGAATCGGGCGGGTGTAAATCGGGAGGGGTGTGAATCGGGAGGGGTGTGAATCGGAAGTGGTGCGAATCGGGAGGGGCGTGAATCGGGCGGGGTCTGAAACGGGAGGGATGTGAATCTGGGCGGGTGTGAGTCGGGAGGGCGTAAATCAGGAGGGGTGTGAATCGGGCGGGTGTGAATCAGGAGGGTGTGAATCGGGAGGGGTGTGAATCGGGAGGGGTGTGAATCGGGCGGGTGTGAATCAGGAGGGGTGTGAATCGGGCAGGTTTGAATTGGGTGGGTGTGAATCGGGAGGGCTGAGAATTGGGAGGGGTGTGAATCGGACGGGCGTGAATCGGGGGGTCCGTGAATTGGGAGGGGTATGAATCGGCAGAGGTGTGAATTGGGAGAGGAGTGAATCTGGGGTGGGGGTGAATCGGGGGGTGTGAATCGGGAGGGGTGTTAATCGGGGGGTGTGTGTATTGGGAGGGGTGTGAATGAGGCGGGTGTGAATCGGGAGGGGTGTGAATCGGGAGGGGTGTGAATCGGGAGGTGTGTGAATCGGGAAAGGTGCGAATCAGGAGGGGTGTGAATCGGGAGGGGGTGAATCCGGAGGGGTGTGAATCGGGCGGGTGGGAATCGGGAGGGGTGTGAACCAGGCGGGCGTGAATCAGAAGTGGCGTAAATCGGAAGGGGTGTGAATAGGGAGGGGTGTGAATCGGGCGGATGTGAATCGGGCGGGTGTAAATCGGGAGGGGTGTGAATCGGGAGGGGTGTGAATCGGAAGTGGTGCGAATCGGGAGGGGCGTGAATCGGGCGGGGTCTGAAACGGGAGGGATGTGAATCTGGGCGGGTGTGAGTCGGGAGGGCGTAAATCAGGAGGGGTGTGAATCGGGCGGGTGTGAATCAGGAGGGTGTGAATCGGGAGGGATTGAATCGGGAGGGCTGTGAATCGGGAGCGGTGTGAATCTGGAGGAGCGTGAATAGGGAGGTGTGTGAATCGGGAGGGGTGTGAATCGGGAGGGGTGTGATTCGGGAGAGGTGTGAATCGGGAGGGGTGTGAATCGGGTGGGGTGTGAATCTGGTGGGTGTGAATCGGGAGGCGTGGTGAATCCGACGGGTGTGAATTGTGAGGGGGGTGAATCGGGTGGGGTGTGTATCGGGCGGTTGTGAATCGGGAGGGAAGTGAATCGGGTGGGTGTGAATCGGGCGGGTGTGAATCGGGCGGGTGTGAATCGGGCGTGTGTGAATCAGGCAGGTGTGAATCGGGAGGGGTGTGAATTGGGAGGGGTATGAATCGGGAGGGGTGTGAATTGGGACGGGTGTGAATCGGCAAGTGTGAATCAGGAGGGGTGTGTATCGGGCAGGTTTGAATCGGGTGGGTGTGAATCGGGAAGGGTATGAACCGGGCAGGTGTGAATCAGAAGTGGTGTAAATCGGAAGGGGTGTGAATCGAGAGGGTTGTGAATCGGAAGTGGTGTAAATCGGAAGGGGTGTGAATCAGGAGGGGTGTGAATCGGGAGAGGTGTGAATCAGGAGGGGAGTGAATCGGGTGGGTGTGAATCGGGGGTGTGTGAATCGAGTGGGCGTGAATCAGGAGGGGAGTGAATCGGGAGGGGTGTGAATCGGGAGGGGTGTGAATCGGGTGGGTGTGAATCAGGAGGGGTGTGAATCGGGCAGGTTTGAATTGGGTGGGTGTGAATCGGGAGGGCTGAGAATTGGGAGGGGTGTGAATCGGACGGGCGTGAATCGGGGGGTCCGTGAATTGGGAGGGGTATGAATCGGCAGAGGTGTGAATTGGGAGAGGAGTGAATCTGGGGTGGGGGTGAATCGGGGGGTGTGAATCGGGAGGGGTGTTAATCGGGGGGTGTGTGTATTGGGAGGGGTGTGAATGAGGCGGGTGTGAATCGGGAGGGGTGTGAATCGGGAGGGGTGTGAATCGGGAGGTGTGTGAATCGGGAAAGGTGTGAATCAGGAGGGGTGTGAATCGGGAGGGGGTGAATCCGGAGGGGTGTGAATCGGGCGGGTGTGAATCGGGAGGGGTGTGAATCGGGAGAGGTGTGAATCGAGCGGGAGTGAATCGGGAGGGGTGTGAATCGGGGGGGTGTGAATCAGGCGGGGTGTGAATCTGGCGGGTGTGAATCGGGAGTGGTCTGAATCGGGAGGGGCGTGAATCGGGAGGGGTGTGAATCGGGAGGGGTGTGAATCTGGCGGGGTGTGAATTGGAAGTGGTGCGAATCGGGAGGGGCGTGAATCGGTCGGGGTCTGAAACGGGAGGGGTGTGAATCTGGAGGTGTGTGAACGGGAGAGCTGTGAATTGGGCGGGTGTGAGTCGGGAGGGCGTAAATCAGGAGGGGTGTGAATCGTGCGGGTGTGAATCGGGCGGGTGTGAATCGGGCGGGTTTGAATCGGGAGGGCTGTGAATCGGGAGCGGTGTGAATCGGGAGGAGCGTGAATAGTGAGGTATGTGAATCGGGAGGGGTGTGAATCGGGAGGGGTGTGATCCGGGAGAGGTGTGAATCGGAAGGGGTGTGAATCGGGTGGGGTGTGAATCCGGCGGGTGTGAATCGGGAGGCATGGTGAATCCGACGGGTGTGAATTGTGAGGGGTGTGAATCGGGAGGGGTTTGAATCGGGTGGGTATGAATTGGGCGGGTGTGAATCAGGAGGGGTGTGAATCGGGAGGGGTTTGAATCGGCAGGTGTGAATCAGGAGGTTTGAATCGGGTGGGTGTGAGTCGGGAGGGGTATGAACCGGGTGGGTGTGAATCGGGCAGGTGTGAATCGGGAGGTGTGTGAATCGGGAGGGGCGTGAATCGGGTGGGTATGAATCGGCCGGGGTGTGAATCGGGCGGGTGTGAATCGGGAAGGGTGTGAATCGGGAAGGGTGTGAATCGGGCGGATGTGAATCGGGCGGGTGTGAATTGTGAGAAGTGTGAATCGGGTGGGGTGTGTATCGGGCGATTGTGAATCGGGAGGGGTGTGAATCGTGTGGGTGTGAATCGGGCGGGTGTGAATCGGGAGGGGTGTGAATCGGGAGGGGTGTGAATCGGGAAGGGTGTGAATCGAGCGGGAGTGAATCAGGAGGGGTGTGAATCGGGCGGTTGTGAATCGGGAGGGGTGTGAATCGGGCGGGTGTGAATCAGGAGGGGCGTGAATCGGGAGTGTCGTGAATCGGAAGGGGTGTGAATCGGGAGGGTTCCGAATCAGGATGGGTATGAATCGGGCGGCTGCGAATCGGGAGGGCTGTGAATCGGGAGGGGTGCGAATCGGGAGGGGTGTGAATCGGCAGGTGTGAATCAGGAGGGGGGTGAATCAGGCAGGTTTGAATCGGGTGGGTGTGAATCGGGAGGGGTGTGAATCGGAAGTGGTGTAAATCGGAAGGATTGTGAATCAGGAGGGGTGTGAATTCGGAGGGGTGTGAATCAGGAGGGGAGTGAATCGGGGGGGGTGAATCGGGGGGGTGTGAATCGAGTGGGCGTGAATCGGGAGGGGTGTGAATCGGGAGGGGTGTGAATCGTGCGGGTGTGAATCGGGCGGGTGTGAATCGGCAGGGGTATGAATCGTGTGGGTGTGAATCGGGCGGGTGTAAATCGGGAGGGGTGTGAATCGGGAGGAGTGTGCATCGGGCGGGTGTGAATCGGGAGGTGTGTGAATCGGAAGGGGTGTGAATCAGGAGGGGCGTGAATCGGGGGGGCGTGAATCCGGAGAGTCGTGAATTGGGGGGAGTGAATCGGGAGGGTTGTGAATCGGGAGGGGTGCGAATCGGGAATGGTGTGACTCGGGCGGGTGTGAATCGGGAGGGGTGTGAATCGGGCGGGCCTGAATCGGGAGGGGTGTGAATCGGGAGGGGTGTGAATCGGGAGTGGTGTGAATTGGGAGGGGTGTGAATCTGGCGGGTGTGAATCGGCAGGGCTGAGAATCGGGAGGGGTGTGAATCGGACGGCGTGAATCGGGGGGTCCGTGAATCAGGAGGGGTGTGAATCGGGAGGAGTGTGAATCGGGGGGAGTGAATCGGGCGGGTGTGAATCGGGAGGGCTGAGAATCGGGAGGGCTGAGAATAGGTTGGGTGTGAATCGGGAGGGCTGAGAATCGGGAGGGGGTGAATCGGGAAAGGTGCGAATCGGGTGGGTGTGAATCGGGAGAGGTGTGAATCGGGCGGCTGTGAATGGGGAGGGCTGAGAATCGGGAGGGGTGTGAATCGGACGGGCATGAATCGGGGGGTCCGTGAATCGGGAGGGGTGTGTATCGGGCAGGTGTGAATCCGGAGGGGTGTGAATCAGGCGGGTGTGAATCGGGAGGGGAGTGAATCGGAGGGGCATGAATCAGGCGGGTGTGAATCGGGAGGGGTGTGAATCGGGAGGGGTGTGAATCAGGAGGTGCGTGAATCGGGAGGGGCGTGAATCGGGAGGGGCGTGAATCGGGTGGGTGTGAATCGGGCGGGGTGTGAATCAGACGGGGTGTGAATCGGAAGTGGTGCGAATCGGGTGGGGTGTGAATCCGGCGGGTGTGAATCCGACGGGTGTGAATCGGGAGGGGTGTGAATCGAGCGGGTGTGAATCGGGAGGGGTGTGAATCGGGCGGGTGTGAATCGGGAGGGGTGTGAATGGGAGGGGCGTGAATCGGGAGGGGCGTGCATCGGGTGGGTGTGAATCGGGTGGGGTGTGAATCTGGCGGGGTGTGAATCGGAAGTGGTGCGAATCGGGAGGGGCATGAATCGGGCGGGGTCTGAAACGGGATGGGTGTGAATCTGGAGGGATGTGAACGGGAGAGCTGCGAATTGGGCAGGTGCGAGTCGGGAGGGCGTAAATCGGGAGGGGTGAGCATCGGGCGGGTGTGAATCGGGCGGGTGTGAATAGGGAGGGGTGTGAATCAGGAGGGGTGTGAATCGGGAGGGGTGTGATTCGGGAGAGGAGTGAATCGGGAGGGGTGTGATTCGGGAGAGGTGTGAATCGGGAAATGTGTGAATCGGGTGGGGTGTGAATCCGACGGGTGTGAATCGGGAGGCGTGGTGAATCCGACGGGTGTGAATTGTGAGGGGTGTGAATCGGGTGGGGTGTGTATCGGGCGGTTGTGAGTCGGGAGGGATGTGAATCGGGTGGGTGTGAATCGGGCGGGTGTGAATCGGGAGGGGTGTGAATCAGGAGGGGTGAGAATTGGCAGGTATAAATCAGGAGGTTTGAATCGGGTGGGTGTGAATCGGGAGCGATATGAACCGGGCGGGTGTGAATCGGGAGGGGTGTGAATCGGGAGGGGTGTGAATCGGGAGGGGTGTGAATCGGGAGGGGAGTGAATCGGGAGGGGAGTGAATCAGGAGGGGAGTGAATCGGGGGGGTGTGAATCGTGCGGGTGTGAATCGGGCGGGTGTGAATCGGGAGGGGTGTGAATCGGGCGGATGTGAATCGGGCGGGTGTAAATCTTGAGGGGTGTGAATCGGGAGGGGTGTGAATTGGGCGGGTGTGATTCGGAAGCGGTGTGAATCGGAAGGGGTGTGAATCAGGAGGGGCGTGAATCGGGGGGAGTGAATCGGGGGGGGAGTGAATCGGGAGGGTTGTGAATCGGGAGGGGCGTGAATCGGGGGGGGGTGAATCGGGGGGGCTGTGAATTGGGAGGCGTGTGAATCGGGAAAGGTGCGAATCGGGAGGGGTGTGAATCGGGAGGGGGTGAATCTGGAGGGGTGTGAATCGGGCGGGTGTGAATCGGGAGGGGAGTGGATCGGAGGGGCATGAATCAGGCGGGTGTGAATCAGGAGGGGTGTGAATCGGGCGGGTGTGAATCGGGAGGGGAGTGAATCGGGCGGGGTGTGAATCTGGCGGGTGTGAATCGGGAGGGGTGTGAATCGGGAGGGGCGTGAATTGGGAGGGGTGTGAATCGGGCGGGGTGTGAATCTGGCGGGGTGTGAATCGGAAGTGGTGCGAATCGGGAGGGGCGTGAATCGGGCGGGGTCTGAAATGGGATGGGTGTGAATCTGGAGGGATGTGAACGGGAGAGCTGTGAATTGGGCAGGTGTGAGTCGGGAGGGCGCAAATCGGGAGGGGTGAGCATCGGGTGGGTGTGAATCGGGCGGATGTGAATAGGGAGGGGTATGAATCGGGAGGGGTGTGAATCGGGAGGGGTGTGATTCGGGAGAGGTGTGAATCGGGAGGGGTGTGATTCGGGAGAGGTGTGAATCGGGAGAGGTGTGAATCGGGTGGGGTGTGAATCGGGAGAGGTGTGAATCGGGTGGGGTGTGAATCCGACGGGTGTGAATCGGGAGGCGTGGTGAATCCGACGGGTGTGAATTGTGAGGGGTGTGAATCGGGTGGGGTGTGTATCGGGCGGTTGTGAATCGGGAGGGATGTGAATCGGGTGGGTGTGAATTGGGCGGGTGTGAATCGGGAGGGGTGTGAATCAGGAGGGGTGAGAATCGGCAGGTGTAAATCAGGAGGGTTGAATCGGGTGGGTGTGAATCGGGAGCGGTATGAACCGGGCGGGTGTGAATCAGAAGGGGTGTGAATCGGGAGGGGTGTAAATCGGGAGGGGTGTGAATCGGGAGGGGTGTGAATCGGGAGGGGTGTGAATCGGGAGGGGAGTGAATCAGGAGGGGAGTGAATCGGAGGTGTGTGAATCGGGAGGGGTGTGAATCGGGCGGATGTGAATCGGGCGGGTGTAAATCTTGAGGGGTGTGAATCGGGAGGGGTGTGAATTGGGCGGTTTGAATCGGAAGGGGTGTGAATCGGAAGGGGTGTGAATCAGGAGGGGCGTGAATCGGGGGGAGTGAATCGGGGGGGGAGTGAATCGGGAGGGTTGTGAATCCGGCGGGTGTGAATCGGGAGGCGTGGTGAATCCGACGGGTGTGAATTGTGAGGGGTGTGAATCGGATGGCTTGTGTATTGGGCGGTTGTGAATCGGGAGGGATGTGAATCGGGTGGGTATGAATTGGGTGGGTGTGAATCGGGAGGGGTGTGAATCGGGAGGGGTTTGAATCGGCAGGTGTGAATCAGGAGGGTTGAATCGGGTGGGTGTGAGTCGGGAGGGGTATGAACCGGGTGGGTGTGAATCGGGCAGGTGTGAATCGGGAGGTGTGTGAATCAGGAGGGGCGTGAATCGGGAGGGGCGTGAATCGGGTGGGTATGAATCGGGCGGGGTGTGAATCGGGCGGGTGTGAATCGGGAAGGGTGTGAATCGGGCGGATGTGAATCGGGCGGGTGTGAATTGTGAGAAGTGTGAATCGGGTGGGGTGTGTATCGGGCGGTTGTGAATCGGGAGGGGTGTGAATCGTGTGGGTGTGAATCGGGCGGGTGTGAATCGGGAGGGGTGTGAATCTGGAGGGGTGTGAATCAGGAAGGGTGTGAATCGAGCGGGAGTGAATCAGGAGGGGTGTGAATCGGGCGGGTGTGAATCGGGAGGGGTGTGAATAGGGAGGGGTGTTAATCGGGCGGGTATAAATCGGAAGGGGTGTGAATCGGGCGGTTGTGAATCGGGAGGGGTGTGAATCGGGCGGGTGTGAATCAGGAGGGGCGTGAATCGGGAGTGTCGTGAATCGGAAGGGGTGTGAATCGGGAGGGGTCCGAATCAGGATGGGTATGAATCGGGTGGCTGCGAATCGGGAGGGCTGTGAATCGGGAGGGGTGCGAATCGGGAGGGGTGTGAATCGGCAGGTGTGAATCAGGAGGGGGTGAATCGGGCAGGTTTGAATCTGTTGGGTGTGAATCGGAAGGGGTGTGAATCGGAAGTGGTGTAAATCGGATGGATTGTGAATCAGGAGGGGTGTGAATCGGGAGGGGTGTGAATCAGGAGGGGAGTGAATCGGGTGGGTGTGAATCGGGGGGGGTGTGAATCGAGTGGGCGTGAATCGGGAGGGGTGTGAATCGGGAGGGGTGTGAATCGTGCGGGTGTGAATCGGGCGGGTGTGAATCGGCAGGGGTATGAATCGTGTGGGTGTGAATCGGGCGGGTGTAAATCGGGAGGGGTGTGAATCGGGAGGAGTGTGAATCGGGCGGGTGTGAATCGGGAGGGGTGTGAATCGGAAGGGGTGTGAATCAGGAGGGGCGTGAATCGGGGGGGCGTGAATCCGGAGAGTCGTGAATTGGGGGGAGTGAATCGGGAGGGTTGTGAATCGGGAGGGGTGCGAATCGGGAATGGTGTGACTCGGGCGGGTGTGAATCGGGAGGGGTGTGAATCGGGCGGGCCTGAATCGGGAGGGGTGTGAATCGGGAGGGGTGTGAATCGGGAGTGGTGTGAATTGGGAGGCGTGTGAATCGGGCAGGTGTGAATCGGCAGGGCTGAGAATCGGGAGGGGTGTGAATCGGACGGTGTGAATCGGGGGGTCCGTGAATCAGGAGGGTTGTGAATCGGCAGAGGTGTGAATCGGGAGGAGTGTGAATCGGGGGGTGTGAATCGGACGGGTGTGAATCGGGAGGGCTGAGAATCGGGAGGGCTGAGAATAGGGTGGGTGTGAATCGGGAGGGGGTGAATCGGGAAAGGTGCGAATCGGGTGGGTGTGAATCGGGAGAGGTGTGAATCGGGCGGCTGTGAATGGGGAGGGCTGAGAATCGGGAGGGGTGTGAATCGGACGGGCATGAATCGGGGGGTCCGTGAATCGGGAGGGGTGTGAATCGGGAGGGGTGTGTATCGGGCAGGTGTGAATCCGGAGGGGTGTGAATCGGGCGGGTGTGAATCGGGAGGGGAGTGAATCGGAGGGGCATGAATCAGGCGGGTGTGAATCGGGAGGGGTGTGAATCGGGAGGGGTGTGAATCGGGCGGGTGTGAATCGGGAGGGGTGTGAATCGGGAGGTGCGTGAATCGGGAGGGGCGTGAATCGGGAGGGGCGTGAATCGGGTGGGTGTGAATCGGGCGGGGTGTGAATCGGACGGGGTGTGAATCGGAAGTGGTGTGAATCGGGTGGGGTGTGAATCCGGCGGGTGTGAATCCGACGGGTGTGAATCGGGAGGGGTGTGAATCGAGCGGGTGTGAATCGGGAGGGGTGTGAATGGGGCGGGTGTGAATCGGGAGAGGTGTGAATGGGAGGGGCGTGAATCGGGAGGGGCGTGCATCGGGTGGGTGTGAATCGGGTGGGGTGTGAATCTGGCGGGGTGTGAATCGAAAGTGGTGCGAATCGGGAGGGGCGTGAATCGGGCGGGGTCTGCAACGGGATGGGTGTGAATCTGGAGGGATGTGAACGGGAGAGCTGCGAATTGGGCAGGTGTGAGTCGGGAGGGCGTAAATCGGGAGGGGTGAGCATCGGGCGGGTGTGAATCGGGCGGGTGTGAATAGGGAGGGGTGTGAATCGGGAGGGGTGTGTATCGGGAGGGGTGTGATTCGGGATAGGAGTGAATCGGAAGGGGTGTGATTCGGGAGAGGTGTGAATCGGGAGAGGTGTGAATCGGGTGGGGTGTGAATCCGACGGGTGTGAATCGGGAGGCGTGGTGAATCCGACGGGTGTGAATTGTGAGGGGTGTGAATCGGGTGGGGTGTGTATCGGGCGGTTGTGAATCGGGAGGGATGTGAATCGGGTGGGTGTGAATCGGGCGGGTGTGAATCGGGAGGGGTGTGAATCAGGAGGGGTGAGAATCGGCAGGTGTAAATCAGGAGGGTTGAATCGGGTGGGTGTGAATCGGGAGCGGTATGAACCGGGCGGGTGTGAATCGGGAGGGGAGTGAATCAGGAGGGGAGTGAATAGGGGGGGTGTGAATCGTGTGGGTGTGAATCGGGCGGGTGTGAATCGGGAGGGGTGTGAATCGGGCGGATGTGAATCGGGCGGGTGTAAATCTTGAGGGGTGTGAATCGGGAGGGGTGTGAATTGGGCGGGTGTGAATCGGAAGCGGTGTGAATCGGAAGGGGTGTGAATCAGGAGGGGCGTGAATCGGGGGGAGTGAATCGGGAGGGTTGTGAATCGGGAGGGGCGTGAATCGGGGGGGGTGTGAATCGGGGGGGTGTGAATCGGGAGGCGTGTGAATCGGGAAAGGTGCGAATCGGGAGGGGTGTGAATCGGGAGGGGGTGAATCTGGAGGGGTGTGAATCGGGCGGGTGTGAATCGGGAGGGGAGTGGATCGGAGGGGCGTGAATCAGGCGGGTGTGAATCGGGAGGGGTGTGAATCGGGAGGGGTGTGAATCGGGAGGGGCGTGAATCGGGAGGGGTGTGCATCGGGTGTGGTGTGAATCTGGCGGGGTGTGAATCGGAAGTGGTGCGAATCGGGAGGGGCGTGAATCGGGCGGGGTCTGAAACGGGATGGGTGTGAATCTGGAGGGATGTGAACGGGAGAGCTGTGAATTGGGCAGGTGTGAGTCGGGAGGGCGCAAATCGGGAGGGGTGAGCATCGGGCGGGTGTGAATCGGGCGGGTGTGAATAGGGAGGGGTGTGAATCGGGAGGAGTGTGAATCGGGAGGGGTGTGATTCGGGAGAGGTGTGAATCGGGAGGGGTGTGATTCGGGAGAGGTGTGAATCGGGAGAGGTGTGAATCGGGTGGGGTGTGAATCCGACGGGTGTGATTCGGGAGGCGTGGTGAATCCGACGGGTGTGAATTGTGAGGGGTGTGAATAGGGTGGGGTGTGTATCGGGCGGTTGTGAATCGGGAGGGATGTGAATCGGGTGGGTGTGATTCGGGCGGGTGTGAATCGGGAGGGGTGTGAATCAGGAGGAGTGAGAATCGGCAGGTGTAAATCAGGAGGGTTGAATCGGGTGGGTGTGAATCGGGAGCGGTATGAACCGGGCGGGTGTGAATCAGAAGGGTTGTGAATCGGGAGCGGTGTAAATCGGGAGGGGTGTGAATCGGGAGGGGTGTGAATCGGGAGGTGTGTGAATCGGGAGGGGAGTGAATCAGGAGGGGAGTGAATCGGGGGTGTGTGAATCGTGCGGGTGTGAATCGTGCGGGTGTGAATCGGGAGGGGTGTGAATCGGGCGGATGTGAATCGGGCGGGTGTAAATCTTGAGGGGTGTGAATCGGGAGGGGTGTGAATTGGGCGGGTGTGAATCGGAAGGGGTGTGAATCGGAAGGGGTGTGAATCAGGAGGGGCGAGAATCGGGGGGAGTGAATCGGGGGGGAGTGAATCGGGAGGGTTGTGAATCGGGAGGAGCGTGATTCGGGGGGGCGTGAATTGGGGGGGGTGTGAATCGGGGGTGTGTGAATCGGGAGGCGTGTGAATCGGGAAAGGTGCGAATCAGGAGGGGTGTGAATCGGGAGGGGGTGAATCTGGAGGGGTGTATCGGGCGGGTGTGAATCGGGAGGGGAGTGGATCGGAGGGGCGTGAATCAGGCGGGTGTGAATCGGGAGGGGTGTGAATCGGGCGGGTGTGAATCGGGAGGGGAGTTAATCGGGCGTGGTGTGAATCTGGCGGGTGTGAATCGGGAGGGGTGTGAATCGGGAGGGGCGTGAATTGGGAGGGGTGTGAATCGGGTGGGGTATGAATCTGGCGGGGTGTGAATCGGAAGTGGTGCGAATCGGGAGGGGCGTGAATCGGGCGGTGTCTGAAACGGGAGGGGTGTGAATCTGGAGGGGTGTGAACGGGAGAGCTGTGAATTGGGCGGGTGTGAGTCGGTAGGGCGTAAATCGGGAGGGGTGCGA
The DNA here is from genome assembly GCF_052327205.1 of Somniosus microcephalus. Taxonomy (NCBI): domain Eukaryota; kingdom Metazoa; phylum Chordata; class Chondrichthyes; order Squaliformes; family Somniosidae; genus Somniosus; species Somniosus microcephalus. The sequence goes on from NC_140998.1 coordinate 142,759,434, forward strand.
ATCGGGCGGGTGTGAATCGGGCGGGTGTGAATCGGGCGGGTTTGAATCGGGAGGGCTGTGAATCGGGAGTGGTGTGAATCGGGAGGAGCGTGAATAGGGAGGTGTGTGAATCGGGAGGGGTGTGAATCGGGAGGGGTGTGATTCGGGAGAGGTGTGAATCGGGAGGTGTGTGAATCGGGTGGGGTGTGAATCCGGCGGGTGTGAATCCAGCGGGTGTGAATCGAGTGGCGTGGTGAATCCGACGGGTGTGAATTGTGAGGGGTGTGAATCGGGTGGGGTGTGTATCGGGCAGTTGTGAATCAGGAGGGATGTGAATCGGGTGGGTGTGAATCGGGCGGGTGGGAATCGGGAGGGGTGTGAATCGGGAGGGGTGTGAATCGGCAGGTGTGAATCAGGAGGGTTGAATCAGGTGGATGTGAATCGGGAGGGATATGAACCGGGTGGGTGTGAATCGGGCAGGTGTGAATCGGGAGGGGTGAGAATCGGGAGGGGTGTGAATCGGGAGGTGTGTGAATCGGGCGGGTGTGAATCGGGAGGGGTGTGAATCGGGAGGGGCGTGAATCAGGAGGGGCGTGAATGGGGTGAGTGTGAATCGGGCGGGGTGTGAATCGGGCGGGGTGTGAATCGGGAGTGGTGCAAATCGGGAGGGCCCTGAATCGGGCGGGGTCTGAAACGGGAGGTATGTGAATCGGGAGGGATGTGAACAGGAGAGCTGTGAATTGGGCGGGTGTGAGTCGGGAGGGCGTAAATCGGGAGGGCTGTGAATCGGGCGGGTGTGAATTGGGCGGGTTTGAATCAGGAGGGCTGTCAATCGGGAGCGGTGTGAATTGGGAGGAGCGTGAATAGGGAGGGGTGTGAATCGGGAGGGGTGTGAATCGGGAGGGGTGTGAATCGGGAGAGGTGTGAATCGGGAGGGGTGTGAATCGGGTGGGTGTGAATCGGGTGGGTGTGAATCAGGAGGGGTGTGAATCGGGCAGGTTTGAATCGGCTGGGTGTGAATCGGAAGTGGTGTAAATCGGAAGGGGTGTGAATCGGGTGGGTTTGAATCGAGAGGGGTGTGAATCGGGAGGGGTGTGAATCGGGTGGGTGTGAATTGGGAGGGCTGAGGATCGGGAGGGGTGTGAATCAGGTGGGTGTGAATCGGGAGGGCTGAGGATCGGGAGGGGGTGAATCGGGATAGGTGCGAATCGGGTGGGTGTGAATCGGGAGGGGTGTGAATCGGGAGGGGTGTGAATCGGGTGGGTGTGAATCGGGAGGGCTGAGAATCGGGAGGGGTGTGAATAGGACGGGCATGAATCGGGGGGTCCGTGAATCGGGAGGGGTGTGAATCGGGAGGGGTGTGTGTCGGGCAGGTGTGATTCCGGAGGGGTGTGTATCGGGCGGATGTGAATCGGGAGGGGAGTGAATCGGAGGGAAGTGAATCAGGCGGGTGTGAATCGGGAGGGGTGTGAATCGGGAGGGGTGTGAATCGAGCGGGAGTGAATCGGGAGGGGTGTGAATCGGGCGGGTGTGAATCAGGAGGGGTGTGAATCAGGAGGTGCGTGAATCGGGAGGGGCGTGAATCGGGAGGGGCGTGAATCGGGTCGGTGTGAATCGGGCGGGGTGTGAATCGGGCGGGGTGTGAATCGGGCGGGGTGTGAATCGGGAGGGGTGTGTGTCGGGCAGGTGTGATTCCGGAGGGGTGTGTATCGGGCGGATGTGAATCGGGAGGGGAGTGAATCGGAGGGAAGTGAATCAGGCGGGTGTGAATCGGGAGGGGTGTGAATCGGGAGGGGTGTGAATCGAGCGGGAGTGAATCGGGAGGGGTGTGAATCGGGCGGGTGTGAATCAGGAGGGGTGTGAATCAGGAGGTGCGTGAATCGGGAGGGGCGTGAATCGGGAGGGGCGTGAATCGGGTCGGTGTGAATCGGGCGGGGTGTGAATCGGGCGGGGTGTGAATCGGGCGGGGTGTGAATCGGAAGTGGTGCGAATCGGGTGGGGTGTGAATCCGGCAGGTGTGAATCGGGAGGCGTGTGAATCCGACGGGTGTGAATCGGGAGGGGTGTAAATCGGGAGGGGCGTGAGTCGGGAGGGGAGTGAATCGGAAGGGGTGTGAATCGGGCGGGGTGTGAATCAGGGTGTCCGTGAATCAGGAGGGTTGTGAATCGGCAGAGGTGTGAATCAGGAGGAGTGTGAATCGGGGGGGGGTGAATCGGGGGGGGGTGAATCGGGAAAGGTGCGAATCGGGCGGCTGTGAATCGGGAGGGCTGAGAGTCGGGAGGGGTGTGAATCGGACGGGCGTGAATTGGGGGGTCCATGAATTGGGAGGGGTGTGTATCGGGCAGGTTTGAATCCGGAGGGGTGTGAATCGGGCGGGTGTGAATCGCGAGGGGAGTGGATCGGAGGGGCGTGAATCAGGCAGGTGTGAATCGGGAGGGGTGTGAATCGGGAGGGGCGTGAATCAGGAGGGGCGTGAATCGGGTGGGTGTGAATCGGGTGGGGTGTGAATCTGGCGGGGTGTGAATCGGAAGTGGTGCGAATCGGGAGGGGCGTGAATCGGGCAGGGTCTGAAACGGGAGCGGTGTGAATCTGGAGGGGTGTGAACGGGAGAGCTGTGAATTGGGCGGGTGTGAGTCTGGAGGGCGTAAATCGGGAGGGGTGTGAATCGGGCGGGTGTGAATCGGGCGGGTGTGAATCGGGCGGGTTTGAATCGGGAGGGCTGTGAATCGGGAGCGGTGTGAATCGGGAGGAGCGTGAATAGGGAGGTGTGTGAATCGGGAGGGGTGTGAATCGGGAGGGGTGTGATTCGGGAGAGGTGTGAATCGGGAAGGGTGTGAATCGGGTGGGTTGTGAATCCGACGGGTGTGAATCGGGAGGCGTGGTGAATCCGACGGGTGTGAATTGTGAGGGGTGTGAATCGGGTGGGGTGTGTATCGGGCGGTTGTGAATCGGGAGGGATGTGAATCGGGCGGGTGTGAATCGGGCGGGTGTGAATCGGGAGGGGTGTGAATCAGGAGGGGTGAGAATCGGCAGGTATAAATCAGGAGGGTTGAATCGGGTGGGTGTGAATTGGGAGCGGTATGAACCGGGTGGGTGTGAATCGGGAGGGGTGTGAATCGGGAGGGGTGTGAATCGGAAATGGTGTAAATCGGAAGAGGTGTGAATCGGGAGGGGTGTGAATCAGGAGGGGTGTGAATCAGGAGGGGAGTGAATCGGGTGGGTGTGAATCGGGGGGGTGTGAATCGAGTGGGCGTGAATCAGGAGGGGAGTGAATCGGGAGGGCTGTAAATCGGGAGGAGTGTGAATCATGCGGATGTGAATCGGGCGGGTGTGAATCGGGAGGGGTGTGAATCGGGAGGGGTCTGAATCGGGCGGGTGTGAATCGGGAGGGGTGTGAGTCGGAAGGGGTGTGAATCAGGAGGGGCGTGAATCGGGGGGAGTGAATCGGGGGGGTGTGAATCGGGAGTGTTGTGAATCGGGAGGGTGTGAATCGGGAGGGGTGTGAATCGGGAGGGGTGTGAATCGGGAGGGGCGTGAATCGGGAGGGGCGTGAATCGGGGGTACGTGAATCGGGGTGGTGTGAATCGGGAGCGTGTGAATCGGGAAAGGTGCGAATCGGGAGGGGTGTGAATCGGGAGGGGGCAAATCTGGAGGGGTGTGAATCAGGCAGGTGTGAATCGGGAGGGGCGTGAATTGGGCGGGGTCTGAAACGGGAGGGGTGTGAATCTGGAGGGGTGTGAACGGGAGAGCTGTGAATTGGGCGGGTGGGAGTCGGTAGGGCGTAAATCGGGAGGGGTGTGAATCGGGCGGCTGCGAATCGGGAGGGCTGTGAATCGGGAGGGGTGCAAATCGGGAGGGGTGTGAATCGGCAGGTGTGAATCAGGAGGGGGGTGAATCGGGCAGGTTTGAATCGGGTGGGTGTGAATCGGGAGGGGTGTGAATCGGAAGGGGTGTGAATACGAAGTGGTGTAAATCGGAAGGATTGTGAATCAGGAGGGGTGTGAATCGGGAGGGGTGTGAATCAGGAGGGGAGTGAATCGGGTGGGTCTGAATCGGGGGGGTGTGAATCGAGTGGGCGTGAATCGGGAGGGGTGTGAATCGGGAGGGGTGTGAATCGTGCGGGTGTGAATCGGGCGGGTATGAATCGGCAGGGGTATGAATCGTGTGGGTGTGAATCGGGCGGGTGTAAATCGGGAGGGGTGTGAATTGGAAGGGGTGTGAATCAGGAGGGGCGTGAATCGGGGGGGCGTGAATCCGGAGAGTCGTGAATTGGGGGGAATGAATCGGGAGGGTTGTGAATCGGGAGGTGTGCGAATCGGGAATGGTGTGAATCGGGCGGGTGTGAATCGGGAGGGGTGTGAATCGGGAGGGGCGTGAATTGGGAGGGGTGTGAATCGGGCGGGGTGTGAATCTGGCGGGGTGTGAATCGGAAGTGGTGCGAATCGGGAGGGGCGTGAATCGGGCGGGGTCTGAAACGGGATGGGTGTGAATCTGGAGGGATGTGAACGGGAGAGCTGTGAATTGGGCAGGTGTGAGTCGGGAGGGCGCAAATCGGGAGGGGTGAGCATCGGGTGGGTGTGAATCGGGCGGATGTGAATAGGGAGGGGTGTGAATCGGGAGGGGTGTGAATCGGGAGGGGTGTGATTCGGGAGAGGTGTGAATCGGGAGGGGTGTGATTCGGGAGAGGTGTGAATCGGGAGAGGTGTGAATCGGGTGGGGTGTGAATCGGGAGAGGTGTGAATCGGGTGGGGTGTGAATCCGACGGGTGTGAATCGGGAGGCGTGGTGAATCCGACGGGTGTGAATTGTGAGGGGTGTGAATCGGGTGGGGTGTGTATCGGGCGGTTGTGAATCGGGAGGGATGTGAATCGGGTGGGTGTGAATCGGGCGGGTGTGAATCGGCAGCTGTAAATCAGGAGGGTTGAATCGGGTGGGTGTGAATCGGGAGCGGTATGAACCGGGCGGGGGTGAATCAGAAGGGGTGTGAATCGGGAGGGGTGTAAATCGGGAGGGGTGTGAATCGGGAGGGGTGTGAATCGGGAGGGGTGTGAATCGGGAGGGGAGTGAATCAGGAGGGGAGTGAATCGGGGGTGTGTGAATCGGGAGGGGTGTGAATCGGGCGGATGTGAATCGGGCGGGTGTAAATCTTGAGGGGTGTGAATCGGGAGGGGTGTGAATTGGGCGGTTTGAATCGGAAGGGGTGTGAATCGGAAGGGGTGTGAATCAGGAGGGGCGTGAATCGGAGGGAGTGAATCGGGGGGGGAGTGAATCGGGAGGGTTGTGAATCAGGCGGGTGTGAATCGGGAGGCGTGGTGAATCCGACGGGTGTGAATTGTGAGGGGTGTGAATCGGATGGCGTGTGTATTGGGCGGTTGTGAATCGGGAGGGATGTGAATCGGGTGGGTATGAATTGGGTGGGTGTGAATCGGGAGGGGTGTGAATCGGGAGGGGTTTGAATCGGCAGGTGTGAATCAGGAGGGTTGAATCGGGTGGGTGTGAGTCGGGAGGGGTATGAACCGGGTGGGTGTGAATCGGGCAGGTGTGAATCGGGAGGTGTGTGAATCAGGAGGGGCGTGAATCGGGAGGGGCGTGAATCGGGTGGGTATGAATCGGGCGGGGTGTGAATCGGGCGGGTGTGAATCGGGAAGGGTGTGAATCGGGCGGATGTGAATCGGGCGGGTGTGAATTGTGAGAAGTGTGAATCGGGTGGGGTGTGTATCGGGCGGTTGTGAATCGGGAGGGGTGTGAATCGTGTGGGTGTGAATCGGGCGGGTGTGAATCGGGAGGGGTGTGAATCGGACGGTGTGAATCGGGGATCCGTGAATCAGGAGGGGTGTGAATCGGCAGAGGTGTGAATCGGGAGGAGTGTGAATCGGGGGGTGTGAATCGGACGGGTGTGAATCGGGAGGGCTGAGAATCGGGAGGGCTGAGAATAGGGTGGGTGTGAATCGGGAGGGGGTGAATCGGGAAAGGTGCGAATCGGGTGGGTGTGAATCGGGAGAGGTGTGAATCGGGCGGCTGTGAATGGGGAGGGCTGAGAATCGGGAGGGGTGTGAATCGGACGGGCATGAATCGGGGGGTCCGTGAATCGGGAGGGGTGTGAATCGGGAGGGGTGTGTATCGGGCAGGTGTGAATCGGGAGGGGTGTGAATCGGGCGGGTGTGAATCGGGAGGGTTGTGAATCGGGAGGTGCGTGAATCGGGAGGGGCGTGAATCGGGAGGGGCGTGAATCGGGTGGGTGTGAATCGGGCGGGGTGTGAATCGGACGGGGTGTGAATCGGAAGTGGTGTGAATCGGGTGGGGTGTGAATCCGGCGGGTGTGAATCCGACGGGTGTGAATCGGGAGGGGTGTGAATCGAGCGGGTGTGAATCGGGAGGGGTGTGAATGGGGCGGGTGTGAATCGGGAGGGGTGTGAATGGGAGGGGCGTGAATCGGGAGGGGCGTGCATCGGGTGGGTGTGAATCGGGTGGGGTGTGAATCTGGCGGGGTGTGAATCGAAAGTGGTGCGAATCGGGAGGGGCGTGAATCGGGCGGGGTCTGCAACGGGATGGGTGTGAATCTGGAGGGATGTGAACGGGAGAGCTGCGAATTGGGCAGGTGTGAGTCGGGAGGGCGTAAATCGGGAGGGGTGAGCATCGGGCGGGTGTGAATCGGGCGGGTGTGAATAGGGAGGGGTGTGAATCGGGAGGGGTGTGAATCGGGAGGGGTGTGATTCGGGATAGGAGTGAATCGGAAGGGGTGTGATTCGGGAGAGGTGTGAATCGGGAGAGGTGTGAATCGGGTGGGGTGTGAATCCGACGGGTGTGAATCGGGAGGCGTGGTGAATCCGACGGGTGTGAATTGTGAGGGGTGTGAATCGGGTGGGGTGTGTATCGGGCGGTTGTGAATCGGGAGGGATGTGAATCGGGTGGGTGTGAATCGGGCGGGTGTGAATCGGGAGGGGTGTGAATCAGGAGGGGTGAGAATCGGCAGGTGTAAATCAGGAGGGTTGAATCGGGTGGGTGTGAATCGGGAGCGGTATGAACCGGGCGGGTGTGAATCGGGAGGGGTGTGAATCGGGAGGGGTGTGAATCGGGAGGGGTGTGAATCGGGAGGGGTGTGAATCGGGAGGGGAGTGAATCAGGAGGGGAGTGAATAGGGGGGGTGTGAATCGTGTGGGTGTGAATCGGGCGGGTGTGAATCGGGAGGGGTGTGAATCGGGCGGATGTGAATCGGGCGGGTGTAAATCTTGAGGGGTGTGAATCGGGAGGGGTGTGAATTGGGCGGGTGTGAATCGGAAGCGGTGTGAATCGGAAGGGGTGTGAATCAGGAGGGGCGTGAATCGGGGGGAGTGAATCGGGGGGGAGTGAATCGGGAGGGTTGTGAATCGGGAGGGGCGTGAATCGGGGGGGGTGTGAATCGGGGGGGTGTGAATCGGGAGGGGTGTGAATCGGGAGGGGGTGAATCTGGAGGGGTGTGAATCGGGCGGGTGTGAATCGGGAGGGGAGTGGATCGGAGGGGCATGAATCAGGCAGGTGTGAATCGGGAGGGGTGTGAATCGGGAGGGGTGTGAATCGGGAGGGGCGTGAATCGGGAGGGGTGTGCATCGGGTGGGGTGTGAATCTGGCGGGGTGTGAATCGGAAGTGGTGCGAATCGGGAGGGGCGTGAATCGGGCGGGGTCTGAAACGGGATGGGTGTGAATCTGGAGGGATGTGAACGGGAGAGCTGTGAATTGGGCAGGTGTGAGTCGGGAGGGCACAAATCGGGAGGGGTGAGCATCGGGCGGGTGTGAATCGGGCGGGTGTGAATAGGGAGGGGTGTGAATCGGGAGGAGTGTGAATCGGGAGGGGTGTGATTCGGGAGAGGTGTGAATCGGGAGGGGTGTGATTCGGGAGAGGTGTGAATCGGGAGAGGTGTGAATCGGGTGGGGTGTGAATCCGACGGGTGTGAATCGGGAGGCGTGGTGAATCCGACGGGTGTGAATTGTGAGGGGTGTGAATAGGGTGGGGTGTGTATCGGGCAGTTGTGAATCGGGAGGGATGTGAATCGGGTGGGTGTGATTCGGGCGGGTGTGAATCGAGAGGGGTGTGAATCAGGAGGAGTGAGAATCGGCAGGTGTAAATCAGGAGGGTTGAATCGGGTGGGTGTGAATCGGGAGCGGTATGAACCGGGCGGGTGTGAATCAGAAGGGTTGTGAATCGGGAGGGGTGTAAATCGGGAGTGGTGTGAATCGGGAGGGGTGTGAATCGGGAGGTGTGTGAATCGGGAGGGGAGTGAATCAGGAGGGGAGTGAATCGGGGGGGTGTGAATCGTGCGGGTGTGAATCGTGCGGGTGTGAATCGGGAGGGGTGTGAATCGGGCGGATGTGAATCGGGCGGGTGTAAATCTTGAGGGGTGTGAATCGGGAGGGGTGTGAATTGGGCGGGTGTGAATCGGAAGGGGTGTGAATCGGAAGGGGTGTGAATCAGGAGGGGCGTGAATCGGGGGGAGTGAATCGGGGGGGAGTGAATCGGGAGGGTTGTGAATCGGGAGGAGCGTGATTCGGGGGGGCGTGAATCGGGGGGGGGTGAATCGGGGGGGTGTGAATCGGGAGGCGTGTGAATCGGGAAAGGTGCGAATCAGGAGGGGTGTGAATCGTGAGGGGGTGAATCTGGAGGGGTGTGAATCGGGCGGGTGTGAATCGGGAGGGGAGTGGATCGGAGGGGCGTGAATCAGGCGGGTGTGAATCGGGAGGGGTGTGAATCGGGTGGGTGTGAATCGGGAGGGGAGTTAATCAGGCGTGGTGTGAATCTGGCGGGTGTGAATCGGGAGGGGTGTGAATCGGGAGGGGCGTGAATTGGGAGGGGTGTGAATCGGGCGGGGTGTGAATCTGGCGGGGTGTGAATCGGAAGTGGTGCGAATCGGGAGGGGCGTGAATCGGGCGGTGTCTGAAACGGGAGGGGTGTGAATCTGGAGGGGTGTGAACGGGAGAGCTGTGAATTGGGCGGGTGTGAGTCGGTAGGGCATAAATCGGGAGGGGTGCGAATCGGGCGGGTGTGAATCGGGCGGGTGTGAATCGGGCGGGTTTGAATCGGGAGGGCTGTGAATCGGGAGTGGTGTGAATCGGGAGGAGCGTGAATAGGGAGGTGTGTGAATCGGGAGGGGTGTGAATCGGGAGGGGTGTGATTCGGGAGAGGTGTGAATCGGGAGGTGTGTGAATCGGGTGGGGTGTGAATCCGGCGGGTGTGAATCCAGCGGGTGTGAATCGAGTGGCGTGGTGAATCCGACGGGTGTGAATTGTGAGGGGTGTGAATCGGGTGGGGTGTGTATCGGGCAGTTGTGAATCAGGAGGGATGTGAATCGGGTGGGTGTGAATCGGGCGGGTGGGAATCGGGAGGGGTGTGAATCGGGAGGGGTGTGAATCGGCAGGTGTGAATCAGGAGGGTTGAATCAGGTGGATGTGAATCGGGAGGGATATGAACCGGGTGGGTGTGAATCGGGCAGGTGTGAATCGGGAGGGGTGAGAATCGGGAGGGGTGTGAATCGGGAGGTGTGTGAATCGGGCGGGTGTGAATCGGGAGGGGTGTGAATCGGGAGGGGCGTGAATCGGGAGGGGCGTGAATGGGGTGAGTGTGAATCGGGCGGGGTGTGAATCGGGCGGGGTGTGAATCGGGAGTGGTGCAAATCGGGAGGGCCCTGAATCGGGCGGGGTCTGAAACGGGAGGTATGTGAATCGGGAGGGATGTGAACAGGAGAGCTGTGAATTGGGCGGGTGTGAGTCGGGAGGGCGTAAATCGGGAGGGCTGTGAATCGGGCGGGTGTGAATTGGGCGGGTTTGAATCAGGAGGGCTGTCAATCGGGAGCGGTGTGAATTGGGAGGAGCGTGAATAGGGAGGGGTGTGAATCGGGAGGGGTGTGAATCGGGAGGGTTGTGAATCGGGAGAGGTGTGAATCGGGAGGGGTGTGAATCGGGTGGGTGTGAATCGGGTGGGTGTGAATCAGGAGGGGTGTGAATCGGGCAGGTTTGAATCGGCTGGGTGTGAATCGGAAGTGGTGTAAATCGGAAGGGGTGTGAATCGGGTGGGTTTGAATCGGGAGGGGTGTGAATCGGGAGGGGTGTGAATCGGGTGGGTGTGAATTGGGAGGGCTGAGAATCGGGAGGGGTGTGAATCAGGTGGGTGTGAATCGGGAGGGCTGAGGATCGGGAGGGGGTGAATCGGGATAGGTGCGAATCGGGTGGGTGTGAATCGGGAGGGGTGTGAATCGGGAGGGGTGTGAATCGGGTGGGTGTGAATCGGGAGGGCTGAGAATCGGGAGGGGTGTGAATAGGACGGGCATGAATCGGGGGGTCCGTGAATCGGGAGGGGTGTGAATCGGGAGGGGTGTGTGTCGGGCAGGTGTGATTCCGGAGGGGTGTGTATCGGGCGGATGTGAATCGGGAGGGGAGTGAATCGGAGGGAAGTGAATCAGGCGGGTGTGAATCGGGAGGGGTGTGAATCGGGAGGGGTGTGAATCGAGCGGGAGTGAATCGGGAGGGGTGTGAATCGGGCGGGTGTGAATCGGGAGGGGTGTGAATCAGGAGGTGCGTGAATCGGGAGGGGCGTGAATCGGGAGGGGCGTGAATCGGGTCGGTGTGAATCGGGCGGGGTGTGAATCGGGCGGGGTGTGAATCGGGCGGGGTGTGAATCGGAAGTGGTGCGAATCGGGTGGGGTGTGAATCCGGCAGGTGTGAATCGGGAGGCGTGTGAATCCGACGGGTGTGAATCGGGAGGGGTGTAAATCGGGAGGGGCGTGAGTCGGGAGGGGAGTGAATCGGAAGGGGTGTGAATCGGGCGGGGTGTGAATCAGGGTGTCCGTGAATCAGGAGGGTTGTGAATCGGCAGAGGTGTGAATCAGGAGGAGTGTGAATCGGGGGGGGGTGAATCGGGGGGGGGTGAATCGGGAAAGGTGCGAATCGGGCGGCTGTGAATCGGGAGGGCTGAGAGTCGGGAGGGGTGTGAATCGGACGGGCGTGAATTGGGGGGTCCATGAATTGGGAGGGGTGTGTATCGGGCAGGTTTGAATCCGGAGGGGTGTGAATCGGGCGGGTGTGAATCGCGAGGGGAGTGGATCGGAGGGGCGTGAACCAGGCAGGTGTGAATCGGGAGGGGTGTGAATCGGGAGGGGCGTGAATCAGGAGGGGCGTGAATCGGGTGGGTGTGAATCGGGTGGGGTGTGAATCTGGCGGGGTGTGAATCGGAAGTGGTGCGAATCGGGAGGGGCGTGAATCGGGCGGGGTCTGAAACGGGAGCGGTGTGAATCTGGAGGGGTGTGAACGGGAGAGCTGTGAATTGGGTGGGTGTGAGTCTGGAGGGCGTAAATCGGGAGGGGTGTGAATCGGGCGGGTGTGAATCGGGCGGGTGTGAATCGGGCGGGTTTGAATCGGGAGGGCTGTGAATCGGGAGCGGTGTGAATCGGGAGGAGCGTGAATAGGGAGGTGTGTGAATCGGGAGGGGTGTGAATCAGACGGGTGTGAATCGGGAGGCGTGGTGAATCCGACGGGTGTGAATTGTGAGGGGTGTGAATCGGGTGGGGTGTGTATCGGGCGGTTGTGAATCGGGAGGGATGTGAATCGGGCGGGTGTGAATCGGGCGGGTGTGAATCGGGAGGGGTGTGAATCAGGAGGGGTGAGAATCGGCAGGTTTAAATCAGGAGGGTTGAATCGGGTGGGTGTGAATTGGGAGCGGTATGAACCGGGTGGGTGTGAATCGGGAGGGGTGTGAATCGGAAATGGTGTAAATCGGAAGAGGTGTGAATCGGGAGGGGTGTGAATCAGGAGGGGTGTGAATCAGGAGGGGAGTGAATCGGGTGGGTGTGAATCGGGGGGGTGTGAATCGAGTGGGCGTGAATCAGGAGGGGAGTGAATCGGGAGGGCTGTAAATCGGGAGGAGTGTGAATCATGCGGATGTGAATCGGGCGGGTGTGAATCGGGAGGGGTGTGAATCGGGAGGGGTCTGAATCGGGCGGGTGTGAATCGGGAGGGGTGTGAATCGGAAGGGGTGTGAATCAGGAGGGGCGTGAATCGGGGGGAGTGAATCGGGGGGGGTGTGAATCGGGAGTGTTGTGAATCGGGAGGGTGTGAATCGGGAGGGGTGTGAATCGGGAGGGGTGTGAATCGGGAGGGGCGTGAATCGGGAGGGGCGTGAATCGGGAGGGGCGTGAATCGGGGGTACGTGAATCGGGGTGGTGTGAATCGGGAGCGTGTGAATCGGGAAAGGTGCGAATCGGGAGGGGTGTGAATCGGGAGGGGGCAAATCTGGAGGGGTGTGAATCAGGCAGGTGTGAATCGGGAGGGGCGTGAATTGGGCGGGGTCTGAAACGGGAGGGGTGTGAATCTGGAGGGGTGTGAACGGGAGAGCTGTGAATTGGGCGGGTGGGAGTCGGTAGGGCGTAAATCGGGAGGGGTGTGAATCGGGCGGCTGCGAATCGGGAGGGCTGTGAATCGGGAGGGGTGCGAATCGGGAGGGGTGTGAATCGGCAGGTGTGAATCAGGAGGGGGGTGAATCGGGCAGGTTTGAATCGGGTGGGTGTGAATCGGGAGGGGTGTGAATCGGAAGGGGTGTGAATACGAAGTGGTGTAAATCGGAAGGATTGTGAATCAGGAGGGGTGTGAATCGGGAGGGGTGTGAATCAGGAGGGGAGTGAATCGGGTGGGTCTGAATCGGGGGGTTGTGAATCGAGTGGGCGTGAATCGGGAGGGGTGTGAATCGGGAGGGGTGTGAATCGTGCGGGTGTGAATCGGGCGGGTATGAATCGGCAGGGGTATGAATCGTGTGGGTGTGAATCGGGCGGGTGTAAATCGGGAGGGGTGTGAATTGGAAGGGGTGTGAATCAGGAGGGGCGTGAATCGGGGGGGCGTGAATCCGGAGAGTCGTGAATTGGGGGGAATGAATCTGGAGGGTTGTGAATCGGGAGGTGTGCGAATCGGGAATGGTGTGAATCGGGCGGGTGTGAATCGGGAGGGGTGTGAATCGGGCGGGTCTGAATCGGGAGGGGTGTGAATCGGGAGGGGTGTGAATCGGGAGTGGTGTGAATTGGGAGGGGTGTGAATCGGGCGGGTGTGAATCGGCAGGGCTGAGAATCGGGAGGGGTGTGTATCGGACGGCGTGAATCGGGGGGTCCGTGAATCAGGAGGGGTGTGAATCGGCAGAGGTGTGAATCGGGAGGAGTGTGAATCGGGGTGTGTGAATCGGGCGGGTTTGAATCGGGAGGGCTGAGAATTGGGAGGGCTGTGAATAGGGTGGGTGTGAATCGGGAGGGCTGAGAATCAGGAGGGGGTGAATCGGGAAAGGTGCGAATCGGGTGGGTGTGAATCGGGAGAGGTGTGAATCGGGCGGCTGTGAATGGGGAGGGCTGAGAATCGGGAGGGGTGTGAATCGGACGGGCATGAATCGGGGGGTCCGTGAATCGGGAGGGGTGTGAATCGGGAGGGGTGTGTATCGGGCAGGTGTGAATCCGGAGGGGTGTGAATCGGTCGGGTGTGAATCGGGAGGGGAGTGAATCGGAGGGGCATGAATCAGGCGGGTGTGAATCGGGAGGGGTGTGAATCGGTAGGTGTGTGAATCGGGCGGGTGTGAATCGGGAGGGGTGTGAATCAGGAGGTGCGTGAATCGGGAGGGGCGTGAATCGGGTGGGTGTGAATCGGGCGGGGTGTGATTCGGGCGGGGTGTGAATCGGGCGGGGTGTGAATCGGGCGTGGTGTGAATCGGGAGGGGCGTGAATCGGGTGGGTGTGAATCGGGAGTGGTGCGAATCGGGAGGGGCGTGAATCGGGAGGGGTCTGAAACGGGAGGGGTGTGAATCGGGCGGGTTTGAATCAGGAGGGCTGTCAATCGGGAGCGGTGTGAATAGGGAGGGGTGTGAATCGGGAGGGGTGTGAATTGGGAGGGGTGTGAATCAGGAGAGGTGTGAATTGGGAGGGTGTAAATCGGGAGGGGCGTGAATCGAGAATGGCGTGAATCGGCAGGGATCTGAATCGGGAGTGGTGTGAATTGGCAGGGGTGCGAATTGGAAGGGGTGTGAATCGGCAGCGGTGTGAATCGGAAGGGGTGTGAATCGGAAGGGGCGTGAATCGGGAGGGGCGTGAATCGGAAAGGGTGTGAATCGGGAGGGGTCCGAATCGGGATGGGTGTGAATCGGGTGGGTGTGAATCGGGAGGGGTGTGAATCGGGCGGCTGTGAATCGGGAGGGCTGAGAATCGGGAGGGGTGTGAATCGGATGGGCGTGAATCGGGGGGTCCGTGAAATGGGAGGGGTGTGAATCAGGAGGGGTGTGAATCGGGCAGGTGTGAATCGGGAGGTGTGTGAATCGAATGGGAGTGAATCGGGAGGGGTCTGAATCGGGCGGGTGTGAATCGGTAGGTGTGTGAATCGGGAGGGCTGTGAATCGGGAGGTGTGTGAATTGGGCAGGTGTGAAACGGGAGGGGTGTGAATCGAGTGGGAGTGAATCGGGAGGGGTGTGAATCGGGCGGGTGTGAATCGGGAGGGGTGTGAATCGGGAGGGCTGTGAATCGGGAGGTGTGTGAATCAGGCGGTGTGAATCGGGAGGGTTGTGAATCGGGAGGGGCGTGAATCGGGAGGGGCGTGAATAGGGTGGGTGTGAATCGGGCGGGGTGTGAATCGGGCGGGGTGTGAATCGGGAGTGGTGCAAATCGGGAGGGGCGTGAATGGGAGAGCTGCGAATTGGGCGGGTGTGTGTCGGGAGGGCGTAAAACGGAAGATGTGAATCGGGCGGGTTTGAATCAGGAGGGCTGTCAATTGGGAGCGGTGTGAATCGGGAGGAGCGTGAATAGGGAGGGGTGTGAAACGGGAGCGGTGTGAATTGGGAGGGGTGTGAATCGGGAGAGGTGTGAATCGGGAGAGGTGTGAATCGGGAGGCGTGTGAATCGGGAGGCGTGTGAATCCGGCGGGTGTGAATCGGGAGGGGTGTGAATCGGGAGGGGCGTGAATCGGTAGGGACGTGAATCGGGTGGGTGTGAATCGGGAGGGGCGTGTATCGGGAGGGGCGTGAATCGGAAGGGGTGTGAATAGGGAGAGGTGCGAATCGGGAAAGGTGCGAATCGGGTGGGTGTGAATCGGGAGGGGTGTGAATCGGGCGGCTGTGAATCGGGAGGGCTGAGAATCGGGAGGGGTGTGAATCGGAAGGGTGTGAATCGGGGGGGTCCGTGAATCGGGAGGGGTGTGAATCAGGAGGGGTGTGAATCGGGCAGGTGTGAATCGGGAGGTGGGTGAATCGAGTGGGAGTGAATCGGGAGGGGTGTGAATCGGGCGGGTGTGAATCGGTAGGGCTGTGAATCGGGAGGGCTGTGAATCGGGAGGGGTGTGAATCGGGAGTGGTGTGAATCGGGCGGGTGTGAATCGGGAGGGGTGTGAATCGGGAGGGGCGTGAATCGGGTGTGTGTGAATCGGGCGGGGTGTGAATCGGGCGGGGTGTGAATCGGGAGTGGTGCAAATCGGGAGGGGTGTGAATCGGGCGGGTGTGAATCAGGAGGGGTGTGAATCGGGCAGGTTTGAATCGGGTGGGTGTGAATCGGGAGGGGTATGAACCGGGCGGGTGTGAATCAGGAGGGTTGTGAATCGGGAGGGGCGTGAATCGGGAGGGGCGTGAATCGGGTGGGTGTGAATCGGGCGGGGTGTGATTCGGGTGGGGTGTGAATCGGGCGGGGTGTGAATCGGGCGGGGTGTGAATCGGGAGTGGTGCGAATCGGGAGGGGTCTGAAACGGGAGGGGTGTGAATCGGGAGGGGTATGAACGGGAGAGCTGTGAATTGGACGGGTGTGAGTCGGCAGGGCGTAAATCGGGAGGGGTGTGAATCGGGCGGGTGTGAATCGGGCGGGTTTGAATCAGGAGGGCTGTCAATCGGGAGCGGTGTGAAACGGGAGGAGTGTGAATAGGGAGGGGTGTGAATCAGGAGGGGTGTGAATCGGGAGGGGTGTGAATCAGGAGAGGTGTGAATTGGGAGGGCGTAAATCGGGAGGGGCGTGAATCGAGAATGGCGTGAATCGGCAGGGATCTGAATCGGGAGGGGTGTGAATTGGCAGGGTTGCGAATTGGAAGGGGTGTGAATCGGCAGCGGTGTGAATCGGAAGGGGTGTGAATCGGAAGGGGCGTGAATCGGGAGGGGCATGAATCGGGAGGGGCGTGAATCGGAAAGGGTGTGAATCGGGAGGGGTCCGAATCGGGATGGGTGTGAATCGGGTGGGTGTGAATCGGGAGGGGTGTGAATCGGGCGGCTGTGAATCGGGAGGGCTGAGAATCGGGAGGGGTGTGCATCAGGAGGGGTGTGAATCGGGCAGGTGTGAATCGGGAGGTGTGTGAATCGAGTGGGAGTGAATCGGGAGGGTTCTGAATCGGGCGGGTGTGAATCGGTAGGGGTGTGAATCGGGAGGGCTGTGAATCGGGAAGTGTGAATCGGGAGGGGTGTGAATCGAGTGGGAGTGAATCGGGAGGGGTGTGAATCGGGCGGGTGTGAATCGGGAGGTGTGTGAATCGGGAGGGCTGTGAATCGGGAGGTGTGTGAATCAGGCGGTGTGAATCGGGAGGGTTGTGAATCGGGAGGGGCGTGAATCAGGAGGGGCGTGAATAGGGTGGGTGTGAATCGGGCGGGGTGTGAATCGGGCGGGGTGTGAATCGGGAGTGGTGCGAATCGGGAGGGGCGTGAACGGGAGAGCTGCGAATTGGGCGGGTGTGAGTTGGGAGGGCGTAAAACGGAAGGGGTGTGAATCGGGCGGGTTTGAATCAGGAGGGCTGTCAATCGGGAGCGGTGTGAATCGGGAGGAGCGTGAATAGGGAGGGGTGTGAATCGGGAGCGGTGTGAATCGGGAGGGGTGTGAATCGGGAGAGGTGTGAATTGGGAGAGGTGTGAATCGGGAGGCGTGTGAATCCGGCGGGTGTGAATCGGGAGGGGTGTGAATCGGGAGGGGCGTGAATTGGTAGGGACGTGAATCGGGTGGGTGTGAATCGGGCGGGGTGTGAATCGGGAGTGGTGCGAATCGGGAGGGGCGTGAATCGGGCGGGGTCTGAAACGGGAGGGGTGTGAATCGGGAGGGGTGTGAACGGGAGAGCTGTGAATTGGGCGGGTGTGAGTCGGGAGGGCGTAAATCGGGAGGGGTGTGAATCGGGCGGGTGTGAATCGGGCGGGTTTGAATCAGGAGGCCTGTCAATCGGGAGCGGTGTGAATCGGGAGGAGCGTGAATAGGGAGGGATGTGAATCGGGAGGGTTGTGAATCGGGAGAGGTGTGAATCGGGAGAGGTGTGAATCGAGTGAGGTGTGAAACCGGCGGGTGTGAATTGGGAGGTGTGTGAATCCGGCGGTTGTGAAGTGTGAGGGGTGTGAATCGGGTGGTGTGTGCATTGGGCGGTTGTGAATCGGGAGGGGTGTGAATCGGGTGGGTGTGAATCGGCTGGGTGTGAATCGGGAGGGGTATGAACCGGGCAGGTGTGAATCAGAAGTGGTGTGAATCGGGAGGGGTGTGAATCAGGAGGGGTGTGAATCGGCAGAGGTGTGAATCGGGAGAGGTGTGAATCGGGGGGTGGGGGTGAATCGGGTGGGTGTGAATCGGGAGGGGTGTGAATCGGGGGGGTGAATCGGTAGGGTCGTGAGTCGGGAGGGGTGTTAATCGGGTGGGTGTGAATCGGAAGGGGTGTGAATCGGGCGGGTGTGAATCGGGAGGGGTGTGAATTGGGCGGGTGTGAATCAGGAGGGGTGTGAATCGGGAGGGGTGTGAATCGAGCGGGAGTGAATCGGGAGGGGTGTGAATCGGGCGGGTGTGAGTCGGGAGGTGTGTGAATCGGGCGGGTTGAATCGGGAGGGGCATGAATCGGGAGGGGCATGTATCGGGACGGATGTGAATCGGGAGGGGCGTGAGTCAGGAGGGGAGTGAATCGGAAGGGGTGTGAATCGGGCGGCGTGTGAATCGGGAGGGGTGTGACTCGGGCGTGGTCTGAATCGGGAGGGGTGCAAATCGGGAAGGATGTGAATCAGGTGGATTGTGAATCCGGCGGGTGTGAATCGGGAGGGGTGTGAATCCGGCGGGTGTGAAACGTGAGGGGTGTGAATCGGGTGGGGTGTTTATCGGGCGGTAGTGAATCGGGAGGGGTGTGAATCGGGTGGGTGTGAATCGGGTGGGTGTGAATCAGGAGGGGTGTGAATCGGGAGGGGTGTGAATCGGGAGGGGTGTGAATCGGACAGGTTTGAATCGGCAGGGTGTGAATTGGGATGGGTGTGAATCGGGCGGGTGTGAATCGGAAGTGGTGTAAATCGGAATGTGTGTGAATCGGGAGGGGTGTGAATCGGGATGGGTGTGAATCGGAAGGTGTGTGAATCGGGAGGGGTGTGAGTCGGGAGGGGTGTGAGTCGGGAGGGTTGTGAATCGGGCGGGTGTGAATCGGAAGGGGTGTGAATCGGGCGGGTGTGAATCGGCAGGGGTGTGAATCGGGAGGGGCGTGAATCGAGAGGGGCGTGAATCGGCAGGGGTCTGAATCAGAAGGGGTGTGAATTGGCAGGGGTGCAAATCGGAAGGGGTGTGAATCGGCTGCGGTGTGAATTGGAAGGGGCGTGAATCGGGAGGGGCGTGAATCGGGAGGGGCGTAAATCAGGAGGGTCGTGAATTGGAAGGGGTGTGAATCGGGAGGGGTGCGAATCGGGCGGCTGCGAATCGGGAGGGCTGTGAATCGGGAGTGGTGCAAATCGGGAATGGTGTGAATCGGGAGGGTTGTGAATCGGGAGGGGTGTGAATCGGGCAGGTCTGAATCGGCTGGGTGTGAATCGGGAGGGGTGTGAACCGGGCGGGTGTGAATCGGAAGTGGTGTAAATCGGGAGTGGTGTGAATCGGGAGGGGTGTAAATCGGAAGGGGTGTGAATCGGGAGGTGTGTGAATCGGGAGGGGTGTGAATCGGGGGGTGTGAATCGGAAGGGTCGTGAGTCGGGAGGGGTGTTAATCGGAAGGGGTGTGAATCGGGAGGGGTGTGAATCGGGAGGGGTGTGAATCGGAAGGGCGTGAACTGGGGGGGTCCGTGAAACGGGAGGGGTGTGAATCAGGAGGGGTGTGAATCGGGCAGGTGTGAATCGGGAGGTGTGTGAATCGAATGGGAGTGAATCGGGAGGGGTCTGAATCGGGCGGGTGTGAATCGGTAGGGGTGTGAATCGGGAGGGCTGTGAATCGGGAGGTGTGTGAATCGGGCAGGTGTGAAACGGGAGGGGTGTGAATCGGGAGGTGTGTGAATCGGGAGGTGTGTGAATCGGGAGGGGTGTGAATCGGGGGGTGTGAATCGGAAGGGTCGTGAGTCGGGAGGGGTGTTAATCGGAAGGGGTGTGAATCGGGAGGGGTGTGAATCGGGAGGGGTGTGAATTGGGAGGGGTGTGAATCGGGCGGGTGTGAATCAGGAGGGGTGTGAATCGGGCAGGTTTGAATCGGGCGGGTGTGAATCGGGAGTGGTATGAACCGGGAGGGTTGTGAATCAGAAGTGGTGTAAATCAGAAGGGGTGTGAATCGGGAGGGGTGTGAATCGGGAGCGGTGTGAATCGGGCGTGTGTGAACGGGAGGGTGTGAATCGGGCGTGTGTGAATCAGGCGGGTGTGAATCGGGAGCGTGTGAATCGGGAGGGGTGTGAATCGGGAGGGGTGTGAATCGGGAGTGGTGAATCGGGCGGGTGTTGTTAGATCCGTGTATTTTGATGTTGTGTGTCCTTCAATAACTAGACACGAGACTGCAGGGAACAATCAACAGGTATTTACTGGATGAGGGTTACTTTAAAACTAAACGTACAGATCCCCACTCAGGGTTTATATACAGGTGTGGTCACTGCCGGTACTACAGTATACAGGAGCTGTAAAAAGTAGTTCTCCCCTTAAAGGTACATACACGACAGGTGTGAATCAGGAGGGGTGTGGATCGGGACTGTGTGAATTGGGCGGGTGTGAATCGGGAGGGGTGTGAATCGGGGAAAGACAGCCAGACAGAGTGAATACACACGCTGAAGATGGGCTGCTGAATTTTTAGTGTTTTTAGTGTTTAAAGTGGGGGAAAAAAAGCTTCATTTCAAGTTTAAAAAGGTTTTAAAGTTAAATTTAGTTCTAGTTAAGTTAGTTTAGTTTGTTTAGTTAAGTTTAAGTTTAGTTTAGTCTAGATTAAGTAAGGAAGGAAAAGACCACCAAAGAGACCACCAAAGGAAAAAAAACCAGAGGAAATTAGAAAAAAAAAGCCAAAGAAAAAAAATAAGGGAAAAAAAAATATACAAACCAAAGAACAGCGGCCGCACGGGGCCACAGCAGCAGCAGAAGCGAGGTGACTCGGCCGCATCGGGAACCGAGGCGCGAAGGCCGCACGGAGACGCAGCGGCAGCCGGAGCGAGGAGACTCGGGGAGGCCGCTTCGGGAAACGAGGCGAATCGGGGAGGCCGCACGGAGACGCAGCGGCAGCCGGAACGAGGTGACTCGGGGAGCCCGAGCGGCGAACGAGACACGGCCCGATCGGCGGCCGCAGTCCAGCACCCGAGCGACGACTGCAGTCCAGCACCCGAGCGACGGCCGCAGTCCAGCACCCGAGCGACGACCGCAGTCCAGCACCCGAACGGCGAACGAGGCACAGCCCGAGCGGCGGCTGGGCTAGAAAGCCCGGGAAAGGCCCGAGGAGCCAGGCCCAGAGACCTCTGAGGAGAAGGGGAGCAACCAGAAGGCTTCCAGAAGCAAACCAAGACTGTGAGTACAGGGCCCAGGGAGGGAGACTGAAGCCAGGGAAAGGCCCGAGGAGCCAGGCCGAGACAGAGGCACAGAGACCTCTGAGGGGGAGGGGAACAGCCCGAAGGCACCGGGAAACAGCGGCTCACAGACCCAGACCTGAGAAGGGTGAACCCAGAAGCCGAGGCCCAGGGACCACGGGGTCGGAGAGGGGGACCGGGAAAGTTCGCGAACAGGGAGAGGGAAACACCAAACCCGGGGCCCCAGAAAAGCTTATTCTAAGATCAACAATACTTTACCAAAAATGAGCGAATCAGAAGATCCACAACAGCCCCGCTTCCAGATTCCCCCCAACACCGCAAAAAAAGCTATAAAAGCGATCAAGCATGAGCAGATGAGAGAAAAACCAGAAACACTTTTTGCTGACTGTTACAACAATGGGACAAAAAGTAACCTCATTTTCTACTCAGATCAGCCAGTGGCTTGGATCACAGCAATAAAATCACACTATACCAATGTTAAGCTAGAAAATACCGCAAATGGGTCCATAATGAAAATTAACACACCAGGAGACAGTTCAACTACGACGGTCAACGCGTACAATACCGGAACAATATTAGTGCAAGGCAACCTCGACAAATTTGCAACGGCCTTCAGGACACTGAAAAAATTAACTAAGGGAGGAAGGAACAGCCCCAGAGTGGCCCGCACTCCCCCCAACATTGACAACTTACCAGGAGAAAATCTGCCTGGTCAGGAGGTGAACGAGCCACACAGTTCAAACCAGACACTAACCCCGGGGAACCACAGCCACACGATACAACTGACAAACCCCAGCATAACTACCAGGGAGGAAGCCACACATAGTCCCCCTACCATTCCCAGCTCACCAAGAGAAGAGCAGCATAGCCAGGAAGTGAGTGAGCCCTCCAGGGCCGACCAGCCTAGCCAGGAAGTGAGTGAGCCTTCCAGGGCCGACCAGACACATACCCCGGGATCACACAGCCAGATACAACCAAAAGATAAATTTAATCAATTAGAGATAGAGATGGTTAAACTTAGAGAGGACTTCCTCAAAATGAATGACGATCAAAATCAGGAGAGGGAGAGACACAAGAGGGAGCTGAAGCTACTTGAGAACCAGGTGAATCTACTTAGGAATCAGGTGAAAGAGCTGCAGGAAAAAGAAGAGAGCCATAGAGGAGAGATAACACCATTAGACCAGCAACCAGAGGCTAGAGATAAGACAAGACAGAGCCGGACGGAACGGCTGCACTCCCACACGGAACAAAAGCAACAGACACACAATACAAGGGGTGCCACACAGACCGACCAGCATACTGATTCGCAATCTTCCCCCACCACCGTGGAACCACAAGCGGGCCGCTCACAAGAGGTACGCACACACCAGACACCCCAGCCCAGCACACACACTATGAGTCCAAGCGAAAGCCACCAGACAGTAAACACAAACAAGGCTGACGTCGTAATACTCATAGACTCAAATGGGAAATTTCTATGGGAGAAAAAGCTATTCCCTAGAAGTAAAGTAGAAAAGATCTGGTGCCCAACAACAAACAGAGCCATGGGATGGCTGACCAAAGCCAGATTAGGCTCCCCCCAACACATAATAATACACACGGGCACAAATGACCTAAAGACCCAACAGAAAGAAGTAGCAACATCACTCAGAGCAATGATTAGGAAAGCAAGCAGTACATTTCCAAACACTAGAATCACTGTTTCCACAATATTGCCGAGAACAGACTTCAACAACAACACAATTCATGAGATAAATGCCAGCATAGCAAGAGACTGCGAATCAAACCACAACGTACACCTGGCCCAACACCCCACCCTCGATGAGGAATGTCTTTACGACCACGTCCACATCCAAAGGCAAAGAATATCGATCTTTGCTAAAGCCCTGAAGGACGTCGCTTTTAACCGGGTCCATACCCAGACTCCAAGAGGACCCCCCCCCGACCACCAGAGATCAGCGGGGTACATATCAGGAACACTACAAGGACCACCAACACACCAACCGAGACCAGAGAGGATCCCCATGCAAAACAACAATATCAGACCTGCACCACTCCTGTCCCACAGGGGAATAGGACTGCTCCCAGCCAGACAGAGGGAGAGATGCACAGGACGTACGCAATACCTCAGACAGAAACAATCCATTAAGAGACAATAAGCAGATGTGCAGCAGCATCTACTTCCGCCTTATGGATCAAGGACTAATTAATAGAAAGAACTGTAACCAAATTGTATTAACTTTTGTAGACAACTGATGTGATCTTTTTTTTCCCCACACTTAGACATGACAAACACGTACCACTCTTTAACCTATCATAGTAAAAGATCAAACTTAACATGAAATCCTTATATATTTCGACCTGGAATATCCAAGGTCTACGCTCTTCACTGCGAGAAGTGAAAAGTAGGACCCCAGAGTTCATAGATGAAACTAAAGACCTAGATATTATCATTTTACAGGAAACTTGGTATAAAGGAAAAGGACACACTGGCTGTCCCCAAGGGTACACTGAGCTGGTGGTCCCCTCCAATAAATTACCAAGTGTAACCCAAGGCAGAGACTCCGGAGGCATACTGATCTGGTTTAAAACAGAACTTAAGAATTACATCAAATTTATAAAAAAGGGCGAAAACCATATGTGGCTCAAACTTGAGAGGGAGATTATCTCAAACACCCAAGATGTTTACATTTGCGCACTTTATATCCCTCCAATCGATTCCCCGTACTTTAAAGAGGACACCTTCTCCAACATGGAGGGGGAAATTATCCAATACCAGGCCCAGGGGAACGTGTTGGTCTGTGGGGACCTCAATTCAAGAACGGGCGAAGAACCAGACTTCACCAATAATCAGGGAAACAATTACGTTTTCGGGAATAACCACTTTGACATCCCTTCCCTTCCATACAGGCATAACTGCGACAAGCAGTCAAATACCAACGGAAAACAGCTACTACAGCTCTGTCGAAACCTGGGTCTGTACATTGTCAATGGTAGGTTCATAGGAGACCTCCTAGGAAGATCGACCTATTGCTCACCTCTTGGCTGCAGCACAGTAGACTATATGATTACAGACTTAGACCCATCCTCTTTCAGAGCATTCACAGTCAAACCACAAACAACACTGTCAGATCACAGTCAAATTACTATGTTCCTCAAAAAGACAGAAACAAACAACATAGAAACACAACCCAGTAAACTGTACAACACCAAAAAATCGTACAGATGGGCCAAAAACGACACGGAAAAATACCAGAAAACAATTAGCAATGCATCAACTCAAGCTCTCTTAGACACCTTTCTGGATAACATATACACTCACAATAAAGAAGGCGTAAACCGGGCAGTTAGTAAACTAAACAATATTTTTGATAATTTGGCAACAAATGCAAACTTGAAAGCTCGCAAGAACAAACCCAAAACAAAAAACTATGAAAAATGGTTTGACCGAGATTGCCATAACATGAGGAAAAAACTTAGAAAAATATCAAACCAAAAACACAGACATCCAGAAAACGAGGAACTACGCCTTACTTATTGTCAGACACTAACACAATACAGAAACACACTCAGAACCAAAAAAGAGCAATATATTAAGAATACACTCAGCTCCATGGAGGAATCCATTGATTCCAATTGTTTCTGGGAAAACTTGAAAACACTACACAAAAAACAACACGACGATTTGGCCATTCAAAATGGGGACACATGGGTAAACCACTTTGAAAAATTATACCAGAAAAACACACTAAGACCAGAGCAACACCAAATATGCAAAAAACTGGAAAAGCTAGAAATGGCCATAAAAGAAAACCAAAACCTGCTGGACGCCATAATAACAGAAAAAGAACTTCTTGAAAAACTCAAGGACCTGCAACCAGGAAAAGCCTGCGGGACAGACGGCATACTAAACGAGATGATTAAACACACAGACAACAAAATGAAACTGGCTATCCTAAAACTCTTCAACTTGGTTCTGAGTGTCGGTTATTTCCCTGATATCTGGAACAAAGGACTCATAACGCCCATATACAAAAGTGGGGACAAAACCGACCCAAACAACTATCGAGGCATCTGTGTAAACAATAACCTGGGGAAGGTATTCTGTAGCATCATAAACAAAAGACTTATAAACTTCCTTGAGGAGCACAATGTCTTGAGTAAAAGCCAAATTGGATTCCTGCCAAACTATAGAACATCCGATCATGTCTTCACCCTACAGACCCTAATTGACAAACACGTTCACCATAACAAAAGCAAAATCTACGCATGCTTTGTAGATTTCCAGAAGGCTTTCGACTCCATCTGGCAGGACGGTTTATTCCTGAAACTTATCGAAAGTGGGGTAGGAGGGAAAACATATGATGTAATTAAATCAATGTATACAAACAACAAATGTGCAGTTAAAATTGGAGACAAACAAACAAAATACTTCCCACAGGGGTGGGGGGTGACGCAGGGCTCGCCAATCTCACCGACACTCTTTAATATTTACATAAATGGATTGGCAAAACCACTTGAACAATCTACAGCACCCGGCCTCACCCTATATGAATCCAAGGTTAAATTCCTCCTCTATGCAGACGACCTGGTTCTGCTGTCACCTACTAAAGAGGGGCTACAGCAAAACCTGGACCTGCTGGAGTCGTACTGCCAGACTTGGGCCCTGACAATAAATCCCCAAAAAACCAAAGTCCTTGTGTTCCAGCAAAGATCCAAACATCAGGGACCCAAAATAAATTTCACAGTAGGAACAACCAAAATTGAACAAACCACTAACTACACATACTTGGGCCTAAAAATCAGTTCTACGGGAAACTTCAAACTGGCTGTGAATGAACTGAAAGAGAAAGCAAGAAGGGCTTTCTATGCCATCAAAAAATCAATCCAAATAGAAATCCCAATTAGCATTTGGCTCAAAATTTTCAAATCAGTAATTGAACCAATTGCACTCTATGGCAGTGAGGTATGGGGACCGCTAACTCAACAAGAATTTGCAAAATGGGACAAACACCCAATTGAGATCCTACATGCAGAATTCTGTAAAAGTATCCTCCGGACTCAAAGGAAAACAGTAAACAATGCATGCAGGGCGGAACTAGGCCAATATCCATTATTAATCACTATCCAAAAAAGAGCCACCAAATTTTGGAATCACCTGCAAATGAGCAATCCCCAATGCTATCACTACGACGCCCTGAAATGCCAAGAGCTGACCATAAAGAAGAATACCCTCAGTCAACTAGTCCTGGGACTCAGTGAAGTAACTACTAACAATACTAACAATAACCAGCCCCAGGACAGTGACAGGGTAACACAAAGAATTCGACCCAACACAATCGTCGCTAAGCAAAAGGAAAAATATCTGACATATTGGGCAGAAACAACAAAAACCCAAAGCAAACTCAATTGCTACTTGGCCCTAAACAGACAATACAACATAGCTGATTACCTGACCATGGTAAAGGATAACAAACTGAGAAGAACCTTGACAAGGTACAGACTTAGCGAACATAGCCTAGCGATCGAAAAAGGCAGACACAGGCAGACCAGGATGCCAAGAGAGGACAGGATATGCTCTCACTGCAGTCAGGGAGTGGTGGAGACAGAGATGCACTTCCTCACAGCTTGTGGAAAATATCAGGGCATCAGGGAGAATTTCTACCAAAAATTCTCACAAATATGCCCTGATTTCAGAAATCTGAATGACAACCAAAAACTCCCATTCCTACTGGGAGAGGAGAGAAGCTGTATAACACTGGCGGCACACTATGTTACAGCTTGCCATGAACAGAGGGACAACCAGTAAACCAAGAAAAGAAAATATATAAACAATGCGAATGTATATTTATACACTCAGGGATATACCTGTTTACACACTGTATGAATAGAACTGCGTTTATGTGCTAAACCATAAATGTATTTTGATGCTTTGGCAACATAAGATGTAACTTATCATGCCAATAAAGCGATTTGAATTGTGAATTGTGAATTGTGAATCGGGCATGTGTGAATTGGAAGGGGTGTGAATCGGGCGGGTGTGAATCGGGAGGGGTGCGAATCGGGAGGGGTGTGAGTCGGGAGGGGCGTGAGTCGGGAGGGACGTAAATCGGGAGGGGCGTGAGTCGGGAGGGGCGTGAGTCGGGCAGCTGTGAATTGGGAGGGGTGTGAATCGGGCAGGGTGTGAATCGGGAGGGGTTTGAGTCGGGAGGGGTGTGAATCAGGAGGGGCATGAGTCAGGAGGGGTTTAAATCAGGAGGGGCGTGAGTCAGGATGGGTGTGAATCGGGCGGGCGTAAATCGGCAGGGTTGTGAATCGGAATAGGTGTGAATCGGGAGGGGTGTGAATCGGGCGGGTGTGAATCGGGAGTGGTGTGAATCGGGAGGGGTGTTAATCGAGCGGGTGTGAATTGGGAGGGGTGTGAATCGGGCGGGTGTGAATCGGGAGGGGTGTGAATCGGGAGGAGCGTGAGACGGGAGGGGTGTGAATCGGGAGGGGTGTGAATCTTGTGGGTGTGATTCGGGAGGGGTGTGAATCGGGAGGGGGTGAATCGGGCAGGTGTGAATCGGGAGTGTTGTGAATCGGGCATGGCGTGAATCGGGCGGGTGTGAATCGGGAGTGGTGTGAATCGGGTGGGTGTGAATCTGGAGGGGTGTGAATCGGGAGGGGTGTGAATCGGGAGGAGCGTGAGACGGGAGGGGTGTGAATCGGGAGGGGTGTGAATCGGGAGGGGCATGAATCGGGAGGGGTGTGAATCCACAGGGGAGTGAATCGTATGGGTGTGATTCGGGAGGGGTGTGAATTGGGAGAGGGGTGAATCGGGAGGGGTGTGAATCGGGCAGGTGTGAATCGGGAGTGGCGTGAATCGGGCGTGGCGTGAATCGGGCGGGTGTGAATCGGGAGTGGTGTGAATCGGGCGTGGTGTGAATCCGGAGGCGTGTGAATCGGGCGGGTGTGAATCGGGAGTGGTGTGAATCGGGCGGGTGTGAATCGGGAGGGTGTGAATCGGGAGGGAGTGCGAATTGGAAGGTGTGTGAATCGGGCGGGTGTGAATCGGGAGGGGTGTGAATCGGGTGGGTGTGAATCGGGAGGGGTGTGAATCCAGAGGCGTGTGAATCGGGCGGGTGTGAATCGGGAGTGGTGTGAATCGGGAGGGTGTGAATCGGGAGTGGTGTGAATCGGGCGGGTGTGAATCGGGAGGGAGTGCGAATTGGAAGGTGTGTGAATCGGGCGGGTGTGAATCGGGAGGGGTGTGAATCGGGAGGGGTGTGAATCGGGAGGGTGTGAATTGGGAGGGGTGCGAATCGGGAGTGGTGTGAATCAGGTGGGTGCGAATCAGGAGGGGTGTGTATCGGGAGGGGTGTGAATCGGGTGTGTGTGTATCGGGAGGGGCGTGAATCGGGCATGTGTGAATCGAGAGGGGTGTGAATCGGGAGGGGTGTGAATCGGGAGGTGTGTAACTTCGGGAGGGGTGTGAATCGGGAGGGCTGTGAATCGGGAGGGGTGTGAATCGGGACAGGTGTGAATCGGGAAGGGTGTGAATCGGGAGGGGTGTGAATCGGGCGGGTGTGAATTAGGCGGGTGTGAATCGTGGGGTGTGAATCGTGGGGTGTGAATCGGGAGGTGTGTGAATCGTGGGGGTGTCAATCGGGAGGGTGTGAATCGGGAGGGGTGTGAATCGGGAGGGGTGGGAATCGGGTGGGTGTGAATCGGGTGGGTGTGAATCGGGAGGGGTGTGAATTGGGAGGGGTGTGAATCGGGCGTGTGTGTATCGGGAGGGGCGTGAATCGGGCATGTGTGAATCGAGAGGGGTGTGAATTGGGAGGGCTGTGAATCGGGAGGTGTGTAAATCGGGTAGGTGTGAAGCGGGACAGCTGTGAATCAGGTGGGGGTGAATCGGGAGGGGTGTGAATCGGGAGGGTGTGAATTGGATGGGTGTGAATCGTGGGGTGTGAATCGGGAGGTGTGTGAATCGGGACGGGTGTGAATCGAGAGGGGATTGAATCAGGAGGGGTGTGAATCGGGCGGGTGTGAATCGGGAGGGGTGTGAATCGGAATGTGTGTGAATCGGAATGTGTGTGAATCGGGTTGGTGTGAATCCGGGGGTGTGAATCGGAAGGGGTGTGAATCGGTGGGTGTGAATCGGGAGGGATGTCAATTGCGGGGTGGTGTATTGGGGGGGCTGTGAATCTGGAGGGGTGTGAATCGGGAAGGGTTTGAATCAGGTGGTGTTTGAATCGGGGTGGGGGTGAATCGGGCGGCGTGAATCGGGATGGGTGTGAATCGGGAGGGGTGTGAATCGGGGGGTGAATCGGGAGGGGTGTGAATCTGGCGGGTGTGAATCGGGAGGGGCGTGAATCGGGAGGGGCGTGAATTGGGAGGGGCGTGAATCGGGAGTGGCGTGAATCGGGAGGGGCGTGAATCGGGGGGGTGAATTGGGAGGGGTGTGAATCGGGAGGGGTGTGAATCGGGAGGGGTGTGAATCAGGAGGGGTGTGAATCGGGAGGGGTGTGAATCGTGGGTTGTGAATCATGGGGTGTGAATCGGGAGGGGTGTGAATCGGGAGGGGTTTGAATCGGGCGGGTGTGAATCGGGATGGGTGTGAATCGGGTGGTGTGTCAATCGGACGGGTGTGAATCGGGCGGGTGTGAATCGTGGGGGGTGAATCGGGAGGGCTGTGAATCGGGAGGGGCGTGAATCAAGAGGGTTGTGAATCGGGAGGGGCGCGAATGAAGAGGTTTGTGAATCGGGAGGGGTCTGAATCGGGAGGGGTGTGAATCGGGAGGGGTGTGAATCGTGGGTTGTGAATCATGGGGTGTGAATCGGGAGGGGTGTGAATCGGGAGGGGTTTGAATCGGGCGGGTGTGAATCGGGATGGGTGTGAATCGGGTGGTGTGTCAATCGGACGGGTGTGAATCGTGCGGGTGTGAATCGTGGGGGGTGAATCGGGAGGGCTGTGAATCGGGAGGGGCGTGAATCAAGAGGGTTGTGAATCGGGAGGGGCGTGAATGAAGAGGTTTGTGAATCGGGAGGGTTCTGAATCGGGAGGGGTGTGAATCGAGAGGGGTGTGATTCAGGCGGGTGTGAATCGGGAGGGATGTGAATCCGGCGGGTGTGAATCGGGAGGGGTGTGAATCTTGTGGGTGTGATTCGGGAGGGGTGTGAATCGGGAGGGGGGTGAATCGGGCAGGTGTGAATCGGGAGTGGTGTGAATCGGGCATGGCGTGAATCGGGCGGGTGTGAATCGGGAGTGGTGTGAATCGGGTGGGTGTGAATCTGGAGGGGTGTGAATCGGGAGGGGTGTGAATCGGGAGGAGCGTGAGACGGGAGGGGTGTGAATCGGGAGGGTTGTGAATCGGGAGGGGCATGAATCGGGAGGGGTGTGAATCCAGAGGGGTGTGAATCGTATGGGTGTGATTCGGGAGGGGTGTGAATCGGGAGGGGGGTGAATCGGGAGTGGTGTGAATCGGGCAGGTGTGAATCGGGAGTGGCGTGAATCGGGCGTGGCGTGAATCGGGCGGGTGTGAATCGGGAGTGGTGTGAATCGGGCGTGGTGTGAATCGGGAGGCGTGTGAATCGGGCGGGTGTGAATCGGGAGTGGTGTGAATCGGGAGGGTGTGAATCGGGCGGGTGTGAATCGGGAGGGTGTGAATCGGGAGGGAGTGCGAATTGGAAGGTGTGTGAATCGGGCGGGTGTGAATCGGGAGGGGTGTGAATCGGGTGGGTGTGAATCGGGAGGGGTGTGAATCCGGAGGCGTGTGAATCGGGCGGGTGTGAATCGGGAGTGGTGTGAATCGGGAGGGTGTGAATCGGGAGTGGTGTGAATCGGGCGGGTGTGAATCGGGAGGGAGTCCGAATTGGAAGGTGTGTGAATCGGGCAGGTGTGAATCGGGAGGGGTGTGAATCGGGAGGGGTGTGAATCGGGAGGGTGTGAATAGGGAGGGGTGCGAATCGGGAGCGGTGTGAATCGGGTGGGTGTGAATCAGGAGGGGTGTGAATCGGGAGGGGTGTGAATCGAGTATGTGTGTATCGGGAGGGGCGTGAATCGGGCATGTGTGAATCGAGAGTGGTGTGAATCGGGAGGGGTGTGAATCGGGAGGTGTGTAACTTCGGGAGGGGTGTGAATCGGGAGGGCTGTGAATCGGGACAGGTGTGAAACGGGACGGGTGTGAATCGGGAGGGGTGTGAATCGGGCGGGTGTGAATTAGGCGGGTGTGAATCGTGGGGTGTGAATCGTGGGGTGTGAATCGGGAGGTGTGTGAATCGGGGGGGTGTCAATCGGGAGGGTGTGAATCGGGAGGGGTGTGAATCGGGAGGGGTGTGAATCGGGAGGGGTGGGAATCGGGTGGGTGTGAATCGGGTGGGTGTGAATCGGGAGGGGTGTGAATCGGGCGTGTGTGTATCGGGAGGGGCGTGAATCGGGCGTGTGTGAATCGAGAGGGGTGTGAATTGGGAGGGCTGTGAATCGGGAGGGGTGTAAATCGGGTAGGTGTGAATCGGGAGGGGTGTGAATCGGGACAGGTGTGAATCGGGTGGGGGTGAATCGGGAGGGGTGTGAATCGGGAGGGTGTGAATTGGACGGGTGTGAATCGTGGGGTGTGAATCGGGAGGTGTGTGAATCGGGAGGGGTGTGAATAGAGAGGGGATTGAATCAGGAGGGGTGTGAATCGGGCGGGTGTGAATCGGGAGGGGTGTGAATCGGAATGTGTGTGAATCGGAATGTGTGTGAATCGGGTTGGTGTGAATCCGGGGGTGTGAATCGGAAGGGGTGTGAATCGGGGGGTGTGAATCGGGAGGGATGTCAATTGCGGGGTGGTGTATTGGGGGGGCTGTGAATCTGGAGGGGTGTGAATTGGGAGAGGTGTGAATTGGGGGGGCTGTGAATCTGGAGGGGTGTGAATCGGGAAGGGTTTGAATCAGGTGGTGTTTGAATCGGGGTGGGGGTGAATCGGGCGGCGTGAATCGGGAGGGGTGTGAATCGGGAGGGGTGTGAATCGGGGGGTGAATCGGGAGGGGTGTGAATCGGGAGGGGCGTGAATCGGGAGGGGCGTGAATCGGGAGGGGCATGAATCGGGAGGGGCGTGAATCGGGAGGGGCGTGAATCGGGGGGGTGAATTGGGAGGGGTGTGAATCGGGAGGGATGTGAATCGGGAGGGGTGTGAATCGTGGGTTTGTCAATCATGGGGTGTGAATCGGGAGGGGTTTGAATCGGGCGGGCGTGAATCGGGATGGGTGTGAATCGGGTGGTGTGTCAATCGGACGGGTGTGAATCGGGCGGGTGTGAATCGTGGGGGGTGAATCGGGAGGGCTGTGAATCGGGAGGGGCGTGAATCAAGAGGGTTGTGAATCGGGAGGGGCGCGATTGAAGAGGTTTGTGAATCGGGAGGGGTCTGAATCGGGAGGGGTGTGAATCGGGAGGGGTGTGAATCGTGGGTTGTGAATCATGGGGTGTGAATCGGGAGGGGTGTGAATCGGGAGGGGTTTGAATCGGGCGGGTGTGAATCGGGATGGGTGTGAATCGGGTGGTGTGTCAATCGGACGGGTGTGAATCGTGCGGGTGTGAATCGTGGGGGGTGAATCGGGGGGGCTGTGAATCGGGAGGGGCGTGAATCAAGAGGGTTGTGAATCGGGAGGGGCGTGAATGAAGAGGTTTGTGAATCGGGAGGGGTGTGAATCGGGAGGGGTGTGAATCGAGAGGGGTGTGAATCAGGCGGGTGTGAATCGGGAGGGATGTGAATCCGGCGGGTGTGAATCGGGAGAGGTGTGAATCAAGCGGGTGTGAATCGGGCGGGTGTGAATCGGTCGGGTGTGAATCGGGCGGGTGTGGATCGGGCGGGTGTGGATCGGGCGGGTGTGGATCGGGAGGTTTGTGAATCGGGAGGGGTGTGAATCGGGCAGGTGTGAATCTGGAGGGGTGTGAATCGGGCGGGTGTGAATCAGACGGGTGTGAATCGGGCGGGTGTGAATCGGGCGGGTGTGAATCGGGCGGGTGTGGATCGGGCGGGTGTGGATCGGGAGGTTTGTGAATCGGGAGGGGTGTGAATCGGGCAGGTGTGAATCGGGCAGGTGTGAATCTGGAGGGGTGTGAATCGGGCGGGTGTGAATCGGGCGGGTGTGAATCGGGCGGGTGTGAATCGGGCGGGTGTGGATCGGGCGGGTGTGGATCGGGAGGTTTGTGAATCGGGAGGGGTGTGAATCGGGCAGGTGTGAATCTGGAGGGGTGTGAATCGGGCGGGTGTGAATCGGGCGGGTGTGAATCGGGCGGGTGTGAATCGGGCGGGGTGTGAATCGGACTGGTGTAAATCAGGAGGGTTGTGAATTGGGAGGGGGTGAATGGGGCTGGTGTGAATCAGGAGGGGTGTGAATCGGGAGTGGCGCGAATCAGGAGTGGTGTGAATCGGGGGGGTGTGCATCGGGGGGGCGTGAATCGGGAGGGGTGTGAATTGGGCAGGTGTGAATTGGTCGGGTGTGAATTGGGAGGGGTGTGAATCGGGAGGGGTGTGAATTGGGTGGGTGTGAATCAGGAGGGGTGTGAATCGGTAGGGGTGTGAATCGGGCTGGTGTGAATCAGGAGGCGCGTGAATCGGGCGGTTGTGAATCGGTTTGGTGTGAATCCAGAGGGGTGTGAATCGGGAGGGGCGTGAATTGGGAGGGGTGTGAATTGGGAGTGGCGTGAATCGGGAGTGGCGTGAATCGGGAGGGGTGTGAATCGGGAAGGGTGTGAATCGGGAGGGGTGTGAGACGGGAGGGGTGAATCGGGCAGGGGTGAATCGGGAGGGATGTGAATCGGGAGGGGCGTGATTTGGGAGTGGCGTGAATCGGGAGGGGTGTGAGTCGGGAGGGGTATTGTAGAAATTAACGGGGATGTGCTGGAGGTTCCAATGTCCACCGAATATCTCCCCTGCACTGTCTTCACCCCGATCTTAACATAGGGCCTGCTCCCCTCAGCATTTTCGCGGGGACACAGGTCAACAGGCTGCGCTGGCTCTAGTCATTGCTGGGAGTGGGATGGGGCAGTTGGGGTCAAAGCACCGGTGTTGGCTGCTACTCTCCCCTGGCCAGTCAGAAGAGACCGTAGGGACTGTAAAAATGACTCGATCGCAGCGGGAGGGATATCTGGCCCTGCCTTTTGGGCTGGGGCTGTGGGATCCTTTCCCTGGTTATCCTTCCAGGGATTCTTGCAGTCTTTTCTCCAGTGACCGTCTTTCCCGCACCCATAACAATTTAACCTAGCCTGGGAGGGATGGTTCCCCTCCTGGTGCCACTCTTTCTTACTCTGGCTCCCAGGTTTAACCTCATGGACCTTTCCCTTGGGTTGGGGTGTCTCGATACACCTTAGGTTTCTAAAGGCTACTGTGAGCCGGCGGATCACCTCTTCTTCGGTGGTCTGGGGGTTTCGGGGGTCAAACCAAGCCGCGACCTGGACTTGGATCTGGGGTAGGCTGTTTGCCATAAGACAACGGAGCCAGTGGGTCAATTGGACTGGGTCCAGTGCTGCCTGCCCTGGCATTCCCGGGCATGCGCTCTGGTAGACTGGCCACAGCCTGTCAGCGAACGCCTGCGGGGACTCCCCTGGGAGCTTCACCGTTCTTTCTACCCGGGCGAACGGACTACTATCATTGAGTCCCATGGCCTCCAATATCTTATTCTTGAGACCCTCATAATCCCTCTACCCGCTTTTGCACTCACCAGATAAGGCCTGGAGGAGATCACCTGCCAGGGAAAACAGCAGCATTTTTACTTTCTCTGCGTCATCACAGTCATTTACACAAGCTGCCTGCTCTATCTCCCTGAAGTGCAGAGAGGGGTCTCCCTTTTTAGTGAGCTTGCGGATATGGCTAACCATGTCCCTGAGCTGGTGGGTGCCATACGGCACCACAAACTGATTCTGGATGGCCCCTGGGTCATCTTCATCAACGGGCGGACCGTACCTCCGTTGTCGGAGGGGGTACACTGGTCCTTGGTCCTGGCCTATCTAGCGGGGCCTGCTGTGCTTCCTCTACCACCTCATCCTCCACCCCCCTTTGCTGCCAGAGCTCCTGAAAGCTCGGAGCCGTGGGTGGCGGTCGTGGGACCTCTGATTCCCTGACCAACCTTTTCCTGGGTGTTGCCTGTGGGACGGTTTTATTTGGGTTGCCGGTAAAATCCAGCTGACCTGCCTACGGGCTGTCAGACATATCATCCCCTTTGCCCTCTTTAAAGCCATATTCAAGCTTTCTATCTCTTCCCTACAGGGACCATGATCTGCTTCCTCAAACCCTTGCTCGCAGGCCAGCTTATATGCTGCCTTTACCTCCCTAACCCTTTCCTCCTGCTCTTTTATTTCTTGTATGAGGCGGGCGTTCTCCTCCTGCACCCTTATCTCATTGCTCTTGGCCTCTGCCCTAGGCACTTCAGGTACTCTGACTCGTGCCTCGTGTGGCTTTTGCCCTCACTGAACTGGACCACCATGCGCTCTATCTTGGCCTGGT
Organism: Somniosus microcephalus; assembly: GCF_052327205.1. NCBI lineage: Eukaryota > Metazoa > Chordata > Chondrichthyes > Squaliformes > Somniosidae > Somniosus > Somniosus microcephalus. Next base: position 142,794,599 of record NC_140998.1, read on the forward strand.
ATACCTCAACCTCCCTTTCCCTATCCCAACTCTCTGCTCTAGATTCCCTAAGCCTGCGGGTAACTTCCCCAAGCCTGCGGGCAACTAACCACAAACAGACCAGTGGGGTGATAAAAAGAAAACCAATAACTGCTGCTCTCTCCAGACCCAAACCACCGTCTGCTACATCGCATACTGTTGCCGATGGTCCTGCCGCGGTCGTCATTTTGTAGAAATTAACGGGGATGGGGTTATAGTCTCTGGCCAGTCAGAAGTATCTGAGCTGCCAGAGCCCCATGCGGTTTCGAATCGCTCCCCTTTTCTTTGTTCTGACCGCTGGACTTATTCAGTAGCGATGTAGACAAAACAAGACTCATGGTTGGGTGCAAAGAAGACCAGTATTTCTTGAAATAAAAGGAAATAAATTGAAAATAATCAATACAGCACACCTATGCTTAATACAGCACTATTTTGCTGAATACAATACTCTTTTACTTAATACAGCACTTTTACCTAGTGCGGCACACTTTTGCTTCATACAGTACACTTTTGCTTACTACAGCACTCTTTTGCTTAGTACAGCACTCTTTTACTTAATACAGCACTTTTACCTAGTGCAGCACACTTTTGCTTAATACAGCAGACTTTTCTTAGTACAGCACTTTTACTTAATAGGGGAGAGGAAATGGGCACATCGAGGGAAAATTGACTAAAATTACAATTTTAACAAAATTCCCTTAATTCCCACCCCTAATACCTATCTAAGTTGCCTTGTAATGGGCCAGAAAATCTGTGCTCACCAGTGAAACATCTGCTCCGTGCCCCTGCGGTCTATATTCTTCACCGCCCCGAAGTAGAGATACCCCAGTATATTAAAAGTAACTGCTGGTATTCCACTTCTTTTGGGCGGGCTTGCTGAGCTGTTCTTCTGTTGGCAGAGCACAGAGGCGAGGCGGCAGAGAGCGAGCGAATGGCTTCCCGAGAGGCTATCTATATACCCAAATTGGGAGCCGAAATCTTCGCCCCCAAATCCGGATGTATCTGGGCTGTACAAAAGGGAATCGATCTGTCCCCATTGACTGTGATGGGTTTTAATGTATTACCCCATTCATTGACTGGTTTGAATAAAGCTGTCTCAGTTTGAAAAAAACATGTCTGTTTCCTTAAGTACTGAGAGAACAGCCCTTGGATGTCAGTGTAAACAAATCCAATTGTCCTGCGGTCACCACCCAACCGCAATTGATTGAGAGTCTCAAGTACTTAATCTCTTGAGCCAACATTGTAGAGAGTTCGTGTAAACAAACATCCATTGTCCTGCAGTGAAACTTCCTAAACTGCAGTTGATTGACAGTTTAAATACCTCATTATTTCAGAGGCTGGTTTTTTTTCTCAAATCCTTTATCAGCCATCTTTGATTTTCCTTCCACATATACACAGGCTGTGTTGTGTCTTTTGCCACGAGGCCGGACTTCAATCTTTTGATGCCCTGGATTTTTAAGGTATATTCTACCCAGGTTTTCTTTAATCAAAAATATAATCTTTGGGGATGTAGAAATTTTGGAAATTCTTGCGAAACCTTACACTGTGAATCTGGGGGGTGAATCGGGAGTGGTGTGAATCGGGAGGGGCGTGAGTCGGGAGGGGCGTGAATCTGGAGGGGCGTGAATCAGGCGGGACGTGAATCGGGATGGGTGTGAGTTGAAAGTTAATGATTGTGAGTGGAGTTTTATTCCTTCAGTTTTAAATTATTGTTGGAGATATAAACAAAAAAAATTAAGTTCATTTTTTTCTTTATTTTTGCTTTCTATCTTTCTTTCCTCTCGTAATACAATCTTACTTTCCCTCTCTTTGGCCCAGAAATTTGGGTCGGGGGCTTCCCGCGGGTGTAAGCATCCGACCTGCACTTATCTAGCGCGCCGGCCGTTGTGCTGTGGGCTCGCGTGGGATTCCGATCCTGGGTCTGCTCCAGCTGCCGGCGCGCAGTGCTTGCGTATCCCAGGGGCGCAGTTAGTTTGAAGCGTCCCCTGGGATCACATGGGCCATGGGGAGCCAATCGGAGCAGGGAATGCTCCATTCATAAGTTTGACAGGAAGACCTGTCAAACCTATAAATACTATACGCCCCAAAACATCAATAAATCTTCAAATAAATTTTTTTTAAATCACATTTTTAAAATATAAACTATAAATTACATGAAATAACTATTTTAATCAATAATTTAAATTTTTGAAAAAAATAATTTTATTTTCTAACTGGGCTAAAAATAAACTTACCTTGCTTTAAAGTATTTAAAAATAATAAACCTGTGGAAAAAATGTTTTAATTTTAATTAATTCATCACTTACCTTGTAAAAAGCAGGCCTTTTGCCTGCTTTTTAAATGTGTAACTTCTGGAGATTTACCCTCCTGGGAAAACCTGCAAAAAAAACGTAAGTTCGATGCGCACGCGCTGCCTCTCCTGCGCACGCGTTCCACCTCTGAACCCCTTCTTTCCAGGTACCGGAATAGAGACAGACCAGGTACCGGAATAGAGACAGCCAGGTACTGGAATAGAGACAGACCAGGTACTGGAATAGAGACAGTCCAGGTACTGGAATAGAGACAGAACAGGTACTGGAATAGAGGCAGACCTGATACTGGAATAGAGACAGTCCAGGTTCTGGAATAGAGACAGACCAGACACTGGAATATAGACAGAGCAGTTATTGGAACAGAGACAGACCAGGGACCGGAATAGAGACAGACTAGGTACTGGAGTAGAGACAGACCAGATACTGGAATAGAGACAGACTAGGTACTGGGACAGAGACAGACCAGGTACTGGAATAGAGACAGACCAGGTGCTGGAATAGAGACAGACCAGGTACTGGAATAGAGACAGAACAGGTACTGGAATAGAGGCAGACCTGATACTGGAATAGAGACAGTCCAGATTCTGGAATAGAGACAGACCAGATACTGGAATAGAGACAGACCAGTTATTGGAATAGAGACAGACCAGGTACTGGAATAGAGACAGACCAGGTACCGGAATAGAGACAGACCAGGTACCGGAATAGAGACAGCCAGGTACTGGAATAGAGACAGACCAGGAACTGCAATAGAGACAGACTAGGTACTAGAATGGATACAGATCAGGTACTGGAATAGAGACCGACAAGGTACTGGAATAGAGACAGAGCAGGTATTGGAATAGAGACAGAGCAGTTACTGGAATAGAGACAGTCCAGGCACTGCAATAGAGACAGACCAGGTACTGGAATAGAGACAGACTAGGTATTGGAAAAGAGACAGACCAGGTACTGGAATAGAGACAGCCCAGGTACCAGAATAGAAACAGTCCAGGTACTGGAATAGAGACAAGCCAGGTACTGGAATATAGACAGAACAGATACTGGAATAGAGACAGACCAGGGACTGGAATAGAGACAGACCAGGTACTGGGATAGAGACAGACCAGGTACTGGAATAGAGGTAGACCTGACACTGGAATAGAGGTAGACCTGACACTGGAATAGAGACAGTCCAGGTTCTGGAATAGAGACAGACCAGGTACTGGAATAGAGACAGACCAGGTACTGGAATAGAGACAGAACAGGTACTGGAATAGAGGCAGACCAGATACTGGAATAGAGACAGTCCTGATTCTGGAATAGAGACAGAGCAGATACTGGAATATAGACAGACCAGTTATTGGAATAGAGACAGGCCAAGTACCGGAATAGAGACAGACTAGGTACTGGAGTAGAGACAGTCCAGATACTGGAATAGAGACAGACCAGGTATTGGAATAGAGACAGACCAGGTACTGGAATAGAGACAGACCAGGTGCTGGAATAGAGACAGACCAGGTACTGGAATAGAGACAGACTAGGTACTGAAATAGAGACAGACCAGTTACTGGAAAAGAGACAGACCAGGTACTGGAATAGAGACAGCCCAGGCACCGGAATAGAAACAGTCCAGGTACTGGAATAGAGACAGACCAGGTACTGGAATAGAGACAGACCAGGGACTGGAATAGAGACAGACCAGGTACTGGAATAGAGACAGCCCAGGTACTGGAATAGAAACAGTCCAGGTACTGGAATAGAGACAAACCAGAAACTGGAATAGAGACAGCCCAGGTACTGGAATAGAGACAGACCAGGTACCGGAATAGAGACAGACCAGATACTGGAGTAGAGACAGACCAGGTATTGGAATAGAGACAGCCAGGTACTGGAATAGAGACAGACCAGGTACTGGAATAGAGACAGAGCAGGTACTGGAATAGAGACAGACCAGGTACTGGAATAGAGACAGACCAGCAACTGCAATAGAGACAGAATAGGTACTGGAATAGAGACAGACCAGGAACTGCAATAGAGACAGGCTAGGTACTAGAATGGATACAGATCAGGTACTGGAATTGAGACTGACAAGGTACTGGAATAGAGACAGACCAGGTATTGGAATAGAGACAGAGCAGTTACTGGAATAGAGACAGTCCAGGTACTGGAACAGAGACAGACCAGGTATTGGAATAGAGACAGAGCAGTTACTGGAATAGAGACAGTCCAGGTACTGGAATAGAGACAGACCAGGTACTGGAATAGAGACAGACTAGGTATTGGAAAAGAGAAGGATCAGGTACTGGAATAGAGTTTGCCCAGGTACCAGAATAGAAACAGTCCAGGTACTGGAATAGAGACAAACCTGGTACTGGAATATAGACAGACCAGATACTGGAATAGAGACAGACCAGGTACTGGAATAGAGACAGACCAGGTACTGGGATAGAGACAGACCAGGTACTGGAATAGAGACAGACAAGGTGCTGGAATAGAGACAGACCATGTACTGGAATAGAGACAGAGCAGGTACTGGAATAGAGACAGACCAGGTACTGGAATAGAGGCAGAACAGGTACTGGAATAGAGGTCGACCTGATACTGGAAAAGAGACAGTCCAGGTTCTGGAATAGAGACAGACCAGGTACTGGAATAGAGACAGACCAGGTACCGGAATCGAGACAGACCAGATACTGGAATAGAGACACACCAGGTACTGGGATAGAGACAGATCAGGTACTGGGATAGAGACAGACCAGGTACTGGAATAGAGACAGACCAGGTACTGGAATAGAGACAGACCAGGTACTGGAATAGAGACAGACTAGGTACTGGAATAGAGACAGACCAGTTACTGGAATAGAGACAGACCAGGTATTGGGACAGAGACAGACCAGTTACTGGAATAGAGACAGACCAGTTACTGGAATAGAGGCAGACGTGATACTGGAATAGAGACAGTCCACGTTCTGGAATAGAAACAGAGCAGATACTGGAATAGAGACAGACCAGTTATTGGAATAGAGACAGACCAGGTACTGGAATAGGGACAGACCAGGTACCGGAATAGAGACAGACCAGGTACTGGAGTGGAGACAGACCAGGTACTGGAATAGAGACAGCCAGGTACTGGAATAGAGACAGATCAGGTACTGGAATAGAGACAGACCAGGTACTGGAATAGAGACAGACCAGGAACTGGAATAGAGACAGTCCAGGTACTGGAATAGAGACAGAACAGGTACTGGAATAGAGACAGACCAGCAACTGCAATAGAGAAAGAATAGGTACTGGAATAGAGACAGACCAGGAACTGCAATAGAGACAGACTAGGTACTGGAATAGAGACAGATCAGGTACTGGAATAGAGACTGACAAGGTACTGGAATAGAGACAGACCAGGTATTGGAATAGAGACACAGCAGTTACTGGAATAGAGACGGTCCAGGTACTGGAATAGAGACAGACCAGGTATTGGAATAGAGACAGAGCAGTTACTGGAATAGAGACAGTCCAGGTACTGGAATAGAGACAGACCAGGTACTGGAATAGAGACAGACTAGGTATTGGAAAAGAGACAGACCAGGTACTGGAATAGAGACAGCCCAGGTACCAGGATAGAAACAGTCCAGGTACTGGAATAGAGACAAACCAGGTATTGGAATATAGACAGAACAGGTACTGGAATAGAGACAGGCCAGGTACTGGAACAGAGACAGACCAGGTACTGGAATAGAGACAGCCCACGTACTGGAATAGAGACAAACCAGGTACTGGAATATAGACAGAACAGGTACTGGAATAGAGACATACTAGATACCGGAAGAGAGACAGACTATGTACTGGAATAGAGACAGACCAGATACTGGAATAGAGACTGACCAGGTACTGGAATAGAGGCAGACCTGATACTGGAATAGAGACAGACCAGTTATTGGAATAAAGACAGACCAGGTACTGGAATAGAAACAGACCAGGTACTGGAATAGAGACAGACCAGGTACTGGGATAGAGACAGACCAGGTACTAGAATAGAGACAGACAAGGTGCTGGAATAGAGACAGACCATGTACTGGAATAGAGACAGACCAGGTACTGGAATAGAGACAGACCAGGTACTGGAATAGAGGCAGACCTGATACTGGAATAGAGACAGTCCAGGTTCTGGAATAGAGACAGACCAGTTACTGGAATATAGACAGACCAGTTATTGGAATAGAGACAGACCAGGTACCGGAATAGAGACAGACTAGGTACTGGAGTAGAGACAGACCAGATACTGGAATAGAGACAGACCAGGTACTGGGATAGAGACAGACCAGGTACTGGAATAGAGACAGAACAGGTACTGGTATAGAGGCAGACCTGATACTGGAATAGAGACAGTCCAGGTTCTGGAATAGAGACAGACCAGATACTGGAATATAGACAGACCAGTTATTGGAATAGAGACAGATCAGGTACTGGAATAGAGACTGACAAGGTACTGGAATAGAGACAGACCAGGAACTGCAATAGAGACAGACTAGGTACTGGAATAGAGACAGATCAGGTACTGGAATAGAGACTGACAAGGTACTGGAATAGAGACAGACCAGGTATTGGAATAGAGACAGAGCAGTTACTGGAATAGAGATGGTCCAGGTACTGGAATAGAGACAGACCAGGTATTGGAATAGAGACAGACCAGGTATTGGAATAGAGACAGAGCAGTTACTGGAATAGAGACAGTCCAGGTTCTGGAATAGAGACAGACCAGGTCCTGGAATAGAGACAGACTAGGTATTGGAAAAGAGACAGACCAGGTACTGGAATAGAGACAGCCCAGGCACCAGAATAGAAACAGTCCAGGTACTGGAATAGAGACAGACCAGGTACTGCAATAGAGACAGACCAGGGACTGGAATAGAGACAGACCATGTACTGGAATAGAGACAGCCCAGGTCCTTGAATACAAACAGTCCAGGTACTGGAATAGAGACAAACCAGAAACTGGAATAGAGACAGCCCAGGCACTGGAATAGAGACAGACCAGTTATTGGAACAGAGACAGACCAGGTACTGGAATAGAGACAGCCCAGGTACTGGAATAGAGACAGACTAGGTACTGGAAGAGAGACAGACTATGTACTGGAATAGAGACAGACCAGACACTGGAATAGAGACTGACCAGGTACTGGAATAGAGGCAGACCTGATACTGGAATAGAGACAGTCCAGGTTCTGGAATAGAGACAGACCAGATACTGGAATAGAGATAGACCAGTTATTGGAATAAAGACAGACCATTTACTGGAATAGAGACAGACCAGGTACCGGTATAGAGACAGACCAGGTACTGGAGTCGAGACAGACCAGATACTGGAATAGAGACAGACCAGGTCCTGGACTAGAGGCAGACCAGGTACTGGGATAGAGACAGACCAGGTACTGGAATAGAGACAGACAAGGTTCTGGAATAGAGACAGACCAGATACTGGAATAGAGACAGACCAGTTATTGGAATAGAGGCAGACCTGGCACTGGAATAGAGGCAGGCCAGGTACTGGAGTAGAGACAGTCCGGGTACTGGAATAGAGACAGTCCGGGTACTGGAATAGAGACAGAACAGGTACTGGAATAGAGACAGATCAGGTACTGGAATAGAGACAGACCAGGTACTGGAATAGAGGCAGGCTTGATACTGGAATAGAGACAGTCCAGGTTCTGGCATAGAGACAGACCAGATACTGGAATAGAGACAGACCAGTTATTGGAATAGAGACAGACCAGGGACTGGAATAGAGACAGACAAGGTACCGGAATAGAGAAAGGCCAGGTACTGGAGTAGAGACAGTCCAGGTACTGGAATAGAGACAGAACAGGTACTGGAATAGAGACAGACAAGGTATGGCAAAAGAGATAGACCAGGTACTGGAATAGAGACAGACCAGGAACTGCAATAGAGACGGACTAGGTACTGGAATAGAGACAGATCAGGTACTGGAATAGAGACTGACAAGGTACGGCAAAAGAGACAGACCAGGTACTGGTATATAGAGACAGACCAGCTACTGGAATAGAGACAGAACAGGTACTGGAATAGAGACAGACCAGGTACTGGAATAGAGACAGACCAGGTATTGGAATAGAGACAGGGCAGTTACTGGAATAGAGACAGTTCAGGTACTGGAATAGAGACAGACCAGGTACTGGAATAGAGACAGACTAGGTATTGGAAAAGAGACAGACCAGGTACTGGAATAGAGACAGCCCAGGCACCAGAATAGAAACAGTCCAGGTACTGGAATAGAGACAGCCCAGGTACTGGAATAGAGACAGACCAGGGATTGGAATAGAGACAGACCAGGTACTGGAATAAAGACAGACCAGGTACTGGAATAGAAACAGTCCAGGTACTGGAATAGAGACAAACCAGAAACTGGAATAGAGACAGCCCAGGTACTGGAATAGAGACAGACCAGTTATTGGAACAGAGACACACCAGGTACTGGAATATAGACAGAACAGGTACTGGAATAGAGACAGACTAGGTACTGGAAGAGAGACAGACTATGTACTGGAATAGAGACAGACCAGACACTGGAATAGAGACTGACCAGGTACTGGAATAGAGGCAGACCTGATACTGGAATAGAGACAGTCCAGGTTCTGGAATAGAGACAGACCAGGTACTGGAATAGAGACAGACCAGGTACTGGGATAGAGACAGATCAGGTACTGGAATAGAGACAGACAAGGTGCTGGAATAGAGACAGACCAGGTACTGGAATAGAGACAGACCAGGTACTGGAATAGAGACAGACCAGGTACTGGAATAGAGACAGAACAGGTACTGGAATAGAGACAGAACAGGTACTGGAATAGAGGCAGACCTGATATTGGAATAGAGACAGTCCAGGTTCTCGAATAGAGACAGACCAGGTACTGGAATAGAGACAGACCAGGTACTGGAATTGAGACAGAACAGGTACTGGAATAGAGGCAGACCTGACACTGGAATAGAGACCGTCCAGGTTCTGGAATAGAGACAGACCAGATATGGGAATATATACAGACCAGTTATTGGAATAGAGACAGACCAAGTACCGGAATAGAGACAGACTAGGTACTGGAGTAGAGACAGACCAGATACTGGAATAGAGACAGACCAGGTACTGGAATAGAGACAGACCAGGTACTGGAATAGAGACAGAACAGGTACTGGAATAGAGGCAGACCTGATACTGGAATAGGGACAGTCCAGGTTCTGGAAAAGAGACAGACCAGATGCTGGAATAGAGGCAGACCAGTTATTGGAATAGAGACAGACCAGGTACTGGAATAGAGACAGACCAGGTACCGGAATAGAGACAGCCCAGGCACCAGAATAGAAATAGTCCAGGTACTGGAATAGAGACTGACCAGGTACTGGAATAGAGACAGACCAGGGACTGGAATAGAGACAGACCAGGTACTGGAATAGAGACAGCCCAGGTACTGGAATAGAGACAGACCAGGTACTGGAATAGAGACAGACCAGGAAGTGGAATGGAGATAGACCAGGTCCTGGAATAGAGACAGTCCAGGTACTGGAATAGAGACAGACTAGGTACTGGAACAGATACAGACCAGGTACTGGAATAGAGACAAATCAGATACTGGAATAGTGACAGAGCAGGTACTGGAATAGAGACAGACCAGGTACCGGAATAGAGACAGACCAGGTACTGCAATAGAGAGAGACCAGGTACTGGAATAGAGACAGTCTAGGTAGTGGAATAGAGACAGACCAGGTACTGGAATAGAGACAGACCAGGTCCTGGAATAGAGACAGACCAGGTACTGGAATAGAGACAGTCCAGGCACCTGAGTAGACGCAGACCAGGGACAGGAATAGAGAAAGACCAGGTAATGGAATATAGACAGTCCAGGTCATGGAATAGTGGCAGACCAGGTACTGGAATAGAGGCAGACCAGCTACTGGAATAGAGGCAGACCAGGTTCCGGAATAGAGACAGATTGGGTACTGGAATAGAGAGACACCAGGTGCTGGAATAGCGACAGTCCAGGTACTGGAATAGAGACAGACCAGGTACTGGAATAGAGACAGTCCAGGTCCTGGAATAGAGACAGACCAGGTACTGGAATAGAGACAGACCAGGTACTGGAATAGAGACAGACCAGTTACTGGAATAGAGACAGTCCAGGTACTGGAATAGAGACAGAACAGGTACTGGAATAGAGACAGACCAGCAACTGCAATAGAGACAGAATAGGTACTGGAATAGAGATAGACCAGGAACTGCAATAGAGACAGACTAGGTACTGGAATAGAGACAGATCAGGTACTGGCATAGAGACTGACAAGGTACTGGAATAGAGGCAGACCAGGTATTGGAATAGAGACAGAGCAGTTACTGGAATAGAGACAGTCCATGTACTGGAATAGAGACAGAACAGGTACTGGAATAGAGACAGACCAGGTACTGGAATAGAGACAGACCAGGTATTGGAATAGAGACAGGGCAGTTACTGGAATAGAGACAGTTCAGGTACTGGAATAGAGACAGACCAGGTACTGGAATAGAGACAGACTAGGTATTGGAAAAGAGACAGACCAGGTACTGGAATAGTGACAGCCCAGGCACCAGAATAGAAACAGTCCAGGTACTGGAATAGAGACAGCCCAGGTACTGGAATAGAGACAGACCAGGGATTGGAATAGAGACAGACCAGGTACTGGAATAAAGATAGACCAGGTACTGGAATAGAAACAGTCCAGGTACTGGAATAGAGACAAACCAGAAACTGGAATAGAGACAGCCCAGGTACTGGAATAGAGACAGACCAGTTATTGGAACAGAGACACACCAGGTACTGGAATATAGACAGAACAGGTACTGGAATAGAGACAGACCAGGTACTGGAACAGAGACAGACCAGGTACTGGAATAGAGACAGCCCAGGTAATGGAATAGAGACAGACTAGGTACTGGAAGAGAGACAGACTATGTACTGGAATAGAGACAGACCAGACACTGGAATAGAGACTGACCAGGTACTGGAATAGAGGCAGACCTGATACTGGAATAGAGACAGTCCAGGTTCTGGAATAGAGACAGACCAGATACTGGAATAGAGACAGACCAGATATTGGAATAAAGACAGACCAGGTACTGGAATAGAGACAGACCAGGTACCGGTATAGAGACTGACCAGGTACTGGAGTCGAGACAGACCAGATACTGGAATAGAGACAGAACAGGTACTGGAATAGAGACAGACCAGGTACTGGGATAGAGACAGATCAGGTACTGGAATAGAGACAGACAAGGTGCTGGAATAGAGACAGACCAGGTACTGGAATAGAGACAGACCAGGTACTGGAATAGAGACAGATCAGGTACTGGAATAGAGACAGACCAGGTACTGGAATAGAGACAGAACAGGTACTGGAATAGAGGCAGACCTGATACTGGAATAGAGACAGTCCAGGTTCTGGAATAGAGACAGACCAGATGCTGGAATAGAGGCAGACCAGTTATTGGAATAGAGACAGACCAGGTACTGGAATAGAGACAGACCAGGTACCGGAATAGAGACAGCCCAGGCACCAGAATAGAAACAGTCCAGGTACTGGAATAGAGACAGACCAGGTACTGGAATAGAGACAGACCAGGTACTGGAATAGAGACAGACCAGGTACTGGAATAGAGACAGCCCAGGTACTGGAATAGAGACAGACCAGGTACTGGAATAGAGACAGACCAGGAAGTGGAATGGAGACAGACCAGGTCCTGGAATAGAGACAGTCCAGGCTCTCGAATAGAGAAAGACTAGGTACTGGAAAAGATACAGACCAGGTACTGGAATAGAGACAAATCAGATACTGGAATAGTGACAGAGCAGGTACTGGAATAGAGACAGACCAGGTACCGGAATAGAGACAGACCAGGTACTGGAATAGAGAGAGACCAGGTACTGGAATAGAGACAGTCTAGGTAGTGGAATAGAGACAGACCAGGTACTGGAATAGAGACAGACCAGGTCCTGGAATAGAGACAGACCAGGTACTGGAATAGAGACAGTCCAGGCACCTGAGTAGACGCAGACCAGGGACAGGAATAGAGAAAGACCAGGTAATGGAATATAGACAGTCCAGGTCCTGGAACAGTGACAGTCCAGGTACTGGAATAGAGACAGAACAGGTACTGGAATAGAGACAGACCAGCAACTGCAATAGAGACAGACCAGGTACTGGAATAGAGACAGTCCAGGTACTGGAATAGAGACAGAACAGGTACTGGAATAGAGACAGACCAGCAACTGCAATAGAGACAGAATAGGTACTGGAATAGAGACAGATCAGGTACTGGAATAGAGACTGACAATGTACTGGAATAGAGACAGACCAGGTATTGGAATAGAGACAGAGCAGTTACTGGAATAGAGACAGTCCAGGTACTGGAATAGAGACAGACCAGGTATTGGAATAGAGACAGAGCAGTTACTGGAATAGAGACAGTCCAGGTACTGGAAGAGAGACAGACTATGTACTGGAATAGAGACAGACCAGACACTGGAATAGAGACTGACCAGGTACAGGAATAGAGGCAGACCTGATACTGGAATAGAGACAGTCCAGGTTCTGGAATAGAGACAGACCAGATACTGGAATAGAGACAGACCAGTTATTGGAATAAAGACAGACCATTTACTGGAATAGAGACAGACCAGGTACCGGTATAGAGACAGACCAGGTACTGGAGTCGAGACAGACCAGATACTGGAATAGAGACAGACCAGGTCCTGGAATAGAGGCAGACCAGGTACTGGGATAGAGACAGACCAGGTACTGGAATAGAGACAGACAAGGTTCTGGAATAGAGACAGACCAGATACTGGAATAGAGACAGACCAGTTATTGGAATAGAGGCAGACCTGGCACTGGAATAGAGGCAGACCAGGTACTGGAGTAGAGACAGTTCGGGTACTGGAATAGAGACAGTCCGGGTACTGGAATAGAGACAGAACAGGTACTGGAATAGAGACAGACCAGGTACTGGAATAGAGACAGACCAGGTACTGGAATAGAGGCAGGCTTGATACTGGAATAGAGACAGTCCAGGTTCTGGCATAGAGACAGACCAGATACTGGAATAGAGACAGACCAGTTATTGGAATAGAGACAGACCAGGTACTGGAATAGAGACAGACAAGGTACCGGAATAGAGAAAGGCCAGGTACTGGAGTAGAGACAGTCCAGGTACTGGAATAGAGACAGAACAGGTACTGGAATAGAGACAGACAAGGTATGGCAAAAGAGACAGACCAGGTACTGGAATAGAGACAGACCAGGTACTGGAATAGAGACAGTCCAGGTACTGGAATAGAGACAGAACAGGTACTGGAATAGAGACAGACCAGCAACTGCAATAGAGACAGAATAGGTACTGGAATAGAGATAGACCAGGAACTGCAATAGAGACAGACTAGGTACTGGAATAGAGACAGATCAGGTACTGGAATAGAGACTGACAATGTACTGGAATAGAGACAGACCAGGTATTGGAATAGAGACAGAGCAGTTACGGGAATAGAGACAGTCCAGGTACTGGAATAGAGACAGACCAGGTATTGGAATAGAGACAGAGCAGTTACTGGAATAGAGACAGTCCAGGTACTGGAAGAGAGACAGACTATGTACTGGAATAGAGACAGACCAGACACTGGAATAGAGACTGACCAGGTACTGGAATAGAGGCAGACCTGATACTGGAATAGAGACAGTCCAGGTTCTGGAATAGAGACAGACCAGATACTGGAATAGAGACAGACCAGATATTGGAATAAAGGCAGACCAGGTACTGGAATAGAGACAGACCAGGTACCGATATAGAGACAGACCAGGTACTGGAGTCGAGACAGACCAGATACTGGAATAGAGACAGACCAGGTACTGGAATAGAGACAGACCAGGTACTGGGATAGAGACAGATCAGGTACTGTAATAGAGACAGACAAGGTGCTGGAATAGAGACAGACCAGGTACTGGAATAGAGACAGACCAGGTACTGGAATAGAGACAGACCAGGTACTGGAATAGAGACAGAACAGGTACTGGAATAGAGACAGAACAGGTACTGGAATAGAGGCAGACCTGATATTGGAATAGAGACAGTCCAGGTTCTCGAATAGAGACAGACCAGGTACTGGAATAGAGACAGACCAGGTACTGGAATTGAGACAGAACAGGTACTGGAATAGAGGCAGACCTGACACTGGAATAGAGACCGTCCAGGTTCTGGAATAGAGACAGACCAGATACGGGAATATATACAGACCAGTTATTGGAATAGAGACAGACCAAGTACCGGAATAGAGACAGACTAGGTACTGGAGTAGAGACAGACCAGATACTGGAATAGAGACAGACCAGGTACTGGAATAGAGACAGACCAGGTACTGGAATAGAGACAGAACAGGTACTGGAATAGAGGCAGACATGATACTGGAATAGGGACAGTCCAGGTTCTGGAAAAGAGACAGACCAGATGCTGGAATAGAGGCAGACCAGTTATTGGAATAGAGACAGACCAGGTACTGGAATAGAGACAGACCAGGTACCGGAATAGAGACAGCCCAGGCACCAGAATAGAAATAGTCCAGGTACTGGAATAGAGACAGACCAGGTCCTGGAATAGAGACAGACCAGGGACTGGAATAGAGACAGACCAGGTACTGGAATAGAGACAGCCCAGGTACTGGAATAGAGACAGACCAGGTACTGGAATAGAGACAGAACAGGAAGTGGAATGGAGATAGACCAGGTCCTGGAATAGAGACAGTCCAGGTACTGGAATAGAGACAGACTAGGTACTGGAACAGATACAGACCAGGTACTGGAATAGAGACAAATCAGATACTGGAATAGTGACAGAGCAGGTACTGGAATAGAGACAGACCAGGTACCGGAATAGAGACAGACCAGGTACTGCAATAGAGAGAGACCAGGTACTGGAATAGAGACAGTCTAGGTCGTGGAATAGAGACAGACCAGGTACTGGAATAGAGACAGACCAGGTCCTGGAATAGAGACAGACCAGGTACTGGAATAGAGACAGTCCAGGCACCTGAGTAGACGCAGACCAGGGACAGGAATAGAGAAAGACCAGGTAATGGAATATAGACAGTCCAGGTCATGGAATAGTGGCAGACCAGGTACTGGAATAGAGGCAGACCAGCTACTGGAATAGAGGCAGACCAGGTTCCGGAATAGAGACAGATTAGGTACTGGAATAGAGAGACACCAGGTGCTGGAATAGCGACAGTCCAGGTACTGGAATAGAGACAGACCAGGTACTGGAATAGAGACAGTCCAGGTCCTGGAATAGAGACAGACCAGGTACTGGAATAGAGAGAGACCAGGTACTGGAATAGAGACAGACCAGCTACTGGAATAGAGACAGTCCAGGTACTGGAATAGAGACAGAACAGGTACTGGAATAGAGACAGACCAGCAACTGCAATAGAGACAGAATAGTTACTGGAATAGAGATAGACCAGGAACTGCAATAGAGACAGACTAGGTACTGGAATAGAGACAGATCAGGTACTGGAATAGAGACTGACAAGGTACTGGAATAGAGGCAGACCAGGTATTGGAATAGAGACAGAGCAGTTACTGGAATAGAGACAGTCCATGTACTGGAATAGAGACAGAACAGGTACTGGAATAGAGACAGACCAGGTACTGGAATAGAGACAGACCAGGTATTGGAATAGAGACAGGGCAGTTACTGGAATAGAGACAGTTCAGGTACTGGAATAGAGACAGACCAGGTACTGGAATAGAGACAGACTAGGTATTGGAAAAGAGACAGACCAGGTACTGGAATAGAGACAGCCCAGGCACCAGAATAGAAACAGTCCAGGTACTGGAATAGAGACAGCCCAGGTACTGGAATAGAGACAGACCAGGGATTGGAATAGAGACAGACCAGGTACTGGAATAAAGACAGACCAGGTACTGGAATAGAAACAGTCCAGGTACTGGAATAGAGACAAACCAGAAACTGGAATAGAGACAGCCCAGGTACTGGAATAGAGACAGACCAGTTATTGGAACAGAGACACACCAGGTACTGGAATATAGACAGAACAGGTACTGGAATAGAGACAGACCAGGTACTGGAACAGAGACAGACCAGGTACTGGAATAGAGACAGCCCAGGTAATGGAATAGAGACAGACTAGGTACTGGAAGAGAGACAGACTATGTACTGGAATAGAGACAGACCAGACACTGGAATAGAGACTGACCAGGTACTGGAATAGAGGCAGACCTGATACTGGAATAGAGACAGTCCAGGTTCTGGAATAGAGACAGACCAGGTACTGGGATAGAGACAGATCAGGTACTGGAATAGAGACAGACAAGGTGCTGGAATAGAGACAGACCAGGTACTGGAATAGAGACAGACCAGGTACTGGAATAGAGACAGATCAGGTACTGGAATAGAGACAGACCAGGTACTGGAATAGAGACAGAACAGGTACTGGAATAGAGGCAGACCTGATACTGGAATAGAGACAGTCCAGGTTCTGGAATAGAGACAGACCAGATGCTGGAATAGAGGCAGACCAGTTATTGGAATAGAGACAGACCAGGTACTGGAATAGAGACAGACCAGGTACCGGAATAGAGACAGCCCAGGCACCAGAATTGAAACAGTCCAGGTACTGGAATAGAGACAGACCAGGTACTGGAATAGAGACAGACCAGGGACTGGAATAGAGACAGACCAGGTACTGGAATAGAGACAGCCCAGGTACTGGAATAGAGACAGACCAGGTACTGGAATAGAGACAGACCAGGAAGTGGAATGGAGACAGACCAGGTCCTGGAATAGAGACAGTCCAGGCACTCGAATAGAGAAAGACTAGGTACTGGAAAAGATACAGACCAGGTACTGGAATAGAGACAAATCAGATACTGGAATAGTGACAGAGCAGGTACTGGAATAGAGACAGACCAGGTACCGGAATAGAGACAGACCAGGTACTGGAATAGAGAGAGACCAGGTACTGGAATAGAGACAGTCTAGGTAGTGGAATAGAGACAGACCAGGTACTGGAATAGAGACAGACCAGGTCCTGGAATAGAGACAGACCAGGTACTGGAATAGAGACAGTCCAGGCACCTGAGTAGACGCAGACCAGGGACAGGAATAGAGAAAGACCAGGTAATGGAATATAGACAGTCCAGGTCCTGGAATAGTGACAGACCAGGTACTGGAATAGAGGCAGACCAGCTACTGGAATAGAGGCAGACCAGGTTCCGGAATAGAGACAGATTAGGTACTGGAATAGTGAGACACCAGGTACTGGAATAGAGACAGTCCAGGTACTGGAATAGAGACAGACCAGGTACTGGAATAGAGACAGTCCAGTTACTGGAATAGAGACAGACCAGGTACTGGAATAGAGACAGACCAGGTACTGGAATAGAGACAGACCAGGTACTGGAATAGAGACAGTCCAGGTACTGGAATAGAGACAGAACAGGTACTGGAATAGAGACAGACCAGCAACTGCAATAGAGACAGAATAGGTACTGGAATAGAGACAGATCAGGTACTGGAATAGAGACTGACAATGTACTGGAATAGAGACAGACCAGGTATTGGAATAGAGACAGAGCAGTTACTGGAATAGAGACAGTCCAGGTACTGGAATAGAGACAGACCAGGTATTGGAATAGAGACAGAACAGTTACTGGAATAGAGACAGTCCAGGTACTGGAAGAGAGACAGACTATGTACTGGAATAGAGACAGACCAGACACTGGAATAGAGACTGACCAGGTACTGGAATAGAGACAGTCCAGGTTCTGGAATAGAGACAGGCCAGATACTGGAATAGAGACAGACCAGATATTGGAATAAAGGCAGACCAGGTACTGGAATAGAGACAGGCCAGGTACCGATATAGAGACAGACCAGGTACTGGAGTCGAGACAGACCAGATACTGGAATAGAGACAGACCAGGTACTGGAATAGAGACAGACCAGGTACTGGGATAGAGACAGATCAGGTACTGGAATAGAGACAGACAAGGCGCTGGAATAGAGACAGACCAGGGACTGGAATAGAGACAGAACAGGTACTGGAATAGAGACAGATCAGGTACTGGAATAGAGACAGACCAGGTACTGGAATAGAGACAGACCAGGTACCGGAATAGAGACAGCCCAGGCACCAGAATAGAAATAGTCCAGGTACTGGAATAGAGACAGACCAGGTACTGGAATAGAGACAGACCAGGGACTGGAATAGAGACAGACCAGGTACTGGAATAGAGACAGCCCAGGTACTGGAATAGAGACAGACCAGGTACTGGAATAGAGACAGACCAGGAAGTGGAATGGAGATAGACCAGGTCCTGGAATAGAGACAGTCCAGGTACTGGAATAGAGACAGACTAGGTACTGGAACAGATACAGACCAGGTACTGGAATAGAGACAAATCAGATACTGGAATAGTGACAGAGCAGGTACTGGAATAGAGACAGACCAGGTACCGGAATAGAGACAGACCAGGTACTGCAATAGAGAGAGACCAGGTACTGGAATAGAGACAGTCTAGGTCGTGGAATAGAGACAGACCAGGTACTGGAATAGAGACAGACCAGGTCCTGGAATAGAGACAGACCAGGTACTGGAATAGAGACAGTCCAGGCACCTGAGTAGACGCAGACCAGGGACAGGAATAGAGAAAGACCAGGTAATGGAATATAGACAGTCCAGGTCATGGAATAGTGGCAGACCAGGTACTGGAATAGAGGCAGACCAGCTACTGGAATAGAGGCAGACCAGGT
Source organism: Somniosus microcephalus (assembly GCF_052327205.1). NCBI lineage: Eukaryota > Metazoa > Chordata > Chondrichthyes > Squaliformes > Somniosidae > Somniosus > Somniosus microcephalus. Next base: position 142,813,772 of record NC_140998.1, read on the forward strand.
TCCGGAATAGAGACAGATTAGGTACTGGAATAGAGAGACACCAGGTACTGGAATAGAGACAGTCCAGGTACTGGAATAGAGACAGAACAGGTACTGGAATAGAGACAGACCAGCAACTGCAATAGAGACAGAATAGGTACTGGAATAGAGACAGATCAGGTACTGGAATAGAGACTGACAATGTACTGGAATAGAGACAGACCAGGTATTGGAATAGAAACAGAGCAGTTACTGGAATAGAGACAGTCCAGGTACTGGAATAGAGACAGACCAGGTATTGGAATAGAGACAGAACAGTTACTGGAATAGAGACAGTCCAGGTACTGGAAGAGAGACAGACTATGTACTGGAATAGAGACAGACCAGACACTGGAATAGAGACTGACCAGGTACTGGAATAGAGGCAGACCTGATACTGGAATAGAGACAGTCCAGGTTCTGGAATAGAGACAGACCAGGTACTGGGATAGAGACAGATCAGGTACTGGAATAGAGACAGACAAGGTGCTGGAATAGAGACAGACCAGGTACTGGAATAGAGACAGACCAGGTACTGGAATAGAGACAGATCAGGTACTGGAATAGAGACAGACCAGGTACTGGAATAGAGACAGAACAGGTACTGGAATAGAGGCAGACCTGATACTGGAATAGAGACAGTCCAGGTTCTGGAATAGAGACAGACCAGATGCTGGAATAGAGGCAGACCAGTTATTGGAATAGAGACAGACCAGGTACTGGAATAGAGACAGACCAGGTACCGGAATAGAGACAGCCCAGGCACCAGAATTGAAACAGTCCAGGTACTGGAATAGAGACAGACCAGGTACTGGAATAGAGACAGACCAGGGACTGGAATAGAGACAGACCAGGTACTGGAATAGAGACAGCCCAGGTACTGGAATAGAGACAGACCAGGTACTGGAATAGAGACAGACCAGGAAGTGGAATGGAGACAGACCAGGTCCTGGAATAGAGACAGTCCAGGCACTCGAATAGAGAAAGACTAGGTACTGGAAAAGATACAGACCAGGTACTGGAATAGAGACAAATCAGATACTGGAATAGTGACAGAGCAGGTACTGGAATAGAGACAGACCAGGTACCGGAATAGAGACAGACCAGGTACTGGAATAGAGAGAGACCAGGTACTGGAATAGAGACAGTCTAGGTAGTGGAATAGAGACAGACCAGGTACTGGAATAGAGACAGACCAGGTCCTGGAATAGAGACAGACCAGGTACTGGAATAGAGACAGTCCAGGCACCTGAGTAGACGCAGACCAGGGACAGGAATAGAGAAAGACCAGGTAATGGAATATAGACAGTCCAGGTCCTGGAATAGTGACAGACCAGGTACTGGAATAGAGGCAGACCAGCTACTGGAATAGAGGCAGACCAGGTTCCGGAATAGAGACAGATTAGGTACTGGAATAGTGAGACACCAGGTACTGGAATAGAGACAGTCCAGGTACTGGAATAGAGACAGACCAGGTACTGGAATAGAGACAGTCCAGTTACTGGAATAGAGACAGACCAGGTACTGGAATAGAGACAGACCAGGTACTGGAATAGAGACAGACCAGGTACTGGAATAGAGACAGTCCAGGTACTGGAATAGAGACAGAACAGGTACTGGAATAGAGACAGACCAGCAACTGCAATAGAGACAGAATAGGTACTGGAATAGAGACAGATCAGGTACTGGAATAGAGACTGACAATGTACTGGAATAGAGACAGACCAGGTATTGGAATAGAGACAGAGCAGTTACTGGAATAGAGACAGTCCAGGTACTGGAATAGAGACAGACCAGGTATTGGAATAGAGACAGAACAGTTACTGGAATAGAGACAGTCCAGGTACTGGAAGAGAGACAGACTATGTACTGGAATAGAGACAGACCAGACACTGGAATAGAGACTGACCAGGTACTGGAATAGAGACAGTCCAGGTTCTGGAATAGAGACAGGCCAGATACTGGAATAGAGACAGACCAGATATTGGAATAAAGGCAGACCAGGTACTGGAATAGAGACAGGCCAGGTACCGATATAGAGACAGACCAGGTACTGGAGTCGAGACAGACCAGATACTGGAATAGAGACAGACCAGGTACTGGAATAGAGACAGACCAGGTACTGGGATAGAGACAGATCAGGTACTGGAATAGAGACAGACAAGGCGCTGGAATAGAGACAGACCAGGGACTGGAATAGAGACAGAACAGGTACTGGAATAGAGACAGATCAGGTACTGGAATAGAGACAGACCAGGTACTGGAATAGAGACAGACCAGGTACCGGAATAGAGACAGCCCAGGCACCAGAATAGAAATAGTCCAGGTACTGGAATAGAGACAGACCAGGTACTGGAATAGAGACAGACCAGGGACTGGAATAGAGACAGACCAGGTACTGGAATAGAGACAGCCCAGGTACTGGAATAGAGACAGACCAGGTACTGGAATAGAGACAGACCAGGAAGTGGAATGGAGATAGACCAGGTCCTGGAATAGAGACAGTCCAGGTACTGGAATAGAGACAGACTAGGTACTGGAACAGATACAGACCAGGTACTGGAATAGAGACAAATCAGATACTGGAATAGTGACAGAGCAGGTACTGGAATAGAGACAGACCAGGTACCGGAATAGAGACAGACCAGGTACTGCAATAGAGAGAGACCAGGTACTGGAATAGAGACAGTCTAGGTCGTGGAATAGAGACAGACCAGGTACTGGAATAGAGACAGACCAGGTCCTGGAATAGAGACAGACCAGGTACTGGAATAGAGACAGTCCAGGCACCTGAGTAGACGCAGACCAGGGACAGGAATAGAGAAAGACCAGGTAATGGAATATAGACAGTCCAGGTCATGGAATAGTGGCAGACCAGGTACTGGAATAGAGGCAGACCAGCTACTGGAATAGAGGCAGACCAGGTTCCGGAATAGAGACAGATTAGGTACTGGAATAGAGAGACACCAGGTACTGGAATAGAGACAGTCCAGGTACTGGAATAGAGACAGAACAGGTACTGGAATAGAGACAGACCAGCAACTGCAATAGAGACAGAATAGGTACTGGAATAGAGACAGATCAGGTACTGGAATAGAGACTGACAATGTACTGGAATAGAGACAGACCAGGTATTGGAATAGAAACAGAGCAGTTACTGGAATAGAGACAGTCCAGGTACTGGAATAGAGACAGACCAGGTATTGGAATAGAGACAGAACAGTTACTGGAATAGAGACAGTCCAGGTACTGGAAGAGAGACAGACTATGTACTGGAATAGAGACAGACCAGACACTGGAATAGAGACTGACCAGGTACTGGAATAGAGACAGTCCAGGTTCTGGAATAGAGACAGGCCAGATACTGGAATAGAGACAGACCAGATATTGGAATAAAGGCAGACCAGGTACTGGAATAGAGACAGACCAGGTACCGATATAGAGACAGACCAGGTACTGGAGTCGAGACAGACCAGATACTGGAATAGAGACAGACCAGGTACTGGAATAGAGACAGACCAGGTACTGGGATAGAGACAGATCAGGTACTGGAATAGAGACAGACAAGGTGCTGGAATAGAGACAGACCAGGTACTGGAATAGAGACAGAACAGGTACTGGAATAGAGACAGACCAGGTACTGGAATAGAGACAGAACAGGTACTGGAATAGAGACAGAACAGGTACTGGAATAGAGGCAGACCTGATATTGGAATAGAGACAGTCCAGGTTCTCGAATAGAGACAGACCAGGTACTGGAATAGAGACAGACCAGGTACTGGAATTGAGACAGAACAGGTACTGGAATAGAGGCAGACCTGACACTGGAATAGAGACCGTCCAGGTTCTGGAATAGAGACAGACCAGATATTGGAATAAAGGCAGACCAGGTACTGGAATAGAGACAGACCAAGTACCGGAATAGAGACAGACTAGGTACTGGAGTAGAGACAGACCAGATACTGGAATAGAGACAGACCAGGTACTGGAATAGAGACAGACCAGGTACTGGAATAGAGACAGAACAGGTACTGGAATAGAGGCAGACCTGATACTGGAATAGGGACAGTCCAGGTTCTGGAAAAGAGACAGACCAGATGCTGGAATAGAGGCAGACCAGTTATTGGAATAGAGACAGACCAGGTACTGGAATAGAGACAGACCAGGTACCGGAATAGAGACAGCCCAGGCACCAGAATAGAAATAGTCCAGGTACTGGAATAGAGACAGACCAGGTACTGGAATAGGGACAGACCAGGGACTGGAATAGAGACAGACCAGGTACTGGAATAGAGACAGCCCAGGTACTGGAATAGAGACAGACCAGGTACTGGAATAGAGACAGACCAGGAAGTGGAATGGAGATAGACCAGGTCCTGGAATAGAGACAGTCCAGGTACTGGAATAGAGACAGACTAGGTACTGGAACAGATACAGACCAGGTACTGGAATAGAGACAAATCAGATACTGGAATAGAGACAGTCTAGGTCGTGGAATAGAGACAGACCAGGTACTGGAATAGAGACAGACCAGGTCCTGGAATAGAGACAGACCAGGTACTGGAATAGAGACAGTCCAGGCACCTGAGTAGACGCAGACCAGGGACAGGAATAGAGAAAGACCAGGTAATGGAATATAGACAGTCCAGGTCATGGAATAGTGGCAGACCAGGTACTGGAATAGAGGCAGACCAGCTACTGGAATAGAGGCAGACCAGGTTCCGGAATAGAGACAGATTAGGTACTGGAATAGAGAGACACCAGGTGCTGGAATGGCGACAGTCCAGGTACTGGAATAGAGACAGACCAGGTACTGGAATAGAGACAGTCCAGGTCCTGGAATAGAGACAGACCAGATACTGGAATAGAGACAGACCAGGTACTGGAATAGAGACAGACCAGGTACTGGAATAGAGACAGTCCAGGTACTGGAATAGAGACAGAACAGGTACTGGAATAGAGACAGACCAGCAACTGCAATAGAGACAGAATAGGTACTGGAATAGAGATAGACCAGGAACTGCAATAGAGACAGACTAGGTACTGGAATAGAGACAGATCAGGTACTGGAATAGAGACTGACAAGGTACTGGAATAGAGGCAGACCAGGTATTGGAATAGAGACAGAGCAGTTACTGGAATAGAGACAGTCCATGTACTGGAATAGAGACAGACCAGGTATTGGAATAGAGACAGAGCAGTTACTGGAATAGAGACAGTCCAGGTACTGGAATAGAGACAGACCAGGTACTGGAAGAGAGACAGACTATGTACTGGAATAGAGACAGACCAGATACTGGAATAGAGACTGACCAGGTACTGGAATAGAGACAGACTAGATACTGGAAGAGAGACAGACTAGGTACTGGAATAGAGACAGAGCAGATACTGGAATAGAGACTGACCAGGTACTGGAATAGAGGCAGTCCAGGTTCTGGAATCGAGACAGACCAGTTATTGGAATAAAGACAGACCAGGTACTGGAATAGAAACAGACCAGGTACTGGAATAGAGACAGACCAGGTACTGGGATAAAGACAGACCATGTACTGGAATAGAGACAGACCAGGTACTGGAATAGAGACAGACCAGGTACTGGAATAGAGACAGACCTGATACTGGAATAGAGACAGTCCAGGTTCTGGAATAGAGACAAACCAGGTACTGGAATATAGACAGAACAGGTACTGGAATAGAGACAGGACAGGTACTGGAACAGAGACAGTCCAGGTACTGGAATAGAGACAGCCCACGTACTGGAATAGAGACAAACCTGGTACTGGAATATCGACAGAAAAGGTACTGGAATAGAGACAGACTAGATACTGGAAGAGAGACAGACTATGTACTGGAATAGAGACAGACCAGATACTGGAATAGAGACTGACCAGGTACTGGAATAGAGGCAGACCTGATACTGGAATAGAGATAGTCCAGGTTCTGGAATAGAGACAGACCAGTTATTGGAATAAAGACAGACCAGGCACTGGAATAGAAACAGACCAGGTACTGGAATAGAGACAGACCAGGTACTGGGATAGAGACAGACCAGGTACTGGAATAGAGACAGACAAGGTGCTGGAATAGAGACAGACCATGGACTGGAATAGAGACAGAACTGATACTGGAATAGAGACAGTCCAGGTTCTGGAATAGAGACAGACCAGATACTGGAATATAGACAGACCAGTTGTTGGAATAGAGACAGACCAGGTCCCGGAATAGAGACAGACTAGGTACTGGAGTAGAGACAGACCAGATACTGGAATAGAGACAGACCAGGTACTGGGATAGAGGCAGACCTGATACTGGAATAGAGACAGTCCAGGTTCTGGAAGAGAGACAGGCCAGTTATTGGAATAAAGACAGACCAGGTACTAGAATAGAAACAGACCAGGTACTGGAATAGAGACAGACCAGGTACTGGGATAGAGACAGACCAGGTACTGGAATAGAGACAGACCAGGTACCGGAATAGAGACAGACCAGGTACTGGAGTAGAGACAGTCCAGGTACTGGAATAGAGACAGAACAGGTACTGGAATAGAGACAGACCAGGTACTGGAATCGAGACAGACCAGGTACCGGAATAGAGACAGACCAGGTACTGGAGTAGAGACAGTCCAGGTACTGGAATAGAGACAGAACAGGTACTGGAATAGAGACAGACCAGGTATGGCAAAAGAGACAGACCAGGTACTGGAATAGAGACAGACCAGGAACTGCAATAGAGACGGACTAGGTACTGGAATAGAGACAGATCAGGTACTGGAATAGAGACTGACAAGGTACGGCAAAAGAGACAGAGCAGGTACTGGTATATAGAGACAGACCAGCTACTGGAATAGAGACAGAACAGGTACTGGAATAGAGATAGACCAGCTACTGGAATAGAGACAGACCAGGTACTGGAATAGAGACAGACTAGGTATTGGAAAAGAGACAGACCAGGTACTGGAATAGAGACAGCCCAGGTACCAGGATAGAAACAGTCCAGGTACTGGAATAGAGACAAACCAGGTACTGGAATATAGACAGAACAGGTACTGGAATAGAGACAGGCCAGGTACTGGAACAGAGACAGACCAGGTCCTGGAATAGAGACAGCCCACGTACTGGAATAGAGACAAACCAGGTACTGGAATATAGACAGAACAGGTACTGGAATAGAGACAGACTAGATACTGGAAGAGAGACAGACTATGTACCGGAATAGAGACAGACCAGATACTGGAATAGAGACTGACCAGGTACTGGAATAGAGGCAGACCTGAGACTGGAACAGAGACAGTCCAGGTTCTGGAATAGAGACAGACCAGGTACTGGAATAGAGACAGACCAGGTACTGGAATAGAGACAGACCTGATACTGGAATAGAGACAGTCCAGGTAATGGAATAGAGACAGAACAGGTACTGGAATAGAGACAGACCAGGTATGGCAAAAGAGACAGACCAGGTACTGGAATAGAGACAGACCAGGAACAGCAATACAGACGGACTAGATACTGGAATAGAGACACATCAGGTACTGGAATAGAGACTGACAAGGTACGGCAAAAGAGATCGACCAGGTACTGGTATATAGAGACAGACCAGCGACTGGAATAGAGACAGAACAGGTACTGGAATAGAGACAGACCAGGTCCTGGAATAGAGACAGACCAGGTATTGGAATAGAGACAGAGCAGTTACTGGAATAGAGACAGTTCAGGTACTGGAATAGAGACAGAACAGGTACTGGAAGAGAGACAGTCCAGGTCCTGGAATAGAGACAGACCAGGTATTGGAATAGAGACAAAGCAGTTACTGGAATAGAGACAGTTCAGGTACTGGAATAGAGACAGACCAGGTACCGGAATAGAGACAGCCCAGGCACCGGAATAGAAACAGTCCAGGTACTGGAATAGAGACAGACCAGGTACTGGAATAGAGACAGACCAGGGACTGGAATAGAGACAGACCAGGTACTGGAATAGAGACAGCCCAGGTACTGGAATAGAAACAGTCCAGGTACTGGAATAGAGACAAACCAGAAACTGGAATAGAGACAGCCCAGGTACTGGAATAGAGACAGACCAGTTGTTGGAACAGAGACACACCAGGTACTGGAATATAGACAGAACAGGTACTGGAATAGAGACAGACCAGCTGATGGAATTGAGACAGAACAGGTACTGGAATAGAGGCAGACCTGATACTGGAATAGAGACTGTCCAGGTTCTGGAATAGAGACAGACCTGATACGGGAATATATACAGACCAGTTATTGGAATAGAGACAGACCAGGTACCAGAATAGAGACAGACTAGGTACTGGAGTAGAGACAGACCAGATACTGGAATAGAGACAGACCAGGTATTGGAATAGAGACAGACCAGGTACTGGAATAGAGACAGACCAGGTACTGGAATAGAGACAGACCAGGTACTGGAATAGAGACAGATCAGGTACTGGAATAGAGACAGACCAGGTACTGGAATAGAGACAGAACAGGTACTGGAATAGAGGCAGACCTGATACTGCAATAGGGACAGTCCAGGTTCTGGAATAGAGACAGACCAGATGCTGGAATAGAGGCAGACCAGTTATTGGAATAGAGACAGACCAGGTACTGGAATAGAGACAGACCAGGTACTGGAATAGAGACAGCCCAGGCACCAGAATAGAAACAGTCCAGGTACTGGAATAGAGACAGACCAGGTACTGGAATAGAGACAGACCAGGGACTGGAATAGAGACAGACCAGGTACTGGAATAGAGACAGCCCAGGGACTGGAATAGAGACAGACCAGGTACTGGAATAGAGACAGACCAGGAAGTGGAATGGAGATAGACCAGGTCCTGGAATAGAGACAGTCCAGGTACTGGAATAGAGACAGACTAGATACTGGAACAGATACAGACCAGCTCCTGGAATAGAGACAAATCAGATACTGGAATAGTGACAGAGCAGGTACTGGAATAGAGACAGACCAGGTACCGGAATAGAGACAGACCAGGTACTGCAATAGAGAGAGACCAGGTACTGGAATAGAGACAGTCTAGGTAGTGGAATAGAGACAGACCAGGTACTGGAATAGAGACAGACCAGGTCCTGGAATAGAGACAGACCAGCTACTGGAATAGAGACAGTCCAGGCACCTGAGTAGACGCAGACCAGGGACAGGAATAGAGAAAGACCAGGTAATGGAATATAGACAGTCCAGGTCATGGAATAGTGACAGACCAGGTACTGGAATAGAGGCAGACCAGCTACTGGAATAGAGGCAGACCAGGTTCCGGAATAGAGACAGATTAGGTACTGGAATAGAGAGACACCAGGTGCTGGAATAGCGACAGTCCAGGTACTGGAATAGAGACAGTCCAGGTCCTGGAATAGAGACAGACCAGGTACTGGAATAGAGACAGACCAGGTACTGGAATAGAGACAGACCAGGTACTGGAATAGAGACAGTCCAGGTACTGGAATAGAGACAGAACAGGTACTGGAATAGAGACAGAGCAGCAACTGCAATAGAGACAGAATAGGTACTGGAATAGAGATAGACCAGCAACTGCAATAGAGACAGACTAGGTACTGGAATAGAGACAGACCAGGTACTGGAATAGAGACTGACAAGGTACTGGAATAGAGGCAGACCAGGTATTGGAATAGAGACAGAGCAGTTACTGGAATAGAGACAGTCCATGTACTGGAATAGAGACAGACCAGGTATTGGAATAGAGACAGAGCAGTTACTGGAATAGAGACAGTCCAGGTACTGGAATAGAGACAGACCAGGTACTGGAAGAGAGACAGACTATGTACTGGAATAGAGACAGACCAGATACTGGAATAGAGACTGACCAGGTACTGGAATAGAGACAGACTAGATACTGGAAGAGAGACAGACTATGTACTGGAATAGAGACAGACCAGATACTGGAATAGAGACTGACCAGGTACTGGAATAGAGGCAGTCCAGGTTCTGGAATAGAGACAGACCAGTTATTGGAATAAAGACAGACCAGGTACTGGAATAGAAACAGACCAGGTACTCGAATAGAGACAGACCAGGTACTGGGATAGAGACAGACCAGGTACTGGAATAGAGACAGACAAGGTGCTGGAATAGAGACAGACCATGTACTGGAATAGAGACAGACCAGGTACTGGAATAGAGACAGACCAGGTACTGGAATAGAGACAGACCTGATACTGGAATAGAGACAGTCCAGGTTCTGGAATAGAGACAAACCAGGTACTGGAATATAGACAGAACAGGTACTGGAATAGAGACAGGACAGGTACTGGAACAGAGACAGACCAGGTACTGGAATAGAGACAGCCCACGTACTGGAATAGAGACAAACCAGGTACTGGAATATAGACAGAAAAGGTTCTGGAATAGAGACAGACTAGATACTGGAAGAGAGACAGACTATGTACTGGAATAGAGACAGACCAGATACTGGAATAGAGACTGACCAGGTACTGGAATAGAGGCAGACCTGATACTGGAATAGAGATAGTCCAGGTTCTGGAATAGAGACAGACCAGTTATTGGAATAAAGACAGACCAGGTACTGGAATAGAAACAGAACAGGTACTGGAATAGAGACAGACCAGGTACTGGGATAGAGACAGACCAGGTACTAGAATAGAGACAGACAAGGTGCTGGAATAGAGACAGACCAGGTACTGGAATAGAGGCAGACCTGATACTGGAATAGAGATAGTCCAGGTTCTGGAATAGAGACAGACCAGTTATTGGAATAAAGACAGACCAGGTACTGGGATAGAGACAGACCAGGTACTAGAATAGAGACAGACAAGGTGCTGGAATAGAGACAGACCATGGACTGGAATAGAGACAGACCAGGTACTGGAATAGAGACAGACCAGGTACTGGAATAGAGACAGAACTGATACTGGAATAGAGACAGTCCAGGTTCTGGAATAGAGACAGACCAGATACTGGAATATAGACAGACCAGTTGTTGGAATAGAGACAGACCAGGTCCCGGAATAGAGACAGACTAGGTACTGGAGTAGAGACAGACCAGATACTGGAATAGAGACAGACCAGGTACTGGGATAGAGGCAGACCTGATACTGGAATAGAGACAGTCCAGGTTCTGGAAGAGAGACAGGCCAGTTATTGGAATAAAGACAGACCAGGTACTAGAATAGAAACAGACCAGGTACTGGAATAGAGACAGACCAGGTACTGGGATAGAGACAGACCAGGTACTGGAATAGAGACAGACCAGGTACCGGAATAGAGACAGACCAGGTACAGGAGTAGAGACAGTCCAGGTACTGGAATAGAGACAGAACAGGTACTGGAATAGAGACAGACCAGGTACTGGAATCGAGACAGACCAGGTACCGGAATAGAGACAGACCAGGTACTGGAGTAGAGACAGTCCAGGTACTGGAATAGAGACAGAACAGGTACTGGAATAGAAACAGACCAGGTATGGCAAAAGAGACAGACCAGGTACTGGAATAGAGACAGACCAGGAACTGCATTAGAGACGGACTAGGTACTGGAATAGAGACAGATCAGGTACTGGAATAGAGACTGACAAGGTACGGCAAAAGAGACAGAGCAGGTACTGGTATATAGAGACAGACCAGCTACTGGAATAGAGACAGAACAGTTACTGGAATAGAGACAGACCAGGTACTGGAATAGAGACAGACCAGGTACTGGAATAGAGACAGACTAGGTATTGGAAAAGAGACAGACCAGGTACTGGAATAGAGACAGCCCAGGTACCAGGATAGAAACAGTCCAGGTACTGGAATAGAGACAAACCAGGTACTGGAATATAGACAGAACAGGTACTGGAACAGAGACAGACCAGGTCCTGGAATAGAGACAGCCCACGTACTGGAATAGAGACAAACCAGGTACTGGAATATAGACAGAACAGGTACTGGAATAGAGACAGACTAGATAATGGAAGAGAGACAGACTATGTACCGGAATAGAGACAGACCAGATACTGGAATAGAGACAGTCCAGGTTCTGGAATAGAGACAGACCAGTTATTGGAATAAAGACAGACCAGGTACTAGAATAGAAACAGACCAGGTACTGGAATAGAGACAGACCAGGTACTGGGATAGAGACAGACCAGGTACTGGAATAGAGACAGACCAGGTACTGGAATAGAGACAGACCAGGTACTGGAATAGAGACAGACCTGATACTGGAATAGAGACAGTCCAGGTACTGGAATAGAGACAGAACAGGTACTGGAATAGAGACAGACCAGGTATGGCAAAAGAGACAGACCAGGTACTGGAATAGAGACAGACCAGGAACTGCAATACAGACGGACTAGGTACTGGAATAGAGACACATCAGGTACTGGAATAGAGACTGACAAGGTACGGCAAAAGAGACAGACCAGGTACTGGTATATAGAGACAGACCAGCTACTGGAATAGAGACAGAACAGGTACTGGAATAGAGACAGACCAGGTCCTGGAATAGAGACAGACCAGGTATTGGAATAGAGACAGAGCAGTTACTGGAATAGAGACAGTTCAGGTACTGGAATAGAGACAGAACAGGTACTGGAATAGAGACAGACCAGGTCCTGGAATAGAGACAGACCAGGTATTGGAATAGAGACAGAGCAGTTACTGGAATAGAGACAGTTCAGGTACTGGAATAGAGACAGACCAGGTACCGGAATAGAGACAGCCCAGGCACCGGAATAGAAACAGTCCAGGTACTGGAATAGAGACAGACCAGGTACTGGAATAGAGACAGACCAGGGACTGGAATAGAGACAGACCAGGTACTGGAATAGAGACAGCCCAGGTACCGGAATAGAGACAGCCCAGGCACCGGAATAGAAACAGTCCAGGTACTGGAATAGAGACAGACCAGGTACCGGAATAGAGACAGCCCAGGCACCGGAATAGAAACAGTCCAGGTACTGGAATAGAGACAGACCAGGTACTGGAATAGAGACAGACCAGGGACTGGAATAGAGACAGACCAGGTACTGGAATAGAAACAGTCCAGGTACTGGAATAGAGACAAACCAGAAACTGGAATAGAGACAGCCCAGGTACTGGAATAGAGACAGACCAGTTATTGGAACAGAGACACACCAGGTACTGGAATATAGACAGAACAGGTACTGGAATAGAGACAGACCAGCTGATGGAATTGAGACAGAACAGGTACTGGAATAGAGGCAGACCTGATACTGGAATAGAGACTGTCCAGGTTCTGGAATAGAGACAGACCTGATACGGGAATATATACAGACCAGTTATTGGAATAGAGACAGACCAGGTACCAGAATAGAGACAGACTAGGTACTGGAGTAGAGACAGACCAGATACTGGAATAGAGACAGACCAGGTACTGGAATAGAGACAGACCAGGTACTGGAATAGAGACAGACCAGGTACTGGAATAGAGACAGATCAGGTACTGGAATAGAGACAGACCAGGTACTGGAATAGAGACAGAACAGGTACTGGAATAGAGGCAGACTAGGTATTGGAAAAGAGACAGACCAGGTACTGGAATAGAGACAGCCCAGGTACCAGGATAGAAACAGTCCAGGTACTGGAATAGAGACAAACCAGGTACTGGAATATAGACAGAACAGGTACTGGAATAGAGACAGGCCAGGTACTGGAACAGAGACAGACCAGGTCCTGGAATAGAGACAGCCCACGTACTGGAATAGAGACAAACCAGGTACTGGAATATAGACAGAACAGGTACTGGAATAGAGACAGACTAGATAATGGAAGAGAGACAGACTATGTACCGGAATAGAGACAGACCAGATACTGGAATAGAGACAGTCCAGGTTCTGGAATAGAGACAGACCAGTTATTGGAATAAAGACAGACCAGGTACTAGAATAGAAACAGACCAGGTACTGGAATAGAGACAGACCAGGTACTGGGATAGAGACAGACCAGGTACTGGAATAGAGACAGACCAGGTACTGGAATAGAGACAGACCAGGTACTGGAATAGAGACAGACCTGATACTGGAATAGAGACAGTCCAGGTACTGGAATAGAGACAGAACAGGTACTGGAATAGAGACAGACCAGGTATGGCAAAAGAGACAGACCAGGTACTGGAATAGAGACAGACCAGGAACTGCAATACAGACGGACTAGGTACTGGAATAGAGACACATCAGGTACTGGAATAGAGACTGACAAGGTACGGCAAAAGAGACAGACCAGGTACTGGTATATAGAGACAGACCAGCTACTGGAATAGAGACAGAACAGGTACTGGAATAGAGACAGACCAGGTCCTGGAATAGAGACAGACCAGGTATTGGAATAGAGACAGAGCAGTTACTGGAATAGAGACAGTTCAGGTACTGGAATAGAGACAGAACAGGTACTGGAATAGAGACAGACCAGGTCCTGGAATAGAGACAGACCAGGTATTGGAATAGAGACAGAGCAGTTACTGGAATAGAGACAGTTCAGGTACTGGAATAGAGACAGACCAGGTACCGGAATAGAGACAGCCCAGGCACCGGAATAGAAACAGTCCAGGTACTGGAATAGAGACAGACCAGGTACTGGAATAGAGACAGACCAGGGACTGGAATAGAGACAGACCAGGTACTGGAATAGAGACAGCCCAGGTACCGGAATAGAGACAGCCCAGGCACCGGAATAGAAACAGTCCAGGTACTGGAATAGAGACAGACCAGGTACCGGAATAGAGACAGCCCAGGCACCGGAATAGAAACAGTCCAGGTACTGGAATAGAGACAGACCAGGTACTGGAATAGAGACAGACCAGGGACTGGAATAGAGACAGACCAGGTACTGGAATAGAAACAGTCCAGGTACTGGAATAGAGACAAACCAGAAACTGGAATAGAGACAGCCCAGGTACTGGAATAGAGACAGACCAGTTATTGGAACAGAGACACACCAGGTACTGGAATATAGACAGAACAGGTACTGGAATAGAGACAGACCAGCTGATGGAATTGAGACAGAACAGGTACTGGAATAGAGGCAGACCTGATACTGGAATAGAGACTGTCCAGGTTCTGGAATAGAGACAGACCTGATACGGGAATATATACAGACCAGTTATTGGAATAGAGACAGACCAGGTACCAGAATAGAGACAGACTAGGTACTGGAGTAGAGACAGACCAGATACTGGAATGGAGACAGACCAGGTACTGGAATAGAGACAGACCAGGTACTGGAATAGAGACAGACCAGGTACTGGAATAGAGACAGATCAGGTACTGGAATAGAGACAGACCAGGTACTGGAATAGAGACAGAACAGGTACTGGAATAGAGGCAGACCTGATACTGGAATAGAGAAAGTCCAGGTTCTGGAATAGAGACAGACCAGATGCTGGAATAGAGGCAGACCAGTTGTTGGAATAGAGACAGACCAGGTAC
Source organism: Somniosus microcephalus (assembly GCF_052327205.1). Taxonomy (NCBI): domain Eukaryota; kingdom Metazoa; phylum Chordata; class Chondrichthyes; order Squaliformes; family Somniosidae; genus Somniosus; species Somniosus microcephalus. The sequence continues at coordinate 142,829,217 of NC_140998.1, forward strand.
TGGAATAGAGACAGACCAGGTACCGGAATAGAGACAGCCCAGGCACCAGAATAGAAACAGTCCAGGTACTGGAATAGAGACAGACCAGGTACTGGAATAGAGACAGACCAGGGACTGGAATAGAGACAGACCAGGTACTGGAATAGAGACAGCCCAGGTACTGGAATAGAGACAGAGCAGGTAATGGAATGGAGACAGACCAGGAAGTGGAATGGAGACAGACCAGGTCCTGGAATAGAGACAGTCCAGGTCCTGGAATAGGGACAGACTAGGTACTGGAACAGATACAGACCAGGTACTGGAATAGAGACAAATCAGATACTGGAATAGTGACAGAGCAGGTACTGGAATAGAGACAGACCAGGTACTGGAATAGAGACAGACCAGGTACTGGAATAGAGAGAGACCAGGTACTGGAATAGAGACAGTCTAGGTAGTGGAATAGAGACAGACCAGGTACTGGAATAGAGACAGACCAGGTCCTGGAATAGAGACAGGCCAGGTACTGGAATAGAGACAGTCCAGGCACCTGAGTAGACGCAGACCAGGGACAGGAATAGAGAAAGACCAGGTAATGGAATATAGACAGTCCAGATCCTGGAATAGTGACAGACCAGGTACTGGAAAACAGGCAGACCAGCTACTGGAATAGAGGCAGACCAGGTTCCGGAATAGAGACAGATTAGGTACTGGAATAGAGAGACACCAGGTACTGGAATAGAGACAGTCCAGGTACTGGAATAGAGACAGACCAGGTACTGGAATAGAGACAGTCCAGGTCCTGGAATAGAGACAGACCAGGTACTGGAATAGAGACAGACCAGGTACTGGAATAGAGACAGACCAGGTACTGGAATAGAGACAGTCCAGGTACTGGAATAGAGACAGAACAGGTAGTGGAACAGAGACAGACCAGCAACTGCAATAGAGACAGAATAGGTACTGGAATAGAGATAGACCAGGAACTGCAATAGAGACAGACTAGGTACTGGAATAGAGACAGATCAGGTACTGGAATAGAGACTGACAAGGTACTGGAATAGAGACAGACCAGGTACTGGAGTAGAGACAGACCAGATACTGGAATAGAGACAGACCAGGTACTGGGATAGAGGCAGACCTGATACTGGAATAGAGACAGTCCAGGTTCTGGAAGAGAGACAAGCCAGTTATTGGAATAAAGACAGACCAGGTACTAGAATAGAAACAGACCAGGTACTGGAATAGAGACAGACCAGGTACTGGGATAGAGACAGACCAGGTACTGGAATAGAGACAGACCAGGTACCGGAATAGAGACAGACCAGGTACTGGAGTAGAGACAGTCCAGGTACTGGAATAGAGACAGAACAGGTACTGGAATAGAGACAGACCAGGTACTGGAATCGAGACAGACCAGGTACCGGAATAGAGACAGACCAGGTACTGGAGTAGAGACAGTCCAGGTACTGGAATAGAGACAGAACAGGTACTGGAATAGAGACAGACCAGGTATGGCAAAAGAGACAGACCAGGTACTGGAATAGAGACAGACCAGGAACTGCAATAGAGACGGACTAGGTACTGGAATAGAGACAGATCAGGTACTGGAATAGAGACTGACAAGGTACGGCAAAAGAGACAGAGCAGGTACTGGTATATAGAGACAGACCAGCTACTGGAATAGAGACAGAACAGGTACTGGAATAGAGATAGACCAGCTACTGGAATAGAGACAGACCAGGTACTGGAATAGAGACAGACTAGGTATTGGAAAAGAGACAGACCAGGTACTGGAATAGAGACAGCCCAGGTACCAGGATAGAAACAGTCCAGGTACTGGAATAGAGACAAACCAGGTACTGGAATATAGACAGAACAGGTACTGGAATAGAGACAGGCCAGGTACTGGAACAGAGACAGACCAGGTCCTGGAATAGAGACAGCCCACGTACTGGAATAGAGACAAACCAGGTACTGGAATATAGACAGAACAGGTACTGGAATAGAGACAGACTAGATACTGGAAGAGAGACAGACTATGTACCGGAATAGAGACAGACCAGATACTGGAATAGAGACTGACCAGGTACTGGAATAGAGGCAGACCTGAGACTGGAACAGAGACAGTCCAGGTTCTGGAATAGAGACAGACCAGGTACTGGAATAGAGACAGACCAGGTACTGGAATAGAGACAGACCTGATACTGGAATAGAGACAGTCCAGGTAATGGAATAGAGACAGAACAGGTACTGGAATAGAGACAGACCAGGTATGGCAAAAGAGACAGACCAGGTACTGGAATAGAGACAGACCAGGAACAGCAATACAGACGGAGTAGATACTGGAATAGAGACACATCAGGTACTGGAATAGAGACTGACAAGGTACGGCAAAAGAGACAGACCAGGTACTGGTATATAGAGACAGACCAGCGACTGGAATAGAGACAGAACAGGTACTGGAATAAAGACAGACCAGGTCCTGGAATAGAGACAGACCAGGTACTGGAATAGAGACAGTCCAGGCACCTGAGTAGACGCAGACCAGGGACAGGAATAGAGACAGACCAGGTACTGGAATAGAGACAGTCCAGGTCCTGGAATAGTGACAGACCAGGTACTGGAAAACAGGCAGACCAGCTACTGGAATAGAGGCAGACCAGGTTCCGGAATAGAGACAGAACAGGTACTGGAATAGAGGCAGACCTGATACTGGAATAGAGAAAGTCCAGGTTCTGGAATAGAGACAGACCAGATGCTGGAATAGAGGCAGACCAGTTGTTGGAATAGAGACAGACCAGGTACTGGAATAGAGACAGACCAGGTACCGGAATAGAGACAGCCCAGGCACCAGAATAGAAACAGTCCAGGTACTGGAATAGAGACAGACCAGGTACTGGAATAGAGACAGACCAGGGACTGGAATAGAGACAGACCAGGTACTGGAATAGAGACAGCCCAGGTACTGGAATAGAGACAGAGCAGGTAATGGAATGGAGACAGACCAGGAAGTGGAATGGAGACAGACCAGGTCCTGGAATAGAGACAGTCCAGGTCCTGGAATAGGGACAGACTAGGTACTGGAACAGATACAGACCAGGTACTGGAATAGAGACAAATAAGATACTGGAATAGTGACAGAGCAGGTACTGGAATAGAGACAGACCAGGTACTGGAATAGAGACAGACCAGGTACTGGAATAGAGAGAGACCAGGTACTGGAATAGAGACAGTCTAGGTAGTGGAATAGAGACAGACCAGGTACTGGAATAGAGACAGACCAGGTCCTGGAATAGAGACAGGCCAGGTACTGGAATAGAGACAGTCCAGGCACCTGAGTAGACGCAGACCAGGGACAGGAATAGAGAAAGACCAGGTAATGGAATATAGACAGTCCAGATCCTGGAATAGTGACAGACCAGGTACTGGAAAACAGGCAGACCAGCTACTGGAATAGAGGCAGACCAGGTTCCGGAATAGAGACAGATTAGGTACTGGAATAGAGAGACACCAGGTACTGGAATAGAGACAGTCCAGGTACTGGAATAGAGACAGACCAGGTACTGGAATAGAGACAGTCCAGGTCCTGGAATAGAGACAGACCAGGTACTGGAATAGAGACAGACCAGGTACTGGAATAGAGACAGACCAGGTATTGGAATAGAGACAGTCCAGGTACTGGAATAGAGACAGAACAGGTAGTGGAACAGAGACAGACCAGCAACTGCAATAGAGACAGAATAGGTACTGGAATAGAGATAGACCAGGAACTGCAATAGAGACAGACTAGGTACTGGAATAGAGACAGATCAGGTACTGGAATAGAGACTGACAAGGTACTGGAATAGAGACAGACCAGGTACTGGAGTAGAGACAGACCAGATACTGGAATAGAGACAGACCAGGTACTGGGATAGAGGCAGACCTGATACTGGAATAGAGACAGTCCAGGTTCTGGAAGAGAGACAGGCCAGTTATTGGAATAAAGACAGACCAGGTACTAGAATAGAAACAGACCAGGTACTGGAATAGAGACAGACCAGGTACTGGGATAGAGACAGACCAGGTACTGGAATAGAGACAGACCAGGTACCGGAATAGAGACAGACCAGGTACTGGAGTAGAGACAGTCCAGGTACTGGAATAGAGACAGAACAGGTACTGGAATAGAGACAGACCAGGTACTGGAATCGAGACAGACCAGGTACCGGAATAGAGACAGACCAGGTACTGGAGTAGAGACAGTCCAGGTACTGGAATAGAGACAGAACAGGTACTGGAATAGAGACAGACCAGGTATGGCAAAAGAGACAGACCAGGTACTGGAATAGAGACAGACCAGGAACTGCAATAGAGACGGACTAGGTACTGGAATAGAGACAGATCAGGTACTGGAATAGAGACTGACAAGGTACGGCAAAAGAGACAGAGCAGGTACTGGTATATAGAGACAGACCAGCTACTGGAATAGAGACAGAACAGGTACTGGAATAGAGATAGACCAGCTACTGGAATAGAGACAGACCAGGTACTGGAATAGAGACAGACTAGGTATTGGAAAAGAGACAGACCAGGTACTGGAATAGAGACAGAACAGGTACTGGAATAGAGACAGAACAGGTACTGGAAGAGAGACAGACCAGGTCCTGGAATAGAGACAGACCAGGTATTGGAATAGAGACAAAGCAGTTACTGGAATAGAGACAGTTCAGGTACTGGAATAGAGACAGACCAGGTACCGGAATAGAGACAGCCCAGGCACCGGAATAGAAACAGTCCAGGTACTGGAATAGAGACAGACCAGGTACTGGAATAGAGACAGACCAGGGACTGGAATAGAGACAGACCAGGTACTGGAATAGAGACAGCCCAGGTACTGGAATAGAAACAGTCCAGGTACTGGAATAGAGACAAACCAGAAACTGGAATAGAGACAGCCCAGGTACTGGAATAGAGACAGACCAGTTGTTGGAACAGAGACACACCAGGTACTGGAATATAGACAGAACAGGTACTGGAATAGAGACAGACCAGCTGATGGAATTGAGACAGAACAGGTACTGGAATAGAGGCAGACCTGATACTGGAATAGAGACTGTCCAGGTTCTGGAATAGAGACAGACCTGATACGGGAATATATACAGACCAGTTATTGGAATAGAGACAGACCAGGTACCAGAATAGAGACAGACTAGGTACTGGAGTAGAGACAGACCAGATACTGGAATAGAGACAGATCAGGTATTGGAATAGAGACAGACCAGGTACTGGAATAGAGACAGACCAGGTACTGGAATAGAGACAGACCAGGTACTGGAATAGAGACAGATCAGGTACTGGAATAGAGACAGACCAGGTACTGGAATAGAGAGAGAACAGGTACTGGAATAGAGGCAGACCTGATACTGCAATAGGGACAGTCCAGGTTCTGGAATAGAGACAGACCAGATGCTGGAATAGAGGCAGACCAGTTATTGGAATAGAGACAGACCAGGTACTGGAATAGAGACAGACCAGGTACTGGAATAGAGACAGCCCAGGCACCAGAATAGAAACAGTCCAGGTACTGGAATAGAGACAGACCAGGTACTGGAATAGAGACAGACCAGGGACTGGAATAGAGACAGACCAGGTACTGGAATAGAGACAGCCCAGGTACTGGAATAGAGACAGACCAGGTACTGGAATAGAGACAGACCAGGAAGTGGAATGGAGATAGACCAGGTCCTGGAATAGAGACAGTCCAGGTACTGGAATAGAGACAGACTAGATACTGGAACAGATACAGACCAGCTCCTGGAATAGAGACAAATCAGATACTGGAATAGTGACAGAGCAGGTACTGGAATAGAGACAGACCAGGTACCGGAATAGAGACAGACCAGGTACTGCAATAGAGAGAGACCAGGTACTGGAATAGAGACAGTCTAGGTAGTGGAATAGAGACAGACCAGGTACTGGAATAGAGACAGACCAGGTCCTGGAATAGAGACAGACCAGCTACTGGAATAGAGACAGTCCAGGCACCTGAGTAGACGCAGACCAGGGACAGGAATAGAGAAAGACCAGGTAATGGAATATAGACAGTCCAGGTCATGGAATAGTGACAGACCAGGTATTGGAATAGAGGCAGACCAGCTACTGGAATAGAGGCAGACCAGGTTCCGGAATAGAGACAGATTAGGTACTGGAATAGAGAGACACCAGGTGCTGGAATAGCGACAGTCCAGGTACTGGAATAGAGACAGTCCAGGTCCTGGAATAGAGACAGACCAGGTACTGGAATAGAGACAGACCAGGTACTGGAATAGAGACAGACCAGGTACTGGAATAGAGACAGTCCAGGTACTGGAATAGAGACAGAACAGGTACTGGAATAGAGAAAGACCAGCAACTGCAATAGAGACAGAATAGGTACTGGAATAGAGATAGACCAGGAACTGCAATAGAGACAGACTAGGTACTGGAATAGAGACAGACCAGGTACTGGAATAGAGACTGACAAGGTACTGGAATAGAGGCAGACCAGGTATTGGAATAGAGACAGAGCAGTTACTGGAATAGAGACAGTCCATGTACTGGAATAGAGACAGACCAGGTATTGGAATAGAGACAGAGCAGTTACTGGAATAGAGACAGTCCAGGTACTGGAATAGAGACAGACCAGGTACTGGAAGAGAGACAGACTATGTACTGGAATAGAGACAGACCAGATACTGGAATAGAGACTGACCAGGTACTGGAATAGAGACAGACTAGATACTGGAAGAGAGACAGACTATGTACTGGAATAGAGACAGACCAGATACTGGAATAGAGACTGACCAGGTACTGGAATAGAGGCAGTCCAGGTTCTGGAATAGAGACAGACCAGTTATTGGAATAAAGACAGACCAGGTACTGGAATAGAAACAGACCAGGTACTGGAATAGAGACAGACCAGGTACTGGGATAGAGACAGACCAGGTACTGGAATAGAGACAGACAAGGTGCTGGAATAGAGACAGACCATGTACTGGAATAGAGACAGACCAGGTACTGGAATAGAGACAGACCAGGTACTGGAATAGAGACAGACCTGATACTGGAATAGAGACAGTCCAGGTTCTGGAATAGAGACAAAACAGGTACTGGAATATAGACAGAACAGGTACTGGAATAGAGACAGGACAGGTACTGGAACAGAGACAGACCAGGTACTGGAATAGAGACAGCCCACGTACTGGAATAGAGACAAACCAGGTACTGGAATATAGACAGAAAAGGTACTGGAATAGAGACAGACTAGATACTGGAAGAGAGACAGACTATGTACTGGAATAGAGACAGACCAGATACTGGAATAGAGACTGACCAGGTACTGGAATAGAGGCAGACCTGATACTGGAATAGAGATAGTCCAGGTTCTGGAATAGAGACAGACCAGTTATTGGAATAAAGACAGACCAGGTACTGGAATAGAAACAGAACAGGTACTGGAATAGAGACAGACCAGGTACTGGGATAGAGACAGACCAGGTACTAGAATAGAGACAGACAAGGTGCTGGAATAGAGACAGACCATGGACTGGAATAGAGACAGACCAGGTACTGGAATAGAGACAGACCAGGTACTGGAATAGAGACAGAACTGATACTGGAATAGAGACAGTCCAGGTTCTGGAATAGAGACAGACCAGATACTGGAATATAGACAGACCAGTTGTTGGAATAGAGACAGACCAGGTCCCGGAATAGAGACAGACTAGGTACTGGAGTAGAGGCAGACCAGATACTGGAATAGAGACAGACCAGGTACTGGGATAGAGGCAGACCTGATACTGGAATAGAGACAGTCCAGGTTCTGGAAGAGAGACAGGCCAGTTATTGGAATAAAGACAGACCAGGTACTAGAATAGAAACAGACCAGGTACTGGAATAGAGACAGACCAGGTACTGGGATAGAGACAGACCAGGTACTGGAATAGAGACAGACCAGGTACCGGAAAAGAGACAGACCAGGTACAGGAGTAGAGACAGTCCAGGTACTGGAATAGAGACAGAACAGGTACTGGAATAGAGACAGACCAGGTACTGGAATCGAGACAGACCAGGTACCGGAATAGAGACAGACCAGGTACTGGAGTAGAGACAGTCCAGGTACTGGAATAGAGACAGAACAGGTACTGGAATAGAAACAGACCAGGTATGGCAAAAGAGACAGACCAGGTACTGGAATAGAGACAGACCAGGAACTGCATTAGAGACGGACTAGGTACTGGAATAGAGACAGATCAGGTACTGGAATAGAGACTGACAAGGTACGGCAAAAGAGACAGAGCAGGTACTGGTATATAGAGACAGACCAGCTACTGGAATAGAGACAGAACAGGTACTGGAATAGAGACAGACCAGGTACTGGAATAGAGACAGACCAGGTACTGGAATAGAGACAGACTAGGTATTGGAAAAGAGACAGACCAGGTACTGGAATAGAGACAGCCCAGGTACCAGGATAGAAACAGTCCAGGTACTGGAATAGAGACAAACCAGGTACTGGAATATAGACAGAACAGGTACTGGAATAGAGACAGGCCAGGTACTGGAACAGAGACAGACCAGGTCCTGGAATAGAGACAGCCCACGTACTGGAATAGAGACAAACCAGGTACTGGAATATAGACAGAACAGGTACTGGAATAGAGACAGACTAGATAATGGAAGAGAGACAGACTATGTACCGGAATAGAGACAGACCAGATACTGGAATAGAGACAGTCCAGGTTCTGGAATAGAGACAGACCAGTTATTGGAATAAAGACAGACCAGGTACTAGAATAGAAACAGACCAGGTACTGGAATAGAGACAGACCAGGTACTGGGATAGAGACAGACCAGGTACTGGAATAGAGACAGACCAGGTACTGGAATAGAGACAGACCAGGTACTGGAATAGAGACAGACCTGATACTGGAATAGAGACAGTCCAGGTACTGGAATAGAGACAGAACAGGTACTGGAATAGAGACAGACCAGGTATGGCAAAAGAGACAGACCAGGTACTGGAATAGAGACAGACCAGGAACTGCAATACAGACGGACTAGGTACTGGAATAGAGACACATCAGGTACTGGAATAGAGACTGACAAGGTACGGCAAAAGAGACAGACCAGGTACTGGTATATAGAGACAGACCAGCTACTGGAATAGAGACAGAACAGGTACTGGAATAGAGACAGACCAGGTCCTGGAATAGAGACAGACCAGGTATTGGAATAGAGACAGAGCAGTTACTGGAATAGAGACAGTTCAGGTACTGGAATAGAGACAGAACAGGTACTGGAATAGAGACAGACCAGGTCCTGGAATAGAGACAGACCAGGTATTGGAATAGAGACAGAGCAGTTACTGGAATAGAGACAGTTCAGGTACTGGAATAGAGACAGACCAGGTACCGGAATAGAGACAGCCCAGGCACCGGAATAGAAACAGTCCAGGTACTGGAATAGAGACAGACCAGGTACTGGAATAGAGACAGACCAGGGACTGGAATAGAGACAGACCAGGTACTGGAATAGAGACAGCCCAGGTACCGGAATAGTGACAGCCCAGGCACCGGAATAGAAACAGTCCAGGTACTGGAATAGAGACAGACCAGGTACCGGAATAGAGACAGCCCAGGCACCGGAATAGAAACAGTCCAGGTACTGGAATAGAGACAGACCAGGTACTGGAATAGAGACAGACCAGGGACTGGAATAGAGACAGACCAGGTACTGGAATAGAAACAGTCCAGGTACTGGAATAGAGACAAACCAGAAACTGGAATAGAGACAGCCCAGGTACTGGAATAGAGACAGACCAGTTATTGGAACAGAGACACACCAGGTACTGGAATATAGACAGAACAGGTACTGGAATAGAGACAGACCAGCTGATGGAATTGAGACAGAACAGGTACTGGAATAGAGGCAGACCTGATACTGGAATAGAGACTGTCCAGGTTCTGGAATAGAGACAGACCTGATACGGGAATATATACAGACCAGTTATTGGAATAGAGACAGACCAGGTACCAGAATAGAGACAGACTAGGTACTGGAGTAGAGACAGACCAGATACTGGAATAGAGACAGACCAGGTACTGGAATAGAGACAGACCAGGTACTGGAATAGAGACAGACCAGGTACTGGAATAGAGACAGATCAGGTACTGGAATAGAGACAGACCAGGTACTGGAATAGAGACAGAACAGGTACTGGAATAGAGGCAGACCTGATACTGGAATAGAGACAGTCCAGGTTCTGGAATAGAGACAGACCAGATGCTGGAATAGAGGCAGACCAGTTATTGGAATAGAGACAGACCAGGTACTGGAATAGAGACAGACCAGGTACTGGAATAGAGACAGCCCAGGCACCAGAATAGAAACAGTCCAGGTACTGGAATAGAGACAGACCAGGTACTGGAATAGAGACAGACCAGGGACTGGAATAGAGACAGACCAGGTACTGGAATAGAGACAGCCCAGGTACTGGAATAGAGACAGACCAGGTACTGGAATAGAGACAGACCAGGAAGTGGAATGGAGATAGACCAGGTCCTGGAATAGAGACAGTCCAGGTACTGGAATAGAGACAGACTAGATACTGGAACAGATACAGACCAGCTCCTGGAATAGAGACAAATCAGATACTGGAATAGTGACAGAGCAGGTACTGGAATAGAGACAGACCAGGTACCGGAATAGAGACAGACCAGGTACTGCAATAGAGAGAGACCAGGTACTGGAATAGAGACAGTCTAGGTAGTGGAATAGAGACAGACCAGGTACTGGAATAGAGACAGACCAGGTCCTGGAATAGAGACAGACCAGCTACTGGAATAGAGACAGTCCAGGCACCTGAGTAGACGCAGACCAGGGACAGGAATAGAGAAAGACCAGGTAATGGAATATAGACAGTCCAGGTCATGGAATAGTGACAGACCAGGTACTGGAATAGAGGCAGACCAGCTACTGGAATAGAGGCAGACCAGGTTCCGGAATAGAGACAGATTAGGTACTGGAATAGAGAGACACCAGGTGCTGGAATAGCGACAGTCCAGGTACTGGAATAGAGACAGTCCAGGTCCTGGAATAGAGACAGACCAGGTACTGGAATAGAGACAGACCAGGTACTGGAATAGAGACAGACCAGGTACTGGAATAGAGACAGTCCAGGTACTGGAATAGAGACAGAACAGGTACTGGAATAGAGACAGACCAGCAACTGCAATAGAGACAGAATAGGTACTGGAATAGAGATAGACCAGGAACTGCAATAGAGACAGACTAGGTACTGGAATAGAGACAGACCAGGTACTGGAATAGAGACTGACAAGGTACTGGAATAGAGGCAGACCAGGTATTGGAATAGAGACAGAGCAGTTACTGGAATAGAGACAGTCCATGTACTGGAATAGAGACAGACCAGGTATTGGAATAGAGACAGAGCAGTTACTGGAATAGAGACAGTCCAGGTACTGGAATAGAGACAGACCAGGTACTGGAAGAGAGACAGACTATGTACTGGAATAGAGACAGACCAGATACTGGAATAGAGACTGACCAGGTACTGGAATAGAGACAGACTAGATACTGGAAGAGAGACAGACTATGTACTGGAATAGAGACAGACCAGATACTGGAATAGAGACTGACCAGGTACTGGAATAGAGGCAGTCCAGGTTCTGGAATAGAGACAGACCAGTTATTGGAATAAAGACAGACCAGGTACTGGAATAGAAACAGACCAGGTACTGGAATAGAGACAGACCAGGTACTGGGATAGAGACAGACCAGGTACTGGAATAGAGACAGACAAGGTGCTGGAATAGAGACAGACCATGTACTGGAATAGAGACAGTCCAGGTTCTGGAATAGAGACAAACCAGGTACTGGAATATAGACAGAACAGGTACTGGAATAGAAACAGGACAGGTACTGGAACAGAGACAGACCAGGTACTGGAATAGAGACAGCCCACGTACTGGAATAGAGACAAACCAGGTACTGGAATATAGACAGAAAAGGTACTGGAATAGAGACAGACTAGATACTGGAAGAGAGACAGACTATGTACTGGAATAGAGACAGACCAGATACTGGAATAGAGACTGACCAGGTACTGGAATAGAGGCAGACCTGATACTGGAATAGAGATAGTCCAGGTTCTGGAATAGAGACAGACCAGTTATTGGAATAAAGACAGACCAGGTACTGGAATAGAAACAGAACAGGTACTGGAATAGAGACAGACCAGGTACTGGGATAGAGACAGACCAGGTACTAGAATAGAGACAGACAAGGTGCTGGAATAGAGACAGACCATGGACTGGAATAGAGACAGACCAGGTACTGGAATAGAGACAGACCAGGTACTGGAATAGAGACAGAACTGATACTGGAATAGAGACAGTCCAGGTTCTGGAATAGAGACAGACCAGATACTGGAATATAGACAGACCAGTTGTTGGAATAGAGACAGACCAGGTCCCGGAATAGAGACAGACTAGGTACTGGAGTAGAGACAGACCAGATACTGGAATAGAGACAGACCAGGTACTGGGATAGAGGCAGACCTGATACTGGAATAGAGACAGTCCAGGTTCTGGAAGAGAGACAGGCCAGTTATTGGAATAAAGACAGACCAGGTACTAGAATAGAAACAGACCAGGTACTGGAATAGAGACAGACCAGGTACTGGGATAGAGACAGGCCAGGTACTGGAATAGAGACAGACCAGGTACCGGAAAAGAGACAGACCAGGTACAGGAGTAGAGACAGTCCAGGTACTGGAATAGAGACAGAACAGGTACTGGAATAGAGACAGACCAGGTACTGGAATCGAGACAGACCAGGTACCGGAATAGAGACAGACCAGGTACTGGAGTAGAGACAGTCCAGGTACTGGAATAGAGACAGAACAGGTACTGGAATAGAAACAGACCAGGTATGGCAAAAGAGACAGACCAGGTACTGGAATAGAGACAGACCAGGAACTGCATTAGAGACGGACTAGGTACTGGAATAGAGACAGATCAGGTACTGGAATAGAGACTGACAAGGTACGGCAAAAGAGACAGAGCAGGTACTGGTATATAGAGACAGACCAGCTACTGGAATAGAGACAGAACAGGTACTGGAATAGAGACAGACCAGGTACTGGAATAGAGACAGACCAGGTACTGGAATAGAGACAGACTAGGTATTGGAAAAGAGACAGACCAGGTACTGGAATAGAGACAGCCCAGGTACCAGGATAGAAACAGTCCAGGTACTGGAATAGAGACAAACCAGGTACTGGAATATAGACAGAACAGGTACTGGAATAGAGACAGGCCAGGTACTGGAACAGAGACAGACCAGGTCCTGGAATAGAGACAGCCCACGTACTGGAATAGAGACAAACCAGGTACTGGAATATAGACAGAACAGGTACTGGAATAGAGACAGACTAGATAATGGAAGAGAGACAGACTATGTACCGGAATAGAGACAGACCAGATACTGGAATAGAGACAGTCCAGGTTCTGGAATAGAGACAGACCAGTTATTGGAATAAAGACAGACCAGGTACTAGAATAGAAACAGACCAGGTACTGGAATAGAGACAGACCAGGTACTGGGATAGAGACAGACCAGGTACTGGAATAGAGACAGACCAGGTACTGGAATAGAGACAGACCAGGTACTGGAATAGAGACAGACCTGATACTGGAATAGAGACAGTCCAGGTACTGGAATAGAGACAGAACAGGTACTGGAATAGAGACAGACCAGGTATGGCAAAAGAGACAGACCAGGTACTGGAATAGAGACAGACCAGGAACTGCAATACAGACGGACTAGGTACTGGAATAGAGACACATCAGGTACTGGAATAGAGACTGACAAGGTACGGCAAAAGAGACAGACCAGGTACTGGTATATAGAGACAGACCAGCTACTGGAATAGAGACAGAACAGGTACTGGAATAGAGACAGACCAGGTCCTGGAATAGAGACAGACCAGGTATTGGAATAGAGACAGAGCAGTTACTGGAATAGAGACAGTTCAGGTACTGGAATAGAGACAGAACAGGTACTGGAATAGAGACAGACCAGGTCCTGGAATAGAGACAGACCAGGTATTGGAATAGAGACAGAGCAGTTACTGGAATAGAGACAGTTCAGGTACTGGAATAGAGACAGACCAGGTACCGGAATAGAGACAGCCCAGGCACCGGAATAGAAACAGTCCAGGTACTGGAATAGAGACAGACCAGGTACTGGAATAGAGACAGACCAGGGACTGGAATAGAGACAGGCCAGGTACTGGAATAGAGACAGCCCAGGTACCGGAATAGTGACAGCCCAGGCACCGGAATAGAAACAGTCCAGGTACTGGAATAGAGACAGACCAGGTACCGGAATAGAGACAGCCCAGGCACCGGAATAGAAACAGTCCAGGTACTGGAATAGAGACAGACCAGGTACTGGAATAGAGACAGACCAGGGACTGGAATAGAGACAGACCAGGTACTGGAATAGAAACAGTCCAGGTACTGGAATAGAGACAAACCAGAAACTGGAATAGAGACAGCCCAGGTACTGGAATAGAGACAGACCAGTTATTGGAACAGAGACACACCAGGTACTGGAATATAGACAGAACAGGTACTGGAATAGAGACAGACCAGCTGATGGAATTGAGACAGAACAGGTACTGGAATAGAGGCAGACCTGATACTGGAATAGAGACTGTCCAGGTTCTGGAATAGAGACAGACCTGATACGGGAATATATACAGACCAGTTATTGGAATAGAGACAGACCAGGTACCAGAATAGAGACAGACTAGGTACTGGAGTAGAGACAGACCAGATACTGGAATAGAGACAGACCAGGTACTGGAATAGAGACAGACCAGGTACTGGAATAGAGACAGACCAGGTACTGGAATAGAGACAGATCAGGTACTGGAATAGAGACAGACCAGGTACTGGAATAGAGACAGAACAGGTACTGGAATAGAGGCAGACCTGATACTGGAATAGAGACAGTCCAGGTTCTGGAATAGAGACAGACCAGATGCTGGAATAGAGGCAGACCAGTTATTGGAATAGAGACAGACCAGGTACTGGAATAGAGACAGACCAGGTACTGGAATAGAGACAGCCCAGGCACCAGAATAGAAACAGTCCAGGTACTGGAATAGAGACAGACCAGGTACTGGAATAGAGACAGACCAGGGACTGGAATAGAGACAGACCAGGTACTGGAATAGAGACAGCCCAGGTACTGGAATAGAGACAGACCAGGTACTGGAATAGAGACAGACCAGGAAGTGGAATGGAGATAGACCAGGTCCTGGAATAGAGACAGTCCAGGTACTGGAATAGAGACAGACTAGATACTGGAACAGATACAGACCAGCTCCTGGAATAGAGACAAATCAGATACTGGAATAGTGACAGAGCAGGTACTGGAATAGAGACAGACCAGGTACCGGAATAGAGACAGACCAGGTACTGCAATAGAGAGAGACCAGGTACTGGAATAGAGACAGTCTAGGTAGTGGAATAGAGACAGACCAGGTACTGGAATAGAGACAGACCAGGTCCTGGAATAGAGACAGACCAGCTACTGGAATAGAGACAGTCCAGGCACCTGAGTAGACGCAGACCAGGGACAGGAATAGAGAAAGACCAGGTAATGGAATATAGACAGTCCAGGTCATGGAATAGTGACAGACCAGGTACTGGAATAGAGGCAGACCAGCTACTGGAATAGAGGCAGACCAGGTTCCGGAATAGAGACAGATTAGGTACTGGAATAGAGAGACACCAGGTGCTGGAATAGCGACAGTCCAGGTACTGGAATAGAGACAGTCCAGGTCCTGGAATAGAGACAGACCAGGTACTGGAATAGAGACAGACCAGGTACTGGAATAGAGACAGACCAGGTACTGGAATAGAGACAGTCCAGGTACTGGAATAGAGACAGAACAGGTACTGGAATAGAGACAGACCAGCAACTGCAATAGAGACAGAATAGGTACTGGAATAGAGATAGACCAGGAACTGCAATAGAGACAGACTAGGTACTGGAATAGAGACAGACCAGGTACTGGAATAGAGACTGACAAGGTACTGGAATAGAGGCAGACCAGGTATTGGAATAGAGACAGAGCAGTTACTGGAATAGAGACAGTCCATGTACTGGAATAGAGACAGACCAGGTATTGGAATAGAGACAGAGCAGTTACTGGAATAGAGACAGTCCAGGTACTGGAATAGAGACAGACCAGGTACTGGAAGAGAGACAGACTATGTACTGGAATAGAGACAGACCAGATACTGGAATAGAGACTGACCAGGTACTGGAATAGAGACAGACTAGATACTGGAAGAGAGACAGACTATGTACTGGAATAGAGACAGACCAGATACTGGAATAGAGACTGACCAGGTACTGGAATAGAGGCAGTCCAGGTTCTGGAATCGAGACAGACCAGTTATTGGAATAAAGACAGACCAGGTACTGGAATAGAAACAGACCAGGTACTGGAATAGAGACAGACCAGGTACTGGGATAGAGACAGACCAGGTACTGGAATAGAGACAGACAAGGTGCTGGAATAGAGACAGACCATGTACTGGAATAGAGACAGACCAGGTACTGGAATAGAGACAGACCAGGTACTGGAATAGAGACAGACCTGATACTGGAATAGAGACAGTCCAGGTTCTGGAATAGAGACAAACCAGGTACTGGAATATAGACAGAACAGGTACTGGAATAGAGACAGGACAGGTACTGGAACAGAGACAGACCAGGTACTGGAATAGAGACAGCCCACGTACTGGAATAGAGACAAACCAGGTACTGGAATATAGACAGAAAAGGTACTGGAATAGAGACAGACTAGATACTGGAAGAGAGACAGACTATGTACTGGAATAGAGACAGACCAGATACTGGAATAGAGACTGACCAGGTACTGGAATAGAGGCAGACCTGATACTGGAATAGAGATAGTCCAGGTTCTGGAATAGAGACAGACCAGTTATTGGAATAAAGACAGACCAGGTACTGGAATAGAAACAGAACAGGTACTGGAATAGAGACAGACCAGGTACTGGGATAGAGACAGACCAGGTACTAGAATAGAGACAGACAAGGTGCTGGAATAGAGACAGACCAGGTACTGGAATAGAGGCAGACCTGATACTGGAATAGAGATAGTCCAGGTTCTGGAATAGAGACAGACCAGTTATTGGAATAAAGACAGACCAGGTATTGGGATAGAGACAGACCAGGTACTAGAATAGAGACAGACAAGGTGCTGGAATAGAGACAGACCATGGACTGGAATAGAGACAGACCAGGTACTGGAATAGAGACAGACCAGGTACTGGAATAGAGACAGAACTGATACTGGAATAGAGACAGTCCAGGTTCTGGAATAGAGACAGACCAGATACTGGAATATAGACAGACCAGTTGTTGGAATAGAGACAGACCAGGTCCCGGAATAGAGACAGACTAGGTACTGGAGTAGAGACAGACCAGATACTGGAATAGAGACAGACCAGGTACTGGGATAGAGGCAGACCTGATACTGGAATAGAGACAGTCCAGGTTCTGGAAGAGAGACAGGCCAGTTATTGGAATAAAGACAGACCAGGTACTAGAATAGAAACAGACCAGGTACTGGAATAGAGACAGACCAGGTACTGGGATAGAGACAGACCAGGTACTGGAATAGAGACAGACCAGGTACCGGAATAGAGACAGACCAGGTACAGGAGTAGAGACAGTCCAGGTACTGGAATAGAGACAGAACAGGTACTGGAATAGAGACAGACCAGGTACTGGAATCGAGACAGACCAGGTACCGGAATAGAGACAGACCAGGTACTGGAGTAGAGACAGTCCAGGTACTGGAATAGAGACAGAACAGGTACTGGAATAGAAACAGACCAGGTATGGCAAAAGAGACAGACCAGGTACTGGAATAGAGACAGACCAGGAACTGCATTAGAGACGGACTAGGTACTGGAATAGAGACAGATCAGGTACTGGAATAGAGACTGACAAGGTACGGCAAAAGAGACAGAGCAGGTACTGGTATATAGAGACAGACCAGCTACTGGAATAGAGACAGAACAGGTACTGGAATAGAGACAGACCAGGTACTGGAATAGAGACAGACCAGGTACTGGAATAGAGACAGACTAGGTATTGGAAAAGAGACAGACCAGGTACTGGAATAGAGACAGCCCAGGTACCAGGATAGAAACAGTCCAGGTACTGGAATAGAGACAAACCAGGTACTGGAATATAGACAGAACAGGTACTGGAATAGAGACAGGCCAGGTACTGGAACAGAGACAGACCAGGTCCTGGAATAGAGACAGCCCACGTACTGGAATAGAGACAAACCAGGTACTGGAATATAGACAGAACAGGTACTGGAATAGAGACAGACTAGATAATGGAAGAGAGACAGACTATGTACCGGAATAGAGACAGACCAGATACTGGAATAGAGACAGTCCAGGTTCCGGAATAGAGACAGACCAGTTATTGGAATAAAGACAGACCAGGTACTAGAATAGAAACAGACCAGGTACTGGAATAGAGACAGACCAGGTACTGGGATAGAGACAGACCAGGTACTGGAATAGAGACAGACCAGGTACTGGAATAGAGACAGACCAGGTACTGGAATAGAGACAGACCTGATACTGGAATAGAGACAGTCCAGGTACTGGAATAGAGACAGAACAGGTACTGGAATAGAGACAGACCAGGTATGGCAAAAGAGACAGACCAGGTACTGGAATAGAGACAGACCAGGAACTGCAATACAGACGGACTAGGTACTGGAATAGAGACACATCAGGTACTGGAATAGAGACTGACAAGGTACGGCAAAAGAGACAGACCAGGTACTGGTATATAGAGACAGACCAGCAACTGGAATAGAGACAGAACAGGTACTGGAATAGAGACAGACCAGGTCCTGGAATAGAGACAGACCAGGTATTGGAATAGAGACAGAGCAGTTACTGGAATAGAGACAGTTCAGGTACTGGAATAGAGACAGAACAGGTACTGGAATAGAGACAGACCAGGTCCTGGAATAGAGACAGACCAGGTATTGGAATAGAGACAGAGCAGTTACTGGAATAGAGACAGTTCAGGTACTGGAATAGAGACAGACCAGGTACCGGAATAGAGACAGCCCAGGCACCGGAATAGAAACAGTCCAGGTACTGGAATAGAGACAGACCAGGGACTGGAATAGAGACAGACCAGGGACTGGAATAGAGACAGACCAGGTACTGGAATAGAGACAGACCAGGGACTGGAATAGAGACGGACCAGGTACTGGAATAGAGACAGCCCAGGTACCGGAATAGAGACAGCCCAGGCACCGGAATAGAAACAGTCCAGGTACTGGAATAGAGACAGACCAGGTACCGGAATAGAGACAGCCCAGGCACCGGAATAGAAACAGTCCAGGTACTGGAATAGAGACAGACCAGGTACTGGAATAGAGACAGACCAGGGACTGGAATAGAGACAGACCAGGTACTGGAATAGAAACAGTCCAGGTACTGGAATAGAGACAAACCAGAAACTGGAATAGAGACAGCCCAGGTACTGGAATAGAGACAGACCAGTTATTGGAACAGAGACACACCAGGTACTGGAATATAGACAGAACAGGTACTGGAATAGAGACAGACCAGCTGATGGAATTGAGACAGAACAGGTACTGGAATAGAGGCAGACCTGATACTGGAATAGAGACTGTCCAGGTTCTGGAATAGAGACAGACCTGATACAGGAATATATACAGACCAGTTATTGGAATAGAGACAGACCAGGTACCAGAATAGAGACAGACTAGGTACTGGAGTAGAGACAGACCAGATACTGGAATAGAGACAGACCAGGTACTGGAATAGAGACAGACCAGGTACTGGAATAGAGACAGACCAGGTACTGGAATAGAGACAGATCAGGTACTGGAATAGAGACAGACCAGGTACTGGAATAGAGACAGAACAGGTACTGGAATAGAGGCAGACCTGATACTGGAATAGAGACAGTCCAGGTTCTGGAATAGAGACAGACCAGATGCTGGAATAGAGGCAGACCAGTTGTTGGAATAGAGACAGACCAGGTACTGGAATAGAGACAGACCAGGTACCGGAATAGAGACAGCCCAGGCACCAGAATAGAAACAGTCCAGGTACTGGAATAGAGACAGACCAGGTACTGGAATAGAGACAGACCAGGGACTGGAATAGAGACAGACCAGGTACTGGAATAGAGACAGCCCAGGTACTGGAATAGAGACAGACCAGGTAATGGAATAGAGACAGACCAGGAAGTGGAATGGAGACAGACCAGGTCCTGGAATAGAGACAGTCCAGGTCCTGGAATAGGGACAGACTAGGTACTGGAACAGATACAGACCAGGTACTGGAATAGAGACAAATCAGATACTGGAATAGTGACAGAGCAGGTACTGGAATAGAGACAGACCAGGTACTGGAATAGAGACAGACCAGGTACTGGAATAGAGAGAGACCAGGTACTGGAATAGAGACAGTCTAGGTAGTGGAATAGAGACAGACCAGGTACTGGAATAGAGACAGACCAGGTCCTGGAATAGAGACAGGCCAGGTACTGGAATAGAGACAGTCCAGGCACCTGAGTAGACGCAGACCAGGGACAGGAATAGAGAAAGACCAGGTAATGGAATATAGACAGTCCAGATCCTGGAATAGTGACAGACCAGGTACTGGAATAGAGGCAGACCAGCTACTGGAATAGAGGCAGACCAGGTTCCGGAATAGAGACAGATTAGGTACTGGAATAGAGAGACACCAGGTACTGGAATAGAGACAGTCCAGGTACTGGAATAGAGACAGACCAGGTACTGGAATAGAGACAGTCCAGGTCCTGGAATAGAGACAGACCAAGTACTGGAATAGAGACAGACCAGGTACTGGAATAGAGACAGACCAGGTACTGGAATAGAGACAGTCCAGGTACTGGAATAGAGACAGAACAGGTAGTGGAACAGAGACAGACCAGCAACTGCAATAGAGACAGAATAGGTACTGGAATAGAGATAGACCAGGAACTGCAATAGAGACAGACTAGGTACTGGAATAGAGACAGATCAGGTACTGGAATAGAGACTGACAAGGTACTGGAATAGAGACAGACCAGGTATTGGAATAGAGACAGAGCAGTTACTGGAAGAGAGACAGACTATGTACTGGAATAGAGACAGACCAGATACTGGAATAGAGACAGTCCAGGTACTGGAATAGAGACAGACCAGGTACTGGAAGAGAGACAGACTATGTACTGGAATAGAGACAGACCAGATACTGGAATAGAGACTGACCAGGTACTGGAATAGAGACAGACTAGATACTGGAAGAGAGACAGACTATGTACTGGAATAGAGACAGACCAGATACTGGAATAGAGACTGACCAGGTACTGGAATAGAGGCAGACCTGATACTGGAATAGAGACAGTCCAGGTTCTGGAATAGAGACAGACCAGTTATTGGAATAAAGACAGACCATGTAGTGGAATAGAGACAGACCAGGTACTGGAATAGAGACGGACCAGGTACTGGAATAGAGACAGACCTGATACTGGAATAGAGACAGTCCAGGTTCTGGAATAGAGACAAACCAGGTACTGGAATATAGACAGAACAGGTACTGGAATAGAGACAGGCCAGGTACTGGAACAGAGACAGACCAGGTACTGGAATAGAGACAGCCCACGTACTGGAATAGAGATGAACCAGGTACTGGAATATAGACAGAACAGGTACTGGAATAGAGACAGACTAGATACTGGAAGAGAGACAGACTGTGTACTGGAATAGAGACAGACCAGATACTGGAATAGAGACTGACCAGGAACTGGAATAGAGGCAGACCTGATACTGGAATAGAGATAGTCCAGGTTCTGGAATAGAGACAGACCAGTTATTGGAATAAAGACAGACCAGGTACTGGAATAGAAACAGACCAGGTACTGGAATAGAGACAGACCAGGTACTGGGATAGAGACAGACCAGGTACTGGAATAGGGACAGACAAGGTGCTGGAATAGAGACAGACCATGTACTGGAATAGAGACAGACCAGGTACTGGAATAGAGACAGACCATGTACTGGAATAGAGACAGACCTGATACTGGAATAGAGACAGTCCAGGTTCTGGAATAGAGACAGACCAGATACTGGAATATAGACAGACCAGTTATTGGAATAGAGACAGACCAGGTCCCGGAATAGAGACAGACTAGGTACTGGAGTAGAGACAGACCAGATACTGGAATAGAGACAGACCAGGTACTGGGATAGAGACAGACCAGGTACTGGAATTGAGACAGACCAGGTGCTGGAATAGAGACAGACCAGGTACTGGAATAGAGACAGACCAGGTACTGGAATAGAGACTGACCAGGTACTGGAATAGAGACAGAACAGGTACTGGAATAGAGGCAGACCTGATACTGGAATAGAGACAGTCCAGGTTCTGGAATAGAGACAGACCAGATACTGGAATAGAGACAGACCAGTTATTGGAATAGAGACAGACCAGGCACTGGAATAGAGACAGTCCTGGTACTGGAATAGAGACAGAACAGGTACTGGAATAGAGACAGACCAGGTATGGCAAAAGAGACAGACCAGGTACTGGAATAGAGACAGACCAGGTACTGCAATAGAGACGGACTAGGTACTGGAATAGAGACAGATCAGGTACTGGAATAGAGACTGACAAGGTACGGCAAAAGAGACAGACCAGGTACTGGTATATAGAGACAGACCAGCTACTGGAATAGAGACAGAACAGGTACTGGAATCGAGACAGACCAGGTACTGGAGTAGAGACAGACCAGGCATTGGAATAGAGACAGAGCAGTTACTGGAATAGAGACAGTCCAGGTACTGGAATAGAGGCAGACCTGATACTGGAATAGAGACAGTCCAGGTTCTGGAATAGAGACAGACCAGTTATTGGAATAAAGACAGACCAGGTACTGGAATAGAGACAGACCAGGTACTGGGATAGAGACAGACCAGGTACTGGAATAGAGACAGACAAGGTGCTGGAATAGAGACAGACCATATACTGGAATAGAGACAGACCAGGTACTGGAATAGAGACAGACCAGGTACTGGAATAGAGACAGACCTGATACTGGAATAGAGACAGTCCAGTTTCTGGAATAGAGACAAACCAGGTACTGGAATATAGACAGAACAGGTACTGGAATAGAGACAGGCCAGGTACTGGAACAGAGACAGACCAGGTACTGGAATAGAGACAGCCCACGTACTGGAATAGAGACAAACCAGGTACTGGAATATAGACAGAACAGGTACTGGAATAGAGACAGACTAGATACTGGAAGAGAGACAGACTATGTACTGGAATAGAGACAGACCAGATACTGGAATAGAGACTGACCAGATACTGGAATAGAGGCAGACCTGATACTGGAATAGAGATAGTCCAGGTTCTGGAATAGAGACAGACCAGTTATTGGAATAAAGACAGACCAGGTACTGGAATAGAAACAGACCAGGTACTGGAATAGAGACAGACCAGGTCCTGGGATAGAGACAGACCAGGTACTGGAATAGGGACAGACAAGGTGCTGGAATAGAGACAGACCATGTACTGGAATAGAGACAGACCAGGTACTGGAATAGAGACAGACCAGGTACTGGAATAGAGACAGACCTGATACTGGAATAGAGACAGTCCAGCTTCTGGAATAGAGACAGACCAGATACTGGAATATAGACAGACCAGTTATTGGAATACAGACAGACCAGGTCCCGGAATAGAGACAGACTAGGTACTGGAGTAGAGACAGACCGGATACTGGAATAGAGACAGACCAGGTACTGGGATAGAGACAGACCAGGTACTGGAATTGAGACAGACCAGGTGCTGGAATAGAGACAGACCAGGTACTGGAAGAGAGACAGACCAGGTACTGGAATAGAGACAGACCAGGTGCTGGAATAGAGACAGAACAGGTACTGGAATAGAGGCAGACCTGATACTGGAATAGAGACAGTCCAGGTTCTGGAATAGAGACAGACCAGATACTGGAATAGAGACAGACCAGTTATTGGAATAGAGACAGACCAGGCACTGGAATAGAGACAGTCCTGGTACTGGAATAGAGACAGAACAGGTACTGGAATAGAGACAGACCAGGTATGGCAAAAGAGACAGACCAGGTACTGGAATAGAGACAGACCAGGAACTGCAATTGAGACGGACTAGGTACTGGAATAGAGACAGATCAGGTACTGGAATCGAGACTGACAAGGTACGGCAAAAGAGACAGACCAGGTACTGGTATATAGAGACAGACCAGCAACTGGAATAGAGACAGAACAGGTACTGGAATAGAGACAGACCAGGTACTGGAATAGAGACAGACCAGGTATTGGAATAGAGACAGAGCAGTTACTGGAATAGAGACAGTCCAGGTACTGGAATAGAGACAGACCAGGTACTGGAATAGAGACAGACTAGGTATTGGAAAAGAGACAGACCAGGTACTGGAATAGAGACAGCCCAGGCACCAGAATAGAAACAGTCCAGGTACTGGAATAGAGACAGACCAGGTACTGGAATAGAGACAGACCAGGGACTGGAATAGAGACAGACCAGGTACTGGAATAGACACAGTCCAGGTACTGGAATAGAGACAAACCAGAAACTGGAATAGAGACAGCCCAGGCATTGGAATAGAGACAGACCTGTTATTGGAACAGAGACAGACCAGGTACTGGAATAGAGACAGCCCAGGTACTGGAATAGAGACAGACTAGGTACTGGAAGAGAGACAGACTATGTACTGGAATAGAGGCAGACCTGATACTGGAATAGAGACAGTCCAGGTTCTGGAATAGAGACTGACCAGATACTGGAATAGAGACAGACCAGTTATTGGAATAAAGACAGAACAGGTACTGGAATAGAGACAGACCAGGTACTGGAATAGAGGCAGACCTGATACTGGAATAGAGACAGTCCAGGTTCTGGAATAGAGACAGATCAGAGACTGGAATAGAGACAGACCAGTTATTGGAATAGAGACAGACCAGGTACTGGAAGAGAGGCAGACCAGGTACCGGAATAGAGACAGACCAGGTACTGGAGTAGAGACAGTCCAGGTACTGGAATAGAGACAGAACAGGTACTGGAATAGAGACAGACCAGGTACTGGAATAGAGGCAGACCTGATACTGGAATAGAGACAGTCCAGGTTCTGGAATAGAGACAGATCAGAGACTGGAATAGAGACAGACCAGGTACTGGAATAGAGACAGACCAGGTGCTGGAATAGAGACAGAACAGGTACTGGAATAGAGGCAGACCTGATACTGGAATAGAGACAGTCCAGGTTCTGGAATAGAGACAGACCAGATACTGGAATAGAGACAGACCAGTTATTGGAATAGAGACAGACCAGGCACTGGAATAGAGACAGTCCTGGTACTGGAATAGAGACAGAACAGGTACTGGAATAGAGACAGACCAGGTATGGCAAAAGAGACAGACCAGGTACTGGAATAGAGACAGACCAGGAACTGCAATTGAGACGGACTAGGTACTGGAATAGAGACAGATCAGGTACTGGAATCGAGACTGACAAGGTACGGCAAAAGAGACAGACCAGGTACTGGTATATAGAGACAGACCAGCAACTGGAATAGAGACAGAACAGGTACTGGAATAGAGACAGACCAGGTACTGGAATAGAGACAGACCAGGTATTGGAATAGAGACAGAGCAGTTACTGGAATAGAGACAGTCCAGGTACTGGAATAGAGACAGACCAGGTACTGGAATAGAGACAGACTAGGTATTGGAAAAGAGACAGACCAGGTACTGGAATAGAGACAGCCCAGGCACCAGAATAGAAACAGTCCAGGTACTGGAATAGAGACAGACCAGGTACTGGAATAGAGACAGACCAGGGACTGGAATAGAGACAGACCAGGTACTGGAATAGACACAGTCCAGGTACTGGAATAGAGACAAACCAGAAACTGGAATAGAGACAGCCCAGGCATTGGAATAGAGACAGACCTGTTATTGGAACAGAGACAGACCAGGTACTGGAATAGAGACAGCCCAGGTACTGGAATAGAGACAGACTAGGTACTGGAAGAGAGACAGACTATGTACTGGAATAGAGACAGACCAGATACTGGAATAGAGACTGACCAGGTACTGGAATAGAGGCAGACCTGATACTGGAATAGAGACAGTCCAGGTTCTGGAATAGAGACTGACCAGATACTGGAATAGAGACAGACCAGTTATTGGAATAAAGACAGAACACGTACTGGAATAGAGACAGACCAGGTACTGGAATAGAGGCAGACCTGATACTGGAATAGAGACAGTCCAGGTTCTGGAATAGAGACAGATCAGAGACTGGAATAGAGACAGACCAGTTATTGGAATAGAGACAGACCAGGTACTGGAAGAGAGGCAGACCAGGTACCGGAATAGAGACAGACCAGGTACTGGAGTAGAGACAGTCCAGGTACTGGAATAGAGACAGAACAGGTACTGGAATAGAGACAGACCAGGTATGGCAAAAGAGGCAGACCAGGTACTGGAATAGAGACAGACCAGGATCTGCAATAGAGACGGACTAGGTAGTGGAATAGAGACAGAACCGGTACTGGAATAGAGACTGACAAGGTACGGCAAAAGAGACAGACCAGGTACTGGTATATAGAGACAGACCAGCTACTGGAATAGAGACAGAACAGGTACTGGAATAGAGACAGACCAGGTACTGGAATAGAGACAGACCAGGTACTGGAATAGAGACAGACTAGGTATTGGAAAAGAGACAGACCAGGTACTGGAATAGAGACAGCCCAGGTACCAGGATAGAAACAGTCCAGGTACTGGAATAGAGACAAACCAGGTACTGGAATATAGACAGAACAGGTACTGGAATAGAGACAGGCCAGGTACTGGAACAGAGACAGACCAGGTCCTGGAATAGAGACAGAACAGGTACTGGAATAGAGACAGACTAGATACTGGAAGAGAGACAGACTATGTACTGGAATAGAGACAGATCAGATACTGGAATAGAGACTGACCAGGTACTGGAATAGAGGCAGACCTGATACTGTAATTGAGACAGTCCAGGTTCTGGAATAGAGACAGACCAGTTATTGGAATAAAGACAGACCAGGTACTAGAATAGAAACACACCAGGTACTGGAATAGAGACAGACCAGGTACTGGGATAGGGACAGACCAGGTACTGGAATAGAGACAGACAAGGTGCTGGAATAGAGACAGACCATGTACTGGAATAGAGACAGACCAGGTACTGGAATAGAGACAGACCAGGTACTGGAATAGAGACAGACCTGATACTGGAATAGAGACAGTCCAGGTTCTGGAATAGAGACAGACCAGATACTGGAATATAGACAGACCAGTTATTGGAATAGAGACAGACCAGGTACCGGAATAGAGACAGAGTAGGTACTGGAGTAGAGACAGACCAGATACTGGAATAGAGACAGACCAGGTACTGGGATAGAGACAGACCAGGTACTGGAATAGGGACAGACCAGGTGCTGGAATAGAGACAGACCAGGTACTGGAATAGAGACAGACCAGGTACTGGAATAGAGACAGACCAGGTACTGGAATAGAGACAGAACAGGTACTGGAATTGAGGCAGACCTGATACTGGAATAGAGACAGTCCAGGTTCTGGAATAGAGACAGACCAGATACTGGAATAGAGACAGACCAGTTTTTGGAATAGAGACAGACCAGGTACTGGCATAGAGACAGTCCAGGTACTGGAATAGAGACAGAACAGGTACTGGAATAGAGACAGACCAGGTTTGGCAAAAGAGACAGACCAGGTATTGGAATAGAGACAGACCAGGAACTGGAATAGAGACAGACCAGTAATTGGAATAGAGACAGACCAGTTATTGGAATACAGACAGACCAGTTATTGGAATAGAGACAGTCCAGGTACTAGAATAGAGACAGAAAAGGTACTGGAATAGAGACAATGCATGTGATGGAATAGAGACAGACCAGGCACTGGAATACAGACAGAACAGGCACTGGAATAGAGACAGACCAGGCACTGGAATAGAGACAGACCAGGTAATGGATTAGAGACAGACCAGGTGTTGGAATAGAGACAGACCAGGTACTGGAATAGAGACAGTCTAGCTACTGGTATAGAGACAGACCAGGAACTGGAATAGAGACAGACCAGTTACTGGGATAGGGACAGACCAGGAACTGGAATAGAGACAGATTAGGTACCGGAATAGTGGCAGATCAGGTACTGGAATAGAGACAGACCAGAACTGGACTACAGACAGACAAGGTACTGGAATAGTGACAGACCAGGTACTGGAATAGAGACATATCAAGAGCTGGAAAAGGGACATTCCAGGGGCTGAAATAGAGACAGACCAGGAACTGGAATAGAGACAGTCTAGGTACTGGAATAGACACAGACCAGGAACTGGAATAGAGACAGTCCAGGTACCGGAATAGAGACAGATAGGGTCCGGAATAGAGACAGACCAGGTAATGGAACAGACACAGACCAGGTACTGGAATAGAGACAGATTCGGTATCGGAATAGAGACAGACCAGGTACCGGAATAGAGACAGAGCAGCTACCAGAATAGAGACAGATCTGGTACCAGAATAGAGACAGACCAGGCACTGGAATAGAGACAGACCATGTACTGGAACAGAGGCAGACCAGTTACTGGAATACAGACAGACCAGGTACTGGAATAGAGACTAACCCGGTCCTGGAATAGAGACAGACCAGATACTGGAATAGGGACAGACCAGGAACTGGAACAGAGACAGATCAGGCACCGGAATAGAGACAGACCAGGTACTGGAATAGAGACAGACCAGGAACTGGACCAGAGAAAGATCAGGTACCGGAATAGAGACAGACCAGGTACTGGAATAGAGACAGAACAGGTACTGGAATAGAGATAGACCAGTTATTGGAATAGAGACAGTCCAGGTATTAGAATAGAGACAGAAAAGGTACTGGAATAAAGAGAGTCCAGGTACTGAAATAGAGACAGAAAAATACTGGAATAGAGACAGATCAGGTACAGGAATAGGGACAGACAAGGTACTGGAATAGAGACAGTCTAGGTACTGGAATAGAGATAGACTTGGAACTGGAATAGAGACAGTCTAGGTACTGGAATAGAGACAGTCTAGGTACTTGAATAGAGACAGTCCAGGTACTGGCAAAGAGACAGTCCAGATACTGGAGTAGAGACAGACCAGATACTGGAATAGAGACTGACCAGGTACTGGAATAGAGGCAGACCTGATACTGGAATAGAGACAGTCCAGGTTCTGGAATAGAGACTGACCAGATACTGGAATAGAGACAGACCAGTTATTGGAATAAAGACAGAACACGTACTGGAATAGAGACAGACCAGGTACTGGAATAGAGGCAGACCTGATACTGGAATAGAGACAGTCCAGGTTCTGGAATAGAGACAGATCAGAGACTGGAATAGAGACAGACCAGTTATTGGAATAGAGACAGACCAGGTACTGGAAGAGAGGCAGACCAGGTACCGGAATAGAGACAGACCAGGTACTGGAGTAGAGACAGTCCAGGTACTGGAATAGAGACAGAACAGGTACTGGAATAGAGACAGACCAGGTATGGCAAAAGAGGCAGACCAGGTACTGGAATAGAGACAGACCAGGATCTGCAATAGAGACGGACTAGGTAGTGGAATAGAGACAGAACCGGTACTGGAATAGAGACTGACAAGGTACGGCAAAAGAGACAGACCAGGTACTGGTATATAGAGACAGACCAGCTACTGGAATAGAGACAGAACAGGTACTGGAATAGAGACAGACCAGGTACTGGAATAGAGACAGACCAGGTACTGGAATAGAGACAGACTAGGTATTGGAAAAGAGACAGACCAGGTACTGGAATAGAGACAGCCCAGGTACCAGGATAGAAACAGTCCAGGTACTGGAATAGAGACAAACCAGGTACTGGAATATAGACAGAACAGGTACTGGAATAGAGACAGGCCAGGTACTGGAACAGAGACAGACCAGGTCCTGGAATAGAGACAGAACAGGTACTGGAATAGAGACAGACTAGATACTGGAAGAGAGACAGACTATGTACTGGAATAGAGACAGATCAGATACTGGAATAGAGACTGACCAGGTACTGGAATAGAGGCAGACCTGATACTGTAATTGAGACAGTCCAGGTTCTGGAATAGAGACAGACCAGTTATTGGAATAAAGACAGACCAGGTACTAGAATAGAAACACACCAGGTACTGGAATAGAGACAGACCAGGTACTGGGATAGGGACAGACCAGGTACTGGAATAGAGACAGACAAGGTGCTGGAATAGAGACAGACCATGTACTGGAATAGAGACAGACCAGGTACTGGAATAGAGACAGACCAGGTACTGGAATAGAGACAGACCTGATACTGGAATAGAGACAGTCCAGGTTCTGGAATAGAGACAGACCAGATACTGGAATATAGACAGACCAGTTATTGGAATAGAGACAGACCAGGTACCGGAATAGAGACAGAGTAGGTACTGGAGTAGAGACAGACCAGATACTGGAATAGAGACAGACCAGGTACTGGGATAGAGACAGACCAGGTACTGGAATAGGGACAGACCAGGTGCTGGAATAGAGACAGACCAGGTACTGGAATAGAGACAGACCAGGTACTGGAATAGAGACAGACCAGGTACTGGAATAGAGACAGAACAGGTACTGGAATTGAGGCAGACCTGATACTGGAATAGAGACAGTCCAGGTTCTGGAATAGAGACAGACCAGATACTGGAATAGAGACAGACCAGTTTTTGGAATAGAGACAGACCAGGTACTGGCATAGAGACAGTCCAGGTACTGGAATAGAGACAGAACAGGTACTGGAATAGAGACAGACCAGGTTTGGCAAAAGAGACAGACCAGGTATTGGAATAGAGACAGACCAGGAACTGGAATAGAGACAGACCAGTAATTGGAATAGAGACAGACCAGTTATTGGAATACAGACAGACCAGTTATTGGAATAGAGACAGTCCAGGTACTAGAATAGAGACAGAAAAGGTACTGGAATAGAGACAATGCATGTGATGGAATAGAGACAGACCAGGCACTGGAATACAGACAGAACAGGCACTGGAATAGAGACAGACCAGGCACTGGAATAGAGACAGACCAGGTAATGGATTAGAGACAGACCAGGTGTTGGAATAGAGACAGACCAGGTACTGGAATAGAGACAGTCTAGCTACTGGTATAGAGACAGACCAGGAACTGGAATAGAGACAGACCAGTTACTGGGATAGGGACAGACCAGGAACTGGAATAGAGACAGATTAGGTACCGGAATAGTGGCAGATCAGGTACTGGAATAGAGACAGACCAGAACTGGACTACAGACAGACAAGGTACTGGAATAGTGACAGACCAGGTACTGGAATAGAGACATATCAAGAGCTGGAAAAGGGACATTCCAGGGGCTGAAATAGAGACAGACCAGGAACTGGAATAGAGACAGTCTAGGTACTGGAATAGACACAGACCAGGAACTGGAATAGAGACAGTCCAGGTACCGGAATAGAGACAGATAGGGTCCGGAATAGAGACAGACCAGGTAATGGAACAGACACAGACCAGGTACTGGAATAGAGACAGATTCGGTATCGGAATAGAGACAGACCAGGTACCGGAATAGAGACAGAGCAGCTACCAGAATAGAGACAGATCTGGTACCAGAATAGAGACAGACCAGGCACTGGAATAGAGACAGACCATGTACTGGAACAGAGGCAGACCAGTTACTGGAATACAGACAGACCAGGTACTGGAATAGAGACTAACCCGGTCCTGGAATAGAGACAGACCAGATACTGGAATAGGGACAGACCAGGAACTGGAACAGAGACAGATCAGGCACCGGAATAGAGACAGACCAGGTACTGGAATAGAGACAGACCAGGAACTGGACCAGAGAAAGATCAGGTACCGGAATAGAGACAGACCAGGTACTGGAATAGAGACAGAACAGGTACTGGAATAGAGATAGACCAGTTATTGGAATAGAGACAGTCCAGGTATTAGAATAGAGACAGAAAAGGTACTGGAATAAAGAGAGTCCAGGTACTGAAATAGAGACAGAAAAATACTGGAATAGAGACAGATCAGGTACAGGAATAGGGACAGACAAGGTACTGGAATAGAGACAGTCTAGGTACTGGAATAGAGATAGACTTGGAACTGGAATAGAGACAGTCTAGGTACTGGAATAGAGACAGTCTAGGTACTTGAATAGAGACAGTCCAGGTACTGGCAAAGAGACAGTCCAGATACTGGAGTAGAGACAGACCAGGAACTGGAATAGAGATAGATTAGGTACCGGAATAGTGGCTGACCAGGTACTGGAATAGAGACAGATTCGGTACCAGAATAGAGTCAGACCAGGTAATGGAACAGAGACAGACCAGGTACTGGAATAGAGACAGTCCAGGTACCAGAATAGAGACAGATTTGTTACCGGAATAGAGACAGATCAGGGACCAGAATAGAGACAGACCAGGTACTGGAATAGACAAAGTCCAGGTACTGGAATAGAGACAGACCAGGAACTGGAATAGAGACAGTCTAGGTACTGGAATAGAGAGAGACCTGGTACTGGAATAGGGACAGACCAGGTACTGGAATAGAGACAGTCCAGGTACTGGAATAGAGGCAGACCAGGAACTGGAATAGAGACAGTCTAGGTTCTGGAATAGACACAGACCAGGAACTGGAATAGAGACAGTCCAGGTACTGGAATAGAGACAGACCAGGTACTGGAATAGGGACAGACCAGCTCCGGGAATAGAGACAGTCCAGGTACTGGAATACAGACAGACCAGGAACTGGAATAGAGACAGTCTAGGTACTGGAATAGACACAGACCAGGAACTGGAATAGAGACAGTCCAGGTACTGGAATAGAGACAGATCAGGGACTGGAATAGAGACAGACCAGGAACTGGAATACAGACAGACCAGGAACTGGAATAGAGACAGTCTAGGTGCTGGAATAGACACAGACCAGGAACTGGAATAGCGACAGTCCAGGTACCGGAATAGAGACAGATCAGGTACTGGAATAGAGAGAGACCAGGAACTGGAACAGAGACAGAACAGGTACTGGAATAGAGACAGACCAGGTTTGGCAAAAGAGACAGACCAGGTATTGGAATAGAGACAGACCAGGAACTGGAATAGCGACAGTCCAGGTACCGGAATAGAGACAGATCAGGTACTGGAATAGAGAGAGACCAGGAACTGGAACAGAGACAGAACAGGTACTGGAATAGAGACAGACCAGGTTTGGCAAAAGAGACAGACCAGGTATTGGAATAGAGACAGACCAGGAACTGGAATAGAGACAGACCAGTAACTGGAACAGAGACAGACCAGGAACTGGAATAGAGACAGTCCAGAAACTGGAATAGAGACAGACCAGGTGCTAGGGAATAGCGACAGACCAGGTACTGGAATAAAGACAGACCAGGAACTGGAATAGAGACAGTCCAGTAATTGGAATAGAGACAGACCAGTTATTGGAATAGAGACAGACCAGTTATTGGAATAGAGACAGGCCAGGTACTAGAATAGAGACAGACCGGGTACTGGAATAGAGGCAGACCAGGTACTGGAATTGAGACAGACCAGGTACTGGAATAGAGACAGACGAGGCACCGGAATAGAGACAGACCAGCTACCAGAATAGAGACAGATCTGGTACCAGAATAGAGACAGACCAGGCACTGGAATAGAGACAGACCATCTACTGGAACAGAGGCAGACCAGTTACTGGAATACAGACAGACCAGGTACTGGAATAGAGACTAACCCGGTCCTGGAATAGAGACAGACCAGATACTGGAATAGAGACAGACCAGGAACTGGAATAGAGACAGATCAGGTACCGGAATAGAGACAGACCAGGTCCTGGAATAGAGACAGACCAGGAACTGGAACAGAGACAGATCAGGTACCGGAATAGAGACAGACCAGGTACTGGAATAGAGACAGAACAGGTACTGGAATAGAGATAGACCAGTTATTGGAATAGAGACAGTCCAGGTATTAGAATAGAGACAGAAAAGGTACTGGAATAAAGAGAGTCCAGGTACTGAAATAGAGACAGAAAAATACTGGAATAGAGACAGATCAGGTACCAGAATAGGGACAGACAAGGTACTGGAATAGAGACAGTCTAGGTACTGGAATAGAGATAGACTTGGAACTGGAATAGAGATAGACTTGGAACTGGAATAGAGACAGTCTAGGTACTGGAATAGAGACAGTCTAGGTACTTGAATAGAGACAGTCCAGGTACTGGCAAAGAGACAGTCCAGGTACTGGAGTAGAGACAGACCAGGAACTGGAATAGAGACAGATTAGGTACCGGAATTGTGGCTGATCAGGTACTGGAATAGAGACAGATTCGGTACCAGAATAGATTCAGACCAGGTAATGGAACAGAGACAAACCAGGTACTGGAATAGAGACAGTCCAGGTACCAGAATAGAGACAGATTCGTTACCGGAATAGAGACAGATCAGGTACCAGAATAGAGACAGACCAGGTACTGGAATAGAGACAGTCTAGGTACTGGAATAGACACAGACCAGGAACTGGAATAGAGACAGTCCAGGTACTGGAATAGAGACAGAGCAGGTACTGGAATAGGGACAGACCAGGTACTGGAATAGAGAAAGTGCAGGTACTGGATTAGAGACAGACTTGCAACTGGAATAGAGACAGTCTAGCTACTGGAATAGAGGCAGACCAGGAACTGGAATAGAGACAGAGCAGTTACTGAGATAGGGACAGTCCAGGTACTGGACTAGAGACAGACCAGGTACTGGAATAGAGAACGTCCAGGTACTGGAATAGAGACAGTCCAGATTCTGGAATAGAGACAGTCTAGGCACTGGAATAGAGACAATCCAGGTACTGGAAAAGAGACAGACCAGAACTGGAATAGAGACAGTCTAGGTACTGGAATAGAGACAGTCCAGTTACAGGAATAGAGAAAATCCAGGAACTGGAATAGAGACAGACCAGGTACTAGGGAATAGCGACAGATGAGGAACTGGAATAGAGACAGTCTAGGTACTGGAGTAGTGACAGACCAGGTACTGGAATAGAGACAGACCAGGTACTAGGGAATAACAACAGACCAGGTCCTGGAATAGAGACAGATCAGGTACCGGAATTGTAATTTCCGTGTGTAATTGAGACACGGACTGCAGAAGTTGGTTATAACAGGTGTTTACTGAATGGAGAGAAAACTGGAACTACTATACAAAGTTACTACACAGGCTTATATACAGGTGTGGTCACTACTGGTACTGCAGTATACAGGGGCTGCAGAATATAGTTCCTTCTTCAAGGTACATACACTACAATTCCTCCCCTTTTAGCTAAACAGTACATAACATTCGATTAATAATTAAATAACATATTTACAATTACAGTTGCTATATACATTAGCTGAAGTTAATCAATTATAAATTCAGTCTTTGAGGAGGCTTCCTGATTCTGCCCGGATAACGCCTCTTTGGGGTATCAGGTTCTTCTGGCAAAGTTGATTCGGGATCAACGTCGTTGTTTGGTTCGTCTGCTTCCAATATCACCGATTCTGAGGTAGATGCAATTGGTACTTCGGTTTCATCACCAGGTGTACAGGATTGTGGTGTAGATTTGATGTTTTCCAGTGACTCTAGAATCTGGTCAGCATGGCGTCTCACAATGCTCTCTCCAACGTCCATGGTATACATTAGAGGTCCTTGCCGTGTGCAGATCGTTCCTGGCTGCCATTTCTCTGTGCGGTAGTCCCGGACCAAAACTGGTTGACCTATCTTGAAACTCCTGGTTGGCCTTTCATTCATATTCTGAAACTGCCTGTTCTCCACATCTCTTGTGATGTTTGGCCTAACCAAATCCAAGCGGCATCTTAGTCTTCGATTGAAGAACATCATGGCTGGAGTTTGGTTGGTAACCGCATGTGTCGCATTCCGGTAGGCAAACAAGAAGTTATCCACCTTGTGTTGTCGGGGTATGTCTTCATTACACATTGCCTTGATAGCCTTCTTGAATGTTTGAACGAACCTCTCAGCCAATCCATTGGTGGCTGGATGATATGGGGCGGATGTGTAATGCTTAACACCATTGTTCTTTAAGAACCTCCGGAACTCTTCAGACAAAAACTGTGGTCCATTGTCGGAGCAAATCTGTTCAGGCAGCCCATTTCTGGCGAATATGGTTCGTAAGACTGTGATAGTTTTTTCTGTGGTGGTCGAGGACATTTTTATTACCTCTGGCGACTTTGAATGTGCATCCACCGCAATTGAAAACATCGAGTCCATAAATGGACCAGCAAAATCAATGTGTACCCTTTGCCATGGAGATGATGGCCACTCCCATGGATGTAGAAGGGCTTGTGGTGGGGCGTTTTGGACCTTCTGGCATCCTGTACAGCTCTTGGTCATCTCTTCAATTTCTCTATCGATTCCCGGCCACCACACAAACGCTCTGGCTAAGTTTTTCATTGAGCACTCTATCCTTCAATTTGGGTGGAATTACTACTCTGGATCCACACATCAAGGTTCCTCGGCACACTGACAGCTGTTCCCTTCTCGGCGAGAATGCTGGCAACAGTGGTTCGCCATGTGCTGGCCATCCCTTCACCGTTAAATCATAGACCCTGGAGAGTGTCGGGTCATTTCGTGTTTCCTTTTCTATGTTTGCATTCGTCACAGGTAGACATTCGACTATGGTCGAGTGGAATATCTCCACAGGATCCACTGCAGGTGCTTCTTCCACCGTCGGCAACGGTAGGCGCGACAATCCATCAGCATTCCCATGCTGTTTAGTTCCTTTGTACTCGATGTCATATTGGTGTGCCCCTAGGAAAAGGGATCACCTCTGTAGCCGTTGTGCTGTCATTACCGGGATGCCCTTCTTAGGGTTGAAAATGGAGACAAGAGGTTGATGATCAGTTAGTAGAGTAAATTTCTGTCCGTGCAGGTAGTGATTGAACTTCTTCACCCCCCACACCAGGCTGAGGGCCTCTCTGTCAATCTGGGCGTAGTTACGCTCGGCTGCAGTTAACGAGCGTGACGCAAAAGCTATTGGCCTCTCTGAACCATCAAGGGATTTATGTGACAGTACCGCTCCAACGCCGTAGGGAGACGCATCACACGCCAGTCTTATCGGTAGTGATGGGTTGTAGTGAGCCAATACTTCTCTTGAAGTGATCAGGCCATTACAATTCTGAAAGGCCCGCTTACATTCATCGCTCCATTTCCATGCTACTCCAGTTTGTAGCAGGGCGTTCAGTGGGTGCAGAATTGTGGACAAATTCGGCAAAAACTTATGGTAGTAATTCACCAATCCGAGGAATGACCTCAGTTGCGACACATTTTCAGGCGCTGGAGCCTTAACTACCGCTTCAATTTTGTCAGGGGACTTATGTAACCCCTCTTCATCAATCACGTGGCCACAATACGATATTTGTTTCTTAAAAAACTCGCACTTGGAGTGATTGGCTCGTAGCCCATGCTCTCTTAGTCTAGTGAGCACCTGCTCTAGGTTGGCAAGGTGTTCACTGTCATTTTCACCTGTCACTAGGATGTCATCCAAGTAACACTGAGTCCCCGGAATCCCTTGCAAGACTTGTTCCATCGCTCTTTGCCATATAGCCGGAGCTGATGCTACTCCGAATACCAGTCGATTATACTGGTAAAGACCTTTGTGAGTGTTTATCGTGAGATATTTCCTAGAGGATTCTTCAACCTCCATCTGCAAATATGCTTGCGCTAGGTCAATTTTTGTAAAACGTTTCCCTCCAGATAGTGAGGCGAAAATATCTTCTATCCTCAGAAGAGGATACTGTACTGTGTGAAGGACTGGGTTCACAGTCACCTTGAAGTCCCCACAGATGCGAACCTTCCTTGGCTCCTCAGACTTATTGTTTAACGTTTTCTTCATGACAGGAACGATGGGTGTCGCCCACTCACTCCAGTCTACCTTAGATAACACGCCTGCATTCTCCAGATTCTCCAGCTCTGCCTTGACGGCTGGGCGAATTGCATACGGTACCGGTCTTGCTTTGAAAAACTTGGGAATTGCATTCTCTTCTATTTTTATCGAGGCGGTTACGCCTTTAAGAGTTCCCAGTCCTTGTTGAAATACCTCTTTAGCGTTAGCTAAGATTTTTGACAATCGTCCAGGTGTGACGTCGTCATCCTTTTTACCAGCCACAGTCAGTGCCTGAATGGAGTGCCAGTCTAAACTTATCTTTCTGATCCATTCACGTCCCAATAACGGTAGTCCACCATCTTGCAGTATGTACAGATACAATTTCTGTATTTCCTTGCCGTTGTATTCGACAGGCACCCTTATTTCCCCTCTGGGGTATACTTTCTGCCCCGTATATGTCTTCAAGACAATGGATGTGTCTTTCAAGGGTATGTGTGAGAATAGCCGCTCGTAGTCTCGTCGATTCATGACGGTCAGGGCTGATCCTGTATCCAATTCCATTTTGACTTGGGACCCTGCTATCGTGAGGGTGACCCAAATGGTTCGGTGATCCTCTTTTGCGATTATGTTGTGTAGTTTGAGACAGCTTAGTCTCTTGTTCCCGGATTCACTATCGTTCTTCTGGTCTTTGGAACTACTGTCCGTCATCTTTTGTACTTTCCTGTACTTTTCCT
Organism: Somniosus microcephalus; assembly: GCF_052327205.1. Classification (NCBI taxonomy): domain Eukaryota; kingdom Metazoa; phylum Chordata; class Chondrichthyes; order Squaliformes; family Somniosidae; genus Somniosus; species Somniosus microcephalus. The sequence continues at coordinate 142,868,147 of NC_140998.1, forward strand.
TAGTAGTCTTTTTGTTGTCGTTAGTCTTCTTCCCGGACCTGCAAACTCGTGCAATGTGTCCCATCTTTCCGCATTGCCTGCATGTTTTGTCCTTGAACCAGCAGTCCTTCTGGTCATGGGTTGTTCTGCTGCAGCGATAATATTTTTCAAATCCCCGTGTCATTTCATGGGTGCCGTATTCCTGTGGCATTTGCTGTATTTCCGCAGCTCCCCTTGCTGCTGCTTCGTACGATACTGCCACGCTGAAAGCCTTATCTAGCATCAGCTCTTTCTCCGAGAGTAACCTCTTCTGGGTTCCTTCACTCAGAAGTCCACAGATAAATTTGTCCCGTAGGGTAACTGCCAGTCCTGCTCCGAACTGGCAGTGCTTTGATAGCTTGCGTAGTTCCGTAAGGTAATCAGCATTGCTCTCATCTTTATGCTGATTTCTCTTGTGGAATTTAAATCTTTCTGCTATCAGCAGTGGTGTAGGATTTAGGTGTTCCTGTAGGATATCAACAATTTCGTTAAAACTCTTCCCCATCGGTTTGACTGGAGTGATCAGGTTCCGCAATAGGCCGTACGTTCTTGCGCCCATTAAGTTTAGTAGTACCGATGCCTTTTTCTCATCGGCTACTTACATAAGAACATAAGTACATAAGAAATAGGAGCAGGAGTAGGCCAATCGGCCCCTCGAGCCTGCGCCGCCATTCAACAAGATCATGGCTGATCTGATCCCAACCGCCAATCCATTATCACAGAACCATCTCCTGAATCTAACAGAATTAGACACACAAAATAGGAGCAGGTTCAGGCTACACGACCCCTGGGCCCGCTCCGCTACCCACAGGGCCATGACCGATCCGAACCTAGACTCATGTCCAAATTCCTGCCCGCTCCCCATAACCCTTAATTCCCTTTACTTCTAGGAAACTGTCTATTTCTGTTTTAAATTATGTAATGATGTAGCTTCTACAGCTTTTTGGGGCAGCATATTCCATGGACCTACCACCCTCTGAATGAAGTAGTTCCTCCTCATCTCAGTCTTGAAAGAGCAGCCCCTTATTCTAAGACTATGCCCCCTAGTTCTAGTTTCACCCATCATCGGGAACATCCTCCCCGCACCCACCCAATCCAACCCCTTCACAATCTTATATGTTTCAATAAGATCGCCTCTCATTCTTCTGAACTCCAATGAGTAGAGCCCCAATCTACTCAACCTCTCCTCATATGTCCATCCCCTCATCCCCGGGATTAACTGAGTGAACCTTCTTTGTACTGACTCGAGAGCAAGCATGTCCTTTCTTAAGTATGGACACCAAAACTGTATGCAGTATTCCAGGTGCGGTCTCACCAATACCTTGTACAACTGAAGCAATACCTCCCTATTTTTATATTCTATCCCCCTAGCAATGAAAGCCAACATTCCATTGGCCTTCTTAATCACTTGCTGCACCTGCATACTAACCTTTTGAGTTTCGTGCACCAGGACCCCCAGATCCCTTTGTACGTCGGTACTTTCCAGTTTCTTGCCATTAAGATAATAACTTGCTCTACGATTTTTCCTGCCAAAGTGCATAACCTCACACTTTCCAGTATTGTATTCCATCTGCCAAATCTCTGCCCACTTACTTAGCCTGTCTATGTCCCCTTGCAGGTTTTTTATGTCCTCCTCACTCACTACTTTCCCTCCCATCTTAGTATCATCTGCAAACTTTGATATGTTACACTCGGTCCCCTCCTCCAAATCGTTAATATAGATTGTGAAGAGTTGGGGACCCAGCACTGACCCCTGCGGAACACCACTAGTTACTGATTGCCAGTCTGAGAATGAACCATTTATCCCAACTCTCTGCCTTCTGTTAGATAGCCAATCTTCTATCCATGCCAGAATATTACCCCCAATCCCGTGATTTTTTATCTTAAGCAATAATCTTCTGTACGGCACCTTGTCAAATGCCTTTTGGAAGTCTAAATACACTACGTCCACTGGTTCCCCTTTATCCACCCTATATGTTACTTGCTCAAAGAACTCCAGCAAATTTGTCAAACATGACTTCCCCTTCATAAAACCATGCTGACTTTGTCCTATTAAATTATGATTATCCAGATGTCCTGTTACTGTCTCCTTAATAATGGACTCCAATATTTTACCTACCACAGATGTTAGGCTAACCGGTCTATAGTTTCCAGCCTTCTGTCTACTGCCCTTTTTAAATAAGGGCGTTACATTAGCAGTTTTCCAGTTTGCCGGGACCTTTGCTGAGTCCAGGGAGTTTTGGAAAATTATTACCAATGCATCCACAATCCCTACCGCCACTTCCCTCAAGACCCTAGGATATAAGCCGTCAGGTCCAGGTGATTTATCCGCCTTGAGTCCCATTATTTTACCGAGTACTACTTCCTTCGTGATTTTGATCGTGTTTAGCTCCTCCCCCCCTATAGCCCCCTGTTTGTCCAGTGTTGGGATATTCTTAGTGTCTTCTACTGTAAAGACTGATACAAAATATTCATTCAGTGTTTTTGCCATCTCCATATTTCCCACCATTAATTTCCTGGTCTCATCCTCTAAGGGACCAACATTTACTTTAGCCACCCTTTTTCTTTTTATATAACTATAAAAACTCTTACTATCTGTTTTTATATTTTTTGCTAATTTACTTTCATAATCTATCTTCCCTTTCTTAATCAATCTTTTTGTTATTTTTTGCTGTCTTTTAAAGTTTTCCCAATCCTCTATCCTCCCACTAGATTTGGCTACCTTATATGCCCTTGTTTTTAGTCGAATACTATCCTTAATTTCTTTACTTAGCCACGGATGGTTGTCTTTTCTTTTACACCCTTTTCTTCTCAGTGGAATATATATTTTTTGGAAGTTGTAAAATAACTCCTTAAATGTACACCACTGATCATGTATCGTCTTACCCTTTAATCTATTTTCCCAATCCACTCTACTCAATTCCGCTCCTATACCTTCATAGTCTCCTTTATTCAAGCTTAGCACGCTTGTTTGAGATCCAACCTTCTCACCCTCTAATTGAATATGGAATTCAACCATGTTATGGTCACTCATTCCAAGTGGATCCTTTACGAGGACATTTTTAATTAATCCTGTTTTGTTACACAGGACCAGATCTAAGGTTGCTTGCCCCCTGGTCAGTTCAGTTACATACTGCTCAAGAAACCCATCCCTAATACACTCAATAAACTCATCCTCAAGGCAGCCCTGCCCAATTTGATTTGTCCAATTAATATGATAGTTAAAATCCCCCATAATTTTTGATGTTCCCTTATTACAAGCCTCAACTATTTCCTGATTGATACTCCATCCAACAGAGTTGCCACTGTTCGGAGGCCTATTGACTACGCCCACTAGTGTTTTTTTCCCCTTATTATTCCTTACCTCCACCCAAACTGTTTCATTATCCTGATCTTTTGACCCAATATCATTTCTCTGTATTACAGTGATTCCTTCCTTTATTAACATAGCCACCCCACCTCCCCTTCTTTCCTGCCTGTCCTTCCTGATCGTTAAATAACCTGGTATGTTTAATTCCCAGGCATTGTCACCCTGCAGCCATGTTTTTGTAATGGCCACAAGGTCATACCCATATGTAATTATTTGTGCCATTAACTCATCTATTTTGTTACGAATGCTACGTGCATTCAGATAGAGAACTTTCAAAGATGTTTTGTGACACTTAGTTCCTGCTTTTGCCCTTTTTATTACTTTACCTTTTACTCCATACCTTCTGCCCCTTCCTGACACGCTCTGGTTTTCAATTTCCCCACTGCTACCTAAGTCTATGACCTTCTCTGTTGTCATTTTTATTATTTGCTCTCTAGTAACCTCCCCCGCACTAGTTAGTTTAAAGCCCTCTCTACAGCCCTAGTTATATAATCCGCCAGGACTCTAGTCCCAGCACTGGCCAAGTGAAGCCCGTCCCAACGGAACAGCTCCCTCCTGCCCCAGTACTGGTGCCAGTGTCCCAGGAAGCAAAACCCATTTCTCCCACACCAGTCTTTGAGCCACGCATTTAACTCTCTAATTTTATTTGTCCTAGCCAAATTCGTTCGTGGTTCAGGTAAAAATCCTTGTGGTTCTGCTTTTTAATGTGGCCCCTAGCTGCTCAAACTCCCTCAGCAGAACCTCCTTCCTTGTCCTATCTATGTCGTTGGTACCAACATGGACCACGACAACTGGATCCTCCCCCTCCCACTCCAAGTTTCTCTCCAGTCCAGAGAAGATGTCCTTAACCCTGGCACCGGGCAGGCAACACAGCCTTCGGGACTCACGCTCTCGGCTGCAAAGAACTCTATCTATCCCCCTAACGATACTATCCCCTACCACTTCGTTTGCCTTGCAATATACTTCGACTCTTTCCACATATGTGGTCCAGTCTTCTATTTCATTATCGAAGGGAGTGGTATTGCCAGTCTTCAGCATCTTGGAGATCTAAAATGGCGCCTCCCATGCTTTGCCTTCTTCCCCGATTGAACAAAATGGCGCCTCCCGTGCTTTTCCTTCTTCCCCGCTGGATTAAGATGGCGCCTCCCGCGCTTTCTGTCTTTTCCGCTGCTGCCAGCGCTGTTGCTGGCGTTTTTATGCCTTGATGGCGACACCCTATGGCCTTCACGCGCTTCCCCCCCACGCTGCTGCCAACGCCGCTCTCCGCGGTCCCCATGGCAAACTGCAGCTCCTCGCGGCTTTCTGCGCTTCTCATTTCTTTTTCCTTTATTTTAATTACTGTTCTCGTTGTCAGAGCAGACCCTATGGGACACTTTCCTCCATCTTCTCAGGTCTGTACGCTGCCCGGCTTCGTAGAACCGGCCATGCCCTGTGTGCTCCACCCTCTCTCTCTCTCTCCTCTTTCCCGACAACGCTGCTCAGCCCCGTTGAAAAGCCATCCGATCGAGCTCTAGCCCGCCGAAGCCCAGGAAGGATCAGTGTACTACCTGCCACCAGCCTGATTAGCTGGAACACCATAGACTGGAGAACCAAGCCCAGCTATCGACAGCCTCTCATGCAAATCTTCGAATTCGATGAATCAGAGGGCGGTTGCCCACGGTCGACGCCCGTTTCCTCTGTCTGTTTTTTTTCTTTTTCCTTTCTTTTTGGATTTCTTCCTTCTGGCTTCGACCTCCAATAACTTCGCTTCAGGGATGGATCCTCGTGAGGTGGTGCAGAACTGTAGGTAAGTTCGGGTTTGTTCGTCGCCAATGTAATGTCCGTGTGTAATTGAGACACGGACTGCAGAAGTTGGTTATAACAGGTGTTTACTGAATGGAGACAAAACTGGAACTACTATACAAAGTTACTGCACAGGCTTATATACAGGGGTGGTCACTACTGGTACTGCAGTATACAGGGGCTGCAGAATATAGTTCCTTCTTCATGGTACATACACTACAGGAATAGAGACAGACCAGGTACCGGAATAGAGACAGACCAGCTACTGGAATAGAGACAGTCCAGGTACTGGAATAGGGACAGACCAGGTACTGGGACAGTCTAGGTACTCGAATAGAGATAGACTTGGAACTGGAATAGAGTCAGTCTAGCTACTGGAATAGAGACAGTCTAGGTACTTGAATAGAGAAAGACCAGGAACTGGAATAGAGACACTCTAGGTACTGGAATAGAGACAGACCAGGTACTGTAATAGAGAAAGTCCAGGTACTGGAATAGAGACAGTCCAGGTACTGGAAAAGAGACAGTCCAGGAACTGGAATAGAGACAGACCAGGAACTGGAATAGAGACAGATTAGGTACCGGAATAGTGGCAGACCAGGTACTGGAATAGAGACAGACCAGGTACTGGAATAGAGACAGTCCAGGTACCAGAATAGAGACAGATCAGGTACCGGAATTGTTGTGTCTGTGTGTTGATAGAGACACTGAAGACAGGAATTGGTTTGATAGGTGTTTACTAAACAAAGTCTGGAGGGGAACTAACGGATACAACACAATAGTCAGGCTTATATAGCCCGAGTGGCCATTACCGGCATTACAGTACACATGGGGTTCTTAAAGGCACATACACTACAGTTCCTCCCCTTTTAGCTAACCAGTACATAATATTTTAAGTAATTATTAATTACATGTTACAAGAAAAATAATCTATACATTGCTGCAGTTAATTAATTATAAGTCAATCTCTCTGGAGGCTTCCTGACTCGGTCCGGATAATGCCTCGGTGGTGTAGTAGTTTCTGGTGGTGTAGTAGGTTCTTTTGGCAAGGCTGATTCGGCTTGAATGCCAGTGTCGGGTTCATCGGGTTCCAGTATCACCGGATCGGAGGTAGATATAGGTATCTCTACTTCATCGTTAGGCATATAGAGTTGTGGTGTAGGTTGTCCCTTTTCGGATGACTCTATGATTTGGTCAGCATGGTGCCTTATTATGCTTTCTCCGATGTCCACGGTATACATCAGCGGTCCTAGTCGTGTGCAGATAGTTCCAGGCTGCCATTTCTCGGTACGGTAGTCCCGGGCCAAAACTTGTTGACCTATCTGGAAGGTTCTAGTTGGCCTTTCATTCATGCCTTGAAATTGCCGGTTCTCCACGTCCCTTCTGATGTTGGGCTTGATCAAATCCAGCCGGCATCTTAGGCTTCTATTGAAGAACATCATGGCGGGAGTTTGGTTTGTAACCATATGTGTTGCATTCCTGTATGCGAACAAGAAGTTATCCACCTTGTGCTGAAGTTTTATGTCTTCATTACCCATGGCCTTTATGGCCTTCTTGAAGGTCCGGACAAACCTTTCAGCCAATCCATTGGTGGCGGGATGGTATGGGGCGGACATATAGTGCTTAACCCCATTGTTTTTTAAGAACTTCCTGAATTCTTTGGACACAAATTGCGGTCCATTATCAGAACAGATCTGTTCCGGCAGCCCATTCCTGGCAAATATGGTCCTTAATACTGTGATGGTTTTTTCCGTGGTGGTGGAGGACATCTTGATTACCTCCGGCCACTTGGAGTGTGCATCAACCGCGATTAAGAACATTGAGTCCATAAATGGACCAGCAAAGTCGATGTGTACCCTTTGCCAGGGAGATGAGGGCCACTCCCATGGATGTAGAGGGGCTTGGGGTGGAGCGTTTTGGACCTTCTGGCATCCTAGGCAGCTCTTGGTCATTTCTTCGATGTCTCCATCGATACCTGGCCACCATACAAATGCTCTGGCTAGGTTCTTCATTTTCACTCCACCCAGATGCCCCTCGTGAAGCTCCTTTAGCACTTTATCCTGGAGTTTGGGTGGAATCACCACTCTGGATCCACACATCAAGGTTCCTCAGCACACTGACAACTATTCTCTTCTTTGCGAGAATGCTGGCAACAGTGGTTCGCCATGTGCTGGCCATCCCTTCACCGTTAAGTCGTAGACTCGTGAGAGAGTCGGGTCATTTCTCGTTTCCTTTTCAATGGCAGAATTTGTTACTGGTAGACATTCCACTATGGTTGAGTGGAGCATCTCCACTGGGTCTACTGTAGGTGCCTCTTCTACCGTTGGCAACGGTAGACGCGATAAACCATCAGCATTCCCATGCTGTTTTAATCCTTTGTATTCTATGTTGTATTGGTGTGCCCCTAGAAAAAGGGACCACCTCTGTAGCCTTTGCGCTGTCATAATGGGAACACCCTTTTTAGGGTTGAATATGGAGATGAGGGGTTGATGGTCAGTCAACAAGGTAAATTTTTGTCCGTGTAGGTAATGGTTGAATTTCTTCACTCCCCATACCAGGCTGAGTGCTTCCCTGTCGATTTGGGCATAGTTACGCTCAGCTGAGTTCAATGAGCGTGACGCAAAAGCTATCGGCCGTTCCGAGCCATCAGGGAATTTATGCGATAATACTGCTCCGATGCCATAAGGGGATGCATCGCACACCAGTCTGATTGGCAGTGATGGGTTGTAATGAGCCAAAACTTCTTTGGACGTGATTAAGTCTTTGTATTTATGGAAGGCACGTTTACAGTCTTCGCTCCATTTCCAAATTACTCCTGTTTGTAGCAGTTCATTAAGAGGGTGTAGAAGAGTTGATAAGTTCGGTAAAAATTTATGATAGTAATTTATTAATCCCAGGAACGACCTTAATTGTGAAACATTTTCAGGTGCTGGGGCTTTTATGAACGCTTCAATTTTTTCAGGTGACTTATGCAACCCTTCCTTATTAATTATGTGGCCACAATATGATATTTGATTTTGGAAAAATTCGCACTTGGGGCGATTTGCTCGTAGGCCACGTTTTCTCAGCCTAGTGAGCACCTGCTCCAAATTGGCAAGGTGCTCGTTGTCATTTTCTCCTGTTACAAGGATGTCATCTAGGTAGCATTGAGTCCCCGGAATCCCTTGGAGGACTTTCTCCATAGCTCTTTGCCAGATAGCTGGAGCGGATGCTACTCCGAAAACCAGTCGATTGTACTGGTACAGACCTTTGTGTGTATTTATCGTGAGATATTTTTTAGAGGCCTCTTCAACCTCCATCTGTAGATATGCCTGTGCCAAGTCAATTTTGGTGAAACGTTTCCCTCCGGATAGTGAGGCAAAAATATCTTCTATCCTCGGAAGAGGATACTGTACCGTGTGAAGGACCAGGTTTACAGTCACCTTGAAGTCTCCACAGATGCGAATATTTCTCTGTTCTTCAGATTTATCATTCTTCAATGCTTTCTTCATGACTGGGACGATGGGTGTTGCCCACTCGCTCCAATCTATTTTAGATAATACGCCTGCCTTTTCCAAATTCTCCAGCTCTGCCTCAATTGCTGGACGAATTGCGTATGGCACCGGTCTTGCCTTAAAAAACTTGGGAATTGCTGCACCTTCCACTTTTATTGAGGCGGTGATGCCTTTCAAGGTTCCTAGTTTCTCTTGAAACACTTCCTTGGCGTTGGCCAAGATGTCTTTTAATCGTTCAGGTATGACGTAATCATCATTTTTTTCCTTACTGGTCACCGTCAGTGCCTGAATGGAGTGCCAGTCTAAACGTATTTTCCTGATCCATTCGCGTCCCAACAGTGGTGGACCACCATCTTGTAGAACGTATAAATACAACTTCTGTATTTCCTTGCCGTTGTATACAACAGGCACCCTTATTTTTCCTTTGGGGTATACTTTCTGCCCCGCATATGTTTTCAAGATAATGGATGTGTCTTTTAAAGGTATATGCGGAAAAAGCCGCTCATAATCCCGTCGATTTATGACGGTCAGAGCTGATCCTGTATCAAGCTCCATTTTAACTGGGGACCCTGCTATTGTGAGGGTAACCCAAATGGTCTGGTAATCTTCTTTGGCAATTACATTATGTAATTTGAGAGAGCTTAGTCTATTGTTCCCGGAGTCGATATCGCTCTTCTGGTCTTTGGAGCTACTGTCCGTCATCATTTGTACCTTTCTGTGCTTTTCCTTATTGATTTTTTTCCTGTTAGTGGATTTTTTGTTTCCAGATTGGCATACATGTGTAATGTGTCCCATCTTTCCGCATTGCCTGCATGCTTTGTCCTTGAACCAGCAGTCCCTCTGGTCATGGGTGGATCTGCCGCAGCGATAACATCTCTCGAAACCCCGTGTCATTTCATGGGTGCCGAAGTCCTGTGGCTTTTGCTGTATCTCTGCAGCTCCTCTTGCACTGAAAGCCTTGTCCAGTGTTAAATCTTTCTCAGAAAATAGCCTTTTTTGTGTTCCTACACTTAGGAGACCGCAGACGAATTTGTCTCGTAGAGAATCTGCCAGTCCTGCCTCGAATTGGCAGTGTAGGGTATCAACAATCTCCTTAAAATTCTTGTCCATCGGTTCGGCTGGAGTGATTAAGTTTCGTAACAGCTTGTATGTCTTTGCGCCCATTAGATTTAGAAGTACTGAAGCTTTTTTTTCATCTTCTATTCCATTTGCGGTGCAATATACCTCCACTCTTTCCACATATGTGGTCCAATCCTCTATCTCGTTATCAAAAGCATCAATATTGCCAGAATTAGGCATCTTAGAAAAGATATGGCGCTTCCTGCGCTTTTCTTTCTTTTCTGCAGAAAAGATATGGCGCTTCCCGCGCTTTCCTACCGCTGCTGCCGATGACAACGCTGTTTCCCGCTGTTGCCGTTCTTTTTTATTTATTTATTTATTTACAGTTGGAGACTCGTTCCCGCCGGACTCTCTCTCTAGGTCTGAACGCCGACCTGCTTGCAGTGCCGGCTGTCTCCCGAGTGCTCCCTCCCCGTCTGTTACTGCTTGCCTCCGCTTTCGCTGCTTGGCCCAGCTGTAGAGCCAGCTGCTGGAGCCCCAGCCTGACGCCCAGGAAGGATTACCGCAGTACATGCCACCAGCTTGGCCAGCTGGTGAAACAACAGCTTCTTTCACTTCTTGATTCTTCTGGACGCCAGAGGAATCGATGTCCTTGAGGTGCTGCCGAATTGTAGGTAAGTCCGTTTCCACTTCGTCACCACTGTTGTGTCTGTGTGTTGATAGAGACACTGAAGACAGGAGTTGGTTTGATAGGTGTTTACTAAACAAAGTCTGGAGGGGAACTAACGGATACAACACAATACTCAGGATTATATAGCCCGAGTGGCCATTACCGGCATGACAGTACACATGGGGCTCTTAAAGGCACATACACTACAGGAATAGAGACAGACCAGGTACTGGAATAGACAAAGTCCAGATACTGGAATAGAGACAGACTAGGAACTGGAATAGAGACAGTCCAGCTACTGGAATAGAGACAGACCAGTAACTGGAATAGAGACAGAGCAGTTACTGGAAAAGGGACATTCCAGGGACTGAAATAGAGACAGACCAGGAACTGGAATAGAGACAGTCTAGGTACTGGAATAGACACAGACCAGGAACTGGAATAGAGACAGCCCAGGTACTGGAATAGAGACAGACCAGGTACTGGAATAGGGACAGACCAGGTACTGGAATAGAGACAGTCCAGGTACTGGAATAGAGACAGACCAGGAACTGGAATAGAGACAGTCTAGGTACTGGAATAGACACAGACCAGGAACTGGAATAGAGACAGACCAGGTATTGGAATAGAGACAGACCAGGCACTGGAATAGAGACAGATCAGTTACCAGAATAGAGACAGATCAGGTACCGGAATAGAGACAGACCAGGAACTGGATTAGAGACAGATCAGGTACCGGAATAGAGACAGATGAGGTACCGGAATAGAGACAGATCAGGTACTGGAATAGAGACAGATCAGGTTGCGGAATAGAGACAGATCAGGGACCGGAAAAGAGACAGACCAGCTACTGGAATAGAGACAGATTAGGTACCGGAATAGAGACTGACCAGGTACTGGAATAGAGACAGATCAGGTACTGGAATAGAGACAGACCAGCTATTGGAATAGAGACAGATCAGGGACCGGAATAGAGACAGATCAGGTAGCGGAATAGAGACAGACAAGCTACTGGAATACAGACAGATCAGGTACCGGAATAGAGACTGACCAGGTACTGGAATTGAGACAGATCAGGTACCGGAATAGAGACAGATCAGGTACCGGAATAGAGACAGATCAGGTACCGGAATAGATAGAGACCAGGTACATGAATAGAGACAGATCAGGTACCGGAATAGAGACAGACCAGGTATTGGAATAGAGACAGACCAGGTACCGGAATAGAGACAGAACAGGTACTGGAATGGAGACTGACACAGTACTGGAATAGAGAAAGATCAGGTATCGGAATGAAGACAGACCAGGTACTGGAATAAAGAGAGACCAGGTACCGGAATAGAGACAGATCAGGTACCGGAATGGAGACAGCCCAGTTACTGGAACAGAAACAGATCAGGTACCAGAATAGAGACAGACCAGGCACTGGAATAGAGGCAGACCAGCTACTGGAATTGAGGCAGACCAGGTACTAGAATACAGAGAGAACAGGTACTGGAATAGAGACAGACCAGGTACTGGAATAGAGGCAGACCAGGTACCAGAATAGAGACAGACCAGATACTGGAATAGAGACAGATCAGGTACTAGAATACAGTAAGAACAGGTATTGGAATACAGACAGACCAGGTACTGGAATGGAGACTGACCAGGTACTGGAATAGAGACAGATCTGGTACCAGAATACTGGCAGACCAGGTACTGGAATAGAGACAGACCGGTACTGGAATGCAGACAGACTAGGTACTGGAATAGAGACAGACCAGGTAATGGAATAGAGACAGATCAGGTACCGGAATAGAGTCAGAGCAGGCACTGGAATAGATACAGACCAGGTACCGGAATAGGGACAGATCAGGTACCGGAATAGAGACAGACCAGGTAATGGAACAGAGACAGAGCAGGAACTGGAATAGAGACAGTCCAGGTACTAGAATAGAGACAGACCAGGTACTGGAATAGGGACAGACCAGGTACTGGAATAGAGACAGACCAGGTGCTGGAATAGAGACAGACCACGTATTAGAATACAGACAGAACAGGTACTGGAATAGAGACAGAGCAGGTAGTGGAATAGAGGCAGACAAGGTACTGGAATAGAGACAGACCAGGTCCTGGAATTGAGATAGACCAGGTACCGGAGTAGACTCAGACCAGGTACTGGAATAGAGACAGATCAGGTACTGGAATAGAGACAGTCCAGGTACCGGAGTAGAGGCAGACCAGGTACTGGAATATAGACAGACCACGTTTTGGAATAGAGACAGTCCAGGAACTGGAATACAGACAGACCAGGTACTGGAATATAGACAGACCATGTCCTGGAACAGAGGCAGACCAGGTACTGGAATACAGACAGAGCAGGTACTGGAATACAGACTGACCAGGTACTGGAATAGAGACAGGTCAGGTACTGGAATAGTGGCAGACCAGGTACTGGAATAGAGACAGACCGGCACTGGAATACAGACAGACCAGGTACTGGAATAGAGACAGACCAGGTAATTGAATAGAGACAGATCAGGTACCGGAATAGAGTCAGACCAGGTACTGGAATAGAGACAGACCAGGTACCGGAATAGAGACAGATCAGGTACCGGAATATAGACAGACCAGGTAATGGAACAGAGACAGAGCAGGAACTGGAATAGAGACAGTCCAGGTACTAGAATAGAGACAGACCAGGTACTGGAATAGGGACAGACCAGGTACTGGAATAGAGACAGTCCAGGTACTGGAACAGAGACAGATTTGGAACTGGAATCGAGACAGTATAGCTACTGGAATAGAGACAGACCAGGAACTGGAATGAAGACAGACCAGTTACTGGAATAGGGACAGACCAGGTACTGGAATAGAGACAGACCAAGTAATGGAATAGGGACAGACTAGGTACTGGAATAGAGACAGTCTAGGTACTGGAATAGAGACAGTCCAGGTACTGGAACAGAGACAGACCAGGTACTGGAATAGAGACAGTCTAGGTACTGGAATAGAGACAGTCTATGTACTGGAATATAGACAGTCCAGGGACTGGAATAGAGACAGTCCAGGTACTGGAATAGGGACAGACCAGGTACTGGAATAGAGACAGTCTAGGTACTGGAATAGAGATAGACTTGGAACTGGAATAGAGACAGTCTAGCTACTGGAATAGAGACAGTCTAGGTACTTGAATATAGCAAGAGCAGATACTGGAATAGAGACAGTCTAGGTACTGGAATAGAGACAGACCAGGGACTGGAATAGGGAAAGTCCAGGGACTGGAATAGAGACAGACCAGGGACTGTAATAGAGAAAGTCCAGGTACTGGTATAGAGACAGTCCAGGGACTGGAAAAGAGACAGTCCAGGTACTGGAAGAGAGACAGACCAGGAACTGGGATACAGACAGACCAGGTACTGGAATAGAGACAGACCAGGTACTGGAATAGAGACAGACCAGGTACTGGAATAGAGACAGACAATGTACTGGAATGGAGACAGACCGGTACTGGAATACAGACAGACCAGGTACCGGAATAGAGACAGAGAAGGTACCAGAATAGAGACAGACGAGGTAATGGAACAGAGACAGCCCAGGTACTGGAATAGAGACAGTCCAGCTACTGGAATTGAGACAGATTCGGTACCGGCATAGAGACAGACCGGTTAATGGAACAGAGACAGACCAGGTACTGGAATAGAGACAGTCCAGGTACCAGAATAGAGACAGATTCGGTACCGGAATAGAGACAGATCAGATACCGGAATAGAGACAGACCAGGTACTGGAATAGACAAAGTCCAGGTGCTGGAATAGAGACAGACTAGGAACTGGAATAGAGACAGTCCAGCTACTGGAATAGAGACAGACCAGGAACTGGAACAGAGACAGACCAGTTATTGGAAAAGGGACATTCCATGGACTGGAATAGATACAGACCAGGAACTGGAATAGAGACAGTCTCGGTACTGGAATAGAGACAGACAAGGAACTGGAATAGAGACAGACCAGTTCCTGGGATAGGGACAGTCCAGGTACTGGAATAGAGACAGACCAGGTACTGGAATAGAGAACATCCAGGTACTGGAATAGAGACAGTCTAGCTACTGGAATAGAGACAGACAAGGAACTGGAATAGAGACAGACCAGTTACTGGGATAGGGACAGTGCAGGTACTGGAATAGAGACAGACCAGGTACTGGAATAGAGAACGTCCAGGTACTGGATTAGAGACAGTCCAGGTACTGGAATAGAGAAGGACCAGGAACTAGAATAGAGACAGTCTAGGTACTGGAAAAGAGAGAGACCAGTTACTGGAATAGAGACAGGCCAGGTACTGGAATAGAGACAGTCTAGGTACTGGAATAGAGACAGTCCAGTTACTGGAATAGAGAAAATCCAGGAACTGGAATAGAGACAGACCAGGTACTAGGGAATAGCTACAGACGAGGAGCTGGAATAGAGACAGACCAAGTACTGGAATAGTGACAGACCAGGTTCTGGAATAGAGAAAGTCCAGGAACTGGAATAGAGACAGACCAGGTACTAGGGTATAGCGACAGACCAGGTACTGGAATAGAGACAGATCAGGTACCGGAATAGAGACAGTCCTGGTACCGGAATAGAGACAGACCAGCTGCTGGAATAGAGACAGTCCAGGTACTGGAATAGGGACAGACCAGGTACTGGAATAGAGACAGTCCAGGTACTGGAACAGAGACAGTCCAGGTACTGGAATAGAGACAGACCAGGTACTGCAATAGAGACAGACTAGGTACCAGAATAGTGGCAGACCAGGTACTGGAATAGAGACAGACCAGGTACTGGAATACAGACAGGTCAGGTACCGGAATAGAGACAGACCAGGTAATGGAACAGAGACAGACCAGTTACTGGAATAGAGACAGTCCAGGTACCAGAATAGAGACAGATTCGGTACCGGAATAGAGACAGATCAGGTACCGGAATTGAGACAGACCAGGTATTGGAATAGACATAGTCCAGGTACTGGAATAGAGACAGACTAGGAACTGGAATAGAGTCAGCCCAGCTACTGGAATAGAGACAGAACAGTTACTGGAAAAGGGACATTCCAGGGACCGGAATAGAGACAGACCAGGAACTGGAATAGAAACAGTCTAGGTACTGGAATAGACACAGTCCAGGAACGGGAATAGAGACAGTCCAGGTACTGGAATAGAGACAGGCCAGGTACTGGAATAGAGACAGTCTAGGTACTGGAATAGAGACAGTCCAGTTACTGGAATAGAGAAAATCCAGGAACTGGAATAGAGACAGACCAGGTACTAGGGAATAGCTACAGACGAGGAGCTGGAATAGAGACAGACCAAGTACTGGAATAGTGACAGACCAGGTTCTGGAATAGAGAAAGTCCAGGAACTGGAATAGAGACAGACCAGGTACTAGGGTATAGCGACAGACCAGGTACTGGAATAGAGACAGATCAGGTACCGGAATAGAGACAGTCCTGGTACCGGAATAGAGACAGACCAGCTGCTGGAATAGAGACAGTCCAGGTACTGGAATAGGGACAGACCAGGTACTGGAATAGAGACAGTCCAGGTACTGGAACAGAGACAGTCCAGGTACTGGAATAGAGACAGACCAGGTACTGCAATAGAGACAGACTAGGTACCAGAATAGTGGCAGACCAGGTACTGGAATAGAGACAGACCAGGTACTGGAATACAGACAGGTCAGGTACCGGAATAGAGACAGACCAGGTAATGGAACAGAGACAGACCAGTTACTGGAATAGAGACAGTCCAGGTACCAGAATAGAGACAGATTCGGTACCGGAATAGAGACAGATCAGGTACCGGAATTGAGACAGACCAGGTATTGGAATAGACATAGTCCAGGTACTGGAATAGAGACAGACTAGGAACTGGAATAGAGTCAGCCCAGCTACTGGAATAGAGACAGAACAGTTACTGGAAAAGGGACATTCCAGGGACCGGAATAGAGACAGACCAGGAACTGGAATAGAAACAGTCTAGGTACTGGAATAGACACAGTCCAGGAACGGGAATAGAGACAGTCCAGGTACTGGAATAGAGACAGAGCAGGTACTGGAATAGGGACAGACCAGGTACTGGAATAGAGACCGACCAGGAACTGGAATAGAGACAGTCCAGGTACTGGAATAGAGACAGAGCAGGTACTGGAATAGAAACAGACCAGGTACTGGAATAGAGACAGTCCAGGTACTGGAAGAGAGACAGACCAGGAACTGGAATAGAGACAGTCCAGGTACTGGAATAGAGACAGAGCAGGTACTGGAATAGAAACAGACCAGGTACTGGAATAGAGACAGTCCAGGTACTGGAAGAGAGACAGACCAGGAACTGGAATAGAGACAGTCCAGGTACTGGAATAGAGACAGAGCAGGTACTGGAATAGAAACAGACCAGGTAATGGAACAGAGACAGACCAGGTACTGGAATAGAGACAGTCCAGGTACTGGAATAGAGACAGACACGTTACCGGAATAGAGACAGACCAGGTAATGGAACAGAGACAGACCAGGTACTGGAATAGAGACAGTCCAGGTACCAGAATAGAGACAGATTCGGTACCGGAATAGAGACAGATCAGGTACCGGAATAGCGACAGACCAGGTACTGGAATAGACAAAGTCCAGGTACTGGAATAGAGACAGACTAGGAACTGTAATAGAGACAGTCCAGCTACTGGAATAGAGACAGACCAGGAACTGAAATAGAGACAGACCAGTTACTGGAAAAGGAACATTCCAGGGAATGGAATACAGACAGACCAGGAACTGGAATAGAGACTGTCTAGCTACTGGAATAGACACAGACCAGGAACTGGAGTAGAGAAAGTCCAGGTACTGGAACAGGGACAGACCAGGTACTGGAGTAGAGAAAGTCCAGGTACTGGAATAGAGACAGACCAGGTACTGGAATAGGGACAGACCAGGTACTGGAATAGAGACAGTCTAGGTACTGGAATAGAGACAGACTTGGAACTGGAATAGAGACAGTCTAGCTACTGCAATAGAGACAGACCAGGAACTGGAATAGAGACAGACCAGTTACTGGGATAGGCACAGTCCAGGTCCTGGAA
Organism: Somniosus microcephalus; assembly: GCF_052327205.1. Classification (NCBI taxonomy): domain Eukaryota; kingdom Metazoa; phylum Chordata; class Chondrichthyes; order Squaliformes; family Somniosidae; genus Somniosus; species Somniosus microcephalus. The sequence goes on from NC_140998.1 coordinate 142,885,634, forward strand.
TAGAGTCAGACCAGGTACTGGAATAGAGACAGACCCGGAACTAGAACAGAGACAGTCTAGGTACTTGAAAAGAGACAGTCCAGTTACTGGAATAGAGAAAATCCAGGAACTGGAACAGAGACAGACCAGGTACAAGGGAATAGCAACAGACGAGGAACTGGAATAGAGACAGTCTAGGTACTGGAATAGTGACAGACCAGGTACTGGAATAGAGAAAGTCCAGGAACTGGAATAGAGACAGACCAGGTACTAGGGAATAGGGACAGACCAGGTACTGGAATAGAGACAGATCAGGTACCGAAATAGAGACAGACCAGGTACCTGAATAGAGACAGACCAAGTACTGGATTAAGGACAGACCAGGAACTGGAATAGAGACATACCAGTAATTGGAATAGAGACAGACCAGTTATTGGAACAGAGACAGACCAGTTATTGGAAAACAGACAGACCAGGTACTGGAAACGAGCAAGACCAGTTAAAGGAATAGAGACAGACCAGGTACTGGAATATGGACAAAGCAGGTCCTGGAATGGAGACAGACCAGGTACTGGAATAGAGACAGACCAGGTACTGGAAAAGATAGAGACCAGTTACAGGAATAGAGACAGTCCAGCTACTGGAATAGCGACAGGCCAGGCACGGCAATAGAGACAGACCAGGCACTGGAATAGGGACAGACCATGTACTGGAACAGAGGCAGACCAGTTAATGGAATACAGACAGACCAGGTACTGGAATAGAGACTAACCCGGTCCTGGAACAGAGACAGACCAGGTACAGCAATAGAGACAGACCAGGTACAGGAATAGCGACAGAACAGGTACCGGAATAGAGACAGACCAGGAACTGCAATAGAGAGAGACCATGTACAGGAACAGAGGCAGACCAGGTACTGGGTTAGAAACGGACCAGGTACCAGAATAGAGACAGACCAGGTACTGGAATAGAGACTAACCCAGCACTGGAATAGAGACAGACCAGGTCGTGGAATAGAGACAGACCAGGCACTGGAATAGAGACAGATCAGGTACTGGAATAGAGACAGACCAGGTACTGGAATAGGGACTAGCCCGGTCCTGGAATAGAGACAGACCAGGTACAGGAATAGAGACAGACCAGGTACTGGGATAGAAACGGACCAGGTACCAGAATAGAGACAGACCAGGTACTGGAATAGAGACTAACCCGGCACTGGAATAGAGACAGACCAGGTACTGGAATAGAGACAGACCAGGTACTGGAATAGAGACAGATCAGGTACTGGAATAGAGACTAACCCGGTCCTGGAATAGAGACAGTCCAGGTACTGGAAGAGAGACAGACCAGGAACTGGAATAGAGACAGTCCAGGTACTGGAATAGAGACAGAGCAGGTACTGGAATAGAAACAGACCAGGTACTGGAATAGAGACAGTCCAGGTACTGGAAGAGAGACAGACCAGGAACTGGAATAGAGACAGTCCAGGTACTGGAATAGAGACAGAGCAGGTACTGGAATAGAAACAGACCAGGTAATGGAACAGAGACAGACCAGGTACTGGAATAGAGACAGTCCAGGTACTGGAATAGAGACAGACACGTTACCGGAATAGAGACAGACCAGGTAATGGAACAGAGACAGACCAGGTACTGGAATAGAGACAGTCCAGGTACCAGAATAGAGACAGATTCGGTACCGGAATAGAGACAGATCAGGTACCGGAATAGCGACAGACCAGGTACTGGAATAGACAAAGTCCAGGTACTGGAATAGAGACAGACTAGGAACTGTAATAGAGACAGTCCAGCTACTGGAATAGAGACAGACCAGGAACTGAAATAGAGACAGACCAGTTACTGGAAAAGGAACATTCCAGGGAATGGAATACAGACAGACCAGGAACTGGAATAGAGACTGTCTAGCTACTGGAATAGACACAGACCAGGAACTGGAGTAGAGAAAGTCCAGGTACTGGAACAGGGACAGACCAGGTACTGGAGTAGAGAAAGTCCAGGTACTGGAATAGAGACAGACCAGGTACTGGAATAGGGACAGACCAGGTACTGGAATAGAGACAGTCTAGGTACTGGAATAGAGACAGACTTGGAACTGGAATAGAGACAGTCTAGCTACTGCAATAGAGACAGACCAGGAACTGGAATAGAGACAGACCAGTTACTGGGATAGGCACAGTCCAGGTCCTGGAATAGAGTCAGACCAGGTACTGGAATAGAGACAGACCCGGAACTAGAACAGAGACAGTCTAGGTACTTGAAAAGAGACAGTCCAGTTACTGGAATAGAGAAAATCCAGGAACTGGAACAGAGACAGACCAGGTACAAGGGAATAGCAACAGACGAGGAACTGGAATAGAGACAGTCTAGGTACTGGAATAGTGACAGACCAGGTACTGGAATAGAGAAAGTCCAGGAACTGGAATAGAGACAGACCAGGTACTAGGGAATAGGGACAGACCAGGTACTGGAATAGAGACAGATCAGGTACCGAAATAGAGACAGACCAGGTACCTGAATAGAGACAGACCAAGTACTGGATTAAGGACAGACCAGGAACTGGAATAGAGACATACCAGTAATTGGAATAGAGACAGACCAGTTATTGGAACAGAGACAGACCAGTTATTGGAAAACAGACAGACCAGGTACTGGAAACGAGCAAGACCAGTTAAAGGAATAGAGACAGACCAGGTACTGGAATATGGACAAAGCAGGTCCTGGAATGGAGACAGACCAGGTACTGGAATAGAGACAGACCAGGTACTGGAAAAGATAGAGACCAGTTACAGGAATAGAGACAGTCCAGCTACTGGAATAGCGACAGGCCAGGCACTGCAATAGAGACAGACCAGGCACTGGAATAGGGACAGACCATGTACTGGAACAGAGGCAGACCAGTTAATGGAATACAGACAGACCAGGTACTGGAATAGAGACTAACCCGGTCCTGGAACAGAGACAGACCAGGTACAGCAATAGAGACAGACCAGGTACAGGAATAGCGACAGAACAGGTACCGGAATAGAGACAGACCAGGAACTGGAATAGAGAGAGACCATGTACAGGAACAGAGGCAGACCAGGTACTGGGTTAGAAACGGACCAGGTACCAGAATAGAGACAGACCAGGTACTGGAATAGAGACTAACCCAGCACTGGAATAGAGACAGACCAGGTCGTGGAATAGAGACAGACCAGGCACTGGAATAGAGACAGATCAGGTACTGGAATAGAGACAGACCAGGTACTGGAATAGGGACTAGCCCGGTCCTGGAATAGAGACAGACCAGGTACAGGAATAGAGACAGACCAGGTACTGGGATAGAAACGGACCAGGTACCAGAATAGAGACAGACCAGGTACTGGAATAGAGACTAACCCGGCACTGGAATAGAGACAGACCAGGTACTGGAATAGAGACAGACCAGGTACTGGAATAGAGACAGATCAGGTACTGGAATAGAGACTAACCCGGTCCTGGAATAGAGACAGACCAGGTACAGGAATAGAGACAGACCAGGTACTGGGATAGAAACGGACCAGGTACCAGAATAGAGACAGACCAGGTACTGGAATAGAGACTAACCCGGTACTGGAATAGAGATAGACCAGGTACTGGAATAGAGTTAGACCAGGTACTGGGATAGAGACAGATCAGGTACCGGAATAGAGACAGACCAGGAACTGGAACACAGACAGATCAGGTACCAGAAAAGAGACAGACCAGGTCCTGGAATAGAGACCGACCAGGTCTCGGAGTAGAGACAGATCAGGTACCGGAATAGAGACAGACCAGGTACTGGAATAGAGACAGACCAGTTATTGGAATAGAGACAGTCCAGCTACTAGAATAGAGACAGGAAAGGTACTTGAATAAAGAGAGTCCAGCTACTGAAATATATAGAGAAAAGGCACTGGAATAGAGCCAGATCAGGTACCGGAATAGAGACAGTCCTGGTACCGGAATAGAGACAGACCAGCTGCTGGAATAGAGACAGTCCAGGTACTGGAACAGAGACAGTCCAGGTACTGGAATAGAGACAGACCAGGTACTGCAATAGAGACAGACTAGGTACCAGAATAGATACAGACCAGGTACAGGAATAGAGACAGATCAGGTACCGGAATAGGGCCATACCAGGTACTGGAATAGAGACAGACCAGGTACCGGAATAGAGACAGACCAGGTACTGGAATGGAGACTGACACGGTACTGGAATAGAGACAGACCAGGTACTGGAATAGAGACAGATCAGGTACCGGAATAGAGACAGCCCAGGTACTGGAATAGAGACAGATCAGGTACCGGAATAGAGACAGACCAGGTACTGGAATAGACAAAGTCCAGGTACTGGAATAGAGACAGACTAGGAACTGGAATAGAGACAGTCCAGCTACTGGAATAGAGACAGACCAGGAACTTCAATAGAGACAGACCAGTTACTGGAAAAGGGACATTCCAGGGACTGGAATAGAGACAGGCCAGGAACTGGAATAGAGACAGTCTAGGTACTGGAATAGACAAAGACCAGGAACTGGAACAGAGACAGTTCAGGTACTGGAATAGAGACAGACCAGGTACTGGAATAGGGACAGACCAGGTACTGGAATAGAGAAAGTCCAGGTACTGGAATAGAGACAGACCAGGTACTGGAATAGGGACAGACCAGGTACTGGAATAGAGACAGTCTAGGTACTGGAATAGAGACAGACTTGGAACTGGAATAGAGACAGTCTAGCTACTGCATTAGAGACAGACCAGGAACTGGAATAGAGACAGACCAGGTACTGGAATAGAGACAGACCCGGAACTAGAACAGAGAGAGTCTAGGTACTGGAAAAGAGACAGTCCAGTTCCTGGAATTGAGAAAATCCAGGAACTGGAATAGAGACAGACCAGGTACTAGGGAATAGCGACAGACCAGGTACTGGAATAGAGACAGATCAGGTACCGAAATAGAGACAGACCAGGTACTGGAATAGAGACAGACCAGGTACTGGAATAGAGACAGACCAGGTACTGGAATAGAGACAGATCAGGTACTGGAATAGAGAAAGACCAGGTACTGGAATAGAGACTAACCCGGTCCTGGAATAGAGACAGAACAGGTACAGGAATAGAGACAGTCCAGGTACTGGGATAGAAATGGACCAGGTACCAGAATAGAGACAGACCAGGTCCTGGAATAGAGACTAACCCGGTACTGGAATAGAGACAGACCAGGAACTGGAATAGAGACAGACCAGGAACTGGAATAGAGACAGACCAGTAATTGGAATAGAGACAGACCAGTTATTGGAATAGAGACAGACCAGTTATTGGAATAGACGTAGTCCAGGTACTGGAATAGAGACAGACTAGGAACTGGAATAGAGAAAGTCCAGCTACTGGAATAGAGACAGACCAGGTACTGGAATAGAGACAGACCAGGTACCAGAATAGAGACAGATCAGGTACTGGAATAGAGACAGACCAGGTAATGGAACAGAGACAGAGCAGGAACTGGAATAGAGACAGTCCAGGGACTAGAATAGAGACAGACCAGGTACTGGAACAGAGGCAGATTTGGAACTGGAATCGAGACAGTCTAGCTACTGGAATAGAGACAGTCCAGCTACTGGAATAGAGACAGACCAGGAACTGGAATAGAGACAGACCAGGAACTGGAATAGAGACAGTCTAGGTACTGGAATAGACACAGACCAGGAACTGGAATAGAGACAGTCCAGGTACTAGAATAGAGACAGACCAGGTACTGGAATAGGGACAGACCAGGTACTGGAATAGGGACAGACCAGGTGCTGGAAGAGAGACAGACCACGTATTAGAATACAGACAGAACAGGTACTGGAATAGAGACAGAGCAGGTAGTGGAATAGAGGCAGATAAGGTACTGGAATAGGGATAGACCAGGTACTGGAATAGAAACAGACCAGGTACTGCAATAGAGACAGACCAGGAACTGGAAGAGACAGTCTAGGTACTGGAATAGATACAGTCCAGGTACCGGAATAGAGACAGATCTGGTACCGTAATCGACAGACCAGGTAACGGAACAGAGACAGACCAGGTACCGGAATAGAGACAGTCCAGGTGCTGGAATAGAGACAGATCCGTTACCGGAATAGACACAGACCAGGTAATGGAACAGAGGCAGACCAGGTACTGGAATAGAGACAGTCCAGGTACCAGAATAGAGACAGATTCGGTCCTGGAATAGAGACAGATCAGGTACCGGAATAGAGACAGACCAGTTACTGGAAAAGGGACATTCCAGGGACTGGAATAGAGACAGACCAGGAACTGGAATAGAGACAGTCTAGGTACTGGAATAGCCACAGACCAGGAACTGGAACAGAGACAGTCCAGGTACTGGAATAGAGACAGACCAGGTACTGGAATAGGGACAGACCAGGTACTGGAATAGAGAAAGTCCAGGTACTGGAATAGAGACAGACCAGGTACTGGAATAGGGACAGACCAGGTACTGGAATAGAGACAGTCTAGGTACTGGAATAGAAACAGACTTGGAACTGGAATAGAGACAGTCTAGCTACTGCATTAGAGACAGACCAGGAACTGGAATAGAGACAGACCAGGTACTGGAATAGAGACAGACCCGGAGCAAGAACAGAGAGAGGCTAGGTACTGGAAAAGAGACAGTCCAGTTACTGGAATACAGAAAATCCAGGAACTGGAATAGAGACAGACCAGGTACTAGGGAATAGCGACAGAGGAGGAACTGGAATAGAGACAGCCTAGGTACTGGAATAGTGGCAGACCAGGTACTGGAATAGAGAAAGTCCAGGAACTGGAATAGAGACAGACCAGGTACTAGGGAATAGCGACAGACCAGGTACTGGAATAGAGACAGATCAGGTACCGAAATAGAGACAGACCAGGTACCGGAATAGAGACAGTCCAGGTGCTGGAATAGAGACAGATCCGTTACCGGAATAGACACAGACCAGGTAATGGAACAGAGGCAGACCAGGTACTGGAATAGAGACAGTCCAGGTACCAGAATAGAGACAGATTCGGTCCTGGAATAGAGACAGATCAGGTACCGGAATAGAGACAGTCCAGCTACTGGAATAGAGACAGACCAGGAACTGGAATAGAGACAGACCAGTTACTGGAAAAGGGACATTCCAGGGACTGGAATAGAGACAGACCAGGAACTGGAATAGAGACAGTCTAGGTACTGGAATAGCCACAGACCAGGAACTGGAACAGAGACAGTCCAGGTACTGGAATAGAGACAGACCAGGTACTGGAATAGGGACAGACCAGGTACTGGAATAGAGAAAGTCCAGGTACTGGAATAGAGACAGACCAGGTACTGGAATAGGGACAGACCAGGTACTGGAATAGAGACAGTCTAGGTACTGGAATAGAAACAGACTTGGAACTGGAATAGAGACAGTCTAGCTACTGCATTAGAGACAGACCAGGAACTGGAATAGAGACAGACCAGGTACTGGAATAGAGACAGACCCGGAGCAAGAACAGAGAGAGTCTAGGTACTGGAAAAGAGACAGTCCAGTTACTGGAATACAGAAAATCCAGGAACTGGAATAGAGACAGACCAGGTACTAGGGAATAGCGACAGAGGAGGAACTGGAATAGAGACAGCCTAGGTACTGGAATAGTGGCAGACCAGGTACTGGAATAGAGAAAGTCCAGGAACTGGAATAGAGACAGACCAGGTACTAGGGAATAGCGACAGACCAGGTACTGGAATAGAGACAGATCAGGTACCGAAATAGAGACAGACCAGGTACTGGAATAGAGACAGACCAGGTACTGGAATAGAGACAGACCAGGTACTGGAATAGACACAGATCAGGTCCTGGAATAGAGACAGACCAGGTCCTGGAATAGAGACTAACCCGGTCCTGGAATAGAGACAGAACAGGTACAGGAATAGAGACTAACCCGGTACTGGAATAGAGACAGACCAGGAACTGGAATAGAGAAAGACCAGTAATTGGAATAGAGACAGACCAGTTATTGGAATAGAGACAGACCAGTTATTGGAATACAGACAGACCAGGTACTGGAATGGAGACTGACCAGGTACTGGAATACGACAGATCTGGTACCAGAATACTGGCAGACCAGGTACTGGAATAGAGACAGACCGGTACTGGAATGCAGACGGACCAGGTACTGGAATAGAGACAGACCAGGTAATGGAATGCAGACAGATCAGGTACCGGAATAGAGTCAGAGCAGGCACTGGAATAGATACAGACCAGGTACCGGAATAGGGAAAGATCAGGTACCGGAATAGAGACAGACCAGGTAATGGAACAGAGACAGAGCAGGAACTGGAATAGAGACAGTCCAGGTACTAGAATAGAGACAGACCAGGTACTGGAATAGGGACAGACCAGGTACTGGAATAGAGACAGACCAGGTGCTGGAAGAGAGACAGACCACGTATTAGAATACAGACAGAACAGGTACTGGAATAGAGACAGAGCAGGTAGTGGAATAGAGGCAGACAAGGTACTGGAATAGAGACAGACCAGGTCCTGGAATTGAGATAGACCAGGTATCGGAGTAGACTCAGACCAGGTACTGGAATAGAGACAGACCAGGTACTGGAATAGAGACAGTCCAGGTACCGGAGTAGAGGCAGACCAGGTACTGGAATAGAGACAGACCACGTAATGGAATAGAGACAGACCAGATACTGGAATAGTGACAGACCAGTTACTGGAATAGAGATAGACCAGGTACTGGAATACAGACAGACCAGGTATTGGAATATAGACAGACCATGTCCTGGAACAGAGGCAGACCAGGCACTGGAATACAGACAGACCAGGCACTGGAATACAGACTGACCAGGTACTGGAATAGAGACAGGTCAGGTACTGGAATAGTGGCAGACCAGGTACTGGAATAGAGACAGACCGGCACTGGAATACATACAGACCAGGTACTGGAATAGAGACAGGCCAGGTAATTGAATAGAGACAGATCAGGTACCGGAATAGAGTCAGACCAGTTACTGGAATAGAGACAGACCAGGTACCGGAATAGAGACAGATCAGGTACCGGAATATAGACAGACCAGGTTATGGAACAGAGACAGAGCAGGAACTGGAATAGAGAGAGTCCAGGTACTGGAACAGAGACAGATTTGGAACTGGAATCGAGACAGTCTAGCTACTGGAATAGAGACAGACCAGGAACTGGAATGGAGACAGACCAGTTACTGGAATAGGGACAGGCCAGGTACTGGAATAGAGGCAGACCAGGTAATGGATTAGGGACAGACCAGGTACTGGAATAGAGACAGTCTAGGTACTGGAATAGAGACAGTCCAGGTACTGGAATTGAGACAGTCCAGGTACTGGAATAGAGACAGTCTAGGTACTGGAATAGAGACAGTCTACGTACTGGAATAGAGACAGTCCAGGTACTGGAATAGAGACAGTCCAGGTACTGGAATAGGGACAGACCAGGTACTGGAATAGAGACAGTCTAGGTACTGGAATAGAGATAGAATTAAACTGGAATAGAGACAGTCTAGCTGCTGGAATAGAGACAGTCTAGGTACTTGAATAGAGACAGACCAGGTACTGGAATAGAGACAGACCAGGTACTGGAATAGAGACAGATCAGGTACTGGAATAGAGACAGACCAGGTACTGGAATAGAGACTAACCCGGTCCTGGAATAGAGACAGAACAGGTACAGGAATAGAGACAGTCCAGGTACTGGGATAGAAATGGACCAGGTACCAGAATAGAGGCAGACCAGGTACTGGAATAGAGACTAACCCGGTACTGGAATAGAGACAGACAAGGAACTGGAATAGAGACAGACCAGTAATTGGAATAGAGACAGACCAGTTATTGGAATAGAGACAGACCAGTTATTGGAATAGACGTAGTCCAGGTACTGGAATAGAGACAGACTAGGAACTGGAATAGAGAAAGTCCAGCTACTGGAATAGAGACAGACCAGGTCCTGGAATTGAGACAGACCAGGTACCAGAATAGAGACAGATCAGGCACTGGAATAGAGACAGACCAGGTAATGGAACAGAGACAGAGCAGGAACTGGAATAGAGACAGTCCAGGTACTAGAATAGAGACAGACCAGGTACTGGAACAGAGGCAGATTTGGAACTGGAATCGAGACAGTCTTCCTACTGGAATAGAGACAGTCCAGCTACTGGAATAGAGACAGACCAGGAACTGGAATAGAGACAGACCAGGAACTGGAATAGAGACAGTCTAGGTACTGGAATAGACACAGACCAGGAACTGGAATAGAGAAAGTCCAGGTACTAGAATAGAGACAGACCAGGTACTGGAATAGGGACAGACCAGGTCCTGGAATAGAGACAGACCAGGTGCTGGAAGAGAGACAGACCACGTATTACAATACAGACAGAACAGGTACTGGAATAGAAACAGAGCAGGTAGTGGAATAGAGGCAGATAAGGTACTGGAATAGGGACAGACCAGGTACTGGAATAGAGACAGTCCAGGTACTGGAAGTGAGATGGACCAGGAACTGGAATAGTGGCAGTCTAGGTACTGGAATAGAAACAGACCAGGTACTGCAATAGAGACAGTCCAGGTACTGGAAGAGAGACAGACCAGGAACTGGAAGAGACAGTCTAGGTACTGGAATAGATACAGTCCAGGTACCGGAATAGAGACAGATCAGGTACCGTAATCGACAGACCAGGTAATGGAACAGAGACAGACCAGGTACCGGAATAGAGACAGTCCAGGTGCTGGAATAGAGACAGATCCGTTACCGGAATAGACACAGACCAGGTAATGGAACAGAGGCAGACCAGGTACTGGAATAGAGAGAGTCCAGGTACCAGAATAGAGACAGATTCGGGACTGGAATAGAGACAGATCAGGTACCGGAATAGAGACAGACCAGGTACTGGAATAGACAAAGTCCAGGTACTGGAATAGAGACAGACTAGGAACTGGAATAGAGACAGTCCAGCTACTGGAATAGAGACAGACCAGGAACTGGAATAGAGACAGACCAGTTACTGGAAAAGGGACATTCCAGGGACTGGAATAGAGACAGACCAGGAACTGGAATAGAGACAGTCTAGGTACTGGAATAGACACAGACCAGGAACTGGAACAGAGACAGTCCAGGTACTGGAATAGAGACAGACCAGGTACTGGAATAGGGACAGACCAGGTACTGGAATAGAGAAAGTCCAGGTACTAGAATAGAGACAGACCAGCTACTGGAATAGGGACAGACCAGGTACTGGAATAGAGACAGTCTAGGTACTGTTATAGAGACAGACTTGGAACTGGAATAGAGACAGTCTAGCAACTGCATTAGAGACAGACCAGGAACTGGAATAGAGACAGACCAGGTACTGGAATAGAGACAGACCCGGAACTAGAACAGAGAGAGTCTAGGTACTGGAAAAGAGACAGTCCAGTTACTGGAATAGAGAAAATCCAGGAACTGGAATAGAGACAGATCAGGTACTAGGGAATAGCGACAGAGGAGGAACTGGAATAGAGACAGTCTAGGTACTGGAATAGTGGCAGACCAGGTACTGGAATAGAGAAAGTCCAGGAACTGGAATAGAGACAGACCAGGTACTAGGGAATAGCGACAGACCAGGTACTGGAATAGAGACAGATCATGTCCCGAAATAGAGACAGACCAGGTACTGGAATAGAGACAGACCAGGGACTGGAATAGAGACAGACCAGGTACTGGAATAGAGACAGATCAGGTACTGGAATAGAGACAGACCAGGTACTGGAATAGAGACTAACCCGGTCCTGGAATAGAGACAGAACAGGTACAGGAATAGAGACAGTCCAGGTACTGGGATAGAAATGGACCAGGTACCAGAATAGAGACAGACCAGGTACTGGAATAGAGACTAACCCGGTACTGGAATAGAGACAGACCAGGAACTGGAATAGAGACAGACCAGTAATTGGAATAGAGACAGACCAGTTATTGGAATAGAGACAGACCAGTTATTGGAATACAGACAGACCAGGTACTGGAATGGAGACTGACCAGGTACTGGAATACGACAGATCTGGTACCAGAATACTGGCAGACCAGGTACTGGAATAGAGACAGACCGGTACTGGAATGCAGACAGACCAGGTACTGGAATAGAGACAGACCAGGTAATGGAATGCAGACAGATCAGGAACCGGAATAGAGTCAGAGCAGGCACTGGAATAGATACAGACCAGGTACCGGAATAGGGACAGATCAGGTACCGGAATACAGACAGACCAGGCAATGGAACAGAGACAGAGCAGGAACTGGAATAGAGACAGTCCAGGTACTAGAATAGAGACAGACCAGGTACTGGAATAGGGACAGACCAGGTACTGGAATAGAGACAGACCAGGTGCTGGAAGAGAGACAGACCACGAATTAGAATACAGACAGAACAGGTACTGGAATAGAGACAGAGCAGGTAGTGGAATAGAGGCAGACAAGGTACTGGAATAGAGACAGACCAGGTCCTGGAATTGAGATAGACCAGGTATCGGAGTAGACTCAGACCAGGTACTGGAATAGAGACAGACCAGGTACTGGAATAGAGACAGTCCAGGTACCGGAGTAGAGGCAGACCAGGTACTGGAATAGAGACAGACCACGTAATGGAATAGAGACAGTCCAGGTACTGGAATAGTGACAGACCAGTTACTGGAATAGAGATAGACCAGGTATTGGAATACAGACAGACCAGGTACTGGAATATAGGCAGACCATGTCCTGGAACAGAGGCAGACCAGGTACTGGAATACAGACAGACCAGGTACTGGAATACAGACTGACCAGGTCCTGGAATAGAGACAGGTCAGGTACTGGAATAGTGGCAGACCAGGTACTGGAAAAGAGACAGACCGGCACTGGAATACATACAGACCAGGTACTGGAATAGAGACAGACCAGGTAATTGAATAGAGACAGATCAGGTACCGGAATAGAGTCAGACCAGGTACTGGAATAGAGACAGACCAGGTACCGGAATAGAGACAGATCAGGTACCGGAATATAGACAGACCAGGTAATGGAACAGAGACAGAGCAGGAACTGGAATAGAGACAGTCCAGGTACTGGAATAGAGACAGACCAGGAACTGGAATAGGGACAGACCAGATACTGGAATAGAGACAGTCCAGGTACTGGAACAGAGACAGATTTGGAACTGGAATCGAGACAATCTAGCTACTGGAATAAAGACAGACCAGGAACTGGAATGGAGACAGACCAGTTACTGGAATAGGGACAGACCAGGTACTGGAATAGAGGCAGACCAGGTAATGGAATAGGGACAGACCAGGTACTGGAATAGAGACAGTCTAGGTACTGGAATAGAGACAGTCCAGGTACTGGAATAGAGAGAGTCCAGGTACTGGAATAGAGACAGTCTAGGTACTGGAATAGAGACAGTCTAGGTACTGGAATAGAGACAGTCCAGGTACTGGAATAGAGACAGTCCAGGTACTGGAATAGGGACAGACCAGGTGCTGGAATAGAGACAGTCTAGGTACTGGAATAGAGATAGACTTTGGAACTGGAATAGAGACAGTCTAGCTGCTGGAATAGAGACAGTCTAGGTACTTGAATAGAGCAAGACCAGATACTGGAATAGAGACAGTATAGGTACTGGAACAGAGAAAGACCAGGTACTGGAATAGGGAAAGTCCAGGGACTGGAATAGAGACAGTCCAGGTACTGGAAAAGAGACAGTCCAGGTACTGGAATAGAGACAGAGCAGGAACTGGGATACAGACAGACCAGGTACTGGAATAGAGACAGACCAGGTACTGGTATAGAGACAGACAAGGTACTGGAATAGAGACAGACCGGTACTGGAATACAGACAGACTAGGTACCGGAATAGAGACAGATCAGGTACCAGAATAGAGACAGACGAGGTAATGGAACAGAGACAGCCCAGGTACTGGAATAGAGACAGTCCAGCTACTGGAATAGAGACAGATTCGGTACCGGCATAGACACAGACCAGTTAATGGAACAGAGACAGACCAGGTACTGGAATAGAGACAGATTCGGTACCGGAATAGAGACAGATCAGGTACCGGAATAGAGACAGACAAGGTACTGGAATAGACAAAGTCCAGGTGCTGGAATAGAGACAGGCTAGGAACTGGAATAGAGACAATCTAGCTACTGGAATAGAGACAGACCAGGAACTGGAATAGAGACAGACCAGTTACTGGAAAAGGGACATTCCAGGGACTGGAATAGATACAGACCAGGAACTGGAATAGAGACAGTCTCGGTACTGGAATAGAGACAGACAAGGAACTGGAATAGAGACAGACCAGTTACTGGGATAGGGACAGTCCAGGTACTGGAATAGAGACAGACCAGGTACTGGAATAGAGAACGTCCAGGTACTGGAATAGCGACTGTCTAGCTGCTGGAATAGAGACAGACAAGGAACTGGAATAGAGACAGACCAGTTACTGGGATAGGGACAGTCCAGGTACTGGAATAGAGACAGTCCAGGTACTGGAATAGAGACAGACCAGGTACTGGAATAGAGAACGTCCAGGTAATGGATTAGAGATAGTCCAGGTACTGGAATAGAGACAGACCAGCTGCTGGAATAGAGACAGGCCAGGTACTGGAATAGAGACAGTCTAGGTACTGGAATAGAGACAGTCCAGTTACTGGAATAGAGAAATTCCAGGAACTGGAGTAGAGACAGACCAGGTACTAGGGAATAGCTACAGACGAGGAACTGGAATAGAGACAGACCAAGTACTGGAATAGTGACAGAACAGGTACTGGAATAGAGAAAGTCCAGGAACTGGAATAGAGACAGACCAGGTACTAGGGTATAGCGACAGACCAGGTACTGGAATAGAGACAGATCAGGTACCGGAATAGAGACAGTCCTGGTACTGGAATAGAGACAGACCAGCTACTGGAATAGAGACAGTCCAGGTACTGGAATAGGGACAGACCAGGTACTGGAATAGAGACAGTCCAGGTACTGGAACAGAGACAGTCCAGGTACTGGAATAGAGACAGACCAGGTACTGCAATAGAGACAGATTAGGTACCGGAATAGTGGCAGACCAGGTACTGGAATAGAGACAGACCAGGTACCGGAATACAGACAGATCAGGTACCGGAATAGAGACAGACCAGGTAATGGAACAGAGACAGAGCAGGAACTGGAATAGAGACAGTCCAGGTACCAGAATAGAGACAGATTCGGTACCGGAATAGAGACAGATCAGGTACCGGAATTGAGACAGACCAGGTACTGGAATAGACATAGTCCAGGTACTGGAATAGAGACAGACTAGGAACTGGAATAGAGTCAGTCCAGCTACTGGAATAGAGACAGACCAGGAACTGGAATAGAGACAGAACAGTTACTGGAAAAGTGACATTCCAGGGACTGGAATAGAGACAGACCAGGTACTGGTATAGAAACAGACCAGGTACTGGAATAGAGACAGTCCAGGTACTGGAAGAGAGACAGACCAGGAACTGGAATAGAGACAGTCTAGGTACTGGAATAGACACAGTCCAGGTACCGGAATAGAGACAGATCAGGTACCGGAATCGACAGACCTGGTAATGGAACAGAGACAGACCAGGTACTGGAATAGAGACAGACACGTTACCGGGATAGAGACAGACCAGGTAATGGAACAGAGACAGATCAGGTACTGGAATAGAGACAGTCCAGGTACTGGAATAGAGACAGATTCGGTACCGGAATAGAGACAGATCAGGTACTGGAATAGACAAAGTCCAGGTACTGGAATAGAGACAGACGAGGAACTGGAATAGAGACAGTCCAGCTACTGGAATAGAGACAGACCAGGAACTGAAACAGAGAAAGACCAGTTACTGGAAAAGGGACATTCCAGGGACTGGTATAGAGACAGACCAGGAACTGGAATAGAGACTGTCTAGGTACTGGAATAGGCACAGACCAGGAACTGGAAGACAGACAGTCCAGGTACTGGAAAAGGGACAGACCAGGTACTGGAGTAGAGAAAGTCCAGGGACTGGAATAGAGACAGACCAGGTACTGGAATAGGGACAGACCAGGTACTGGAATAGAGACAGTCCAGGTACTGGAATAGAGAAAGTCCAGGAACTGGAATAGAGACAGACCAGGTACTAGGGAATAGCGACAGACCAGGTACTGGAATAGAGACAGATCAGGTACCGAAATAGAGACAGAACAGGTACCGGAATAGAGACAGACCAAGTACTGGATTAAGGACAGACCAGGAACTGGAATAGAGACAGACCAGTGATTGGAATAGAGACAGACCAGTTATTGGAATAGAGACAGACCAGTTATTGGAAAACAGACAGACCAGGTACTGGAAACGAGCGAGACCAGTTTAAGGAATAGAGACAGACCAGGTACTGGAATATGGACAAAGCAGGTAATGGAATGGAGACAGACCAGGTCCTGGAATAGAGACAGACCAGGTACTGGAAAAGATAGAGACCAGTTACAGGAATAGAGACAGTCCAGGAAAGGAATAGCGACAGACCAGGCACTGCAATAGAGGCAGACCAGGCACTGGAATAGAGACAGATCATGTACTGGAACAGAGGCAGACCAGTCAATGGAATACAGACAGACCAGGTACTGGAATAGAGACTAACCCGGTCCTGGAATAGAGACAGACCAGGTACAGGAATAGAGACAGACCAGGTACAGGAATAGCAACAGAACAGGTACCGGAATAGAGACAGACCAGGAACTGGAATAGAGAGAGACCATGTACAGGAACAGAGGCAGACTAGGTACTGGGTTAGAAATGGACCAGGTACCAGAATAGAGACAGACCAGGTACTGGAATAGAGACTCACCCAGCACTGGAATAGAGACAGACCAGGTCGTGGAATAGAGGCAGACCAGTTACTGGAATAGAGACAGATTAGGTACGGGAATAGAGACAGACCAGGTACTGGAATAGAGACTAACCCGGTCCTGGAATAGAGACAGACCAGTTGCAGGAATAGAGACAGACCAGGTAATGGGATAGAAACGGACCAGGTACCAGAATAGAGACAGAACAGGTACTGGAATAGAGACTAACCCAGCACTGGAATAGAGACAGACCAGGTACTGGAGTAGAGGCAGACCAGGTACTGCAATAGAGACAGATCAGGTACTGGAATAGAGACTAACCCGGTACTGGAATAGAGACAGACCAGGTACAGGAATAGCGACAGACCAGGTTCTGGGATAGAAACGGACCAGGTACCAGAATAGAGACAGACCAGGTACTGGAATAGAGACTAACCCGGTACTGGAATAGAGACAGACCAGGTACTAGAATAGAGACAGACCAGGTACTGGAATAGAGTCAGACCAGGTACTGGAATAGAGACAGATCAGGTATCGGAATAGAGACAGACCAGAAACTGGAACACAGACAGATCAGATACCAGAAAAGAGGCAGACCAGGTCCTGGAATAGAGACCGACCAGGTCTCGGATTAGAGACAGATCAGGTACCGGAATAGAGACAGACCAGGTACTGGAATAGAGACAGACCAGTTATTGGAATAGAGACAGTCCAGGTACTAGAATAGAGACAGGAAAGGTACTGGAATAATGAGAGTCCAGCTACTGAAATATAGACTGAAAAGGTACTGGAATAGAGACAGATCAGGTACCGGAATAGAGACAGATCAGGTACCGGAATAGAGACAGACCAGGTACTGGAATAGAGACAGATCAGGTACTGGAATAGAGACAGATCAGGTACCGGAATAGAGACAGACCAGCTACTGGAATACAGACAGATCAGGTGCCGGAATAGAGACTGACCAGGTACCGGAATAGAGACAGATCAGGTATCGGAATAGATACAGACCAGGTACAGGAATAGAGACAGATCAGGCACCGGAATAGGGACAGACCAGGTACTGGAATAGAGACAGACCAGGTGCCGGAATAGAGACAGACCAGGTACTGGAATGGGGACTGACACGGTTCTGGAATAGAGACAGACCAGGTACTGGAATAGAGACAGATCAGGTACCGGAATAGAGACAGCCCAGGTACTGGAATAGAGACAGATCAGGTACCGGAATAGGGACAGACCAGGTACCGGAATAGAGACAGACCAGCTATTGGAATAGAGACAGTCCAGGTACTGGAATAGGGACAGACCAGGTACTGGAATAGAGACAGTCCAGGTGCTGGAACAGAGACAGTCCAGGTACTGGAATAGTGGCAGACCAGGTACTGGAATAGAGACAGACCAGGTACTGGAACAGAGGTAGATTTGGAACTGGAATCGAGACAGTCTAGCTGCTGGAATAGAGACAGTCCAGCTACTGGAATAGAGACAGACCAGGAACTGGAATAGAGACAGATCAGGAACTGGAATAGAGACAGTCTAGGTACTGGAATAGACACAGACCAGGAACTGGAAAAGAGACAGTCCAGGTACTAGAATAGAGACAGACGAGGTACTGGAATAGGGACAGACCAGGTACTGGAATAGAGACAGACCAGGTGCTGGAAGAGAGACAGACCACCTATTAGAATACAGACAGAACAGGTACTGGAATAGAGACAGAGCAGGAAGTGGAGTAGAGGCAGATAAGGTACTGGAATAGGGACAGACCAGGTACTGGAATAGAGACAGTCCAGGTACTGGAAGAGAGACGGACCAGGAACTGGAATAGAGGCAGCCTAGGTACTGGAATAGAAACAGACCAGGTACTGGAATAGAGACAGCCCAGGTACTGGAAGAGAGACAGACCAGGAACTGGAATAGAGACAGTCTAGGTACTGGAATAGATACAGTCGAGGTACCGGAATAGTGACAGATCAGGTACCGGAATCGACAGACCAGGTAATGGAACAGAGACAGACCAGGTACCGGAATAGAGACAGTCCAGGTGCTGGAATAGAGACAGATCCATTACCGGAATAGAGACAGACCAGGTAATGGAACAGAGGCAGACCAGGTACTGGAATAGAGACAGTCCAGGTACCAGAATAGAGACAGATTCAGTACCGGAATAGAGACAGATCAGGTACCAGAATAGAGACAGACCAGGTACTGGAATAGACAAAGTCCAGGTACTGGAATAGAGACAGACTAGGAACTGTAATAGAGACAGTCCAGCTAATGGAAAAGAGACAGACCAGGAACTGGAATAGGGACAGACCAGTTACTGGAAAAGGGACATTCCAGGGACTGGAATAGAGACAGACCAGGAACTGGAATAGAGACAGTCTAGGTACTGGAATAGACACAGACCAGGAACTGGAACAGAGACAGTCCAGGTACTGGAATAGAGACAGACCAGGTACTGGAACAGGGACAGACCAGGTACTGGAATAGAGAAAGTCCAGGTACTGGAATAGAGACAGACCAGGTACTGGAATAGGGACAGACCAGGTACTGGAATAGAGACAGTCTAGGTACTGGAATAGAGACAGACTTGGAACTGGAATAGAGACAGTCTAGCTACTGCAATAGAGACAGACCAGGAACTGGAATAGAGACAGACCAGTTACAGGGATAGGGACAGTCCAGTTACTGGAATAGAGACAGACGAGGTACTGGAATAGAGAGAGACCTGGAACTAGAACAGAGACAGTCTTGGTACTGGAAAAGAGACAGTCCAGTTACTGGAATAGAGAAAATCCAGGAACTGGAATAGAGACAGACCAGGTACTAGGGAATAGCGAAAGATGAGGAACTGGAATAGAGACAGTCTAGGTACTGGAATAGTGACAGACCAGAAACTGGAATAGAGAAAGTCCAGGAACTGGAATAGAGACAGACCAGGTACTAGGGAATAGCGACAGACCAGGTACTGGAATAGAGACAGATCAGGTACCGAAATAGAGACAGACCAGGTACTGGAATAGAGACAGACCAGGTACTGGAATAGAGACAGACCAGGTACTGGAATAGAGACAGACCAGGTACTGGAATAGAGACTAACCCGGTCCTGGAATAGAGACAGAACAGGTACAGGAATAGAGACAGTCCAGGTACTGGGATAGAAATGGACCAGGTACCAGAATAGAGACAGACCAGGTACTGGAAGAGAGACTAACCCGGTATTGGAATAGAGACAGTCCAGGTACTGGAATAGGGACAGACCAGGTACTGGAATAGAGACAGTCCAGGTGCTGGAACAGAGACAGTCCAGGTACTGGAATAGTGGCAGACCAGGTACTGGAATAGAGACAGACCAGGTACTGGAACAGAGGTAGATTTGGAACTGGAATCGAGACAGTCTAGCTGCTGGAATAGAGACAGTCCAGCTACTGGAATAGAGACAGACCAGGAACTGGAATAGAGACAGATCAGGAACTGGAATAGAGACAGTCTAGGTACTGGAATAGACACAGACCAGGAACTGGAAAAGAGACAGTCCAGGTACTAGAATAGAGACAGACGAGGTACTGGAATAGGGACAGACCAGGTACTGGAATAGAGACAGACCAGGTGCTGGAAGAGAGACAGACCACCTATTAGAATACAGACAGAACAGGTACTGGAATAGAGACAGAGCAGGAAGTGGAGTAGAGGCAGATAAGGTACTGGAATAGGGACAGACCAGGTACTGGAATAGAGACAGTCCAGGTACTGGAAGAGAGACGGACCAGGAACTGGAATAGAGGCAGCCTAGGTACTGGAATAGAAACAGACCAGGTACTGGAATAGAGACAGCCCAGGTACTGGAAGAGAGACAGACCAGGAACTGGAATAGAGACAGTCTAGGTACTGGAATAGATACAGTCGAGGTACCGGAATAGTGACAGATCAGGTACCGGAATCGACAGACCAGGTAATGGAACAGAGACAGACCAGGTACCGGAATAGAGACAGTCCAGGTGCTGGAATAGAGACAGATCCATTACCGGAATAGAGACAGACCAGGTAATGGAACAGAGGCAGACCAGGTACTGGAATAGAGACAGTCCAGGTACCAGAATAGAGACAGATTCAGTACCGGAATAGAGACAGATCAGGTACCAGAATAGAGACAGACCAGGTACTGGAATAGACAAAGTCCAGGTACTGGAATAGAGACAGACTAGGAACTGTAATAGAGACAGTCCAGCTAATGGAAAAGAGACAGACCAGGAACTGGAATAGGGACAGACCAGTTACTGGAAAAGGGACATTCCAGGGACTGGAATAGAGACAGACCAGGAACTGGAATAGAGACAGTCTAGGTACTGGAATAGACACAGACCAGGAACTGGAACAGAGACAGTCCAGGTACTGGAATAGAGACAGACCAGGTACTGGAACAGGGACAGACCAGGTACTGGAATAGAGAAAGTCCAGGTACTGGAATAGAGACAGACCAGGTACTGGAATAGGGACAGACCAGGTACTGGAATAGAGACAGTCTAGGTACTGGAATAGAGACAGACTTGGAACTGGAATAGAGACAGTCTAGCTACTGCAATAGAGACAGACCAGGAACTGGAATAGAGACAGACCAGTTACAGGGATAGGGACAGTCCAGTTACTGGAATAGAGACAGACGAGGTACTGGAATAGAGAGAGACCTGGAACTAGAACAGAGACAGTCTTGGTACTGGAAAAGAGACAGTCCAGTTACTGGAATAGAGAAAATCCAGGAACTGGAATAGAGACAGACCAGGTACTAGGGAATAGCGAAAGATGAGGAACTGGAATAGAGACAGTCTAGGTACTGGAATAGTGACAGACCAGAAACTGGAATAGAGAAAGTCCAGGAACTGGAATAGAGACAGACCAGGTACTAGGGAATAGCGACAGACCAGGTACTGGAATAGAGACAGATCAGGTACCGAAATAGAGACAGACCAGGTACTGGAATAGAGACAGACCAGGTACTGGAATAGAGACAGACCAGGTACTGGAATAGAGACAGACCAGGTACTGGAATAGAGACTAACCCGGTCCTGGAATAGAGACAGAACAGGTACAGGAATAGAGACAGTCCAGGTACTGGGATAGAAATGGACCAGGTACCAGAATAGAGACAGACCAGGTACTGGAAGAGAGACTAACCCGGTATTGGAATAGAGACAGACCAGGAACTGGAATAGAGACAGACCAGTCATTGGAATAGAGACAGACCAATAATTGGAATAGAGACAGACCAGTTATTGGAATAGAGACAGACCAGGTACTGGAAACGAGAGAGAACAGTTACAGGAATAGAGACAGACCAGGTACTGCAATATAGACAGTCCAGGTACTGGAATAGCGACAGACCAGGCACTGCAATAGAGACAGACCAGGCACTGGAATAGAGACAGACCATGTACTGGAACAGAGGCAGCCCAGTTACTGGAATACAGACAGACCAGGTACTGCAATAGAGATTAACCCTGTCCTAGAATAGAGACAGACCAGGTACAGAAATAGAGACAGACCAGGTTCAGGAATAGCGACAGAACAGGGACCAGAATAGAGACAGACCAGGCACTGGAATAGAGACAGAACATGTACTGAAACAGAGGCAGTCCATTTACTGGAATACAGACAGACCAGGTACTGGAATAGAGACAGACCAGGTACAGGAAGAGAGACAGACCAGGTACTGGGTTAGAAACGGACCAGGTACCAGAATAGAGACAGACCAGGTACTGGAATAAAGACTAACCCGGTACTAGAATAGAGACAGACCAGGTACTGCAATAGAGACAGATCAGGTACTGGAATAGAGACAGACCAGGTACTGGAATAGAGACTAACCCGGTCCTGGAATAGAGACAGACCAGGTACAGGAATAGAGACAGTCCAGGTACTGGGATAGAAACGGACCAGGAACCAGAATAGAGACAGACCAGGTACTGGAATATAGACTAACCCGATACTGGAATAGAGATCGACCAGGTACTGGAATAGAGACAGACCAGGTACTGGAATAGGGACAGACCAGGTCCTGCAATAGAGACAGTCCAGGTACTGGAAGAGAGACAGTCTAGGTACTGGAATAGACACAGTCCAGGTACCGGAATAGAGACAGATCAGGTACTGGAATTGACAGACCAGGTAATGGAACAGAGACAGACCAGGTACTGGAATAGAGACAGTCCAGGTAGCAGAATAGAGACAGATTCGGTACCGGAATAGAGACAGATCAGGTACCAGAATAGAGACAGACCAGGGACTGGAATAGACAAAGTCCAGGTACTGGAATAGAGACAGACTAGGAACTGGAATAGAGACAGTCCAGCTGCTGGAATAGACACAGACCAGGAACTGGAATAGAGACAGTCCAGGTACTGGAATAGAGACAGTCCAGGTACTGGAATTGAGACAGACCAGGTAGTGGAATAGGGACAGACCAGGTACTGGAATAGAGAAAGTACAGGTACTGGAATAGAGACAGACCAGGTACTGGAATAGGGACAGATCAGGTACTGGAATAGAGACAGTCTAGGTACTGGAATAGAGACAGACTTGGAACTGGAATAGAGACAGTCTGGCTACTGCAATAGAGACAGACCAGGAACTGGAATAGAGACAGTCCAGTTACTGGGATAGGGACAGTCCTGGTACTGGAATAGCGACAGACCAGGTACTGGAATAGTGAAAGACCCGGAACTAGAACCGAGACAGTCTAGGTACTTGAAAAGAGACAGTCCAGTTACTGGAATAGAGAAAATCCAGGAACTGGAATAGAGACAGACCAGGTACTAGGGAATAGCGACAGACGAGGAACTGGAATAGAGACAGTCTAGGTACTGGAATAGTGACAGACCAGGTACTGGAATAGAGAAAGTCCAGGAACTGGAATAGAGACAGACCAGGTACTAGGGAGTAGCGACAGACCAGGTACTGGAATAGAGACAGATCAGGTACCGAAATAGAGACAGACCAGGTACCGGAATAGAGACAGACCAAGTACTGGATTAGAGACAGACCAGGAACTGGAATAGAGACAGACCAGTAATTGGAATAGAGACACACCTGTTATTGGAATAGAGACAGACCAGTTATTGGAAAACAGACAGACCAGGTACTGGAAACGAGAGAGACCAGGTACTGGAATATGGACAAACCAGGTACTGGAATGGAGACAGACCAGATACTGGAATAGAGACAGAGCAGGTACTGGAATAGAGACCGACCAGGTCTCGGATTAGAGACAGATCAGGTACCGGAATAGAGACAGACCAGGTACTGGAATAGACACAGACCAGTTATTGGAATAGAGACAGTCCAGGTCCTAGAATAGAGACAGGAAAGGTACTGGAATAAAGAGAGTCCAGCTACTGAAATATAGACAGAAAAGGTACTGGAATAGAGCCAGATCAGGTACCGGAATAGAGACAGATCAGGTACCGGAATAGAGACAGACCAGGTACTGGAATAGAGACAGATCAGGTACTGGAATAGAGACAGATCAGGTACCGGAATAGAGACAGATCAGGTACCAGAATAGCGACAGACCAGCTACTGGAATACAGACAGATCAGGGACCGGAATAGAGACTGACCAGGTACCGGAATAGAGACAGATCAGGTACCGGAATAGATACAGACCAGGTACAGGAATAGAGACAGATCAGGTACCGGAATAGGGACAGACCAGGTTCTGGAATAGAGACAGACCAGGTGCCGGAATAGAGACAGACCAGGTACTGGAATGGAGACTGACACGGTACTGGAATAGAGACAGACCAGGTACTGGAATAGAGACAGATCAGGTACCGGAATAGAGACAGCCCAGGTACTGGAATAGAGACAGATCAGGTACCGGAATAGGGACAGACCAGGTACCGGAATAGAGACAGACCAGCTATTGGAATAGAGACAGTCCAGGTACTGGAATAGGGACAGACCAGGTACTGGAATAGAGACAGTCCAGGTACTGGAACAGAGACAGTCCTGGTACTGGAATAGTGGCAGACCAGGTACTGGAATAGAGACAGACCAGGTACTGGAACAGAGGCAGATTTGGAACTGGAATCGAGACAGTCTAGCTACTGGAATAGAGACAGTCCAGCTGCTGGAATAGAGACAGACCAGGAACTGGAATAGAGACAGACCAGGAACTGGAATAGAGACAGTCTAGGTACTGGAATAGACACAGACCAGGAACTGGAAGAGAGACAGTCCAGGTACTGGAATAGAGACAGACCAGGGACCAGAATAGAGACAGATCAGGTACTGGAATAGAGACAGACCAGGTAATGGAACAGAGACAGAGCAGGAACTGGAATAGAGACAGTCCAGGTACTAGAATAGAAACAGACCAGGTACTGGAACAGAGGCAGATTTGGAACTGGAATCGAGACAGTCTAGCTACTGGAATAGAGACAGTCCAGCTACTGGAATAGAGACAGACCAGGAACTGGAATAGAGACAGACCAGGAACTGGAATAGAGACAGTCTAGGTACTGGAATAGACACAGACCAGGAACTGGAATAGAGACAGTCCAGGTACTGGAATAGGGACAGACCAGGTACTGGAATAGAGACAGGCCAGGTGCTGGAAGAGAGACAGACCACGTATTAGAATACAGACAGAACAGGTACTGGAATAGAGACAGAGCAGGTAGTGGAATAGAGGCAGACAAGGTACTGGAGTAGGGACAGACCAGGTACTGGAATAGAGACAGTCCAGGTACTGGAAGAGAGACGGACCAGGAACTGGAATAGCGGCAGTCTAGGTACTGGAATAGAAACAGACCAGGTACTGGAATAGAGACAGTCCAGGTACTGGAAGAGAGACAGACCAGGAACTGGAATAGAGACAGTCTAGGTACTGGAATAGATACAGTCCAGGTACCGGAATAGAGACAGATCAGGTACCGGAATCGACAGACCAGGTAATGGAACAGAGACAGACCAGGTACCGGAATAGAGACAGTCCAGGTGCTGGAATAGAGACAGATCCGTTTCCGGAATAGAGACAGACCAGGTAATGGAACAGAGGCAGACCAAGTACTGGAATAGAGACAGTCCAGGTACCAGAATAGAGACAGATTCCGTACCGGAATAGAGACAGTCCAGCTACTGGAATAGAGACAGACCAGGAACTGGAATAGAGACAGACCAGTTACTGGAAAAGTGACATTCCAGGGACTGGAATAGAGACAGACCAGGAACTGGAATAGAGACAGTCTAGGTACTGGAATAGACACAGACCAGGAACTGGAACAGAGACAGTCCAGGTACTGGAATAGAGTCAGACCATGTACTGGAATAGGGACAGACCAGGTACTGGAATAGAGAAAGTCCAGGTACTGGAATAGAGACAGACCAGGTACTGGAATCGGGACAGACCAGGTACTGGAATAGAGACAGTCTAGGTACTGGAATAGAGACAGACCCGGAACTAGAACAGAGACAGTCTAGCTACTGGAAAAAGACAGTCCAGTTACTGGAATAGAGAAAATCCAGGAACTGGAATAGAGACAGACCAGGTACGAGGGAATAGCGACAGACGAGGAACTGGAATAGAGAGAGTCTAGGTACTGGAACAGTGACAGACCAGAAACTGGAATAGAGAAAGTCCAGGAACTGGAATAGAGACAGACCAGGTACTAGGGAATAGCGACAGACCAGGTACTGGAATAGAGACAGATCAGGTAACGAAATAGAGACAGACCAGGTACTGGAAGAGAGACAGACCAGGTTCTGGAATAGAGACAGACCAGGTACTGGAATAGAGACAGACCAGGTACTGGAATAGAGACTAACCCGGTCCTGGAATAGAGACAGACCAGGAACTGGAATAGAGACAGACCAGTAATTGGAATAGAGACAGACCATTTATTGGAATAGAGACAGACCAGTTGATGGAAAACAGACAGACCAGGTACTGGAAATGAGAGAGAACAGTTACAGGAATAGAGACAGACCATGTACTGGAACAGAGGCAGCCCAGTTACTGGAATACAGACAGACCAGGTACTGCAATAGAGACTAACCCTGTCCTGGAATAGAGACAGACCAGGTACAGAAATAGAGACAGACCAGGTTCAGGAATAGCGACAGAACAGGTACCGGAATAGAGACAGACCAGGCACTGGAATAGAGACAGACCATGTATTGGAACAGAGGCAGACCAGTTACTGGAATACAGACAGACCAGGTACTGGAATAGAGACAGAACAGGTACAGGAAGAGAGACAGACCAGGTACTGGGTTAGAAACGGACCAGGTACCAGAATAGAGACAGACCAGGTACTGGAACAGAGGCAGCCCAGTTACTGGAATACAGACAGACCAGGTACTGCAATAGAGACTAACTCTGTCCTGGAATAGAGACAGACCAGGTACAGAAATAGAGACAGACCAGGTTCAGGAATAGCGACAGAACAGGTACCGGAATAGAGACAGACCAGGCACTGGAATAGAGACAGACCATGTACTGGAACAGAGGCAGACCAGTTACTGGAATACAGACAGACCAGGTACTGGAATAGAGACAGAACAGGTACAGGAAGAGAGACAGACCAGGTACTGGGTTAGAAACGGACCAGGTACCAGAATCGAGACAGACCAGGTACTGGAATAAAGACTAACCCGGTACTAGAATAGAGACAGACCAGGTACTGGAAGAGAGACAGTCTAGGTACTGGAATAGACACAGTCCAGGTACCCGAATAGAGACAGATCTGGTATCGGAATCGACAGACCAGGTAATGGAACAGAGACAGACCAGGTACTGGAATAGAGACAGTCCAGGTAGCAGAATAGAGACAGATTCGGTACCGGAATAGAGACAGATCAGGTACCGGAATAGAGACAGACCAGGGACTGGAATAGACAAAGTCCAGTTACTGGAATAGAGACAGACTAGGAACTGGAATAGAGACAGTCCAGCTACTGGAATAGAGACAGACCAGGAATTGGAATAGAGACAGACCAGTTACTGGAAAAGGGACATTCCAGAGGCTGCAATAGAGACAGATCAGGAACTGGAATAGAGACAGTCTAGTTACTGGAATAGACACAGACCAGGAACTGGAACAGAGACAGTCCAGGTACTGGAATAGAGACAGACCAGGTACTGTAATAGGGACAGACCAGGTACTGGAATAGAGAAAGTCCAGGTACTGGAATAGAGACAGACCAGGTACTGGAATAGGGACAGACCAGGTACTGGAATAGAGACAGTCTAGGTACTGGAATAGAGACAGACTTGGAACTGGAATAGAGACAATCTAGCTACTGCAATAGAGACAGACCAGGAACTGGAATAGAGACAGACCAGTCACTGGGATAGGGACAGTCCAGGTACTGGAATAGCGACAGACCAGGTACTGGAATAGTGGCAGACCCGGAACTAGAACCGAGACAGTCTAGGTACTTGAAAAGAGACAGTCCAGTTACTGGAATAGAGAAAATCCAGGAACTGGAATAGAGACAGACCAGGTACTAGGGAATAGCAACAGAAGAGGAACTGGAATAGAGACAGTCTAGGTACTGGAATAGTGACAGACCAGGTACTGGAATAGAGAAAGTCCAGGAACTGGAATAGAGACAGACCAGGTACTAGGGAATAGCGACAGACCAGGTACTGGAATAGAGACAGATCAGGTACCGAAATAGAGACAGACCAGGTACCGGAATAGAGACAGACCAAGTATTGGATTCGAGACTGACCAGGAACTGGAATAGAGACAGAGCAATAATTGGAATAGAGACAGACCAGTTATTGGAATAGAGACAGACCAGTTATTGGAAAACAGACAGACCAGGTACTGGAAACGAGAGAGACCAGTTACAGGAATAGAGACAGACCAGGTACTGGAATATGGACAAACCAGGTACTGGAATGGAGACAGACCAGGTACTGGAATAGAGACAGACCAGGTACTGGAAAAGAGAGAGACCAGTTACAGGAATAGAGACAGACCAGGTACTGGAATATAGACAGTCCAGGTACTGGAATAGCGACAGACCAGGCACTGCAATAGAGACAGACCAGGCACTGGAATAGAGACAGACCATGTACGGGAGCAGAGGCAGACCAGCTACTGGAATAAATACAGACCAAGTACTGGAATAGAAACTAACCCGGTCCTGGAATAGAGACAGACCAGGTACAGGAATAGAGACAGACCAGGTACAGGAATACCGACAGAACAGGCACCGGAATAGAGACAGACCAGGCACTGGAATAGAGACAGACCATGTACAGGAATAGAGACAGACCAGGTACTGGAATAGAGACTAACCCGGGACTGGAATAGAGACAGACCAGGTACTGGAATAGAGACAGACAAGGTACTGTAATAGAGACAGATCAGGTGCTGGAATAGAGACAGACCATGGACTGGAATAGAGACTAACACTGTCCAGGAATAGAGACAGACCAGGTACAGAAATAGAGACAGACCAGGTACAGGAATAGCGACAGAACAGGTACCGGAATAGGCACAGACCAGGCACTGGAATAGAGACAGACCATGTACTGGAACAGAGGCAGACCAGTTACTGGAATACAGACAAACCAGGTACAGGAATAGAGACAGACCAGGTACAGGAAGAGAGACAGACCAGGTACTAGGTTAGAAATGGACCAGGTACCAGAATAGAGACAGACCAGGTACTGGAATAGAGACTAACCCGGTACTAGAATAGAGACAGGCCAGGTACTGGAATAGAGACAGATCAGGTACTGGAATAGAGACAGACCAGGTACTGGAATAGAGACTAACCCGGTCCTGGAATAGAGACAGACCAGGTACAGGAATAGAGACAGTCCAGGTACTGGGATAGAAACGGACCAGGTACCAGAATAGAGACAGACCAGGTACTGGAATAGAGACTAACCCGATACTGGAATAGAGATAGACCAGGTACTGGAATAGAGACAGTCCAAGTACTGGGATAGAGACAGACCAGGTACTGGAATAGGGACAGACCAGGTACTGCAATAGAGACAGTCCAGGTACTGGAATAGAGACAGACCAGGAACTGGAATAGAGACAGACAAGGTACTGTAATAGAGACAGATCTGGTGCTGGAATAGAGACAGACCATGGACTGGAATAGAGACTAACCCGGTCCTGGAATAGAGACAGACCAGGTACAGGAATAGAGACAGACCAGGTACAGGAATACCGACAGAACAGGCACCGGAATAGAGACAGACCAGGCACTGGAATAGAGACAGACCATGTACAGGAATAGAGACAGACCAGGTACTGGAATAGAGACTAACCCGGGACTGGAATAGAGACAGACCAGGTACTGGAATAGAGACAGACAAGGTACTGTAATAGAGACAGATCAGGTGCTGGAATAGAGACAGACCATGGACTGGAATAGAGACTAACCCGGTCCTGGAATAAAGACAGACCAGGTACAGGAATAGAGACAGACCATGTACTGGAAAAGAAACTAACCCGGTCCTGGAATAAAGACAGACCAGGTACAGGAATAGAGACAGACCATGGACTGGAATAGAGACTAACCCGGTACTGGAATAGAGACAGACCAGGTCCTGGAATAGAGAAAGACCAGGTACTGGAATAGAGACAGACCAGGTACTGGAATAGAGACAGACCAGGTACTGGAAGAGAGACAGACCAGGTCCTGGAATAGAGACAGACCAGGTCCTGGAAAAGATAGAGACCAGTTACAGGAATAGAGACAGAACAGGTACTGAAGTATAGACAGTCCGGGTACTGGAATAGCGACAGACCAGGCACTGCAATAGAGACAGACCAGGCACTGGAATAGAGACAGACCATGTACTGGAACAGAGGCAGCCCAGTTACTGGAATACAGACAGACCAGGTACTGCAATAGAGACTAACACTGTCCAGGAATAGAGACAGACCAGGTACAGAAATAGAGACAGACCAGGTACAGGAATAGCGACAGAACAGGTACCGGAATAGGCACAGACCAAGCACTGGAATAGAGACAGACCATGTACTGGAACAGAGGCAGACCAGTTACTGGAATACAGACAAACCAGGTACAGGAATAGAGACAGACCAGGTACAGGAAGAGAGACAGACCAGGTACTGGGTTAGAAATGGACCAGGTACCAGAATAGAGACAGACCAGGTACTGGAATAGAGACTAACCCGGTACTAGAATAGAGACAGGCCAGGTACTGGAATAGAGACAGATCAGGTACTGGAATAGAGACAGACCAGGTACTGGAATAGAGACTAACCCGGTCCTGGAATAGAGACAGACCAGGTACAGGAATAGAGACAGTCCAGGTACTGGGATAGAAACGGACCAGGTACCAGAATAGAGACAGACCAGGTACTGGAATAGAGACTAACCCGATACTGGAATAGAGATAGACCAGGTACTGGAATAGAGACAGTCCAGGTACTGGGATAGAGACAGACCAGGTACTGGAATAGGGACAGACCAGGTACTGCAATAGAGACAGTCCAGGTACTGGAATAGAGACAGACCAGGTACTGGAATAGAGACAGACAAGGTACTGTAATAGAGACAGATCAGGTGCTGGAATAGAGACAGACCATGGACTGGAATAGAGACTAACCCGGTCCTGGAATAGAGACAGACCAGGTACAGGAATAGAGACAGACCAGGTACAGGAATACCGACAGAACAGGCACCGGAATAGAAACAGACCAGGCACTGGAATAGAGACAGACCATGTACAGGAATAGAGACAGACCAGGTACTGGAATAGAGACTAACCCGGGACTGGAATAGAGACAGACCAGGTACTGGAATAGAGACAGACAAGGTACTGTAATAGAGTCAGATCAGGTGCTGGAATAGAGACTAACCCGGTCCTGGAATAAAGACAGACCAGGTACAGGAATAGAGACAGACCATGTACTGGAAAAGAAACTAACCCGGTCCTGGAATAAAGACAGACCAGGTACAGGAATAGAGACAGACCATGGACTGGAATAGAGACTAACCCGGTCCTGGAATAGAGACAGACCAGGTCCTGGAATAGAGACAGACCAGGTACTGGAATAGAGACAGACCAGGTACTGGAAAAGAGACAGACCAGGTACTGGAAGAGAGACAGACCAGGTCCTGGAATAGAGACAGACCAGGTCCTGGAAAAGATAGAGACCAGTTACAGGAATAGAGACAGAACAGGTACTGAAGTATAGACAGTCCAGGTACTGGAATAGCGACAGACCAGGCACTGCAATAGAGACAGACCAGGCACTGGAATAGAGACAGACCATGTACTGGAACAGAGGCAGCCCAGTTACTGGAATACAGACAGACCAGGTACTGCAATAGAGACTAACACTGTCCAGGAATAGAGACAGACCAGGTACAGAAATAGAGACAGACCAGGTACAGGAATAGCGACAGAACAGGTACCAGAATATGCACAGACCAGGCACTGGAATAGAGACAGACCATGTACTGGAACAGAGGCAGACCAGTTACTGGAATACAGACAAACCAGGTACAGGAATAGAGACAAACCAGGTACAGGAAGAGAGACAGACCAGGTACTGGGTTAGAAATGGACCAGGTACCAGAATAGAGACAGACCAGGTACTGGAATAGAGACTAACCCGGTACTAGAATAGAGACAGGCCAGGTACTGGAATAGAGACAGATCAGGTACTGGAATAGAGACAGACCAGGTACTGGAATAGAGACTAACCCGGTCCTGGAATAGAGACAGACCAGGTACAGGAATAGAGACAGTCCAGGTACTGGGATAGAAACGGACCAGGTACCAGAATAGAGACAGACCAGGTACTGGAATAGAGACTAACCCGATACTGGAATAGAGATAGACCAGGTACTGGAATAGAGACAGTCCAGGTACTGGGATAGAGACAGACCAGGTATTGGAATAGGGACAGACCAGGTACTGCAATAGAGACAGTCCAGGTACTGGAAGAGAGACAGTCTGGGCACTGGAATAGACACAGTCCAGGTACCGGAATAGAGACAGATCAGGAATCGGAATCGACAGACCAGGTAATGGAACAGAGACAAACCAGGTCCCAGAATAGAGACAGATTCGATACCGGAATAGAGAAGATCAGGTACCGGAATAGAGACAGACCAGGGACTGGAATAGACAAAGTCCAGGTACTGGAATAGAGACAGACTAGGAACTGGAATAGAGACAGTCCAGCTACTGGAATAGAGACAGACCAGGAATTGGAATAGAGACAGACCAGTTACTGGAAAAGGGACATTCCAGGGATTGGAATAGAGACAGTTCAGGAACTGGAATAGAGACAGTCTAGCTACTGCAATAGAGACAGACCAGGAACTGGAATAGAGACAGACCGGTTCCTGGGATAGGGACAGCCAGGTACTGGAATAGAGACAGACCAGGTACTGGAATAGAGACAGACCCGGAACTAGAACAGAGACAGTCTAGGTACTGGAAAAGAGACAGTTCAGTTACTGGAATAGAGAAAATCCAGGAACTGGAATAGAGACAGACCAGGTACTAGGGAATTGCGACAGACGAGGAACTGGAATAGAGACAGTCTAGGTACTGGAATAGTGGCAGACCAGAAACTGGAATAGAGAAAGTCCAGGAACTGGAATAGAGACAGACCAGGTACTAGGGAATAGCGACAGACCAGGTACTGGAATAGAGACAGATCAGGTACCGAAATAGAGACAGACCAGGTTCTGGAATAGAGACACACCAGGTACTGGAATAGAGACAGAACAGGTACTGGAATAGAGACAGACCAGTTACTGGAATAGAGACTAACCCGGTCCTGGAATAGAGACAGAACAGGTACAGGAATAGAGACAGTCCAGGTACTGGGATAGAAATGGACCAGGTACCAGAATAGAGACAGACCAGGTACTGGAAGAGAGACTAACCCGGTACTGGAATAGAGACAGACCAGGAACTGGAATAGAGACAGACCAGTAATTGGAATAGAGACAGACCAGTTATTGGAATAGAGACAGATCAGTTATTGGAAAACAGACAGACCAGGTACTGGAAACGAGAGAGAACAGTTTCAGGAATAGAGACAGACCAGGTACTGGAATATAGACAGTCCAGGTACTGGAATAGCGACAGACCAGGCATTACAATAGAGACAGACCAGGCACTGGAATAGAGACAGACCATGTACTGGAACAGAGGCAGCCCAGTTACTGGAATACAGACAGACCAGGTACTGCAATAGAGACTAACCCTGTCCTGGAATAGAGACAGACCAGGTACAGAAATAGAGACAGACCAGGTTCAGGAATAGCGACAGAACAGGTACCGGAATAGAGACAGACCAGGCACTGGAAGAGAGACAGACCATGTACTGGAACAGAGGCAGACCAGTTACTGGAATACAGACAGACCAGGTACTGGAATAGAGACAGACCAGGTACAGGAAGAGAGACAGACCAGGTACTGGGTTAGAAATGGACCAGGTACCAGAATAGAGACAGACCAGGTACTGGAATAACGACTAACCCGGTACTAGAATAGAGACAGACCAGGTACTGGAATAGAGACAGATCAGGTACTGGAATAGAGACAGACCAGGTACTGGAATAGAGACTAACCCGGTCCTGGAATAGAGACAGACCAGGTACAGGAATAGAGACAGACCAGGTACTGGAATAGGGACAGACCAGGTACTGCAATAGAGACAGTCCAGGTACTGGAAGAGAGACAGTCTAGGTACTGGAATAGACACAGTCCAGGTACCGGAATAGAGACAGATTCGGTACCGGAATAGAGACAGATCAGGTACCGGAATAGAGACAGACCAGGAATTGGAATAGAGACAGACCAGTTACTGGAAAAGGGACATTCCAGAGACTGGAATAGAGACAGACCAGGAACTGGAATTGAGACAGTCTAGGTACTGGAATAGACACAGACCAGGAACTGGAACAGAGACAGTCCAGGTACTGGAATAGAGACAGACCAGGTACTGGAATAGGGACAGACCAGGTACTGGAATAGAGAAAGTCCAGGTACTGGAATAGAGACAGACCAGGTACTGGAATAGGGACAGACCAGGTAGTGGAATAGAGACAGTCTAGGTACTGGAATAGAGACAGACTTGGAACTGGAATAGAAACAGTCCAGCTACTGCAATAGAGACAGACCAGGAACTGGAATAGAGACAGACCAGTTACTGGGATAGGGACAGTCCAGGTACTGGAATAGCGACAGACCAGGTACTGGAATAGTGATAGACCTGGAACTAGAACCGAGACAGTCTAGGTACTTGAAAAGAGACAGTCCAGTTACTGGAATAGAGAAAATCCAGGAACTGGAATAGAGACAGACCAGGTACTAGGGAATAGCGACAGACGAGGACCTGGAATAGAGACAGTCTAGGTACTGGAATAGTGACAGACCAGGTACTGGAATAGAGAAAGTCCAGGAACTGGAATAGAGACAGACCAGGTTCTAGGGAATAGCGACAGATCAGGTACTGGAATAGAGACAGATCAGGTACCGAAATAGAGACTGACCAGGTACCGGAATAGAGACAGACCAAGTACTGGATTAGAGACAGACCAGGAACTGGAATAGAGACAGACTAGTAATTGGAATAGAGACAGACCAGTTATTGGAATAGAGACAGACCAGTTATTGGAAAACAGACAGACCAGGTAGTGGAAACGAGGGAGACCAGTTACAGGAATAGAGACAGACCAGGTACTGGAATACGGACAAACCAGGTACTGGAATGGAGACAGACCAGGTACTGGAATAGAGACAGACCAGGTACTGGAAAAGATAGAGACCAGTTACAGGAATAGAGACAGACCAGGTACTGGAATATAGACAGTCCAGGTACTGGAATAGCGACAGACCAGGCACTGCAATAGAGACAGACCAGGCACTGGAATAGAGACAGACCATGTACGGGAGCAGAGGCCGACCAGCTACTGGAATAAATACAGACCAGGTACTGGAATAGAGACTAACCCGCTCCTGGAATAGAGATAGACCAGGTACAGGAATAGAGACAGACCAGGTACAGGAATACCGACAGAACAGGTACCGGAATAGAGACAGACCAGGCACTGGAATAGAGACAGACCATGTACAGGAATAGAGACAGACCAGGTACTAGAATAGAGACTAACCCGGTATTGGAATAGAGACAGACCAGGTACTGGAATAGAGACAGCCAAGGTACTGTAATAGAGACAGATCAGGTACTGGAATAGAGACAGACCATGGACTGGAATAGAGACTAACCCGGTACTGGAATAGAGACAGACCAGGCACTGAAGTATAGACAGTCCAGGTACTGGAATAGCGACAGACCGGGCACTGCAATAGAGACAGACCAGGCACTGGAATAGAGACAGACCATGTACTGGAACAGAGGCAGCCCAGTTACTGGAATACAGACAGACCAGGTACTGCAATAGAGGCTAACCCTGTCCTGGAATAGAGACAGACCAGGTAAAGAAATAGAGACAGACCAGGTACAGGAATAGCGACAAAACAGGTACCGGAATAGAGACAGACCAGGCACTGGAATAGAGACAGACCATGTACTGGAACAGAGGCACACCAGTTACTGGTATACAGACAGACCAGGTACTGGAATAGAGACAGACCAGGTACAGGAAGAGAGACAGACCAGGTACTGGGTTATAAATGGACCAGGTACCAGAATAGAGACAGACCAGGTACTGGAATAGAGACTAACCCGGTACTAGAATAGAGACAGACCAGGTACTGGAATAGAGACAGATCAGGTACTGGAATAGAGACAGACCAGGGACTGGAATAGAGACTAACCCGGTCCTGGAATAGAGACAGACCAGGTACAGGAATAGAGACAGTCCAGGTACTGGGATAGAAACGGACCAGGTACCAGATTAGAGACAGACCAGGTACTGGAATAGAGACTAACCCGAAACTGGAATAGAGATAGACCAGGTACTGGAATAGAGAAAGTCCAGGTACTGGGATAGAGACAGACCAGGTACTGGAATAGGGACAGACCAGGTACTGCAATAGAGACCGTCCAGGTACTGGAAGAGAGACAGTCTGGGCACTGGAATAGACACAGTCCAGGTACCGGAATAGAGACAGATCAGGTATCAGAATCGACAGACCAGGTACCGGAATAGAGACAGACCAGGCACTGGAATAGAGACAGACCATGTACAGGAATAGAGACAGACCAGGTACTGGAATAGAGGTTAAGCCGGTACTGGAATAGAGACAGACCAGGTACCGGAATACCGACAGAACAGCTACCGGAATAGAGACAGACCAGGCACTGAAATAGAGACAGACCATGTACAGGAATAGAGACAGACCAGGTACTGGAATAGAGGCTAAGCCGGTACTGGAATAGAGACAGACCAGGTACTGGAATAGAGACAGACCAGGTACTGTAATGGAGACAGACCAGGTACAGGAATAGAGACAGAGCAGGTACTGGGATAGAAACGGACCATGTACCAGAATAGAGACAGAGCAGGTACTGGAATAGAGACTAACCCGGTACTGGAATAGAGACAGACGAGGTACTGGAATAGAGACAGACCAGCTACTGGAATAGAGGCAGATCAGGTACCGGAATAGAGACAGACCAGCTACTGGAATACAGACAGATCAGGTACAGGAATAGAGACAGATCAGGTACCGGAATAGGGACAGACCAGGTACCGGAATTGAGACAGACCAGGTACTGTAATGGAGTCTGACACGTTACTGGAATAGAGACAGACCAGGTACCAGAATAGAGACAGATCAGGTACCGGAATAGAGACAGCCCAGGTACTGGAATAGAGACAGATCAGGTCCCGGAATAGAGACAGACCAGCTACTGGAATAGAGACAGTCCAGGGACTGGAATAGGGAAAGGCCAGGTACTGGAATAGAGACAGTCCAGGTACTGGAACAGAGACAGTCCAGGTACTGGAATAGAAACAGACCAGGTACTGGGAAAGAGACTGTCCAGGCACTGGAATAGAGACAGACCAGGCACTGGAATAAAGAGAGTCCAGGTACTGAAATATAGACAGAAAAGGTACTGGAATAGAGACAGATCAGGTGCCGGAATAGAGACAGACCAGCTACTGGAATAGAGACAGATCAGGTACCGGAATAGAGACAGACCAGCTACTGGAATACAGACAGATCAGGTACCGGAATAGAGACTGACCAGGTACCGGAATAGAGACAGACCAGGTACAGGAATAGAGACAGATCAGGTACCGGAATAGGGAGAGACCAGATACTGGAATAGAGACAGACCAGGTACCGGAATTGAGACAGACCAGGTACTGGAATGGAGTCTGACACGTTACTGGAATAAAGACAGACCAGGTACCGGAATAGAGACAGATCAGGTACCGGAATAGAGACAGCCCAGGTACTGGAATAGAGACAGATCAGGTACCGGAATAGAGACAGACCAGCTACTGGAATAGAGACAGTCCAGGTACTGGAATAGGGACAGACCAGGTACTGGAATAGAGACAGTCCAGGTACTGGAACAGAGACAGACCAGGTACTGGAATAGAGACAGACCAGGTACCAGAATACAGACAGATCGGGTACCGGAATAGAGACAGAGCAGGTAATGGAACAGAGACAGATCAGGTACTGGAATAGTGACAGTCCAGGTACCAGAATAGAGACAGATTTGGTTCCAGAATAGAGACAGATCAGGTACCGGAATAGAGACAGACCAGGTACTGGAATAGACGTAGTCCAGGTACTGGAATAGAGACAGACTCGGAACTGGAATAGAGAAAGTCCAGCTAATGGAATAGAGACAGACCAGGTACTGGAATAGAGACAGACCAGGCACCAGAATAGAGACAGATCAGGTACTGGAATAGAGACAGACCAGGTAATGGAATAGGGACAGACCAGGTACTGGAATAGAGACAGTCTAGGTGCTGGAATAGAGACAGTCCAGGTACTGGAATAGAGACAGTCCAGGTACTGGAATAGAGACAGACCAGGTACTGGAATAGAGACAGTCTAGGTACTGGAATAGAGACAGTCCAGGTACTGGAATAGAGACAGTTCAGGTACTGGAATCGGACAGACCAGGTACTGGAATAGAGACAGTCTAGGTAATGGAATAGATATAGACTTGGAACTGGAATAGAGACAGTCTAGCTACTGGAATAGAGACAGTCTAGGTACTGGAATAGAGACAGACCAGGTACTGGAATAGGGAAAGTCCAGGGACTGGAATAGAGACTGACCAGGGACTGTAATAGAGAAAGTCCAGGTACTGGAATAGAGACAGTCCAGGTGCTGGAAAAGAGACAGTCCAGGTACTGGAATAGAGACAGACCAGGAACTGGGATACAGACAGACCAGGTACTGGAATAGAGACAGACCAGGTACTGGAATACAGACAGGCCAGGTACCGGAATAGAGACAGATCAGGTACCAGAATAGAGACAGACGAGGTAATGGAACAGAGACAGCCCAGGTACTGGAATAGAGACAGTCCAGCTACTGGAACAGAGACAGATTCGGTACCGGCATAGAGACAGACCAGCAAATGGAACAGAGACAGACCAGGTACTGGAATAGAGACAGTCCAGGTACCAGAATAGAGACAGATTCGGTACCGGAATAGAGACAGATCAGGAACCGGAATAGAGACAGACCAGGTACTGGAATAGACAAAGTCCAGGTGCTGGAATAGAGACAGACTAGGAACTGGAATAGAGACAGTCCAGCAACTGGAATAGAGACAGACCAGGAACTGGAATAGAGACAGACCAGTTACTGGAAAAGGGACATTCCAGGGACTGGAATAGATACAGATCAGGAACTGGAATAGGGACAGTCTCGGTACTGGAATAGAGACAGACAAGGAACTGGAATAGAGACAGGCCAGTTACTGGGATAGGGACAGTCCAGGTACTGGAATAGAGACAGACCAGGTACTGGAATAGAGAACGTCCAGGTACTGGAATAGCGACAGTCTAGCTACTGGAATAGAGACAGACAAGAAACTGGAATAGAGACAGACCAGTTACTGGGATAGGGACAGTCCAGGTACTGGAATAGAGGCAGACCACGTACTGGAATAGAGAACGTCCAGGTACTGGATTAGAGACAGTCCAGGTACTGGAATAGAGACAGACCAGGTACAGGAATAGAGACAGACCAGGTGCAGGAATAGCGGCAGAACAGCTACTGGAATAGAGACAGACCAGGCACTGGAATAGAGACAGACCATGCACTGGAACAGAGGCCGACCAGTTACTGGAATACAGACAGACCAGGTACTGGAATAGAGACAGACCAGGAACTGGAATAGAGACAGACCAGTTACTGGAAAAGGGACATTCCAGGGACTGGAATAGATACAGACCAGGAACTGGAATAGGGACAGTCTCGGTACTGGAATAGAGACAGACAAGGAACTGGAATAGAGACAGACCAGTTACTGGGATAGGGACAGTCCAGGTACTGGAATAGAGACAGACCAGGTACTGGAATAGAGAACGTCCAGGTACTGGAATAGCGACAGTCTAGCTACTGGAACAGAGACAGACAAGAAACTGCAATAGAGACAGACCAGGCACTGGAATAGAGACAGACCATGTACTGGAACAGAGGCAGCCCAGTTACTGGAATACAGACAGACCAGGTACTGGAATAGAGACTAACCCGGTCCTGGAATAGAGACAGACCAGGTACAGGAATAGAGACAGACCAGGTGCAGGAATAGCAACAGAACAGCTACTGGAATAGAGACAGACCAGGCACTGGAATAGAGACAGACCATGTACTAGAACAGAGGCCGACCAGTTACTGGAATACAGACAGACCAGGTACTGGAATAGAGACAGACCAGGTACAGGAAGAGAGACAGACCAGGTACTGGGTTAGAAATGGACCAGGTACCAGAATAGAGACAGACCAGGTACTGGAATAGAGACTAACCCGGTACTGGAATAGAGACAGACCAGGTACTGGAATAGAGACAGTCCAGGTACTTGTTTAGAAATGGACCAGGTACCAGAATAGGGACAGACCAGGTGCTGGAATAGAGACAGATCAGGTACTGGAATAGAGACAGACCAGGTACTGGAATAGAGACAGACCAGTTACAGGAATAGAGACAGACCAGGTACTGGGATAGAAACGGACCCGGTACCAGAATAGAGACAGACCAGGTACTGGAATAGAGACTAACCCGGTACTGGAATACAGGCAGACCAGGTACTGGAATAGAGACAGTCCAGGTACTGGAATAGAGACAGATCAGTTACTGGAATAGGGACAGACCAGGTACTGCAATAGAGACAGACCAGGTACTGGAAGAGAGACAGACCAGGAACTGGAATAGAGACAGTCCAGGTACTGGAATAGCGACAGACCAGGCACTGCAATAGAGACAGACCAGGCACTGGAATAGAGACAGACCATGTACTGGAACAGAGGCAGCTCAGTTACTGGAATACAGACAGACCAGGTACTGGAATAGAGACTAACCCGGTCCTGGAATAGAGACAGACCAAGTACAGGAATAGAGACAGACCAGGTAACGGAATAGCGACAGAACAGGTACAGGAAGAGAGACAGACCAGGCACTGGGTTAGAAACGGACCAGGTACCAGAATAGAGACAGACCAGGTACTGGAATAGAGACAGACCAGGCACTGGAATAGAGACAGACCAGGTACTGGAATAGAGACAGATCAGGTACTGGAATAGAGACAGACCAGGTACTGGAATCGGGACAGACCAGGTACTGCAATAGAGACAGTCCAGGTACTGGAAGAGAGACAGACCAGGAACTGGAATAGAGACAGTCTAGGTACTGGAATAGAAAAAGACCAGGTGCTGGAA
Organism: Somniosus microcephalus; assembly: GCF_052327205.1. Classification (NCBI taxonomy): domain Eukaryota; kingdom Metazoa; phylum Chordata; class Chondrichthyes; order Squaliformes; family Somniosidae; genus Somniosus; species Somniosus microcephalus. The sequence continues at coordinate 142,927,376 of NC_140998.1, forward strand.
TAGAGACAGTCCAGGTACTGGAAGAGAGACAGACCAGGAACTGGAATAGAGACAGACCAGGAACTGGAATAGAGACAGTCTAGGTACTGGAATAGACACAGACCAGGAACTGGAACAGAGACAGTCCAGGGACTGGAATAGAGACAGACCAGGTACTGGAATAGGGACAGACCAGGTACTGGAATAGAGAAAGTCCAGGTACTGGAATAGAGACAGACCAGGTACTGGAATAGGGACAGCCCAGGTCCTGGAATAGAGACAGTCTAGGTACTGGAATAGAGACAGACCCGGAACTAGAACCGAGACAGTCTAGGTACTTGAAAAGAGACAGTCCAGTTACTGGAATAGAGAAAATCCAGGAACTGGAATAGAGAAAGTCCAGGTACTGGAATAGAGACAGACCAGGTACTGGAATAGGGACAGCCCAGGTCCTGGAATAGAGACAGTCTAGGTACTGGAACAGAGACAGACTTGGAACTGGAATAGAGACAGCCTAGCTACTGCAATAGAGACAGACCAGTTACTGGGATAGGGACAGTCCAGGTACTGGAATAGAGACAGACCAGGTACTGGAATAGAGACAGACCCGGAACTAGAACCGAGACAGTCTAGGTACTTGAAAAGAGACAGTCCAGTTACTGGAATAGAGAAAATCCAGGAACTGGAATAGAGACAGACCAGGTACTAGGGAATAGCGACAGATGAGGAACTGGAATAGAGACAGTCTAGGTACTGGAATAGTGACAGACCAGGTACTGGAATAGAGAAAGTCCAGGAACTGGAATAGAGACAGACCAGGTACTAGGGAATAGTGACAGACCAGGTACTGGAATAGAGACAGATCAGGTACCGAAATAGAGACAGACAATGTACCGGAATAGAGACAGACCAAGTACTGGATTAGAGACAGACCAGGAACTGGAATAGAGGCAGACCAGTAATTGGAATAGAGACAGACCAGTTATTGGAATAGAGGCAGACCAGTTATTGGAAAACAGACAGACCAGGTACTGGAAACGAGAGAGACCAGTTACAGGAATAGAGACAGACCAGGTACTGGAATATAGACAGTCCTGGTGCTGGAATAGCGACAGTCCAGGCACTGCAATAGAGACAGACCAGGCACTGGAATAGAGACAGACCATGTACTGGAACAGAGGCAGACCAGTTACTGGAATGAAGACAGAGCAGGTACTGGAATAGAGACTAACCCGGTCCTGGAATAGAGACAGACCAGGTACAGGAATAGAGACAGACCAGGTACAGGAATAGCGACAGAACAGGTACCGGAATAGAGACAGACCAGGCACTGGAATAGAGACAGACCATGTACAGGAACAGAGGCAGACCAGGTACTGGAATACAGACAGACCTGGTACTGGAATAGAGACAGACCAGGTACAGGAATAGAGACAGACCAGGTATTGGGTTAGAAACGGACCAGGTACCAGAATAGAGACAGACCAGGGACTGGAATAGAGACTTACCTGGTCCTGGAGTAGAGACAGACAAGGTACAGGAATAGAGACAGACCAGGTACTGGGATAGAATCGGACCAGGTACCAGAATAGAGAAAGACCAGGTACTGGAATAGAGACTAACCCGGTACAGGAATAGAGACAGACCAGGTACTGGAATAGAGACAGATCAGGTACTGGAATAGAGACAGACCAGGTACTGGAATAGAGACAGATCAGGTACCGGAATAGATACAGACCAGGAACTGGAACACAGACAGATCAGGTACCAGAATAGAGACAGACCAGGTACTGGAATCGAGACAGACCAGGTCCCGAATAAGAGACAGATCAGGTACCGGAATAGAGACAGTCCAGGTACTGGAACAGAGACAGTCCAGGTACTGGAATAGTGGCAGACCAGGTACTGGAATAGAGACAGACCAGGTACCAGAATACAGACAGATCGGGTACCGGAATAGAGACAGAGCAGGTAATGGAACAGAGACAGATCAGGTACTGGAATAGTGACAGTCCAGGTACCAGAATAGAGACAGATTTGGTTCCGGAATAGAGACAGATCAGGTACCGGAATAGAGACAGACCAGGTACTGGAATAGACGTAGTCCAGGTACTGGAATCGAGACAGACTAGGAACTGGAATAGAGAAAGTCCAGCTAATGGAATAGAGACAGACCAGGTACTGGAATAGAGACAGACCAGGCACCAGAATAGAGACAGATCAGGTACTGGAATAGAGACAGACCAGGTAATGGAATAGGGACAGACCAGGTACTGGAATAGAGACAGTCTAGGTACTGGAATAGAGACAGTCCAGGTACTGGAATAGAGACAGTCCAGGTACTGGAATAGAGACAGACCAGGTACTGGAATAGAGACAGTCTAGGTACTGGAATAGAGACAGTCTAGGTACTGGAATAGAGACAGTCCAGGTACTGGAATAGAGACAGTTCAGGTACTGGAATAGGGACAGACCAGATACTGGAATAGAGACAGTCTAGGTACTGGAATAGAGATAGACTTGGAACTGGAATAGAGACAGCCTAGCTACTGGAATAGAGACAGTCTAGGTACTGGAATAGAGACAGACCAGGTACTGGAATAGGGAAAGTCCAGGGACTGGAATAGAGACAGACCAGGGACTGTAATAGAGAAAGTCCAGGTACTGGAATAGAGACAGTCCAGGTGCTGGAAAAGAGACAGTCCAGGTACTGGAATAGAGACAGACCAGGAACTGGGATACAGACAGACCAGGTACTGGAATAGAGACAGACCAGGTACTGGAATAGAGACAGACCAGGTACTGGAATACAGACAGACCAGGTACCGGAATAGAGACAGATCAGGTACCAGAATAGAGACAGACGAGGTAATGGAACAGAGACAGCCCAGGTACTGGAATAGAGACAGTCCAGCTACTGGAACAGAGACAGATTCGGTACCGGCATAGAGACAGACCAGCAAATGGAACAGAGACAGACCAGGTACTGGAATAGAGACAGTCCAGGTACCAGAATAGAGACAGATTCGGTACCGGAATAGAGACAGATCAGGAACCAGAATAGAGACAGACCAGGTACTGGAATAGACAAAGTCCAGGTGCTGGAATAGAGACAGACTAGGAACTGGAATAGAGACAGTCCAGCTACTGGAATAGAGACAGACCAGGAACTGGAATAGAGACAGACCAGTTACTGGAAAAGGGACATTCCAGGGACTGGAATAGATACAGACCAGGAACTGGAATAGGGACAGTCTCGGTACTGGAATAGAGACAGACAAGGAACTGGAATAGAGACAGACCAGTTACTGGGATAGGGACAGTCCAGGTACTGGAATAGAGACAGACCAGGTACTGGAATAGAGAACGTCCAGGTACTGGAATAGCGACAGTCTAGCTACTGGAATAGAGACAGACAAGAAACTGGAATAGAGACAGACCAGTTACTGGGTTAGGGACAGTCCAGGTACTGGAATAGAGGCAGACCAGGTACTGGAATAGAGAACGTCCAGGTACTGGATTAGAGACAGTCCAGGTACTGGAATAGAGACAGACCAGGAACTAGAATAGAGACAGTCTAGGTACTGGAAAAGAGAGAGACCAGTTACTGGAATAGAGACAGGCCAGGTACTGGAATAGAGACAGTCTAGGTACTGGAATAGAGACAGTTCAGTCACTGGAATAGAGAAAATCCAGGAACTGGAATAGAGACAGACCAGGTACTAGGGAATAGCTACAGACGAGGAACTGGAATAGAGACAGACCAAGTACTGGAATAGTGACAGACCAGGTACTGGAATAGAGAAAGTCCAGGAACTGGAATAGAGACAGACCAGGTACTAGGGTATAGCGACAGACCAGGTACTGGAATAGAGACAGATCAGGTACCGGAATAGAGACAGTCCTGGTACCGGAATAGAGACAGTCCTGGTACTGGAATAGAGACAGACCAGCTACTGGAATAGAGACAGACCAGGTACTGCAATAGAGACAGATTAGGTACCGGAATAGTGGCAGACCAGGTACTGGAATAGAGACAGACCAGGTACCGGAACACAGACAGAGCAGGTACCGGAATAGAGACAGACCAGGTAATGGAACAGAGACAGACCAGTTACTGGAATAGAGACAGTCCAGGTCCCAGAATAGAGACAGATTCGGTACCGGAATAGAGACAGATCAGGTACGGAATTGAGACAGACCAGGTACTGGAATAGACATAGTCCAGGTACTGGAATAGAGACAGACTAGGAACTGGAATAGAGTCAGTCCAGCTACTGGAATAGAGACAGACCAGGAACTGGAATAGAGACAGAACAGTTACTGGAAAAGGGACATTCCAGGGACTGGAATAGAGACAGACCAGGAACTGGAACAGAGACAGTCTAGGTACTGGAATAGACACAGACCAGGAACTGGAATAGAGACAGTCCAGGTACTGGAATAGAGACAGACCAGGTACTGGAAGAGGGACAGACCAGGTACTGGAATAGAGACAGTCCAGGTACTGGAAGAGAGACCGACCAGGAACTGGAATAGAGACAGTCTAGGTACTGGTATAGAAACAGACCAGGTACTGGAATAGAGACAGTCCAGGTACTGGAAGAGAGACAGACCAGGAACTGGAATAGAGACAGTCTAGGTACTGGAATAGACACAGTCCAGGTACCGGAATAGAGACAGATCAGGTACCGGAATCGACAGACCAGGTAATGGAACAGAGACAGACCAGGTACTGGAATAGAGACAGTCCAGGTACTGGAATAGAGACAGACACGTTACCGGAATAGAGACAGACCAGGTAATGGAACAGAGAGAGACCAGGTACTGGAATAGAGACAGTCCAGGTACCAGAATAGAGACAGATTCGGTACCGGCATAGAGACAGATCAGGTACCGGAATAGAGACAGACCAGGTACTGGAATAGACAAAGTCCAGGTACTGGAATAGAGACAGACTAGGAACTGGAATAGAGACAGTCCAGCTACTGGAATAGAGACAGACCAGGAACTGAAATAGAGACAGACCAGTTACTGGAAAAGGGACATTCCAGGGACTGGAATAGAGACAGACCAGGAACTGGAATAGAGACTGTCTAGGTACTGGAATAGGCACAGACCAGGAACTGGAACATAGACAGTCCAGGTACTGGAATAGGGACAGACCAGGTACTGGAGTAGAGAAAGTCCAGGTACTGGAATAGAGACAGACCAGGTACTGGAATAGGGACAGACCAGGTACTGGAATAGAGGCAGTCTAGGTACTGGAATAGAGACAGACTTGGAACTGGAATAGAGACAGTCTAGCTACTGCAATAGAGACAGACCAGGAACTGGAATAGAGACAGACCAGTGACTGGGATAGGGACAGTCCAGGTACTGGAATAGAGACAGACCAGGTACTGGAATAGAGACAGACCCGGAACTAGAACAGAGACAGTCTAGGTACTTGAAAAGAGACAGTCCAGTTACAGGGATAGAGAAAATCCAGGAACTGGAACAGAGACAGACCAGGTACTAGGGAATAGCGACAGACGAGGAACTGGAATGGAGACAGTCTAGGTACTGGAATAGTGACAGACCAGGTACTGGAATAGAGAAAGTCCAGGAACTGGAATAGAGACAGACCAGGTACTAGGGAATAGCGACAGACCAGGTACTGGAATAGAGACAGATCCGGTACCGAAATAGAGACAGACCAGGTACCGGAATAGAGACAGACCAAGTACTGGATTAAGGACAGACCAGGAACTGGAATAGAGACAGACCAGTAATTGGAATAGAGACAGACAAGTTACTGGAATAGAGACAGACCAGTTATTGGAAAACAGACAGAGCAGGTACTGGAAACGAGCGAGACCAGTTGAAGGAATAGAGACAGACCAGGTACTGGAATATGGACAAAGCAGGTCCTGGAATGGAGACAGACCAGGTACTGGAATAGAGACAGACCAGGTACTGGAAAAGATAGAGACCAGTTACAGGAATAGAGACAGTCCAGGTACTGGAATAGCGACAGACCAGGCACTGCAATAGAGACAGACCAGGCACTGGAATAGAGACAGACCATGTACTGGAACAGAGGCAGACCAGTTAATGGAATACAGACAGACCAGGTACTGGAATAGAGACTAACCCGGTCCTGGAATAGAGACAGACCAGGTACAGGAATAGAGACAGACCAGGTACAGGAATAGCGACAGAACAGGTACCAGAATAGAGACAGACCAGGTTCTGGAATAGAGACTAACCCAGCACTGGAATAGAGACAGACCAGGTAGTGGAATAGAGACAGACCAGGTACTGGAATAGAGACAGATCAGGTACTGGAATAGAGACAGATCAGGTACTGGAATAGAGACTAAACCGGTCCTGGAATAGAGACAGACCAGGTACAGGAATAGAGACAGACCAGGCACTGGGATAGAAAGGGACCAGGTACCAGAATAGAGACAGACCAGGTACTGCAATAGAGACTAACCCGGCACTGGAATAGAGACAGACCAGGTACTGGAGTAGAGACAGACCAGGTACTGGAATAGAGACAGATCAGGTACTGGAATAGAGACTAACCCGGTACTGGAATAGAGACAGACCAGGTACAGGAATAGAGACAGACCAGGTACTGGGATAGAAACGGACCAGGTACCAGAATAGAGACAGACCAGGTACTGGAATAGAGACTAACCCGGTACTGGAATAGAGACAGACCAGCTAATGGAATAGAGACAGACCAGGTACTGGAATTGAGTCAGACCAGTTACTGGAATAGAGACAGATCAGGTACCGGAATAGAGACAGACCAGGAACTGGAACACAGACAGATCAGGTACCAGAAAAGAGACAGACCAGGTCCTGGAATAGAGACCGACCAGGTCTCGGATTAGAGACAGATCAGGTACCGGAATAGAGACAGACCAGGGACTGGAATAGAGACAGACCATTTATTGGAATAGAGACAGTCCAGGAACTAGAATAGAGACAGGAAAGGTACTGGAATAAAGAGAGTCCAGCTCCTGAAATATAGACAGAAAAGGTACTGGAATAGAGCCAGATCAGGTACCGGAATAGAGACAGATCAGGTACCGGAATAGAGACAGACCAGGTACTGGAATAGAGACAGATCAGGTACCGGAATAGAGACAGATCAGGTACCGGAATAGAGATAGACCATCTACTGGAATACAGACAGATCAGGTACCGGAATAGAGACTGACCAGGTACGGAATAGAGACAGATCAGGTACCGGAATAGATACAGACCAGGTACAGGAATAGAGACAGATCAGGTGCCGGAATAGGGACAGACCAGGTACTGGAATAGAGACAGACCAGGTACCGGAATAGAGACAGACCAGGTACTGGAATGGAGACTGACACGGTACTGGAATAGAGACAGACCAGGTATTGGAATAGAGACAGATCAGGTACCGGAATAGAGACAGCCCAGGTACTGGAATAGAGACAGATCAGGTACCGGAATAGGGACAGACCAGGTACTGGAAAAGATAGAGACCAGTTACAGGAATAGAGACAGTCCAGTTACTGCAATAGCGACAGACCAGGCACTGCAATAGAGACAGAACAGGCACTGGAATAGAGACAGACCATGTACTGGAACAGAGGCAGAGCAGTTAATGGAATACAGACAGACCAGGTACTGGAATAGAGACTAACCCGGTCCTGAAATAGAGACAGACCAGGTACAGGAATAGAGACAGACCAGGTACAGGAATAGCGACAGAACAGGTACCAGAATAGAGACAGACCAGGTTCTGGAATAGAGACTAACCCAGCACTGGAATAGAGACAGACCAGGTAGTGGAATAGAGACAGACCAGGTACTGGAATAGAGACAGATCAGGTACTGGAATAGAGACAGATCAGGTACTGGAATAGAGACTAAACCGGTCCTGGAATAGAGACAGACCAGGTACAGGAATAGAGACAGACCAGGTACTGGGATAGAAACGGACCAGGTACCAGAATAGAGACAGACCAGGTACTGCAATAGAGACTAACCCGGCACTGGAATAGAGACAGACCAGGTACTGGAGTAGAGACAGACCAGGTACTGGAATAGAGACAGATCAGGTACTGGAATAGAGACTAACCCGGTACTGGAATAGAGACAGACCAGGTACAGGAATAGAGACAGACCAGGTACTGGGATAGAAACGGACCAGGTACCAGAATAGAGACAGACCAGGTACTGGAATAGAGACTAACCCGGTACTGGAATAGAGACAGACCAGCTACTGGAATAGAGACAGACCAGGTACTGGAATTGAGTCAGACCAGGTACTGGAATAGAGACAGATCAGGTACCGGAATAGAGACAGACCAGGAACTGGAACACAGACAGATCAGGTACCAGAAAAGAGAAAGACCAGGTCCTGGAATAGAGACCGACCAGGTCTCGGATTAGAGACAGATCAGGTACCGGAATAGAGACAGACCAGGGACTGGAATAGAGACAGACCATTTATTGGAATAGAGACAGTGCAGGAACTAGAATAGAGACAGGAAAGGTACTGGAATAAAGAGAGTCCAGCTGCTGAAATATAGACAGAAAAGGTACTGGAATAGAGCCAGATCAGGTACCGGAATAGAGACAGATCAGGTACCGGAATAGAGACAGACCAGGTACTGGAATAGAGACAGATCAGGTACCGGAATAGAGACAGATCAGGTACCGGAATAGAGATAGACCATCTACTGGAATACAGACAGATCAGGTACCGGAATAGAGACTGACCAGGTACCGGAATAGAGACAGATCAGGTACCGGAATAGATACAGACCAGGTACAGGAATAGAGACAGATCAGGTACCGTAATAGGGACAGACCAGGTACTGGAATAGAGACAGACCAGGTACCGGAATAGAGACAGACCAGGTACTGGAATGGAGACTGACACGGTACTGGAATAGAGACAGACCAGGTACTGGAATAGAGACAGATCAGGTACCGGAATAGATACAGCCCAGGTACTGGAATAGAGACAGATCAGGTACCGGAATAGGGACAGACCAGCTACCGGAATAGAGACAGACCAGCTATTGGAATAGAGACTGTCCAGGTACTGGAATAGGGACAGACCAGGTAATGGAATAGAGACAGTCCAGGTACTGGAACAGAGACAGTCCAGGTACTGGAATAGTGGCAGACCAGGTACTGGAATAGAGACGGACCAGGTACTGGAACAGAGGCAGAGTTGGAACTGGAATCGAGACAGTCTAGCTACTGGAATAGAGACCGACCAGGAACTGGAATAGAGACAGTCTAGGTACTGGAATAGGCACAGACCAGGAACTGGAATAGAGACAGTCCAGGAACTGGAATAGAGACAGATCAGGTACCAGAATAGAGACAGATCAGGTATTGGAATAGAGACAGACCAGGTAATGGAAAAGAGACAGAGCAGGAACTGGAATAGAGACAGTCCAGGTACCAGAATAGAGACAGACCAGGTACTGGAACAGAGGCAGATTTGGAACTGAAATCGAGACAGTCTAGCCACTGGAATAGAGACAGTCCAGCTACTGGAATAGAGACAGACCAGGAACTGGAACAGAGACAGACCAGGAACTGGAATAGAGACAGTCTAGGTACTGGAATAGATACAGTCCAGGTACCGGAATAGAGACAGATCAGGTACCAGAATCGACAGACCAGGTAATGGAACAGAGGCAGACCAGGTACCGGAATAGAGACAGTCCAGGTGCTGGAATAGAGACAGACCCGTTACCGGAATAGAGACAGACCAGGTAATGGAACAGAGGCAGACCAGGTACTGGAATAGAGACAGTCCAGGTACCAGAATAGAGAAAGATTCGGTACCGGAATAGAGACAGATCAGGTACCGGAATAGAGATAGACCATCTACTGGAATACAGACAGATCAGGTACCGGAATAGAGACTGACCAGGTACCGGAATAGAGACAGATCAGGTACCGGAATAGATACAGACCAGGTACAGGAATAGAGACAGATCAGGTACCGGAATAGGGACAGACCAGGTACTGGAATAGAGACAGACCAGGTACCGGAATAGAGACAGACCAGGTACTGGAATGGAGACTGACACGGTACTGGAATAGAGACAGACCAGGTATTGGAATAGAGACAGATCAGGTACCGGAATAGAGACAGCCCAGGTACTGGAATAGAGACAGATCAGGTACCGGAATAGGGACAGACCAGGTACTGGAAAAGATAGAGACCAGTTACAGGAATAGAGACAGTCCAGTTACTGCAATAGCGACAGACCAGGCACTGCAATAGAGACAGACCAGGCACTGGAATAGAGACAGACCATGTACTGGAACAGAGGCAGACCAGTTAATGGAATACAGACAGACCAGGTACTGGAATAGAGACTAACCCGGTCCTGGAATTGAGACAGACCAGGTACAGGAATAGAGACAGACCAGGTACAGGAATAGCGACAGAACAGGTACCAGAATAGAGACAGACCAGGTTCTGGAATAGAGACTATACCAGCACTGGAATAGAGACAGACCAGGTAGTGGAATAGAGACAGACCAGGTACTGGAATAGAGACAGATCAGGTACTGGAATAGAGAGAGATCAGGTACTGGAATAGAGACTAAACCGGTACTGGAATAGAGACAGACCAGGTACAGGAATAGAGACAGACCAGGTACTGGGATAGAAACGGACCAGGTACCAGAATAGAGACAGACCAGGTACTGGAATACAGACTAACCCGGTACTGGAATAGAGACAGACCAGCTACTGGAATAGAGACAGACCAGGTACTGGAATTGAGTCAGACCAGGTACTGGAATAGAGACAGATCAGGTACCGGAATAGAGACAGACCAGGAACTGGAACACAGACAGATCAGGTACCAGAAAAGAGAAAGACCAGGTCCTGGAATAGAGACCGACCAGGTCTCGGATTAGAGACAGATCAGGTACCGGAATAGAGACAGACCAGGGACTGGAATAGAGACAGACCATTTATTGGAATAGAGACAGTCCAGGAACTAGAATAGAGACAGACCAGGTACTGGAATAGAGACAGATCAGGTACTGGAATAGAGACAGATCAGGTACTGGAATAGAGACTAAACCGGTCCTGGAATAGAGACAGACCAGGTACAGGAATAGAGACAGACCAGGTACTGGGATAGAAACGGACCAGGTACCAGAATAGAGACAGACCAGGTACTGCAATAGAGACTAACCCGGCACTGGAATAGAGACAGACCAGGTACTGGAGTAGAGACAGACCAGGTACTGGAATAGAGACAGATCAGGTACTGGAATAGAGACTAACCCGGTACTGGAATAGAGACAGACCAGGTACAGGAATAGAGACAGACCAGGTACTGGGATAGAAACGGACCAGGTACCAGAATAGAGACAGACCAGGTACTGGAATAGAGACTAACCCGGTACTGGAATAGAGACAGACCAGCTACTGGAATAGAGACAGACCAGGTACTGGAATTGAGTCAGACCAGGTACTGGAATAGAGACAGATCAGGTACCGGAATAGAGACAGACCAGGAACTGGAACACAGACAGATCAGGTACCAGAAAAGAGAAAGACCAGGTCCTGGAATAGAGACCGACCAGGTCTCGGATTAGAGACAGATCAGGTACCGGAATAGAGACAGACCAGGGACTGGAATAGAGACAGACCATTTATTGGAATAGAGACAGTCCAGGAACTAGAATAGAGACAGGAAAGGTACTGGAATAAAGAGAGTCCAGCTCCTGAAATATAGACAGAAAAGGTACTGGAATAGAGCCAGATCAGGTACCGGAATAGAGACAGAACAGGTACCGGAATAGAGACAGACCAGGTACTGGAATAGAGACAGATCAGGTACCGGAATAGAGACAGATCAGGTACCGGAATAGAGATAGACCATCTACTGGAATACAGACAGATCAGGTACCGGAATAGAGACTGACCAGGTACCGGAATAGAGACAGATCAGGTACCGGAATAGATACAGACCAGGTACAGGAATAGAGACAGATCAGGTACCGGAATAGGGACAGACCAGGTACTGGAATAGAGACAGACCAGGTACCGGAATAGAGACAGACCAGGTACTGGAATGGAGACTGACACGGTACTGGAATAGAGACAGACCAGGTACTGGAATAGAGACAGATCAGGTACCGGAATAGAGACAGCCCAGGTACTGGAATAGAGACAGATCAGGTACCGGAATAGGGACAGACCAGCTACCGGAATAGAGACAGACCAGCTATTGGAATAGAGACTGTCCAGGTACTGGAATAGGGACAGACCAGGTAATGGAATAGAGACAGTCCAGGTACTGGAACAGAGACAGTCCAGGTACTGGAATAGTGGCAGACCAGGTACTGGAATAGAGACGGACCAGCTACTGGAACAGAGGCAGAGTTGGAACTGGAATCGAGACAGTCTAGCTACTGGAATAGAGACAGACCAGGAACTGGAATAGAGACAGTCTAGGTACTGGAATAGGCACAGACCAGGAACTGGAATAGAGACAGTCCAGGAACTGGAATAGAGACAGATCAGGTACCAGAATAGAGACAGATCAGGTATTGGAATAGAGACAGACCAGGTAATGGAACAGAGACAGAGCAGGAACTGGAATAGAGACAGTCCAGGTACTAGAATAGAGACAGACCAGGTACTGGAACAGAGGCAGATTTGGAACTGGAATCGAGACAGTCTAGCCACTGGAATAGAGACAGTCCAGCTACTGGAATAGAGACAGACCAGGAACTGGAATAGAGACAGACCAGGAACTGGAATAGAGACAGTCTAGGTACTGGAATAGAGACAGACCAGGTACTGGAATAGGGACAGACCAGGTCCTGGAATAGAGACAGACCAGGTGCTGGAAGAGAGACAGACCACGTATTAAAATACAGACAGAACAGGTACTGGAATAGAGACAGAGCAGGTAGTGGAATAGAGGCAGACAAGGTACTGGAATAGGGACAGACCAGGTACTGGAATAGAGACAGTCCAGGTACTGGAAGAGAGACGGACCCGGAACTGGAATAGAGGCAGTCTAGGTACTGGAATAGAAACAGACCAGGTACTGGAATAGAGACAGTCCAGGTACTGGAAGAGAGACAGACCAGGAACTGGAATAGAGACAGTCTAGGTACTGGAATAGATACAGTCCAGGTACCGGAATAGAGACAGATCAGGTACCAGAATCGACAGACCAGGTATTGGAACAGAGACAGACCAGGTACCGGAATAGAGACAGTCCAGGTGCTGGAATAGAGACAGACCCGTTACCGGAATAGAGACAGACCAGGTAATGGAACAGAGGCAGACCAGGTACTGGAATAGAGACAGTCCAGGTACCAGAATAGAGAAAGATTCGGTACCGGAATAGAGACAGATCAGGTACCGGAATAGAGACAGACCAGGTACTGGAATAGACAAAGTCCAGGGACTGGAATAGAGACAGACTAGGAACTGGAATAGAGACAGTCCAGCTACTGGAATAGAGACAGACCAGGAACTGGAATAGAGACAGACCAGTTACTGGAAAAGGGACATTCCAGGGACTGGAATAGAGACAGACCAGGCACTGGAATAGAAACAGTCTAGGTACTGGAATAGACACAGACCAGGAACTGGAACAGAGACAGTCCAGGTACTGGAATAGAGACAGACCAGGTACTGGAATAGGGACAGAGCAGGTACTGGGATAGAGAAAGTCCAGGTACTGGAATATAGACAGACCAGGTACTGGAATAGGGACAGACCAGGTACTGGAATAGAGACAGTCTAGGTACTGGAATAGAGGCAGACTTGGAACTGGAATAGAGACAGTCTAGCTACTGCAATAGAGACAGACCAGGAACTTAAATAGAGACAGACCAGTTACTGGGATAGGGACAGTCCAGTTACTGGAATAGAGACAGACCAGGTACTGGAATAGAGACAGACCCGGAACTAGAACAGAGACAGTCTAGGTACTGGAATAGTGACACACCAGGTACTGGAATAGAGAAAGTCCAGGAACTGGAATAGAGACAGACCAGGTACTAGGGAATAGCGACAGACCAGGTACTGGAATAGAGACAGATCAGGTACCGAAATAGAGACAGACCAGGTACTGGAATAGAGACAGACCAGGTACTGGAATAGAGACAGACCAGGTACTGGAATAGAGACAGACCAGGTACTGGAATAGAGACTAACCCGGTCCTGGAATAGAGACAGAACAGGTACAGGAATAGAGACAGTCCAGGTACTGGAATAGAAATGGACCAGGTACCAGAATAGAGACAGACCAGGTACTGGAATAGAGACTAACCCGGTACTGGAATAGAGACAGACCAGGAACTGGAATAGAGACAGACCAGTAATTGGAATAGAGACAGACCATGTCCTGGAACAGAGGCAGACCAGTTACTGGAATACAGACAGACCAGTTATTGGAATAGAGACAGACCAATTATTGGAATAGAGACAGACCAGTTCTTGGAAAACAGACAGACCAGGTACTGGAAACGAGAGAGAACAGTGACAGGAATAGAGACAGACCAGGGACTGGAATAGAGACTAACCCGGTCCTGGAATAAAGACAGAGCCAGGTACAGGAATAGAGACAGACCAGCTACTGGGATAGAAACGGACCATGTACCAGAATAGAGACAGACCAGGTACTGGAATAGAGACTAACCCGGTACTGGAATAGAGACAGACCAGGTACTGGAATAGAGACAGACCAGGTCCTGGAATAGAGACAGACCAGGTCCTGGAAAAGATAGAGACCAGTTACAGGAATAGAGACAGACCAGGTACTGAAGTATAGACAGTCCAGGTACTGGAATAGCGACAGACCAGGCACTGCAATAGAGACAGACCAGGCACTGGAATAGAGACAGACCATGTACTGGAACAGAGGCAGCCCAGTTACTGGAATACAGACAGACCAGGTACTGCAATAGAGACTAACCCTACCCTGGAATAGAGACAGACCAGGTACAGAAATAAAGACAGACCAGGTACAGGAATAGCGACAGAACAGGTACCGGAATAGAGACAGACCAGGCACTGGAATAGAGACAGACCATGTACTGGAACAGAGGCAGACCAGTTACTGGAATACAGACAGACCAGGTACTGGAATAGAGACAGACCAGGTACAGGAAGAGAGACAGACCAGGTACTGGGATAGAAACGGACCACGTACCAGAAGAGAGACAGACCAGGTACTGGAATAGAGACTAACCCGGGACTAGAATAGAGACAGACCAGGTACTGGAATAGAGACAGATCAGGTACTGGAATAGAGACAGACCAGGTACTGGAATAGAGACTAACCCGGTCCTGGAATAGAGACAGACCAGGTACAGGAATAGAGACAGTCCAGGTACTGGGATAGAAACGGACCAGGTACCAGAATAGAGACAGACCAGGTACTGGAATAGAGACTAACCCGATACTGGAATAGAGATAGACCAGGTACTGGAATAGAGACAGTCCAGGTACTGGAATAGAGACAGACCAGGAACTGGAATAGGGACAGACCAGGTACTGCAATAGAGACAGTCCAGGTACTGGAAGAGAGACAGTCGAGGTAATGGAATAGACACAGTCCAGCTACTGGAATAGAGACAGACCAGGAATTGGAATAGAGACAGACCAGTTACTGGAAAAGGGACATTCCAGGGACTGGAATAGAGACAGGCCAGGAACTGGAATAGAGACAGTCTAGGTACTGGAATAGACACATACCAGGAACTGGAACAGAGACAGTCCAGGTACTGGAATAGAGACAGACCAGGTACTGGAATAGGGACAGACCAGGTACTGGAATAGAGACAGTCTAGATACTGGAATAGAGACAGACTTGGAACTGGAATAGAGACAGTCTAGCTACTGCAAAAGAGACAGACCAGGAACTGGAATAGAGGCAGACCAGTTACTGGGATAGGGACAGTCCAGGTACTGGAATAGAGACAGACCAGGTACCGGAATAGAGACAGACCAAGTACTGGATTAGAGACAGACCAGGAACTGGAATAGAGACAGACCAGCAATTGGAATAGAGACAGACCAGTTATTGGAATAGAGACAGACCAGTTATTGGAAAACAGACAGACCAGGTACTGGAAATGAGAGAGACCAGTTACAGGAATAGAGACAGACCAGGTACGGGAATATGGACAAACCAGGTACTGGAATGGAGACAGACCAGGTACTGGAATAGAGACAGACCAGGTACTGGAAAAGATAGAGACCAGTTACAGGAATAGAGACAGACCAGGTACTGGAATATAGACAGTCCAGGTACTGGAATATAGACAGTCCAGGTACTGGAATAGCGAAAGACCAGGCACTGCAATAGAGACAGACCAGGCACTGGAATAGTGACAGACCATATACTGGAGCAGAGGCAGACCAGCTACTGGAATTAATACAGACCAGGTACTGGAATAGAGACTAACCCGGTCCTGGAATAGAGACAGACCAGGTACAGGAATAGAGACAGACCAGGTACAGGAATACCGACAGAACAGGTACCGGAATAGAGACAGACCAGGCACTGGAATAGAGACAGACCATGTACAGGAAAAGAGACAGACCAGGTACTGGAATAGAGACGAAGCCAGTACTGGAATAGAGACAGACCAGGTGCTGGAATAGAGACAGACCAGGTACTGTAATAGAGACAGATCAGGCACTGGAATAGAGACAGACCAGGGACTGGAATAGAGACTAACCCGGTCCTGGAATAAAGACAGACCAGGTACAGGAATAGAGACAGACCAGGTACTCGGATAGAAACGGACCATGTACCAGAATAGAGACAGACCAGGTACTGGAGTAGAGACTAACCCGGTACTGGAATAGAGATAGACCAGGTACTGGAATAGAGACAGTCCAGGTACTGGAATAGAGACAGACCAGGTACTGGAATAGGGACAGACCAGGTACTGCAATAGAGACAGTCCAGGTACTGGAAGAGAGACAGTCTAGGTACTGGAATAGACACAGTCCAGGTACCGGAATAGAGACAGATCAGGTATCGGAATCGACAGACCAGGTAATGGAACAGAGACAGACCAGGTACTGGAATAGAGACAGTCCAGGTACCAGAATAGAGACAGATTCGATACCGGAATAGAGACAGATCAGGTACCGGAATAGAGACAGACCAGGGACTGGAATAGACAAAGTCCAGGTACTGGAATAGAGACAGACTAGGAACTGGAATAGAGACAGTCCAGCTACTGGAATAGAGACAGACCAGGAATTGGAATAGAGACAGACCAGTTACTGGAAAAGGGACATTCCAGGGACTGGAATAGACAGACCAGGAACTGGAATAGAGACAGTCTCGGTACTGGAATAGACACAGACCAGGAACTGGAACAGAGACAGTCCAGGTACTGGAATAGAGACAGACCAGGTACTGGAATAGGGACAGACCAGGTACTGGAATAGAGACAGTCTAGGTACTGGAATAGAGACAGACTTGGAACTGGAATAGAGACAGTCTAGCTACTGCAAAAGAGACAGACCAGGAACTGGAATAGAGACAGACCAGTTACTGGGATAGGGACAGTCCAGGTACTGGAATAGCGACAGACCAGGTACTGGAATAGCGACAGACCAGGTACTGGAATAGAGACAGACCCGGAACTAGAACCGAGACAGTCTAGGTACTTGAAAAGAGACAGTCCAGTTACTGGAATAGAGAAAATCCAGGAACTGGAATAGAGACAGACCAGGTACTAGGGAATAGCGACAGACGAGGAACTGGAATAGAGACAGTCTAGTTACTGGAATAGTGACAGGCCAGGTACTGGAATAGAGAAAGTCCAGGAACTGGAATAGAGACAGACCAGGTACTAGGGAATAGCAACAGACCAGGTACTGGAATAGAGACAGATCAGGTTCCGAAATAGAGACAGATCAGGTACCGGAATAGAGACAGACCAAGTGCTGGATTAGAGACAGACCAGGAACTGGAATAGAGACAGACCAGTAATTGGAATAGAGACAGACCAGTTATTGGAATAGAGACAGACCAGTTATTGGAAAACAGACAGACCAGGTACTGGAAATGAGAGAGACCAGTTACAGGAATAGAGACAGACCAGGTACGGGAATATGGACAAACCAGGTACTGGAATGGAGACAGACCAGGTACTGGAATAGAGACAGACCAGGTACTGGAAAAGATAGAGAGCAGTTACAGGAATAGAGACAGACCAGGTACTGGAATATAGACAGTCCAGGTACTGGAATATAGACAGTCCAGGTACTGGAATAGCGACAGACCAGGCACTGCAATAGAGACAGACCAGGCACTGGAATAGTGACAGACCATGTACTGGAGCAGAGGCAGACCAGCTACTGGAATAAATACAGACCAGGTACTGGAATAGAGACTAACCCGGTCTCTATTCCAGTAACTGCTCTGTCTCTATTCCAATACCTGGTCTGTCTCTATTCCAGGACCTGGTCTGTCTCTATTCCAGTACCTGTTCTGTCTCTATTCCAGTACCTGAACTGTCTCTATTCCAGTAACTGCTCTGTCTCTATTCCAATACCTGGACTGCCTCTATTCCAGTACCTGGTCAGTCTCTATTCCAGTATCTGGTCTGTCTCTATTCCAGTACATAGTCTGTCTCTCTTCCAGTATCTAGTCTGTCTCTTCCAGTTCCTGGTCTGTCTCTATTGCAGTACCTGGTCTGTTTCTATTCCAGTACCTAGACTGCCTCTATTCCAGTTCCTGGTCCGTCTCTCTTCCAGTACCTGGACTGTCTCTATTCCAGTACCTGGTCTGTCCCTATTCCAGTACCTTATCTGCCTCTATTCCACTACCTGCTCTGTCTCTATTCCAGTACCTGTTCTGTCTGTATTCTAATACGTGGTCTGTCTCTCTTCCAGCACCTGGTCTGTCCCTATTCCAGTACCTGGTCTGTCCCTATTCCAGTACCTGGTCTGTCTCTATTCTAGTCCCTGGACTGTCTCTATTCCAGTTCCTGCTCTGTCTCTGTTCCATTACCTGGTCTGTCACTATTCAAGTACCTAATCTGTCTCTATTCCGGAACCTGGTCTGCCTCTATTCCAGTAGCTGGTCTGCCTCTATTCCAGTACCTGGTCTGTCACTATTCCATGACCTGGACTGTCTATATTCCATTACCTGGTCTTTCTCTATTCCTGTCCCTGGTCTGCGTCTACTCAGGTGCCTGGACTGTCTCTATTCCAGTAGCTGGTCTGTCTCTATTCCAGGACCTGGTCTGTCTCTATTCCAGTACCTGGTCTGTCTCTATTCCACTACCTAGACTGTCTCTATTCCAGTACCTGGTCTCTCTCTATTGCAGTACCTGGTCTGTCTCTATTCCGGTACCTGGCCTGTCTCTATTCCAGGACCTGGTCTGTCTCTATTCCAGAACCTGGACTATCTCTATTCCAGTATCAGGTCTGCCTCTATTCCAGTACCTGGTCTGTCTCTATTCCAGTATCTGGTCTGTCTCTATTCCAGTACATAGTCTGTCTCTCTTCCAGTATCTAGTCTGTCTCTATTCCAGTACCTTTTCTGTCTATATTCCAGTACCTGGTTTGTCTCTATTCCAGTACGTGGGCTGTCTCTATTCCAGTACCTGGTCTGTCTCTGTTCCAGTACCTGTCCTGTCTCTATTCCAGTACCTGTTCTGTCTATATTCCAGTACCTGGTTTGTCTCTATTCCAGAACCTGGACTGTCTCTATTCCAGTATCAGGTCTGTCTCTATTCCAGTACCTGGTCTGTCTCTATTCCAGTACCTGGTCTGTCTCTATTCCAGTACATGGTCTGTCTCTATTCCAGCACCTTGTCTGTCTCTATTCCAGTACCTGGTCTGTCTCTATCCCAGTACCTGGTCTGTCTCTATTCCAGTACCTGGTCTGTTTCTATTCCAGTACCTGGTCTGTCTTTATTCCAATAACTGGTCTGTCTCTATTCCAGAACCTGGACTGCCTCTATTCCAGTACCTGGTCAGTCTCTATTCCAGTATCTGGTCTGTCTCTATTCCAGTACATAGTCTGTCTCTCTTCCAGTATCTAGTCTGTCTCTATTCCAGTACCTGGTCAGTCTCTATTCCAGTATCTGGTCTGTCTCTATTCCAGTACATAGTCTGTCTCTCTTCCAGTACCTGGTCTGTCTCTATTCCAGTACCTGGACTGTCTCTATTCCAGTAACTGCTCTGTCTCTATTCCAATACCTGGTCTGTCTCTATTCCAGTACATGGACTGTCTCTATTCCAGTAACTGCTCTGTCTCTATTCCAATACCTGGTCTGCCTCTATTCCAGTACCTTGTCAGTCTCTATTCCAGTACCTGGTCTGTCTCTATTCCAGTACCTAGTCTGTCTCTATTGCAGTTCCTGGTCTATCTCTATTCCAGTACCTATTCTGTCTCTATTGCAGTTGCTGGTCTGTCTCTATTCCAGTACCTGTTCTGTCTCTATTCCAGTACCTGGACTGTCTCTATTCCAGTACCTGGTCTGTCTCTATTCCAGTACCTGGTCTGTCTCTATTCCAGTACCTGGTCTGTCTCTATTCCAGGACCTGGACTGTCTCTATTCCAGTACCTGGACTGTCGCTATTCCAGCACCTGGTGTCTCTCTATTCCAGTACCTAATCTGTCTCTATTCCGGAACCTGGTCTGCCTCTATTCCAGTAGCTGGTCTGCCTCTATTCCAGTACCTGGTCTGTCACTATTCCTTGACCTGGACTGTCTATATTCCATTACCTGGTCTTTCTCTATTCCTGTCCCTGGTCTGCGTCTACTCAGGTGCCTGGACTGTCTCTATTCCAGTAGCTGGTCTGTCTCTATTCCAGGACCTGGTCTGTCTCTATTCCAGTACCTGGTCTGTCTCTATTCCACTACCTAGACTGTCTCTATTCCAGTACCTGGTCTCTCTCTATTGCAGTACCTGGTCTGTCTCTATTCCGGTACCTGGTCTGTCTCTATTCCAGTACCTGCTCTGTCACTATTCCAGTATCTGATTTGTCTCTATTCCAGGAGCTGGTCTGTATCTGTTCCAGTATCTAGTCTGTCTCTATTCCAGTACCTGGACTGTCTCTATTCCAGGACCTGGTCTATCTCCATTCCACTTCCTGGTCTGTCTCTATTCCAGTACCTGGTCTGTCTCTATTCCAGTACCTGGGCTGTCTCTATTCCAGTACCTGGTCTGTCTCTATTCCAGTCCCTGGTCTGTCTCTATTCCAGTACCTGGTCTGTCTCTATTCCAGTACCTGGACTGTTTCTATTCTGGTGCCTGGGCTGTCTCTATTCCAGTACCTGGTCTGTCTCTATTCCAGTACCTGGTCTGTCTCTATTCCAATAACTGGTCTGCCTCTATTCCAGCATCTGGTCTGTCTCTATTCCAGAACCTGGACTGTCTCTATTCCAGTATCAGGTCTGCCTCTATTCCAGTACCTGTTCTGTCTCTATTCCAGTACCTGGTCTGTCTCTATTCCAGTACCTGATCTGTCTCTATTCCAGTACCTGGTCTGTCTCTATTCCAGTACCTGGTCTGTCTCTATTCCAGTACCTGGTCTGTCTCTATTCCAGTATCTGGTCTGTCTCTACTCCAGTACCTAGTCTGTCTCTATTCTGGTACCTGGTCTGTCTCTATTCCAATAACTGGTCTGTATATATTCCCGTATCAGGTCTGTCTCTATTCCAGAACCTGGACAGTCTCTATTCCAGTATCAGGTCTGCCTCTATTCCAGTACCTGTTCTGTCTCAATTCCATCAGCTGGTCTGTCTCTATTCCAGTACCTGTTCTGTCTATATTCCAGTACCTGGTGTGTCTCTGTTCCAATAACTGGTCTGTCTCTATTCCAGTACCTGGGCTGTCTCTATTCCAGTTTCTGGTTTGTCTCTATTCCAGTACCTGGACTGTTTCTATTCCAGTACCTGGTCTGTCTCTATTCCAGTCCCTGGTCTGTCTCTATTCCAGTACCTGGTCTGTCTCTATTCCAGTACCTGGACTGTTTCTATTCCGGTGCCTGGGCTGTCTCTATTCCGGTACCTGGTCTGTCTCTATTCCAGTACCTGGACTGTTTCTATTCCGGTGCCTGGGCTGTCTCTATTCCGGTACCTGGGCTGTCTCTATTCCAGTACCTGGTCTGTCTCTATTCCAGTCCCTGGTCTGTCTCTATTCCAGTACCTGGTCTGTCTCTATTCCAGTACCTGGACTGTTTCTATTCCGGTGCCTGGGCTGTCTCTATTCCGGTACCTGGTCTGTCTCAATTCCAGTACCTGGTCTGTCTCTATTCCAGGACCTGGTCTGCCTCTATCCCAGTACCTGGTCTGTATCTATTCCTGTGCCTTGTGTGTCTTTGTTCCAGTACCTGGTCTGTCTCTATTCCAGTCCCTGGTCTGTCTCTATTCCAGCACCTGGTCTGTCTCTATTCCAGTACCTGGTCTGTCTCTATTCCAGTACCTGGTTTGTCTCGATTCTAGAACCTGGTCTGTCACTATTCCAGAACCTGGCCTGTCTCTAATCCAGTCCGTGGTCTGTCTCTATTCCAGTATCTGGTCTGTCTCTATTCCGGTAACTGGTCTGTCTCTATTCCTCTACCTGGTCTGTCTCTATTCCAGTCCCTAGTCTGCATCTATTCCAGTACCTGGAATGTCACTATTCCAACACCTGGTCTGTCTCCATTCCAGCACCTGGACTATGTGTATTCCAGTACCTGGTCTGTCTCTATTCCAGGACCTGGTCTGTCCATATTCCAGTACCTGGTCTGTCTCTTTTCCAGTACCTGGTCTGTCTCTATTCCAGTACCTGGTCTGTCTCTATTCCAGTACCTGGTCTCTCTCTATTCCAGTACCTGGTCTGTCCATATTCCAGTACCTTTTCTTTCTCCATTCCAGTGCCTTGTCTGTCTCTATTCCAGTACCAGGACTGCCTCTATTCCAGTTCCTGGTCTGTCTCTATTCCAGTACCTGGTCTGTCTCTATTCCAGTACCTGGTCTGTCCCTATTCCAGTACCTGGTCGGTTTCTATTCCAGGACCTGGTCTGTCTCTATTCCAGGAGCTGGTCTGTCCATATTCCAGTGTCTGTTCTTTCTCTATTCCAGTACCTGGTCTCTCTCGATTCCAGTAGCTGGTCGGTTTCTATTCCAGTACCTGGTCTGTCTCTACTCCAGTACCTGGTCTGTCTCTACTCCAGTACCTGGTCTGTCTGTATTCCGGGACCTGGTCTAACCATATTCCAGTACCTGTTCTGTCTCTACTCCAGTACCTGGTCTGTATCTATTCCAGTACCTGGTCTGTCTCTATTCCAGTACCTGGTCTGTATCTATTCCAGTACCTGGTCTGTATCTATTCCAGTACCTGGTCTGTATCTATTCCAGTACCTGGATTATCTCTATTTCAGTACGTGGTCTGTCGCTATTCCAGTATCTGGTCTGTCTCTATTCCGGTATCTGGTCTGTCTCTATACCTTTACCTGGTCTGTCTCTATTCCAGTACCTGGTCTGTCTCTATTCCAGTACCTAGTCTGTCTCTATTCCAATACCTGGTCTGTCTCTATTCCAGTACCTAGTCTGTCTCTATTCCAGTACCTGATCTGTCTCCATTCCAGTACCTGGTCTGTCTCTATTCCAGTACCTAGTCTGTCTCTATTCCAGTACCTGATCTGTCTATATTCCAGTACCTGGTCTGTCTCTATTCAAGTACCTTGTCTGTCTCTATTCCAAGACCTGGTCTGTCCATATTCCAGTACCTGGCCTGTCTGTATTCTAGTACCTGGACTGTCTCTATTCCAGTGCCTGGTCTGTCTCTATTCCAGTACCTGGACTGTCTCTATTCCAGTACCTGGACTGTCTCTATTCCAGTACCTGGTCTGTCTCTATTCCAGTACCTGGACTGTCTCTATTCCAGTAACTAGTCTGTCTCTATTCCAGTACCTGATCTGTCTCTATTCCAGTACCTGGACTGTCTCTATTCCCGTACCTGGTCTCTCACTATTCAAGTACCTGATCTGTCTCTATTCCAGTACCTGGTCTGCCTCTATTTCAGTACCTGGCCTGTCTCTATTCCAGTACCTGGTCTGTCTCTATTCCAGGACCTGGTCTAACCATATTCCAGGACCTGTTCTGCCTCTATTCCTGTACCTGGTTTGTCTCTATTCCAGCACCTGGTCTGTCTCTATTCCAGGACCCGGTCTGTCCATATTCCAGTACCTGTTCTGTCTCTATTCCTGTACCTGGTCTGTCTCTATTCCAGTACCTGGTCTGTCTCTATTCCAGGGCCTGTCTGTCCATATTCCAGTCCCTTCTCTGTCTCTATTCCAATACCTTGTCTGTCTGTATTCCAGTACCTGGTCTGTCTCATTTCCAGTACCTGTCTGTCTCTATTCCAGTACCAGGACTGTCTCTATTCCAGCACCTGGTCTGTCTCTATTCCAGTACCTGGTCTCTCTCTATTCCAGTATCTGGTCAGTTTCTATTCCAGGACCTGGTCTTTCTCTATTCCAGGACCTGGTCTGTCCATATTCCAGTGTCTGGTTTTTCTCTATTCTGGTACCTAGCCTGTCTCTATTCCAGGACCTGGTCTGTCTCTATCCCAGTACCTGGCCTGTCTCTATCCCAGGACCTGGTCTGTCTCTTTTCCAGTACCTGATCTGTCTCTTTTCCAGTACCTGGTCTGTATCTATTCCTGTACCTTGTGTGTCTTTGTTCCAGTACCTGGTCTGTCTCTATACCAGGACCTGGTCTGTCCATATTCCAATACCTGGCCTGTCTCTTTTCCAGTACCTGGTCGGTTTCTATTCCAGGACCTGGTCTGTCTCTATTCCAGGACCTGGCCTGTCCATATTCCAGTGTCTGGTCTTTCTCTATTCCGATACCTGGTCTGTCTGTATTCCAGTACCTGGTCTGTCTCTATTCCAGTACCTAGTCTGTATCTATTCCAGGACCTGGTCTGTCCATATTCCAGGCACTGGTCTGTCTCTATCCCAGTACCTGGTCTGTCTCTATTCCAGTACCTGGCCTGTCTCTATTCCAGTACCTGGTCTGTCTCTATTCCTGGACCTGGCCTGTCCATATTCCAGTACCTTGTCTGTCTCTTTTCCAGTACCTGGTCTGTCTCTTTTCCAGTACCTAGTCTGTCTCTATCCCAGGAACTGGTCTGTCCATATTCCAGTACCTGGTCTGCCTCTATCCCAGTACCTGGTCTGTATCTTTTCCTGTACCTTGTGTGTCTTTGTTCCAGTACCTGGTCTGTCTCTACTGCAGTACCTGGCCTGTCTCTATTCCAGTACCTGGTCTGTCTCTATTCCAGGACCTGGCCTGTCCATATTCCAGTACCTGGTCTGTCTCTTTTCCAGTACCTGGTCTGTCTCTATTCCAGTACCTAGTCTGTCTCTAGCCCAGGACCTGGTCTGTCCATATTCCAGTACCTGGTCTGCCTCTATCCCAGCACCTGGTCTGTCTCTATCCCAGTAGCTGGTCTGTCCATATTCCAGTACCTTGTCTGTCTCTATTCCAGCAGCTGGCCTGTCCATATTCCAGTACCTTGTCTGTCTCTATTCCAGTACCTGGTCTGTCTCTATTCCAGTACCTGGTCTCTCTCTATTCCAGTACCTGGTCTGTCTCTATTCCAGTAACTGGTCTGTCTCTATTCCAGTGTCTGGTCTGTCTCTATTCCAGTACCTGGTCTGTCTCTATTCCAGTACCTGGTCTGTCTCTATTCCAGTACCTGGTCTGTCTCTATTCCAGGGCCTCGTCTGTCCCTATTCCAGTACCTTGTCTGTCTCTATTCCAGTACCTGGTCTGTCTCTATTCCAGTACCTGGTCTGTCTCTATTCCAGTATCTGGACTGTCTCTATTCCAGTACCTGGGCTCTCTCATTTCCAGTACCTGGTCTGTCTCTATTCCAGTACCTGGTCTGTCTCTATTCCAGTAACAGGACTGTCTCTATTCCAGTACCTGGACTGTATGTATTCCAGTTCCTGGTCTGTCTCTATTCCAGTAACTGGTCTGTCTCTATTCCAGTGTCTGGTCTGTCTCTATTCCAGTACCTGGTCTCTCTCTATTCCAGGACCTGGTCTGTCCATATTCCAGTATCTGGTCTGTCTCTATTCCAGTACCTGGTCTGTCCCTATTCCAGTACCTGGTCTGTCTCTATTCCAGTACCTGGACTTTCTCTATCCCAGTACCTGGCCTGTCTCTATTCCAGTACCTGGTCTGTCTCTTTTCCAGTACCTGGTCTGTCTCTTTTCCAGTACCTAGTCTTTCTCTATCCCAGGACCTGGTCTTTCCATATTCCAGTACCTGGTCTGCCTCTATCCCAGTACCTGGTCTGTATCTATTCCTGTACCTTGTGTGTCTTTGTTCCAGTACCTGGTCTGTCTCTATACCAGGACCTGGTCTGTCCATATTCCAATACCTGGCCTGTCTCTTTTCCAGTACCTGGTCGGTTTCTATTCCAGGACCTGGTCTGTCTCTATTCCAGGACCTGGCCTGTCCATATTCCAGTGTCTGGTCTTTCTCTATTCCGATACCTGGTCTGTCTGTATTCCAGTACCTGGTCTGTCTCTATTCCAGTACCTAGTCTGTATCTATTCCAGGACCTGGTCTGTCCATATTCCAGGAACTGGTCTGTCTCTATCCCAGTACCTGGTCTGTCTCTATTCCAGTACCTGGCCTGTCTCTATTCCAGTACCTGGTCTGTCTCTATTCCTGGACCTGGCCTGTCCATATTCCAGTACCTTGTCTGTCTCTTTTCCAGTACCTGGTCTGTCTCTTTTCCAGTACCTAGTCTGTCTCTATCCCAGGAACTGGTCTGTCCATATTCCAGTACCTGGTCTGCCTCTATCCCAGTACCTGGTCTGTATCTTTTCCTGTACCTTGTGTGTCTTTGTTCCAGTACCTGGTCTGTCTCTACTGCAGTACCTGGCCTGTCTCTATTCCAGTACCTGGTCTGTCTCTATTCCAGGACCTGGCCTGTCCATATTCCAGTACCTGGTCTGTCTCTTTTCCAGTACCTGGTCTGTCTCTATTCCAGTACCTAGTCTGTCTCTAGCCCAGGACCTGGTCTGTCCATATTCCAGTACCTGGTCTGCCTCTATCCCAGCACCTGGTCTGTCTCTATCCCAGTAGCTGGTCTGTCCATATTCCAGTACCTTGTCTGTCTCTATTCCAGCAGCTGGCCTGTCCATATTCCAGTACCTTGTCTGTCTCTATTCCAGTACCTGGTCTGTCTCTATTCCAGTACCTGGTCTCTCTCTATTCCAGTACCTGGTCTGTCTCTATTCCAGTAACTGGTCTGTCTCTATTCCAGTGTCTGGTCTGTCTCTATTCCAGTACCTGGTCTGTCTCTATTCCAGTACCTGGTCTGTCTCTATTCCAGTACCTGGTCTGTCTCTATTCCAGGGCCTCGTCTGTCCCTATTCCAGTACCTTGTCTGTCTCTATTCCAGTACCTGGTCTGTCTCTATTCCAGTACCTGGTCTGTCTCTATTCCAGTATCTGGACTGTCTCTATTCCAGTACCTGGGCTCTCTCATTTCCAGTACCTGGTCTGTCTCTATTCCAGTACCTGGTCTGTCTCTATTCCAGTAACAGGACTGTCTCTATTCCAGTACCTGGACTGTATGTATTCCAGTTCCTGGTCTGTCTCTATTCCAGTAACTGGTCTGTCTCTATTCCAGTGTCTGGTCTGTCTCTATTCCAGTACCTGGTCTCTCTCTATTCCAGGACCTGGTCTGTCCATATTCCAGTATCTGGTCTGTCTCTATTCCTGTACCTGGTCTGTCTCTATTCCAGTACCTGGTCTGTCTCTATCCCAGTACCTGGCCTGTCTCTATTCCAGTACCTGGTCTGTCTCTTTTCCAGTACCTGGTCTGTCTCTTTTCCAGTACCTAGTCTTTCTCTATCCCAGGACCTGGTCTGTCCATATTCCAGTACCTGGTCTGCCTCTATCCCAGTACCTGGTCTGTATCTATTCCTGTACCTTGTGTGTCTTTGTTCCAGTACCTGGTCTGTCTCTATTCCAGTACCTGGACTATGTCTATTCCAGTACCTGGTCTGTCTCTATACCAGGACCTGGTCTGTCCATATTCCAGTACCTGGCCTGTCTCTTTTCCAGTACCTGGTCTGTCTCTATTCCAGTACCTGGTCTGTCTCTAATCCAGTACCTGGTCTGTCTCTAATCCAGTACCTGGTCTCTCTCTATTCCAGTTCCTGGTCTGTCCATATTCCAGTACCTTTTCTTTCTCTGTTCCAGTTCCTTGTCTGTCTGTATTCCAGTACCTGGTCTGTCTCATTTCCAGTACCTGTCTGTCTCTATTCCAGTACCAGGACTGTCTCTATTCCAGTACCTGGTCTGTCTCTATTCCAGTACCTGGTCTGTCTCTATTCCAGTGCCTGGTCTCTCTCTATTCCAGTACCTGGTCGGTTTCTATTCCAGGACCTGGTCTGTCTCTATTCCAGTACCTGGTCTGTCCATATTCCAGTGTCTGGTCTTTCTCTATTCCAGTACCTGGTCTCTCTCTATTCCAGTACCTGGTCGGTTTCTATTCCAGGACCTGGTCTGTCTCTATTCCAGGACCTGGCCTGTCCATATTCCAGTGTCTGGTCTTTCTCTATTCCGATACCTGGTCTGTCTGTATTCCAGTACCTGGTCTGTCTCTATTCCAGTACCTAGTCTGTATCTATTCCAGGACCTGGTCTGTCCATATTCCAGGAACTGGTCTGTCTCTATCCCAGTACCTGGTCTGTCTCTATTCCAGTACCTGGCCTGTCTCTATTCCAGTACCTGGTCTGTCTCTATTCCAGTGCCTGGTCTCTCTCATTTCCAGTACCTGGTCTGTCTCTATTCCAGTACCTGGTCTGTCTCTATTCCAGTAACAGGACTGTCTCTATTCCAGTACCTGGCCTGTCTCTATTCCAGTACCTGGTCTGTCTCTATTCCTGGACCTGGCCTGTCCATATTCCAGTACCTTGTCTGTCTCTTTTCCAGTACCTGGTCTGTCTCTTTTCCAGTACCTAGTCTGTCTCTATCCCAGGAACTGGTCTGTCCATATTCCAGTACCTGGTCTGCCTCTATCCCAGTACCTGGTCTGTATCTTTTCCTGTACCTTGAGTGTCTTTGTTCCAGTACCTGGTCTGTCTCTACTGCAGTACCTGGCCTGTCTCTATTCCAGTACCTGGTCTGTCTCTATTCCAGGACCTGGCCTGTCCATATTCCAGTACCTGGTCTGTCTCTTTTCCAGTACCTGGTCTGTCTCTATTCCAGTACCTAGTCTGTCTCTAGCCCAGGACCTGGTCTGTCCATATTCCAGTACCTGGTCTGCCTCTATCCCAGTACCTGGTCTGTCTCTATCCCAGTAGCTGGTCTGTCCATATTCCAGTACCTTGTCTGTCTCTATTCCAGCAGCTGGCCTGTCCATATTCCAGTACCTTGTCTGTCTCTATTCCAGTACCTGGTCTGTCTCTATTCCAGTACCTGGTCTCTCTCTATTCCAGTACCTGGTCTGTCTCTATTCCAGTAACTGGTCTGTCTCTATTCCAGTGTCTGGTCTGTCTCTATTCCAGTACCTGGTCTGTCTCTATTCCAGTACCTGGTCTGTCTCTATTCCAGTACCTGGTCTGTCTCTATTCCAGGGCCTCGTCTGTCCCTATTCCAGTACCTTGTCTGTCTCTATTCCAGTACCTGGTCTGTCTCTATTTCAGTACCTGGTCTGTCTCTATTCCAGTATCTGGACTGTTTCTATTCCAGTACCTGGGCTCTCTCATTTCCAGTACCTGGTCTGTCTCTATTCCAGTACCTGGTCTGTCTCTATTCCAGTAACAGGACTGTCTCTATTCCAGTACCTGGACTGTATGTATTCCAGTTCCTGGTCTGTCTCTATTCCAGTAACTGGTCTGTCTCTATTCCAGTGTCTGGTCTGTCTCTATTCCAGTACCTGGTCTCTCTCTATTCCAGGACCTGGTCTGTCCATATTCCAGTATCTGGTCTGTCTCTATTCCTGTACCTGGTCTGTCTCTATTCCAGTACCTGGTCTGTCTCTATTCCAGTACCTGGTCTGTCTCTAATCCAGGACCTGGCCTGTCCATGTTCCAGTACCTTGTCTGTCTCTATTCCAGTACCTAGTCTGTCTCTATTCAAACACATTTTTTTTTTTTTAAGAACCGCCAAATTACATGCAGGAAAATGTGTAGTTATGAGTTTTTTTGCCGATGGAACATGACACATGATGGGCCTTCAATAACCACAAAACTATAAGTTATAGACTTAAACAAGTTGGCTTTTAATCACTAAGATCAGAGCTAACATCTCAACACGCCGACTGGTTCACAGGAATGAGTCATACAGATCCTGGGATCTTTATGGAAGAGAAGTCAGGGGCGGAGCCAAGAGCCAAGACCTGGAACCTCCCAGGTTAGTCGGGAAAGAGGAAGTGAAACTATACACAGTGGGGGAGGGTAATATACATGAGTGCAAAACGAATACAGGATCAAGACAAACAGATTTAATTACATTCACCCCTTCTATAGATTTAGTCCATCGGGGTGATGTTTCTTAAAAGTTGGTATAAGTGAGTCTGTCAGGAGGTTTTTCAGTTCTCAGTGATCGGCGCAAAGCCGGTTGGGGTGCCTCTAGGGGAGTGGATTCTGGTTCCTCCGCTGTCCGGGCCTCCGCATTCTCTTCCAGATTATCTGCAGTGTCCTCCAGGTTAAAGTTGGGTATTGATACCTCTGGGCGTCCTGTCTCTTTGTAGTGTAGGTCTTCATCGGGTAGTCTCCCATCGTTCTCTCCGCTCCCCGAGGGAGCGAGGTCTTTTATGGAAACAGTGTCCTCTCGCCCGTCAGAGTATTCGATATAGGCGTACTGAGGGTTTGCATGGAGGAGCTGTACCTTTTCCACAAGGGGGTCCATTTTATGGCCTCTCACATGCTTCCGCAATAGTACTGTCCCCGGAGACATCAGCCACGCAGGTAGAGATATGCCTGAGGTGGATTTCCGGGGGAAAACGAACATCTTTTCGTGAGGGGTAGCGTTAGTGGCAGTACATAACAGAGACCTTATGGAGTGGAGCACGTCTGGGAGGACTTCCTGCCAGCGGTAGGTCGGAAGGCCTTTTGACTTTAAGGCTAACGTGACAGCCTTCCAAACAGTAGCATTCTCCCTTTCCACTTGCCCATTACCCCGGGGGTTGTAGCTAGTGGTTCTGCTAGTGGCTATCCCCTTCGAGAGCAAGAACTGGCGCAGCTCGTCACTCATAAATGACGTCCCCCTATCGCTGTGTATGTAGTTCGGCATGCCAAACATGCAGAATAGATTACAGAGACACTTGATGACCGTGGCACTGGTCATGTCTGGGCAGGGAATGGCGAAGGGGAAGCGGGAATATTCATCAATGATATTGTGGAAGTATACGTTACGGTCGGCAGAGGGAAGGGGTCCCTTGAAGTCCAGACTTAGGCGCTCGAATGGCCGTGTGGCTTTGATAAGGTGTGCACGGTCAGGCCTGTAGAAACGAGGCTTGCATTCCGCACAGATGCGGCAGGCTCTGGTCATTGTCCTGACCTCCTCGATGGAGTGGGACAGATTGCGGGACTTTATAAAATGGTATAGTCGGGTGACCCCTGGGTGACAGAGGTCGTTGTGGAGACCCTGTAATTTGTCCGTATGAATGCTGGAACACATTCCCCACGATAGGGCATCTGGGGGTTCATTAAGGGCTCCCGGCCTGTACAAAATATCATAGTCGAACGTGGATAGTTCGATCCTCCACCTGAGTATTTTGTCATTCTTGATTTTCCCCCTTTGTTTGTTATTAAACATGAAAGCCACCGACCGCTGGTGAGTGAGCAGGGTGAAACGTTTGCCAGCTGGGTAGTGTCTCCAGTGCCGCACTGCCTCCACTATAGCCTGTGCTTCCTTCTCGACAGAAGAGTGCCTGATTTCAGGTCCCTGAAGGGTTCGGGAGAAGGCGGCCACAGGTCTCCCAGCCTGATTGAGGGTCGCAGCTAAGGCAAAGTCTGACGCATCGCTTTCGACTTGAAAGGGAATGCATTCGTCCACTGCACACACTGCAGCCCTTTCAATGTCCTGTTTAATACTGGTGAAAGCCTCCCGAGCTTCAGCTGATAGTGGGAAGGACGTCGATTTAATGAGGGGTCGGGCCTTATCAGAGTAATTGGGCACCCATTGGGCATAATACGAAAAAAATCCCAGGCACCTTTTTAAAGCTTTGGGATTGTGTGGCAGGGGCAGTTCCTTTAGGGGGCGTAATTGGTCAGGGTCCGGTCCAATTACCCCATCTTCCACCACACAGCCGAGGATACAGAGACGGGTTGTGTTGAAGACACATTTGTCTTCGTTGTAGGTTAGATTCAGCTTTAGGGCAGTTTTTAAAAATCTCGCAAGATTTAGATCGTGGTCTTGCTGGTTGTGCCCGCAGATAGTGACATTGTCCAGATAGGGGTAGGTAGCTTGTAGTTTATTCTCGTCAACCATGCGGTCCATCTCACGTTGGAAGACCGAGACCCCATTTGTTACACCGAAGGGCACTCTGAGAAAATGGTAGAGGCGCCCGTTCGCATCGAAGGCGGTGTATGGGCGGTCCTCCGTTCTAATGGGGAGCTGGTGATACGCGGATTTGAGGTCGATAGTCGAGAAGACTCGGTATTGCGCAATCTGGTTGACCATTTCTGATATGCGGGGTAAAGAGTAGGCGTCCAGCTGGGTATAAATATTAACAGTCTGCTGTAGTCAATTACCATCCGTTTCTTTTCGTTATTTTTAACTATGACTACTTGGGCACGCCACGGGCTGGTACTGCATTCAATAATGCCTTCCCGCAGGAGTCTGTCCACTTCCGCCTTGATAAAGTGTCTGTCTTCCAGACTGTACCATCTACTTTTGGCCGCTATGGGCCTACAGTTCGGAGCGAGATTAGCGAATAAAGAGGGCGGGCTGATTTTTACGGTTGATAGGCCACAGATTGTGAGTGGCGGCTGGGACCTGCCATATGCTAGCGTGACACTTTCGTGGTGGCACTGGAAGTCCAGGCCCAAGATTACATTAACACAGAGTTCTGGCATCACGAGGAGTTTAAAATCCTTGTAGTCCGTGCCTTTTACAGTCAGTGTTACCACACAGTAGCCCAAAATGTCCGAAGTGTGGGGCTTAGCAGCCATAGCAATTCTGCTCCGTGTAGGGGTTACCGTTAATGAGTGCCGCTGTACCAGGCTAGGGTGGATAAAACTCTCGGTACTCCCACAGTCAATTAAACATTTCGTTAAATTCCCATTTACCTGTATGTCCATCATGGATTTTGTCAACGGGTGTGGCCTGGATTGATCCACCGTGATCGAAGCCACTGTTGGGCCCTGGGCGGCCGTTGAGTCGGGAAAAGATGGCAGATCCCAAGATGGCGGCCCGCACAGCACGCACGAGGCGGTGACGGAGTTGGAAATCGGATTCCCCCTGCAGACTTTGCTAAAATGCCCCTTTTTCTTACATTTGAAGCATGTAGCGTCCTTCGCTGGGCATCGTTGTCTGGGGTGCTTGGCCTGGCCGCAGAAGTAGCATTTCGGGCCTCGAGACATTGCCGCTGTAGTAGGACTCCTGGGTGAACTTCTGTGTGGGGACTCCGGCGGCGTAGAGCTGGTCTGAGACCTGGATGGGGAAGATGGCTGATTCAAAGATGGCGGCCCCCTCGGCGCGCACGAGGCGGTGAGGGCCGCATGGCCGGAAGAATAAGAGTCTAAGTTTCTCTGGGCCACGTCCAGCGATCGCGCAGTGGCCACTGCCTTTTTTAAGTCCAGGACCTCCTTCTCCAGCAGTCTCTGCCGGATATAATTCAATTTGAGGCCCGTGATGAAGGAATCGCGGACCAATTCGTCAGAGTACGCGTTGGCCGTCACGGCCTTGCAGTTACAGTCCTGGACCAGGTCCTTTAGGCCCTGCAAGAAATCGTCCATTGATTACTCTGGTCGCTGCCTGCGTGTAGCGAGCAGATGTCTGGCGTACACTTCGTTTACCGGCCTCTGGTATTGGGCCTTCAGGATAGTGATGGCCTCCATGTAAGAGGTGGCGTCCCGGATGAACGAATAAATCCGATGACTTACGCGAGTAGTCAGTAGACTCAGTTTATCTACCTCGCTAGCGGATGAGGCCCCCGCGAAGAGTTCGAAGCATTTGAGCCAGTGTCCAAATTGATTTGATGCTTCAGCAGAATGTGGATCCAAGTCCATAAGCTCTGGTTTTAGGAGTCGATCCATCCTAGTATTCTTTAGTGATTAAAATTGATGAGCCTTCAATAACCACAAAACTAGAAGTTATAGACTTAAACAAGTTGGCTTTTAATCACTAAGATCAGAGCTAACATCTCAACACGCCGACTGGTTCACAGAAATGAGTCATACAAATCCTGGGATCTTTATGTAAGAGAAGTCAGGGACAGAGGCAAGAGCCAAGACCTGGAACCTCCCAGGTTAGTCAGGAAAGAGGAAGTAAAACTATACACAGTGGGGGAGGGTAATATACATGAGTGCAAAATGAATACAGGATCAAGACAAACAGATTTCATTACAGTCTGTATCTATTCCAGTACCTCGTCTGTCTCTACTCCAGTACCTGGTCTGTCTCTATTCCAGTACCTGGTCTGTCTCTATTCCAGTACCTGGTCTGTCTCTATTCCTGTATGTGGTCTCTGTCTATTCTAGTACCTGGTCTGTCTCTATTCCAGTCCCTGGTCTGTCTCTATTCCAGTACCTGGTCTGTCTCTATTCCAGTACCTGGACTGTCTCTATTCCAGTACATGGTCTGTCTCTATTCCAGTACCTGGACTCACTCTATTCCATTACCTAGTCTGTCTCTATTCCAGTACCTGGACTGTCGCTATTCAAGTAGCTGGTCTGTCTCTATTCCAGTACCTGGACTGTCATTATTCCAGTAACTAGTCTGTCTCTATTCCAGTACCTGATCTGTCTCTATTCCAGTACCTGGACTGTCTCTATTCCAGTACGTGGACTATATCTATTCCAGTACCTGGTCTGTCTCCATTCCAGCACCTGGACTATCCCTATTCCAATACCTGGTCTGTCTCTATTCTGGTACCTTGTCTGTCTCTATTCCAGTACCTGGTCTGTCTCTCTTCCAGTACCTGGTCTGTCTCTATTCCAGTACCTGGTCTGTCTCTATTCCAGGGCCTGGTCTGTCCATATTCCAGTACCTTGTCTGTCTCTATTCCAGTACCTGGTCTGTCTCTATTCCAGTACCAGGACTGTCCATATTCCAGTACCTGTTCTGTCTCTATTCCAGTATCTGGTCTTTCTCTATTCCGGTACCTGGTCTGTCTCTATTCCAGTACCTGTCTGTCTCTATTCCAGTACCAGGACTGTCCATATTCCAGTACCTGGTCTGTCTCTATTCCAGTACCTGGTCTGTCTCTATTCCAGTACCGAGTCTGTCTCTATTCTAGGACCGGTCTGTCCATATTCCAGTACCTGGTCTGTCTCTATACCAGTACCTGGCCTGTCGCTATACCAGTACCTGGACTGTCTCTATTCCAGTACCTGGTCTTTCCCTATTCCGTTACCTGCTGTGGCTGTATTCCGGTACCTGGTCTGTCTATATTCCAGCACCTGATCTGTCTCTGTTCCAGTACCTGGACTGTCTCTATTCCAGTACGTGGATGGCATCTATTCCAGTACCTGGTCTGTCTCCATTCCAGCACCTGGACTAACCCTATTCCAATACCTGGTCTGTCTCTATTCTGGTACCTTGTCTGTCTCTATTCCAGTACCTGGTCTGTCTCTATTCCAGTACCTGGTCTGTCTCTGTTCCAGGACCTGGTCTGTCCATATTCCAGTACCTGGTCTGTCACTATTCCAGTACCTGGTCTGTCTCTATTCCAGGGCCTGGTCTGTCCATATTCCAGTACCTGGTCTGTCTCTATTCCAGTACCTGTTCTGTCTCTATTCCCGAACCTGGTCTGTCTCTATTACAGTACCTGGACTCTCTCTATTCCAGTACCTGGGCTATCTCATTTCCAGTACCTGGTCTGTCTCTATTCCAGTATCTGGTCTTTCTCTATTCCGGTACCTGGTCTGTCTCTATTCCAGTACCTGGTCTGTCTCTATTCCAGTACCTGGTCTGTCTCTATTCCAGTACCTGGTCTGTCTCTGTTCCAGCACCTGGTCTGTCTCTATTCCACTACCTAGTCTGTCTCTATTCTAGGACCTGGTCTGTCCATATTCCAGTACCTGGTCTGTCTCTATTCCAGTACCTGGACTGTCTCTATTCCAGTACCTGGCCTCTCTCTATTTCAGTACCTGGTCCGTCTCTATTCCAGCACCTGGATTGTCTCTATTCCAGTATCTGGTCTTTCCCTATTATGTTACCTGCCGTGGCTGTATTCCAGTACCTGGTCTGTCTCTATTCCAGTATCTGATCTGTCTCTATTCCGGTAACTGGTCTGTCTCTATTCCTGTACCTGGTCTGTCTCTATTCCATTATCTGGTCTGTCTCCATTCCAGTACCTGGTCTGTCTCTATTCCAGTACCTGGACTGTCTCTATTCCAGTACCTGGTCTGTCTCTATTCCAGTACCTGGACTGTTTCTATTCCAGTACCTAGTCTGTCTCTATTCCAGTACCTAGTCTGTCTCTATTCAAGTACTGGGTCTGTCTATATTCCAGTACCTGGACTATCTCTTTTCCAGTACCTGGTCTGCCTCTATTCTGGTACCTGGTCTGTCTCAATACAGGACCTGGTCTGTCTCTATTCCAGTACCTGGTCTGCCTCTATTTCAGTACCTGATCTGTCTCTATTGCAATACCTGGCCTGTCTCTATTCCAGGACCTGGTATATCCATATTCCAGTACCTGTTCTGTCTCTATTCCAGGACCTGGCCTGTTCATATTCCAGTACCTGGACTCACTCTATTCCATTACCTGGTCTGTCTCTATTCCAGTAACTGGAGTGTCGCTATTCCAGTACCTGGACTGTCTCTATTCCAGTATCTGGTCTGTCTCTATTCCAGTACCTGGACTGTCATTATTCCAGTGCCTCGTCTGTTTCTATTCCAGTACCTGATCTTTCTCTATTCCAGTAACTGGACCCACTCTATTCCATTACCTGGTCTGTCTCTATTCTGGTACCTGGTCTGTCTCTATTCCAGTACCTGGTCTGTCTCTATTCCAGCACCTGGTCTGTCTCTATTCCAGGACCTAGTCTGTCCATATTGCAGTACCTGGTCTGTCTCTATTCCAGTAACTGGTCTGTCTCTATTCCAGTACTTGGTCTGTTTCTATTCCAGTACCTGGACTGTCTCCATTCCAGTACCTGGTCTGTCTTTATTCCATTACCTGGTCTGTCTCTATTCCAGTACCTGGCCTCTCCCTATTCCAGTACATAGCCTGTCTCTATTCCAGTCCCTGGACTGTGCTATTCCAGTACCCGGTCTGTCTCTATTCCAGTCCCTGGTCTGTCTCTATTCCAGCACCTGGATTGTCTCTATTCCCGTATCTGGTCTGTCTCTTTTCCGGGACCTAGTCTGTCTCTATTCCAGTACCTGGACTGTATCTATTCCAGTACCTGGTCTGTCTCCATTCCAGCACCTGGACGATCCCTATTCCAATACCTGGTCTGTCTCTATTCCGGTACCTTGTCTGTCTCTATTCCAGTACCTGGTCTGTCTCTATTCCAGTACGTGATCTGTCACTATTCCAGTTCCTGGTCTGTCTCTATTCCAGGGCCTGGTCTGTCCATATTCCAGTACCTTGTCTGTCTCTATTCCTGTACCTTTTCTGTCTCTATTCCTGTACCTGGTCTGTCTCTATTCCAGAACCTGGTCTGTCTCTATTCCAGTACCTGGACCGTCTCTATTCCAGTACCTGGACTGTCTCTATTCCAGTGCCAGGACTGTCTCTATTCCAGTACCTGGACTGTCTCTATTCCAGTACCTGGTCTGTCTCTATTCCAGTACCTGGTCTTTCTCTATTTCAGTATCTGGGCTGTCTCTATTCCAGTACCTGGTCTCTCTCTATTCCAGTATCTGGTCGGTTTCTATTCCAGTACCTGGCCTGTCTCTATTCCAGTACCTGGTCCGTCTCTATTCCAGTACCTAGTCTGTCTCTATTCCAGGACGTGGTCTGTCCATATTCCAGGACCTGGTCTGTCTCTATCCCAGTACCTGGTCTTTCTCTATACCAGTACCTGGTCTGTCTCTATTCCAGTTCCTGGTCTATCTCTAATCCAAGACCTGGCCTGTCCATATTCCAGTACCTTGTCTGTATCTATTCCAGTACCTCGTCTGTCTCTTTTCCGGTACCTAGTCTGGTTGTATTCCAGGGCCTGGTCTGTCTCAATTCCAGTATATGATCTGTCTCTATTCTTTCACCTGGACTGTCTCTATTCCTGTGCCTCGTCTGTCTCTATTCCAGTACCTGGTCTGTCTCTATTCCATTACCTGGTCTGTCTCTACTCCATTTCCTGGTCTGACTCTATTCCAGTACCTGGCCTGTCTCTAGTCCAGTACCTGGACTTTCTCTATTTCAGAACCTGGACTGTCTCTATTCCAGAACCTGGTCTGTCTCTTTTCAAGTACCTGGTCTGTCTCTATTCCAGTTACTGGACTATCACTATTCCAGTATCTGGTCTTTCTCTTTTCCCGTACCTGGTCTGTCTATATTCCAGGACCTGGTCTTTCTCTATTCCAGTACCTGGTCTGCCACCATTCGAGGACCTGGTCTGTCTCCATTCCAGTACCTGGTCTGTCTCCATTCCAGTACCTGGTCTGTCTCGATTCCAGGAACTGGTCTGTCCATATTCCAGTACCTGTTCTGTCTCTATTCCAGCACCTGGTCTGTCTCTATTCCAGTACCTGGTCTGTCTCTATTCCAGTACCTGGTCTGTCTCAATTCCAGTACCTGGACTGTCTCTATTCTGGTCCCTGGTCTGTCTCTATTCCAGTACCTGGTCGGTCCCTATTCCAGTACATGGTCTGTCTCTACTCCAGTACCTGGTCTGTCTCTATTCCAGTAACTGGTCTGTCTCTATTCCAGGGCCTGGTCTTTCCATATTCCAGTACCTGGACTGTCTCTATTCCTGTACCTGGTCTGTCTTTATTCCATTCCCTGGTCTGTCTCCATTCCAGTACCTGGTCTGTCTCTATTCCAGTACCTGGTCTCTCTCTATTCCAACACTTGGATTGTCTCTATTCCAGTATCTGGTCTGTCTCTTTTCCGGTACCTAGTCTGGCTGTATTCCAGGACCTGGTCTGTCCATATTCCAGTACCTGGTCTGTCTCTATTCCAGTGACTGGTCTGTCTCTATTCCAGTACGTGTTCTGTCTCTATTCTTTTAACTGGACTGTCTCTATTCCAGTACCTGATCTGTCTCTATTCCAGTACCTGGACTGTCTCTATTCCGGTACCTGGTCTGTCTCTATTCCAGTACCTGGTCTGTCACTATTCCTGTCGATGGTCTGTCTCTACTCCAGTACCCGGTCTGTCTCTATTCCAGGACCTGGTCTGTCTCTATTCCAGTACCTGATCTGTCTCCATTCAAGCACCTGGACGATCTCTATTCCAGTACCTGGTATGTCTCTATTCCATTACCTAGTCTGTCTCTATTCCAGTACCTGGTCTGTCTCTATTCCTGTAACTGGTCTGTCTCTATTCCAGTACCTGGTCTGTCTCTATTCCAGAAACTGGTCTGTCTCTATTCCACTACCTGGTCTGTCTCTATTCCAGTACCTGGTCTGTCTCTATTCCAGGACCTGGTCTGTCTCTATTCCAGTAACTGGTCTGTCTCTATTCCAGTACCTGGTCCGTCCATATTCCAGTACCTGGTCTGTCTCTATTCCAGAACCTGGTCTGTCTCTATTCCAGTACCTGAACTGTCTCTATTCTTTTAACTGGACTGTCTCTGTTCCAGTACATGATCTGTCTCTATTCCAGTACCGGGACTGTCTCTATTCCGGTACCTGGTCTGTCTCTATTCCAGTAACTGGTCTGTCTCTATTCCAGTACCTGGTCTGTCTCTATTCCAGGACCTGGTCTGTCCATATTCCAGTACCTGGTCTATCTCTATTGCAGAACCTGGTCTATCTCTATTCCAGCACCTGGTCTGTCTCTATTCTTTTAACTGGGCTGTCTCTATTGCAGTCCCTCATATGTCTCTATTCCAGGATCTCGACTGTCTCTATTCCGGTACCTGGTCTGTCTCTATTCCAGGACCTGGTCTGTCTCTATTCCAGTACCTGACCGCCTCTATTCCAGTACCTGGTCTGTCGCTATTGCAGGACCTGGACTGTCCATATTCCAGGACCTGGTTTGTCTCTATTCCAGTACCTGGACTGTCTCTCTTCCAGTACCTGGACTGTCTCTATTCCAGTATCTGGACTGTCTCTCTTCCAGTATCTGGACTGTCTCTCTTCCAGTATCTGGTCTGTCCCT
The DNA here is from genome assembly GCF_052327205.1 of Somniosus microcephalus. NCBI lineage: Eukaryota > Metazoa > Chordata > Chondrichthyes > Squaliformes > Somniosidae > Somniosus > Somniosus microcephalus. The sequence continues at coordinate 142,967,794 of NC_140998.1, forward strand.
ATTCCGGTACCTGGTCTGTCTGTATTCCACTACCTGGTCTGTCTCTGTTACAGAATCTGGTCTGTCTCTATTCCCGCAACTTGTCTTTCTCTATTCCTGTACCTGGTCTGTCTCTATTCCAGTACCTGGTCTGTCTCTATTCCAGGACCAGGTCTGTCTCTATTCCAGTACCTGGACTGTCTGTATTCCTCGACCTGGTCTGTCTCTATTCCAGTACTTGGTCTCTCTCTATTCCAGGACCTGGTCTGTCTCTATTCCAGTACCTGATCTGTCTCTATTCCAGTACCTGGACTGTCTCTATTCCCGTACCTGGTCTCTCACTATTCAAGTACCTGATCTGTCTCTATTCCAGTACCTGGTCTGCCTCTATTCCAGTACCTGGCCTGTCTCTATTCCAGTACCTGGTCTGTCTCTATTCCAGGACCTGGTCTAACCATATTCCAGTACCTGTTCAGTCTCTATTCCTGTACCTGGTTTGTCTCTATTCCAGCACCTGGTCTGTCTCTATTCCAGGACCCGGTCTGTCCATATTCTAGTACCTGTTCTGTCTCTATTCCTGTACCTGGTCTGTCTCTATTCCAGTACCTGGTCTGTCTCTATTCCAGGGCCTGGTCTGTCCATATTCCAGGGCCTGGTCTGTCCATATTCCAGTACCTTCTCTGTCTCTATTCCAATACCTTGTCTCTCTGTATTCCAGTACCTGGTCTGTCTCATTTCCAGTACCTGTCTGTCTCTATTCCAGTACCAGGACTGTCTCTATTCCAGCACCTGGTCTGTCTCTATTCCAGTACCTGGTCTCTCTCTATTCCAGTATCTGGTCAGTTTCTATTCCAGGACCTGGTCTTTCTCTATTCCAGGACCTGGTCTGTCCATATTCCAGTGTCTGGTCTTTCTCTATTCTGGTACCTAGCCTGTCTCTATTCCAGGACCTGGTCTGTCTCTATCCCAGTACCTGGCCTGTCTCTATTCCAGTACCTGGTCTGTCTCTTTTCCAGTACCTGGTCTGTCTCTTTTCCAGTACCTAGTCTTTCTCTATCCCAGGACCTGGTCTGTCCATATTCCAGTACCTGGTCTGCCTCTATCCCAGTACCTGGTCTGTATCTATTCCTGTACCTTGTGTGTCTTTGTTCCAGTACCTGGTCTGTCTCTATTCCAGTACCTGGACTATGTCTATTCCAGTACCTGGTCTGTCTCTATACCAGGACCTGGTCTGTCCATATTCCAGTACCTGGTCTGTCTCTTTTCCAGTACCTGGTCTGTCTCTATTCCAGTACCTGGTCTGTCTCTAATCCAGTACCTGGTCTGTCTCTATTCCAGTACCTGGTCTCTCTCTATTCCAGTTCCTGGTCTGTCCATATTCCAGTACCTTTTCTTTCTCTGTTCCAGTTCCTTGTCTGTCTGTATTCCAGTACCTGGTCTGTCTCATTTCCAGTACCTGTCTGTCTCTATTCCAGTACCAGGACTGTCTCTATTCCAGTACCTGGTCTGTCTCTATTCCAGTACCTGGTCTGTCTCTATTCCAGTGCCTGGTCTCTCTCTATTCCAGTACCTGGTCGGTTTCTATTCCAGGACCTGGCCTGTCTCTATTCCAGTACCTGGTCTGTCCATATTCCAGTGTCTGGTCTTTCTCTATTCCAGTACCTGGTCTCTCTCTATTCCAGTACCTGGTCGGTTTCTATTCCAGGACCTGGTCTGTCTCTATTCCAGGACCTGGCCTGTCCATATTCCAGTGTCTGGTCTTTCTCTATTCCGATACCTGGTCTGTCTGTATTCCAGTACCTGGTCTGTCTCTATTCCAGTACCTAGTCTGTATCTATTCCAGGAGCTGGTCTGTCCATATTCCAGGAACTGGTCTGTCTCTATCCCAGTACCTGGTCTGTCTCTATTCCAGTACCTGGCCTGTCTCTATTCCAGTACCTGGTCTGTCTCTATTCCTGGACCTGGCCTGTCCATATTCCAGTACCTTGTCTGTCTCTTTTCCAGTACCTGGTCTGTCTCTTTTCCAGTACCTAGTCTGTCTCTATCCCAGGACCTGGTCTGTCCATATTCCAGTACCTGGTCTGCCTCTATCCCAGTACCTGGTCTGCCTCTTTTCCAGTACCTAGTCTGTCTCTATCCCAGGACCTGGTCTGTCCATATTCCAGTACCTGGTCTGTCTCTATTCCAGTACCTCGTCTGTCTCTATTCCACTTCCTGGACTGTCTCTCTTCCAGTACCTGGACTGTCTCTCTTCCAGTACCTGGTCTGTCTCTATTCCAGTACCTGGACTGTCTCTATTTCAGTACCTGGACTGTCACTATTCAAGTATCTAGTCTTTCTCTATTCCAGTACCTGATCTGTCTCAATTCCAGGACCTGGACTGTCTCTATTCCAGTACCTGGACTGTCTCTATTCAAGTACCTGGTCTGTCTCTATTCCAGTACCTGGTCGGCCCCTATTCCAGTACATGGTCTGTCTCTACTCCAGTACCTCGTCTGTCTCTATTCCAGTAACTGGACTATCTCTATTCCAGGACCTGGTCTGTCTCTACTCCAGTACCTGGTCTGCCTCTATTCCAGGACCTGGTCTGTCTCCATTCCAGTACCTGGTCTGTCTCGATTCCAGGACCTGGTCTATCCATATTCCAGTACCTGTTCTGTCTCTATTCCAGTACCTGGTCTGTCTCTATTCCAGTACCTCGTCTGTCTCTATTCCAGTTCCTGGACTGTCTCTCTTCCAGTACCTGGACTGTCTCTCTTCCAGTTCCTGGTCTGTCTCTATTCCAGTACCTGCACTGTCTCTATTCCAGCAGCTGGACTGTCTCTATTCCAGTACCTGGACTGTCACTATTCAAGTGCCTAGTCTTTCTCTATTCCAGTACCTGATCTGTCTCTATTCCAGCACCTGGTCTGTCTCTATTCCAGTGACTGGTCTGTCTCTATTCCAGTACGTGTTCTGTCTCTATTCTTTTAACTGGACTGTCTCTATTCCAGTACCTGATCTGTCTCTATTCCAGTACCTGGACTGTCTCTATTCCGGTACCTGGTCTGTCTCTATTCCAGTACCTGGTCTGTCACTATTCCTGTCGATGGTCTGTCTCTACTCCAGTACCCGGTCTGTCTCTATTCCAGGACCTGGTCTGTCTCTATTCCAGTACCTGATCTGTCTCCATTCAAGCACCTGGACGATCTCTATTCCAGTACCTGGTATGTCTCTATTCCATTACCTAGTCTGTCTCTATTCCAGTACCTGGTCTGTCTCTATTCCTGTAACTGGTCTGTCTCTATTCCAGTACCTGGTCTGTCTCTATTCCAGAAACTGGTCTGTCTCTATTCCACTACCTGGTCTGTCTCTATTCCAGTACCTGGTCTGTCTCTATTCCAGGACCTGGTCTGTCTCTATTCCAGTAACTGGTCTGTCTCTATTCCAGTACCTGGTCCGTCCATATTCCAGTACCTGGTCTGTCTCTATTCCAGAACCTGGTCTGTCTCTATTCCAGTACCTGAACTGTCTCTATTCTTTTAACTGGACTGTCTCTGTTCCAGTACATGATCTGTCTCTATTCCAGTACCGGGACTGTCTCTATTCCGGTACCTGGTCTGTCTCTATTCCAGTAACTGGTCTGTCTCTATTCCAGTACCTGGTCTGTCTCTATTCCAGGACCTGGTCTGTCCATATTCCAGTACCTGGTCTATCTCTATTGCAGAACCTGGTCTATCTCTATTCCAGCACCTGGTCTGTCTCTATTCTTTTAACTGGGCTGTCTCTATTGCAGTCCCTCATATGTCTCTATTCCAGGATCTCGACTGTCTCTATTCCGGTACCTGGTCTGTCTCTATTCCAGGACCTGGTCTGTCTCTATTCCAGTACCTGACCGCCTCTATTCCAGTACCTGGTCTGTCGCTATTGCAGGACCTGGACTGTCCATATTCCAGGACCTGGTTTGTCTCTATTCCAGTACCTGGACTGTCTCTCTTCCAGTACCTGGACTGTCTCTATTCCAGTATCTGGACTGTCTCTCTTCCAGTATCTGGACTGTCTCTCTTCCAGTATCTGGTCTGTCCCTATTCCGGTACCTGGTCTGTCTGTATTCCACTACCTGGTCTGTCTCTGTTACAGAATCTGGTCTGTCTCTATTCCCGCAACTTGTCTTTCTCTATTCCTGTACCTGGTCTGTCTCTATTCCAGTACCTGGTCTGTCTCTATTCCAGTACCTGGTCTGTCTCTATTCCAGTACCTGGTCTGTCTCTGTTCCAGCACCTGGTCTGTCTCTATTCCACTACCTAGTCTGTCTCTATTCTAGGACCTGGTCTGTCCATATTCCAGTACCTGGTCTGTCTCTATTCCAGTACCTGGACTGTCTCTATTCCAGTACCTGGCCTCTCTCTATTTCAGTACCTGGTCCGTCTCTATTCCAGCACCTGGATTGTCTCTATTCCAGTATCTGGTCTTTCCCTATTATGTTACCTGCCGTGGCTGTATTCCAGTACCTGGTCTGTCTCTATTCCAGTATCTGATCTGTCTCTATTCCGGTAACTGGTCTGTCTCTATTCCTGTACCTGGTCTGTCTCTATTCCATTATCTGGTCTGTCTCCATTCCAGTACCTGGTCTGTCTCTATTCCAGTACCTGGACTGTCTCTATTCCAGTACCTGGTCTGTCTCTATTCCAGTACCTGGACTGTTTCTATTCCAGTACCTAGTCTGTCTCTATTCCAGTACCTAGTCTGTCTCTATTCAAGTACTGGGTCTGTCTATATTCCAGTACCTGGACTATCTCTTTTCCAGTACCTGGTCTGCCTCTATTCTGGTACCTGGTCTGTCTCAATACAGGACCTGGTCTGTCTCTATTCCAGTACCTGGTCTGCCTCTATTTCAGTACCTGATCTGTCTCTATTGCAATACCTGGCCTGTCTCTATTCCAGGACCTGGTATATCCATATTCCAGTACCTGTTCTGTCTCTATTCCAGGACCTGGCCTGTTCATATTCCAGTACCTGGACTCACTCTATTCCATTACCTGGTCTGTCTCTATTCCAGTAACTGGAGTGTCGCTATTCCAGTACCTGGACTGTCTCTATTCCAGTATCTGGTCTGTCTCTATTCCAGTACCTGGACTGTCATTATTCCAGTGCCTCGTCTGTTTCTATTCCAGTACCTGATCTTTCTCTATTCCAGTAACTGGACCCACTCTATTCCATTACCTGGTCTGTCTCTATTCTGGTACCTGGTCTGTCTCTATTCCAGTACCTGGTCTGTCTCTATTCCAGCACCTGGTCTGTCTCTATTCCAGGACCTAGTCTGTCCATATTGCAGTACCTGGTCTGTCTCTATTCCAGTAACTGGTCTGTCTCTATTCCAGTACTTGGTCTGTTTCTATTCCAGTACCTGGACTGTCTCCATTCCAGTACCTGGTCTGTCTTTATTCCATTACCTGGTCTGTCTCTATTCCAGTACCTGGCCTCTCCCTATTCCAGTACATAGCCTGTCTCTATTCCAGTCCCTGGACTGTGCTATTCCAGTACCCGGTCTGTCTCTATTCCAGTCCCTGGTCTGTCTCTATTCCAGCACCTGGATTGTCTCTATTCCCGTATCTGGTCTGTCTCTTTTCCGGGACCTAGTCTGTCTCTATTCCAGTACCTGGACTGTATCTATTCCAGTACCTGGTCTGTCTCCATTCCAGCACCTGGACGATCCCTATTCCAATACCTGGTCTGTCTCTATTCCGGTACCTTGTCTGTCTCTATTCCAGTACCTGGTCTGTCTCTATTCCAGTACGTGATCTGTCACTATTCCAGTTCCTGGTCTGTCTCTATTCCAGGGCCTGGTCTGTCCATATTCCAGTACCTTGTCTGTCTCTATTCCTGTACCTTTTCTGTCTCTATTCCTGTACCTGGTCTGTCTCTATTCCAGAACCTGGTCTGTCTCTATTCCAGTACCTGGACCGTCTCTATTCCAGTACCTGGACTGTCTCTATTCCAGTGCCAGGACTGTCTCTATTCCAGTACCTGGACTGTCTCTATTCCAGTACCTGGTCTGTCTCTATTCCAGTACCTGGTCTTTCTCTATTTCAGTATCTGGGCTGTCTCTATTCCAGTACCTGGTCTCTCTCTATTCCAGTATCTGGTCGGTTTCTATTCCAGTACCTGGCCTGTCTCTATTCCAGTACCTGGTCCGTCTCTATTCCAGTACCTAGTCTGTCTCTATTCCAGGACGTGGTCTGTCCATATTCCAGGACCTGGTCTGTCTCTATCCCAGTACCTGGTCTTTCTCTATACCAGTACCTGGTCTGTCTCTATTCCAGTTCCTGGTCTATCTCTAATCCAAGACCTGGCCTGTCCATATTCCAGTACCTTGTCTGTATCTATTCCAGTACCTCGTCTGTCTCTTTTCCGGTACCTAGTCTGGTTGTATTCCAGGGCCTGGTCTGTCTCAATTCCAGTATATGATCTGTCTCTATTCTTTCACCTGGACTGTCTCTATTCCTGTGCCTCGTCTGTCTCTATTCCAGTACCTGGTCTGTCTCTATTCCATTACCTGGTCTGTCTCTACTCCATTTCCTGGTCTGACTCTATTCCAGTACCTGGCCTGTCTCTAGTCCAGTACCTGGACTTTCTCTATTTCAGAACCTGGACTGTCTCTATTCCAGAACCTGGTCTGTCTCTTTTCAAGTACCTGGTCTGTCTCTATTCCAGTTACTGGACTATCACTATTCCAGTATCTGGTCTTTCTCTTTTCCCGTACCTGGTCTGTCTATATTCCAGGACCTGGTCTTTCTCTATTCCAGTACCTGGTCTGCCACCATTCGAGGACCTGGTCTGTCTCCATTCCAGTACCTGGTCTGTCTCCATTCCAGTACCTGGTCTGTCTCGATTCCAGGAACTGGTCTGTCCATATTCCAGTACCTGTTCTGTCTCTATTCCAGCACCTGGTCTGTCTCTATTCCAGTACCTGGTCTGTCTCTATTCCAGTACCTGGTCTGTCTCAATTCCAGTACCTGGACTGTCTCTATTCTGGTCCCTGGTCTGTCTCTATTCCAGTACCTGGTCGGTCCCTATTCCAGTACATGGTCTGTCTCTACTCCAGTACCTGGTCTGTCTCTATTCCAGTAACTGGTCTGTCTCTATTCCAGGGCCTGGTCTTTCCATATTCCAGTACCTGGACTGTCTCTATTCCTGTACCTGGTCTGTCTTTATTCCATTCCCTGGTCTGTCTCCATTCCAGTACCTGGTCTGTCTCTATTCCAGTACCTGGTCTCTCTCTATTCCAACACTTGGATTGTCTCTATTCCAGTATCTGGTCTGTCTCTTTTCCGGTACCTAGTCTGGCTGTATTCCAGGACCTGGTCTGTCCATATTCCAGTACCTGGTCTGTCTCTATTCCAGTGACTGGTCTGTCTCTATTCCAGTACGTGTTCTGTCTCTATTCTTTTAACTGGACTGTCTCTATTCCAGTACCTGATCTGTCTCTATTCCAGTACCTGGACTGTCTCTATTCCGGTACCTGGTCTGTCTCTATTCCAGTACCTGGTCTGTCACTATTCCTGTCGATGGTCTGTCTCTACTCCAGTACCCGGTCTGTCTCTATTCCAGGACCTGGTCTGTCTCTATTCCAGTACCTGATCTGTCTCCATTCAAGCACCTGGACGATCTCTATTCCAGTACCTGGTATGTCTCTATTCCATTACCTAGTCTGTCTCTATTCCAGTACCTGGTCTGTCTCTATTCCTGTAACTGGTCTGTCTCTATTCCAGTACCTGGTCTGTCTCTATTCCAGAAACTGGTCTGTCTCTATTCCACTACCTGGTCTGTCTCTATTCCAGTACCTGGTCTGTCTCTATTCCAGGACCTGGTCTGTCTCTATTCCAGTAACTGGTCTGTCTCTATTCCAGTACCTGGTCCGTCCATATTCCAGTACCTGGTCTGTCTCTATTCCAGAACCTGGTCTGTCTCTATTCCAGTACCTGAACTGTCTCTATTCTTTTAACTGGACTGTCTCTGTTCCAGTACATGATCTGTCTCTATTCCAGTACCGGGACTGTCTCTATTCCGGTACCTGGTCTGTCTCTATTCCAGTAACTGGTCTGTCTCTATTCCAGTACCTGGTCTGTCTCTATTCCAGGACCTGGTCTGTCCATATTCCAGTACCTGGTCTATCTCTATTGCAGAACCTGGTCTATCTCTATTCCAGCACCTGGTCTGTCTCTATTCTTTTAACTGGGCTGTCTCTATTGCAGTCCCTCATATGTCTCTATTCCAGGATCTCGACTGTCTCTATTCCGGTACCTGGTCTGTCTCTATTCCAGGACCTGGTCTGTCTCTATTCCAGTACCTGACCGCCTCTATTCCAGTACCTGGTCTGTCGCTATTGCAGGACCTGGACTGTCCATATTCCAGGACCTGGTTTGTCTCTATTCCAGTACCTGGACTGTCTCTCTTCCAGTACCTGGACTGTCTCTATTCCAGTATCTGGACTGTCTCTCTTCCAGTATCTGGACTGTCTCTCTTCCAGTATCTGGTCTGTCCCTATTCCGGTACCTGGTCTGTCTGTATTCCACTACCTGGTCTGTCTCTGTTACAGAATCTGGTCTGTCTCTATTCCCGCAACTTGTCTTTCTCTATTCCTGTACCTGGTCTGTCTCTATTCCAGTACCTGGTCTGTCTCTATTCCAGGACCAGGTCTGTCTCTATTCCAGTACCTGGACTGTCTGTATTCCTCGACCTGGTCTGTCTCTATTCCAGTACTTGGTCTCTCTCTATTCCAGGACCTGGTCTGTCTCTATTCCAGTACCTGATCTGTCTCTATTCCAGTACCTGGACTGTCTCTATTCCCGTACCTGGTCTCTCACTATTCAAGTACCTGATCTGTCTCTATTCCAGTACCTGGTCTGCCTCTATTCCAGTACCTGGCCTGTCTCTATTCCAGTACCTGGTCTGTCTCTATTCCAGGACCTGGTCTAACCATATTCCAGTACCTGTTCAGTCTCTATTCCTGTACCTGGTTTGTCTCTATTCCAGCACCTGGTCTGTCTCTATTCCAGGACCCGGTCTGTCCATATTCTAGTACCTGTTCTGTCTCTATTCCTGTACCTGGTCTGTCTCTATTCCAGTACCTGGTCTGTCTCTATTCCAGGGCCTGGTCTGTCCATATTCCAGGGCCTGGTCTGTCCATATTCCAGTACCTTCTCTGTCTCTATTCCAATACCTTGTCTCTCTGTATTCCAGTACCTGGTCTGTCTCATTTCCAGTACCTGTCTGTCTCTATTCCAGTACCAGGACTGTCTCTATTCCAGCACCTGGTCTGTCTCTATTCCAGTACCTGGTCTCTCTCTATTCCAGTATCTGGTCAGTTTCTATTCCAGGACCTGGTCTTTCTCTATTCCAGGACCTGGTCTGTCCATATTCCAGTGTCTGGTCTTTCTCTATTCTGGTACCTAGCCTGTCTCTATTCCAGGACCTGGTCTGTCTCTATCCCAGTACCTGGCCTGTCTCTATTCCAGTACCTGGTCTGTCTCTTTTCCAGTACCTGGTCTGTCTCTTTTCCAGTACCTAGTCTTTCTCTATCCCAGGACCTGGTCTGTCCATATTCCAGTACCTGGTCTGCCTCTATCCCAGTACCTGGTCTGTATCTATTCCTGTACCTTGTGTGTCTTTGTTCCAGTACCTGGTCTGTCTCTATTCCAGTACCTGGACTATGTCTATTCCAGTACCTGGTCTGTCTCTATACCAGGACCTGGTCTGTCCATATTCCAGTACCTGGTCTGTCTCTTTTCCAGTACCTGGTCTGTCTCTATTCCAGTACCTGGTCTGTCTCTAATCCAGTACCTGGTCTGTCTCTATTCCAGTACCTGGTCTCTCTCTATTCCAGTTCCTGGTCTGTCCATATTCCAGTACCTTTTCTTTCTCTGTTCCAGTTCCTTGTCTGTCTGTATTCCAGTACCTGGTCTGTCTCATTTCCAGTACCTGTCTGTCTCTATTCCAGTACCAGGACTGTCTCTATTCCAGTACCTGGTCTGTCTCTATTCCAGTACCTGGTCTGTCTCTATTCCAGTGCCTGGTCTCTCTCTATTCCAGTACCTGGTCGGTTTCTATTCCAGGACCTGGCCTGTCTCTATTCCAGTACCTGGTCTGTCCATATTCCAGTGTCTGGTCTTTCTCTATTCCAGTACCTGGTCTCTCTCTATTCCAGTACCTGGTCGGTTTCTATTCCAGGACCTGGTCTGTCTCTATTCCAGGACCTGGCCTGTCCATATTCCAGTGTCTGGTCTTTCTCTATTCCGATACCTGGTCTGTCTGTATTCCAGTACCTGGTCTGTCTCTATTCCAGTACCTAGTCTGTATCTATTCCAGGAGCTGGTCTGTCCATATTCCAGGAACTGGTCTGTCTCTATCCCAGTACCTGGTCTGTCTCTATTCCAGTACCTGGCCTGTCTCTATTCCAGTACCTGGTCTGTCTCTATTCCTGGACCTGGCCTGTCCATATTCCAGTACCTTGTCTGTCTCTTTTCCAGTACCTGGTCTGTCTCTTTTCCAGTACCTAGTCTGTCTCTATCCCAGGACCTGGTCTGTCCATATTCCAGTACCTGGTCTGCCTCTATCCCAGTACCTGGTCTGCCTCTTTTCCAGTACCTAGTCTGTCTCTATCCCAGGACCTGGTCTGTCCATATTCCAGTACCTGGTCTGTCTCTATTCCAGTACCTCGTCTGTCTCTATTCCACTTCCTGGACTGTCTCTCTTCCAGTACCTGGACTGTCTCTCTTCCAGTACCTGGTCTGTCTCTATTCCAGTACCTGGACTGTCTCTATTTCAGTACCTGGACTGTCACTATTCAAGTATCTAGTCTTTCTCTATTCCAGTACCTGATCTGTCTCAATTCCAGGACCTGGACTGTCTCTATTCCAGTACCTGGACTGTCTCTATTCAAGTACCTGGTCTGTCTCTATTCCAGTACCTGGTCGGCCCCTATTCCAGTACATGGTCTGTCTCTACTCCAGTACCTCGTCTGTCTCTATTCCAGTAACTGGACTATCTCTATTCCAGGACCTGGTCTGTCTCTACTCCAGTACCTGGTCTGCCTCTATTCCAGGACCTGGTCTGTCTCCATTCCAGTACCTGGTCTGTCTCGATTCCAGGACCTGGTCTATCCATATTCCAGTACCTGTTCTGTCTCTATTCCAGTACCTGGTCTGTCTCTATTCCAGTACCTCGTCTGTCTCTATTCCAGTTCCTGGACTGTCTCTCTTCCAGTACCTGGACTGTCTCTCTTCCAGTTCCTGGTCTGTCTCTATTCCAGTACCTGCACTGTCTCTATTCCAGCAGCTGGACTGTCTCTATTCCAGTACCTGGACTGTCACTATTCAAGTGCCTAGTCTTTCTCTATTCCAGTACCTGATCTGTCTCTATTCCAGCACCTGGTCTGTCTCTATTCCAGTGACTGGTCTGTCTCTATTCCAGTACGTGTTCTGTCTCTATTCTTTTAACTGGACTGTCTCTATTCCAGTACCTGATCTGTCTCTATTCCAGTACCTGGACTGTCTCTATTCCGGTACCTGGTCTGTCTCTATTCCAGTACCTGGTCTGTCACTATTCCTGTCGATGGTCTGTCTCTACTCCAGTACCCGGTCTGTCTCTATTCCAGGACCTGGTCTGTCTCTATTCCAGTACCTGATCTGTCTCCATTCAAGCACCTGGACGATCTCTATTCCAGTACCTGGTATGTCTCTATTCCATTACCTAGTCTGTCTCTATTCCAGTACCTGGTCTGTCTCTATTCCTGTAACTGGTCTGTCTCTATTCCAGTACCTGGTCTGTCTCTATTCCAGAAACTGGTCTGTCTCTATTCCACTACCTGGTCTGTCTCTATTCCAGTACCTGGTCTGTCTCTATTCCAGGACCTGGTCTGTCTCTATTCCAGTAACTGGTCTGTCTCTATTCCAGTACCTGGTCCGTCCATATTCCAGTACCTGGTCTGTCTCTATTCCAGAACCTGGTCTGTCTCTATTCCAGTACCTGAACTGTCTCTATTCTTTTAACTGGACTGTCTCTGTTCCAGTACATGATCTGTCTCTATTCCAGTACCGGGACTGTCTCTATTCCGGTACCTGGTCTGTCTCTATTCCAGTAACTGGTCTGTCTCTATTCCAGTACCTGGTCTGTCTCTATTCCAGGACCTGGTCTGTCCATATTCCAGTACCTGGTCTATCTCTATTGCAGAACCTGGTCTATCTCTATTCCAGCACCTGGTCTGTCTCTATTCTTTTAACTGGGCTGTCTCTATTGCAGTCCCTCATATGTCTCTATTCCAGGATCTCGACTGTCTCTATTCCGGTACCTGGTCTGTCTCTATTCCAGGACCTGGTCTGTCTCTATTCCAGTACCTGACCGCCTCTATTCCAGTACCTGGTCTGTCGCTATTGCAGGACCTGGACTGTCCATATTCCAGGACCTGGTTTGTCTCTATTCCAGTACCTGGACTGTCTCTCTTCCAGTACCTGGACTGTCTCTATTCCAGTATCTGGACTGTCTCTCTTCCAGTATCTGGACTGTCTCTCTTCCAGTATCTGGTCTGTCCCTATTCCGGTACCTGGTCTGTCTGTATTCCACTACCTGGTCTGTCTCTGTTACAGAATCTGGTCTGTCTCTATTCCCGCAACTTGTCTTTCTCTATTCCTGTACCTGGTCTGTCTCTATTCCAGTACCTGGTCTGTCTCTATTCCAGGACCAGGTCTGTCTCTATTCCAGTACCTGGACTGTCTGTATTCCTCGACCTGGTCTGTCTCTATTCCAGTACTTGGTCTCTCTCTATTCCAGGACCTGGTCTGTCTCTATTCCAGTACCTGATCTGTCTCTATTCCAGTACCTGGACTGTCTCTATTCCCGTACCTGGTCTCTCACTATTCAAGTACCTGATCTGTCTCTATTCCAGTACCTGGTCTGCCTCTATTCCAGTACCTGGCCTGTCTCTATTCCAGTACCTGGTCTAACCATATTCCAGTACCTGTTCAGTCTCTATTCCTGTACCTGGTTTGTCTCTATTCCAGCACCTGGTCTGTCTCTATTCCAGGACCCGGTCTGTCCATATTCCAGTACCTGTTCTGTCTCTATTCCTGTACCTGGTCTGTCTCTATTCCAGTACCTGGTCTGTCTCTATTCCAGGGCCTGGTCTGTCCATATTCCAGTACCTTCTCTGTCTCTATTCCAATACCTTGTCTCTCTGTATTCCAGTACCTGGTCTGTCTCATTTCCAGTACCTGTCTGTCTCTATTCCAGTACCAGGACTGTCTCTATTCCAGCACCTGGTCTGTCTCTATTCCAGTACCTGGTCTCTCTCTATTCCAGTATCTGGTCAGTTTCTATTCCAGGACCTGGTCTTTCTCTATTCCAGGACCTGGTCTGTCCATATTCCAGTGTCTGGTCTTTCTCTATTCTGGTACCTAGCCTGTCTCTATTCCAGGACCTGGTCTGTCTCTATCCCAGTACCTGGCCTGTCTCTATTCCAGTACCTGGTCTGTCTCTTTTCCAGTACCTGGTCTGTCTCTTTTCCAGTACCTAGTCTTTCTCTATCCCAGGACCTGGTCTGTCCATATTCCAGTACCTGGTCTGCCTCTATCCCAGTACCTGGTCTGTATCTATTCCTGTACCTTGTGTGTCGTTGTTCCAGTACCTGGTCTGTCTCTATTCCAGTACCTGGACTATGTCTATTCCAGTACCTGGTCTGTCTCTATACCAGGACCTGGTCTGTCCATATTCCAGTACCTGGTCTGTCTCTTTTCCAGTACCTGGTCTGTCTCTATTCCAGTACCTGGTCTGTCTCTAATCCAGTACCTGGTCTGTCTCTATTCCAGTACCTGGTCTCTCTCTATTCCAGTTCCTGGTCTGTCCATATTCCAGTACCTTTTCTTTCTCTGTTCCAGTTCCTTGTCTGTCTGTATTCCAGTACCTGGTCTGTCTCATTTCCAGTACCTGTCTGTCTCTATTCCAGTACCAGGACTGTCTCTATTCCAGTACCTGGTCTGTCTCTATTCCAGTACCTGGTCTGTCTCTATTCCAGTGCCTGGTCTCTCTCTATTCCAGTACCTGGTCGGTTTCTATTCCAGGACCTGGCCTGTCTCTATTCCAGCACCTGGTCTGTCCATATTCCAGTGTCTGGTCTTTCTCTATTCCAGTACCTGGTCTCTCTCTATTCCAGTACCTGGTCGGTTTCTATTCCAGGACCTGGTCTGTCTCTATTCCAGGACCTGGCCTGTCCATATTCCAGTGTCTGGTCTTTCTCTATTCCGATACCTGGTCTGTCTGTATTCCAGTACCTGGTCTGTCTCTATTCCAGTACCTAGTCTGTATCTATTCCAGGAGCTGGTCTGTCCATATTCCAGGAACTGGTCTGTCTCTATCCCAGTACCTGGTCTGTCTCTATTCCAGTACCTGGCCTGTCTCTATTCCAGTACCTGGTCTGTCTCTATTCCTGGACCTGGCCTGTCCATATTCCAGTACCTTGTCTGTCTCTTTTCCAGTACCTGGTCTGTCTCTTTTCCAGTACCTAGTCTGTCTCTATCCCAGGACCTGGTCTGTCCATATTCCAGTACCTGGTCTGCCTCTATCCCAGTACCTGGTCTGCCTCTTTTCCAGTACCTAGTCTGTCTCTATCCCAGGACCTGGTCTGTCCATATTCCAGTACCTGGTCTGTCTCTATTCCAGTACCTCGTCTGTCTCTATTCCACTTCCTGGACTGTCTCTCTTCCAGTACCTGGACTGTCTCTCTTCCAGTACCTGGTCTGTCTCTATTCCAGTACCTGGACTGTCTCTATTCCAGTACCTGGACTGTCACTATTCAAGTATCTAGTCTTTCTCTATTCCAGTACCTGATCTGTCTCAATTCCAGGACCTGGACTGTCTCTATTCCAGTACCTGGACTGTCTCTATTCAAGTACCTGGTCTGTCTCTATTCCAGTACCTGGTCGGCCCCTATTCCAGTACATGGTCTGTCTCTACTCCAGTACCTCGTCTGTCTCTATTCCAGTAACTGGACTATCTCTATTCCAGGACCTGGTCTGTCTCTACTCCAGTACCTGGTCTGCCTCTATTCCAGGACCTGGTCTGTCTCCATTCCAGTACCTGGTCTGTCTCGATTCCAGGACCTGGTCTATCCATATTCCAGTACCTGTTCTGTCTCTATTCCAGTACCTGGTCTGTCTCTATTCCAGTACCTCGTCTGTCTCTATTCCAGTTCCTGGACTGTCTCTCTTCCAGTACCTGGACTGTCTCTCTTCCAGTTCCTGGTCTGTCTCTATTCCAGTACCTGCACTGTCTCTATTCCAGCAGCTGGACTGTCTCTATTCCAGTACCTGGACTGTCACTATTCAAGTGCCTAGTCTTTCTCTATTCCAGTACCTGATCTGTCTCTATTCCAGTAACTGGTCTGTCTCTATTCCAGTACCTGGTCTGTCTCTATTCCAGCACCTGGTCTGTCTCTATTCCAGTACCTGGTCTGTCTCTATTCCAGTACCTGGACTGTCTCTATTCCGGTACCTGGATTGTCTCTATTCCGGTACCTGATCTGTCTCAATTCCAGGACCTGGACTGTCTCTATTCCAGTACCTGGACTGTCTCTATTCAAGTACCTGGTCTGTCTCTATTCCAGTACCTGGTCGGCCCCTATTCCAGTACATGGTCTGTCTCCATTCCAGTACCTGGTCTGTCTCTATTCCAGTACCTGGTCTGTCTCTATTCCAGTACCTGGACTGTCTCTATTCCGGTACCTGGATTGTCTCTATTCCGGTACCTGGTCTGTCTTTATTCCAGTACCTGGTCTGTCTCCATTCCAGGACCTGGTCTGTCTCTATTCCAGTACATGGCCTGTCTCTACTCCACAACCTGGTCTGTCTCTACTCCAGTACCTGGTCTGTCTCTATTCCAGGAAGTGGTCTGTCTCTACTCCAGTACCTGACCGCCTCTATTCCAGTACCTGGTCTGTCTCTGTTCCAGGACCGGGTCTGTCCATATTCCAGTACCTGGTTTGTCTCTATTCCAGTACCTGGACTGTCTCTCTTCCAGTACCTGGACTGTCTCTATTCCAGTACCTGGTTCGTCTCTATTCCAACACCTGGATTGTCTCTATTCCAGTATCTGGTCTGTCCCTATTCCATTACCTGGTCTGGCTGTATTCTGGAACCTTATCTGTCTGTATTCCAGTACCTGGTCTGTCTCTATTCCAGAATCAGGTCTGTCTCTATTCCCGTAACTTGTCTTTCTCTATTCCTGTATCTGGTCTGTCTCTATTCCAGTACATGATCTGTCTCTATTCTTTCACCTGGACTGTCACTATTCCTGTTCCTCGTCTGTCTCTATTCCAGTACCTGGTCTGTCTCTATTCCGGTACCTGTTCTGTCTCTACTCCAGTACCTGGTCTGTCTCTATTCCAGTACCTGGTCTGCCTCTATTCCGGTACCTGGCCTGTCTCTACTCCAGTACCTGGTCTGTCTCTATTCCAGTGCCTGGTCTGTCTCTATTCCAGTACCTGGACTTTCTCTATTCCAGTACCTCGACTGTCTCTATTCCAGAACCTGGTCTGTCTCTTTTCAAATACCTGGTCTGTCTCTATTCCAGTACCTGGACTGTCTCTATTCCACCAGCTGGACTGTCTCTATTCCAGTACCTGGACTGTCACTATTCAAGTACCTAGTCTGTCTCTATACCAGTACCTGATCTGTCTCAATTCCAGGACCTGGACTGTCTCTATTCCAGTACCTGGTCTGTCTCTATTCCAGTACCTGGTCTGTCTCTATTCCAGTACCTGGTCTGTCTCTATTCCAGTACCTGGTCTGTCTCTATTCCAGTACCTGGTCTGTCTCTATTCCAGTACCTGGTCTGTCCATATTCCAGTACGTGGTCTGTCTCTATTCCAGTAACTGGTCTGTCTCTATTCCAGGGCCTGGTCTTTCCATATTCCAGTACCTGGACTGTCTCTATTCCTGTACCTGGTCTCTCTCTATTCCAGTACCTAGCCTGTCTCTATTCCAGTCCCTGGACTGTGCTATTCCAGTACCTGGTCTGTCTCTATTCCAATACCTGGTCGGTCTCTATTCCAGCACTTGGATTGTCTCTATTCCAGTATCTGGTCTGTCTCTTCTCCGGTACCTAGTCTGGCTGTATTCCAGGACCTGGTCTGTCCATATTCCAGTGACTGGTCTGTCTCTATTCCAGTACGTGTTCTGTCTCTATTCTTTTAACTGGACTGTCTCTATTCCAGTACCTGATCTGTCTCTATTCCAGTACCTGGACTGTCTCTATTCCGGTACCTGGTCTGTCTCTATTCCAGTACCTGGTCTGTCACTATTCCTGTCGATGGTCTGTCTCTACTCCAGTACCCGGTCTGTCTCTATTCCAGGACCTGGTCTGTCTCTATTCCAGTACCTGATCTGTCTCCATTCAAGCACCTGGATGATCTCTATTCCAGTACCTGGTATGTCTCTATTCCATTACCTAGTCTGTCTCTATTCCAGTACCTGGTCTGTCTCTATTCCTGTAACTGGTCTGTCTCTATTCCAGTACCTGGTCTGTCTCTATTCCAGAAACTGGTCTGTCTCTATTCCACTACCTGGTCTGTCTCTATTCCAGTACCTGGTCTGTCTCTATTCCAGGACCTGGTCTGTCTCTATTCCAGTAACTGGTCTGTCTCTATTCCAGTACCTGGTCCGTCCATATTCCAGTACCTGGTCTGTCTCTATTCCAGAACCTGGTCTGTCTCTATTCCAGTACCTGAACTGTCTCTATTCTTTTAACTGGACTGTCTCTGTTCCAGTACATGATCTGTCTCTATTCCAGTACCGGGACTGTCTCTATTCCGGTACCTGGTCTGTCTCTATTCCAGTAACTGGTCTGTCTCTATTCCAGTACCTGGTCTGTCTCTATTCCAGGACCTGGTCTGTCCATATTCCAGTACCTGGTCTATCTCTATTGCAGAACCTGGTCTATCTCTATTCCAGCACCTGGCCTGTCTCTATTCTTTTAACTGGGCTGTCTCTATTGCAGTCCCTCATATGTCTCTATTCCAGGATCTCGACTGTCTCTATTCCGGTACCTGGTCTGTCTCTATTCCAGGACCTGGTCTGTCTCTATTCCAGTACCTGACCGCCTCTATTCCAGTACCTGGTCTGTCGCTATTGCAGGACCTGGACTGTCCAAATTGCAGGACCTGGTTTGTCTCTATTCCAGTACCTGGACTGTCTCTCTTCCAGTACCTGGACTGTCTCTATTCCAGTATCTGGACTGTCTCTCTTCCAGTATCTGGTCTGTCCCTATTCCGGTACCTGGTCTGTCTGTATTCCACTACCTGGTCTGTCTCTGTTACAGAATCTGGTCTGTCTCTATTCCCGCAACTTGTCTTTCTCTATTCCTGTACCTGGTCTGTCTCTATTCCAGTACCTGGTCTGTCTCTATTCCAGGACCAGGTCTGTCTCTATTCCAGTACCTGGACTGTCTGTATTCCTCGACCTGGTCTGTCTCTATTCCAGTACTTGGTCTCTCTCTATTCCAGGACCTGGTCTGTCTCTATTCCAGTACCTGGTCTGTCTCTATTCCAGTACCTGGTCTGTCTCTATTCCAGTACCTGGTCTGTCTCTATTCCGGTATCTGGTCTGTCTCTATTCCGGTAACTGGTCTGTCTCTATTCCAGTAACTGGTCTGTATCTATTCCTGTATCTGGTCTGTCTCTATTCCGGTAACTTGTCTTTCTCTATTCCTGTACCTGGTCTGTCTCTATTCCAGTACCTGGTCTGTCTCTATTCCATGACCAGGTCTGTCTCTATACCAGTACCTGGACTGTCTGTATTCCTGGACCTCGTCTATCTCTATTCCAGTACCTGGTCTGTCCATATTGCAGTACCTGGTCTGTCTCTATTCCAGTACCTGGTCTGTCTCTATTCCGGTACCTGGTCTGTCTCTATTCCAGTACTTGGTCTGTCTCTATTCCAGGACCTGGTCTGTCTCTATTCCAGGACCTGACCACCTCTATTCCAGTACCTGGTCTGTCTCTATTCCAGGACCTGGTCTGTCCATATTCCAGTACCTGGTCTGTCTCTATTCCAGTACCTGGACTGTCTCTCTTCCAGTACCTGGACTGTCTCTTTTCCAGGACCTGGACTGTCTCTATTCCAGTACCTGGTCTGTCTCTATTCCAGTACCTGGTCTGTCTCTATTCCAGGACCTGACCGCCTCTATTCCAGTACCTGGCATGTCTCTATTCCAGGATCTGGTCTGTCCATATTCCAGTACCTGGTCTGTCCATATTCCAGTACCTGGACTGTCTCTATTCCAGTATCTGGTCTGTCCCTATTCCAGTACCTGGACTGTCTGTTTTCCTGGACATGGTCTGTCTCTATTCCAGTACTTGGTCTCTCTCTATTCAGGAACTGGTCTGTCTCTATTCCAGTACCTGGTCTGTCTCTATTCCAGCAACTGGTCTGTATCTGTTCCAGTATCTGGTCTGTCTCTATTCCGGTAACTGGTCTGTCTCTATTCCAGTAACTGGTCTGTCTCTATTCCTGTATCTGGTCTGTCTCTATTCTGGTAACTTGTCTTTCTCTATTCTTGTACCTGGTCTGTCTCTATTCCAGTACCTGGTCTGTCTCTATTCCAGGACCAGGTCTGTCTCTATTCCAGTACCTGGTCTGTCTCTATTCCAGTACCTGGTCTGTCTCTGTTCCAGTATCTGGTCTGTCTCTATTACAGGACCTAGTCTGTCCTTATTCCAGTACCTGGTCTGCCTCTACTCCAGTAACTGGTCTGTCTCTATTCCAGGGCCTGGTCTTTCCATATTCCAGTACCTGGACTGTCTCTATTCCTGTACCTGGTCTGTCTCTATTCCAGTACCTGGTCTGTCTCTATTCCAGTACTTGGTCTGTCTCTATTCCAGCACCTGGACTGTCTCTATTCCAGGACCTCGTCTGTCTCTTTTCCAGTACCTGTCTGTCTCTATTCCAGTACCTGGTCTGTCTTTATTCCATTACCTTGTCTGTCTCTACTCCAGTACCTGGTATGTCTCTATTCCGTTACCTAGTCTGTCTCTATTCCAGTACCTGGTCTGTCTCTATTCCAGTACCTGGTCTGTCTCTATTCCAGTACCTGGTCTGCCTCTATTCCAGGACCTGGTCTGTCTCTATTCCAGGACCTGGTCTGTCTCTATTCCAGGACTTCTTCTGTCTCTATTCCAGAACCTGGTCTGTCTCTATTCCAGTAGCTGGTCTGTCTCTATTCCAGGACCTGGTCTGTCTCTATTCCAGTAGCTGGTCTGTCTCTATTCCAGTACCTGGTCTGTCTCTATGCCAGTACCTGTTCTGTCTCTATTCCAGAAACTGGTCTGTCTCTATTCCAGTACCTGGTCTGTCTCTATTCTTATAACTGGACTGTCTCTTATCCTGTACATGACCTGTCCCTATTCCAGTACCTGGTCTGTCTCTATTCCTGTACCTGGTCTGTCTCTATTCCAGTACCTGGTCTGTCTCTATTCCAGAAACTGGTCTGTCTCTATTCCAGTACCCGGTATGTCTCTATTCTTATAACTGGACTGTCTCTAATCCTGTACATGATCTGTCTCTATTCCAGTACCTGGTCTGTCTCTATTCCTGTACCTGGTATGTCTCTATTCCAGTACCTGGCCTGTCTCTCTTCCAGTACCTGGACTGTCTCTATTCCAGTACCTGGTCTGTCTCTATTCCAACACCTGGATTGTCCCTATTCCAGTATCTGGTCTGTCCCTATTCCGGTACCTGGTCTGGCTGTATTCCGCTACCTGATCTGTCTGTATTCCAGTACCTGGTATGTCTGTATTGCAGAATCTGCTCTGTCCCTATTCCGCTAACTTGTCTTTCTCTATTCCTGTACCCGGTCTGTCTCTACTCCAGTACCTGGTCTCTCTCTATTCCAGGACCAGGTCTGTCTCTATTCCATTACCTGGACTGTCTGTTTTCCTGGACATGGTCTGTCTCTATTCCAGTACTTGGTCTCTCTCTATTCCACGAACTGGTCTGTCTCTATTCCAGTACCTGGTCTGTCTCTATTCCAGTACCTGGTCTGTCTCTATTCCAGGACCTGGTCTGTCTCTATTCCAGGACCTGGTCTGTCTCTATTCCAGTGCCTCTTCCGTCTCTATTCCAGTACCTGGTCTGTCTCTATTCCAGTACCTGGTCTGTCTCTATTCCAGTACCTGGTCTGTCTCTATTCCAGTACCTGTTCTGTCTCTATTCCAGAAAATGGTCTGTCTCTATTCCTGTACCTGGTCTGTCTCTATTCTTATAACTGGACTGTCTCTAATCCTGTACATGATCTGTCTCTATTCCTGTACCTGGTCTGTCTCTATTCCTGTACCTGGCCTGTCTCTATTCCTGTACCTGGTCTGTCTCTATTCCAGTACCTGGTCTGTCTCTATTCCACTACCTGGTCTGTCTCTATTCCACTACCTGGTCTGTCTATATTCCAGGACCTGGTCTGTCTCTATTCCAGGAACTGGTCTGTCTCTATTCCAGTAACTGGTCTGTCTCTATTCCAGTCCCTGGTCTGTCCATATTCCAGGACCTGGTCTGTCTCCATTCCAGAACCTGGTCTGTCTCTATTCTTTTAACTGGACTGTCTCTATTCCAGAACATGATCTGTCTCTATTCCAGTACCTGGACTGTCTCTATTCCGGTACCTGGTCTGTCTCTATTCCAGTATCTGGTCTGTCTCTATTACAGTACCTGGTCTGTCTCTATTCCAGTAACTGGTCTGTCTCTATTCCAGTACCAGGTCTGTCTCTATTCCAGGACCTGGTCTGTCCATATTCCAGTACATGTTCTATGTCTATTGCAGAACAAGGTCTGTCTCTAATCCAGCACCTGGTCTGTCTCTATTCTTTTAACTGGACTGTCTCTATTGCAGTACCTAATATGTCTCTATTCCAGGAACAGGTCTGTCTCTATTCCAGGACCTGGACTGTCTGTATTCCTGGACCTGGTCTGTCTCTATTCCAGTACTTGGTCTCTCTCTATTCCAGGACCTGGTCTGTCTCTATTCCAGTACATGGTCTGTCTCTATTCCAGTACCTGGTCTGTCTCTATTCCAGTAACTGGTCCGTATCTATTCCAGTACCTGGTCGGTCTCTATTCCAGTACCTGGTCTGTCTGTATTCCAGGACCTGGTCTGTCTGTATTCCAGTACCTTGTCTGTCACTTTTCCAGTAACTGGTCTGTCTCTATTCCTGTACCTGGTCTGTCTCTATTCCAGTATCTTGTCTGTCTCTATTCCTGTACCTGGTCTGTCTCTATTCCAGTACCTGGTCTGTTGCTATTCCTCTTCCTGTTCTGCTTCCATTCCAGTAACTGGTCTGTCTCTATTCCAGGGCCTGATCTGTCCATATTGCAGTACCTGGGCTGTCTCTATTCCAGTACCTGGTCTGTCTCTATTCCAGGACCTGGTCTGTCTCTATACCAGTACCTGACCGCCTCTATTCCAGTGCCTGGTCTGTCTCTCTTCCAGTACCTGGACTGTCTCTATTCCAGTACCTGGTCTGTCTCTATTCCAACACCTGGTCTGTCTCTATTCCAACACCTGGATTGTCTCTATTCCAGTATCTGGTCTGTCTCTATTCCAGTAACTGGTCTGTCTCTACTCCAGTAACTGGTCTGTCTCTACTCCAGTGCCTGACCGCCTCTATTCCGGTACCTGGTCTGTCTCTATTCCAGTACCTGGTCTGTCTCTATGCCAGTACCTGTTCTGTCTCTATTCCGTTACCTAGTCTGTCTCTATTCCAGTACCTGGTCTGTCTCTATTCCAGTACCTGGTCTGTCTCTATTCCAGTACCTGGTCTGTCTCTATTCCAGGACCTGGTCTGTCTCTATTCCAGTACCTGGTCTGTCTCTATTCCAGTAGCTGGTCTGTCTCTATTCCAGTACCTGGTCTGTCTCTATGCCAGTACCTGTTCTGTCTCTATTCCAGAAACTGGTCTGTCTCTATTCCAGTACCTGGTCTGTCTCTATTCTTATAACTGGACTGTCTCTTATCCTGTACATCATCTGTCCCTATTCCAGTACCTGGTCTGTCTCTATTCCTGTACCTGGTCTGTCTCTATTCCAGTACGTGGTCTGTCTCTATTCCAGAAACTGGTCTGTCTCTATTCCAGTACCCGGTATGTCTCTATTCTTATAACTGGACTGTCTCTAATCCTGTACATGATCTGTCTCTATTCCAGTACCTGGTCTGTCTCTATTCCTGTACCTGGCCTGTCTCTATTCCAGTAACTGGTCCGTATCTATTCCAGTACCTGGTCGGTCTCTATTCCGGGACCTGGTCTGTCTGTATTCCAGTACCTGGTCTGTCTCTATTCCAGTAACTGGTCCGTATCTATTCCAGTACCTGGTCGGTCTCTATTCCAGTACCTGGTCTGTCTGTATTCCAGGACCTGGTCTGTCTGTATTCCAGTATCTTGTCTGTCTCTATTCCAGTAACTGGTCTGTCTCTATTCCTGCACCTGGTCTGTCTCTAATCCAGTATCTTGTCTGTCATTATTCCTGTACCTGGTCTGTCTCTATTCCAGTACCTGGTCTGTCGCTATTCCTCTACCTGTTCTGCTTCCATTCCAGTAACTGGTCTGTCTCTATTCCAGGGCCTGGTCTGTCCATATTGCAGGACCTGGGCTGTCTCTATTCCAGTACCTGGTCAGTCTCTATTCCGGTACCTGGTCTGTCTCTATTCCAGTACCTGGTCTGTCTCTATTCCAGGACCTGGTCTGTCTCTCTACCAGTACCTGACCGCCTCTATTCCAGTACCTGGTCTGTCTCTCTTCCAGTACCTGGACTGTCTCTATTCCAGTACCTGGTCTGTCTCTATTCCAACACCTGGTCTGTCTCTATTCCAACACCTGGATTGTCTCTATTCCAGTATCTGGTCTGTCTCTATTCCAGTACCTGGTCTGTCTCTATTCCAACACCTGGTCTGTCTCTATTCCAACACCTGGATTGTCTCTATTCCAGTACCTGGTCTGTCTCTATTCCAACACCTGGTCTGTCTCTATTCCAACACCTGGATTGTCTCTATTCCAGTAACTGGTCTGTCTCTATGCCAGTATCTGGTCTGTCTCTATTCCAGTACCTGGTCTGTCTCTATTCCAGGACCTGGTCTGTCTCTATTCCAGGGCCTGGTCTGTCTCTATTCCAGGACCTGGTCTGTCTCTATTCCAGGACCTCCTCTGTCTCTATTCCAGAACCTGGTCTGTCTCTATTCCAGTAGCTGGTCTGTCTCTATTCCAGTACCTGGTCTGTCTCTATTCCAGCAGCTGGTCTGTCTCTATTCCAGTACCTGGTCTGTCTCTATGCCAGTACCTGTTCTGCCTCTATTCCAGAAACTGGTCTGTCTCTATTCCAGTACCTGGTCTGTCTCTATTCTTATAACTGGACTGTCTCTTATCCTGTACATGATCTGTCCCTATTCCAGTGCCTGGTCTGTCTCTATTCCTGTACCTGGTCTGTCTCTATTCCAGTACCTGGTCTGTCTCTATTCCAGAAACTGGTCTGTCTCTATTCCAGTACCCGGTATGTCTCTATTCTTATAACTGGACTGTCTCTAATCCTGTACATGATCTGTCTCTATTCCAGTACCTGGTCTGTCTCTATTGCTGTACCTGGTCTGTCTCTATTCCAGTACCTGGACTGTCTCTCTTCCAGTACCTGGACTGTCTCTATTCCAGTACCTGGTCTGTCTCTATTCCAACACCTGGATTGTCTCTATTCCAGTATCTGGTCTGTCCCTATTCCGGTACCTGGTCTGGCTGTATTCCGCGACCTGATCTGTCTGTATTCCAGTACCTGGTCTGTCTGTATTTCTGAATCTGCTCTGTCTCTATTCCGCTAACTTGTCGTTCTCTATTCCTGTACCCGGTCTGTCTCTATTCCAGTACCTGGTCTCTCTCTATTCCAGGACCAGGTCTGTCTCTATTCCATTACCTGGACTATCTGTTTTCCTGGACATGGTCTGTCTCTATTCCAGTACTTGGTCTCTCTCTATTCCACGAACTGGTCTGTCTCTATTCCAGTACCTGGTCTGTCTCTATTCCAGTATCTGGTCTGTCTCTATTCCAGGACCTGGTCTGTCTCTATTCCAGGACCTGGTCTGTCTCTATTCCAGTACCTCTTCCGTCTCTATTCCAGTACCTGGTCGGTCTCTATTCCAGTACCTGTTCTGTCTCTATTCCAGAAAATGGTCTGTCTCTATTCCAGTACCTGGTCTGTCTCTATTCTTATAACTGGACTGTCTCTAATCCTGCACATGATCTGTCTCTATTCCAGTACCTGGTCTGTCTCTATTCCAGTACCTCGTCTGTCTCTATTCCAGTACCTGGACTGTCTCTCTTCCAGTACCTGGTCTGTCTCTATTCCAGGACCTGGTCTGTCTCTATTCCAGTAACTGGTCTGTCTCTATTCCAGTAACTGGTCTGTCTCTATTCCAGTACCTGGTCTGTCCATATTCCAGGACCTGGTCTGTCTCTATTCCAGAACCTGGTCTGTCTCTATTCTTTTAACTGGACTGTCTCTATTCCAGTACATGATCTGTCTCTATTCCAGTACCTGGACTGTCTCTATTCCGGTACCTGGTCTGTCTCTATTCCAGTATCTGGTCTGTCTCTATTACAGTACCTGGTCTGTCTCTATTCCAGGAACTGGTCTGTCTCTATTCCAGTACCAGGTCTGTCTCTATTCCAGGATCTGGTCTGTCCATATTCCAGTACCTGTTCTATGTCTATTGCAGAACAAGGTCTGTCTCTATTCCAGCACCTGGTCTGTCTCTATTCTTTTAACTGGACTGTCTCTATTGCAGTACCTAATATGTCTCTATTCCAGGACCAGGTCTGTCTCTATTCCAGGACCTGGACTGTCTGTATTCCTGGACCTGGTCTGTCTCTATTCCAGTACTTGGTCCCTCTCGATTCCAGGACCTGGTCTGTCTCTATTCCAGTAACTGGTCTGTCTCTATTCCAGTACCTGGTCTGTCTCTATTCCAGAAACTGGTCCGTATCTATTCCAGTACCTGGTCGGTCTCTATTCCAGTATCTTGTCTGTCTCTATTCCTGTACCTGGTCTGTCTGTATTCCAGGACCTGGTCTGTCTGTATTCCAGTACCTTGTCTGTCTCTATTCCAGTAACTGGTCTGTCTCTATTCCTGTACCTGGTCTGTCTCTATTCCAGTATCTTGTCTGTGTCTATTCCTGTAACTGGTCTGTCTCTATTCCAGTACCTGGTCTGTCGCTATTCCTCTACCTGTTCTGCTTCCATTCCAGTAACTGGTCTGTCTCTATTCCAGGGCCTCGTCTGTCCATATTGCAGTACCTGGGCTGTCTCTATTCCAGTACCTGGTCAGTCTCTATTCCGGTACCTGGTCTGTCTCTATTCCAGTACCTGGACTGTCTCTATTCCAGTACCTGGTCGGTCTCTATTCCAGTAACTGGTCTGTCTCTATTCCAGGGCCTGGTCTGTCCATATTGCAGTACCTGGGCTGTCTCTATTCCAGTACCTGGTCAGTCTCTATTCCGGTACCTGGTCTGTCTCTATTCCAGTACCTGGACTGTCTCTATTCCAGTATCTGGTCTGTCTCTATTCCAGTAACTGGTCTGTCTCTACTCCAGTAACTGGTCTGTCTCTACTCCAGTACCTGACCGCCTCTATTCCGGTACATGGTCTGTCTCTACTCCAGTACCTGGTCTGTCTCTATTCCAGTACCTGGTCTGTCTCTATTCCAGTACCTGGACTGTCTCTATTCCAGAACCTGGTCTGTCTCTTTTCAAGAACCTGGTCTGTCTCTATTCCAGTACCTGGTCTGTCTCTATTCCAGTAGCTGGTCTGTCTCTATTCCAGTACCGGTCTGTCTCTATTCCAGAAACTGGTCTGTCTCTCTTCCAGTACCTGGACTGTCTCTATTCCAGTACCTGGTCTGTCTCTATTCCAACACCTGGTCTGTCTCTATTCCAACACCTGGATTGTCTCTATTCCAGTATCTGGTCTGTCTCTAATCCAGTACCTGGTCTGTCTCTATTCCAACACCTGGTCTGTCTCTATTCCAACACCTGGATTGTCTCTATTCCAGTACCTGGTCTGTCTCTATTCCAACACCTGGTCTGTCTCTATTCCAACACCTGGATTGTCTCTATTCCAGTAACTGGTCTGTCTCTATGCCAGTATCTGGTCTGTCTCTATTCCAGTACCTGGTCTGTCTCTATTCCAGGACCTAGTCTGTCTCTATTCCAGGGCCTGGTCTGTCTCTATTCCAGGACCTGGTCTGTCTCTATTCCAGGACCTCCTCTGTCTCTATTCCAGTACCTGGTCTGTCTCTATTCCAGTACCTGGTCTGTCTCTATTCCAGTACCGGTCTGTCTCTATTCCAGAAACTGGTCTGTCTCTATTCCAGTACCTGGTCTGTCTCTATTCTTATAGCTGGACTGTCTCTAATCCTGTACATGATCTGTCTCTATTCCTGTACCTCGTCTGTCTCTATTCCAGTACCTTGTCTGTCTCTATTCCAGAAACTGGTCTGTCTCTATTCCACTACCTGGCCTGTCTCTATTCCAATACCTGGTCTGTCTCTATTCCAGTACCTGGTCTGTCTCTATTCCAGGAGCTGGTCTGTCCATATTCCAGTACCTGGTCTGTCTCTATTCTTATAGCTGGACTGTCTCTAATCCTGTACATAATCTGTCTCTATTCCTGTACCTGGTCTGTCTCTATTCCAGGACCTGGTCTGTCTCTATTCCAGGACCTGGTCTGTCTCTATTCCAGGACCTGGTCTGTCTCTATTCCAGGACCTGGTCTGTCTCTATTCCAGTATCTGATCTGCCTCTATTCCAGTAACTGGTCTGTCTCTATTCCAACACCTGGTCTGTCTCTATTCAAACACCTGGATTGTCTCTATTCCAGTATCTGGTCTGTCTCTATTCCAGGACCTGGCCTGTCTCTATTCCAGGACCTGACCGCCTCTATTCCAGTACCTGGTCTGTCTCTATTCCAGGACCTGGTCT
Organism: Somniosus microcephalus; assembly: GCF_052327205.1. Classification (NCBI taxonomy): domain Eukaryota; kingdom Metazoa; phylum Chordata; class Chondrichthyes; order Squaliformes; family Somniosidae; genus Somniosus; species Somniosus microcephalus. The sequence continues at coordinate 142,995,800 of NC_140998.1, forward strand.
GTCCATATTCCAGTACCTCGTCTGTCTCTATTCCAGTACCTGGACTGTCTCTCTTCCAGTACCTGGACTGTCTCTCTTCCAGTACCTGGTCTGTCTCTATTCCAACACCTGGATTGTCTCTATTCCAGTACCTGGTCGGTCTCTATTCCAGTAACTGGTCTGTCTCTATTCCAGGGCCTGGTCTGTCCATATTGCAGTACCTGGGCTGTCTCTATTCCAGTACCTGGTCAGTCTCTATTCCGGTACCTGGTCTGTCTCTATTCCAGTACCTGGACTGTCTCTATTCCAGTATCTGGTCTGTCTCTATTCCGGTACCTGGTCTGTCTCTATTCCAGTACCTGGACTGTCTCTATTCCAGTATCTGGTCTGTCTCTATTCCAGTAACTGGTCTGTCTCTACTCCAGTAACTGGTCTGTCTCTACTCCAGTACCTGACCGCCTCTATTCCGGTACATGGTCTGTCTCTACTCCAGTACCTGGTCTGTCTCTATTCCAGTACCTGGTCTGTCTCTATTCCAGTACCTGGACTGTCTCTATTCCAGAACCTGGTCTGTCTCTTTTCAAGAACCTGGTCTGTCTCTATTCCAGTAACTGGACTATCACTATTCCAGTATCTGGTCTGTCTCTATTCCAGTAACTGGTCTGTCTCTACTCCAGTAACTGGTCTGTCTCTACTCCAGTACCTGACCGCCTCTATTCCGGTACATGGTCTGTCTCTACTCCAGTACCTGGTCTGTCTCTATTCCAGTACCTGGTCTGTCTCTATTCCAGTACCTGGACTGTCTCTATTCCAGAACCTGGTCTGTCTCTTTTCAAGAACCTGGTCTGTCTCTATTCCAGTACCTGGTCTGTCTCTATTCCAGTAGCTGGTCTGTCTCTATTCCAGTACCGGTCTGTCTCTATTCCAGAAACTGGTCTGTCTCTCTTCCAGTACCTGGACTGTCTCTATTCCAGTACCTGGTCTGTCTCTATTCCAACACCTGGTCTGTCTCTATTCCAACACCTGGATTGTCTCTATTCCAGTATCTGGTCTGTCTCTAATCCAGTACCTGGTCTGTCTCTATTCCAACACCTGGTCTGTCTCTATTCCAACACCTGGATTGTCTCTATTCCAGTACCTGGTCTGTCTCTATTCCAACACCTGGTCTGTCTCTATTCCAACACCTGGATTGTCTCTATTCCAGTAACTGGTCTGTCTCTATGCCAGTATCTGGTCTGTCTCTATTCCAGTACCTGGTCTGTCTCTATTCCAGGACCTGGTCTGTCTCTATTCCAGGGCCTGGTCTGTCTCTATTCCAGGACCTGGTCTGTCTCTATTCCAGGACCTCCTCTGTCTCTATTCCAGTACCTGGTCTGTCTCTATTCCAGTACCTGGTCTGTCTCTATTCCAGTACCGGTCTGTCTCTATTCCAGAAACTGGTCTGTCTCTATTCCAGTACCTGGTCTGTCTCTATTCTTATAGCTGGACTGTCTCTAATCCTGTACATGATCTGTCTCTATTCCTGTACCTGGTCTGTCTCTATTCCAGTACCTTGTCTGTCTCTATTCCAGAAACTGGTCTGTCTCTATTCCACTACCTGGCCTGTCTCTATTCCAATACCTGGTCTGTCTCTATTCCAGTACCTGGTCTGTCTCTATTCCAGGAGCTGGTCTGTCCATATTCCAGTACCTGGTCTGTCTCTATTCTTATAGCTGGACTGTCTCTAATCCTGTACATAATCTGTCTCTATTCCTGTACCTGGTCTGTCTCTATTCCAGGACCTGGTCTGTCTCTATTCCAGGACCTGGTCTGTCTCTATTCCAGGACCTGGTCTGTCTCTATTCCAGGACCTGGTCTGTCTCTATTCCAGTATCTGATCTGCCTCTATTCCAGTAACTGGTCTGTCTCTATTCCAACACCTGGTCTGTCTCTATTCAAACACCTGGATTGTCTCTATTCCAGTATCTGGTCTGTCTCTATTCCAGGACCTGGCCTGTCTCTATTCCAGGACCTGACCGCCTCTATTCCAGTACCTGGTCTGTCTCTATTCCAGGACCTGGTCTGTCCATATTCCAGTACCTCGTCTGTCTCTATTCCAGTACCTGGACTGTCTCTCTTCCAGTACCTGGACTGTCTCTCTTCCAGTACCTGGTCTGTCTCTATTCCAACACCTGGATTGTCTCTATTCCAGTACCTGGTCGGTCTCTATTCCAGTAACTGGTCTGTCTCTATTCCAGGGCCTGGTCTGTCCATATTGCAGTACCTGGGCTGTCTCTATTCCAGTACCTGGTCAGTCTCTATTCCGGTACCTGGTCTGTCTCTATTCCAGTACCTGGACTGTCTCTATTCCAGTATCTGGTCTGTCTCTATTCCGGTACCTGGTCTGTCTCTATTCCAGTACCTGGACTGTCTCTATTCCAGTATCTGGTCTGTCTCTATTCCAGTAACTGGTCTGTCTCTACTCCAGTAACTGGTCTGTCTCTACTCCAGTACCTGACCGCCTCTATTCCGGTACATGGTCTGTCTCTACTCCAGTACCTGGTCTGTCTCTATTCCAGTACCTGGTCTGTCTCTATTCCAGTACCTGGACTGTCTCTATTCCAGAACCTGGTCTGTCTCTTTTCAAGAACCTGGTCTGTCTCTATTCCAGTAACTGGACTTTCACTATTCCAGTATCTGATCTGTCTCTATTCCAGTACCTGGTCTGTCTCCATTCAAGCACCTGGACGATCTCTATTCCAGTACCTGGTATGTCTCTATTCCGTTACCTAGTCTTTCTCTATTCCAGAACCTGGTCTGTCTCTATTCCAGTAGCTGGTCTGTCTCTATTCCAGTATCTGGTCTGTATCTATTCTGGGAACTGGTCTGTCTCTATTCAAGTAACTGGTCTGTATCTATTCCTGTATCTGGTCTGTCTCTATTCTTATAGCTGGACTGTCTCTAATCCTGTACATGATCTGTCTCTATTCCTGTACCTGGTCTGTCTCTATTCCAGTACCTTGTCTGTCTCTATTCCAGAAACTGGTCTGTCTCTATTCCACTACCTGGCCTGTCTCTATTCCAATACCTGGTCTGTCTCTATTCCAGTACCTGGTCTGTCTCTATTCCAGGAGCTGGTCTGTCCATATTCCAGTACCTGGTCTGTCTCTATTCTTATAGCTGGACTGTCTCTAATCCTGTACATAATCTGTCTCTATTCCTGTACCTGGTCTGTCTCTATTCCAGGACCTGGTCTGTCTCTATTCCAGGACCTGGTCTGTCTCTATTCCAGGACCTGGTCTGTCTCTATTCCAGGACCTGGTCTGTCTCTATTCCAGTATCTGATCTGCCTCTATTCCAGTAACTGGTCTGTCTCTATTCCAACACCTGGTCTGTCTCTGTTCAAACACCTGGATTGTCTCTATTCCAGTATCTGGTCTGTCTCTATTCCAGGACCTGGCCTGTCTCTATTCCAGGACCTGACCGCCTCTATTCCAGTACCTGGTCTGTCTCTATTCCAGGACCTGGTCTGTCCATATTCCAGTACCTCGTCTGTCTCTATTCCAGTACCTGGACTGTCTCCCTTCCAGTACCTGGACTGTCTCTCTTCCAGTACCTGGTCTGTCTCTATTCCAACACCTGGATTGTCTCTATTCCAGTACCTGGTCGGTCTCTATTCCAGTAACTGGTCTGTCTCTATTCCAGGGCCTGGTCTGTCCATATTGCAGTACCTGGGCTGTCTCTATTCCAGTACCTGGTCAGTCTCTATTCCGGTACCTGGTCTGTCTCTATTCCAGTACCTGGACTGTCTCTATTCCAGTATCTGGTCTGTCTCTATTCCGGTACCTGGTCTGTCTCTATTCCAGTACCTGGACTGTCTCTATTCCAGTATCTGGTCTGTCTCTATTCCAGTAACTGGTCTGTCTCTACTCCAGTAACTGGTCTGTCTCTACTCCAGTACCTGACCGCCTCTATTCCGGTACATGGTCTGTCTCTACTCCAGTACCTGGTCTGTCTCTATTCCAGTACCTGGTCTGTCTCTATTCCAGTACCTGGTCTGTCTCTATTCCAGTACCTGGACTGTCTCTATTCCAGAACCTGGTCTGTCTCTTTTCAAGAACCTGGTCTGTCTCTATTCCAGTAACTGGACTTTCACTATTCCAGTATCTGATCTGTCTCTATTCCAGTACCTGGTCTGTCTCCATTCAAGCACCTGGACGATCTCTATTCCAGTACCTGGTATGTCTCTATTCCGTTACCTAGTCTGTCTCTATTCCAGAACCTGGTCTGTCTCTATTCCAGTAGCTGGTCTGTCTCTATTCCAGTATCTGGTCTGTATCTATTCTGGAAACTGGTCTGTCTCTATTCAAGTAACTGGTCTGTATCTATTCCTGTATCTGGTCTGTCTCTATTCCGGTAACTTGTCTTTCTCTATTCCAGGACCAGGTCTGTCTCTATTCCAGCACCTGGACTGTCTGTATTCCTGGACCTCGTCTATCTCTATTCCAGTACCTCGTCTGTCTCTATTCCAGGACCTGGTCTGTCTCTATTCCAGTGTCTTGTCTGTCTCTATTCCTGTACCTGGTCTGTCTCTATTCCAGTGTCGGTATGTTGCTATTCCTCTACCTGGTCTGCTTCTATTCCAGCAACTGGTCTGCCTCTGTTCCAGGACCTGGTCTGTCCATATTCCAGTACCTGGTCTGTCTCTCTTCCAGAACCTGGTCTGTCTCTATTCCAGTACCTGAACGGTCTCTATTCTTGTAACTGGACTGTCTCTATTCCAGTACATGATCTGTCTCTATTCCAGTACCTGGACTGTCTCTATTCCGGTACCTGGTCTGTCTCTATTCCAGTATCTGGTCTGTCTCTATTCCAGTACCTGGTCTGTCTCTATTCCAGTAACTGGTCTGTCTCTATTCCAGGACCTGGTCTGTCTCTATTCCAGGACCTGGTCTGTCCATATTCCAGTACCTGTTCTGTCTCTATTCCAGAACCTGGTCTGTCTCTATTCCAGTACCTGAACTGTCTCTATTCTTTTAACTGGTCTGTCTCTATTCCAGTACATGATCTGTCTCTATTCCAGTACCTGGACTGTCTATTCCGGTACCTGGTCTGTCTCTATTCCAGTATCTGGTCTGTCTCTATTACAGGACCTGGTCTGTCTCTATTCCAGTAACTGGTCTGTCTCTATTGCAGAACCTGGTCTGTCTCTATTCCAGCACCTGGTCTGTCTCTATTCTTTTAACTGGACTGTCTCTATTGCAGTACTTCATGTGTCTCTATTCCAGTAACTGGTCTGTATCTATTCCTGTGTCTGGTCGGTCTCTATTCCGGTAACTTGTCTTTCTCTATTCCTGTACCTGGTCTGTCTCTATTCCAGTACCTGGTCTGTCTCTATTCCAGGACCAGGTCTGTCTCTATTCCAGTACCTGGACTGTCTGTATTCCTGGACCTGGTCTATCTCTATTCCAGTACCTGGTCTGTCTCTATTCCAGGACCTGGTCTGTCTCTATTCCAGGACCTGGTCTGTCTCTATTCCAGGACCTGGTCTGTCTCTATCCCAGTATCTGATCTGCCTCTATTCCGGTAACTGGTTTGTCTCTATTCCAGTACCTGGTCTGTCTCTATTCCAACACCTGGTCTGTCTCTATTCCAACACCCGGATTGTCTCTATTCCAGTATCTGGTCTGTCTATATTCCAGGACCTGGTCTGTCTCTATTCCAGTACCTGGTCTGTCTCTATTCCAGTACCTGGTCTGTCTCTATTCCAGTACCGGTTTGTCTCTATTCCAGTACCTGGTCTGTCGCTATTCCTCTACCTGGTCTGCTTCTATTCCAGTAACTGGTCTGTCTCTGTTCCAGGGCCTCGTCTGTCCAAATTGCAGTACCTGGTCTGTCTCTATTCCAGTACCTGGTCTGTCTCTATTCCGGTACCTGGTCTGTCTCTATTCCAGGACCTGGCCTGTCTCTATTCCAGGACCTGACCGCCTCTATTCCAGTACCTGGTCTGTCTCTATTCCAGGACCTGGTCTGTCCATATTCCAGTACCTCGTCTGTCTCTATTCCAGTACCTGGACTGTCTCTCTTCCAGTACCTGGACTGTCTCTCTTCCAGTACCTGGTCTGTCTCTATTCCAACACCTGGATTGACTCTATTCCAGTACCTGGTCGGTCTCTATTCCAGTAACTGGTCTGTCTCTATTCCAGGGCCTGGTCTGTCCATATTGCAGTACCTGGGCTGTCTCTATTCCAGTACCTGGTCAGTCTCTATTCCGGTACCTGGTCTGTCTCTATTCCAGTACCTGGACTGTCTCTATTCCAGTATCTGGTCTGTCTCTATTCCGGTACCTGGTCTGTCTCTATTCCAGTACCTGGACTGTCTCTATTCCAGTATCTGGTCTGTCTCTATTCCAGTAACTGGTCTGTCTCTACTCCAGTAACTGGTCTGTCTCTACTCCAGTACCTGACCGCCTCTATTCCGGTACATGGTCTGTCTCTACTCCAGTACCTGGTCTGTCTCTATTCCAGTACCTGGTCTGTCTCTATTCCAGTACCTGGACTGTCTCTATTCCAGAACCTGGTGTGTCTCTTTTCAAGAACCTGGTCTGTCTCTATTCCAGTAACTGGACTTTCACTATTCCAGTATCTGATCTGTCTCTATTCCAGTACCTGGTCTGTCTCCATTCAAGCACCTGGACGATCTCTATTCCAGTACCTGGTATGTCTCTATTCCGTTACCTAGTCTGTCTCTATTCCAGAACCTGGTCTGTCTCTATTCCAGTAGCTGGTCTGTCTCTATTCCAGTATCTGGTCTGTATCTATTCTGGAAACTGGTCTGTCTCTATTCAAGTAACTGGTCTGTATCTATTCCTGTATCTGGTCTGTCTCTATTCCGGTAACTTGTCTTTCTCTATTCCTGTACCTGGTCTGTCTCTATTCCAGTACCTGGTCTGTCTCTATTCCAGGACCAGGTCTGTCTCTATTCCAGCACCTGGACTGTCTGTATTCCTGGACCTCGTCTATCTCTATTCCAGTACCTCGTCTGTCTCTATTCCAGGACCTGGTCTGTCTCTATTCCAGTGTCTTGTCTGTCTCTATTCCTGTACCTGGTCTGTCTCTATTCCAGTATCGGTATGTTGCTATTCCTCTACCTGGTCTGCTTCTATTCCAGCAACTGGTCTGTCTCTGTTCCAGGACCTGGTCTGTCCATATTCCAGTACCTGGTCTGTCTCTCTTCCAGAACCTGGTCTGTCTCTATTCCAGTACCTGAACGGTCTCTATTCTTGTAACTGGACTGTCTCTATTCCAGTACATGATCTGTCTCTATTCCAGTACCTGGACTGTCTCTATTCCGGTACCTGGTCTGTCTCTATTCCAGTATCTGGTCTGTCTCTATTCCAGTACCTGGTCTGTCTCTATTCCAGTAACTGGTCTGTCTCTATTCCAGGACCTGGTCTGTCTCTATTCCAGGACCTGGTCTGTCCATATTCCAGTACCTGTTCTGTCTCTATTCCAGAACCTGGTCTGTCTCTATTCCAGTACCTGAACTGTCTCTATTCTTTTAACTGGTCTGTCTCTATTCCAGTACATGATCTGTCTCTATTCCAGTACCTGGACTGTCTATTCCGGTACCTGGTCTGTCTCTATTCCAGTATCTGGTCTGTCTCTATTACAGGACCTGGTCTGTCTCTATTCCAGTAACTGGTCTGTCTCTATTGCAGAACCTGGTCTGTCTCTATTCCAGCACCTGGTCTGTCTCTATTCTTTTAACTGGACTGTCTCTATTGCAGTACTTCATGTGTCTCTATTCCAGTAACTGGTCTGTATCTATTCCTGTGTCTGGTCGGTCTCTATTCCGGTAACTTGTCTTTCTCTATTCCTGTACCTGGTCTGTCTCTATTCCAGTACCTGGTCTGTCTCTATTCCAGGACCAGGTCTGTCTCTATTCCAGTACCTGGACTGTCTGTATTCCTGGACCTGGTCTATCTCTATTCCAGTACCTGGTCTGTCTCTATTCCAGGACCTGGTCTGTCTCTATTCCAGGACCTGGTCTGTCTCTATTCCAGGACCTGGTCTGTCTCTATCCCAGTATCTGATCTGCCTCTATTCCGGTAACTGGTGTGTCTCTATTCCAGTACCTGGTCTGTCTCTATTCCAACACCTGGTCTGTCTCTATTCCAACACCCGGATTGTCTCTATTCCAGTATCTGGTCTGTCTATATTCCAGGACCTGGTCTGTCTCTATTCCAGGACCTGGTCTGTCCATATTCCAGTACCTGTTCTGTCTCTATTCCAGAACCTGGTCTGTCTCTATTCCAGTACCTGAACTGTCTCTATTCTTTTAACTGGTCTGTCTCTATTCCAGTACATGATCTGTCTCTATTCCAGTACCTGGACTGTCTATTCCGGTACCTGGTCTGTCTCTATTCCAGTATCTGGTCTGTCTCTATTACAGGACCTGGTCTGTCTCTATTCCAGTAACTGGTCTGTCTCTATTGCAGAACCTGGTCTGTCTCTATTCCAGCACCTGGTCTGTCTCTATTCTTTTAACTGGACTGTCTCTATTGCAGTACTTCATGTGTCTCTATTCCAGTAACTGGTCTGTATCTATTCCTGTGTCTGGTCGGTCTCTATTCCGGTAACTTGTCTTTCTCTATTCCTGTACCTGGTCTGTCTCTATTCCAGTACCTGGTCTGTCTCTATTCCAGGACCAGGTCTGTCTCTATTCCAGTACCTGGACTGTCTGTATTCCTGGACCTGGTCTATCTCTATTCCAGTACCTGGTCTGTCTCTATTCCAGGACCTGGTCTGTCTCTATTCCAGGACCTGGTCTGTCTCTATTCCAGGACCTGGTCTGTCTCTATCCCAGTATCTGATCTGCCTCTATTCCGGTAACTGGTGTGTCTCTATTCCAGTACCTGGTCTGTCTCTATTCCAACACCTGGTCTGTCTCTATTCCAACACCCGGATTGTCTCTATTCCAGTATCTGGTCTGTCTATATTCCAGGACCTGGTCTGTCTCTATTCCAGTACCTGGTCTGTCTCTATTCCAGTACCTGGTCTGTCTCTATTCCAGTACCGGTCTGTCTCTATTCCAGTACCTGGTCGGTCTCTATTCCAGTAACTGGTCTGTCTCTATTCCAGGGCCTGGTCTGTCCATATTGCAGTACCTGGGCTGTCTCTATTCCAGTACCTGGTCAGTCTCTATTCCGGTATCTGGTCTGTCTCTATTCCAGTACCTGGACTGTCTCTATTCCAGTATCTGGTCTGTCTCTATTCCAGTACCTGGTCAGTCTCTATTCCGGTACCTGGTCTGTCTCTATTCCAGTACCTGGACTGTCTCTATTCCAGTATCTGGTCTGTCTCTATTCCTGTATCTGGTCTGTCTCTATTCCGGTAACTTGTCTTTCTCTATTCCAGGACCAGGTCTGTCTCTATTCCAGCACCTGGACTGTCTGTATTCCTGGACCTCGTCTATCTCTATTCCAGTACCTCGTCTGTCTCTATTCCAGGACCTGGTCTGTCTCTATTCCAGTGTCTTGTCTGTCTCTATTCCTGTACCTGGTCTGTCTCTATTCCAGTATCGGTATGTTGCTATTCCTCTACCTGGTCTGCTTCTATTCCAGCAACTGGTCTGTCTCTGTTCCAGGACCTGGTCTGTCCATATTCCAGTACCTGGTCTGTCTCTCTTCCAGAACCTGGTCTGTCTCTATTCCAGTACCTGAACGGTCTCTATTCTTGTAACTGGACTGTCTCTATTCCAGTACATGATCTGTCTCTATTCCAGTACCTGGACTGTCTCTATTCCGGTACCTGGTCTGTCTCTATTCCAGTATCTGGTCTGTCTCTATTCCAGTACCTGGTCTGTCTCTATTCCAGTAACTGGTCTGTCTCTATTCCAGGACCTGGTCTGTCTCTATTCCAGGACCTGGTCTGTCCATATTCCAGTACCTGTTCTGTCTCTATTCCAGAACCTGGTCTGTCTCTATTCCAGTACCTGAACTGTCTCTATTCTTTTAACTGGTCTGTCTCTATTCCAGTACATGATCTGTCTCTATTCCAGTACCTGGACTGTCTATTCCGGTACCTGGTCTGTCTCTATTCCAGTATCTGGTCTGTCTCTATTACAGGACCTGGTCTGTCTCTATTCCAGTAACTGGTCTGTCTCTATTGCAGAACCTGGTCTGTCTCTATTCCAGCACCTGGTCTGTCTCTATTCTTTTAACTGGACTGTCTCTATTGCAGTACTTCATGTGTCTCTATTCCAGTAACTGGTCTGTATCTATTCCTGTGTCTGGTCGGTCTCTATTCCGGTAACTTGTCTTTCTCTATTCCTGTACCTGGTCTGTCTCTATTCCAGTACCTGGTCTGTCTCTATTCCAGGACCAGGTCTGTCTCTATTCCAGTACCTGGACTGTCTGTATTCCTGGACCTGGTCTATCTCTATTCCAGTACCTGGTCTGTCTCTATTCCAGGACCTGGTCTGTCTCTATTCCAGGACCTGGTCTGTCTCTATTCCAGGACCTGGTCTGTCTCTATCCCAGTATCTGATCTGCCTCTATTCCGGTAACTGGTTTGTCTCTATTCCAGTACCTGGTCTGTCTCTATTCCAACACCTGGTCTGTCTCTATTCCAACACCCGGATTGTCTCTATTCCAGTATCTGGTCTGTCTATATTCCAGGACCTGGTCTGTCTCTATTCCAGTACCTGGTCTGTCTCTATTCCAGTACCTGGTCTGTCTCTATTCCAGTACCGGTTTGTCTCTATTCCAGTACCTGGTCTGTCGCTATTCCTCTACCTGGTCTGCTTCTATTCCAGTAACTGGTCTGTCTCTGTTCCAGGGCCTCGTCTGTCCAAATTGCAGTACCTGGTCTGTCTCTATTCCAGTACCTGGTCTGTCTCTATTCCGGTACCTGGTCTGTCTCTATTCCAGGACCTGCCCTGTCTCTATTCCAGGACCTGACCGCCTCTATTCCAGTACCTGGTCTGTCTCTATTCCAGGACCTGGTCTGTCCATATTCCAGTACCTCGTCTGTCTCTATTCCAGTACCTGGACTGTCTCTCTTCCAGTACCTGGACTGTCTCTCTTCCAGTACCTGGTCTGTCTCTATTCCAACACCTGGATTGACTCTATTCCAGTACCTGGTCGGTCTCTATTCCAGTAACTGGTCTGTCTCTATTCCAGGGCCTGGTCTGTCCATATTGCAGTACCTGGGCTGTCTCTATTCCAGTACCTGGTCAGTCTCTATTCCGGTACCTGGTCTGTCTCTATTCCAGTACCTGGACTGTCTCTATTCCAGTATCTGGTCTGTCTCTATTCCGGTACCTGGTCTGTCTCTATTCCAGTACCTGGACTGTCTCTATTCCAGTATCTGGTCTGTCTCTATTCCAGTAACTGGTCTGTCTCTACTCCAGTAACTGGTCTGTCTCTACTCCAGTACCTGACCGCCTCTATTCCGGTACATGGTCTGTCTCTACTCCAGTACCTGGTCTGTCTCTATTCCAGTACCTGGTCTGTCTCTATTCCAGTACCTGGACTGTCTCTATTCCAGAACCTGGTGTGTCTCTTTTCAAGAACCTGGTCTGTCTCTATTCCAGTAACTGGACTTTCACTATTCCAGTATCTGATCTGTCTCTATTCCAGTACCTGGTCTGTCTCCATTCAAGCACCTGGACGATCTCTATTCCAGTACCTGGTATGTCTCTATTCCGTTACCTAGTCTGTCTCTATTCCAGAACCTGGTCTGTCTCTATTCCAGTAGCTGGTCTGTCTCTATTCCAGTATCTGGTCTGTATCTATTCTGGAAACTGGTCTGTCTCTATTCAAGTAACTGGTCTGTATCTATTCCTGTATCTGGTCTGTCTCTATTCCGGTAACTTGTCTTTCTCTATTCCTGTACCTGGTCTGTCTCTATTCCAGTACCTGGTCTGTCTCTATTCCAGGACCAGGTCTGTCTCTATTCCAGCACCTGGACTGTCTGTATTCCTGGACCTCGTCTATCTCTATTCCAGTACCTCGTCTGTCTCTATTCCAGGACCTGGTCTGTCTCTATTCCAGTGTCTTGTCTGTCTCTATTCCTGTACCTGGTCTGTCTCTATTCCAGTATCGGTATGTTGCTATTCCTCTACCTGGTCTGCTTCTATTCCAGCAACTGGTCTGTCTCTGTTCCAGGACCTGGTCTGTCCATATTCCAGTACCTGGTCTGTCTCTCTTCCAGAACCTGGTCTGTCTCTATTCCAGTACCTGAACGGTCTCTATTCTTGTAACTGGACTGTCTCTATTCCAGTACATGATCTGTCTCTATTCCAGTACCTGGACTGTCTCTATTCCGGTACCTGGTCTGTCTCTATTCCAGTATCTGGTCTGTCTCTATTCCAGTACCTGGTCTGTCTCTATTCCAGTAACTGGTCTGTCTCTATTCCAGGACCTGGTCTGTCTCTATTCCAGGACCTGGTCTGTCCATATTCCAGTACCTGTTCTGTCTCTATTCCAGAACCTGGTCTGTCTCTATTCCAGTACCTGAACTGTCTCTATTCTTTTAACTGGTCTGTCTCTATTCCAGTACATGATCTGTCTCTATTCCAGTACCTGGACTGTCTATTCCGGTACCTGGTCTGTCTCTATTCCAGTATCTGGTCTGTCTCTATTACAGGACCTGGTCTGTCTCTATTCCAGTAACTGGTCTGTCTCTATTGCAGAACCTGGTCTGTCTCTATTCCAGCACCTGGTCTGTCTCTATTCTTTTAACTGGACTGTCTCTATTGCAGTACTTCATGTGTCTCTATTCCAGTAACTGGTCTGTATCTATTCCTGTGTCTGGTCGGTCTCTATTCCGGTAACTTGTCTTTCTCTATTCCTGTACCTGGTCTGTCTCTATTCCAGTACCTGGTCTGTCTCTATTCCAGGACCAGGTCTGTCTCTATTCCAGTACCTGGACTGTCTGTATTCCTGGACCTGGTCTATCTCTATTCCAGTACCTGGTCTGTCTCTATTCCAGGACCTGGTCTGTCTCTATTCCAGGACCTGGTCTGTCTCTATTCCAGGACCTGGTCTGTCTCTATCCCAGTATCTGATCTGCCTCTATTCCGGTAACTGGTGTGTCTCTATTCCAGTACCTGGTCTGTCTCTATTCCAACACCTGGTCTGTCTCTATTCCAACACCCGGATTGTCTCTATTCCAGTATCTGGTCTGTCTATATTCCAGGACCTGGTCTGTCTCTATTCCAGTACCTGGTCTGTCTCTATTCCAGTACCTGGTCTGTCTCTATTCCAGTACCGGTCTGTCTCTATTCCAGTACCTGGTCTGTCGCTATTCCTCTACCTGGTCTGCTTCTATTCCAGTAACTGGTCTGCCTCTGTTCCAGGGCCTCGTCTGTCCAAATTGCAGTACCTGGTCTGTCTCTATTCCAGTACCTGGTCTGTCTCTATTCCGGTACCTGGTCTGTCTCATTCCAGGACCTGGCCTGTCTCTATTCCAGGACCTGACCGCCTCTATTCCAGTACCTGGTCTGTCTCTATTCCAGGACCTGGTCTGTCCATATTCCAGTACCTCGTCTGTCTCTATTCCAGTACCTGGACTGTCTCTCTTCCAGTACCTGGACTGTCTCTCTTCCAGTACCTGGTCTGTCTCTATTCCAACACCTGGATTGTCTCTATTCCAGTACCTGGTCGGTCTCTATTCCAGTAACTGGTCTGTCTCTATTCCAGGGCCTGGTCTGTCCATATTGCAGTACCTGGGCTGTCTCTATTCCAGTACCTGGTCAGTCTCTATTCCGGTACCTGGTCTGTCTCTATTCCAGTACCTGGACTGTCTCTATTCCAGTATCTGGTCTGTCTCTATTCCGGTACCTGGTCTGTCTCTATTCCAGTACCTGGACTGTCTCTATTCCAGTATCTGGTCTGTCTCTATTCCAGTAACTGGTCTGTCTCTACTCCAGTAACTGGTCTGTCTCTACTCCAGTACCTGACCGCCTCTATTCCGGTACATGGTCTGTCTCTACTCCAGTACCTGGTCTGTCTCTATTCCAGTACCTGGTCTGTCTCTATTCCAGTACCTGGACTGTCTCTATTCCAGAACCTGGTGTGTCTCTTTTCAAGAACCTGGTCTGTCTCTATTCCAGTAACTGGACTTTCACTATTCCAGTATCTGATCTGTCTCTATTCCAGTACCTGGTCTGTCTCCATTCAAGCACCTGGACGATCTCTATTCCAGTACCTGGTATGTCTCTATTCCGTTACCTAGTCTGTCTCTATTCCAGAACCTGGTCTGTCTCTATTCCAGTAGCTGGTCTGTCTCTATTCCAGTATCTGGTCTGTATCTATTCTGGAAACTGGTCTGTCTCTATTCAAGTAACTGGTCTGTATCTATTCCTGTATCTGGTCTGTCTCTATTCCGGTAACTTGTCTTTCTCTATTCCTGTACCTGGTCTGTCTCTATTCCAGTACCTGGTCTGTCTCTATTCCAGGACCAGGTCTGTCTCTATTCCAGCACCTGGACTGTCTGTATTCCTGGACCTCGTCTATCTCTATTCCAGTACCTCGTCTGTCTCTATTCCAGGACCTGGTCTGTCTCTATTCCAGTGTCTTGTCTGTCTCTATTCCTGTACCTGGTCTGTCTCTATTCCAGTATCGGTATGTGGCTATTCCTCTACCTGGTCTGCTTCTATTCCAGCAACTGGTCTGTCTCTGTTCCAGGACCTGGTCTGTCCATATTCCAGTACCTGGTCTGTCTCTCTTCCAGAACCTGGTCTGTCTCTATTCCAGTACCTGAACGGTCTCTATTCTTGTAACTGGACTGTCTCTATTCCAGTACATGATCTGTCTCTATTCCAGTACCTGGACTGTCTCTATTCCAGGACCTGGCCTGTCTCTATTCCAGGACCTGACCGCCTCTATTCCAGTACCTGGTCTGTCTCTATTCCAGGACCTGGTCTGTCCATATTCCAGTACCTCGTCTGTCTCTATTCCAGTACCTGGACTGTCTCTCTTCCAGTACCTGGACTGTCTCTCTTCCAGTACCTGGTCTGTCTCTATTCCAACACCTGGATTGTCTCTATTCCAGTATCTGGTCTGTCCCTATTCCGGTACCTTGTCTGGCTGTATTCCAGTACCGGATCTGTCTGTATTCCAGTACCTGACCTGTCTCTTTTCCAGAATCTGGTCTGTCTCTATTCCAGTCCCTGGACTGTGCTATTCCAATACCTGGTCTGTCACTATTCCAGTACCTGGTCGGTCTCTATTCCAGCACCTGGATTGTCTCTATTCCAGTATCTGGTCTGTCTCTTTTCCGTTACCTTGTCTGGCTGTATTCCAGGAACTGGTCTGTCCATATTCCAGTATCTGGTCTGTCCATATTCCAGTGACTGGTCTGTCTCTATTCCAGTACGTGTTCTGTCTCTATTCTTTTAACTGGACTGTCTCTATTCCAGTACCTGATCTGTCTCTATTCCAGAACCTGGATGGTCTCTATTCCAGTACCTGGTCTGTCTCTATTCCAGTACCTGGTCTGTCTCTATTCCAGTACCTGGTCTGTCTCCATTCAAGCACCTGGACGATCTCTATTCCAGTACCTGGTATGTCTCTATTCCGTTACCTAGTCTGTCTCTATTTCAGTACCTGGTCTGTCGCTATTCCAGGACCTGGTCTGTCTCTATTCCAGGACCTGGTCTGTCTCTATTCCAGGACCTGGTCTGTCTCTATTCCAGGACCTGGTCTGTCTCTATTCCAGTACCTGGTCTGTCTCTATTCCAGAAACTGGTCTGTCCCTATTCCAGTACCCGGTCTGTCTCTATTCTTAGAGCTGGACTGTCTCTAATCCTGTACATGATCTGTCTCTATTCCTGTACCTGGTCTGTCTCTATTCCAGTACCTTGTCTGTCTCTATTCCAGAAACTGGTCTGTCTCTATTCCAATACCTGGTCTGTCTCTATTCCAGGACCTGGTCTGTCTCTATTCCAGGACCTGGTCTGTCCATATTCCAGTACCTGTTCTGTCTCTATTCCAGAACCTGGTCTGTCTCTATTCCAGTACCTGAACTGTCTCTATTCTTTTAACTGGTCTGTCTCTATTCCAGTACATGATCTGTCTCTATTCCAGTACCTGGACTGTCTATTCCGGTACCTGGTCTGTCTCTATTCCAGTATCCGGTCTGTCTCTATTACAGGACCTGGTCTGTCTCTATTCCAGTAACTGGTCTGTCTCTATTGCAGAACCTGGTCTGTCTCTATTCCAGCACCTGGTCTGTCTCTATTCTTTTAACTGGACTGTCTCTATTGCAGTACTTCATGTGTCTCTATTCCAGTAACTGGTCTGTATCTATTCCTGTGTCTGGTCGGTCTCTATTCCGGTAACTTGTCTTTCTCTATTCCTGTACCTGGTCTGTCTCTATTCCAGTACCTGGTCTGTCTCTATTCCAGGACCAGGTCTGTCTCTATTCCAGTACCTGGACTGTCTCTATTACAGGACCTGGTCTGTCTCTATTCCAGTAACTGGTCTGTCTCTATTGCAGAACCTGGTCTGTCTCTATTCCAGCACCTGGTCTGTCTCTATTCTTTTAACTGGACTGTCTCTATTGCAGTACTTCATGTGTCTCTATTCCAGTAACTGGTCTGTATCTATTCCTGTGTCTGGTCGGTCTCTATTCCGGTAACTTGTCTTTCTCTATTCCTGTACCTGGTCTGTCTCTATTCCAGTACCTGGTCTGTCTCTATTCCAGGACCAGGTCTGTCTCTATTCCAGTACCTGGACTGTCTGTATTCCTGGACCTGGTCTATCTCTATTCCAGTACCTGGTCTGTCTCTATTCCAGGACCTGGTCTGTCTCTATTCCAGGACCTGGTCTGTCTCTATTCCAGGACCTGGTCTGTCTCTATCCCAGTATCTGATCTGCCTCTATTCCGGTAACTGGTGTGTCTCTATTCCAGTACCTGGTCTGTCTCTATTCCAACACCTGGTCTGTCTCTATTCCAACACCCGGATTGTCTCTATTCCAGTATCTGGTCTGTCTCTATTCCAGGACCTGGTCTGTCTCTATTCCAGTACCTGGTCTGTCTCTATTCCAGTACCTGGTCTGTCTCTATTCCAGTACCGGTCTGTCTCTATTCCAGAAACTGGTCTGTCTCTATTCCAGTACCTGGTCTGTCTCTATTCTTATAGCTGGACTGTCTCTAATCCTGTACATGATCTGTCTCTATTCCTGTACCTGGTCTGTCTCTATTCCAGTACCTTGTCTGTCTCTATTCCAGAAACTGGTCTGTCTCTATTCCACTACCTGGCCTGTCTCTATTCCAATACCTGGTCTGTCTCTATTCCAGTACCTGGTCTGTCTCTATTCCAGGAGCTGGTCTGTCCATATTCCAGTACCTGGTCTGTCTCTATTCTTATAGCTGGACTGTCTCTAATCCTGTACATAATCTGTCTCTATTCCTGTACCTGGTCTGTCTCTATTCCAGGACCTGGTCTGTCTCTATTCCAGGACCTGGTCTGTCTCTATTCCAGGACCTGGTCTGTCTCTATTCCAGGACCTGGTCTGTCTCTATTCCAGTATCTGATCTGCCTCTATTCCAGTAACTGGTCTGTCTCTATTCCAACACCTGGTCTGTCTCTATTCAAACACCTGGATTGTCTCTATTCCAGTATCTGGTCTGTCTCTATTCCAGGACCTGGCCTGTCTCTATTCCAGGACCTGACCGCCTCTATTCCAGTACCTGGTCTGTCTCTATTCCAGGACCTGGTCTGTCCATATTCCAGTACCTCGTCTGTCTCTATTCCAGTACCTGGACTGTCTCTCTTCCAGTACCTGGACTGTCTCTCTTCCAGTACCTGGTCTGTCTCTATTCCAACACCTGGATTGTCTCTATTCCAGTATCTGGTCTGTCCCTATTCCGGTACCTTGTCTGGCTGTATTCCAGTACCTGATCTGTCTGTATTCCAGTACCTGGTCTGTCTCTATTCCAGTCCCTGGACTGTGCTATTCCAGTACCTGGTCTTTCACTATTCCAGTACCTGGTCGGTCTCCATTCCAGCACCTGGATTGTCTCTATTCCAGTATCTGGTCTGTCTCTTTTCCGTTACCTTGTCTGGCTGTATTCCAGGAACTGGTCTGTCCATATTCCAGTATCTGGTCTGTCCATATTCCAGTGACTGGTCTGTCTCTATTCCAGTACGTGTTCTGTCTCTATTCTTTTAACTGGACTGTCTCTATTCCACTACCTGATCTGCCTCTATTCCAGAACCTGGATGGTCTCTATTCCAGTACCTGGTCTGTCTCTATTCCAGTACCTGGTCTGTCTCTATTCCAGTACCTGGTCTGTCTCCATTCAAGCACCTGGACGATCTCTATTCCAGTACCTGGTATGTCTCTATTCCGTTACCTAGTCTGTCTCTATTTCAGTACCTGGTCTGTCGCTATTCCAGGACCTGGTCTGTCTCTATTCCAGGACCTGGTCTGTCTCTATTCCAGTACCTGGTCTGTCTCTATTCCAGAAACTGGTCTGTCTCTATTCCAGTACCTGGTCTGTCTCTATTCTTATAGCTGGACTGTCTCTAATCCTGTACATGATCTGTCTCTATTCCTGTACCTGGTCGGTCTCTATTCCAGTACCTTGTCTGTCTGTATTCCAGAAACTGGTCTGTCTCTATTCCAATACCTGGTCTGTCTCTATTCCAGGACCTGGTCTGTCTCTATTCCAGGACCTGGTCTGTCCATATTCCAGTACCTGTTCTGTCTCTATTCCAGAACCTGGTCTGTCTCTATTCCAGTACCTGAACTGTCTCTATTCTTTTAACTGATCTGTCTCTATTCCAGTACCTGGACTGTCTATTCCGGTACCTGGTCTGTCTCTATTCCAGTATCTGGTCTGTCTCTATTACAGGACCTGGTCTGTCTCTATTCCAGTAACTGGTCTGTCTCTATTGCAGAACCTGGTCTGTCTCTATTCCAGCACCTGGTCTGTCTCTATTCTTTTAACTGGACTGTCTCTATTGCAGTACTTCATGTGTCTCTATTCCAGTAACTGGTCTGTATCTATTCCTGTGTCTGGTCGGTCTCTATTCCGGTAACTTGTCTTTCTCTATTCCTGTACCTGGTCTGTCTCTATTCCAGTACCTGGTCTGTCTCTATTCCAGGACCAGGTCTGTCTCTATTCCAGTACCTGGACTGTCTGTATTCCTGGACCTGGTCTATCTCTATTCCAGTACCTGGTCTGTCTCTATTCCAGGACCTGGTCTGTCTCTATTCCAGGACCTGGTCTCTCTCTATTCCAGGACCTGGTCTGTCTCTATCCCAGTATCTGATCTGCCTCTATTCCGGTAACTGGTGTGTCTCTATTCCAGTACCTGGTCTGTCTCTATTCCAACACCTGGTCTGTCTCTAATCCAACACCCGGATTGTCTCTATTCCAGTATCTGGTCTGTCTCTATTCCAGGACCTGGTCTGTCTCTATTCCAGTACCTGGTCTGTCTCTATTCCAGTACCTGGTCTGTCTCTATTCCAGTACCGGTCTGTCTCTATTCCAGAAACTGGTCTGTCTCTATTCCAGTACCTGGTCTGTCTCTATTCTTATAGCTGGACTGTCTCTAATCCTGTACATGATCTGTCTCTATTCCTGTACCTGGTCTGTCTCTATTCCAGTACCTTGTCTGTCTCTATTCCAGAAACTGGTCTGTCTCTATTCCACCACCTGGCCTGTCTCTATTCCAATACCTGGTCCGTCTCTATTCCAGTACCTGGTCTGTCTCTATTCCAGGAGCTGGTCTGTCCATATTCCAGTACCTGGTCTGTCTCTATTCTTATAGCTGGACTGTCTCTAATCCTGTACATAATCTGTCTCTATTCCTGTACCTGGTCTGTCTCTATTCCAGGACCTGGTCTGTCTCTATTCCAGGACCTGGTCTGTCTCTATTCCAGGACCTGGTCTGTCTCTATTCCAGGACCTGGTCTGTCTCTATTCCAACACCTGGTCTGTCTCTATTCAAACACCTGGATTGTCTCTATTCCAGTATCTGGTCTGTCTCTTTTCCAGGACCTGGTCTGTCTCTATTCCAGTACCTGGACCTTTTCTATTCCAGTACCTGGTCTGTCTCTATTCCAGTACCTGGTCTGTCTCTATTCCAGGACCTGGTCTGTCTCTATTCCAGGACCTGGTCTGTTTCTATTCCAGGACCTGGTCTGTCTCTATTCCAGGACCTGGTATGTCCATATTCCAGTACCTGTTCTGTCTCTATTCCAGAATCTGGTCTGTCTCTATTCCAGTAGCTGGTCTGTCTCTATTCCAGTACCTGGTCTGTCTCTATTCCAGTACCTGGACTGTCTGTATTCCTGGAGCTGGTCTATCTCTATTCCAGTACCTGGTCTGTCTCTATTCCAGGACCTGGTCTGTCTCTATTCCAGGACCTGGTCTGTCTCTATTCCAGGACCTGGTCTGTCTCTATCCCAGTATCTGATCTGCCTCTATTCCGGTAACTGGTGTGTCTCTATTCCAGTACCTGGTCTGTCTCTATTCCAACACCTGGTCTGTCTCTATTCCAACACCCGGATTGTCTCTATTCCAGTATCTGGTCTGTCTCTATTCCAGGACCTGGTCTGTCTCTATTCCAGTACCTGGTCTGTCTCTATTCCAGTACCTGGTCTGTCTCTATTCCAGTACCGGTCTGTCTCTATTCCAGAAACTGGTCTGTCTCTATTCCAGTACCTGGTCTGTCTCTATTCTTATAGCTGGACTGTCTCTAATCCTGTACATGATCTGTCTCTATTCCTGTACCTGGTCTGTCTCTATTCCAGTACCTTGTCTGTCTCTATTCCAGAAACTGGTCTGTCTCTATTCCACTACCTGGCCTGTCTCTATTCCAATACCTGGTCTGTCTCTATTCCAGTACCTGGTCTGTCTCTATTCCAGGAGCTGGTCTGTCCATATTCCAGTACCTGGTCTGTCTCTATTCTTATAGCTGGACTGTCTCTAATCCTGTACATAATCTGTCTCTATTCCCGTACCTGGTCTGTCTCTATTCCAGGACCTGGTCTGTCTCTATTCCAGGACCTGGTCTGTCTCTATTCCAGGACCTGGTCTGTCTCTATTCCAGGACCTGGTCTGTCTCTATTCCAGTATCTGATCTGCCTCTATTCCAGTAACTGGTCTGTCTCTATTCCAACACCTGGTCTGTCTCTATTCAAACACCTGGATTGTCTCTATTCCAGTATCTGGTCTGTCTCTATTCCAGGACCTGGCCTGTCTCTATTCCAGGACCTGACCGCCTCTATTCCAGTACCTGGTCTGTCTCTATTCCAGGACCTGGTCTGTCCATATTCCAGTACCTCGTCTGTCTCTATTCCAGTACCTGGACTGTCTCTCTTCCAGTACCTGGACTGTCTCTCTTCCAGTACCTGGTCTGTCTCTATTCCAACACCTGGATTGTCTCTATTCCAGTATCTGGTCTGTCCCTATTCCGGTACCTTGTCTGGCTGTATTCCAGGACCTGATCTGTCTGTATTCCAGTACCTGGTCTGTCTCTTTTCCAGAATCTGGTCTTTCTCTATTCCAGTCCCTGGACTGTGCTCTTCCAGTACCTGGTCTGTCACTATTCCAGTACCTGGTCGGTCTCCATTCCAGCACCTGGATTGTCTCTATACCAGTATCTGGTCTGTCTCTTTTCCGTTACCTTGTCTGGCTGTATTCCAGGAACTGGTCTGTCCATATTCCAGTATCTGGTCTGTCCATATTCCAGTGACTGTTCTGTCTCTATTCCAGTACGTGTTCTGTCTCTATTCTTTTAACTGGACTGTCTCTATTCCAGTACCTGATCTGCCTCTATTCCAGAACCTGGATGGTCTGTATTCCAGTACCTGGTCTGTCTCTATTCCAGTACCTGGTCTGTCTCTATTCCAGTACCTGGTCTGTCTCCATTCAAGCACCTGGACGATCTCTATTCCAGTACCTGGTATGTCTCTATTCTGTTACCTAGTCTGTCTCTATTTCAGTACCTGGTCTGTCGCTATTCCAGGACCTGGTCTGTCTCTATTCCAGGACCTGGTCTGTCTCTATTCCAGGACCTGGTCTGTCTCTATTCCAGTACCTGGTCTGTCTCTATTCCAGAAACTGGTCTGTCTCTATTCCAGTACCTGGTCTGTCTCTATTCTTATAGCTGGACTGTCTCTAATCCTGTACATGATCTGTCTCTATTCCTGTACCTGGTCGGTCTCTATTCCAGTACCTTGTCTGTCTCTATTCCAGAAACTGGTCTGTCTCTATTCCAATACCTGTTCTGTCTCTATTCCAGGACCTGGTCTGTCTCTATTCCAGGACCTGGTCTGTCCATATTCCAGTACCTGTTCTGTCTCTATTCCAGAACCTGGTCTGTCTCTATTCCAGTACCTGAACTGTCTCTATTCTTTTAACTGATCTGTCTCTATTCCAGTACATGGACTGTCTATTCCGGTACCTGGTCTGTCTCTATTCCAGTATCTGGTCTGTCTCTATTACAGGACCTGGTCTGTCTCTATTCCAGTAACTGGTCTGTCTCTATTGCAGAACCTGGTCTGTCTCTATTCCAGCACCTGGTCTGTCTCTATTCTTTTAACTGGACTGTCTCTATTGCAGTACTTCATGTGTCTCTATTCCAGTAACTGGTCTGTATCTATTCCTGTGTCTGGTCGGTCTCTATTCCGGTAACTTGTCTTTCTCTATTCCTGTACCTGGTCTGTCTCTATTCCAGTACCTGGTCTGTCTCTGTTCCAGGACCAGGTCTGTCTCTATTCCAGTACCTGGACTGTCTGTATTCCTGGACCTGGTCTATCTCTATTCCAGTACCTGGTCTGTCTCTATTCCAGGACCTGGTCTGTCTCTATTCCAGGACCTGGTCTGTCTCTATTCCAGGACCTGGTCTGTCTCTATCCCAGTATCTGATCTGCCTCTATTCCGGTAACTGGTGTGTCTCTATTCCAGTACCTGGTCTGTCTCTATTCCAAAACCTGGTCTGTCTCTATTCCAACACCCGGATTGTCTCTATTCCAGTATCTGGTCTGTCTCTATTCCAGGACCTGGTCTGTCTCTATTCCAGTACCTGGTCTGTCTCTATTCCAGTACCTGGTCTGTCTCTATTCCAGTACCTGGTCTGTCTCTATTCCAGGAGCTGGTCTGTCCATATTCCAGTACCTGGTCTGTCTCTATTCTTATAGCTGGACTGTCTCTAATCCTGTACATAATCTGTCTCTATTCCTGTACCTGGTCTGTCTCTATTCCAGGACCTGGTCTGTCTCTATTCCAGGACCTGGTCTGTCTCTATTCCAGGACCTGGTCTGTCTCTATTCCAGGACCTGGTCTGTCTCTATTCCAGTATCTGATCTGCCTCTATTCCAGTAACTGGTCTGTCTCTATTCCAACACCTGGTCTGTCTCTATTCAAACACCTGGATTGTCTCTATTCCAGTATCTGGTCTGTCTCTATTCCAGGACCTGGCCTGTCTCTATTCCAGGACCTGACCGCCTCTATTCCAGTACCTGGTCTGTCTCTATTCCAGGACCTGGTCTGTCCATATTCCAGTACCTCGTCTGTCTCTATTCCAGTACCTGGACTGTCTCTCTTCCAGTACCTGGACTGTCTCTCTTCCAGTACCTGGTCTGTCTCTATTCCAACACCTGGATTGTCTCTATTCCAGTATCTGGTCTGTCCCTATTCCGGTACCTTGTCTGGCTGTATTCCAGGACCTGATCTGTCTGTATTCCAGTACCTGGTCTGTCTCTTTTCCAGAATCTGGTCTGTCTCTATTCCAGTCCCTGGACTGTGCTCTTCCAGTACCTGGTCTGTCACTATTCCAGTACCTGGTCGGTCTCCATTCCAGCACCTGGATTGTCTCTATTCCAGTATCTGGTCTGTCTCTTTTCCGTTACCTTGTCTGGCTGTATTCCAGGAACTGGTCTGTCCATATTCCAGTATCTGGTCTGTCCATATTCCAGTGACTGGTCTGTCTCTATTCCAGTACGTGTTCTGTCTCTATTCTTTTAACTGGACTGTCTCTATTCCAGTACCTGATCTGCCTCTATTCCAGAACCTGGATGGTCTCTATTCCAGTACCTGGTCTGTCTCTATTCCAGTACCTGGTCTGTCTCTATTCCAGTACCTGGTCTGTCTCCATTCAAGCACCTGGACGATCTCTATTCCAGTACCTGGTATGTCTCTATTCTGTTACCTAGTCTGTCTCTATTTCAGTACCTGGTCTGTCGCTATTCCAGGACCTGGTCTGTCTCTATTCCAGGACCTGGTCTGTCTCTATTCCAGGACCTGGTCTGTCTCTATTCCAGTACCTGGTCTGTCTCTATTCCAGAAACTGGTCTGTTTCTATTCCAGTACCTGGTCTGTCTCTATTCTTATAGCTGGACTGTCTCTAATCCTGTACATGATCTGTCTCTATTCCTGTACCTGGTCGGTCTCTATTCCAGTACCTTGTCTGTCTCTATTCCAGAAACTGGTCTGTCTCTATTCCAATACCTGTTCTGTCTCTATTCCAGGACCTGGTCTGTCTCTATTCCAGGACCTGGTCTGTCCATATTCCAGTACCTGTTCTGTCTCTATTCCAGAACCTGGTCTGTCTCTATTCCAGTACCTGAACTGTCTCTATTCTTTTAACTGATCTGTCTCTATTCCAGTACCTGGACTGTCTATTCCGGTACCTGGTCTGTCTCTATTCCAGTATCTGGTCTGTCTCTATTACAGGACCTGGTCTGTCTCTATTCCAGGACCTGGTCTGTCTCTATTCCAGTAACTGGTCTGTCTCTATTGCAGAACCTGGTCTGTCTCTATTCCAGCACCTGGTCTGTCTCTATTCTTTTAACTGGACTGTCTCTATTGCAGTACTTCATGTGTCTCTATTCCAGTAACTGGTCTGTATCTATTCCTGTGTCTGGTCGGTCTCTATTCCGGTAACTTGTCTTTCTCTATTCCTGTACCTGGTCTGTCTCTATTCCAGTACCTGGTCTGTCTCTGTTCCAGGACCAGGTCTGTCTCTATTCCAGTACCTGGACTGTCTGTATTCCTGGACCTGGTCTATCTCTATTCCAGTACCTGGTCTGTCTCTATTCCAGGAACTGGTCTGTCTCTATTCCAGGACCTGGTCTGTCTCTATTCCAGGACCTGGTCTGTCTCTATCCCAGTATCTGATCTGCCTCTATTCCGGTAACTGGTGTGTCTCTATTC
Source organism: Somniosus microcephalus (assembly GCF_052327205.1). Classification (NCBI taxonomy): domain Eukaryota; kingdom Metazoa; phylum Chordata; class Chondrichthyes; order Squaliformes; family Somniosidae; genus Somniosus; species Somniosus microcephalus. The sequence goes on from NC_140998.1 coordinate 143,020,942, forward strand.
CAGTACCTGGTCTGTCTCTATTCCAACACCTGGTCTGTCTCTATTCCAACACCCGGATTGTCTCTATTCCAGTATCTGGTCTGTCTCTATTCCAGGACCTGGTCTGTCTCTATTCCAGTACCTGGTCTGTCTCTATTCCAGTACCTGGTCTGTCTCTATTCCAGTACCGGTCTGTCTCTATTCCAGAAACTGGTCTGTCTCTATTCCAGTACCTGGTCTGTCTCTATTCTTATAGCTGGACTGTCTCTAATCCTGTACATGATCTGTCTCTATTCCTGTACCTGGTCTGTCTCTATTCCAGTACCTTGTCTGTCTCTATTCCAGAAACTGGTCTGTCTCTATTCCACTACCTGGCCTGTCTCTATTCCAATACCTGGTCTGTCTCTATTCCAGTACCTGGTCTGTCTCTATTCCAGGAGCTGGTCTGTCCATATTCCAGTACCTGGTCTGTCTCTATTCTTATAGCTGGACTGTCTCTAATCCTGTACATAATCTGTCTCTATTCCTGTACCTGGTCTGTCTCTATTCCAGGACCTGGTCTGTCTCTATTCCAGGACCTGGTCTGTCTCTATTCCAGGACCTGGTCTGTCTCTATTCCAGGACCTGGTCTGTCTCTATTCCAGTATCTGATCTGCCTCTATTCCAGGACCTGGTCTGTCTCTATTCCAGTATCTGGTCTGTCTCTATTCCAGGACCTGGTCTGTCTCTATTCCAGTACCTGGACTTTTTCTATTCCAGTACCTGGACTGTCTCTATTCCAGAACCTGGTCTGTCTCTTTTCAAGAACCTGGTCTGTCTCTATTCCAGTAACTGGACCATCACTATTCCAGTATCTGGTCTGTCTCTATTCCAGTACCTGGTCTGTCTCCATTCAAGCACCTGGACGATCTCTATTCCAGTACCTGGTATGTCTCTATTCCGTTACCTAGTCTGTCTCTATTCCAGTACCTGGTCTGTCTCTATTCCAGTACCTGGTCTGTCTCTATTCCAGTACCTGGTCTGTCTCTATTCCAGGACCTGGTCTGTCTCTATTCCAGGACCTGGTCTGTTTCTATTCCAGGACCTGGTCTGTCTCTATTCCAGGACCTGGTATGTCCATATTCCAGTACCTGTTCTGTCTCTATTCCAGAATCTGGTCTGTCTCTATTCCAGTAGCTGGTCTGTCTCTATTCCAGTACCTGGTCTGTCTCTATTCCAGTAGCTGGCCTGTCTCTATTCCAGTACCTGGTCCGTCTCGATTCCAGTACCTGTTCTGTCTCTATTCCAGAAACTGGTCTGTCTCTCTTCCAGTACCTGGTCTGTCTCTATTCTTATAACTGGACTGTCTCTAATCCTGTACCTGGTCTGTCTCTATTCCAGTACCTGGTCTGTCTCTATTCCAGAAACTGGTCTGTCTCTATTCCACTACCTGGTCTGTCTCTATTCCAGTACCTGGTCAGTCTCTATTCCAATAACTGGTCTGTCTCTATTCCAGGAACGGGTCTGTCTCTATTCCAGGACCTGGTCTGTCCATATTCCAGTACCTGGTCTATCTCTGTTGCAGAACCTGGTCTATCTTTATTCCAGCACCTGTTCTGTCTCTATTCCTTTAACTGGACTGTCTCTATTGCAGTACCTCATATGTCTCTATTCCAGGATCTGGACTGTCTCTATTCCGGTACCTGGTCTGTCTGTATTCCAGTATCTGGTCTGTCTCTATTCCAGGACCTGGTCTGTCTCTATTCCAGTACCTGACCGCCTCTATACCAGTACCTGGTCTGTCGCTATTGCAGGACCTGGTCTGTCCATATTCCAGTCCCTGGTTTGTCTCTATTCCAGTACCTGGACTGTCTCTCTTCCAGTACCTGGACTGTCTCTCTTCCAGTACCTGGTCTGTCTCTATTCCAGTACCTGGACTGTCTCTATTCCAGAACCTGGTCTGTCTCTTTTCAAGAACCTGGTCTGTCTCTATTCCAGTAAATGGGCTATCACTATTCCAGTATCTGGTCTGTCTCTACTCCAGTACCTGGTCTGTCTCCATTCAAGCACCTGGACGATCTCTATTCCAGTACCTGGTATGTCTCTATTCCTTTACCTAGTCTGTCTCTATTTCAGTACCTGGTCTGTCCCTATTCCAGTACCTGGTCTGTCTCTATTCCAGTACCTGGTCTGTCTCTATTCCAGGACCTGGTCTGTCTCTATTCCAGGACCTGGTCTGTCTCTATTCCAGGACCTAGTCTGTCTCTATTCCAGGACCTGGTCTGTCCCTATTCCAGTACCTTTTCTGTCTCTATTCCAGAACCTGGTCTGTCTCTATTCCATTAGCTGGTCTGTCTCTATTCCAGTACCTGGTCTGTCTCTATTCCGGTACCTGGTCTGTCTCTATTCCAGGACCTGGTCTGTTTCTATTCCAGGACCTGACTGCCTCTATTCCAGTACCTGGTCTGTCTCTATTCCAGGACCTGGTCTGTCCATATTCCAGTACCTCGTCTGTCTCTATTCCAGTACCTGGTCTGTCTCTATTCCAGAACCTGGTCTGTCTCTTTTCAAGAACCTGGTCTGTCTCTATTCCAGTAACTGGACTATCACTATTCCAGTATCTGGTCTGTCTCTATTCCAGTGCCTGGTCTGTCTCCATTCAAGCACCTGGACGATCTCTATTCCAATACCTGGTATGTCTCTATTCCATTACCTAGTCTGTCTCTATTCCAGAACCTGGTCTGTCTCTATTCAAGTAGCTGGTCTGGCTCTATTCCAGTACCTGGTCCGTCTCTATTCCAGTACCTGTTCTGTTTCTATTCCAGAAACTGGTCTGTCTCTATTCCAGTACCTGGTCTGTCTCTATTCTTATAATGGACTGTCTCTAATCCTGTACATGATCTGTCTCTATTCCAGTACCTGGTCTGTCTCTATTCCTGTACCTGGTCTGTCTCTATTCCAGTGACTGGTCTGTCTCTAATCCAGTAACTGGTCTGTCCATATTCCAGTACCTGGTCTGTCTCTATTCCAGAACCTGGTCTGTCTCTATTCCACTACCTGGTCTGTCTCTATTCCAGGACCTAGTCTGTCTCTATTCCAGTAACTGGTCTGTCTCTATTCCAGTAACTGGTCTGTCTCTATTCCAGTAACTGGTCTGTCCATATTCCAGTACCTGGTCTGTCTCTATTTCAGAACCTGGTCTGTCTCTATTCCAGTACCTGAACGGTCTCTATTCTTGTCACTGGGCTGTCTCTATTCCAGTACATGATCTGTCTCTATTCCAGTACCTGGACTGTCTCTATTCCGGTACCTGGTCTGTCTCTATTCCAGTATCTGGGCTGTCTTTATTCCAGTACCTGGTCTGTCTCTATTCCAGTAACTGGTCTGTCTCTATTCCAGGACCTGGTCTGTCTCTATTCCAGGACCTGGTCTGTCCATATTCCAGTACCTGGTTTGTCTCTATTCCAGTACCTGGACTGTCTCTCTTCCAGTACCTGGACTGTCTCTATTCCAGTACCTGGTCTGTCTCTATTCCAACACCTGGATTGTCTCTATTCCAGTATCTGGTCTGTCCCTATTCCGGTACCTGGTCTGGCTGTAGTCCGGTACCTGATCTGTCTCTATTCCAGTACCTGGTCTGTCTCTATTCCAGAATCTGGTCTGTCTCTATTCCCGTAACATGTCTTTCTCTATTCCTGTACCTGGTCTGTCTCTATTCCAGTACCTGGTCTGTCACTATTCCAGGACCAGGTCTGTCTCTATTCCAGTACCTGGACTGTCTGTATTCCTGGACCTGGTCTGTCTCTATTCCAGTATCTGGTCTGTATCTACTCTGGTAACTGGGCTGTTTCTATTCAAGTAACTGGTCTGTATCTATTCCTGTAACTGGTCTGTCTCTATTCCGGTAACTTGTCTTTCTCTATTCCAGTACCTGGACTGTCTGTATTCCTGGACCTCGTCTATCTCTATTCCAGTACCTGGTCTGTCTCTATTCCAGGACCTGGTCTGTCTCTATTCCAGTATCTTGTCTGTCTCTATTCCTGTACCTGGTCTGTCTCTATTCCAGTACCTGGTCTGTCGCTATTCCTCTACCTGGTCTGCTTCTATTCCAGTAACTGGTCTGTCTCTGTCCCAGGACCTCGTCTGTCCATATTGCAGTACCTGGTCTGTCTCTATTCCAGTACCTGGTCTGTCTCTATTCCGGTACCTGGTCTGCCTCTATTCCAGGACCTGGTCTGTCTCTATTCCAGTACCTGGACTGTCTCTCTTCCAGTACCTGGACTGTCTCTCTTCCAGTACCTGGTCTGTCTCTATTCCAGAACCTGGTCTGTCTCTTTTCAAGAACCTGGTCTGTCTCTATTCCAGTAACTGGACTATCACTATTCCAGTATCTGGTCTGTCTCTATTCCAGTGCCTGGTCTGTCTCCATTCAAGCACCTGGACGATCTCTATTCCAGTACCTGGTATGTCTCTATTCCATTACCTAGTCTGTCTCTATTCCAGAACCTGGTCTGTCTCTATTCCAGTAGCTGGTCTGTCTCTATTCCAGTACCTGGTCCGTCTCTATTCCAGTACCTGTTCTGTCTCTATTCCAGAAACTGGTCTATCTCTATTCCAGTACCTGGTCTGTCTCTATTCTTATAATGGACTGTCTCTAATCCTGTACATGATCTGTCTCTATTCCAGTACCTGGTCTGTCTCTATTCCTGTACCTGGTCTGTCTCTATTCCAGTGACTGGTCTGTCTCTATTCCAGTAACTGGTCTGTCCATATTCCAGTACCTGGTCTGTCTCTATTCCAGAACCTGGTCTGTCTCTATTCCACTACCTGGTCTGTCTCTATTCCAGTACCTGGTCCGTCTCTATTCCAGTAACTGGTCTGTCTCTATTCCAGTACCTGGTCTGTCTCTATTCCAGTAACTGGTCTGTCTCTATTCCAGTAACAGGTCTGTTCTTATTCCAGTTCCTGGTCTGTCTCTATTCCAGAACCTGGTCTGTCTCTATTCCAGTACCTGAACGGTCTCTATTCTTGTAACTGGACTGTCTCTATTCCAGTACATGATCTGTCTCTATTCCAGTACCTGGACTGTCTCTATTCCGGTACCTGGTCTGTCTCTATTCCAGTATCTGGTCTGTCTCTATTCCAGTACCTGTTCTGTCTCTATTCCAGTACCTGAACGGTCTCTATTCTTGTAACTGGACTGTCTCTATTCCAGTACATGATCTGTCTCTATTCCAGTACCTGGACTGTCTCTATTCCGGTACCTGGTCTGTCTCTATTCCAGTATCTGGTCTGTCTCTATTCCAGTACCTGGTCTGTCTCTATTCCAGTAACTGGTCTGTCTCTATTCCAGGACCTGGTCTGTCTCTATTCCAGGACCTGGTCTGTCCATATTCCAGTACCTGGTTTGTCTCTATTCCAGTACCTGGACTGTCTCTCTTCCAGTACCTGGACTGTCTCTATTCCAGTACCTGGTCTGTCTCTATTCCAACACCTGGATTGTCTCTATTCCAGTATCTGGTCTGTCCCTATTCCGGTACCTGGTCTGGCTGTAGTCCGGTACCTGATCTGTCTGTATTCCAGTACCTGGTCTGTCTCTATTCCAGAATCTGGTCTGTCTCTATTCCCGTAACTTGTCTTTCTCTATTCCTGTACCTGGTCTGTCTCTATTCCAGTACCTGGTCTGTCTCTATTCCAGGACCAGGTCTGTCTCTATTCCAGTACCTGGACTGTCTGTATTCCAGTACCTGGTCTGTCTCTATTCCAGTACCTGGTCTGTCACTATTCCAGTCACTGGTCTGTCTCTATTCCAGTATCTGGTCTGTGTGATAAAAATAATAACTTCCGGGAAGTTATGTCATCACTTCCTGTGAACTGTGAACTGTGAACTATGAACTATGAACTGTGTACATACCTCACTTCCTGTCATGTGTCACTTACTGTTGGACTGGTATAAATACTGGTCTGTTCAGTATTGTAAGAGGCTTCTACCAGAGGCATGGTAAAGACCTCTCTTGTATATAGTGTGTTTATAAGTTACTTAAATCTTACTTTAAAGTTACTTGATGGTAAGCCTCCTTTTTCTTACATCAATTTAAGTAACTTAGTATTTACACTCACGAATACTAGACCTTCGGACAAACTCGGAATTAAGGATCCAGGGAACCACCCATCATGGAGAAAATCCTTAGACCTATTCGTCTGGACTTGGACCCGAATGCACCAGCAGCTGGCAGGGTATGGAAGCATTGGTACCGTACTTTTGAGAATTTTCTGGATGAATGTGAAGCGGATGCTCCTGCTAGATTGAAGATACTTATCAATTATGTGACCCCAAAAGTGTTCGAATATGTTGATGAATGGGATAATTACGATGAGGTGATTCGGGCACTTAAGAAACTGTATGCCAAGACCCCAAATGAGGTCTATGCTAGACATCTACTGGCCACAGCCCGACAAGGGCCAGGGGAATCAATTGACGAATTCCTGCAAGAACTTCGCAGGCTCAGCGTAGATTGTAACTTTCAGGCAGCCTCAGCTGAGCTGTACCGCCAAGAAATGATTCGTGATGCTTTCATCTGCGGGATTGCCTCTCCATTTATACGCCAGCGTCTACTAGAAAGTAAAACACTTGAGCTACAAAAAGCTTTTGACCTAGCTTGTTCACTGGATTTGGCAAAGAGAAATGCAGACCTCTATCAGCTGCCCAGATCTCGATCTGCTGCTGTAGCTGCAACCAGACAATTCAAGCGGTCTCAGGTGAACCCTATCATGGGGGAATCTAATTCTGATAATTCTGATGAAGAAGAGGAGGACGACCCCACTTTAGCAGCCTCTTGGCAATCTAGGAAGGAATGCTTCTTTTGTGGAGATGCTTTTCACCCTAGGAAAACCTGCCCTGCTCGCAATGCAATCTGCAGTTATTGCGGGAAAAAAGGACACTTTGCTAAAGTTTGCCTATCAAGGGCCTCTACGAGGGCCAATCCAGCTAAGGCCTACCGAACTGCCCCAATTAGGGCCTATCAAGATGCTCCAGCTAGGACCTATCAAGCTTCCTCTCGAGCTCTCTCCCGAAGAAGCACACCGAGAGTTTTAGCCACTCTCTGTGCAACGACACCAATTACAGCTGCTTGCCCACAGAACCTGTCTCATGCTGCCACAAAAATTTCAAGTAAAGGGCATACCTTAGATGCCTTAATTGACTCAGGAAGTACTGATAGTTTCATTAAGGAACAGATTGTTGCGAAATTGAAACTACATGTCTTCCCATCGGACCAGGCAATTGCGATGGCCCAGTCATCACTTAATACCAGAATCTCCGGCTTTTGTGTTGTTGATATGACACTTCATGGTCGTATGTATCCCTCCACCCGACTTTCGGTGCTCAAGGACTTATGTAGTGATCTCCTCTTAGGACTGGACTTCCAAAAACAGCATAAGAAACTCACCATTGAGTTTGGTGGATCCAAACCCGGACTTACTATTTCTAATATACCGTCTAAATTACCATTTTGTGCATTATCAGCAGCTTCACTTGATGAACCCTCATTATTTGCCAGTATTCCGCCTCAATGCCAACCGATAATAACGAAATTGCGGCGCTTTAATCAGGAAGACCAATCTTTTATTGCGGCTGAAATCTCTCGACTTCTAGCAGAGGATATCATTGAACCATGTTCGTCGCCCTGGCGGGCTCAAGTCGTCATTGTCAAGAACCCTCTAAAACCTCACAAACAGCGACTATGCATCGATTATTCGCAAACCATCAATCAATATACCGACTTGGACACCTACCCATTGCCACGCATTGATGATATGGTTAATAAACTGGCCGAATACAAAGTGTTCTCAACTTACGATTTAAAAAGTGCCTATCATCAGTTACCCTTGAAGGTTTCAGATAAGCAGTACACAGCCTTTGAGGCTAATGGACGGCTGTACCAATTTCGTCGCCTCCCATTCGGGGTTACTAATGGAGTGGCTGTCTTTCAACGGGCAATGGATGGCCTGGTTAAGCAGGAAAACCTAAGGGACACTTTCCCCTATCTTGATAACATTACCATTGCAGGTCACGATCAACAGGAACACGACTCCAACCTCCAAAAATTTCGGGATGCCCTCCATCGCCGTAATTTGACCCTGAATGAATCCAAATCTGTTGAGTCGCAACCGACCATCAACATCCTTGGCTACTGCGTAGGCAATGGTATCATTAAGCCAGACCCAGAAAGACTTCGCCCGCTCCAAGAGCTCCCGTCACCTAAGAATCCGGCTTCTTTACGTCGGGCTCTCGGTCTGTTTGCATACTACGCTAAATGGATTCCTCATTTTTCGGAAAAAATCCAACCCTTGCTGCATGCTAGATCATTTCCACTGGGAACAGCGGCTGTTGCAGCCTTTAACCTTCTCAAAAAACAGTTGGAGAAAGCGGCTCTTCACTCCATTGATGAGAATCTCCCTTTCGTGGTTGAATGTGATGCCTCGGAGGTGGCGATCTCGGCTACTCTGAATCAGGAAGGTCGTCCTGTAGCATTTATGTCCAGGACCTTACAAGGTGCCGAGCTACATTATCCTCCGGTTGAGAAAGAAACCACAGCCATCATAGAGGCAGTACGGAAGTGGAACCATTTTCTAGCTCGCCAGCACTTTACATTGATCACGGACCAACGATCAGTCGCCTTCATGCTCGATAATCGAAAACGAACCAAAATTAAGAATAATAAAATACAACTTTGGAGGATGGAACTGGCCTCTTTTGGTTATACCATTCTCTATCGGCCTGGCAAGGAGAATGTGGCCCCGGACACCCTCACACGGGCATTCTGCTCCACTATGTCATCCTCCACCCTCATGGATGTCCACAATGGTTTGTGCCATCCTGGCGTTACGCGCATGCTACATTTCGTACGATCACGGAATCTCCCTTTTTCCACTGGAGATGTAAAGAAAATATGCTCAGAATGCCGGCTTTGTGCGGAATTAAAACCTCAGTTCTTCCGCCCCTCAGATGGTATACTCATACATGCAACCCAACCGATGCAACGACTTAGCATCGATTTTAAGGGCCCAGTGCCCTCTTCAACTCGGAACACATATTTGCTCGCCATGATCGACGAATATTCACGTTTTCCGTTTGCCTTCCCCTGCTCCAATATGCTGGCGTCCACCGTAATCTGCTGCCTTGAGCAGGTATTTTCTCTCTGTGGCATGCCGGCTTATATTCACTCAGATCGGGGTCCATCCTTTATGTCGAGGGAACTCAAGGACTACCTCTCAGAACGGGGAATTGCTACAAGCAAAACAACACCATACCATCCCATCGGAAATGGGCAGGTAGAGAGGTATAACGGTACCATCTGGAATTCCGTACGTCTCGCTTTAAGATCTCGGGGCCTACCAGACCAGCAATGGGAAACAGTGCTTCCGGATGCATTGCACTCTATACGGTCCCTGCTTTCTACAGCCACAAATACTACACCTCATGAGCGGTTCTTTGGATTCCAGCGTCGCTCATCTCATGGGACATCACTCCCGTCATGGCTAACTACTCCTGGACCTGTATTACTCCGAAGATACGTTCGGACGTCTAAAAATGACCCTCTTGTAGACGAGGTCGAACTAACCGATGCCAACCCCACCTATGCAAACATACGATATTCCGACGGCCGAGAATCTACCGTATCATTACGGGATCTGGCTCCCTGCCCACCAGGACCTAGTGGGACATCGGGTGATGGCATTTCACCAGGAAACTCTTGGGACCTATCGGGTACCCCTCTCCAGGATCCTGATTGGACACCAACTAGCTTGGTGCCGGTAGAACCCCGTGCTCAAGGTTGCGACCCTCCCAGTACCACGCATGAAAGTACTGGTCTGCCACAGACCAGCTCTGCACCTCCCTCTGAACAGAGGCAGTCTGACTTTGAACCTATTGGGGCTCGTACTCGAAGCCATGATCTCCCCGACCCTTCACAGGGCAATCCAGGCCACACGGACTCTGGCCAATGGCCAACCGCATGTAAGCGGACCAGCAACCCTCTACGGCGGGAATCCAAACGGGTGCGACTCTTCCTTGTTCGGCGGCTGCGGACCAAAAGGTAGACCACAGCCTCCTAAACCTGCAGGAGGGAAGAATGTGATAAAAATAATAACTTCCGGGAAGTTATGTCATCACTTCCTGTGAACTGTGAACTGTGAACTATGGACTATGAACTGTGTACATACCTCACTTCCTGTCATGTGTCACTTCCTGTTGGACTGGTATAAATACTGGTCTGTTCAATATTGTAAGAGGCTTCTACCAGAGGCATGGTAAAGACCTCTCTTGTATATAGTGTGTTTATAAGTTACTTAAAGCTTACTTTAAAGTTACTTGATGGTAAGCCTCCTTTTTCTTACATCAGTCTGTATCTACTCTGGTAACTGGGCTGTTTCTATTCAAGTAACTGGTCTGTATCTATTCCTGTAGCTGGTCTGTCTCTATTCAGGTAACTTGTCTTTCTCTATTCCAGTACCTGGACTGTCTGTATTCCTGGACCTCGTCTATCTCTATTCCAGTACCTGTTCTGTCTCTATTCCAGGACCTGGTCTGTCTCTATTCCAGTATCTTGTCTGTCTCTATTCCTGTACCTGGTCTGTCTCTATTCCAGTACCTGGTCTGTCGCTATTCCTCTACCTGGTCTGATTCTATTCCAGTAACTGGTCTGTCTCTGTTCCAGGACCTCGTCTGTCCATATTGCAGTACCTGGTCTGTCTCTATTCCAGTACCTGGTCTGTCTCTATTCCGGTACCTGGTCTGTCTCTATTCCAGGACCTGGTCTGTCTCTCTTCCAGTACCTGGACTGTCTCTCCTCCAGTAACTGGTCTGTCTCTATTCCAGAACCCGGTCTGTCTCTTTTCAAGAACCTGGTCTGTCTCTATTCCAGTAACTGGACTATCACTATTCCAGTATCTGGTCTGTCTCTATTCCAGTGCCTGGTCTGTCTCCATTCAAGCACCTGGACGATCTCTATTCCAGTACCTGGTATGTCTCTATTCCATTACCTAGTCTGTCTCTATTCCAGAACCTGGTCTGTCACTATTCCAGTAGCTGGTCTGTCTCTATTCCAGTACCTGGTCCGTCTCTATTCCAGTACCTGTTCTGTCTCTATTCCAGAAACTGGTCTGTCTCTATTCCAGTACCTGGTCTGTCTCTATTCTTATAATGGACTGTCTCTAATCCTGTATATGATCTGTCTCTATTCCAGTACCTGGTCTGTCTCTATTCCTGTACCTGGTCTGTCTCTATTCCAGTGACTGGTCTGTCTCTATTCCAGTAACTGGTCTGTCCATATTCCAGTACCTGGTCTGTCTCTATTCCAGAACCTGGTCTGTCTCTATTCCACTACCTGGTCTGTCTCTATTCCAGTACCTGGTCCGTCTCTATTCCAGTAACTGGTCTGTCTCTATTCCAGTACCTGGTCTGTCTCTATTCCAGTAACTGGTCTGTCTCTATTCCAGTAACAGGTCTGTCCATATTCCAGTACCTGGTCTGTCTCTATTCCAGTACATGATCTGTCTCTATTCCAGTACCTGAACGGTCTCTATTCTTGTAACTGGACTGTCTCTATTCCAGTACATGATCTGTCTCTATTCCAGTACCTGGACTGTCTCTATTCCGGTACCTGGTCTGTCTCTATTCCAGTATCTGGTCTGTCTCTATTCCAGTAACTGGTCTGTCTCTATTCCAGGACCTGGTTTGTCTCTATTCCAGTACCTGGACTGTCTCTCTTCCAGTACCTGGACTGTCTCTATTCCAGTACCTGGTCTGTCTCTATTCCAACACCTGGATTGTCTCTATTCCAGTATCTGGTCTGTCCCTATTCCGGTACCTGGTCTGGCTGTAGTCCGGTACCTGATCTGTCTGTATTCCAGTACCTGGTCTGTCTCTATTCCAGAATCTGGTCTGTCTCTATTCCCGTAACTTGTCTTTCTCTATTCCTGTACCTGGTCTGTCTCTATTCCAGTACCTGGTCTGTCTCTATTCCAGGACCAGGTCTGTCTCTATTCCAGTACCTGGACTGTCTGTATTCCAGTACCTGGTCTGTCTCTATTCCAGTACCTGGTCTGTCACTATTCCAGTCACTGGTCTGTCTCTATTCCAGTATCTGGTCTGTGTGATAAAAATAATAACTTCCGGGAAGTTATGTCATCACTTCCTGTGAACTGTGAACTGTGAACTATGAACTGTGTACATACCTCACTTCCTGTCATGTGTCACTTCCTGTTGGACTGGTATAAATACTGGTCTGTTCAGTATTGTAAGAGGCTTCTACCAGAGGCATGGTAAAGACCTCTCTTGTATATAGTGTGTTTATAAGTTACTTAAAGCTTACTTTAAAGTTACTTGATGGTAAGCCTCCTTTTTCTTACATCAATTTAAGTAACTTAGTATTTACACTCACGAATACTAGACCTTCGGACAAACTCGGAATTAAGGATCCAGGGAACCACCCATCATGGAGAAAATCCTTAGACCTATTCGTCTGGACTTGGACCCGAATGCACCAGCAGCTGGCAGGGTATGGAAGCATTGGTACCGTACTTTTGAGAATTTTCTGGATGAATGTGAAGCGGATGCTCCTGCTAGATTGAAGATACTTATCAATTATGTGACCCCAAAAGTGTTCGAATATGTTGATGAATGGGATAATTACGATGAGGTGATTCGGGCACTTAAGAAACTGTATGCCAAGACCCCAAATGAGGTCTATGCTAGACATCTACTGGCCACAGCCCGACAAGGGCCAGGGGAATCAATTGACGAATTCCTGCAAGAACTTCGCAGGCTCAGCGTAGATTGTAACTTTCAGGCAGCCTCAGCTGAGCTGTACCGCCAAGAAATGATTCGTGATGCTTTCATCTGCGGGATTGCCTCTCCATTTATACGCCAGCCTCTACTAGAAAGTAAAACACTTGAGCTACAAAAAGCTTTTGACCTAGCTTGTTCACTGGATTTGGCAAAGAGAAATGCAGACCTCTATCAGCTGCCCAGATCTCGATCTGCTGCTGTAGCTGCAACCAGACAATTCAAGCGGTCTCAGGTGAACCCTATCATGGGGGAATCTAATTCTGATAATTCTGATGAAGAAGAGGAGGACGACCCCACTTTAGCAGCCTCTTGGCAATCTAGGAAGGAATGCTTCTTTTGTGGAGATGCTTTTCACCCTAGGAAAACCTGCCCTGCTCGCAATGCAATCTGCAGTTATTGCGGGAAAAAAGGACACTTTGCTAAAGTTTGCCTATCAAGGGCCTCTACGAGGGCCAATCCAGCTAAGGCCTACCGAACTGCCCCAATTAGGGCCTATCAAGATGCTCCAGCTAGGACCTATCAAGCTTCCTCTTGAGCTCTCTCCCGAAGAAGCACACCGAGAGTTTTAGCCACTCTCTGTGCAACGACACCAATTACAGCTGCTTGCCCACAGAACCTGTCTCATGCTGCCACAAAAATTTCAATTAAAGGGCATACCTTAGATGCCTTAATTGACTCAGGAAGTACTGATAGTTTCATTAAGGAACAGATTGTTGCGAAATTGAAACTACATGTCTTCCCATCGGACCAGGCAATTGCGATGGCCCAGTCATCACTTAATACCAGAATCTCCGGCTTTTGTGTTGTTGATATGACACTTCATGGTCGTATGTATCTCTCCACCCGACTTTCGGTGCTCAAGGACTTATGTAGTGATCTCCTCTTAGGACTGGACTTCCAAAAACAGCATAAGAAACTCACCATTGAGTTTGGTGGATCCAAACCCGAACTTACTATTTCTAATATACCGTCTAAATTACCATTTTGTGCATTATCAGCAGCTTCACTTGATGAACCCTCATTATTTGCCAGTATTCCGCCTCAATGCCAACCGATAATAACGAAATCGCGGCGCTTTAATCAGGAAGACCAATCTTTTATTGCGGCTGAAATCTCTCGACTTCTAGCAGAGGATATCATTGAACCATGTTCGTCGCCCTGGCGGGCTCAAGTCGTCATTGTCAAGAACCCTCTAAAACCTCACAAACAGCGACTATGCATCGATTATTCGCAAACCATCAATCAATATACCGACTTGGACGCCTACCCATTGCCACGCATTGATGATATGGTTAATAAACTGGCCGAATACAAAGTGTTCTCAACTTACGATTTAAAAAGTGCCTATCATCAGTTACCCTTGAAGGTCTCAGATAAGCAGTACACAGCCTTTGAGGCTAATGGACGGCTGTACCAATTTCGTCGCCTCCCATTCGGGGTTACTAATGGAGTGGCTGTCTTTCAACGGGCAATGGATGGCCTGGTTAAGCAGGAAAACCTAAGGGACACTTTCCCCTATCTTGATAACATTACCATTGCAGGTCACGATCAACAGGAACACGACACCAACCTCCAAAAATTTCGGGATGCCCTCCATCGCCGTAATTTGACCCTGAATGAATCCAAATCTGTTGAGTCGCAACCGACCATCAACATCCTTGGCTACTGCGTAGGCAATGGTATCATTAAGCCAGACCCAGAAAGACTTCGCCCGCTCCAAGAGCTCCCGTCACCTAAGAATCCGGCTTCTTTACGTCGGGCTCTCGGTCTGTTTGCATACTACGCTAAATGGATTCCTCATTTTTCGGACAAAATCCAACCCTTGCTGCATGCTAGATCATTTCCACTGGGAACAGCGGCTGTTGCAGCCTTTAACCTTCTCAAAAAACAGTTGGAGAAAGCGGCTCTTCACTCCATTGATGAGAATCTCCCTTTCGTGGTTGAATGTGATGCCTCGGAGGTGGCGATCTCGGCTACTCTGAATCAGGAAGGTCGTCCTGTAGCATTTATGTCCAGGACCTTACAAGGTGCCGAGCTACATTATCCTCCGGTTGAGAAAGAAACCACAGCCATCATAGAGGCAGTACGGAAGTGGAACCATTTTCTAGCTCGCCAGCACTTTACATTGATCACGGACCAACGATCAGTCGCCTTCATGCTCGATAATCGAAAACGAACCAAAATTAAGAATAATAAAATACAACTTTGGAGGATGGAACTGGCCTCTTTTGGTTATACCATTCTCTATCGGCCTGGCAAGGAGAATGTGGCCCCGGACACCCTCACACGGGCATTCTGCTCCACTATGTCATCCTCCACCCTCATGGATGTCCACAATGGTTTGTGCCATCCTGGCGTTACGCGCATGCTACATTTCGTACGATCACGGAATCTCCCTTTTTCCACTGGAGATGTAAAGAAAATATGCTCAGAATGCCGGCTTTGTGCGGAATTAAAACCTCAGTTCTTCCGCCCCTCAGATGGTATACTCATACATGCAACCCAACCGATGCAACGACTTAGCATCGATTTTAAGGGCCCAGTGCCCTCTTCAACTCGGAACACATATTTGCTCGCCATGATCGACGAATATTCACGTTTTCCGTTTGCCTTCCCCTGCTCCAATATGCTGGCGTCCACCGTAATCTGCTGCCTTGAGCAGGTATTTTCTCTCTGTGGCATGCCGGCTTATATTCACTCAGATCGGGGTCCATCCTTTATGTCGAGGGAACTCAAGGACTACCTCTCAGAACGGGGAATTGCTACAAGCAAAACAACACCATACCATCCCATCGGAAATGGGCAGGTAGAGAGGTATAACGGTATCATCTGGAATTCCGTACGTCTCGCTTTAAGATCTCGGGGCCTACCAGACCAGCAATGGGAAACAGTGCTTCCGGATGCATTGCACTCTATACGGTCCCTGCTTTCTACAGCCACAAATACTACACCTCATGAGCGGTTCTTTGGATTCCAGCGTCGCTCATCTCATGGGACATCACTCCCGTCATGGCTAACTACTCCTGGACCTGTATTACTCCGAAGATACATTCGGACGTCTAAAAATGACCCTCTTGTAGACGAGGTCGAACTAACCGATGCCAACCCCACCTATGCAAACATACGATATTCCGACGGCCGAGAATCTACCGTATCATTACGGGATCTGGCTCCCTGCCCACCAGGACCTAGTGGGACATCGGGTGATGGCATTTCACCAGGAAACTCTTGGGACCTATCGGGTACCCCTCTCCAGGATCCTGATTGGACACCAACTAGCTTGGTGCCGGTAGAACCCCGTGCTCAAGGTTGCGACCCTCCCAGTACCACGCATGAAAGTACTGGTCTGCCACAGACCAGCTCTGCACCTCCCTCTGAACAGAGGCAGTCTGACTTTGAACCTATTGGGGCTCGTACTCGAAGCCATGATCTCCCCGACCCTTCACAGGGCAATCCAGGCCACACGGACTCTGGCCAATGGCCAACCGCATGTAAGCGGACCAGCGACCCGCTACGACGGGAATCCAAACGGGTGCGACTCTTCCTTGTTCGGCGGCTGCGGACCAAAAGGTAGACCACAGCCTCCTAAACCTGCAGGAGGGAAGAATGTGATAAAAATAATAACTTCCGGGAAGTTATGTCATCACTTCCTGTGAACTGTGAACTGTGAACTATGAACTATGAACTGTGTACATACCTCACTTCCTGTCATGTGTCACTTCCTGTTGGACTGGTATAAATACTGGTCTGTTCAGTATTGTAAGAGGCTTCGACCAGAGGCATGGTAAAGACCTCTCTTGTATATAGTGTGTTTATAAGTTACTTAAAGCTTACTTTAAAGTTACTTGATGGTAAGCCTCCTTTTTCTTACATCAGTCTGTATCTACTCTGGTAACTGGGCTGTTTCTATTCAAGTAACTGGTCTGTATCTATTCCTGTAACTGGTCTGTCTCTATTCAGGTAACTTGTCTTTCTCTATTCCAGTACCTGGACTGTCTGTATTCCTGGACCTCGTCTATCTCTATTCCAGTACCTGTTCTGTCTCTATTCCAATATCTGGTCTGGCTGTAGTCCGGTACCTGATCTGTCTCTATTCCAGAATCTGGTCTGTCTCTATTCCCGTAACTTGTCTTTCTCTATTCCTGTACCTGGTCTGTCTCTATTCCAGTACCTGGTCTGTCTCTATTCCAGGTCCAGGTCTGTCTGTATTCCTGGACCTGGACTGTCTGTATTCCTGGACCTGGTCTGTCTCTATTCCAGTACCTGGTCTGTCTCTATTCCAGTACCTGGTCTGTCTCTATTCCAGTAACTGGTCTGTCTCTATTCCAGTATCTGGTCTGTATCTACTCTGGTAACTGGGCTGTTTCTATTCAAGTAACTGGTCTGTATCTATTCATGTAACTGGTCTGTCTCTATTCCGGTAACTTGTCTTCCTCTATTCCAGTACCTGGACTGTCTGTATTCCTGGACCTCGTCTATCTCTATTCCAGTACCTGGTCTGTCTCTATTCCAGGACCTGGTCTGTCTCTATTCCAGTATCTTGTCTGTCTCTATTCCTGTACCTGGTCTGTCTCTATTCCAGTACCTGGTCTGTCGCTATTCCTCTACCTGGTCTGCTTCTATTCCAGTAACTGGTCTGTCTCTGTTCCAGGACCTCGTCTGTCCATATTGCATGACCTGGTCTGTCTCTATTCCAGTACCTGGTCTGTCTCTATTCCGGTACCTGGTCTGTCTCTATTCCAGGACCTGGACTGTCTCTCTTCCAGTACCTGGACTGTCTCTCTTCCAGTACCTGGACTGTCTCTCTTCCAGTACCTGGACTGTCTCTCTTCCAGTACCTGGTCTGTCTCTTCCAGTACCTGGACTGTCTCTATTCCAGTAACTGGACTATCACTATTCCCGTATCTGGTCTGTCTCTATTCCAGTGCCTGGTCTGTCTCCATTCAAGCACCTGGACGATCTCTATTCCAGTACCTGGTATGTCTCTATTCCATTACCTAGTCTGTCTCTATTCCAGAACCTGGTCTGTCTCTATTCCAGTAGCTGGTCTGTCTCTATTCCAGTACCTGGTCCGTCTCTATTCCCGTACCTGTTCTCTCTGTTCCAGAAACTGGTCTGTCTCTATTCCAGTACCTGGTCTGTCTCTATTCTTATAATGGACTGTCTCTAATCCTGTACATGATCTGTCTCAATTCCAGTACCTGGTCTGTCACTATTCCTGTACCTGGTCTGTCTCTATTCCAGTGACTGGTCTGTCTCTATTCCAGTAATTGGTCTGTCCATATTCCAGTACCTGGTCTGTCCATATTCCAGTACCTGGTCTGTCTCTATTCCAGGACCTGGTCTGTCTCTATTCCACGACCTGGTCTGTCTCTATTCCAGTAACTGGTCTGTCTCTATTCCAGTAACTGGTCTGTCTCTATTCCAGTAACTGGTCTGTCTCTATTCCAGTAACTGGTCCGTCTCTATTCCAGTAACTGGTCTGTCTCTATTCCAGTAACTGGTCTGTCTCTAATCCAGTAACTGGTCTGTCTCTATTCCAGTAACAGGTCTGTCTCTAATCCAGTACCTGGTCTGTCTCTATTCCAGAACCTGGTCTGTCTCTATTCTAGTACCTGAACGGTCTCTATTCTTGTAACTGGGCTGTTTCTATTCAAGTAACTGGTCTGTATCTATTCCTGCAACTGGTCTGTCTCTATTCCGGTAACTTGTCTTTCTCTAGTCCAGTACCTGGACTGTCTGTATTCCTGGACCTCGTCTATCTCTATTCCAGTACCTGTTCTGTCTCTATTCCAGTATCTTGTCTGTCTCTATTCCAGTAACTGGTCTGTCTCTATTCCAGGACCTGGTTTGTCTCTATTCCAGTAACTGGTCTGTCTCTATTCCAGGACCTGGTTTGTCTCTATTCCAGTACCTGGACTGTCTCTCTTCCAGTACCTGGACTGTCTCTATTCCAGTACCTGGTCTGTCTCTATTCCAACACCTGGATTGTCTCTATTCCAGTATCTGGTCTGTCCCTATTCCGGTACCTGGTCTGGCTGTAGTCCGGTACCTGATCTGTCTGTATTCCAGGACCTGGTTTGTCTCTATTCCAGGACCTGGACTGTCTCTCTTCCAGTACCTGGACTGTCTCTATTCCAGTACCTGGTCTGTCTCTATTCCAACACCTGGATTGTCTCTATTCCAGTATCTGGTCTGTCCCTATTCCGGTACCTGGTCTGGCTGTAGTCCGGTACCTGATCTGTCTGTATTCCAGTACCTGGTCTGTCTCTATTCCAGAATCTGGTCTGTCTCTATTCCCGTAACTTGTCTTTCTCTATTCCTGTACCTGGTCTGTCTCTATTCCAGTACCTGGTCTGTCTCTATTCCAGGACCAGGTCTGTCTCTATTCCAGTACCTGGACTGTCTGTATTCCAGTACCTGGTCTGTCTCTATTCCAGAACCTGGTCTGTCTCTATTCCAGTAGCTGGTCTGTCTCTATTCCAGTACCTGGTCCGTCTCTATTCCCGTACCTGTTCTCTCTGTTCCAGAAACTGGTCTGTCTCTATTCCAGTACCTGGTCTGTCTCTATTCTTATAATGGACTGTCTCTAATCCTGTACATGATCTGTCTCAATTCCAGTACCTGGTCTGTCACTATTCCTGTACCTGGTCTGTCTCTATTCCAGTGACTGGTCTGTCTCTATTCCAGTAATTGGTCTGTCCATATTCCAGTACCTGGTCTGTCCATATTCCAGTACCTGGTCTGTCTCTATTCCAGGACCTGGTCTGTCTCTATTCCACGACCTGGTCTGTCTCTATTCCAGTAACTGGTCTGTCTCTATTCCAGTAACTGGTCTGTCTCTATTCCAGTAACTGGTCTGTCTCTATTCCAGTAACTGGTCCGTCTCTATTCCAGTAACTGGTCTGTCTCTATTCCAGTAACTGGTCTGTCTCTAATCCAGTAACTGGTCTGTCTCTATTCCAGTAACAGGTCTGTCTCTAATCCAGTACCTGGTCTGTCTCTATTCCAGAACCTGGTCTGTCTCTATTCTAGTACCTGAACGGTCTCTATTCTTGTAACTGGGCTGTTTCTATTCAAGTAACTGGTCTGTATCTATTCCTGCAACTGGTCTGTCTCTATTCCGGTAACTTGTCTTTCTCTAGTCCAGTACCTGGACTGTCTGTATTCCTGGACCTCGTCTATCTCTATTCCAGTACCTGTTCTGTCTCTATTCCAGTATCTTGTCTGTCTCTATTCCTGTACCTGGTCTGTCTCTATTCCAGTACCTGGTCTGTCGCTATTCCTCTACCTGGTCTGATTCTATTCCAGTAACTGGTCTGTCTCTGTTCCAGGACCTCGTCTGTCCATATTGCAGTACCTGGTCTGTCTCTATTCCGGTACCTGGTCTGTCTCTATTCCGGTACCTGGTCTGTCTCTATTCCGGTACCTGGTCTGTCTCTATTCCGGTACCTGGTCTGTCTCTATTCCAGGACCTGGTCTGTCTCCATTCCAGTATCTGGTCTGTCCCTATTCCGGTACCTGGTCTGGCTGTATTCCAGTACCTGATCTGTCTGTATTCCAGTACCTGGTCTGTCTCTTTTCCAGAATCTGGTCTGTCTCTATTCCGGTAACTTGTCTTTCTCTATTCCTGAACCCGGTCTGTCTCTATTCCAGTACCTGGTCTGTCGCTATTCCAGGACCAGGTCTGTCTCTATTCCAGTACCTGGACTGTCTGTTTTCCTGGACATGGTCTGTCTCTATTCCAGTACTTGGTCTCTCTCTATTCCAGTACCTGGTCTGTCTCTATTCCAGGAACTGGACTGTCTCTATTCCGGTAACTTGTCTTTCTCTATTCCAGTAACTGGTCTGTCTCTATTCCAGGGCCTGGTCTTTTCATATTCCTGTACCTGGTCTGTCTCTATTCCTGTACCTGGTCTGTCTCTATTCCAGTATTTGGTCTGTCTCTATTCCAGTACCTGGACTGTCTCTATTCCAGTACCTGGTCTCTCTCTATTCCAGTACCTAGCCTGTCTCTATTCCAGTCCCTGGGCTGTGCTATTCCAGTACCTGGTCTGTCACTATTCCAGTACCTGGTCGGTCTCTATTCCAGCACCTGGGTTGTCTCTATTCCAGTATCTGGTCTGTCTCTTTTCCGTTACCTAGTCTGGCTGTATTCCAGGACCTGGTCTGTCCATATTCCAGTACCTGGTCTGTCCATATTCCAGTGACTGGTCTGTCTCTATTCCGGTACGTGTTCTGTCTCTATTCTTTTAACTGGACTGTCTCTATTCCAATACCTGATCTGTCGCTATTCCAGAACCTGGACTGTCTCTATTCCAGTACCTGGTCTGTCTCTATTCCGGTAACTTGTCTTTCTCTATTCCAGGAACTGGACTGTCTCTATTCCGGTACCTGGTCTGTCTCTATTCCGGTAACTTGTCTTTCTCTATTCCAGTACCTGGTCTGTCTCTATTCCAGTAACTGGTCTGTCTCTATTCCAGGGCCTGGTCTACTCATATTCCTGCATCTGGTCTGTCTCTATTCCAGTACTTGGTCTATCACTATTCCAGTACCTGGACTGTCTCTATTCCAGTATCTGGTCTGTCCCTATTCCGGTACCTGGTCTGGCTGTAGTCCGGTACCTGATCTGTCTGTATTCCAGTACCTGGTCTGTCTCTATTCCAGAATCTGGTCTGTCTCTATTCCCGTAACTTGTCTTTCTCTATTCCTGTACCTGGTCTGTCTCTATTCCAGTACCTGGTCTGTCTCTATTCCAGGACCAGGTCTGTCTCTATTCCAGTACCTGGACTGTCTGTATTCCAGTACCTGGTCTGTCTCTATTCCAGTAACTGGTTTGTCTCTATTCCAGTATCTGGTCTGTATCTACTCCGGTAACTGGGCTGTTTCTATTCAAGTAACTGGTCTGTATCTATTCCTGTAACTGGTCTGTCTCTATTCCAGTACCTGGACTGTCTCTATTCCAGTATCTGGTCTGTCCCTATTCCGGTACCTGGTCTGGCTGTAGTCCGGTACCTGATCTGTCTGTATTCCAGTACCTGGTCTGTCTCTATTCCAGAATCTGGTCTGTCTCTATTCCAGAATCTGGTCTGTCTCTATTCCCGTAACTTGTCTTTCTCTATTCCTGTACCTGGTCTGTCTCTATTCCAGTACCTGGTCTGTCTCTATTCCAGGACCAGGTCTGTCTCTATTCCAGTACCTGGACTGTCTGTATTCCAGTACCTGGACTGTCTGTATTCCAGTACCTGGTCTGTCTCTATTCCAGTACCTGGTCTGTCTCTATTCCAGTAACTGGTTTGTCTCTATTCCAGTATCTGGTCTGTATCTACTCCGGTAACTGGGCTGTTTCTATTCAAGCAACTGGTCTGTATCTATTCCTGTAACTGGTCTGTCTCTATTCCAACACCTGGTCTGTCTCTATTCCAACACCTGGATTGTCTCTATTCCAGTATCTGGTCTGTCTCTATTCCAGGGCCTGGTCTGTCTCTAATCCAGTACCTGGACTTTCTCTATTCCAGTACCTGGACTGTCTCTATTCCAGAACCTGGTCTGTCTCTTTTCAAGAACCTGGTCTGTCTCTATTCCAGTAACTGGACTATCACTATTCCAGTATCTGGTCTGTCTCTATTCCAGTACCTGGTCTGTCTCCATTCAAGCACCTGGACGATCTCTATTCCAGTACCTGGTATGTCTCTATTCCGTGACCTAGTCTGTCTCTATTCCAGTACCTGGTCTGTCTCTATTCCAGTACCTGGTCTGTCTCTATTCCAGTACCTGGTCTGTCTCTATTCCAGTACCTGGTCTGTCTCTATTCCAGTACCTGGTCTGTCTCTATTCCGGTACCTGGTCTGTCTCTATTCCGGTACCTGGTCTGTCTCTATTCCGGTACCTGGTCTGTCTCTATTCCAGGACCTGGTCTGTCTCTATTCCAGTACCTGGTCTGTCTCTATTCCAGGACCTGGTCTGTCTCTATTCCAGGACCTGGTCTGTCTCTATTCCAGGACCTGGTATATCCATATTCCAGTACCTGTTCTGTCTCTTTTCCAGAACCTGGTCTGTCTCTATTCCAGTAGCTGGTCTGCCTCTATTCCAGTACCTGGTCTGTCTCTATTCCAGTCGCTGGCCTGTCTCTATTCCAGTACCTGGTCCGTCTCTATTCCAGTACCTGTTCTGTCTCTATTCCAGAAACTGGTCTGTCTCTATTCCAGTACCTGGTCTGTCTCTATTCTTATAACTGGACTGTCTCTAATCCTGTACCTGGTCTGTCTCTATTCCAGTACCTGGTCTGTCTCTATTCCAGAAACTGGTCTGTCTCTATTCCACTACCTGGTTTGTCTCTATTCCAGTAACTGGTCTGTCTCTATTCCAGTAACTGGTCTGTCTCTATTCCAGTAACTGGTCTGTCCATATTCCAGTACCTGGTCTGTCTCTATTCCAGTACCTGCACTGTCTCTATTCTTTTAACTGGACTGTCTCTATTCCAGTACATGTTCTGTCTCTATTCCGGTACCTGGTCTGTCTCTATTCCGGTACCTGGTCTGTCTCTATTCCGGTACCTGGTCTGTCTCTATTCCGGTACCTGGTCTGTCTCTATTCCAGGACCTGGTCTGTCTCTATTCCAGGACCTGGTCTGTCTCTATTCCAGGACCTGGTCTGTCTCTATTCCAGGACCTGGTCTGTCTCTATTCCAGGACCTGGTCTGTCTCTATTCCAGGACCTGTTCTGACTCTATTCCAGGACCTGGTCTGTCTCTATTCCAGGACCTGGTCTGTCTCTATTCCAGGACCTGGTCTGTCTCTATTCCAGGACCTGGTCTGTCTCTATTCCAGGACCTGGTCTGTCGCTATTCCAGGACCTGGTCTGTCTCTATTCCAGGACCTGGTCTGTCTCTATTCCAGGACCTGGTCTGTCCATATTCTAGTACCTGTTCTGTCATTATTCCAGAACCTGGTCAGTCTCTATTCCAGTAGCTGGTCTATCTCTATTCCAGTAGCTGGTCTGTCTCTATTCCAGTAGCTGGTCTGTCTCTATTCCAGTAGCTGGTCTGTCTCTATTCCAGTAGCTGGTCTGTCTCTATTCCAGTAGCTGGTCTGTCTCTATTCCAGTACCTGGTCTGTCTCTATTCCAGTAGCTGGTCTGTCTCTATTCCAGTAGCTGGTCTGTCTCTATTCCAGTACCTGGTCTGTCTCTATTCCAGTACCTGGTCTGTCTCTATTGCAGAAACTGGTCTGTCTCTATTCTTATAGCTGGACTGTCTCTAATCCTGTACATGATCTGTCTCTATTCCTGTACCTGGTCTGTCTCTATTCCAGTACCTTGTCTCTCTCTATTCCAGAAACTGGTCTGTCTCTATTCCACTACCTGGCCTGTCTCTATTCCAGGACCTGGTCTGTCTCTATTCCAGGACCTGGTCTGTCTCTATTCCAGTAACTGGTCTGTCTCTATTCCAGTAACTGGTCTGTCTCTATTCCAGTACCTGGTCTGTCCAAATACCAGGACCTGGTCTGTCTCTATTCCAGTACATGATCTGTCTCTATTCCAGTACCTGGACTGTCTCTATTCCGGTACCTGGTCTGTCTCTATTCCGGTATCTGGTCTGTCTCTATTCCAGGACCTGGTCTGTCTCTATTCCAGTAACTGCTCTGTCTCTATTGCAGAACCTGGTCTGTCTCTATTCCAGGACCTGGTCTGTCTCTATTCCAGTACCTGGACTTTCTCTATTCCAGTACCTGGTCTGTCTCTATTCCAGAAACTGGTCTGTCTCTATTCCACTACCTGGTCTGTCTCTATTCCAGTAACTGGTCTGTCTCTATTCCAGTAACTGGTCTGTCTCTATTCCAGTAACTGGTCTGTCCATATTCCAGTACCTGGTCTGTCTCAATTCCAGTACCTGCACTGTCTCTATTCTTTTAACTGGACTGTCTCTATTCCAGTACATGTTCTGTCTCTATTCCGGTACCTGGTCTGTCTCTATTCCGGTACCTGGTCTGTCTCTATTCCGGTACCTGGTCTGTCTCTATTCC
This sequence comes from Somniosus microcephalus, assembly GCF_052327205.1. Taxonomy (NCBI): domain Eukaryota; kingdom Metazoa; phylum Chordata; class Chondrichthyes; order Squaliformes; family Somniosidae; genus Somniosus; species Somniosus microcephalus. The sequence goes on from NC_140998.1 coordinate 143,045,773, forward strand.
GGTACCTGGTCTGTCTCTATTCCGGTACCTGGTCTGTCTCTATTCCAGGACCTGGTCTGTCTCTATTCCAGGACCTGGTCTGTCTCTATTCCAGGACCTGGTATATCCATATTCCAGTACCTGTTCTGTCTCTTTTCCAGAACCTGGTCTGTCTCTATTCCAGCAGCTGGTCTGCCTCTATTCCAGTACCTGGTCTGTCTCTATTCCAGTCGCTGGCCTGTCTCTATTCCTGTACCTGGTCCGTCTCTATTCCAGTACCTGTACTGTCTCTATTCCAGAAACTGGTCTGTCTCTATTCCAGTACCTGGTCTGTCTCTATTCTTATAACTGGACTGTCTCTAATCCTGTACCTGGTCTGTCTCTATTCCAGTACCTGGTCTGTCTCCATTCCAGAAACTGGTCTGTCTCTATTCCACTACCTGGTCTGTCTCTATTCCAGTAACTGGTCTGTCTCTATTCCAGTAACTGGTCTGTCTCTATTCCAGTAACTGGTCTGTCTCTATTCCAGTAACTGGTCTGTCCATATTCCAGTACCTGGTCTGTCTCTATTCCAGTACCTGCACTGTCTCTATTCTTTTAACTGGACTGTCTCTATTCCAGTACATGTTCTGTCTCTATTCCGGTACCTGGTCTGTCTCTATTCCGGTACCTGGTCTGTCTCTATTCCGGTACCTGGTCTGTCTCTATTCCGGTACCTGGTCTGTCTCTATTCCAGGACCTGGTCTGTCTCTATTCCAGGACCTGGTCTGTCTCTATTCCAGGACCTGGTCTGTCTCTATTCCAGGACCTGGTCTGTCTCTATTCCAGGACCTGGTCTGTCTCTATTCCAGGACCTGGTCTGTCTCTATTCCAGGACCTGGTCTGTCTCTATTCCAGGACCTGGTCTGTCTCTATTCCAGGACCTGGTCTGTCTCTATTCCAGGACCTGGTCTGTCTCTATTCCAGGACCTGGTCTGTCTCTATTCCAGGACCTGGTCTGTCTCTATTCCAGGACCTGGTCTGTCTCTATTCCAGGACCTGGTCTGTCTCTATTCCAGGACCTGGTCTGTCTCTATTCCAGGACCTGGTCTGTCTCTATTCCAGGACCTGGTCTGTCTCTATTCCAGGGCCTGGTCTGTCCATATTCCAGTACCTGTTCTGTCATTATTCCAGAACCTGGTCAGTCTCTATTCCAGTAGCTGGTCTGTCTCTATTCCAGTAGCTGGTCTGTCTCTATTCCAGTAGCTGGTCTGTCTCTATTCCAGTAGCTGGTCTGTCTCTATTCCAGTAGCTGGTCTGTCTCTATTCCAGTAGCTGGTCTGTCTCTATTCCAGTACCTGGTCTGTCTCTATTCCAGTAGCTGGTCTGTCTCTATTCCAGTAGCTGGTCTGTCTCTATTCCAGTAGCTGGTCTGTCTCTATTCCAGTACCTGGTCTGTCTCTATTCCAGTACCTGGTCTGTCTCTATTGCAGAAACTGGTCTGTCTCTATTCCAGTACCTGGTCTGTCTCTATTCTTATAGCTGGACTGTCTCTAATCCTGTACATGATCTGTCTCTATTCCTGTACCTGGTCTGTCTCTATTCCAGTACCTTGTCTCTCTCTATTCCAGAAACTGGTCTGTCTCTATTCCACTACCTGGCCTGTCTCTATTCCACTACCTGGTCTGTCTCTATTCCAGTAACTGGTCTGTCTCTATTCCAGTAACTGGTCTGTCTCTATTCCAGTAACTGGTCTGTCTCTATTCCAGTAACTGGTCTGTCCATATTCCAGTACCTGGTCTGTCTCTATTCCAGTACCTGCACTGTCTCTATTCTTTTAACTGGACTGTCTCTATTCCAGTACATGTTCTGTCTCTATTCCGGTACCTGGTCTGTCTCTATTCCGGTACCTGGTCTGTCTCTATTCCGGTACCTGGTCTGTCTCTATTCCGGTACCTGGTCTGTCTCTATTCCAGGACCTGGTCTGTCTCTATTCCAGGACCTGGTCTGTCTCTATTCCAGGACCTGGTCTGTCTCTATTCCAGGACCTGGTCTGTCTCTATTCCAGGACCTGGTCTGTCTCTATTCCAGGACCTGGTCTGTCTCTATTCCAGGACCTGGTCTGTCTCTATTCCAGGACCTGGTCTGTCTCTATTCCAGGACCTGGTCTGTCTCTATTCCAGGACCTGGTCTGTCTCTATTCCAGGACCTGGTCTGTCTCTATTCCAGGACCTGGTCTGTCTCTATTCCAGGACCTGGTCTGTCTCTATTCCAGGACCTGGTCTGTCTCTATTCCAGGACCTGGTCTGTCTCTATTCCAGGACCTGGTCTGTCCATATTCCAGTACCTGTTCTGTCACTATTCCAGAACCTGGTCAGTCTCTATTCCAGTAGCTGGTCTGTCTCTATTCCAGTAGCTGGTCTGTCTCTATTCCAGTAGCTGGTCTGCCTCTATTCCAGTAGCTGGTCTGTCTCTATTCCGGTATCTGGTCTGTCTCTATTCCAGGACCTGGTCTGTCTCTATTCCAGTAACTGCTCTGTCTCTATTGCAGAACCTGGTCTGTCTCTATTCCAGGACCTGGTCTGTCTCTATTCCAGTACCTGGACTTTCTCTATTCCAGTACCTGGACTGTCTCTATTCCAGAACCTGGTCTGTCTCTTTTCAAGAACCTGGTCTGTCTCTATTCCAGTAACTGGACTATCACTATTCCAGTATCTGGTCTGTCTCTATTCCAGTACCTGGTCTGTCTCCATTCAAGCACCTGGACGATCTCTATTCCAGTGCCTGGTATGTCTCTATTCCGTTACCTAGTCTGTCTCTATTCCAGTACCTGGTCTGTCTCTATTCCAGTACCTGGTCTGTCTCCATTCAAGCACCTGGACGATCTCTATTCCAGTGCCTGGTATGTCTCTATTCCGTTACCTAGTCTGTCTCTATTCCAGTACCTGGTCTGTCTCTATTCCAGTACCTGGTCTGTCTCTATTCCAGTACCTGGTCTGTCCCTATTCCAGGACCTGGTCTGTCTCTATTCCAGGACCTGGTCTGTCTCTATTCCAGGACCTGGTATGTCCATATTCCAGTACCTGTTCTGTCTCTATTCCAGAACCTGGTCTGTCTCTATTCCAGTAGCTGGTCTGTCTCTATTCCAGTACCTGGTCTGTCTCTATTCCAGTCGCTGGCCTGTCTCTATTCCAGGACCTGGTCCGTCTCTATTCCAGTACCTGTTCTGTCTCTATTCCAGAAACGGGTCTGTCTCTATTCCAATACCTGGTCTGTCTCTATTCTTATAACTGGACTGTCTCTAATCCTGTACCTGGTCTGTCTCTATTCCAGTACCTGGTCTGTCTCTATTCCAGAAACTGGACTGTCTCTATTCCACTACCTGGTCTGTCTCTATTCCAGTACCTGGTCTGTCTCTATTCCAGTAACTGGTCTGTCTCTATTCCAGCAACTGGTCTGTCTCTATTCCAGTAACTGGTCTGTCCATATTCCAGTACCTGGTCTGTCTCCATTCCAGTACCTGAACTGTCTCTATTCTTTTAACTGGACTGTCTCTATTCTTTTAACTGGACTGTCTCTATTCCAGTACATGTTCTGTCTCTATTCCAGTATCTGGTCTGTCTCTATTCCAGTACCTAGTCTGTCTCTATTCCAGGACCTGGTCTGTCCATATTCCAGTACCTGGTCTGTCTCTATTCCTTTAACTGGACTGTCTCTATTGCAGTACCTCATATGTCTCTATTCCAGGATCTGGACTGTCTCTATTCCAGTACCTGGTCTGTCTCTATTCCAGGACCTGGTCTGTCTCTATTGCAGTACCTGACCGCCTTATTCCAGTACCTGGTCTGTCGCTATTGCAGGACCTGGTCTGTCCATATTCCAGTACCTGGTTTGTCTCTATTCCAGTACCTGGACTGTCTCTCTTCCAGTACCTGGACTGTCTCTATTCCAGAACCTGGTCTGTCTCTTTTCAAGAACCTGGTCTGTCTCTATTCCAGTAACTGGGCTATCACTATTCCAGTATCTGGTCTGTCTATATTCCAGTTCCTGGTCTGTCTCCATTCAAGCACCTGGACGATCTCTATTCCAGTACCTGGTATGTCTCCAATCCGTTTCCTAGTCTGTCTCTATTCCAGTACCTGGTCTGACTCTATTCCAGTACCTGGTCTGTCTCTATTCCAGGAACTGGTCTGTCTCTATTCCAGTAACTGGTCTGTCTCTATTCCAGTAACTGGTCTGTCTCTATTCCAGTACCTGGTCTGTCTCTATTCCAGGACCTGGTCTGTCCATATTCCAGTACCTGGTCTATATCTATTTGCAGAACCTGGTCTATCTCTATTCCAGCACCTGGTCTGTCTCTATCCTTTTAACTGGACTGTCTCTATTGCAGTACCTCATATGTCTCTATTCCAGGATCTGGACTGTCTCTATTCCGGTACCTGGTCTGTCTCTATTCCAGTACCTGGTCTGTCTCTATTCAAGGACCTGGTCTGTCTCTATTCCAGTACCTGACCGCCTCTATTCCAGTACCTGGTCTGTCGCAATTGCAGGACATGGTCTGTCCATATTCCAGTACCTAGTTTGTCTCTATTCCAGTACCTGGACTGTCTCTCTTCCAGTACCTGGACTGTCAATATTCCAGGACCAGGTCTGTCTCTATTCCAGTACCTGGTCTGTCTCAATTCCAGTAACTGGTCTGTATCTATTCCAGTATCTGGTCTGTCTCTATTCTGATAACTGGTCTGTCTCTATTCGAATAATTGGTCTGTATCTATTCCTGTATCTGGTCTGTCTCTATTCTGGTAACTTGTCTTTCTCTACTCCTGTACCTGGTCTGTCTCTATTCCAGTACCTGGTCTGTCTCTATTCCAGGACCAGGTCTGTCTCTATTCCAGTACCTGGACTGTCTGTATTCCTGGACCTCGTCTATCTCTATTCCAGTACCTGGTCTGTCTCCATTCCAGGACCTCGTCTGTCTCTATTCCAGTATCTTGTCTGTCTCTATTCCTGTACCTGGTCTGCTTCTATTCCAGTAACTGGTCTGTCTCTATTCCAGGACCTGGTCTGTCCATATTGCAGTACCCGGTCTGTCTCTATTCCAGTACCTGTTTTGTCTCTATTCCAGGACCTGGTCTGTCCATATTCCAGTACCTTGTCTGTCTCTATTCCAGTACCTGGACTGTCTCTCTTCCAGTACCTGGACTGTCTCTCTTCCAGTACCTGGTCTGTCTCTATTCCAACACCTGGATTGTCTCTATTCCAGTATCTGGTCTGTCCCTATTCCGGTACCTGGCCTGGCTGTATTCCGGTACCTGATCTGTCAGTATTCCAGTATCTGGTCTGTCTCCATTCCAGAATGTGGTCTGTCTCTATTCCGGTAACTTGTCTTTCTCTATTCCTGTACCTGGTCTGTCTCTATTCCAGTACCTGGTCTGTCTCTAGTCCAGGACCAGGTCTGTCTCTATTCCAGTACCTGGACTGTCTGTTTTCCTGGACATGGTGTGTCTCTATTCCAGTACTTGGTCTCTCTCTATTCCAGTACCTGGTCTGTCTCTATTCCAGGAACTGGTCTGTATATATTCCGGTACGTGGTCTGTCTCTATTCCGGTACCTGGTCTGTCTCTATTCCGGTACCTGGTCTGTCTCTATTCCAGGACCAGGTCTGTCTCTATTCCAGGACCAGGTCTGTCTCTATTCCAGGACCTGGTCTGTCTCTATTCCAGTACCTGGTCTGTCTCTGTTCCAGTACCTGGTCTGTCTCTGTTCCAGGACCTAGTCTGTCCTTATTCCAGTACCTGGTCTGTCTCTATTCCAGTAACTGGTCTCTCTCTATTCCAGGACCTGGTCTTTCCATATTCCTGTACCTGGTCTGTCTCTATTCCAGTACCTGGACTGTCTCTGTTCCAGTACCTCGTCTGTCTCTTTTCCAGTACCTGTCTGTCTCTTTTCCAGTACCTGGACTGCCTCTATTCCAGTACCTAGCCTGTCTCTATTCCAGTCCCTGGACTGTGCTATTCCAGTACCTGGTCTGTCTCTATTGCAGTACCTGGTCTGTCTCTATTGCAGTACCTGGTCTGTCTCTATTCCAGTACCTGGTCTGTCTCTATTCCAGGACCTGGTCGGTCTCTATTCCAGGACCTGGTCTGTCTCTATTCCAGGACCTGGTCTGTCTCTATTCCAGGACCTGGTCTGTCTCTATTCCAGGACCTGGTCTGTCTCTATTCCAGGACCTGGTCTGTCTCTATTCCAGGACCTGGTCTGTCTCTATTCCAGGACCTGGTCTGTCTCTATTCCAGGACCTGGTCTGTCTCTATTCCAGGACCTGGTCTGTCTCTATTCCAGGACCTGGTCTGTCTCTATTCCAGGACCTGGTCTGTCTCTATTCCAGGACCTGGTCTGTCTCTATTCCAGGACCTGGTCTCTCTCTATTCCAGGACCTGGTCTGTCTCTATTCCAGGACCTGGTCTGTCTCTATTCCAGGACCTGGTCTGTCTCTATTCCAGGACCTGGTCTGTCTCTATTCCAGGACCTGGTCTGTCTCTATTCCAGGACCTGGTCTGTCTGTATTCCAGGACCTGGTCTGTCCGTATTCCAGTACCTGTTCTGTCTCTATTCCAGTAGCTGGTCTGTCTCTATTCCAGTGCCTGGTCTGTCCCTATTCCAGCAGCTGGTCTGTCTCTATTCCAGTACCTGGTCTGTCTCTATTCCAGAAACTGGTCTGTCTCTATTCCAGGACCTGGTCTGTCTCTATTCTTATAACTGGACTGTCTCTAATCCTGTACATCATCTGTCTCTATTCCTGTACCTGGTCTGTCTCTATTCCAGAAACTAGTCTGTCTCTATTCCACTACCTGGTCTGTCTCTATTCCAGTACCTGGTCTGTCTCTATTCCAGTTCCTGTTCTGTCTCTATTCCAGGACCTGGTCTGTCCCTATTCCAGTACCTGGACTGTCTCTCTTCCAGTACCTGGTCTGTATCTATTCCAGTATCTGGTCTGTCTCTATTCCAGGACCTGGTCTGCCTCTATTCCAGGACCTGGGATGTCTCTATTCCAGGACCTGGTCTGTCTCTATTCCAGGACCTGGTCTGTCTCTATTCCAGGACCTGGTCTGTCTCTATTCCAGGACCTGGCCTGTCTCTATTCCAGGACCTGGTCTGTCTCTATTCCAGGACCTGGTCTGTCTCTATTCCAGGACCTGGTCTGTCTCTATTCCAGTACCTGTTCTGTCTCTATTCCAGAACCTGGTCTGTCTCTATTCCAGTAGCTGGTCTGTCTCTATTCCAGTGCCTGGTCTGTCTCTATTCCAGCAGCTGGTCTGTCTCTATTCCAGTACCTGTTCTGTCTCTATTCCAGAAACTGGTCTGTCTCTATTCCAGTACCTGGTCTGTCTCTATTCTTATAACTGGACTGTCTCTAATCCTGGACATGATCTGTCTCTATTCCTGTACCTGGTCTGTCTCTATACCAGAAACTGGTCTGTCTCTATTCCACTACCTGGTCTGTCTCTATTCCAGTAACTGGTCTGTCTCTATTCCAGTACCTGGTCTGTCTCTATTCCAGTACCTGGTCTGTCTCTATTCCAGTACCTGGTCTGTCCATATTCCAGGAGCTGGTCTGTCCATATTCCAGGACCTGGTCTGTCTCTATTCCAGTCACTTGTCTGTCTCTATTCCAGTACCTGTTCTGTCTCTATTCCAGTACCTGGTCTGTCTCTATTCCAGTAACTGGTCTGTCTCTATTCCAGTAACTGGTCTGTCTCTATTCCAGTACCTGGTCTGTCTGTATTCCGGTAACTGGTCTGTACCTATTCCGGTACATGGTCTGTCTCTATTCCAGTACCTGGTCTGTCTCTATTCCAGGACCTGGTCTGTCCCTATTCCAGGACCTGGTCTGTCTCTATTCCAGGACCTGGTCTGTCTCTATTCCAGCACCTGGTCTGTCTCTATTCCAGGACCTGGTCTGTCTCTATTCCAGGACCTGGTCTGTCTCTATTCCAGGACCTGGTCTGTCTCTATTCCAGGACCTGGTCTGTCTCTATTCCAGGACCTGGTCTGTTTCTATTCCAGGACCTGGCCTGTCTCTATTCCAGGACCTGGTCTGTCTCTATTCCAGGACCTGGTCTGTCTCTATTCCAGGACCTGGTCTGTCTCTATTCCAGGACCTGGTCTGTCTCTATTCCAGGACCTGGTCTGTCTCTATTCCAGGACCTGGTCTGTCTCTATTCCAGGACCTGGTCTGTCTCTATTCCAGGACCTGGTCTGTCTCTATTCCAGGACCTGGTCTGTCTCTATTCCAGGACCTGGTCTGTCTCTATTCCAGGACCTGGTCTGTCTCTATTCCAGGACCTGGTCTGTCTCTATTCCAGGACCTGGTCTGTCTCTATTCCAGGACCTGGTCTGTCTCTATTCCAGGACCTGGTCTGTCTCTATTCCAGGACCTGGTCTGTCTCTATTCCAGGACCTGGTCTGTCTCTATTCCAGGACCTGGTCTGTCTCTATTCCAGGACCTGGTCTGTCCATATTCCAGTACCTGTTCTGTCTCTATTCCAGAACCTGGTCTGTCTCTATTCCAGTAGCAGGTCTGTCTCTATTCCAGTAGCTGGTCTGTCTCTATTCCAGTTCCTGGTCTGTCTCTATTCCAGTAGCTGGTCTGTCTCTATTCCAGTAGCTGGTCTGTCTCTATTCCAGTAGCTGGTCTGTCTCTATTCCAGTACCTGGTCTGTCTCTATTCCAGTACCTGGTCTGTCTCTATTCCAGTACCTGGTCTGTCTCTATTGCAGAAACTGGTCTGTCTCTATTCCAGTACCTGAACTGTCTCTATTCTTTTAACTGGTCTGTCTCTATTCCAGTACATGATCTGTCTCTATTCTTTTAACTGGTCTGTCTCTATTCCAGTATCTGGTCTGTCTCTATTCCAGTACCTGGTCTGTCTCTATTGCAGAAACTGGTCTGTCTCTATTCCAGTACCTGAACTGTCTCTATTCTTTTAACTGGTCTGTCTCTATTCCAGTACATGATCTGTCTCTATTCTTTTAACTGGTCTGTCTCTATTCCAGTATCTGGTCTGTCTCTATTCCAGTATCTGGTCTGTCTCTATTCCAGGACCTGGTCTGTCGCTATTCCAGTATCTGGTCTGTCTCTATTGCAGAACCTGGTCTGTCTCTATTCCAGCACCTGGTCTGTCTCTATTCTTTTAACTGGACTGTCTCTGTTGCAGTACCTCATATGTCTCTATTCCAGTAACTGGTCTGTATCTATTCCTGTGTCTGGTCGGTCTCTATTCCGGTAACTTGTCTTTCTCTATTCCTGTACCTGGTCTGTCTCTATTCCAGTACCTGGTCTGTCTCTATTCCAGGACCAGGTCTGTCTCTAATCCAGTACCTGGACTGTCTGTATTCCTGGACCTGGTCTATCTCTATTCCAGTAGCTGGTCTGTCTCTATTCCAGTACCTGGTCTGTCTCTATTCCAGGACCTGGTCTATCTCTATTCCAGTACCTGGTCTGTCTATATTCCAGTATCTGATCTGCCTCTATTCAGGTAACTGGTCTGTCTCTATTCCAGTACCTGGTCTGTCTCTATTCCAACACCTGGTCTGTCTCTATTCCAACACCTGGATTGTCTCTGTTCCAGTATCTGGTCTGTCTCTATTCCAGGACCTGCTCTGTCTCTATTCCAGTACCTGGACTTTCTCTATTCCAGTACCTGGACTGTCTCTATTCCAGAACCTGGTCTGTCTCCATTCAAGCACCTGGACGATCTCTATTCCAGGACCTGGTCTGTCTCTATTCCAGGACCTGGGATGTCCATATTCTAGTACCTGTTCTGTCTCTATTCCAGAACCTGGTCTGTCTCTATTCCAGTAGCTGGTCTGTCTCTATTCCAGGACCTGGTCTGTCTCTATTCCAACACCTGGATTGTCTCTATTCCAGTATCTGGTCTGTCCCTATTCCGGTACCTGGTCTGGCTTTAGTCCGGTACCTGATCTGTCTGTATTCCAGTACCTGGTCTGTCTCTATTCCAGAATCTGGTCTGTCTCTATTCCCGTAACTTGTCTTTCTCTATTCCTGTACCTGGTCTGTCTCTATTCCAACACCTGGTCTGTCTCTATTCCAACACCTGGATTGTCTCTATTCCAGTATCTGGTCTGTCTCTATTCCAGTATCTGGTCTGTCTCTATTCCAGAACCTGGTCTGTCTCTTTTCAAGAACCTGGTCTGTCTCTATTCCAGTAACTGGACTATCACTATTCCAGTATCTGGTCTGTCTCTATTCCAGTACCTGGTCTGTCTCTATTCCAGTACCTGGTCTGTCTCTATTCCAGGACCTGGTCTGTCTCTATTCCAGGACCTGGTCTGTCTCTATTCCAGGACCTGGTCTGTCTCTATTCCAGGACCTGGTCTGTCTCTATTCCAGGACCTGGTCTGTCTCTATTCCAGGACCTGGTCTGTCTCTATTCCAGGACCTGGTCTGTCTCTATTCCAGGACCTGGTCTGTCTCTATTCCAGGACCTGGTCTGTTTCTATTCCAGGACCTGGCCTGTCTCTATTCCAGGACCTGGTCTGTCTCTATTCCAGGACCTGGTCTGTCTCTATTCCAGGACCTGGTCTGTCTCTATTCCAGGACCTGGTCTGTCTCTATTCCAGGACCTGGTCTGTCTCTATTCCAGGACCTGGTCTGTCTCTATTCCAGGACCTGGTCTGTCTCTATTCCAGGACCTGGTCTGTCTCTATTCCAGGACCTGGTCTGTCTCTATTCCAGGACCTGGTCTGTCTCTATTCCAGGACCTGGTCTGTCTCTATTCCAGGACCTGGTCTGTCTCTATTCCAGGACCTGGTCTGTCTCTATTCCAGGACCTGGTCTGTCTCTATTCCAGGACCTGGTCTGTCTCTATTCCAGGACCTGGTCTGTCTCTATTCCAGGACCTGGTCTGTCTCTATTCCAGGACCTGGTCTGTCCATATTCCAGTACCTGTTCTGTCTCTATTCCAGAACCTGGTCTGTCTCTATTCCAGTAGCAGGTCTGTCTCTATTCCAGTAGCTGGTCTGTCTCTATTCCAGTTCCTGGTCTGTCTCTATTCCAGTAGCTGGTCTGTCTCTATTCCAGTAGCTGGTCTGTCTCTATTCCAGTAGCTGGTCTGTCTCTATTCCAGTACCTGGTCTGTCTCTATTCCAGTACCTGGTCTGTCTCTATTCCAGTACCTGGTCTGTCTCTATTGCAGAAACTGGTCTGTCTCTATTCCAGTACCTGAACTGTCTCTATTCTTTTAACTGGTCTGTCTCTATTCCAGTACATGATCTGTCTCTATTCTTTTAACTGGTCTGTCTCTATTCCAGTATCTGGTCTGTCTCTATTCCAGTACCTGGTCTGTCTCTATTGCAGAAACTGGTCTGTCTCTATTCCAGTACCTGAACTGTCTCTATTCTTTTAACTGGTCTGTCTCTATTCCAGTACATGATCTGTCTCTATTCTTTTAACTGGTCTGTCTCTATTCCAGTATCTGGTCTGTCTCTATTCCAGTATCTGGTCTGTCTCTATTCCAGGACCTGGTCTGTCGCTATTCCAGTATCTGGTCTGTCTCTATTGCAGAACCTGGTCTGTCTCTATTCCAGCACCTGGTCTGTCTCTATTCTTTTAACTGGACTGTCTCTGTTGCAGTACCTCATATGTCTCTATTCCAGTAACTGGTCTGTATCTATTCCTGTGTCTGGTCGGTCTCTATTCCGGTAACTTGTCTTTCTCTATTCCTGTACCTGGTCTGTCTCTATTCCAGTACCTGGTCTGTCTCTATTCCAGGACCAGGTCTGTCTCTAATCCAGTACCTGGACTGTCTGTATTCCTGGACCTGGTCTATCTCTATTCCAGTAGCTGGTCTGTCTCTATTCCAGTACCTGGTCTGTCTCTATTCCAGGACCTGGTCTATCTCTATTCCAGTACCTGGTCTGTCTATATTCCAGTATCTGATCTGCCTCTATTCAGGTAACTGGTCTGTCTCTATTCCAGTACCTGGTCTGTCTCTATTCCAACACCTGGTCTGTCTCTATTCCAACACCTGGATTGTCTCTGTTCCAGTATCTGGTCTGTCTCTATTCCAGGACCTGCTCTGTCTCTATTCCAGTACCTGGACTTTCTCTATTCCAGTACCTGGACTGTCTCTATTCCAGAACCTGGTCTGTCTCCATTCAAGCACCTGGACGATCTCTATTCCAGGACCTGGTCTGTCTCTATTCCAGGACCTGGGATGTCCATATTCTAGTACCTGTTCTGTCTCTATTCCAGAACCTGGTCTGTCTCTATTCCAGTAGCTGGTCTGTCTCTATTCCAGGACCTGGTCTGTCTCTATTCCAACACCTGGATTGTCTCTATTCCAGTATCTGGTCTGTCCCTATTCCGGTACCTGGTCTGGCTTTAGTCCGGTACCTGATCTGTCTGTATTCCAGTACCTGGTCTGTCTCTATTCCAGAATCTGGTCTGTCTCTATTCCCGTAACTTGTCTTTCTCTATTCCTGTACCTGGTCTGTCTCTATTCCAACACCTGGTCTGTCTCTATTCCAACACCTGGATTGTCTCTATTCCAGTATCTGGTCTGTCTCTATTCCAGTATCTGGTCTGTCTCTATTCCAGAACCTGGTCTGTCTCTTTTCAAGAACCTGGTCTGTCTCTATTCCAGTAACTGGACTATCACTATTCCAGTATCTGGTCTGTCTCTATTCCAGTACCTGGTCTGTCTCTATTCCAGTACCTGGTCTGTCTCTATTCCAGGACCTGGTCTGTCTCTATTCCAGGACCTGGTCTGTCTCTATTCCAGGACCTGGTCTGTCTCTATTCCAGGACCTGGTCTGTCTCTATTCCAGGACCTGGTCTGTCTCTATTCCAGGACCTGGTCTGTCTCTATTCCAGGACCTGGTCTGTCTCTATTCCAGGACCTGGTCTGTCTCTATTTCAGGACCTGGTCTGTCTCTATTCCAGGACCTGGTCTGTCTCTATTCCAGGACCTGGTCTGTCTCTATTCCAGGACCTGGTCTGTCCATATTCCAGTACCTGTTCTGTCTCTATTCCAGAACCTGGTCTGTCTCTATTCCAGTAGCTGGTCTGTCTCTATTCCAGTACCTGGTCTGTCTCTATTCCAGTACCTGGTCTGTCTCTATTCCAGTACCTGGTCTGTCTCTATTCCAGTAGCTGGTCTGTCTCTATTCCAGTAGCTGGTCTGTCTCTATTCCAGTAGCTGGTCTGTCTCTATTCCAGTAGCTGGTCTGTCTCTATTCCAGTACCTGGTCTGTCTCTATTCCAGTACCTGGTCTGTCTCTATTCCAGTACCTGGTCTGTCTCTATTGCAGAAACTGGTCTCTCTATTCCAGTACCTGAACTGTCTCTATTCTTTTAACTGGTCTGTCTCTATTCCAGTACATGATCTGTCTCTATTCTTTTAACTGGTCTGTCTCTATTCCAGTATCTGGTCTGTCTCTATTCCAGTATCTGGTCTGTCTCTATTCCAGGACCTGGTCTGTCGCTATTCCAGTATCTGGTCTGTCTCTATTGCAGAACCTGGTCTGTCTCTTTTCAAGAACCTGGTCTGTCTCTATTCCAGTAACTGGACTATCACTATTCCAGTATCTGGTCTGTCTCTATTCCAGTACCTGGTCTGTCTCCATTCAAGCACCTGGACGATCTGTATTCCAGTGCCTGGTATGTCTCTATTCCGTTACCTAGTCTGTCTCTATTCCAGTACCTGGTCTGTCTCTATTCCAGTACCTGGTCTGTCTCTATTCCAGTACCTGGTCTGTCTCTATTCCAGGACCTGGTCTGTCTCTATTCCAGGACCTGGTATGTCCATATTCCAGTACCTGTTCTGTCTCTATTCCAGAACCTGGTCTGTCTCTATTCCAGTAGCTGGTCTGTCTCTATTCCAGTACCTGGTCTGTCTCTATTCCAACACCTGGATTGTCTCTATTCCAGTATCTGGTCTGTCCCTATTCCGGTACCTGGTCTGGCTGTAGTCCGGTACCTGATCTGTCTGTATTCCAGTACCTGGTCTGTCTCTATTCCAGAATCTGGTCTGTCTCTATTCCCGTAACTTGTCTTTCTCTATTCCCGTACCTGGTCTGTCTCTATTCCAGTACCTGGTCTGTCTCTATTCCAGGACCAGGTCTGTCTCTATTCCAGTACCTGGACTGTCTCTATTCCAGTACCTGGTCTGTCTCTATTCCAGTACCTGGTCTGTCTCTATTCCAGTAACTGGTCTGTCTGTATTCCAGTATCTGGTCTGTATCTACTCTGGTAACTGGGCTGTTTCTATTCAAGTAACTGGTCTGTATCTATTCCTGTAACTGGTCTGTCTCTATTCCGGTAACTTGCCTTTCTCTATTCCAGTATCTGGTCTGTCCCTATTCCGGTACCTGGTCTGGCTTTAGTCCGGTACCTGATCTGTCTGTATTCCAGTACCTGGTCTGTCTCTATTCCAGAATCTGGTCTGTCTCTATTCCCGTAACTTGTCTTTCTCTATTCCTGTACCTGGTCTGTCTCTATTCCAGTACCTGGTCTGTCTCTATTCCAGGACCAGGTCTGTCTCTATTCCAGTACCTGGACTGTCTCTATTCCAGTACCTGGTCTGTCTCTATTCCAGTACCTGGTCTGTCTCTATTCCAGTAACTGGTCTGTCTGTATTCCAGTATCTGGTCTGTATCTACTCTGGTAACTGGGCTGTTTCTATTCAAGTAACTGGTCTGTATCTATTCCTGTAACTGGTCTGTCTCTATTCCGGTAACTTGCCTTTCTCTATTCCAGTACCTGGACTGTCTGTATTCCTGGACCTCGTCTATCTCTATTCCAGTACCTGTTCTGTCTCTATTCCAGGACCTGGTCTGTCTCTATTCCAGTATCTTGTCTGTCTCTATTCCTGTACCTGGTCTGTCTCTATTCCAGTACCTGGTCTGTCGCTATTCCTCTACCTTGTCTGATTCTATTCCAGTAACTGGTCTGTCTCTGTTCCAGGACCTCGTCTGTCCATATTGCAGTACCTGGTCTGTCTCTATTCCAGTACCTGGTCTGTCTCTATTCCGGTACCTGGTCTGTCTCTATTCCAGGACCTGGTCTGTCTCTATTCCAGGACCTGACCGCCTCTATTCCAGTACCTCGTCTGTCTCTATTCCAGGACCTGGTCTGTCCATATTCCAGTACCTCGTCTGTCTCTATTCCAGTAGTTGGACTGTCTCTCTTCCAGTACCTGGACTGTCTCTCTTCCAGTACCTGGTCTGTCTCTATTCCAACACCTGGATTGTCTCTATTCCAGTATCTGGTCTGTCCCTATTCCGGTACCTGATCTGTCTGTATTCCAGTACCTGATCTGTCTGTATTCCAGTACCTGGTCTGTCTCTTTTCCAGAATCTGGTCTGTCTCTATTCCGGTAACTTGTCTTTCTCTATTCCTGTACCCGGTCTGTCTCTATTCCAGTACCTGGTCTGTCGCTATTCCAGGACCAGGTCTGTCTCTATTCCAGTACCTGGACTGTCTGTTTTCCTGGACATGGTCTGTCTCTATTCCAGGACTTGGTCTCTCTCTATTCCAGTACCTGGTCTGTCTCTATTCCAGGAACTGGACTGTCTCTATTCCGGTACCTGGTCTGTCTCTATTCCGGTAACTTGTCTTTCTCTATTCCAGTACCTGGTCTGTCTCTATTCCAGTAACTGGTCTGTCTCTATTCCAGGGCCTGGTCTATCACTATTCCAGTACCTGGACTGTCTCTGTTCCAGTACCTCGTCTGCCTCTTTTCCAGTACCTGTCTGTCTCTATTCCAGGACCTGGTCTGTCTCTATTCCAGTAGCTGGTCTGTCTCTATTCCTGTACCTGGTCTGTCTCTATTCCTGTACCTGGTCTGTCGCTATTCCTCTACCTGGTCTGCTTCTATTCCAGTAACTGGTCTGTTTCTGTTCCAGGACCTCGTCTGTCCATATTGCAGTACCTGGTCAGTCTCTATTCCAGAACCTGGTCTGTCTCTATTCCAGTACCTGGACTGTCTCTATTCCGGTACCTGGACTGTCTCTATTCCAGTAACTGGTCTGTCTCTATTCCAGGACCTGGTCTGTCTCTATTCCAGGACCTGGTCTGTCCATATTCCAGTACCTGGTTTGTCTCTATTCCAGTACCTGGACTGTCTCTCTTCCAGTACCTGGACTGTCTCCATTCCAGTACCTGGTCTGTCTCTATTCCAACACCTGGATTGTCTCTATTCCAGTATCTGGTCTGTCCCTATTCCGGTACCTGGTCTGGCTGTAGTCTGGTACCTGATCTGTCTGTATTCCAGTCCCTGGTCTGTTTGTATTCCAGTACCTGGTCTGTCTCTATTCCAGAAACTGGTCTGTCTCTATTCCCGTAACTTGTCTTTCTCTATTCCAGTACCTGGTCTGTCTCTATTCCAGTACCTGGTCTGTCTCTATTCCAGGACCAGGTCTGTCTCTATTCCAGTACCTGGACTGTCTGTATTCCAGTACCTGGTCTGTCTCTATTCCAGAACCTGGTCTGTCTCTTTTCAAGAACCTGGTCTGTCACTATTCCAGTATTTTGTCTGTCTCTATTCCAGTACCTGGTCTGTCTCCATTCAAGCACCTGGACGATCTCTATTCCGTGACCTAGTCTGTCTCTATTCCAGTACCTGGTCTATCTCTATTCCAGTACCTGGTCTGTCTCTATTCCAGTACCTGGTCTGTCTCTATTCCAGTATCTGGTCTGTATCTACTCTGGTAACTGGGCTGTTTCTATTCAAGTAACTGGTCTGTATCTATTCCTGTAACTGGTCTGTCTCTATTCCAACACCTGGTCTGTCTCTATTCCAACACCTGGATTGTCTCTATTCCAGTATCTGGTCTGTCTCTATTCCAGGACCTGGTCTGTCTCTATTCCAGTACCTGGACTTTCTCTATTCCAGTACCTGGACTGTCTCTATTGCAGAACCTGGTCTGTCTCTTTTCAAGGACCTGGTCTGTCACTATTCCAGTATCTGGTCTGTCTCCATTCCAGTACCTGGTCTGTCTCCATTCAAGCACCTGGACGATCTCTATTCCGTGACCTAGCCTGTCTCTATTCCAGTACCTGGTCTGTCTCTATTCCAGTACCTGGTCTGTCTCTATTCCAGTACCTGGTCTGTCTCTATTCCAGGACCTGGTCTGTCTCTATTCCAGGACCTGGTCTGTCTCTATTCCAGGACCTGGTCTGCCTCTATTCCAGTACCTGGTCTGTCTCTATTCCAGTCGCTGGCCTGTCTCTATTCCAGTACCTGGTCCGTCTCTATTCCAGTACCTGTTCTGTCTCTATTCCAGAAACTGGTCTGTCTCTATTCCAGTACCTGGTCTGTCTCTATTCTTGTAACTGGACTGTCTCTAATCCTGTACCTGGTCTGTCTCTATTCCAGTACCTGGTCTGTCTCTATTCCAGAAACTGGTCTGTCTCTATTCCACTACCTGGTCTGTCTCTATTCCAGTACCTGGTCTGTCTCTATTCCAGTAACTGGTCTGTCCATATTCCAGTACCTGGTCTGTCTCTATTCCAGTACCTGAACTGTCTCTATTCTTTTAACTGGACTGTCTCTATTCCAGTACATGTTCTGTCTCTATTCCAGTACCTGGACTGTCTCTATTCCGGTACCTGGTCTGTCTCTATTCCAGTATCTGGTCTGTCTCTATTCCAGGACCTGGTCCGTCTCTATTCCAGGACCTGGTCTGTCGCTATTCCAGTATCTGGTCTGTCTCTATTGCAGAACCTGGTCTGTCTCTTTTCAAGAACCTGGTCTGTCTCTATTCCAGTAACTGGACTATCACTATTCCAGTATCTGGTCTGTCTCTATTCCAGTACCTGGTCTGTCTCCATTCAAGCACCTGGACGATCTGTATTCCAGTGCCTGGTATGTCTCTATTCCGTTACCTAGTCTGTCTCTATTCCAGTACCTGGTCTGTCTCTATTCCAGTACCTGGTCTGTCTCTATTCCAGTACCTGGTCTGTCTCTATTCCAGGACCTGGTCTGTCTCTATTCCAGGACCTGGTATGTCCATATTCCAGTACCTGTTCTGTCTCTATTCCAGAACCTGGTCTGTCTCTATTCCAGTAGCTGGTCTGTCTCTATTCCAACACCTGGATTGTCTCTATTCCAGTATCTGGTCTGTCCCTATTCCGGTACCTGGTCTGGCTGTAGTCCGGTACCTGATCTGTCTGTATTCCAGTACCTGGTCTGTCTCTATTCCAGAATCTGGTCTGTCTCTATTCCCGTAACTTGTCTTTCTCTATTCCCGTACCTGGTCTGTCTCTATTCCAGTACCTGGTCTGTCTCTATTCCAGGACCAGGTCTGTCTCTATTCCAGTACCTGGACTGTCTCTATTCCAGTACCTGGTCTGTCTCTATTCCAGTACCTGGTCTGTCTCTATTCCAGTAACTGGTCTGTCTGTATTCCAGTATCTGGTCTGTATCTACTCTGGTAACTGGGCTGTTTCTATTCAAGTAACTGGTCTGTATCTATTCCTGTAACTGGTCTGTCTCTATTCCGGTAACTTGCCTTTCTCTATTCCAGTACCTGGACTGTCTGTATTCCTGGACCTCGTCTATCTCTATTCCAGTACCTGTTCTGTCTCTATTCCAGGACCTGGTCTGTCTCTATTCCAGTATCTTGTCTGTCTCTATTCCTGTACCTGGTCTGTCTCTATTCCAGTACCTGGTCTGTCGCTATTCCTCTACCTTGTCTGATTCTATTCCAGTAACTGGTCTGTCTCTGTTCCAGGACCTCGTCTGTCCATATTGCAGTACCTGGTCTGTCTCTATTCCAGTACCTGGTCTGTCTCTATTCCGGTACCTGGTCTGTCTCTATTCCAGGACCTGGTCTGTCTCTATTCCAGGACCTGACCGCCTCTATTCCAGTACCTCGTCTGTCTCTATTCCAGGACCTGGTCTGTCCATATTCCAGTACCTCGTCTGTCTCTATTCCAGTGGTTGGACTGTCTCTCTTCCAGTACCTGGACTGTCTCTCTTCCAGTACCTGGTCTGTCTCTATTCCAACACCTGGATTGTCTCTATTCCAGTATCTGGTCTGTCCCTATTCCGGTACCTGATCTGTCTGTATTCCAGTACCTGATCTGTCTGTATTCCAGTACCTGGTCTGTCTCTTTTCCAGAATCTGGTCTGTCTCTATTCCGGTAACTTGTCTTTCTCTATTCCTGTACCCGGTCTGTCTCTATTCCAGTACCTGGTCTGTCGCTATTCCAGGACCAGGTCTGTCTCTATTCCAGTACCTGGACTGTCTGTTTTCCTGGACATGGTCTGTCTCTATTCCAGGACTTGGTCTCTCTCTATTCCAGTACCTGGTCTGTCTCTATTCCAGGAACTGGACTGTCTCTATTCCGGTACCTGGTCTGTCTCTATTCCGGTAACTTGTCTTTCTCTATTCCAGTACCTGGTCTGTCTCTATTCCAGTAACTGGTCTGTCTCTATTCCAGGGCCTGGTCTATCACTATTCCAGTACCTGGACTGTCTCTGTTCCAGTACCTCGTCTGCCTCTTTTCCAGTACCTGTCTGTCTCTATTCCAGGACCTGGTCTGTCTCTATTCCAGTAGCTGGTCTGTCTCTATTCCTGTACCTGGTCTGTCTCTATTCCTGTACCTGGTCTGTCGCTATTCCTCTACCTGGTCTGCTTCTATTCCAGTAACTGGTCTGTTTCTGTTCCAGGACCTCGTCTGTCCATATTGCAGTACCTGGTCAGTCTCTATTCCAGAACCTGGTCTGTCTCTATTCCAGTACCTGGACTGTCTCTATTCCGGTACCTGGACTGTCTCTATTCCAGTAACTGGTCTGTCTCTATTCCAGGACCTGGTCTGTCTCTATTCCAGGACCTGGTCTGTCCATATTCCAGTACCTGGTTTGTCTCTATTCCAGTACCTGGACTGTCTCTCTTCCAGTACCTGGACTGTCTCCATTCCAGTACCTGGTCTGTCTCTATTCCAACACCTGGATTGTCTCTATTCCAGTATCTGGTCTGTCCCTATTCCGGTACCTGGTCTGGCTGTAGTCCGGTACCTGATCTGTCTGTATTCCAGTCCCTGGTCTGTTTGTATTCCAGTACCTGGTCTGTCTCTATTCCAGAAACTGGTCTGTCTCTATTCCCGTAACTTGTCTTTCTCTATTCCAGTACCTGGTCTGTCTCTATTCCAGTACCTGGTCTGTCTCTATTCCAGGACCAGGTCTGTCTCTATTCCAGTACCTGGACTGTCTGTATTCCAGTACCTGGTCTGTCTCTATTCCAGAACCTGGTCTGTCTCTTTTCAAGAACCTGGTCTGTCACTATTCCAGTATTTTGTCTGTCTCTATTCCAGTACCTGGTCTGTCTCCATTCAAGCACCTGGACGATCTCTATTCCGTGACCTAGTCTGTCTCTATTCCAGTACCTGGTCTATCTCTATTCCAGTACCTGGTCTGTCTCTATTCCAGTACCTGGTCTGTCTCTATTCCAGTATCTGGTCTGTATCTACTCTGGTAACTGGGCTGTTTCTATTCAAGTAACTGGTCTGTATCTATTCCTGTAACTGGTCTGTCTCTATTCCAACACCTGGTCTGTCTCTATTCCAACACCTGGATTGTCTTTATTCCAGTATCTGGTCTGTCTCTATTCCAGGACCTGGTCTGTCTCTATTCCAGTACCTGGACTTTCTCTATTCCAGTACCTGGACTGTCTCTATTGCAGAACCTGGTCTGTCTCTTTTCAAGGACCTGGTCTGTCACTATTCCAGTATCTGGTCTGTCTCCATTCCAGTACCTGGTCTGTCTCCATTCAAGCACCTGGACGATCTCTATTCCGTGACCTAGCCTGTCTCTATTCCAGTACCTGGTCTGTCTCTATTCCAGTACCTGGTCTGTCTCTATTCCAGGACCTGGTCTGTCTCTATTCCAGGACCTGGTCTGTCTCTATTCCAGGACCTGGTCTGCCTCTATTCCAGTACCTGGTCTGTCTCTATTCCAGTCGCTGGCCTGTCTCTATTCCAGTACCTGGTCCGTCTCTATTCCAGTACCTGTTCTGTCTCTATTCCAGAAACTGGTCTGTCTCTATTCCAGTACCTGGTCTGTCTCTATTCTTGTAACTGGACTGTCTCTAATCCTGTACCTGGTCTGTCTCTATTCCAGTACCTGGTCTGTCTCTATTCCAGAAACTGGTCTGTCTCTATTCCACTACCTGGTCTGTCTCTATTCCAGTACCTGGTCTGTCTCTATTCCAGTAACTGGTCTGTCCATATTCCAGTACCTGGTCTGTCTCTATTCCAGTACCTGAACTGTCTCTATTCTTTTAACTGGACTGTCTCTATTCCAGTACATGTTCTGTCTCTATTCCAGTACCTGGACTGTCTCTATTCCGGTACCTGGTCTGTCTCTATTCCAGTATCTGGTCTGTCTCTATTCCAGGACCTGGTCCGTCTCTATTCCAGGACCTGGTCTGTCTCTATTCCAGGACCTGGTCTGTCTCTATTCCAGGACCTGGTCTGTCTCTATTCCAGGACCTGGTCTGTCTCTATTCCAGGACCTGGTCTGTCTCTATTCCAGGACCTGGTCTGTCTCTATTTCAGGACCTGGTCTGTCTCTATTCCAGGACCTGGTCTGTCTCTATTCCAGGACCTGGTCTGTCTCTATTCCAGGACCTGGTCTGTCCATATTCCAGTACCTGTTCTGTCTCTATTCCAGTAGCTGGTCTGTCTCTATTCCAGTAGCTGGTCTGTCTCTATTCCAGTACCTGGTCTGTCTCTATTCCAGTACCTGGTCTGTCTCTATTCCAGTACCTGGTCTGTCTCTATTCCAGTAGCTGGTCTGTCTCTATTCCAGTAGCTGGTCTGTCTCTATTCCAGTAGCTGGTCTGTCTCTATTCCAGTAGCTGGTCTGTCTCTATTCCAGTACCTGGTCTGTCTCTATTCCAGTACCTGGTCTGTCTCTATTCCAGTACCTGGTCTGTCTCTATTGCAGAAACTGGTCTCTCTATTCCAGTACCTGAACTGTCTCTATTCTTTTAACTGGTCTGTCTCTATTCCAGTACATGATCTGTCTCTATTCTTTTAACTGGTCTGTCTCTATTCCAGTATCTGGTCTGTCTCTATTCCAGTATCTGGTCTGTCTCTATTCCAGGACCTGGTCTGTCGCTATTCCAGTATCTGGTCTGTCTCTATTGCAGAACCTGGTCTGTCTCTTTTCAAGAACCTGGTCTGTCTCTATTCCAGTAACTGGACTATCACTATTCCAGTATCTGGTCTGTCTCTATTCCAGTACCTGGTCTGTCTCCATTCAAGCACCTGGACGATCTGTATTCCAGTGCCTGGTATGTCTCTATTCCGTTACCTAGTCTGTCTCTATTCCAGTACCTGGTCTGTCTCTATTCCAGTACCTGGTCTGTCTCTATTCCAGTACCTGGTCTGTCTCTATTCCAGGACCTGGTCTGTCTCTATTCCAGGACCTGGTATGTCCATATTCCAGTACCTGTTCTGTCTCTATTCCAGAACCTGGTCTGTCTCTATTCCAGTAGCTGGTCTGTCTCTATTCCAGTACCTGGTCTGTCTCTATTCCAACACCTGGATTGTCTCTATTCCAGTATCTGGTCTGTCCCTATTCCGGTACCTGGTCTGGCTGTAGTCCGGTACCTGATCTGTCTGTATTCCAGTACCTGGTCTGTCTCTATTCCAGAATCTGGTCTGTCTCTATTCCCGTAACTTGTCTTTCTCTATTCCCGTACCTGGTCTGTCTCTATTCCAGTACCTGGTCTGTCTCTATTCCAGGACCAGGTCTGTCTCTATTCCAGTACCTGGACTGTCTCTATTCCAGTACCTGGTCTGTCTCTATTCCAGTACCTGGTCTGTCTCTATTCCAGTAACTGGTCTGTCTGTATTCCAGTATCTGGTCTGTATCTACTCTGGTAACTGGGCTGTTTCTATTCAAGTAACTGGTCTGTATCTATTCCTGTAACTGGTCTGTCTCTATTCCGGTAACTTGCCTTTCTCTATTCCAGTATCTGGTCTGTCCCTATTCCGGTACCTGGTCTGGCTTTAGTCCGGTACCTGATCTGTCTGTATTCCAGTACCTGGTCTGTCTCTATTCCAGAATCTGGTCTGTCTCTATTCCCGTAACTTGTCTTTCTCTATTCCTGTACCTGGTCTGTCTCTATTCCAGTACCTGGTCTGTCTCTATTCCAGGACCAGGTCTGTCTCTATTCCAGTACCTGGACTGTCTCTATTCCAGTACCTGGTCTGTCTCTATTCCAGTACCTGGTCTGTCTCTATTCCAGTAACTGGTCTGTCTGTATTCCAGTATCTGGTCTGTATCTACTCTGGTAACTGGGCTGTTTCTATTCAAGTAACTGGTCTGTATCTATTCCTGTAACTGGTCTGTCTCTATTCCGGTAACTTGCCTTTCTCTATTCCAGTACCTGGACTGTCTGTATTCCTGGACCTCGTCTATCTCTATTCCAGTACCTGTTCTGTCTCTATTCCAGGACCTGGTCTGTCTCTATTCCAGTATCTTGTCTGTCTCTATTCCTGTACCTGGTCTGTCTCTATTCCAGTACCTGGTCTGTCGCTATTCCTCTACCTTGTCTGATTCTATTCCAGTAACTGGTCTGTCTCTGTTCCAGGACCTCGTCTGTCCATATTGCAGTACCTGGTCTGTCTCTATTCCAGTACCTGGTCTGTCTCTATTCCGGTACCTGGTCTGTCTCTATTCCAGGACCTGGTCTGTCTCTATTCCAGGACCTGACCGCCTCTATTCCAGTACCTCGTCTGTCTCTATTCCAGGACCTGGTCTGTCCATATTCCAGTACCTCGTCTGTCTCTATTCCAGTAGTTGGACTGTCTCTCTTCCAGTACCTGGACTGTCTCTCTTCCAGTACCTGGTCTGTCTCTATTCCAACACCTGGATTGTCTCTATTCCAGTATCTGGTCTGTCCCTATTCCGGTACCTGATCTGTCTGTACTCCAGTACCTGATCTGTCTGTATTCCAGTACCTGGTCTGTCTCTTTTCCAGAATCTGGTCTGTCTCTATTCCGGTAACTTGTCTTTCTCTATTCCTGTACCCGGTCTGTCTCTATTCCAGTACCTGGTCTGTCGCTATTCCAGGACCAGGTCTGTCTCTATTCCAGTACCTGGACTGTCTGTTTTCCTGGACATGGTCTGTCTCTATTCCAGGACTTGGTCTCTCTCTATTCCAGTACCTGGTCTGTCTCTATTCCAGGAACTGGACTGTCTCTATTCCGGTACCTGGTCTGTCTCTATTCCGGTAACTTGTCTTTCTCTATTCCAGTACCTGGTCTGTCTCTATTCCAGTAACTGGTCTGTCTCTATTCCAGGGCCTGGTCTATCACTATTCCAGTACCTGGACTGTCTCTGTTCCAGTACCTCGTCTGCCTCTTTTCCAGTACCTGTCTGTCTCTATTCCAGGACCTGGTCTGTCTCTATTCCAGGACCTGGTCTGTCTCTATTCCAGTAGCTGGTCTGTCTCTATTCCTGTACCTGGTCTGTCTCTATTCCTGTACCTGGTCTGTCGCTATTCCTCTACCTGGTCTGCTTCTATTCCAGTAACTGGTCTGTTTCTGTTCCAGGACCTCGTCTGTCCATATTGCAGTACCTGGTCAGTCTCTATTCCAGAACCTGGTCTGTCTCTATTCCAGTACCTGGACTGTCTCTATTCCGGTACCTGGACTGTCTCTATTCCAGTAACTGGTCTGTCTCTATTCCAGGACCTGGTCTGTCTCTATTCCAGGACCTGGTCTGTCCATATTCCAGTACCTGGTTTGTCTCTATTCCAGTACCTGGACTGTCTCTCTTCCAGTACCTGGACTGTCTCCATTCCAGTACCTGGTCTGTCTCTATTCCAACACCTGGATTGTCTCTATTCCAGTATCTGGTCTGTCCCTATTCCGGTACCTGGTCTGGCTGTAGTCCGGTACCTGATCTGTCTGTATTCCAGTCCCTGGTCTGTTTGTATTCCAGTACCTGGTCTGTCTCTATTCCAGAAACTGGTCTGTCTCTATTCCCGTAACTTGTCTTTCTCTATTCCAGTACCTGGTCTGTCTCTATTCCAGTACCTGGTCTGTCTCTATTCCAGGACCAGGTCTGTCTCTATTCCAGTACCTGGACTGTCTGTATTCCAGTACCTGGTCTGTCTCTATTCCAGAACCTGGTCTGTCTCTTTTCAAGAACCTGGTCTGTCACTATTCCAGTATTTTGTCTGTCTCTATTCCAGTACCTGGTCTGTCTCCATTCAAGCACCTGGACGATCTCTATTCCGTGACCTAGTCTGTCTCTATTCCAGTACCTGGTCTATCTCTATTCCAGTACCTGGTCTGTCTCTATTCCAGTACCTGGTCTGTCTCTATTCCAGTATCTGGTCTGTATCTACTCTGGTAACTGGGCTGTTTCTATTCAAGTAACTGGTCTGTATCTATTCCTGTAACTGGTCTGTCTCTATTCCAACACCTGGTCTGTCTCTATTCCAACACCTGGATTGTCTCTATTCCAGTATCTGGTCTGTCTCTATTCCAGGACCTGGTCTGTCTCTATTCCAGTACCTGGACTTTCTCTATTCCAGTACCTGGACTGTCTCTATTGCAGAACCTGGTCTGTCTCTTTTCAAGGACCTGGTCTGTCACTATTCCAGTATCTGGTCTGTCTCCATTCCAGTACCTGGTCTGTCTCCATTCAAGCACCTGGACGATCTCTATTCCGTGACCTAGCCTGTCTCTATTCCAGTACCTGGTCTGTCTCTATTCCAGTACCTGGTCTGTCTCTATTCCAGTACCTGGTCTGTCTCTATTCCAGGACCTGGTCTGTCTCTATTCCAGGACCTGGTCTGTCTCTATTCCAGGACCTGGTCTGCCTCTATTCCAGTACCTGGTCTGTCTCTATTCCAGTCGCTGGCCTGTCTCTATTCCAGTACCTGGTCCGTCTCTATTCCAGTACCTGTTCTGTCTCTATTCCAGAAACTGGTCTGTCTCTATTCCAGTACCTGGTCTGTCTCTATTCTTGTAACTGGACTGTCTCTAATCCTGTACCTGGTCTGTCTCTATTCCAGTACCTGGTCTGTCTCTATTCCAGAAACTGGTCTGTCTCTATTCCACTACCTGGTCTGTCTCTATTCCAGTACCTGGTCTGTCTCTATTCCAGTAACTGGTCTGTCCATATTCCAGTACCTGGTCTGTCTCTATTCCAGTACCTGAACTGTCTCTATTCTTTTAACTGGACTGTCTCTATTCCAGTACATGTTCTGTCTCTATTCCAGTACCTGGACTGTCTCTATTCCGGTACCTGGTCTGTCTCTATTCCAGTATCTGGTCTGTCTCTATTCCAGGACCTGGTCCGTCTCTATTCCAGGACCTGGTCTGTCGCTATTCCAGTATCTGGTCTGTCTCTATTGCAGAACCTGGTCTGTCTCTTTTCAAGAACCTGGTCTGTCTCTATTCCAGTAACTGGACTATCACTATTCCAGTATCTGGTCTGTCTCTATTCCAGTACCTGGTCTGTCTCCATTCAAGCACCTGGACGATCTGTATTCCAGTGCCTGGTATGTCTCTATTCCGTTACCTAGTCTGTCTCTATTCCAGTACCTGGTCTGTCTCTATTCCAGTACCTGGTCTGTCTCTATTCCAGTACCTGGTCTGTCTCTATTCCAGGACCTGGTCTGTCTCTATTCCAGGACCTGGTATGTCCATATTCCAGTACCTGTTCTGTCTCTATTCCAGAACCTGGTCTGTCTCTATTCCAGTAGCTGGTCTGTCTCTATTCCAACACCTGGATTGTCTCTATTCCAGTATCTGGTCTGTCCCTATTCCGGTACCTGGTCTGGCTGTAGTCCGGTACCTGATCTGTCTGTATTCCAGTACCTGGTCTGTCTCTATTCCAGAATCTGGTCTGTCTCTATTCCCGTAACTTGTCTTTCTCTATTCCCGTACCTGGTCTGTCTCTATTCCAGTACCTGGTCTGTCTCTATTCCAGGACCAGGTCTGTCTCTATTCCAGTACCTGGACTGTCTCTATTCCAGTACCTGGTCTGTCTCTATTCCAGTACCTGGTCTGTCTCTATTCCAGTAACTGGTCTGTCTGTATTCCAGTATCTGGTCTGTATCTACTCTGGTAACTGGGCTGTTTCTATTCAAGTAACTGGTCTGTATCTATTCCTGTAACTGGTCTGTCTCTATTCCGGTAACTTGCCTTTCTCTATTCCAGTACCTGGACTGTCTGTATTCCTGGACCTCGTCTATCTCTATTCCAGTACCTGTTCTGTCTCTATTCCAGGACCTGGTCTGTCTCTATTCCAGTATCTTGTCTGTCTCTATTCCTGTACCTGGTCTGTCTCTATTCCAGTACCTGGTCTGTCGCTATTCCTCTACCTTGTCTGATTCTATTCCAGTAACTGGTCTGTCTCTGTTCCAGGACCTCGTCTGTCCATATTGCAGTACCTGGTCTGTCTCTATTCCAGTACCTGGTCTGTCTCTATTCCGGTACCTGGTCTGTCTCTATTCCAGGACCTGGTCTGTCTCTATTCCAGGACCTGACCGCCTCTATTCCAGTACCTCGTCTGTCTCTATTCCAGGACCTGGTCTGTCCATATTCCAGTACCTCGTCTGTCTCTATTCCAGTGGTTGGACTGTCTCTCTTCCAGTACCTGGACTGTCTCTCTTCCAGTACCTGGTCTGTCTCTATTCCAACACCTGGATTGTCTCTATTCCAGTATCTGGTCTGTCCCTATTCCGGTACCTGATCTGTCTGTATTCCAGTACCTGATCTGTCTGTATTCCAGTACCTGGTCTGTCTCTTTTCCAGAATCTGGTCTGTCTCTATTCCGGTAACTTGTCTTTCTCTATTCCTGTACCCGGTCTGTCTCTATTCCAGTACCTGGTCTGTCGCTATTCCAGGACCAGGTCTGTCTCTATTCCAGTACCTGGACTGTCTGTTTTCCTGGACATGGTCTGTCTCTATTCCAGGACTTGGTCTCTCTCTATTCCAGTACCTGGTCTGTCTCTATTCCAGGAACTGGACTGTCTCTATTCCGGTACCTGGTCTGTCTCTATTCCGGTAACTTGTCTTTCTCTATTCCAGTACCTGGTCTGTCTCTATTCCAGTAACTGGTCTGTCTCTATTCCAGGGCCTGGTCTATCACTATTCCAGTACCTGGACTGTCTCTGTTCCAGTACCTCGTCTGCCTCTTTTCCAGTACCTGTCTGTCTCTATTCCAGGACCTGGTCTGTCTCTATTCCAGTAGCTGGTCTGTCTCTATTCCTGTACCTGGTCTGTCTCTATTCCTGTACCTGGTCTGTCGCTATTCCTCTACCTGGTCTGCTTCTATTCCAGTAACTGGTCTGTTTCTGTTCCAGGACCTCGTCTGTCCATATTGCAGTACCTGGTCAGTCTCTATTCCAGAACCTGGTCTGTCTCTATTCCAGTACCTGGACTGTCTCTATTCCGGTACCTGGACTGTCTCTATTCCAGTAACTGGTCTGTCTCTATTCCAGGACCTGGTCTGTCTCTATTCCAGGACCTGGTCTGTCCATATTCCAGTACCTGGTTTGTCTCTATTCCAGTACCTGGACTGTCTCTCTTCCAGTACCTGGACTGTCTCCATTCCAGTACCTGGTCTGTCTCTATTCCAACACCTGGATTGTCTCTATTCCAGTATCTGGTCTGTCCCTATTCCGGTACCTGGTCTGGCTGTAGTCCGGTACCTGATCTGTCTGTATTCCAGTCCCTGGTCTGTTTGTATTCCAGTACCTGGTCTGTCTCTATTCCAGAAACTGGTCTGTCTCTATTCCCGTAACTTGTCTTTCTCTATTCCAGTACCTGGTCTGTCTCTATTCCAGTACCTGGTCTGTCTCTATTCCAGGACCAGGTCTGTCTCTATTCCAGTACCTGGACTGTCTGTATTCCAGTACCTGGTCTGTCTCTATTCCAGAACCTGGTCTGTCTCTTTTCAAGAACCTGGTCTGTCACTATTCCAGTATTTTGTCTGTCTCTATTCCAGTACCTGGTCTGTCTCCATTCAAGCACCTGGACGATCTCTATTCCGTGACCTAGTCTGTCTCTATTCCAGTACCTGGTCTATCTCTATTCCAGTACCTGGTCTGTCTCTATTCCAGTACCTGGTCTGTCTCTATTCCAGTATCTGGTCTGTATCTACTCTGGTAACTGGGCTGTTTCTATTCAAGTAACTGGTCTGTATCTATTCCTGTAACTGGTCTGTCTCTATTCCAACACCTGGTCTGTCTCTATTCCAACACCTGGATTGTCTTTATTCCAGTATCTGGTCTGTCTCTATTCCAGGACCTGGTCTGTCTCTATTCCAGTACCTGGACTTTCTCTATTCCAGTACCTGGACTGTCTCTATTGCAGAACCTGGTCTGTCTCTTTTCAAGGACCTGGTCTGTCACTATTCCAGTATCTGGTCTGTCTCCATTCCAGTACCTGGTCTGTCTCCATTCAAGCACCTGGACGATCTCTATTCCGTGACCTAGCCTGTCTCTATTCCAGTACCTGGTCTGTCTCTATTCCAGTACCTGGTCTGTCTCTATTCCAGGACCTGGTCTGTCTCTATTCCAGGACCTGGTCTGTCTCTATTCCAGGACCTGGTCTGCCTCTATTCCAGTACCTGGTCTGTCTCTATTCCAGTCGCTGGCCTGTCTCTATTCCAGTACCTGGTCCGTCTCTATTCCAGTACCTGTTCTGTCTCTATTCCAGAAACTGGTCTGTCTCTATTCCAGTACCTGGTCTGTCTCTATTCTTGTAACTGGACTGTCTCTAATCCTGTACCTGGTCTGTCTCTATTCCAGTACCTGGTCTGTCTCTATTCCAGAAACTGGTCTGTCTCTATTCCACTACCTGGTCTGTCTCTATTCCAGTACCTGGTCTGTCTCTATTCCAGTAACTGGTCTGTCCATATTCCAGTACCTGGTCTGTCTCTATTCCAGTACCTGAACTGTCTCTATTCTTTTAACTGGACTGTCTCTATTCCAGTACATGTTCTGTCTCTATTCCAGTACCTGGACTGTCTCTATTCCGGTACCTGGTCTGTCTCTATTCCAGTATCTGGTCTGTCTCTATTCCAGGACCTGGTCCGTCTCTATTCCAGGACCTGGTCTGTCTCTATTCCAGGACCTGGTCTGTCTCTATTCCAGGACCTGGTCTGTCTCTATTCCAGGACCTGGTCTGTCTCTATTCCAGGACCTGGTCTGTCTCTATTCCAGGACCTGGTCTGTCTCTATTCCAGGACCTGGTCTGTCTCTATTCCAGGACCTGGTCTGTCTCTATTCCAGGACCTGGTCTGTCCATATTCCAGTACCTGTTCTGTCACTATTCCTGTACCTGTTCTGTCACTATTCCAGTAGCTGGTCTGTCTCTATTCCAGTAGCTGGTCTGTCTCTATTCCAGTAGCTGGTCTGTCTCTATTCCAGTAGCTGGTCTGTCTCTATTCCAGTAGCTGGTCTGTCTCTATTCCAGTAGCTGGTCTGTCTCTATTCCAGTCGCTGGTCTGTCTCTATTCCAGTAGCTGGTCTGTCTCTATTCCAGTACCTGGTCTGTCTCTATTCCAGTACCTGGTCTGTCTCTATTCCAGTACCTGGTCTGTCTCTATTGCAGAAACTGGTCTTTCTCTATTCCAGTACCTGGTCTGTCTCTATTCTTATAGCTGGACTGTCTCTAATCCTGTACATGATCTGTCTCTATTCCTGTACCTGGTCTGTCTCTATTCCAGTACGTTGTCTCTCTCTATTCCAGAAACTGGTCTGTCTCTATTCCACTACCTGGCCTGTCTCTATTCCAGGACCTGGTCTGTCTCTATTCCAGGACCTGGTCTGTCTCTATTCCAGGACCTGGTCTGTCTCTATTCCAGTAACTGGTCTGTCTCTATTCCAGTAACTGGTCTGTCTCTATTCCAGTACCTGGTCTGTCCAAATACCAGGACCTGGTCTGTCTCTATTCCAGTACCTGAACTGTCTCTATTCTTTTAACTGGTCTGTCTCTATTCCAGTACATGATCTGTCTCTATTCCAGTACCTGGACTGTCTCTATTCCGGTACCTGGTCTGCCTCTATTCCAGTATCTGGTCTGTCTCTATTCCAGGACCTGGTCTGTCTCTATTCCAGTAACTGCTCTGTCTCTATTGCAGAACCTGGTCTGTCTCTATTCTTTTAACTCGACTGTCTCTATTGCAGTACCTCATATGTCTCTATTCCAGTAACTGGTCTGTATCTATTCCTGTGTCTGGTCGGTCTCTATTCCGGTAACTTGTCTTTCTCTATTCCTGTACCTGGTCTGTCTCTATTCCAGTACCTGGTCTGTCTCTATTCCAGGACCAGGTCTGTCTCTATTCCAGTACCTGGACTGTCTGTATTCCTGGACCTGGTCTATCTCTATTCCAGGACCTGGTCTGTCTCTATTCCAGGACCTGGTCTGTCTCTATTCCAGGACCTGGTCTATCTCTATTCCAGTACCTGGTCTGTCTATATTCCAGTATCTGATCTGCCTCTATTCAGGTCACTGGTCTGTCTCTATTCCAGCACCTGGTCTGTCTCTATACCAACACCTGGATTGTCTCTATTCCTGTATCTGATCTGTCTCTATTCCAGGACCTGGTCTGTCTCTATTCCAGTACCTGGACTTTCTCTATTCCAGTACCTGGACTGTCTCTATTCCAGAACCTGGTCTGTCTCTTTTCAAGAACCTGGTCTGTCTCTATTCCAGTAACTGGACTATCACTATTCCAGTATCTGGTCTGTCTCTATTCCAGTACCTGGTCTGTCTCCATTCAAGCACCTGGACGATCTCTATTCCAGTACCTGGTATGTCTCTATTCCGTTACCTAGTCTGTCTCTATTCCAGTACCTGGTCTGTCTCTATTCCAGTACCTGGTCTGTCCCTATTCCAGGACCTGGTCTGTCCCTATTCCAGGACCTGGTCTGTCTCTATTCCAGGACCTGGTCTGTCTCTATTCCAGGACCTGGTATGTCCATATTCCAGTAGCTGTTCTGTCTCTATTCCAGAACCTGGTCTGTCTCTATTGCAGTAGATGGTCTGTCTCTATTCCAGTACCTGGTCTGTCTCTATTCCAGTCGCTGGCCTGTCTCTATTCCAGGACCTGGTCCGTCTCTATTCCAGTACCTGTTCTGTCTCTATTCCAGAAACTGGTCTGTCTCTATTCCAATACCTGGTCTGTCTGTATTCTTATAACTGGACTGTCTCTAATCCTGTACCTGGTCTGTCTCTATTCCAGTACCTGGTCTGTCTCTATTCCAGAAACTGGTCTGTCTCTATTCCAGTACCTGGTCTGTCTCTATTCCAGTACCTGGTCTGTCTCTATTCCAGTAACTGGTCTGTCTCTATTCCAGCAACTGGTCTGTCTCTATTCCAGTAACTGGTCTGTCCATATTCCAGTACCTGGTCTGTCTCCATTCCAGTACCTGAACTGTCTCTATTCTTTTAACTGGAGTGTCTCTATTCTTTTAACTGGACTGTCTCTATTCCAGTACCTGGACTGTCTCTATTCCGGTTCCTGGTCTGTCTCTATTCCAGTATCTGGTCTGTCTCTATTCCAGTACCTGGTCTGTCTCTATTCCAGGACCTGGTCTGTCCATATTCCAGTACCTGGTCTATCTCTATTGCAGAACCTGGTCTATCTCTATTCCAGCACCTGGTCTGTCTCTATTCCTTTAACTGGACTGTCTCTATTGCAGTACCTCATATGTCTCTATTCCAGGATCTGGACTGTCTCTCTATTCCGGTACCTGGTCTGTCTCTATTCCAGTACCTGGTCTGTCTCTATTCCAGGACCTGGTCTGTCTCTATTCCAGTACCTGACCGCCTTATTCCAGTACCTGGTCTGTCGCTATTGCAGGACCTGGTCTGTCCATATTCCAGTACCTGGTTTGTCTCTATTCCAGTACCTGGTCTGTCTCTATTCCAGTACCTGGACTGTCTCTATTCCAGAACCTGGTCTGTCTCTTTTCAAGAACCTGGTCTGTCTCTATTCCAGTAACTGGGCTATCACTATTCCAGTATCTGGTCTGTCTATATTCCAGTTCCTGGTCTGTCTCCATTCAAGCACCTGGACGATCTCTATTCCAGTACCTGGTATGTCTCTATTCCGTTTCCTAGTCTGTCTCTATTCCAGTACCTGGTCTGTCTCTATTCCAGTACCTGGTCTGTCTCTATTCCAGTAACTGGTCTGTCTCTATTCCAGTAACTGCTCTGTCTCTAGTCCAGTAACTGGTCTGTCTCTATTCCAGTACCTGGTCTGTCTCTATTCCAGGACCTGGTCTGTCCATATTCCAGTACCTGGTCTATATCTATTTGCAGAATCTGGTCTATCTCTATTCCAGCACCTGGTCTGTCTCTATCCTTTTAACTGGACTGTCTCTATTGCAGTACCTCATATGTCTCTATTCCAGGATCTGGACTGTCTCTATTCCGGTACCTGGTCTGTCTCTATTCCAGTACCTGGTCTGTCTCTATTCCAGGACCTGGTCTGTCTCTATTCCAGTACCTGACCGCCTCTATTCCAGTACCTGGTCTGTCGCTATTGCAGGACATGGTCTGTCCATATTCCAGTACCTGGTTTGTCTCTATTCCAGTACCTGGACTGTCTCTCTTCCAGTACCTGGACTGTCAATATTCCAGGACCAGGTCTGTCTCTATTCCAGTACCTGGACTGTCTGTATTCTGGTACCTGATCTGTCTGTATTCCAGTACTTGTTCTCTCCATTTCCAGGACCTGGTCTGTCTCTATTCCAGTACCTGGACTGTCTCAATTCCAGTAACTGGTCTGTATCTATTCCAGTATCTGGTCTGTCTCTATTCTGGTAGCTGGTCTGTCTCTATTCCAATAATTGGTCTGTATCTATTCCTGTATCTGGTCTGTCTCTATTCCGGTAACTTGTCTTTCTCTATTCCTGTACCTGGTCTGTCTCTATTCCAGTACCTGGTCTGTCTCTATTCCAGGACCAGGTCTGTCTCTATTCCAGTACCTGGACTGTCTATATTCCTGGACCTCGTCTATCTCTATTCCAGTAACTGGTCTGTCTCTATTCCAGGACCTGGACTGTCTCTTTTTTCCAGTATCTTGTCTCTCTCTATTCCTGTACCTGGTCTGCTTCTATTCCAGTAACTGGTCTGTCTCTATTCCAGGACCTGGTCTGTCCATATTCCAGTACCTCGTCTGTCTCTATTCCAGTACCTGGACTGTCTCTCTTCCAGTACCTGGACTGTTTCTCTTCCAGTACCTGGTCTGTCTCTATTCCAACACCTGGATTGTCTCTATTCCAGTATCTGGTCTGTCCCTATTCCGGTACCTGGCCTGGCTGTATTCCGGTACCTGATCTGTCAGTATTCCAGTATCTGGTCTGTCTCCATTCCAGAATGTGGTCTGTCTCTATTCCGGTAACTTGTCTTTCTCTATTCCTGTACCCGGTCTGTCTCTAGTCCAGGACCAGGTCTGTCTCTATTCCAGTACCTGGACTGTCTCTATTCCAGGACCTGGTCTGTCTCTATTCCAGGACCTGGTCTGTCTCTATTCCAGGACCTGGTCTGTCTCTATTCCAGTAACTGGTCTGTCTCTATTCCAGTAACTGGTCTGTCTCTATTCCAGTACCTGGTCTGTCCAAATACCAGGACCTGGTCTGTCTCTATTCCAGTACCTGAACTGTCTCTATTCTTTTAACTGGTCTGTCTCTATTCCAGTACATGATCTGTCTCTATTCCAGTACCTGGACTGTCTCTATTCCGGTACCTGGTCTGCCTCTATTCCAGTATCTGGTCTGTCTCTATTCCAGGACCTGGTCTGTCTCTATTCCAGTAACTGCTCTGTCTCTATTGCAGAACCTGGTCTGTCTCTATTCTTTTAACTCGACTGTCTCTATTGCAGTACCTCATATGTCTCTATTCCAGTAACTGGTCTGTATCTATTCCTGTGTCTGGTCGGTCTCTATTCCGGTAACTTGTCTTTCTCTATTCCTGTACCTGGTCTGTCTCTATTCCAGTACCTGGTCTGTCTCTATTCCAGGACCAGGTCTGTCTCTATTCCAGTACCTGGACTGTCTGTATTCCTGGACCTGGTCTATCTCTATTCCAGGACCTGGTCTGTCTCTATTCCAGGACCTGGTCTGTCTCTATTCCAGGACCTGGTCTATCTCTATTCCAGTACCTGGTCTGTCTATATTCCAGTATCTGATCTGCCTCTATTCAGGTCACTGGTCTGTCTCTATTCCAGTACCTGGTCTGTCTCTATTCCAACACCTGGTCTGTCTCTATACCAACACCTGGATTGTCTCTATTCCTGTATCTGATCTGTCTCTATTCCAGGACCTGGTCTGTCTCTATTCCAGTACCTGGACTTTCTCTATTCCAGTACCTGGACTGTCTCTATTCCAGAACCTGGTCTGTCTCTTTTCAAGAACCTGGTCTGTCTCTATTCCAGTAACTGGACTATCACTATTCCAGTATCTGGTCTGTCTCTATTCCAGTACCTGGTCTGTCTCCATTCAAGCACCTGGACGATCTCTATTCCAGTACCTGGTATGTCTCTATTCCGTTACCTAGTCTGTCTCTATTCCAGTACCTGGTCTGTCTCTATTCCAGTACCTGGTCTGTCCCTATTCCAGGACCTGGTCTGTCCCTATTCCAGGACCTGGTCTGTCTCTATTCCAGGACCTGGTCTGTCTCTATTCCAGGACCTGGTATGTCCATATTCCAGTAGCTGTTCTGTCTCTATTCCAGAACCTGGTCTGTCTCTATTGCAGTAGCTGGTCTGTCTCTATTCCAGTACCTGGTCTGTCTCTATTCCAGTCGCTGGCCTGTCTCTATTCCAGGACCTGGTCCGTCTCTATTCCAGTACCTGTTCTGTCTCTATTCCAGAAACTGGTCTGTCTCTATTCCAATACCTGGTCTGTCTGTATTCTTATAACTGGACTGTCTCTAATCCTGTACCTGGTCTGTCTCTATTCCAGTACCTGGTCTGTCTCTATTCCAGAAACTGGTCTGTCTCTATTCCAGTACCTGGTCTGTCTCTATTCCAGTACCTGGTCTGTCTCTATTCCAGTAACTGGTCTGTCTCTATTCCAGCAACTGGTCTGTCTCTATTCCAGTAACTGGTCTGTCCATATTCCAGTACCTGGTCTGTCTCCATTCCAGTACCTGAACTGTCTCTATTCTTTTAACTGGAGTGTCTCTATTCTTTTAACTGGACTGTCTCTATTCCAGTACCTGGACTGTCTCTATTCCGGTTCCTGGTCTGTCTCTATTCCAGTATCTGGTCTGTCTCTATTCCAGTACCTGGTCTGTCTCTATTCCAGGACCTGGTCTGTCCATATTCCAGTACCTGGTCTATCTCTATTGCAGAACCTGGTCTATCTCTATTCCAGCACCTGGTCTGTCTCTATTCCTTTAACTGGACTGTCTCTATTGCAGTACCTCATATGTCTCTATTCCAGGATCTGGACTGTCTCTCTATTCCGGTACCTGGTCTGTCTCTATTCCAGTACCTGGTCTGTCTCTATTCCAGGACCTGGTCTGTCTCTATTCCAGTACCTGACCGCCTTATTCCAGTACCTGGTCTGTCGCTATTGCAGGACCTGGTCTGTCCATATTCCAGTACCTGGTTTGTCTCTATTCCAGTACCTGGTCTGTCTCTATTCCAGTACCTGGACTGTCTCTATTCCAGAACCTGGTCTGTCTCTTTTCAAGAACCTGGTCTGTCTCTATTCCAGTAACTGGGCTATCACTATTCCAGTATCTGGTCTGTCTATATTCCAGTTCCTGGTCTGTCTCCATTCAAGCACCTGGACGATCTCTATTCCAGTACCTGGTATGTCTCTATTCCGTTTCCTAGTCTGTCTCTATTCCAGTACCTGGTCTGTCTCTATTCCAGTACCTGGTCTGTCTCTATTCCAGTAACTGGTCTGTCTCTATTCCAGTAACTGCTCTGTCTCTAGTCCAGTAACTGGTCTGTCTCTATTCCAGTACCTGGTCTGTCTCTATTCCAGGACCTGGTCTGTCCATATTCCAGTACCTGGTCTATATCTATTTGCAGAATCTGGTCTATCTCTATTCCAGCACCTGGTCTGTCTCTATCCTTTTAACTGGACTGTCTCTATTGCAGTACCTCATATGTCTCTATTCCAGGATCTGGACTGTCTCTATTCCGGTACCTGGTCTGTCTCTATTCCAGTACCTGGTCTGTCTCTATTCCAGGACCTGGTCTGTCTCTATTCCAGTACCTGACCGCCTCTATTCCAGTACCTGGTCTGTCGCTATTGCAGGACATGGTCTGTCCATATTCCAGTACCTGGTTTGTCTCTATTCCAGTACCTGGACTGTCTCTCTTCCAGTACCTGGACTGTCAATATTCCAGGACCAGGTCTGTCTCTATTCCAGTACCTGGACTGTCTGTATTCTGGTACCTGATCTGTCTGTATTCCAGTACTTGTTCTCTCCATTTCCAGGACCTGGTCTGTCTCTATTCCAGTACCTGGACTGTCTCAATTCCAGTAACTGGTCTGTATCTATTCCAGTATCTGGTCTGTCTCTATTCTGGTAGCTGGTCTGTCTCTATTCCAATAATTGGTCTGTATCTATTCCTGTATCTGGTCTGTCTCTATTCCGGTAACTTGTCTTTCTCTATTCCTGTACCTGGTCTGTCTCTATTCCAGTACCTGGTCTGTCTCTATTCCAGGACCAGGTCTGTCTCTATTCCAGTACCTGGACTGTCTATATTCCTGGACCTCGTCTATCTCTATTCCAGTAACTGGTCTGTCTCTATTCCAGGACCTGGACTGTCTCTTTTTTCCAGTATCTTGTCTCTCTCTATTCCTGTACCTGGTCTGCTTCTATTCCAGTAACTGGTCTGTCTCTATTCCAGGACCTGGTCTGTCCATATTCCAGTACCTCGTCTGTCTCTATTCCAGTACCTGGACTGTCTCTCTTCCAGTACCTGGACTGTTTCTCTTCCAGTACCTGGTCTGTCTCTATTCCAACACCTGGATTGTCTCTATTCCAGTATCTGGTCTGTCCCTATTCCGGTACCTGGCCTGGCTGTATTCCGGTACCTGATCTGTCAGTATTCCAGTATCTGGTCTGTCTCCATTCCAGAATGTGGTCTGTCTCTATTCCGGTAACTTGTCTTTCTCTATTCCTGTACCCGGTCTGTCTCTATTCCAGTACCTGGTCTGTCTCTAGTCCAGGACCAGGTCTGTCTCTATTCCAGTACCTGGACTGTCTGTTTTCCTGGACATGGTGTGTCTCTATTCCAGTACTTGGTCTCTCTCTATTCCAGTACCTGGTCTGTCTCTATTCCAGGAACTGGTCTGTATATATTCCGGTATCTGGTCTGTCTCTATTCCGGTACCTGGTCTGTCTCTATTCCGGTACCTGGTCTGTCTCTATTCCAGTACCTGGTCTGTCTCTGTTCCAGTACCTGGTCTGTCTCTGTTCCAGTACCTGGTCTGTCTCTGTTCCAGGACCTAGTCTGTCCTTATTCCAGTACCTGGTCTGTCTCTATTCCAGTAACTGGTCTCTCTCTATTCCAGGACCTGGTCTTTCCATATTCCTGTACCTGGACTGCCTCTATTCCAGTACCTGGACTGCCTCTATTCCAGTACCTGGTCTGTCTTTATTCCATTACCTGGTCTGTCTCTATTCCAGTACCTGGTCTCTCTCTATTCCAGTACCTGGTCTCTCTCTATTCCAGCAGCTGGTCTGTCTCTATTCCAGTACCTGGTCTGTCTCTATTCCAGTACCTGGTCTGTCTCTAATCCTGTACATGATCTGTCTCTATTCCTGTACCTGGTCTGTCTCTATTCCAGTACCTGGTCTGTCTCTATTCCAGAAACTAGTCTGTCTCTATTCCACTACCTGGTCTGTCTCTATTCCAGTAACTGGTCTGTCTCTATTCCAGTACCTGGTCTGTCCATATTCCAGGACCTGGTCTGTCCTTATTCCAGGACCTGGTCTGTCTCTATTCCAGTTCCTGAACTGTCTCTATTCCAGTACCTGGTCTGTCTCTATTCCAGTAACTGGTCTGTCTCTATTCCAGTACCTGGTCTGTCTCTATTCCAGTAACTGGTCTGTCTCTATTCCAGTAACTGGTCTGTCTCTATTCCAGTACCTGGTCTGTCTGTATTCCAGGATCTGGTCTGTCTCTATTCCGGTAACTGGTCTGTATCTATTCCGGTACCTGGTCTGTCTCTATTCCAGTACCTGGTCTGTCTCTATGCCAGGACCTGGTCTGTCCCTATTCCAGTACCTGGACTGTCTCTCTTCCAGTACCTGGTCTGTATCTATTCCAGTATCTGGTCTGTCTCTATTCCAGGACCTGGTCTGTCTCTATTCCAGGACCTGGTCTGTCTCTATTCCATGACCTGGTCTGTCTCTATTCCAGGACCTGGTCTGTCTCTATTCCAGGACCTGGTCTCTCTCTATTCCAGGACCTGGTCTCTCTCTATTCCAGGACCTGGTCTGTCTCTATTCCAGGACCTGGTCTCTCTCTATTCCAGGACCTGGTCTGTCTCTATTCCAGGACCTGGTCTGTCTCTATTCCAGGACCTGGTCTGTCTCTATTCCAGGACCTGGTCTCTCTCTATTCCAGGACCTGGTCTCTCTCTATTCCAGGACCTGGTCTGTCTCTATTCCAGGACCTGGTCTGTCTCTATTCCAGGACCTGGTCTGTCTCTATTCCAGGACCTGGTCTGTCTCTATTCCAGGACCTGGTCTGTCTCTATTGCAGGACCTGGTCTGTCTCTATTGCAGGACCTGGTCTGTCTCTATTCCAGGACCTGGTCTGTCTCTATTCCAGGAGCTGGTCTGTCTCTATTCCAGGAGCTGGTCTGTCTCTATTCCAGGAGCTGGTCTGTCTCTATTCCAGGAGCTGGTCTGTCTCTTTTCCAGGAGCTGGTCTGTCTCTATTCCAGGAGCTGGTCTGTCTCTATTCCAGGAGCTGGTCTGTCTCTATTCCAGGAGCTGGTCTGTCTCTATTCCAGTTCCTGGTCTGTCTCTATTCCAGGAGCTGGTCTGTCTCTATTCCAGGAGCTGGTCTGTCTCTCTTCCGGTACCTGGTCTGTCTCTATTCCGGTACCTGGTCTGTCTCTATTCCGGTACCTGGTCTGTCTCTATTCCAGTACCTGGTCTGTCTCTATTCCAGTACCTGGTCTGTCTCTATTCCAGTACCTGGTCTGTCTCGATTCCAGTAACTGGTCTGTCTCTATTCCAGTAACTGGTCTGTCTCTATTCCAGTACCTGGTCTGTCTGTATTCCAGGATCTGGTCTGTCTCTATTCCGGTAACTGGTCTGTATCTATTCCGGTACATTGTCTGTCTCTATTCCGGTACCTGGTCTGTCTCTATTCCAGGACCTGGTCTGTCTCTATTCCAGGACCTGGTCTGTCCCTATTCCAGTACCTGGACTGTCTGTCTTCCAGTAC
Source organism: Somniosus microcephalus (assembly GCF_052327205.1). Classification (NCBI taxonomy): domain Eukaryota; kingdom Metazoa; phylum Chordata; class Chondrichthyes; order Squaliformes; family Somniosidae; genus Somniosus; species Somniosus microcephalus. Next base: position 143,086,175 of record NC_140998.1, read on the forward strand.
CTGGACTGTCTGTCTTCCAGTACCTGGTCTGTCTCTATTCCAGTAACTGGTCTGTCTCTATTCCAGTAACTGGTCTGTCTCTATTCCAGTAACTGGTCTGTCTCTATTCCAGTACCTGGTCTGTCTGTATTCCAGGATCTGGTCTGTCTCTATTCCGGTAACTGGTCTGTATCTATTCCGGTACATGGTCTGTCTCCATTCCAGTACCTGGTCTGTCTCTATTCCAGGACCTGGTCTGTCTCTATTCCTGGACCTGGTCTGTCCCTATTCCAGTACCTGGACTGTCTCTCTTCCAGTACCTGGACTGTCTCTCTTCCAGTACCTGGTCTGTATCTGTTCCAGTATCTGGTCTGTCTCTATTCCAGGACCTGGTCTGTCTCTATTCCAGGACCTGGTCTGTCTCTATTCCAGTACCTGGTCTGTCTCTATTCCAGTAACTGGTCTGTCTCGATTCCAGTAACTGGTCTGTCTCTATTCCAGTAACTGGTCTGTCTCTATTCCAGTACCTGGTCTGTCTGTATTCCAGGATCTGGTCTGTCTCTATTCCGGTAACTGGTCTGTATCTATTCCGGTACATGGTCTGTCTCTATTCCGGTACCTGGTCTGTCTCTATTCCAGGACCTGGTCTATCTCTATTCCAGGACCTGGTCTGTCCCTATTCCAGTACCTGGACTCTCTGTCTTCCAGTACCTGGACTGTCTGTCTTCCAGTACCTGGTCTGTCTCTATTCCAGTAACTGGTCTGTCTCTATTCCAGTAACTGGTCTGTCTCTATTCCAGTAACTGGTCTGTCTCTATTCCAGTAGCTGGTCTGTCTGTATTCCAGGATCTGGTCTGTCTCTATTCCGGTAACTGGTCTGTATCTATTCCGGTACATGGTCTGTCTCTATTCCAGTACCTGGTATGTCTCTTTTCCAGGACCTGGTCTGTCTCTATTCCAGGACCTGGTCTGTCCCTATTCCAGTACCTGGACTGTCTCTCTTCCAGTACCTGGACTGTCTCTCTTCCAGTACCTGGTCTGTATCTGTTCCAGTATCTGGTCTGTCTCTATTCCAGGACCTGGTCTGTCTCTATTCCAGGACCTGGTCTGTCTCTATTCCAGGACCTGGTCTGTCTCTATTCCAGGACCTGGTCTGTCTCTATTCCAGTACCTGGTCTGTCTCTATTCCAGAAACTAGTCTGTCTCTATTCCACTACCTGGTCTGTCTCTATTCCAGTAACTGGTCTGTCTCTATTCCAGTACCTGGTCTGTCCATATTCCAGGACCTGGTCTGTCCTTATTCCAGGACCTGGTCTGTCTCTATTCCAGTTCCTGAACTGTCTCTATTCCAGTACCTGGTCTGTCTCTATTCCAGTAACTGGTCTGTCTCTATTCCAGTACCTGGTCTGTCTCTATTCCAGTAACTGGTCTGTCTCTATTCCAGTAACTGGTCTGTCTCTATTCCAGTACCTGGTCTGTCTGTATTCCAGGATCTGGTCTGTCTCTATTCCGGTAACTGGTCTGTATCTATTCCGGTACCTGGTCTGTCTCTATTCCAGTACCTGGTCTGTCTCTATGCCAGGACCTGGTCTGTCCCTATTCCAGTACCTGGACTGTCTCTCTTCCAGTACCTGGTCTGTATCTATTCCAGTATCTGGTCTGTCTCTATTCCAGGACCTGGTCTGTCTCTATTCCAGGACCTGGTCTGTCTCTATTCCATGACCTGGTCTGTCTCTATTCCAGGACCTGGTCTGTCTCTATTCCAGGACCTGGTCTCTCTCTATTCCAGGACCTGGTCTCTCTCTATTCCAGGACCTGGTCTGTCTCTATTCCAGGACCTGGTCTCTCTCTATTCCAGGACCTGGTCTGTCTCTATTCCAGGACCTGGTCTGTCTCTATTCCAGGACCTGGTCTGTCTCTATTCCAGGACCTGGTCTCTCTCTATTCCAGGACCTGGTCTCTCTCTATTCCAGGACCTGGTCTGTCTCTATTCCAGGACCTGGTCTGTCTCTATTCCAGGACCTGGTCTGTCTCTATTCCAGGACCTGGTCTGTCTCTATTCCAGGACCTGGTCTGTCTCTATTGCAGGACCTGGTCTGTCTCTATTGCAGGACCTGGTCTGTCTCTATTCCAGGACCTGGTCTGTCTCTATTCCAGGAGCTGGTCTGTCTCTATTCCAGGAGCTGGTCTGTCTCTATTCCAGGAGCTGGTCTGTCTCTATTCCAGGAGCTGGTCTGTCTCTTTTCCAGGAGCTGGTCTGTCTCTATTCCAGGAGCTGGTCTGTCTCTATTCCAGGAGCTGGTCTGTCTCTATTCCAGGAGCTGGTCTGTCTCTATTCCAGTTCCTGGTCTGTCTCTATTCCAGGAGCTGGTCTGTCTCTATTCCAGGAGCTGGTCTGTCTCTCTTCCGGTACCTGGTCTGTCTCTATTCCGGTACCTGGTCTGTCTCTATTCCGGTACCTGGTCTGTCTCTATTCCAGTACCTGGTCTGTCTCTATTCCAGTACCTGGTCTGTCTCTATTCCAGTACCTGGTCTGTCTCGATTCCAGTAACTGGTCTGTCTCTATTCCAGTAACTGGTCTGTCTCTATTCCAGTACCTGGTCTGTCTGTATTCCAGGATCTGGTCTGTCTCTATTCCGGTAACTGGTCTGTATCTATTCCGGTACATTGTCTGTCTCTATTCCGGTACCTGGTCTGTCTCTATTCCAGGACCTGGTCTGTCTCTATTCCAGGACCTGGTCTGTCCCTATTCCAGTACCTGGACTGTCTGTCTTCCAGTACCTGGACTGTCTGTCTTCCAGTACCTGGTCTGTCTCTATTCCAGTAACTGGTCTGTCTCTATTCCAGTAACTGGTCTGTCTCTATTCCAGTAACTGGTCTGTCTCTATTCCAGTACCTGGTCTGTCTGTATTCCAGGATCTGGTCTGTCTCTATTCCGGTAACTGGTCTGTATCTATTCCGGTACATGGTCTGTCTCCATTCCAGTACCTGGTCTGTCTCTATTCCAGGACCTGGTCTGTCTCTATTCCTGGACCTGGTCTGTCCCTATTCCAGTACCTGGACTGTCTCTCTTCCAGTACCTGGACTGTCTCTCTTCCAGTACCTGGTCTGTATCTGTTCCAGTATCTGGTCTGTCTCTATTCCAGGACCTGGTCTGTCTCTATTCCAGGACCTGGTCTGTCTCTATTCCAGTACCTGGTCTGTCTCTATTCCAGTAACTGGTCTGTCTCGATTCCAGTAACTGGTCTGTCTCTATTCCAGTAACTGGTCTGTCTCTATTCCAGTACCTGGTCTGTCTGTATTCCAGGATCTGGTCTGTCTCTATTCCGGTAACTGGTCTGTATCTATTCCGGTACATGGTCTGTCTCTATTCCGGTACCTGGTCTGTCTCTATTCCAGGACCTGGTCTATCTCTATTCCAGGACCTGGTCTGTCCCTATTCCAGTACCTGGACTCTCTGTCTTCCAGTACCTGGACTGTCTGTCTTCCAGTACCTGGTCTGTCTCTATTCCAGTAACTGGTCTGTCTCTATTCCAGTAACTGGTCTGTCTCTATTCCAGTAACTGGTCTGTCTCTATTCCAGTAGCTGGTCTGTCTGTATTCCAGGATCTGGTCTGTCTCTATTCCGGTAACTGGTCTGTATCTATTCCGGTACATGGTCTGTCTCTATTCCAGTACCTGGTATGTCTCTTTTCCAGGACCTGGTCTGTCTCTATTCCAGGACCTGGTCTGTCCCTATTCCAGTACCTGGACTGTCTCTCTTCCAGTACCTGGACTGTCTCTCTTCCAGTACCTGGTCTGTATCTGTTCCAGTATCTGGTCTGTCTCTATTCCAGGACCTGGTCTGTCTCTATTCCAGGACCTGGTCTGTCTCTATTCCAGGACCTGGTCTGTCTCTATTCCAGGACCTGGTCTGTCTCTATTCCAGGACCTGGTCTGTCTCTATTCCAGAACCTGGTCTGTCTCTATTCCAGGACCTGGTCTGCCTCTATTCCGGTACCTGGTCTGTCCCTATTCCGGTACCTGGTCTGTCTCTATTCCAATACCTGGTCTGTCTCTATTCCAGTACCTGGTCTGTCCATTTTCCAGGACCTGGTCTGTCCATATTCCAGGACCTGGTCTGTCTCTATTCCAGTCCCTGAACTGTCTCTATTCCAGTCACTGGTCTGTCTCTATTCCAGTACCTGGTCTGTCTCTATTCCAGAAACTGGTCTGTCTCTATTCCAGTACCTGGTCTGTCTCTGTTCCAGTAACTGGTCTGTCTCTATTCCAGTAACTGGTCTGTCGCTAATGCAGGTCCTGGTCTGTCCATATTCCAGTACCTGGTTTGTCTCTATTCCAGTACCTGGACTGTCTCTTCCAGTACCTGGACTGTCTCTATTCCAGTACCTGGTCTGTCTCTATTCCAACACCTGCATTGTCTCTATTCCAGTATCTGGTCTGGCTGTATTCCGGTACCTGATCTTTCTGTATTCCAGCACCTGGTCTGTCTCTATTCCAGAATCTGGTCGGTCTCTATTCCGGTACCTTTTCTTTCTCTATTCCTGTACCTGGTCTGTCTCTATTCCAGTACCTGGTCTGTATCTATTCCAGGACCAGGTCTGCCTCTATTCCAGGACCAGGTCTGTCTCTATTCCATTACCTGGACTGTCTGTATACGTGGACCTGGTCTATCTCTATTCCAGTACCTGGTCTGTCTCTATTCCAGGACCTAGTCTGTCACTATTCCAGTACCTGGTCTGTCTGTATTCCAGGATCTGGTCTGTCTCTATTCCGGTAACTGGTCTGTATGTATTCCGGTACCTGGTCTGTCTCTATTCCTGTACCTGGCCTGTCGCTATTCCTCTACCTGGTCTGCCTCTATTCCGGTACCTGGTCTGTCTCTATTCCGGTACCTGACCGCCTCTATTCCAATACCTGGTCTGTCCCTATTCCAGGACCTGGTCTGTCTCTATTCCAGGACCTGGTCTGTCTCTATTCCAGGACCTGGTCTGTCTCTATTCCAGGACCTGGTCTGTCTCTATTCCAGGACCTGGTCTGTCTCTATTCCAGGACCTGGTCTGTCTCTATTCCAGGACCTGGTCTGTCTCTATTCCAGGACCTGGTCTGTCTCTATTCCAGGACCTGGTCTGTCTCTATTCCAGGACCTGGTCTGTCTCTATTCCAGGACCTGGTCTGTCTCTATTCCAGGACCTGGTCTGTCTCTATTCCAGGACCTGGTCTGTCTCTATTCCAGGACCTGGTCTGTCTCTATTCCAGGACCTGGTCTGTCTCTATTCCAGGACCTGGTCTGTCTCTATTCCAGGACCTGGTCTGTCTCTATTCCAGGACCTGGTCTGTCTCTATTGCAGGACCTGGTCTGTCTCTATTCCAGGTCCTGGTCTGTCTCTATTCCAGGACCTGGTCTGTCTCTATTCCAGGACCTGGTCTGTCTCTATTCCAGGACCTGGTCTGTCTCTATTCCAGGACCTGGTCTGTCTCTATTCCAGGACCTGGTCTGTCTCTATTCCAGGACCTGGTCTGTCTCTATTCCAGGACCTGGTCTGTCTCTATTCCAGGACCTGGTCTGTCTCTATTCCAGGACCTGGTCTGTCTCTATTCCAGGACCTGGTCTGTCTCTATTCCAGGACCTGGTCTGTCTGTATTCCGGTATCTGGTCTGTCTCTATTCCGGTAACTGGTCTGTATCTATTCCGGTACCTGGTCTGTCTCTATTCCAATACCTGGTCTGTCTGTATTCCAGGACCTGGTCTGTCTCTATTCCAGTACCTTGTCTGCCTCTATTACTCTACCTGGTCTGTCTCTATTCCAGTAACTGGTCAGTCGCTATTCCTCTACCTGGTCTGCTTCTATTCCAGTAACTGGTCTGTCTCTATTCCAGGACCTGGTCTGTCCATATTGCAGTACCTGGTCTGCCTCTATTCCAGTACCTGGTCTGTCTCTATTCCGGTACCTGGTCTGTCTCTATTCCAGTACCTGGTCTGTCTCTATTCCAGTACCTGACCGCCTCTATTCCAGTACCTGGTCCGTCTCTATTCCAGGACCTGGTCTGTCCATATTCCAGTACCTGGTCTGCCTCTATTCCAGTACATGGACTGTCTCTTCCAGTACCTGGACTGTCTCTCTTCCAGTACCTGGACTGTCTCTATTCCAGTATCTGGTCTGTCCCTATTCCGGTGCCTGGTCTGGCTGTATTCCGGTACCTGATCTGTCTGTATTCCAGTACCTGGTCTGTCTCTATTCCAGCATCTGGTCTGTCTCTATTCCAGTAACTTGTCTTTCTCTATTCCTGTACCTGGTCTGTCTCTATTCCAGTACCTGGTCTGTCTCTATTCCAGGACCAGGTCTGTCTCTATTCCAGTACCTGGACTGTCTCTATTCCAGCATCTGGTCTGTCTCTATTCCAGTAACTTGTCTTTCTCTATTCCAGGACCTGGTCTGTCTCTATTCCACTACCTGGTCTGTCTCTATTCCAGTACCTGGTCTGTCTCTATTCCAGTAACTGGTCTGTATCTATTCCAGTATCTGGTCTGTATCTATTCCAGTATCTGGTCTGTCTTTATTCCGGTAACTGGTCTGTCTCTATTCCAGTAACTGGTCTGTATCTATTCCTGTATCTGGTCTGTCTCTATTCCGGTAACTCTTCTTTCTCTATTCCTGCACCTGGTCTGTCTCTATTCCAGTACCTGGTCTGTCTCTATCCCAGTACCTGGACTGTCTGTATTCCTGGACCTGGTCTGTCTCTATTCCAGCACCTGGTCTGTCTCTATTCCAGCACCTGGTCTGTCTCTATTCCAGGACCTGGTCTGTCTCTATTCCAGGACCTGGTCTGTCTCTATTCCAGGACATGGTCTGTCTCTATTCCAGGACCTGGTCTGTCTCTATTCCAGGACCTGGTCTGTCTCTATTCCAGGACCTGGTCTGTCTCTATTCCAGGACCTGGTCTCTCTCTATTCCAGTATCTGGTCTGTACCTATTCTAGTACCTGGTCTGTCTCTATTCCAGGACCTGATCTGTCTCTATTCCAGTAGCTGGTCTGTCTCTACTCCCGTACCTGAACGGCCTCTATTCCAGGACCTGGTCTGTCTCTATTCCAGGACCTGGTCTGTCTCTATTCCAGGACCTGGACTGTCTCTCTTCCAATACCTGGTCTGTCTCTTCCAGTACCTGGTCTGTCTCTATTCCAGTACCTGGACTTTCTCTATTCCAGAACCTGGTCTGTCTCTTTTCATGTACCTGGTCTGTCTCTATTCCAGTAACTGGACTATCACTATTCCAGTATCTGGTCTGTCTCTATTCCGGTAACTGGTCTGTCTCTATTCCAGTACCTGGTCTGTCTGTATTCCAGGACCTGGTCTGTCTCTATTCCAGTAACTGGTCTGTCGCTATTCCTCTACCTGGTCTGCTTCTATTCCAGTAACTGGTCTGTCTCTATTCCAGGACCTGGTCTGTCCATATTGCAGTACCTGGTCTGCCTCTATTCCGGTACCTGGTCTGTCTCTATTCCGGTACCTGGTCTGTCTCTATTCCAGTACCTGGTCTGTCTCTATTCCAGGACCTAGTCTGTCCATATTCCAGTCCCTGGACTGTCTCTCTTCCAGTACCTGGACTGTCTCTCTTCCAGTACCTGGACTGTCTCTCTTCCAGTACCTGGACTGTCTCTCTTCCAGTACCTGGACTGTCTCTCTTCCAGTACCTGGACTGTCTCTCTTCCAGTACCTGGACTGTCTCTCTTCCAGTACCTGGACTGTCTCTATTCCAGTATCTGGTCTGTCTCTCTTCCAGTACCTGGTCTGTCTCTATTCCAGGATCTAGTCTGTCCATATTCCAGTGCCTGGTCCGTCTCAATTCCAGTACCTGGTCTGTCTCTATTCCAGGACCTGGTCTGTCCATTTTCCAGTACCTGTTCTGTCTCTATTCCAGTACCTGGTCTGTCTCTATTCCAGTACCTGGTCTGTCGCTATTCCTCTACCTGGTCTGTCTCTATTCCAGTACCTGGTCTGTCGCTATTCCTCTACCTGGTCTGCTTCTCTTCCAGTTCCTGGTCTGTGTCTATTCCAGTTCCTGGTCTGTCTGTATTCCATGACCTGGTCTGTCTCTATTCCAGTACCTGGTCTCTCTCTTTTCCAGTACCTGATCTGTCTCTATTCCAGTACCTGGTCTGTCTCTATTCCAGTACCTGGACTGTTTCTATTCCAGTACCTGGTCAGTCTCTATTCCAGTCCCTGGTCTGTCTCTATTCTAGTACCTGGTCTGTCTCTATTCCGGTACCTGGTCTGCCTCTATTCCAGTAACTGATCTGTCTGTATTCCAGTACCTGGCCTGTCTCTATTCCAGTACCTGGTCTGTCTCTATTCCAGCACATGGCCTGTCCATATTCCAATACCTCGTCTGTCTCTATTCCAGTACCTGAACTGTCTCTATTCCAGTACCTAGTCTGTCTCTATTTCAGTACCTGATCTGTCTGTATTCCAGTACCTGGCCTGTCTGTATTCCGGTACCTGGTCTGTCCCTATTCCGATACCTGGTCTGGCTGTATTCCGCTACCTGGTTTGTCTGTATTCCAGTACTTGGTCTGTCTCTATTCCAGTATCTGTTCGGACTCTATTCCGGTAACGTGCCTATCTCTATTCCTATACCTGGTCTTTCTCTATTCCAGGATCTGCTCTGTCCATATTCCAGTACCTGGTCTGTCTCTATTCCAGGACCTGGTCTGTCTCTATTCCAGGACCTGGTCTGTCTCTATTCCAGGACCTGGTCTGTCTCTATTGCAGGACCTGGTCTGTCTCTATTCCAGGTCCTGGTCTGTCTCTATTCCAGGACCTGGTCTGTCTCTATTCCAGTACCTGGTCTGTCTCTATTCCAGGACCTGGTCTGTCTCTATTCCAGGACCTGGTCTGTCTCTATTCCAGGACCTGGTCTGTCTCTATTCCAGGACCTGGTCTGTCTCTATTCCAGGACCTGGTCTGTCTCTATTCCAGGACCTGGTCTGTCTCTATTCCAGGACCTGGTCTGTCTCTATTCCAGGACCTGGTCTGTCTCTATTCCAGGACCTGGTCTGTCTGTATTCCGGTATCTGGTCTGTCTCTATTCCGGTAACTGGTCTGTATCTATTCCGGTACCTGGTCTGTCTCTATTCCAATACCTGGTCTGTCTGTATTCCAGGACCTGGTCTGTCTCTATTCCAGTACCTTGTCTGCCTCTATTACTCTACCTGGTCTGTCTCTATTCCAGTAACTGGTCAGTCGCTATTCCTCTACCTGGTCTGCTTCTATTCCAGTAACTGGTCTGTCTCTATTCCAGGACCTGGTCTGTCCATATTGCAGTACCTGGTCTGCCTCTATTCCAGTACCTGGTCTGTCTCTATTCCGGTACCTGGTCTGTCTCTATTCCAGTACCTGGTCTGTCTCTATTCCAGTACCTGACCGCCTCTATTCCAGTACCTGGTCCGTCTCTATTCCAGGACCTGGTCTGTCCATATTCCAGTACCTGGTCTGCCTCTATTCCAGTACCTGGACTGTCTCTTCCAGTACCTGGACTGTCTCTCTTCCAGTACCTGGACTGTCTCTATTCCAGTATCTGGTCTGTCCCTATTCCGGTGCCTGGTCTGGCTGTATTCCGGTACCTGATCTGTCTGTATTCCAGTACCTGGTCTGTCTCTATTCCAGCATCTGGTCTGTCTCTATTCCATTAACTTGTCTTTCTCTATTCCTGTACCTGGTCTGTCTCTATTCCAGTACCTGGTCTGTCTCTATTCCAGGACCAGGTCTGTCTCTATTCCAGTACCTGGACTGTCTCTATTCCAGCATCTGGTCTGTCTCTATTCCAGTAACTTGTCTTTCTCTATTCCAGGACCTGGTCTGTCTCTATTCCACTACCTGGTCTGTCTCTATTCCAGTACCTGGTCTGTCTCTATTCCAGTAACTGGTCTGTATCTATTCCAGTATCTGGTCTGTATCTATTCCAGTATCTGGTCTGTCTTTATTCCGGTAACTGGTCTGTCTCTATTCCAGTAACTGGTCTGTATCTATTCCTGTATCTGGTCTGTCTCTATTCCGGTAACTCTTCTTTCTCTATTCCTGCACCTGGTCTGTCTCTATTCCAGTACCTGGTCTGTCTCTATCCCAGTACCTGGACTGTCTGTATTCCTGGACCTGGTCTGTCTCTATTCCAGCACCTGGTCTGTCTCTATTCCAGCACCTGGTCTGTCTCTATTCCAGGACCTGGTCTGTCTCTATTCCAGGACCTGGTCTGTCTCTATTCCAGGACATGGTCTGTCTCTATTCCAGGACCTGGTCTGTCTCTATTCCAGGACCTGGTCTGTCTCTATTCCAGGACCTGGTCTCTCTCTATTCCAGTATCTGGTCTGTACCTATTCTAGTACCTGGTCTGTCTCTATTCCAGGACCTGATCTGTCTCTATTCCAGTAGCTGGTCTGTCTCTACTCCCGTACCTGAACGGCCTCTATTCCAGGACCTGGTCTGTCTCTATTCCAGGACCTGGTCTGTCTCTATTCCAGTAACTGGTCTGTCTCTATTCCAGTAACTGGTCTGTCTCTACTACAGTACCTGGACTGTCTCTCTTCCAGTACCTGGTCTGTCTCTTCCAGTACCTGGTCTGTCTCTATTCCAGTACCTGGACTTTCTCTATTCCAGAACCTGGTCTGTCTCTTTTCATGTACCTGGTCTGTCTCTATTCCAGTAACTGGACTATCACTATTCCAGTATCTGGTCTGTCTCTATTCCGGTAACTGGTCTGTCTCTATTCCAGTACCTGGTCTGTCTGTATTCCAGGACCTGGTCTGTCTCTATTCCAGTAACTGGTCTGTCGCTATTCCTCTACCTGGTCTGCTTCTATTCCAGTAACTGGTCTGTCTCTATTCCAGGACCTGGTCTGTCCATATTGCAGTACCTGGTCTGCCTCTATTCCGGTACCTGGTCTGTCTCTATTCCGGTACCTGGTCTGTCTCTATTCCAGTACCTGGTCTGTCTCTATTCCAGGACCTAGTCTGTCCATATTCCAGTCCCTGGACTGTCTCTCTTCCAGTACCTGGACTGTCTCTCTTCCAGTACCTGGACTGTCTCTCTTCCAGTACCTGGACTGTCTCTCTTCCAGTACCTGGACTGTCTCTCTTCCAGTACCTGGACTGTCTCTCTTCCAGTACCTGGACTGTCTCTATTCCAGTATCTGGTCTGTCTCTCTTCCAGTACCTGGTCTGTCTCTATTCCAGGATCTAGTCTGTCCATATTCCAGTGCCTGGTCCGTCTCAATTCCAGTACCTGGTCTGTCTCTATTCCAGGACCTGGTCTGTCCATTTTCCAGTACCTGTTCTGTCTCTATTCCAGTACCTGGTCTGTCTCTATTCCAGTACCTGGTCTGTCGCTATTCCTCTACCTGGTCTGTCTCTATTCCAGTACCTGGTCTGTCGCTATTCCTCTACCTGGTCTGCTTCTCTTCCAGTTCCTGGTCTGTGTCTATTCCAGTTCCTGGTCTGTCTGTATTCCATGACCTGGTCTGTCTCTATTCCAGTACCTGGTCTCTCTCTTTTCCAGTACCTGATCTGTCTCTATTCCAGTACCTGGTCTGTCTCTATTCCAGTACCTGGACTGTTTCTATTCCAGTACCTGGTCAGTCTCTATTCCAGTCCCTGGTCTGTCTCTATTCTAGTACCTGGTCTGTCTCTATTCCGGTACCTGGTCTGCCTCTATTCCAGTAACTGATCTGTCTGTATTCCAGTACCTGGCCTGTCTCTATTCCAGTACCTGGTCTGTCTCTATTCCAGCACATGGCCTGTCCATATTCCAATACCTCGTCTGTCTCTATTCCAGTACCTGAACTGTCTCTATTCCAGTACCTAGTCTGTCTCTATTTCAGTACCTGATCTGTCTGTATTCCAGTACCTGGCCTGTCTGTATTCCGGTACCTGGTCTGTCCCTATTCCGATACCTGGTCTGGCTGTATTCCGCTACCTGGTTTGTCTGTATTCCAGTACTTGGTCTGTCTCTATTCCAGTATCTGTTCGGACTCTATTCCGGTAACGTGCCTATCTCTATTCCTATACCTGGTCTTTCTCTATTCCAGGATCTGCTCTGTCCATATTCCAGTACCTGGTCTGTCTCTATTCCAGGACCTGGTCTGTCTCTATTCCAGGACCTGGTCTGTCTCTATTCCAGGACCTGGTCTGTCTCTATTGCAGGACCTGGTCTGTCTCTATTCCAGGTCCTGGTCTGTCTCTATTCCAGGACCTGGTCTGTCTCTATTCCAGTACCTGGTCTGTCTCTATTCCAGGACCTGGTCTGTCTCTATTCCAGGACCTGGTCTGTCTCTATTCCAGGACCTGGTCTGTCTCTATTCCAGGACCTGGTCTGTCTCTATTCCAGGACCTGGTCTGTCTCTATTCCAGGACCTGGTCTGTCTCTATTCCAGGACCTGGTCTGTCTCTATTCCAGGACCTGGTCTGTCTCTATTCCAGGACCTGGTCTGTCTGTATTCCGGTATCTGGTCTGTCTCTATTCCGGTAACTGGTCTGTATCTATTCCGGTACCTGGTCTGTCTCTATTCCAATACCTGGTCTGTCTGTATTCCAGGACCTGGTCTGTCTCTATTCCAGTACCTTGTCTGCCTCTATTACTCTACCTGGTCTGTCTCTATTCCAGTAACTGGTCAGTCGCTATTCCTCTACCTGGTCTGCTTCTATTCCAGTAACTGGTCTGTCTCTATTCCAGGACCTGGTCTGTCCATATTGCAGTACCTGGTCTGCCTCTATTCCAGTACCTGGTCTGTCTCTATTCCGGTACCTGGTCTGTCTCTATTCCAGTACCTGGTCTGTCTCTATTCCAGTACCTGACCGCCTCTATTCCAGTACCTGGTCCGTCTCTATTCCAGGACCTGGTCTGTCCATATTCCAGTACCTGGTCTGCCTCTATTCCAGTACCTGGACTGTCTCTTCCAGTACCTGGACTGTCTCTCTTCCAGTACCTGGACTGTCTCTATTCCAGTATCTGGTCTGTCCCTATTCCGGTGCCTGGTCTGGCTGTATTCCGGTACCTGATCTGTCTGTATTCCAGTACCTGGTCTGTCTCTATTCCAGCATCTGGTCTGTCTCTATTCCAGTAACTTGTCTTTCTCTATTCCTGTACCTGGTCTGTCTCTATTCCAGTACCTGGTCTGTCTCTATTCCAGGACCAGGTCTGTCTCTATTCCAGTACCTGGACTGTCTCTATTCCAGCATCTGGTCTGTCTCTATTCCAGTAACTTGTCTTTCTCTATTCCAGGACCTGGTCTGTCTCTATTCCACTACCTGGTCTGTCTCTATTCCAGTACCTGGTCTGTCTCTATTCCAGTAACTGGTCTGTATCTATTCCAGTATCTGGTCTGTATCTATTCCAGTATCTGGTCTGTCTTTATTCCGGTAACTGGTCTGTCTCTATTCCAGTAACTGGTCTGTATCTATTCCTGTATCTGGTCTGTCTCTATTCCGGTAACTCTTCTTTCTCTATTCCTGCACCTGGTCTGTCTCTATTCCAGTACCTGGTCTGTCTCTATCCCAGTACCTGGACTGTCTGTATTCCTGGACCTGGTCTGTCTCTATTCCAGCACCTGGTCTGTCTCTATTCCAGCACCTGGTCTGTCTCTATTCCAGGACCTGGTCTGTCTCTATTCCAGGACCTGGTCTGTCTCTATTCCAGGACATGGTCTGTCTCTATTCCAGGACCTGGTCTGTCTCTATTCCAGGACCTGGTCTGTCTCTATTCCAGGACCTGGTCTGTCTCTATTCCAGGACCTGGTCTCTCTCTATTCCAGTATCTGGTCTGTACCTATTCTAGTACCTGGTCTGTCTCTATTCCAGGACCTGATCTGTCTCTATTCCAGTAGCTGGTCTGTCTCTACTCCCGTACCTGAACGGCCTCTATTCCAGGACCTGGTCTGTCTCTATTCCAGGACCTGGTCTGTCTCTATTCCAGGACCTGGTCTGTCTCTATTCCAGTAACTGGTCTGTCTCTACTACAGTACCTGGACTGTCTCTCTTCCAGTACCTGGTCTGTCTCTTCCAGTACCTGGTCTGTCTCTATTCCAGTACCTGGACTTTCTCTATTCCAGAACCTGGTCTGTCTCTTTTCATGTACCTGGTCTGTCTCTATTCCAGTAACTGGACTATCACTATTCCAGTATCTGGTCTGTCTCTATTCCGGTAACTGGTCTGTCTCTATTCCAGTACCTGGTCTGTCTGTATTCCAGGACCTGGTCTGTCTCTATTCCAGTAACTGGTCTGTCGCTATTCCTCTACCTGGTCTGCTTCTATTCCAGTAACTGGTCTGTCTCTATTCCAGGACCTGGTCTGTCCATATTGCAGTACCTGGTCTGCCTCTATTCCGGTACCTGGTCTGTCTCTATTCCGGTACCTGGTCTGTCTCTATTCCAGTACCTGGTCTGTCTCTATTCCAGGACCTAGTCTGTCCATATTCCAGTCCCTGGACTGTCTCTCTTCCAGTACCTGGACTGTCTCTCTTCCAGTACCTGGACTGTCTCTCTTCCAGTACCTGGACTGTCTCTCTTCCAGTACCTGGACTGTCTCTCTTCCAGTACCTGGACTGTCTCTCTTCCAGTACCTGGACTGTCTCTCTTCCAGTACCTGGACTGTCTCTATTCCAGTATCTGGTCTGTCTCTCTTCCAGTACCTGGTCTGTCTCTATTCCAGGATCTAGTCTGTCCATATTCCAGTGCCTGATCCGTCTCAATTCCAGTACCTGGTCTGTCTCTATTCCAGGACCTGGTCTGTCCATTTTCCAGTACCTGTTCTGTCTCTATTCCAGTACCTGGTCTGTCTCTATTCCAGTACCTGGTCTGTCGCTATTCCTCTACCTGGTCTGTCTCTATTCCAGTACCTGGTCTGTCGCTATTCCTCTACCTGGTCTGCTTCTCTTCCAGTTCCTGGTCTGTGTCTATTCCAGTTCCTGGTCTGTCTGTATTCCATGACCTGGTCTGTCTCTATTCCAGTACCTGGTCTCTCTCTTTTCCAGTACCTGATCTGTCTCTATTCCAGTACCTGGTCTGTCTCTATTCCAGTACCTGGACTGTTTCTATTCCAGTACCTGGTCAGTCTCTATTCCAGTCCCTGGTCTGTCTCTATTCTAGTACCTGGTCTGTCTCTTTTCCGGTACCTGGTCTGCCTCTATTCCAGTAACTGATCTGTCTGTATTCCAGTACCTGGCCTGTCTCTATTCCAGTACCTGGTCTGTCTCTATTCCAGCACATGGCCTGTCCATATTCCAATACCTCGTCTGTCTCTATTCCAGTACCTGAACTGTCTCTATTCCAGTACCTAGTCTGTCTCTATTTCAGTACCTGATCTGTCTGTATTCCAGTACCTGGCCTGTCTGTATTCCGGTACCTGGTCTGTCCCTATTCCGATACCTGGTCTGGCTGTATTCCGCTACCTGGTTTGTCTGTATTCCAGTACTTGGTCTGTCTCTATTCCAGTATCTGTTCGGACTCTATTCCGGTAACGTGCCTATCTCTATTCCTATACCTGGTCTTTCTCTATTCCAGGATCTGCTCTGTCCATATTCCAGTACCTGGTCTGTCTCTATTCCAGGACCTGGTCTGTCTCTATTCCAGGACCTGGTCTGTCTCTATTCCAGGACCTGGTCTGTCTCTATTGCAGGACCTGGTCTGTCTCTATTCCAGGTCCTGGTCTGTCTCTATTCCAGGACCTGGTCTGTCTCTATTCCAGGACCTGGTCTGTCTCTATTCCAGGACCTGGTCTGTCTCTATTCCAGGACCTGGTCTGTCTCTATTCCAGGACCTGGTCTGTCTCTATTCCAGGACCTGGTCTGTCTCTATTCCAGGACCTGGTCTGTCTCTATTCCAGGACCTG
The DNA here is from genome assembly GCF_052327205.1 of Somniosus microcephalus. Taxonomy (NCBI): domain Eukaryota; kingdom Metazoa; phylum Chordata; class Chondrichthyes; order Squaliformes; family Somniosidae; genus Somniosus; species Somniosus microcephalus. The sequence goes on from NC_140998.1 coordinate 143,102,030, forward strand.
GTCTGTCTCTATTCCAGGACCTGGTCTGTCTCTATTCCAGGACCTGGTCTGTCTCTATTCCAGGACCTGGTCTGTCTGTATTCCGGTATCTGGTCTGTCTCTATTCCGGTAACTGGTCTGTATCTATTCCGGTACCTGGTCTGTCTCTATTCCAATACCTGGTCTGTCTGTATTCCAGGACCTGGTCTGTCTCTATTCCAGTACCTTGTCTGCCTCTATTACTCTACCTGGTCTGTCTCTATTCCAGTAACTGGTCAGTCGCTATTCCTCTACCTGGTCTGCTTCTATTCCAGTAACTGGTCTGTCTCTATTCCAGGACCTGGTCTGTCCATATTGCAGTACCTGGTCTGCCTCTATTCCAGTACCTGGTCTGTCTCTATTCCGGTACCTGGTCTGTCTCTATTCCAGTACCGGGTCTGTCTCTATTCCAGTACCTGACCGCCTCTATTCCAGTACCTGGTCCGTCTCTATTCCAGGACCTGGTCTGTCCATATTCCAGTACCTGGTCTGCCTCTATTCCAGTACCTGGACTGTCTCTTCCAGTACCTGGACTGTCTCTCTTCCAGTACCTGGACTGTCTCTATTCCAGTATCTGGTCTGTCCCTATTCCGGTGCCTGGTCTGGCTGTATTCCGGTACCTGATCTGTCTGTATTCCAGTACCTGGTCTGTCTCTATTCCAGCATCTGGTCTGTCTCTATTCCAGTAACTTGTCTTTCTCTATTCCTGTACCTGGTCTGTCTCTATTCCAGTACCTGGTCTGTCTCTATTCCAGGACCAGGTCTGTCTCTATTCCAGTACCTGGACTGTCTCTATTCCAGCATCTGGTCTGTCTCTATTCCAGTAACTTGTCTTTCTCTATTCCAGGACCTGGTCTGTCTCTATTCCACTACCTGGTCTGTCTCTATTCCAGTACCTGGTCTGTCTCTATTCCAGTAACTGGTCTGTATCTATTCCAGTATCTGGTCTGTATCTATTCCAGTATCTGGTCTGTCTTTATTCCGGTAACTGGTCTGTCTCTATTCCAGTAACTGGTCTGTATCTATTCCTGTATCTGGTCTGTCTCTATTCCGGTAACTCTTCTTTCTCTATTCCTGCACCTGGTCTGTCTCTATTCCAGTACCTGGTCTGTCTCTATCCCAGTACCTGGACTGTCTGTATTCCTGGACCTGGTCTGTCTCTATTCCAGCACCTGGTCTGTCTCTATTCCAGCACCTGGTCTGTCTCTATTCCAGGACCTGGTCTGTCTCTATTCCAGGACCTGGTCTGTCTCTATTCCAGGACATGGTCTGTCTCTATTCCAGGACCTGGTCTGTCTCTATTCCAGGACCTGGTCTGTCTCTATTCCAGGACCTGGTCTGTCTCTATTCCAGGACCTGGTCTCTCTCTATTCCAGTATCTGGTCTGTACCTATTCTAGTACCTGGTCTGTCTCTATTCCAGGACCTGATCTGTCTCTATTCCAGTAGCTGGTCTGTCTCTACTCCCGTACCTGAACGGCCTCTATTCCAGGACCTGGTCTGTCTCTATTCCAGGACCTGGTCTGTCTCTATTCCAGGACCTGGTCTGTCTCTATTCCAGTAACTGGTCTGTCTCTACTACAGTACCTGGACTGTCTCTCTTCCAGTACCTGGTCTGTCTCTTCCAGTACCTGGTCTGTCTCTATTCCAGTACCTGGACTTTCTCTATTCCAGAACCTGGTCTGTCTCTTTTCATGTACCTGGTCTGTCTCTATTCCAGTAACTGGACTATCACTATTCCAGTATCTGGTCTGTCTCTATTCCGGTAACTGGTCTGTCTCTATTCCAGTACCTGGTCTGTCTGTATTCCAGGACCTGGTCTGTCTCTATTCCAGTAACTGGTCTGTCGCTATTCCTCTACCTGGTCTGCTTCTATTCCAGTAACTGGTCTGTCTCTATTCCAGGACCTGGTCTGTCCATATTGCAGTACCTGGTCTGCCTCTATTCCGGTACCTGGTCTGTCTCTATTCCGGTACCTGGTCTGTCTCTATTCCAGTACCTGGTCTGTCTCTATTCCAGGACCTAGTCTGTCCATATTCCAGTCCCTGGACTGTCTCTCTTCCAGTACCTGGACTGTCTCTCTTCCAGTACCTGGACTGTCTCTCTTCCAGTACCTGGACTGTCTCTCTTCCAGTACCTGGACTGTCTCTCTTCCAGTACCTGGACTGTCTCTCTTCCAGTACCTGGACTGTCTCTCTTCCAGTACCTGGACTGTCTCTCTTCCAGTACCTGGACTGTCTCTATTCCAGTATCTGGTCTGTCTCTCTTCCAGTACCTGGTCTGTCTCTATTCCAGGATCTAGTCTGTCCATATTCCAGTGCCTGGTCCGTCTCAATTCCAGTACCTGGTCTGTCTCTATTCCAGGACCTGGTCTGTCCATTTTCCAGTACCTGTTCTGTCTCTATTCCAGTACCTGGTCTGTCTCTATTCCAGTACCTGGTCTGTCGCTATTCCTCTACCTGGTCTGTCTCTATTCCAGTACCTGGTCTGTCGCTATTCCTCTACCTGGTCTGCTTCTCTTCCAGTTCCTGGTCTGTGTCTATTCCAGTTCCTGGTCTGTCTGTATTCCATGACCTGGTCTGTCTCTATTCCAGTACCTGGTCTCTCTCTTTTCCAGTACCTGATCTGTCTCTATTCCAGTACCTGGTCTGTCTCTATTCCAGTACCTGGACTGTTTCTATTCCAGTACCTGGTCAGTCTCTATTCCAGTCCCTGGTCTGTCTCTATTCTAGTACCTGGTCTGTCTCTATTCCGGTACCTGGTCTGCCTCTATTCCAGTAACTGATCTGTCTGTATTCCAGTACCTGGCCTGTCTCTATTCCAGTACCTGGTCTGTCTCTATTCCAGCACATGGCCTGTCCATATTCCAATACCTCGTCTGTCTCTATTCCAGTACCTGAACTGTCTCTATTCCAGTACCTAGTCTGTCTCTATTTCAGTACCTGATCTGTCTGTATTCCAGTACCTGGCCTGTCTGTATTCCGGTACCTGGTCTGTCCCTATTCCGATACCTGGTCTGGCTGTATTCCGCTACCTGGTTTGTCTGTATTCCAGTACTTGGTCTGTCTCTATTCCAGTATCTGTTCGGACTCTATTCCGGTAACGTGCCTATCTCTATTCCTATACCTGGTCTTTCTCTATTCCAGGATCTGCTCTGTCCATATTCCAGTACCTGGTCTGTCTCTATTCCAGAATCTGGTCTGTCCCTATTCCGGTACCTGGGCTGTCTGTATTCCGGTAGCTGGTCTGTTTGTATTCCAGTACCTGGTCTGTCTCTATTCCAGTATCTGGTCTGTCTCTATTCCAGGACCTAGTCTGTCCATATTCCAATGCCTGGTCTGTCTCAATTCCAGTACCTGGTCTGTCTCTATTCCAGGACCTGGTGTGTCCATATTCCAGTACCTGTTCTGTCTCTATTCCAGTAACTGGTCTGTCTCTATTCCAGGACCTGGTCTTTCTATTCCAGGACCTGGTCTTTCTATTCCAGGACCTGGTCTTTCTATTCCAGGACCTGGTCTTTCTATTCCAGGACCTGGTCTGTCTGTATTCCGGTATCTGGTCTGTCTCTATTCCAGTATCTTGTCTGTCTCTATTCCTGTACCTGGTCTATCTCTTTTCCAGGACCTGGACTATCAGTATTCCAGTACCTGGTCTGTCTCTATTCCAGAACCTGTTCTGTCTGTATTCCAGTACGTGGTCTGTCTCTATTCCAGGACCTCGCCTGTCCATATTGCAGTACCTGGTCTGTCTGTATTCCAGTGCCTGGTCTGTCTGTATTCCAGTACCTGGTCTGTCTCTATTCCAGTACCTGGTCTGCCTCTATTCCGGTACCTGGGCCTAGAAATTGGGTTGTGGGTTCGCCAGTGCTGTTGCGCCAGAAATTTTGCGCCAGCGTTAATGCGGCAGCGCCCGACGAAAATTCAGTTGCGCCGGGCCCAGATGGCGGCGGGCGCTAAAGGAGGGTTTTAGCGCCTCAAAACTGGCGTTCAATTGGGTTTTCCGGCGCTAATCCCCCGCTGCGGCACCGGATGCGGTGCGGCAGGCTGGGGAACTGCAGGCCTCCTCCTTCTGTTAAGGAGGAGCTGCCTGCAGCCGACAACTGACCAGCGGATTCCCCCGACATCTGAGCCCGGCACCTCGGGGAAGTGCCGGGCTCGCAGCACACACACATCAGGGCCGCGGGGGGGCGTTCCAGGAGTCCGGGAAGGGAGGTGCGGGCAGGCGGCCGCCGGGGATGTGGCCGGCCGCCGCTCCACCTTTATGCGCCGGCGCAAAGGCGTGTAAGAACCCTTTCCACAATCGTTGGTTGCGCCTGCCACGGGCGAGGCGGGCGCGACTGAATTTGGGCTTGGGGCCGGGTTACCACGGCAACCGGGACGCTGCGCACACCGATGACGTCATCGGTGCCGGCGCAGTGCTACCGGCTAACGCCGATGGTAAGGCCCAAGTCAATTTCAGAAACGGCTATAATTCCAGCGCAATGCCCTCCAGCGCCGCTAATTGGGCGCTAACCCCACTCAATTTCTAGGCCCTGGTCCTCCTGTATTCCAGTACCTGGTCTGTCTCTATTCCAGGACCTGGTCTGTCTCTATTCCAGTACCTGTCCTGTCTCTATTCCAGAAGTTGGTCTGTCTCTATTCTTTTAACCGGACTGTCTCTATTGCAGTCCCTGAGATGTCTCTATTCCAGTACCTGGACTGTCTCTATTCCGGTACCTGATCTGTCTCTATTCCGGTAACTGGTCTGTATCTATTCCAGTACCTGGTCCGTCTCTATTCCAGTACCTGGTCTGTCTCTATTGCAGTAACTGGTCTGTCTCTATTCCAGGACCTGGTCTGTCTCTATTCCAGTAGCTGGTCTGTCTCTATTCCAGTATCTTGTCTGTCTCTATTCCTGTACCTGGTCTGTCTCTATTCCAGTACCTGGTCTGTCGCTATTCCTCTACCTGGTCTGTCTCTATTCCAGTACCTGGTCTGTCTCTATTCCAGTACCTGGTCTGTCTGCTGTCTGTATTCCAGTAACTGGTCTGTCAATATTCCAGTACCTGGTCTGTCTCTATTCCAGAACCTGTTCTGTCTCTATTCCAGTACCTAGTCTGTCTCTATTCCAGGACCTCGTCTGTCCATATTGCAGTACCTGGTCTGTCTCTATTCCAGTACCTGGTCTGTCTCTATTCCAGTACCTGGACTGTCTCTTTTCCAGTACCTGGTCTGTCTCTATTCCAGTACCTGGTCTGTCTCTATTCCAGCACCTGGTCTGTCTCTATTGCAGTACCTCGTCTGTCTCTATTGCAGTACCTGCTCTGTCTCTATTGCAGTACCTGGTCTGTCTCTATTCCAGTACCTGGTCTGTCTCTATTCCAGTACCTGGTCTGTCTCTATTCCAGGACCTGGACTGCCTATATTCCGGGACCTGGTCTGTCTCTATCCCAGTACCTAGTCTGTCTCTATTCCAGTAACTGGTCTGTCTCTATTCCAGTACCTGGTCTGTCTCTATTGCAGGATCTGGTCTATCCATATTCCAGTACCTGGTCTGTCTCTATTCCAGAACCTGGTCTGTCCCTATTCCGGTAACTGGTCTGGCTGTATTCCGCTACCTGGTTTGTCTGTATTCCAGTACTTGGTCTGTCTCTATTCCAGTATCTGGTCTGACTCTGTTCCGGAAACGTGTCTATCTCTATTCATGTACCTGGTCTGTCCCTATTCCAGGATCTGGTCTGTCCATACTCCAGTACCTGGTCTGTCTCTATTCCAGAACCTGGTCTGTCCCTATTCCTGTAACAGGTCTGTCTCTATTCCGGACCTGGTCTGTTTATATTCCAGTACCTGGTCTTTCTCTATTCCAGTATCTGGTCTGTCCATATTCCTGTAACTGGTCTGTCTCTATTCCAGTACCTGGTCTGTCTCTATTCCAGGACCTAGTCTGTCCATATTCCAGTGCCTGGTCTGTCTCTATTCCAGGACCTGGTCTGTCCATATTCCAGTACCTGTTCTGTCTCTATTCCAGAACCTGGTCTGTCTCTATCCCAGTACCTGGTCTGTCTCTATTCCAGTACCTGGTCTGTCTCTATTCCTCTACCTGGTCTGTCTCTATTCCAGTACCTGGTCTGTCTCTATTCCAGTACCTGGTCTGTCTCTATTCCAGGACCTGGTCTGTCAATATTCCAGTACCTGGTCTGTCTCTATTCCAGTACCTGGTCTGTCGCTATTCCTCTACCTGGTCTGCTTCTATTCCAGTACCTCGTCTGTCCATATTGCAGTACCTGGTCTGTCTCTATTCCAGTACCTGGTCTGTCTCTATTCCAGTACCTGGACTGTCTCTATTCCAGTACCTGGTCTGTCTCTATTCTAGTACCTGGTCTGTCTCTATTCCAGTACCTGGTCTGCCTCTATTCCAGTCACTGGTCTGTCTCTATTCCAGTACCTGGCCTGTCTCTATTCCAGTACCTGGTCTGTCTCTATTCCAGGACCTGGTCTGTCCATATTCCAATACCTGGTCTGTCTCTATTCCAGTACCTGAACTGTCTCTATTCCAGTACCTGATCTGTCCCTATTCCAGTTCCTGGACTGTCTCTATTCCAGTACCTGGTCTCTCTCTATTCTAGTACCTGGACTGTCCCTATTCCAGCACCTGGGATGTCTCTATTCCAGTACCTGGTCTGTCTCTATTCCGGTACCTTGTCTGGCTGTATTCCAGTACCTGGTCTGTCTGTATTCCGGTACCTGGTGTGTCCCTATTCCGGTACCTGGTCTGGCTGTACTCCGCTACCTGGCTGGTCTGTTTTCCAGTACTTGGTCTCTCTCTATTCCAGTAACTGGTCTGACTCTATTGCGGCAACGTGTCTATCTCTATTCCTGTACCTGGTCTGTCTCTATTCCAGGATCTGGTCTGACCATATTCCAGTACCTGGGCTGTATCTATTCCAGGACCTGGTCTGTCTCTATTCCAGGACCTGGTCTGTCTCTATTCCAGGACCTGGTCTGTCTCTATTCCAGGACCTGGCCTGTCTCTATTCCAGGACCAGGTCTGTCTCTATTCCATGACCTGGTCTGTCTCTATTCCAGTACGTGGTCTGTCCATATTGCAGTACCTAGTCTCTCGCTATTCCAGTACCTGGTCTGTCTCTATTCCAGTACCTGAACTGTCTCTATTCCAGTAACTGGTCTGTCTCTATTCCAGTACCTGGTCTGTCTCTATTCCAGTACCTGAACTGTCTCTATTCCAGTACCTAGTCTGTCTCCATTCCAGTACCTGATCTGTCCCTATTCCAGTACCTGGACTGTCTCTATTCCAGTACCTGGTCCGTCTCTATTCCAGTGCCTGGTATGTCTCTATTCCAGTACCTGGTCTGTCTCTATTCCAGTACCTGGTCTGTCTCTATTCCGGTACCTGGTCTGGCTGTATTGCAGTACCTGGTCTGTCTGTATTCCGGGACCTGGTCTGTCTCTATTCCAGTATCTGGTCTGACACTGTTCCACGATCGGGTCTCTCTCTATTCCAGTACCTGGTCTGTCTCTATTCTGGTACCTGGTCTGGCTGTATTCCAGTACCTTGTCTGGCTCTATTCCGGGACCTGGTCTGTCTCTATTCCAGTACCTGGTCTTCCTGTATTCCAGTACCTGGACTGTCTATTCCAGGACCTGGTCTGTCTCTATTCTTTTAACTGGACTGTCTCTATTGCAGCCCCTGATTTGTCTCTATTCCAGCACCTGGATTGTCTCTATTCCTGTACTTGGTCTGTCTCTATTCCAGTACCTGGACTGTCTCTATTCCGGTACCTGGTCTGTCTCTATTCCAGGACCTGGTCTGTCTCTATTCCAGGACCTGGTCTGTCTCTATTCCAGTACCTGGTCTGTCTCTATTCCTGCACCTGGTCTGTCTCTATTCCAGTGCCTGTCCTGTCTCAATTCCAGCACCTGGATTGTCTCTATTCCAGGACCTGGTCTGTCTATATTCCAGTACCTGGTCTGTTTCTATACCAGTACCTGAACTGTCTCTATTCCAGCAACTGGTCTGTCTCTAATCTAGTACCTGGCTGTATCTATTCCAGTACCAAGTCTGTCTCTGTTCCAGTGCCGGATCTGTCTCTATTCCAGTCTCTGGACTGTCTCTAATCCAGTACCTGTTCTGTCTCCATTCCAGTACCTGATCTGTCTCTATTCCGGTACCTGGTCTGGCTGTATTCCAGTACCTGGTCTGTCTGTATTCCGGTACCTGGTCTGTCTCTATTCCAGTATCTGGTCTGTCACTGTTCCACTATCGGGTCTCTCTCTATTCCAGTACCTGGTCTGTCTGTATTCCAGTACCTGGTCTTGCTCTATTCCGGTACCTGGTCTGTCTCCATTCCAGTACCTGGGCTGTCTCTATTCCAGTACCTGGTCTGTCTCTATTCCAGCACCTGGAATGTGTCTATTCCAGTATCTGGTCTGTCTGTATTCCGGTACCGGGTCTGGCTCTATTCCAGTACCTGGTCTGTCTCTATTCCTTTAACTGGTCTGTCTCTATTCCAGAATCTGGTCTGTCTCTATTCCAGAATCTGGTCTGTCTCTATTCCAGTAACTGGTCTGTCTCTATTCTTTTTACTGGACTGTCTCTATTGCAGTCCCTGATATGTGTCTATTCCAATACCTGGACTGTCTCTATTCCGGTACCTGGTCTGTCTCTATTCCAGTACCTGGTCTGTCTCTATTCCAGTACCTGGTCTGTCTCTATTCCAGTATCTGGTCTGTCTCAATTCAGGTTACTGGTCTGTCTCTATTCTTGTATCTGGTCTGTCTCTATTCCAGGGTCTGGGCTGTGTCTATTCCAGTTCCTGGTCTGTCTCTATTCCAGTACCTGATCTGTCCATATTCCAGTGCCTGGTCTGTCTCCATTCCAGAATCTGGTCTGTCTCTATTCCAGAATCTGGTCTGTCTCTATTCCAGTACCTGGTCTGTCTCTATTCTTTCAGCTGGACTGTCTCTATTGCAGTACCTGATATGTCTCTACTCCAGTACCTGGTCTGTCTCTATTCCAGTATCTGGTCTGTCTCAATTCCAGGACCTGGTCTGTCTCTATTCCAGTACCTGGTCTGTTTCTATCCGGTAACTGGTCAGTGTCTATTCCTGTACCTGGTCTGTCTCTATTCCAGAACCTGGTCTGTCTCTATTCCAGTACCTGGTCTGTTTCTATTCCAGTACCTGGTCTGTTTCTATTCCAGTACCTGGTCTGTCTCTATTCCAGGACCTGCTCTGTCTCTATTCCAGGACCTGCTCTGTCTCTATTCCAGTACCTGCTCTGTCTCTATTCCAGTACCTGCTCTGTCTCTATTCCAGGACCAGGTCTGTCTCTATTCCATTACCTGGTCTGTCTCTATTCCGGTACCTGCTCTGGCTGTATTCCGGTCCCTGGTCTGTCTGTATTCCGGTACCTGGTCTGTCTCTATTCCACTATCTGGTCTGTCTGTATTCCGGTGACTGGGCTGTCTCTATTCCTGTACCTGGTGTGTCTTTTTCCAATACCTGGTCTCTCTCTATTACAGGACATGGTCTGTCTCTATTCCACTACCTGGTCTGTCTCCATTCCAGTACCTGGTCTGTCTCTATTCCAGTATCTGGTCTGCCTCTGTTCCAGTACCTGGTCTGTCTCTATTCCAGGACCTGGTCTGTCTCTATTTCAGTACCTGGTCTGTCTCTATGGCAGTACCTGGTCTGTCTCTATGGCAGTACCTGGTCTGTCTCTATTCCAGGACCTGGTCTGCCTCTGTTCCAGTACCTCGTCTGTCTCTATTCCAGTACCTGGTCTGTCTCTATTTCAGTAACTGTACTTTCTCTGTTCCAGTACCTGGTCTGTCTCTCTTTCTGTACCTGGTCTGTCTCTATTCCAGTACCTGCTCTGTCTTTATTCCAGTACCTGGTCTGCCTCTGTTCCAGTACCTCGTCTGTCTCTATTCCAGTACCTGGTCTGTTTCTATTCCTGTACCTGGTCTGTCTCTATTCCACTACCTGGACTGTCTCTATTCCACTACGTGGTCTGTCTCTTTTACAGTCCCTGGTCTGTCTCTATTTCAGGACTTGGTCTGTCTCTATTTTGGTACCTGGTCTGTCTCTATTCCAATACCTGGCCTGTCTGTATCCCAATACCTGGTCGGTCTCTGTTCCAGTACCTGGTCTGACTCTATTCCAGTACCGGGTCTGTCTCTTTTACAGTACCTGGTTTGTCTCTATTCCAGGAACTGGTCTGTCTCTATTCCAGTACCTGGTCTGTCTCTATTACAGGACCTGGTTTGTCTGTATCCCATTACCTGCTCGGTCTCTATTCCAGTACCTGGTCTGTCTCTATTCCAGTACCTGGTCTGTATCTATTCCTGTACCTGTTCTGCCTCTATTTCACTTCCTGTTCTGTCTCTATTTCAGTAACTGTACTTTCTCTGTTCCAGTACCTGGTCTGTCTCTCTTTCTGTACCTGGTCTGTCTCTATTCCAGTACCTGGTCAGTCTCTATTCCAATACCTGCTCTGTCTTTATTCCAGTACCTGGTCTGCCTCTGTTCCAGTACCTCGTCTGTCTCTATTCCAGTACCTGGTCTGTTTCTATTCCAGGACCTGGTCTGTCTCTATTCCAGTACCTGGTCTGTCTCTATTCCTGTACCTGGTCTGTCTCTATTCCTGTACCTGGTCTGTCTCTATTCCACTACCTGGACTGTCTCTATTCCACTACCTGGTCTGTCTCTTTTACAGTACCTGGTCTGTCTCTTTTACATTACCTGGTCTGTCTCTATTTCAGGACTTGGTCTGTCTCTATTTTGGTACCTGGTCTGCCTCTATTCCAATACCTGGCCTGTCTGTATCCCATTACCTGGTCGGTCTCTGTTCCAGTACCTGGTCTGACTCTATTCCAGTACCGGGTCTGTCTCTTTTACAGTACCTGGTTTGTCTCTATTCCAGTAACTCGCCTGTCTCTATTCCAGGACCTGGTCTGCCACAATTTCAGGAACTAATCTGTCTCTATTCCTGTACCTGGTCTGTCTCTCTTCCTGTACCTGGTCTCTCTCTCTATTACAGGACCTGGTTTGTCTCTATTCCGGTAACTGGGCTGTCTCTATTCCTGTACCTGGTCTGTCTCTATTCCAGTATCTGGTCTGTCTCTATTCCAGTACCTAGTCTGTCTCTATTCCACTACCTGGCCTGTCTCTTTGCCAGTACCTGGTCTGTCTCTATTCTTTTACCCAGACCGTCTCTATTCCAGTACCTGGTCTGTCTCTATTTCGATACCTGTTCTCTCTCCATTCCAGTACCTGGTCTGTCTCTATTCCAGTACATGGTCTGTCTCTATTCCAGGACCCGGACTCTCTATCTATTCCAGTACCTGGTCTGTCTCTATTCCAGTACCTGGTCTGTCTCTGTTCCTGTACCTGGTCTGTTTCTGTTCCAGTACCTGGTCTGTCTCTATTCCACTACCTGGCCTGTCTCTATGCCAGTACCTGCTCTGTCTCTATTCTTTTACCCAGACTGTCTCTATTCCAGTACCTGGTCTGTCTCTATTTCGATACCTGTTCTCTCTCCATTCCAGTACCTGGTCTATCTCTATTCCAGTACATGGTATTTCTCTATTCCAGGACCTGGTCTCTCTCTATTCCAGTACCTGGTCTGTCTCTATTCCAGTACCTGGTCTGTCTCTGTTCCTGTACCTGGTCTGTCTCTGTTCCAGCACCTGGTCTGTCTCTGTTCCAGCACCTGGTCTGTCTCCTTTACAGTACCTGGTCTGTCTCAATTCCAGTACCTCGTCTGTCTCTATTCCAGTACCTCGTCTGTCTCTATTCCAGGACCTGGACTGTCTCTAACTCAGTTCCTGGTCTGTCTCTATTCCAGTACCTGGTCTGTCTCTATTCCAGGACCTGGTCTGTCTCTATTCCAGGACCTGGTCTGTCTCTATTTCAGTACCTGGTCTGTCTCTATTCCAGTACCTGGACTGTCTCTATTCCTGTACCTGGTCTGTCTCTATTCCAGTACCTGTTCTGTCTCTATTCCAGGACCTGGTCTGTCTCTATTTCAGTACCTGGTCTGTCTCTATTCCTGTACCTGGTCTCTCTCTATTACAGGACCTGGTTTGTCTCTATTCCAGTACCTGGTCTGTCTCTATTCCAGTACCTGGTCTGTCTGTATCCCATTACCTGGTCTGCTTCTATTCCAGTACCTCATCTGTCTCTATTCCAGGACCCGTTCTGTCTCTATTTCAGTACCTGGTCTGTCTCTATTCCAGGACCTGGTCTGTGTCTATTCCTGTACCTGGTCTCTCTCTATTCCAGCACTTTGACTGTCTCTATTCCAGTACCTGGACTGTCTCTATTCCTGTACCTGGTCTGTCTCTTTTACAGGACCTGGTCTGTCTCTTTTACAGTACCTGGTCTGTCTCTATTTCAGGACTTGGTCTGTCTCTATTCCAGTACCTCTTCTGTCTCTATTCCAGTACCTTGTCTGTCCCTGTCCAGTACCTGGTCTTTCTCAATTCCAGCACCTAGATTGTCTCTATTCCAGTATCTGGTCTGCCTCTATTCCAGTACCTGGTCTGTCTCTATTCCTGTACCTTGTCTGTCTCTTTTACAGTACCTAGTCTCTCTCTTTTCCAATACCTGTTCTGTCTCTATTCCAGTACCTGGTCTGTCTCTGTTCCAATACCTGGTCTGTCTCTATCCAGTACCTGGTCTGTCTCTATTCCAGGACCTGATCTGTCTCTATTCCAGGACCTGGTCTGTCTCTATTCCTGTACCTGGTCTGTCTCTATTTTGGTAACTGGACTGTCTCTGTTCCAGTACCTGGTCTGTCTCTCTTCCAGTACCTGGTCTGCCTCTATTTCAGTACCTGGTCTGTCTCTATTCCAGCACCTGTTCTGTCTCTATTCCAGGACCGGGTCTGTCCCTATTTCAGTACCTGGTCTGTCTCTATTCCAGTACCTGGTCTGTCTCTTTTACAGTACCTGGTCTGTCTCTTTTACAGTACCTGGTCTGTCTCTTTTACAGTACCTGGTCTGTCTCTTTTACAGTACCTGGTCTGTCTCTTTTACAGTACCTGGTCTGTCTCTTTTACAGTACCTGGTCTGTCTCTTTTACAGTACCTGGTCTGTCTCTTTTACAGTACCTGGTCTGTCTCTTTTACAGTACCTGGTCTGTCTCTTTTACAGTACCTGGTCTGTCTCTTTTACACTACCTGGTCTGTCTCTTTTACAGTACCTGGTCTGTCTCTCTTTCAGGACTTGGTCTGTCTCTATTTCGGTACCTGGTCTGTCTCTATTCCGGTACCTGGTCTGTCTGTATCCCATTACCTGGTCGCTCTCTATTCCAGTACCTGGTCTGTCTCTCTTCCAGTACCTGGTCTGGCTCTATTCCAGTATCTGGTCTGTCTCTGTTCCAGTACCTGGTCTGTCACTACTCCAGTACCTGGTCTGTCACTACTCCAGTACCTGGTCTGTCTCAATTCCGGTAACTGGCCTGTCTCTACTCCTGAACCTGGTGTGTCTCTATTCCAGTACCTGGTCTGTCTCTATTCCAGGACCTGGTCTGTCTCTATTGCAGTACCTGGTCTGTCTCTATTCCAGTACCTGGTCTGTCTCTATTCCAGTACCTGGTCTGTCTCTATTCCAGTACCTGGTCTGTCTCTATTCCAGGACCTGGTTCTTTCTCTATTTCAGTACCTGGTCTGTCTCTATTCCTGTACCTGGTCTGTCTCTGTTCCTGTTCCTGGTCCTGGTCTGTCTCTATTCCTGTACCTGGTCTGCCTCTATTCCTGTACCTGGTCTGTCTCTATTTCGGTAACTGGACTGTCTCTGTTCCAGTACCTGGTCTGTCTCTCTTCCTGTACCTGGTCTGCCTCTTTTTCAGTACCTGGTCTGTCTCTATTTCAGTAACTGGTCTGTCTCTTTTACTGTACCTGGTCTGTCTCTATTCCAGTACCTCTTCTGTCTCTATTCCAGTACCTGGTCTGTCACTATTCCAGTACCTGTTCTGTCTCTATTCCAGGACCGGGTCTGTCTCTATTTCAGTACCTGGTCTGTCTCTATTCCTGTACCTGGACTCTCTCTATTACAGGACCTGGTTTGTCTCTATTCCAGTACCTGGTCTGTCTCTATTCCAGTACCTGGACTGTCTCTATTCCTGTACCTGGTCTGTCTCTTTTACAGTACCTCGTCTGTCTCTTTTACAGTACCTGGTCTGTCTCTCTTTCAGGACTTGGTCTGTCTCTATTTCGGCACCTGGTCTGTCTCTATTCCAGTACCTGGTCTGTCTGTATCCCATTACCTGGTCGGTCTCTATTCCAGTACCTGGTCTGTCTATATTCCAGTACCTGGTCTGTCTCTTTTATAGGACCAGGTCTGTCTCTATTCCAGTACCTCGTCTGTCTCTATTCCAGGATCTGGTCTGTCTCTATTCCAGGACCTGGTCTGTCTCTATTCCAGTACCTGGTCTGTCTCTATTCCAGGACCTGGTCTGTCTCTATTCCAGGACCTGGTCTCTCTCTATTGCAGGACCTGGTTTGTCTCTATTCCAGTACCTGGTCTGTCTCTATTCCAGTCCCTGGTCTGTCTGTAACCCATTACCTGGTCAGTCTCTATTCCAGTCCCTGGTCTGTCTCTATTTCAGTAACTGGTCTGTCTCTATTCCAGGACCTGGTCTGTCTCTATTCCAGTACCTGAACTGTCTCTATTCCTGTACCTTGTCTGTCCCTTTTACAGTACCTGGTCTGTCTCTATTCCAATACCTGTTCTGTCTCTATTCCAGCACCTGGTCTGTCTCTGTTCCAATACCTGGTCTGTCTCTGTTCCAATACCTGGTCTGTCTCTATTCCAGTACCTGGTCTGTCTCTATTCCAGGACCTGGTCTGTCTCTCTTCTTGTACCTGGTCTGCCTCAATTTCAGTACCTGGTCTGTCTCTATATTTCAGTAACTGGTCTGTCACTACTCCAGTACCTGGTCTGTCTCTGTTCCATTATCTCATCTGTCTCAATTCCGGTAACTGGCCTGTCTCTACTCCTGACACTGGTGTGTCTCTATTCCAGTACCTGGTCTGTCTCTTTTCCAGTATTTGGTCTGTCTCTAATCCTGTACCTGGTCTGTCACTATTCTAGTGCCTGGTCTGTCTCTCTTCCAGTACCTGGTCTGTCTCTATTCCAGGACCTGGTCTGTCTCTATTCCCGTACCTGGTCTGTCACTATTCCAGTACCTGGTCTGTCTCTATTCCAGTACCTAGTCTGTCTCTGTTCCATTACATGGCCTGTCTCTATTCCAGTACCTGGTCTGTCTCTATTCTATTACCCGGACTCTCTCTATTCCAGTACCTGGTCTGTCTCTATTCCGGCACCTGGGCTGTCTCTATACCAGGACCTGGACTATCTCTATTCCAGTACCTGGTCTGTCTCTATTTCAGTACTTGGACTGTCTCTATTCCAGTACCTGGTCTGTCTCTATTCCAGCACCTGGATTTTCTCTATTCCAGTATCTGGGCTGTCTCTATTCCTGTACCTTGTCTGTCTCTATTCCAGTACCTGGTCAGTCTCTATTCCAGGACCTGGTCTGTCTCTATTTCAGTACCTGGTCTGTCTCTATTCCAGTACCTGTTCTGTCTCTATTCCAGGACCTGGTCTGTCTCTATTTCTGTACCTGGTCTGTCTCTATTCCTGTACCTTGTCTCTCTCTATTACAGGACCTGGTTTATCTCTATTCCAGTACCTGGTCTGTCTCTATTGCACTACCTGGACTGTCTCTATTCCTGTACCTGGTCTGTCTCTTTTACAGTACCTGGTCTGTCTCTATTTCAGGACATGGTCTGTCTCTATTTTGGTACCTGGCCTGTCTCTATTCCTGTACCTCGTCTGTCTCTATTCCAGGACCTGGTCTGTCTCTCTTCCTGTTCCTGGTCTGTCTCTATTCCTGTACCTTGTCTCTCTCTCTATTACAGGACCTGGTTTATCTCTATTCCAGTACCTGGTCTGTCTCTATTGCACTACCTGGACTGTCTCTATTCCTGTACCTGGTCTGTCTCTTTTACAGTACCTGGTCTGTCTCTTTTACAGTACCTGGTCTGTCTCTATTTCAGGACTTGGTCTGTCTCTATTTTGGTACCTGGTCTGTCTCTATTCCAGTACCTGGTCTGTCTCTATTCCTGTACCTCGTCTGTCTCTATTCCAGGACCTGGTCTGTTTCTCTTCTTGTTCCTGGTCTGTCCCTATTCCAGTACCTGGTCTGTCTCTATTCCAGTACCTTGTCTGTCTCTTTTACAGTACCTGGTCTGACTCTGTTCCAATACCTGGTCTGACTCTGTTCCAATACCTGGTCTGTCTCTATTCCAGTACCTGTTCTGTCTCTGTTCCAGTACCTGGTCTGTCTCTATTCCAGTACCTGGTCTGTCTCTATTCCAGTACCTGGTCTGTCTCTATTGCAGTACCTGGTCTGTCTCTATTGCAGTTCCTGGTCTGTCTCTATTCCAGTACCTGGTCTGTCTCTGTTCCTGTACCTGGTCTGTCTCTATTCCAGGACCTGGTTCTTTCTCTATTTCAGTACCTGGTCTGTCTCTATTCCAGGACCTGGTCTGTCTGTATCCCAGTACCTGGTCAGTCTCTATTCCAGTACCTGGTCTGTCTCTATTCCAGTACCTGGTCTGTCTCTATTCATGTACCTGGTCTGTCTCTATTCCAGCACCTGGTCTGTCTCTATTCCAGTATCTGGTCTTTCTCTATTCCAGTACCTGGTCTGTCTCTCTTCCTGTACCTGGTCTGTCACTACTCCAGTACCTGGTCTGTCTCTGTTCCAGTACCTGGACTGTCTCTATTCCAGTACATGGTCTGTCTCTATTCCAGGACCTGGACTATCTCTATTCCAGCACCTGGTCTGTCTCTATTCCAGTACCTGGGCTGTCTCTATTCCAGGACCCGGACTCTCTCTATTCCAGTACCTGGTCTGTCTCTATTCCGGCACCTGGACTGTCTCTATACCAGCACCTGAACTATCTCTATTCCAGTACCTGGTCTGTCTCTATTTCAGTACTTGGACTGTCTCTATTCCAGTACCTCGTCTGTCTCTATTCCAGCACCTGGGTTTTCTCTATTCCAGTATCTGGTCTGTCTCTATTCTGGAACCTGCTCTGGCTGTATTCCGGTACCTGGTCTGTCTGTATTCCAGTATCTGGTCTGTCTGTATTCTGGTAACTGGGCTGTCTCTATTCCTGTACCTGGTCTGTCTCTTTTCCAGTACCTGATCTGTCTCTATTCCAGGACCTGGTCTGTCTCTATTCCCGTACCTGGTCTGTCACTATTCCAGTACCTGGTCTGTCTCTATTCCAGTACCTAGTCTGTCTCTGTTCCACTACCTGGCCTGTCTCTATTCCAGTACCTGGTCTGTCTCTATTCTATTACCCGGACTCTCTCTATTCCAGTACCTTGTCTGTCTCTATTCCGGCACCTGGGCTGTCTCTATACCAGGACCTGGACTATCTCTATTCCAGTACCTGGTCTGTCTCTATTTCAGTACTTGGACTGTCTCTATTCCAGTACCTGGTCTGTCTCTATTCCAGCACCTGGATTTTCTCTATTCCAGTATCTGGGCTGTCTCTATTCCTGTACCTTGTCTGTCTCTATTCCAGTACCTGGTCAGTCTCTATTCCAGGACCTGGTCTGTCTCTATTTCAGTACCTGGTCTGTCTCTATTCCAGTACCTGTTCTGTCTCTATTCCAGGACCTGGTCTGTCTCTATTTCTGTACCTGGTCTGTCTCTATTCCTGTACCTTGTCTCTCTCTATTACAGGACCTGGTTTATCTCTATTCCAGTACCTGGTCTGTCTCTATTGCACTACCTGGACTGTCTCTATTCCTGTACCTGGTCTGTCTCTTTTACAGTACCTGGTCTGTCTCTATTTCAGGACTTGGTCTGTCTCTATTTTGGTACCTGGCCTGTCTCTATTCCTGTACCTCGTCTGTCTCTATTCCAGGACCTGGTCTGTCTCTCTTCCTGTTCCTGGTCTGTCTCTATTCCTGTACCTTGTCTCTCTCTCTATTACAGGACCTGGTTTATCTCTATTCCAGTACCTGGTCTGTCTCTATTGCACTACCTGGACTGTCTCTATTCCTGTACCTGGTCTGTCTCTTTTACAGTACCTGGTCTGTCTCTTTTACAGTACCTGGTCTGTCTCTATTTCAGGACTTGGTCTGTCTCTATTTTGGTACCTGGTCTGTCTCTATTCCAGTACCTGGTCTGTCTCTATTCCTGTACCTCGTCTGTCTCTATTCCAGGACCTGGTCTGTTTCTCTTCTTGTTCCTGGTCTGTCCCTATTACAGTACCTGGTCTGTCTCTATTCCAGTACGTTGTCTGTCTCTTTTACAGTACCTGGTCTGACTCTGTTCCAATACCTGGTCTGACTCTGTTCCAATACCTGGTCTGTCTCTATTCCAGTACCTGGTCTGTCTCTGTTCCAGTACCTGGTCTGTCTCTATTCCAGTACCTGGTCTGTCTCTATTCCAGTACCTGGTCTGTCTCTATTGCAGTACCTGGTCTGTCTCTATTGCAGTTCCTGGTCTGTCTCTATTCCAGTACCTGGTCTGTCTCTGTTCCTGTACCTGGTCTGTCTCTATTCCAGGACCTGGTTCTTTCTCTATTTCAGTACCTGGTCTGTCTCTATTCCAGGACCTGGTCTGTCTGTATCCCAGTACCTGGTCAGTCTCTATTCCAGTACCTGGTCTGTCTCTATTCCAGTACCTGGTCTGTCTCTATTCATGTACCTGGTCTGTCTCTATTCCAGCACCTGGTCTGTCTCTATTCCAGTATCTGGTCTTTCTCTATTCCAGTACCTGGTCTGTCTCTCTTCCTGTACCTGGTCTGTCACTACTCCAGTACCTGGTCTGTCTCTGTTCCAGTACCTGGACTGTCTCTATTCCAGTACATGGTCTGTCTCTATTCCAGGACCTGGACTATCTCTATTCCAGCACCTGGTCTGTCTCTATTCCAGTACCTGGGCTGTCTCTATTCCAGGACCCGGACTCTCTCTATTCCAGTACCTGGTCTGTCTCTATTCCGGCACCTGGACTGTCTCTATACCAGCACCTGAACTATCTCTATTCCAGTAGCTGGTCTGTCTCTATTTCAGTACTTGGACTGTCTCTATTCCAGTACCTCGTCTGTCTCTATTCCAGCACCTGGGTTTTCTCTATTCCAGTATCTGGTCTGTCTCTATTCTGGAACCTGCTCTGGCTGTATTCCGGTACCTGGTCTGTCTGTATTCCAGTATCTGGTCTGTCTGTATTCTGGTAACTGGGCTGTCTCTATTCCTGTACCTGGTCTGTCTCTTTTCCAGTACCTGATCTGTCTCTATTACAGTACCTGGTCAGTCTCTATTCCAGTACCTGGTCTGTCTCTATTCCAGTACCTGGTCTGTCTCTATTCCTGTACCTGGTCTCTCTCTGTTACAGGACCTGGTTTTCTCAATTCCGGTAACTGGTCTGTCTCTACTCCTGAACCTGGTGTGTCTCTATTCCAGTACTTGGTCTGTCACTATTCCAGTACCTGGTCTGTCTCTATTCCAGGACCTGGTCTGTCTCTGTTCCTGTACCTGGTCTGTCACTATTCCTGTACCTGGTCTGTCTCTATTCCAGTACCTGGTCTGTCACTATTCCAGTACCTGGTCTGTCTCTATTCCAGGACCTGGTCTGTCTCTATTCCAGTAGCTGGTCTGTCACTATTCCTGTACCTGGTCTGTCTCTATTCCAGTACCTGGTCTGTCTCTATTCCAGTACCTGGCCTGTCTCTATTTCAGTACCTGGTCTGTCTCTATTTCAGTACCTGGTTTCTCTCTATTCCTGTACCTGGTCTGCCTCTTTTACAGTACCTGGTCTGTCTCTATTTCAGGACTTGGTCTGTCTCTATTTCGGTACCTGGTCTGTCTCTATTCCAGTACCTGGTCTGATTCTATTCCAGTACCTGTTCTGTCTCTATTCCAGTACTTGGTTTGTCTCTATTCCAGGACCTGGTCTGTCTGTATCCCATTACCTCGTCAGTCTCTATTCCCGTACCTGGTCTGTCTCTATTCCAGTACCTGGTCTGTCTTTTTTTACAGTAACTGGTCTGTCTCTATTCCAGTACCTCATCTGTCTCTATTCCAGGACCTGTTCTGTCTCTATTTCAGTACCTGGTCTGTCTCTATTTCAGTACCTGGTCTGTCTCTATTCCTGTACCTGGTCTCTCTCTATTTCAGGACTTGGTCTGTCTCTATTTCGGTACCTGGTCAGTCTGTATCCCATTACGTGGTCGGTCTCTATTCCAGTACCTGGTCTGTCTCTATTCCTCATGGAGTCATAGAGTCATAGAGTAATACAGCACGGATAGAGGCCCTTCGGCCCATCGTGTCCGCGCCGGCCATCAAGCCCTGTCTAATCTAATCCCATATTCCAGCATTTGGTCCGTAGCCTTGTATGCTATGGCATTTCAAGTGCTCATCCAAATGCTTCTTAAATGTTGTGAGGGTTTCTGCCTCCACAACCCTTTCAGGCAGTGAGTTCCAGACTCCAACCACCCTCTGGGTGAAAAAGTTCTTTCTCAAATCCCCTCTAAACCTCCCGCCCTTTACCTTGAATCTATGCCCCCTAGTTATTGACCCCTCTACTAAGGGAAAAAGCTCCTCAGCATCCATCCTATCTATGCCCCTCATAATTTTGTACACCTCAATCATGTCCCCCCTCAGCCTCATCTGCTCCAAGGAAAACAAACCCAATCTGCCCAGTCTCTCTTCATAGCTGAAGCGCTCCAGCCCTGGTAACATCCTGGTGAACCTCCTCTGCACCCTCTCTAACGCGATCACATCCTTCCTGTGGTGTGGCGACCAGAACTGCACACAGTATTCCAGCTGTGGCCTAACCAGTGTTTTATACAGCTCCATCATAACCTCCTTGCTCTTATATTCAATGCCTCGGCTAATGAAGGCAAGTATCCCATATGCCTTTTTTACCACCTTATTCACCTGTTCCGCCGCCTTCAGGGATCTGTGTACTTGCACACCCAGATCCCTCTGACCCTCCGTCTTGCCTATGGTCTTTCCATTCATTGTGTATTCCCTTGCCTTGTTAGTCCCCCCAAAGTGCATCACCTCGCACTTTTCCGGGTTAAATTCCATTTGCCACTGTTCCGCCCATCTGACCAACCCATCTATATCGTCCTGCAGACTGAGGCTACCCTCCTCGCTATTTACCACCCTACCAATTTTTGTATCATCCGCGAACTTACTGATCATACCCTTTACATTCATATCCAAGTCATTAATGTAGACCACAAACAGCAAGGGACCCAGCACCGATCCCTGTGGTACCCCACTGGCCACAGGCTTCCAGTCACAAAAACAACCTTCGACCATCACCCTCTGCCTTCTGCCACTAAGCCAGTTTTGTATCCAATGTGCCAAGGCACCCTGGATTCCATGGGCTCTTACCTTCTTGACCAGTCTCCTGTGCGGGACTTTATCGAAGGCCTTACTGAAATCCATGTATACCACATCCACTGCGTTACCCTCATCCACACACCTAGCCACCCCCTCAAAAAATTCAATCAAATTAGTCAGACATGATCTTCCCTTGACAAAGCCATGTTGACTATCCCTGATTAATCCTTGCCTCTCCAAGTGGAGACAAATTTTGTCCCTCAGAATTTTTTCCAATAATTTTCCTACCACTGATGTTAGGCTCACTGGCCTGTAGTTCCCCGGTTTTTCCCTACTACCCTTCTTGAATGATGGTACTACATTAGCGGTTCTCCAGTCCTCTGGCACATCCCCTGTGGCCAGAGAGGTCCTGAATATATGTGTTAGAGCCCCCGCAATCTCTTCCTTTGCCTCACCCAGCAGCCTGGGATACATTTCATCCGGGCCTGGGGATTTATCCATTTTTAGGCCAGCTAAAACCGCCAATACCTCCTCCCTCTCGATGTTAATATGCTCGAGCATATCACAGTCCCCCCGCCCTATTTCTATGTCTACATCGTCCTTCTCCATAGTGAAAACAGATGCAAAAAATTCATTTAGAACCCCTCCTACATCTTCCGGCTCCACACACAGATTGCCACTTTTGTCCCTAATGGGCCCTATTTTTTCCCTAGTTATCCTCTTACCCTTAATATACTTATAAAACATCTTAGGATTTTCCTTTATTTTGCTCGCCAGTGTTATTTCATGGCCCCTCCTTGATCTCCTAATTTCTTTTTTAAGTATCCCCCTGCACTTTTTGTACTCCTCTAGGGCTTCCTCCGTCTTTAGCCTTTAGTATCTACCAAAAGCCCTCCTTTTTTTCCTAATCCATTCTCGTATATCCCCTGACATCCAAGGTTCCCTGTGGTTTTTGGAACCACTCTTGACCTTTACGGGAACATGTTGCCATTGTATGATCTCAATCTCCCTTCTGAAAGCCTCCCATTGCTCCGATGCGGATTTTCCTACAAGTAGCTGATCCCAGTCCATTTTGGCCAGATCCTGCCTTATCCTATTAAAATCGGCCTTCCCCCCAATTTAGAACCTTTATTTCCGGCCCAACCCTGTCCTTTTCCATGACCACCTTAAATCTTAGCATATTATGGTCACTATCACCAAAGTGCTCACCTACTAGCACTTTTTCCACTTGGCCGGCCACATTCCCTAGAATTAGGTCCAGTACCGCCCCCTCTCTTGCAGGACTTTCTACATGCTGGCTCAAAAAGCTCTCCTGGATGCACTTTAAGAATTCTACACCCTCTGAGCTTTTCACACTCTGACTATCCCAGTTAATATTGGGGAAGTTGAAATCCCCCATTATTATTACCCTATTATTTGCACATTTCTCTGAGATTTGCCTACATATCTGTTCCTCTATCTCCCCCTGACTGTTTGGAGGCCTATCGTACACTCCCAGCAAAGTGCTTGCACCATTTTTGTTTTTAAGCTCCTGTACCTCGTCTGTCTCTATTCCAGGACCTGGTATGCCTCTATTTCAGAAACTGGACTGTCTCTGCTCCAGTATCTGGTCTGTCTCTCTTCCTGTTCCTGGTCTGTCTCTATTCCAGTTCCTGGTCTGTCTCTATTCCAGTACCTGGTCTGTCTCTGTCCAATACCTAGTCTTTCTCAATTCCAGCACCTAGATTGTCTCTATTCCAGTATCTGGTCTGTCTCTATTCCAATACCTGGTCTGTCTCTATTCCAGGACCTGGTCTGTCTCTATTCCAGGACCTGGTCTGTCTCTATTTCAGTACCTGGCTGTCTCTATTGCAGTACCTGGTCTGCCTCTATTGCAGTACCTGGTCTGTCTCTATTTCAGTAACTGGACTATCTCTGTTCCAGTACCTGGTCTGTCTCTCATCCTATACCTGGTCTGTCTCTCATCCTATACCTGGTCTGTCTCTATTCCAGTACCTGGTCTGTCTCTATTCCAGCATCTGGTCTATCTCTATTCCAGTACCTGGTCTGGCTCTATTCCGGTACCTGGTCTGTCTCTATTCCAGTACCTGGGCTGTCTCTATTCCAGGACCCGGACTCTCTCTATTACAGTACCTGGTCTGTCTCTATTGCAGTACCTCATCTGTCCCTATTCCAGTACCTGGTCTGTGTCTTTTCCTGTACCTGGTCTGTCTCTATTCCAGGAGCTGGTCTGTCTGTATCCCATTACCTGGTCGGTCTCTATTCCAGTAGTCTCCCTCTATTTCAGTACCTGGTCTGTCTCTATTTCAGTAATTAGACTGTCTCTGTTCCAGTACCTGGTCTGTCTCTCTTCCTGTACCTGGTCTGCCTCTATTTCAGGACCTGGTCTGTCTCTATTTCAGTAACTGGACTGTCTGTCTTCCAGTACCTGTCCTGTCTCTCTTCCTGCACCTGGTCTGTCTCTATTCCAGTATCTGGTCTGTCTCTATTCCAGTATCTGGTCTGTCTCTATTCCAGTATCTGGTCTTTCTCTATTCCAGTACCTGGTCTGGCTCTATTCCACTATCTGGTCTGTCTCTGTTCCAGCACCTGATCTGTCTCTATTCCAGTATTTGATCTCTCTCTATTTCAGTACCTGGTCTGTCTCTATTCCAGTACCTGGTCTGTTTCTATTCCAGGACCTGGTCTGTCTCTGTTGCAGTACCTGGGCTGTCTCTATTCCCGTACCTGGGCTGTCTCTATTCCCGGACCTGATCTGTCTCTATTCCAGTACCTGATCTGTCTCTATTACAGGACCTGGTCTGTCTCTATTCCAGTACCTGATCTGTCTCTCTATTACAGGACCTGGTCTGTCTCTATTACAGTACCTGGTCTGTCTCCATTCCAGGACCTGATCTGTCCCTATTCCAGTACCTGGTCTGTGTCTTTTCCTGTACCTGGTCTGTCTCTTTTCCAGTACCTCGTCTGTCTCTGTTCCAGTACCTCGTCTGTCTCTGTTCCAGTACCTGGTCTGTCTCTTTTCCAGTACCTCGTCTGTCTCTATTCCAGTACCTGGTCTGCCTCTATTTCAGTACCTGGTCTGTCTCTATTTCAGTAACTAGGCTGTCTCTATTCTAGTACCTGGTCTGTCTCTCTTCCTGTTCCTGGTCTGTATCTGTTCCAGCATCTGGTCTGTCTCTGTTCCAGCACCTAGATTGTCTCTATTCCAGCACCTGGTCTGTCTCTATTCCGGCACTTAGATTGTCTCTATTCCGGTACCTGGTCTGTCGCTTTTCCGGTACCTGGTCTGTCTCTATTCCGGTAACTGGTCTGCCTCTATTCCTGTATCTGTTTTGTCTCTATTCCAGGACCTGGTCTGTCTCTACTCCTGAACCTGGTGTGTCTCTATTCCAGTACCTGGTCTGTCTCTATTCAAGCACCTGGTCTGTCTCTTTTCCAGTATTTGGTCTGTCTCTCTTCCTGTACCTGGTCTGTCAATATTCCTGTACCTGGTCTGTCAATATTCCTGTACCTGGTCTGTCAATATTCCTGTACCTGGTCTGTCAATATTCCTGTACCTGGTCTGTCAATATTCCAGTACCTGGTCTGCCTCTATTCCAGTACCTGGTCTGTTTCTATTCCAGTACCTGGTCTGTCTCTATTCCAGTACCTGGTCTGCCTCTATTCCACTACCTGGTCTGTCTCAATTCCACTACCTGGACTGTCTCTATTCTTTTACCCGGACTGTCTCTATTCCACTACCTGGTCTGTCTCTATTCGGGTACCTGGTCTGTCTCTATTTTGGTACCTGTTCTCTCTCCATTCCAGTACCTGGTCAGTCACTATTCCAGTACATGGTCTGTCTCTATTCCAATACATGGACTGTCTCTAATCCAGTACCTGGTCTGTCTCTATTCCAGTCCTTGGGCTGTCTCTATTCCAGAACCCGGACTCTCTCTAATCCAGTACCTGGTCTGTCTCTATTCCAGTCCTTGGGCTGTCTCTATTCCACGACCCGGACTCTCTCTATTCCAGTACCTGGACTGTCTCTATTCCAGTACCTGGTCTGTCTCTATTCCAGTACCTGGTCTGTCTCTATTCCAGCACCTGGATTTTCTCTATTCCAGTATCTGGTCTGTCTCTATTCCAGTACCTGCTCTGGCTGTATTCCGGTACCTGGTCTGTATTTATTCCAGTATCTGGTCCGTCTGTATTCCGGTAACTGGGCCATCTCTATTCCTTTACCTGGTCTGTCTCTATTACAGGACCTGGTCAGTCTATATTCCGGTATCTGGTCTGTCTCTGTTCCGGTAACTGGTCTCTCTCTATTCCTGTACCTGGTCTCTCTCTATTACAGGACCTGGTCTGTCTCTATTGCAGTACCTGGTCTGTCTCTATTGCAGTACCTCGTCTGTCTCTATTCCAGGACCTGGTCTGTCTCTATTTCAGTACCTGGACTGTCTCTATTCCTGTACCTGGTCTGTCTCTATTCCAGTACCTGGTCTGTCTCTATTCCAGTACCTGGTCTGCCTCTCTTCCAGGACCTTGTCTGTCTCTATTCCAGGACCTGGTCTGTCTCTATTCCAGGACCTGGTCTGTCTCTATTCCAGGACCTGGTCTGTCTCTATTCCAGGACCTGGTCTGTCTCTATTCCAGGACCTGGTCTGTCTCTATTCCAGGACCTGGTCTGTCTCTACTCCAGGACCTGGTCTCTCTCTATTCCAGTTTCTCGTCTGTCTTTGCTCCTGTACCTGGTCTGTCTCTATTCCAGGACCTGTTCTGTCACTATTTCAGTACCTGGTCTCTCTCTATTCCAGGACCTGGTCTGTCTCTATTCCAGGACCTGGTCTGTCTCTATTCCAGGACCTGGTCTGTCTCTATTCCAGGATCTGGCCTGTCTCTATTCCAGGACCTGGCCTGTCTCTATTCCAGGACCTGGTCTGTCTCTATTCCAGGACCTGGCCTGTCTCTATTCCAGGACCTGGTCTGTCTCTATTCCAGGACCTGGTCTGTCTCTATTCCAGGACCTGGTCTGTCTCTATTCCAGGACCTGGTCTGTCTCTATTTCAGGACCTGGTCTGTCTCTATTCCAGGACCTGGTCTGTCTCTATTCCAGGACCTGGTCTGTCTCTATTCCAGGACCTGGTCTGTCTCTATTCCAGGACCTGGTCTGTCTCTATTCCAGGACCTGGTCTGTCTCTATTCCAGGACCTGGTCTGTCTCTATTCCAGGACCTGGTCTGTCTCTATTCCAGGACCTGGTCTGTCTCTATTCCAGGACCTGGTCTGTCTCTATTCCAGGACCTGGTCTGTCTCTATTCCAGGACCTGGTCTGTCTCTATTCCAGGACCTGGTCTGTCTCTATTCCAGGACCTGGTCTGTCTCTATTCCAGGACCTGGTCTGTCTCTATTCCAGGACCTGGTCTGTCTCTATTCCAGGACCTGGTCTGTCTCTGTTCCAGGACCTGGTCTGTCTCTGTTCCAGGACCTGTTCTGTCTCTGTTCCAGGACCTGGTCTGTCTCTGTTCTAGGACCTGGTCCGTCTCTATTCCGGGACCTGGTCCGTCTCTATTCCGGGACCTGGTCCGTCTCTATTCCGGGACCTGGTCCGTCTCTATTCCGGGACCTGGTCCGTCTCTATTCCGGGACCTGGTCCGTCTCTGTTCCGGGACCTGGTCCGTCTCTGTTCCAGGACCTGGTCCCTCTCTGTTCCAGGACCTGGTCCCTCTCTGTTCCAGGACCTGGTCCCTCTCTGTTCCAGTACCTGGTCCCTCTCTGTTCCAGTACCTGGTCCCTCTCTGTTACAGGACCTGGTCCGTCTCTGTTACCGGAGCTGCTCTGTCTCTTTTTCAGTACCTGGTCTGTCTCTCTTCCTGTTCCTCGTCTGTCTCTCTTCCTGTTCCTCGTCTGTCTCTGTTCCGGTACCTGGTCTGTCTCTGTTCCGGTACCTGGTCTGTCTCTATTCCGGTACCTGGTCTGTCTCTCTTCCTGTTCCTGGCCTGTCTCTGTTCCAGCACCGAGATTGTCTCTATTGCAGTACCTTGTCTGTCTCTGTTCCAGTATCTGGTCTGTCTCTATTACAGGACCTGGTCTGTCTCTGTTACCGGAGCTGCTCTGTCTCTTTTTCAGTACCTGGTCTGTCTCTCTTCCTGTTCCTCGTCTGTCTCTCTTCCTGTTCCTGGTCTGTCTCTATTCCGGTACCTGGTCTGTCTCTGTTCCGGTACCTGGTCTGTCTCTGTTCCGGTACCTGGTCTGTCTCTGTTCCGGTACCTGGTCTGTCTCTGTTCCGGCACCGAGATTGTCTCTATTCCAGTACCTTGTCTGTCTCTATTCCGGTATCTGGTCTGTCTCTATTCCGGTACCTGGTCTGTCTCTGTTCCGGCATCTGGTCTGTCTCTATTCCGGCATCTGGTCTGTCTCTATTCCGGTACCTTGTCTGTCTCTATTCCAGTATCTGGTCTGTCTCTATTCCGGTATCTGGTCTGTCTCTATTCCGGTACCTGGTCTGTCTCTATTCCGGTACCTTGTCTGTCTCTATTCCAGTATCTGGTCTGTCTCTGTTCCGTTAACTGGTCTGTCTCTATTCCAGGACCTGGTCTGTCTCTACTCCAGGACCTGGTCTCTCTCTCTTCCAGTTTCTCGTCTGTCTCTGCTCCTGTACCTGGTCTGTCTCTATTCCGGGACCTGTTCTGTCTCTATTTCAGTACCTGGTCTCTCTCTATTCCAGGACCTGGTCTGTCTCTATTCCAGGACCTGGTCTGTCTCTATTCCAGGACCTGGTCTGTCTCTATTCCAGGACCTGGTCTGTCTCTATTCCAGGACCTGGTCTGTCTCTATTCCAGGACCTGGTCTGTCTCTATTCCAGGACCTGGTCTGTCTCTATTCCAGGACCTGGTCTGTCTCTATTCCAGGACCTGGTCTGTCTCTATTCCAGGACCTGGTCTGTCTCTATTCCAGGACCTGGTCTGTCTCTATTCCAGGACCTGGTCTGTCTCTATTCCAGGACCTGGTCTGTCTCTATTCCAGGACCTGGTCTGTCTCTATTCCAGGACCTGGTCTGTCTCTATTCCAGGACCTGGTCTGTCTCTATTCCAGGACCTGGTCTGTCTCTATTCCAGGACCTGGTCTGTCTCTATTCCAGTACCTGGTCTGCCTCTGTTCCAGTACCTGGTCTGCCTCTGTTCCAGTACCTGGTCTGCCTCTGTTCCAGTACCTGGTCTGTCTCTGTTCCAGGACCTGGTCTGTCTCTATTCCAGGACCTGGTCTGTCTCTATTCCAGGACCTGCTCTGTCTCTATTCCAGTCCCTGGTCTGTCTCTATTCCAGTACCTGGTGATGTAAGAAGGGGAGGCTTACCATCAAGTAACTTTAAAGTAAGCTTTAAGTAACTTATAAACACACTATATACAAGAGAGGTCTTTACCATGCCTCTGGTAGAAGCCTCTTACAATACTGAACAGTCCAGTATTTATACCAGTCCAACAGGAAGTGACACATGACAGGAAGTGAGGTATGTACACAGTTCATAGTTCACAGTTCACAGGAAGTGATGACATAACTTCCCAGAAGTTATTATTATTATCTCATTCTTCCCTCCTGCAGGATTAGGAGGCTGTGGTCTTCCTTTTGTTCCACAGCCGCCGAACGAGGAAGAGTCGCACCCGTTTGGATTCCCGTCGTAGAGGGTCGCTGGTCCGCTTACATGCGGTTGGCCATTGGTCAGAGTCTGTGTGGCCTGGATTGCCCTGTGAAGGGTCGGGGAGATCATGGCTTCGTGTACGAGCCCCAATCGGTTCAAAGTCGGACTGCCTCTGTTCAGAGGGAGGTGCAGAGCTGGTCTGTGGCGGATCAGTACTTTCATGCGCGGTACTGGGAGGGTCGCAACTTTGAGTACGGGGTTCTACCGGCACCAAGCTAGTTGGTGTCCGAGCAGGATCCTGGAGAGGGGTACCCGATAGGTCCCAAGAGTTTCCTGGTGAAATGCCATCACCCGATGTCCCACTAGGTCCTGGTGGGCAGGGAGCCAGATCCCGTAATGATACGGTAGATTCTCGGCCGTCGGAATATCGTATGTTTGCATAGGTGGGGTTGGCATCGGTTAGTTCGACCTCGTCTACAAGAGGGTCATTTTTAGACGTCCGAACGTATCTTCGGAGTAATACAGGTCCTGGAGTAGTTAGCCATGACGGGAGTGATGTCCCATGAGATGAGCGACGCTGGAATCCAAAGAACCGCTCATGAGGTGTAGTATTTGTGGCTGTAGAAAGCAGGGACCGTATAGAGTGCAATGCATCCGGAAGCACTGTTTCCCATTGCTGGTCTCGTAGGCCCCGAGATCTTAAAGCGAGACGTACGGAATTCCAGATGATACCGTTATACCTCTCTACTTGCCCATTTCCGATGGGATGGTATGGTGTTGTTTTGCTTGTAGCAATTCCCCGTTCTGAGAGGTAGTCCTTGAGTTCCCTTGACATAAAGGATGGACCCCGATCTGAGTGAATATAAGCCGGCATGCCACAGAGAAAATACCTGCTCAAGGCAGCAGATTACTGTGGACGCCAGCATATTGGAGCAGGGGAAGGCAAACGGAAAACGTGAATATTCGTCGATCATGGTGAGCAAATATGTGTTCCGAGTTGAAGAGGGCACTGGGCCCTTAAAATCGATGCTAAGTCATTGCATCGGTTGGGTTGCATGTATGAGTATACCATCTGAGGGGCGGAAGAACTGAGGTTTTAATTCCGCACAAAGCCGGCATTCTGAGCATATTTTCTTTACATCTCCAGTGGAAAAAGGGAGATTCCGTGATCGTACGAAATGTAGCATGCGCGTAACGACAGGATGACACAATCCATTGTGGACATCCATGAGAGTAGAGGATGGCATAGTGGAGCAGAATGCCCATGTGAGGGTGTCCGGGGCCACATTCTCCTTGCCAGGCCGATAGAGAATGGTATAACCAAAAGAGGCCAGTTCCATCCTCCAAAGTTGTATTTTATTATTCTTAATTTTGGTTCGTTTTCGATTATCGAGCATGAAGGCGACTGATCGTTGGTCCGTGATCAACGTAAAGTGCTGGCGAGCTAGAAAATGGTTCCACTTCTGCACTGCCTCTATGATGGCTGTGGCTTCTTTCTCAACCGGAGGATAATGTAGCTCGGCACCTTGTAAGGTCCTGGACATAAATGCTACAGGACGACCTTCCTGATTCAGAGTAGCCGAGATCGCCACCTCCGAGGCATCACATTCAACCACGAAAGGGAGATTCTCATCAATGGAGTGAAGAGCCGCTTTCTCCAACTGTTTTTTGAGAAGGTTAAAGGCTGCAACAGCCGCTGTTCCCAGTGGAAATGATCTAGCATGCAGCAAGGGTTGGATTTTGTCCGAAAAATGAGGAATCCATTTAGCGTAGTATGCAAACAGACCGAGAGCCTGACGTAAAGAAGCCGGATTCTTAGGCGACGGGAGCTCTTGGAGCGGGCGAAGTCTTTCTGGGTCTGGCTTCATGATACCATTGCCTACGCAGTAGCCAAGGATGTTGATGGTCGGTTGCGACTCAACAGATTTGGATTCATTCAGGGTCAAATTACGGCGATGGAGGGCATCCTGAAATTTTTGGAGGTTGGCGTCGTGTTCCTTTTGATCGTGACCTGCAATGGTAATGTTATCAAGATAGGGAAAAGTGTCCCTTAGGTTTTCCTGCTTAACCAGGCCATCCATTGCCCGTTGGAAGACAGCCACTCCATTAGTAACCCCGAATGGGAGGCGACGAAATTGGTACAGCCGTCCATTAGCCTCAAAGGCCGTGTACTGCTTATCTGAGACCTTCAAGGGTACCTGATGATAGGCACTTTTTAAATCGTAAGTTGAGAACACTTTGTATTCGGCCAGTTTATTAACCATATCATCAATGCGTGGCAACGGGTAGGCGTCTAAGTCGATATATTGATTGATGGTTTGCGAATAATCAATGCATAGTCGCTGTTTGTGAGGTTTTAGAGGGTTCTTGACAATGACGACTTGAGCCCGCCAGGGCGACGAACATGGTTCGATGATATCCTCTGCTAGAAGTCGAGAGATTTCAGCCGCAATAAAAGATTGGTCTTCCTGATTAAAGCGCCGCGATTTCGTTATTATTGGTTTGCATCGAGGCGGAATACTGGCAAATAATGAGGGTTCATCAAGTGAAGCTGCTGACAATGCACAAAACGGTAATTTAGACGGTATATTAGAAATAGTAAGTCCGGGTTTGGATCCACCGAACTCAATGGTGAGTTTCTTATGCTGTTTTAGGAAGTCCAGCCCTAAGAGGAGATCACTACATAAGTCCTTGAGCACCGAAAGTCGGGTGGAGGGATACATACGACCATGAAGTGTCATATCAACAACACAAAAGCCAGAGATTCTGGTATTAAGTGATGACTGAGCCATCGCAATTGCCTGGTCCGATGGGAAGACATGTAGTTTCAATTTCGCAACAATCTGTTCCTTAATGAAACTATCAGTACTTCCTGAGTCAATTAAGGCATCTAAGGTATGCCCTTTAATTGAAACTTTTGTGGCTGCATGAGACAGGTTCTGTGGGCAAGCAGCTGTAATTGGTGTCGTTGCACAGAGAGTGGCTAAAACTCTCGGTGTGCTTCTTCGGGAGAGAGCTCGAGAGGAAGCTTGATAGATCCTAGCTGGAGCATCTTGATAGGCCCTAATTGGGGCAGTTCAGTAGGCCTTAGCTGGATTGGCCCTCGTAGAGGCCCTTGATAGGCAAACTTTAGCAAAGTGTCCTTTTTTTTGTTGCAATAACTGCAGATTGCATTGCAAGCAGGGCAGGTTTTCCTAGGGTGAAAAGCATCTCCACAAAAGAAGCATTCCTTCCTAGATTGCCAAGAGGCTGCTAAAGTGGGGTCATCCTCCTCTTCATCAGAATTATCAGAATTAGATTCCCCCATGATAGGGTTCACCTGAGACCGCTTGAATTGTCTGGTTGCAGTTACAGCAGCAGATCGAGATCTGGGCAGCTGATAGAGGTCTGCATTTCTCTTCGCCAAATCCAGTGAACAAGCTAGGTCAAAAGCTTTTTGTAGCTCAAGTGTTTTACTTTCTAGTAGACGCTGGCGTATAAATGGAGAGGCAATCCCGCAGATGAAAGCATCACGAATCATTTCTTCGTGGTACAGCTCAGCTGAGGCTGCCTGAAAGTTACAATCTATGCTGAGCCTGCGAAGTTCTTGCAGGAATTCGTTAATTGATTCCCCTGGCCCTTGTCGGGCTGTGGCCAGTAGATGTCTAGCATAGACCTCATTTGGGGCCTTGGCATACAGTTTCTTAAGTGCCCGAATCACCTCATCGTAATTATCCCATTCATCAACATATTCGAACACTTTTGGGGTCACATAGTTGATAAGTATCCTCAATCTAGTAGGAGCATCCGCTTTACATTCATCCAGAAAACTCTCAAAAGTACGGTACCAATGCTTCCATACCCTGCCAGCTGCTGGTGTATTCGGGTCCAAGTCCAGACGAATATCTCGAAGGATTCTCTCCATGATGGGTGGTTCCCTGGATCCTTAACTCCGAGTTTGTCCGAAGGTCTAGTATTTGCAAGTGTAAATATTTAAGTTACTTAAATTGATGTAAGAAAAAGGAGTCTTACCATCAAGTAACTTTAAAGTAAGCTTTAAGTAACTTATAAACACACTATATACAAGAGAGGTCTTTACCATGCCTCTGGTAGAAGCCTCTTACAATACTGAACAGTCCAGTATTTATACCACTCCAACAGGAAGTGACATATTACAGGAAGTGAGGTATGTACACAGTTCATCCTCTTTTTGGGAAAACAAATAAGTTAAACAAATAAAAACTGTAAATAAACCATTAAAACTTCAAATAAACCTTAAAAATCAAATTAAAATTTGGTTTTCCAGCCCAATTATGCACTCCAGTCCCCGCGGCGCCCACCGGTCACGGAAGTGATCGAGCAGGCCGGCGGACACCGCGTGCTCCATCTCCAGGGCCACCCAGGCGCGAACATAGCCGCGGAAGAGAGGGAGGCAATTCGGCCGAACGACCCCCTCGATCGCCCGCTGCCTGGACCGATTTATGACTTTCTTAGCCAGGCCCAGGAGCAGACCCACAAGGAGGTCCTCCAACCTGCCTGCTCCCCTCCGCACCGGGTAACCGTAGATCAAGAGCGGTACACAGTTCATAGTTCATAGTTCACACTTCACAGGAAGTGATGACATAAGTTCCCAGAAGTTATTATTATTATCACACCTGGTCTGTCTCTATTCCAGGACCAGGCCTGTCTCTATTCCAGTACCTGGTCTGTCCCTATTCCTGTACCTGGTCTGCCTCTATTCCAGTACCTGGTCTGTCTCTATTCCAGTACCTGGTCTGTCTCTATTCCAGGATCTGGTCTGTCTCTATTTCAGTACCTGGTCTGTCTCTATTCCTGTACCTGGTCTCTCTCTATTACAAGACCTGGTTTGTCTCTATTCCAGTACCTGGTCTGTCTCTATTCCAGTACCTGGTCTGTCTCTATTCCAGTACCTGGTCTGTCTCTATTCCAGTACCTGGTCTGTCTCTATTCCAGTACCTGGTCTGTCTCTATTCCAGTACCTGGTCTGTCTCTATTCCAGTACCTGGTCTGTCTCTATTTCAGTACCTGGTCTGTCTCTATTTCAGTACCTGGTCTGTCTCTATTCCAGGACCTGGCCTGTCTCTATTCCAGTACCTGGTCTGTCTCTATTCCAGCACCTAGACTGTCTCTATTCCAGTATCTGGTCTGTCTCTATTCCGGTACCTGGTCTGTCTCTATTCCGGTACCTGGTCTGTCTCTGTTCCAGCATCTGGTCTGTCTCTATTTCAGCACCAAGTTTGTCTCTATTCCAGTATCTGGTCTGTCTCTATTCCAGTACCTGGTCTGTCTCTATTCCAGTACCTGGTCTGTCTCTATTCCAGCACATAGATTGTCTCTATTCCAGTATCTGGTCTGTCGCTTTTCCGGTACCTGGTCTGGCTCTATTCTGGTACCTGGTCTGTCTCTATTCCGGTAACTGGTCTGTCTCTATTCCTGTATCTGGTTTGTCTCTATTCCAGGACCTGGTCTGTCGCTACTCCAGGACCTGGTCTCTCTCTATTCCAGTTTCTTGTCTGTCTCAATTCCGGTAACTGGTTTGTCTCTGCTCCTGTACCTGGTCTGTCTCTCTGACAGGACCTGGTCTGTCTCTATTCCAGTACCTGGTCTGTCTCTATTTCAGTAACTGGACTGTCTCTGTCCAGTATCTGATCTGTCTCTATTCCAGCACCTAGATTATCTCTATTCCAGTATCTAGTCTGTCTCCATTCCAGTACCTGGACTTTCTCTATTCCAGTACCTGGTCTGTCTCTATTCCTCTACCTGGTCTGTCTCTATTCCAGTACCTGGTCTGTCTCTATTCCTGTACCTGGTCTGCCTCTATTCCAGTACCTGGGCTGTCTCTATTCCAGTACCTGGTCTGTCCCTTTTCCAGTACCTGTTCTGTCTCTATTCCAGGATCCGGTCTCTCTCAACGACAGGACCTGGTTTGTCTCTATTCCAGTACCTGGTCTGTCTCTTTTACAGTACCTGGTCTGTCTCTATTCCCGTATCTGGTCTGTCTCTATTCCAGTACTTGGTCTCTTTCTATTCCAATACCTGGTCTGTCTCTATTCCAGTACCTGGACTGTCTATATTCCAGTAACTGGTCTGTCTCTATTGCAGTACCTGGACTGTCTCAATCCAGTCCCTGGTGTGTCTCTATTCCAGTACCTGGTATGTTCCTATTCCAGTACCTGGTCTGCCTCTATTCCAGTACCTGGTCTGTCTCTATTTCAGTAACTGGACTGTCTCTATTCCAGTACCTGGTCTGCCTCTATTCCAGTACCTGGTCTGCCTCTATTCCAGTACCTGGTCTGTCTCTATTCCAGCACCTAGATTGTCTCTATTCCAGTATCTGGTCTGTCTCTATTCCTGTGCCTGCTCTGTCTCTATTCCAGTACCTGCTCTGTCTCTATTCCAGTTCCTGGTCTGTCTCTATTCCAGTACCTGGTCTGTCTCTATTCCAGTACCTGGTCTGTCTCTATTCATGTACCTGGTCTGCCTCTATTCCAGTACCTGGTCTGTCTCTATTCCGTTACCTGGTCTGGCTCTATTCCGGCACCTGGTCTGTCTGTATTCCGGTACCTGGTCTGTCTCTATTTGAGCACCAAGATTGCCACTGTTCCAGTATCTGGTCTGTCTCAATTCCAGTACCTGGTCTGTCTCTATTCCGGTACCTGGTCTGGCTCTATTCCTGTATCTGGTTTGTCTCTAATTCAGGACCTGGTCTGTCTCTACTCCAGTACCTGGTCTGTCTCTATTCCAGTGTCTCATCTGTCTCAATTCCGGCAACTGGTCTGTCTCTACTCCTGTACCTGGTTTGTCTCTATTCCAGAACCTGGTCTGTCTCTTTTCCAGGATTTCGTTTTTCTCTGTTCCTGTAGCTGGTCTGTCACTATTCTAGTACCTGGTCTGTCTCTATTCCAGTACCTGTTCTGTCTCTATTCCAGTACCTGCTCTGTCACTATTCCTGTACCTGGTCTGTCTCAATTTCAGTACCTGGTCTGTCTCTATTCCAGTACCTGGTCTGTCTCTATTCCACTACCTGGTCTGTCTCTATTCCAGGACCTGGTCTCTCTCTATTCTTTTACCCAGACTGTCTCTATTCCAGTACCTGGTCTGTCTCTATTCGGGTACCTGGTCTGTCTCTATTCCAATACATGGACTGTCTCTATTCCAATACCTGGTCTGTCTCTTTTCCAGGATTTGGGCTGTCTCTGTTCCTGTACCTGGTCTGTCACTATTGTAGTACCTGGTCTGTCACTATTGTAGTACCTGCTCTTTCTCTATTCCTGTACCTGGTCCGCCTCTATTCCAGTACCTGGTCTGTCACTATTGTAGTACCTGGTCTGTCACTATTGTAGTACCTGCTCTTTCTCTATTCCTGTACCTGGTCCGTCTCTATTCCAGTACCTGGTCTGTCTCTATTCCTGTACCTGGTCTGTCTCTTTTCCAGTACCTGGTCTGTCTCTGTTCCAGTACCTGGTCTGTCTCTGTTCCAGTACCTGGTCTGTCTCTGTTCCAGTACCTGGTCTGTCTCTGTTCCAGTACCTGGTCTGTCTCTATTCCTGTACCTGGTCTGTCTCTATTCCAGTACCAGGTCTGTCACTGTTCCAATACCTGGTCTGTCTCTATTCCAGTACCTGGTCTGTCTCTATTCCGGGACCTGGTCTGTCTCTATTTCAGTACCTGGTTTTTTCTCCATTTCAGTACCTGGTCTGTCTCTATTCCAGTACCTGGTCTGTCTGTATCCCAGTACCTGGTCTGTCTCTATTCCAGTACCTGGTCTGTCTCTATTCCTGTGCCTGGTCTACCTCTATTTCAGTACCTGGTCTGTCTCTATTTCAGTAACTGGACTGTCTCTCTTCCTGTACCTGGTCTGTCTCTATTCCAGTATCTGGTCTGTCGCTATTCCGGTACCTGTTCTGGCTCCATTCTGGTACCTGGTCTGTCTCTCTTCCGGTACCTGGTCTGGCTTTCTTCCAGTACCTGGTCTGTCTCTATTCCAGGACATGGTCTGTCACTACTCCAGTGCCTGGTCTGTCTCTATTCCAGTATCTCATCTGTCTCAATTCCGGTAACTGGTCTGTCTCTACTCCTGAACCTGGTGTGTCTCTATTCCAGTACCTGGTCTGTCTCTAATCAAGTACCTGGTCTATCTCTTTTCCAGTATTTGCTCTGTCTCTATTCCTGTACCTGGTCTGTCACTATTCTAGTACCTGGTCTGTCTCTATTCCAGTACCTGTTCTGTCTCTATTCCAGTACCTGCTCTGTCACTATTCCTGTACCTGGTCTGTCTCAATTCCACTACCTGGTCTGTCTCTATTCCACTACCTGGTCTGTCTCTATTCCACTACCTGGTCTGTCTCTATTCCACGACCTGGTCTCTCTCTCTTCTTTTACCCAGACTGTCTCTATTCCAGTACCTGGTCTGTCTCTATTCCAATACATGGACTGTCTCTAACCCAGTACCTGGTCTGTCTCTATTCCAGTACCTGGGCTGTCTCTATTCCAGGACCCGGACTCTCTCTATTCCAGTACCTGGTCTGTCTCTATTCCGGCACCTGGACTGTCTCTGTACCAGGACCTGGACTATCTCTAGTCCAGTACCTGGTCTGTCTCTATTTCAGTACTTGGACTGTCTCTATTCCAGTACCTAGTCTCTCTCTATTCCAGTACCTAGTCTCTCTCTATTCCAGTACCTGGACTGTCTCTATTCCAGTACCTGGTCTGTCTCTATTCCAGTACCTGGTCTGTCTCTATTCCAGCACCTGGATTTTCTCCATTCCAGTATGTGGTCTGTCTCTATTCCGGTACCTGCTCAGGCTGTATTCCGGTACTTGGTCTGTCTGTATTCCGGTACCTGGCCTGTCTTTATTCCAGTATCTGGTCTGTCTCTATTCCAGTGCCTGGTCTGTCTCTATTACAGGACCTGGTCAGTCTATATTCCAGTATCTGGTCTGTCTCTGTTCCTGTAACTGGTCTGTCTCTATTGCAGTACCTGGTCTGTCTCTATTGCAGTACCTGGTCTGTCTCTATTCCTGTACCTGGTCTGTCTTTATTCCTGTACCTGGTCTGTCTCTATTCCAGGACCTGGTCTGTCTCTATTTCAGTACCTGGTCTGTCTCTATTCCAGTACCTGGTCTGTCTATATTCCAGTACCTGATCTGTCTCTATTCCAGTCCCTGGTCTGTCTCTATTCCTGTACCTGGTCTGTCTCTATTACAGGACCTGCACTCTCTCTATTCCAGTACCTGGTCTGTCTCTATTCCAGGACCTGGCCTGTATCTATTACAGTACCTGGCCTGTGTCTATTACAGGACCTGGTCTGTCTCTATTTCAGTACCTGATCTGTCCCTATTCCAGTACCTGGTCAGTCTCTATTCCTGTACCTGGTCTGTCTCTTTTCCAGTACCTCGGCTGTCTCTGTTCCAGTACCTGGTCTGTCTCTATTCCAGGACCTGGTTCTTTCTCTATTTCAGTACCTGGTCTGTCTCTACTCCAGTACCTGGTCTGTCTGTATCCCATTACCTGGTCGGTCTCTATTCCAGTACCTGGTCTGTCTGTATCCCATTAACTGGACGGTCTCTATTCCAGTACCTGGTCTGTCTGTATCCCATTACCTGGACGGTCTCTATTCCAGTACCTGGTCTGTCTCTATTTCAGTAACTGGACTGTCTCTGTTCCAGTACCTGGTCTGTCTCTCTTCCTGTCCCTGGTCTGTCTCTATTCCAGTACCTGGTCTGTCTCTATTCCAATACCTGGTCTGTCTCTATTCCAGTACCTGGTCTGTATCTATTCCAGTACCTGGTCTGTCTCTATTCCAGTACCTGGGCTGTCTCTATTCCAGTACCTGGGCTGTCTCTATTCCAGTACCTGATCTGTCTCTATTCCTGTACCTGGTCTGTCTCTATTACAGGACCTGGTCTGTATCTATTTCAGTCCCTGTTCTTTCTCTGTTACAGGACCTGGTCTGTCTCTATTTCAGTACCTGGTCTGTCTCAATTACAGTACCTGGTCTGTCTCTATTACAGGACCTGGTCTGTATCTATTTCAGTACCTGGTCTTTCTCCTTTACACGACCTGGTCTGTCTCTATTCCAGTACCTGGTCTCTCTCTATTCCAGTACCTGTTCTGTCTCTATTCCTGTACCTGGTCTGCCTCTAATTCAGTACCTGGTCTGTCTCTATTTCAGTAACTAGACTATCTCGGTTCCAGTACCTGGCCTGTGTCTCTCCCTGTTCCTGGTCTGTCTCTATTCCAGTACCTGGTCTGTCTCTCTTCCTGTTCCTGGTCTGTCTGTATTCTGGTACCTGGTCTGTCTGTATTCTGGTACCTGGTCTGTCTCTATTCCGGTACCTGGTCTGTCTCTATTCCAGTACCTGGTCTGTCTCTATTCCAGTACCTGGTCTGTCTCTATTCCTGTACCTGGTCTGCCTCTATTTCAGTACCAGGTCTGTCTCTATTTCAGTAACTGGTCTGTCTCTATTCCGGAACCTGGTCTGTCTCTATTCCAGTACCTGGTCTGTCTGTATTCCGCTACCTGGTCTGTCTCTGTTCCAGCATCTGGTCTGTCTCTATTCCAGCACCTAGATTGTCTCTATTCCAGTATCTGTTCTGTCTCTATTCCAGCACCTAGATTGTCTCTATTCCGTTACCTGGTCTGTCTCTATTCCAGTAGCTGGTCTGTCTCTATTCCAGTAGCTGGTCTGTCTCTATTCCAGTAGCTGGTCTGTCTCTATTCCGGTACCTGGTCTGTCTCTATTCCGTTACCTGGTCTGTCTCTATTCCAGCACCTAGACTGTCTCTATTCCAGTAGCTGGTCTGTCTCTATTCCGGTACCTGGTCTGTCTCTGTTCCAGCATCTGGTCTGTCTCTATTCCGGTACCTGGTCTGTCTCTATTCCGGCACCTAGACTGTCTCTATTCCAGTATCTGGTCTGTCTATTCCAGTACCTGGTCTGTCTCTATTCCAGCACCTAGACTGTCTCTATTCCAGTATCTGGTCTGTCGCTTTTCCGGTACATGGTCTGTCTCTATTCCTGTACCTGGTCTGTCTCTATTACAGGACCTGCACTCTCTCTATTCCAGTACCTGGTCTGTCTCTATTCCAGGACCTGGCCTGTATCTATTTCAGTACCTGGCCTGTGTCTATTACAGGACCTGGTCTGTCTCTATTTCAGTACCTGATCTGTCCCTATTCCAGTACCTGGTCAGTCTCTATTCCTGTACCTGGTCTGTCTCTTTTCCAGTACCTCGGCTGTCTCTGTTCCAGTACCTGGTCTGTCTCTATTCCAGGACCTGGTTCTTTCTCTATTTCAGTACCTGGTCTGTCTCTACTCCAGTACCTGGTCTGTCTGTATCCCATTACCTGGTCGGTCTCTATTCCAGTACCTGGTCTGTCTGTATCCCATTACCTGGACGGTCTCTATTCCAGTACCTGGTCTGTCTGTATCCCATTACCTGGACGGTCTCTATTCCACTACCTGGTCTGTCTCTATTTCAGTAACTGGACTGTCTCTGTTCCAGTACCTGGTCTGTCTCTCTTCCTGTCCCTGGTCTGTCTCTATTCCAGTACCTGGTCTGTCTCTATTCCAATACCTGGTCTGTCTCTATTCCAGTACCTGGTCTGTATCTATTCCAGTACCTGGTCTGTCTCTATTCCAGTACCTGGGCTGTCTCTATTCCAGTACCTGGGCTGTCTCTATTCCAGTACCTGATCTGTCTCTATTCCTGTACCTGGTCTGTCTCTATTACAGGACCTGGTCTGTATCTATTTCAGTCCCTGTTCTTTCTCTGTTACAGGACCTGGTCTGTCTCTATTTCAGTACCTGGTCTGTCTCAATTACAGTACCTGGTCTGTCTCTATTACAGGACCTGGTCTGTATCTATTTCAGTACCTGGTCTTTCTCCTTTACACGACCTGGTCTGTCTCTATTCCAGTACCTGGTCTCTCTCTATTCCAGTACCTGTTCTGTCTCTATTCCTGTACCTGGTCTGCCTCTAATTCAGTACCTGGTCTGTCTCTATTTCAGTAACTAGACTATCTCGGTTCCAGTACCTGGCCTGTGTCTCTCCCTGTTCCTGGTCTGTCTCTATTCCAGTACCTGGTCTGTCTCTCTTCCTGTTCCTGGTCTGTCTGTATTCTGGTACCTGGTCTGTCTGTATTCTGGTACCTGGTCTGTCTCTATTCCGGTACCTGGTCTGTCTCTATTCCAGTACCTGGTCTGTCTCTATTCCAGTACCTGGTCTGTCTCTATTCCTGTACCTGGTCTGCCTCTATTTCAGTACCAGGTCTGTCTCTATTTCAGTAACTGGTCTGTCTCTATTCCGGAACCTGGTCTGTCTCTATTCCAGTACCTGGTCTGTCTGTATTCCGCTACCTGGTCTGTCTCTGTTCCAGCATCTGGTCTGTCTCTATTCCAGCACCTAGATTGTCTCTATTCCAGTATCTGTTCTGTCTCTATTCCAGCACCTAGATTGTCTCTATTCCGTTACCTGGTCTGTCTCTATTCCAGTAGCTGGTCTGTCTCTATTCCAGTAGCTGGTCTGTCTCTATTCCAGTAGCTGGTCTGTCTCTATTCCGGTACCTGGTCTGTCTCTATTCCGTTACCTGGTCTGTCTCTATTCCAGCACCTAGACTGTCTCTATTCCAGTAGCTGGTCTGTCTCTATTCCGGTACCTGGTCTGTCTCTGTTCCAGCATCTGGTCTGTCTCTATTCCGGTACCTGGTCTGTCTCTATTCCGGCACCTAGACTGTCTCTATTCCAGTATCTGGTCTGTCTATTCCAGTACCTGGTCTGTCTCTATTCCAGCACCTAGACTGTCTCTATTCCAGTATCTGGTCTGTCGCTTTTCCGGTACATGGTCTGGCTCTATTCTGATACCTGGTCTGTCTGTGTTCCGGTACCTGGTCTGTCTCTGTTCCGGTAACTAGTCTGTCTCCATTCCGGTAACTGGACTGTCTCTATTCGTGTTTCTGGTCTGTCTCTATTCCAGTACCTGGTCTGTCTGTATTCCGGTACCTGGTCTGTCTTTATTCCAGTATCTGGTCCGTTTGTATTCCGGTAACTGGGCTGTCTCTATTCCAGTGCCTGGTCTGTCTCTATTACAGGACCTGGTCAGTCTATATTCCAGTACCTGGTCTGTCTCTGTTCCGGTAACTTTTCTCTCTCAATTCCTGTACCTGGTCTCTCTCTATTACAGGAACTGGTCTGTCTCTATTCCAGTACCTGGTCTGTCTCTATTCCAGTACCTGGTCTGTCTCTATTCCTGTACCTGGTCTGTCTCTATTCCTGTACCTGGTCTGTCTCCATTCCAGGACCTGGTCTGTCTCTATTTCAGTACCTGTTCTGTCTCTATTCCAGTACCTGGTCTGTGTATATTCCAGTACCTGATCTGTCTCTATTCCAGTACCTGAGCTGTCTCTATTCCTGTACCTGGTCTGTCTCTATTACAGGACCTGCTCTGTCTCTATTCCAGTGCCTGGTCTGTCTCTATTCCAGGACCTGGTCTGTATCTATTTCAGTACCTGGCCTGTCTCTATTACAGGACCTGGACTGTCTCTATTTCAGTACCTGATCTGTCCCTATTCCAGTACCTGGTCAGTCTCTATTCCTGTACCTGGTCTGTCTCTTTTCCAGTAACTAGTCTGTCTCTGTTCTTTCTCTATTTCAGTCCCTGGTCTGTCTCTATTCCGTTCCTGGTCTGTCTGTATCCCATTACCTGGTCGGTCTCTATTCCAGTACCTGGTCTGTCTGTATCCCATTACCTGGTCGGTCTCTATTTCAGGAACTGGACTGTCTCTGTTCCAGTACCTGGTCTGTCTCTCTTCCTGTACCTGGTCTGTCTCTATTCCAGTACCTGATCTGTCTCTATTCCAGTACCTTGTCTGTCTCTATTCCTGTAGCTGGTCTGTCTCTATTACAGGACCTGGTCTGTCTCTATTTCAGTACATGGTCTGTCTCAATTACAGTACCTGGTCTGTCTCTATTCCAGTACCTGATCTGTCCCTATTCCAGTACCTGGTCTGTCTCTATTCCTGTACCTGGTCTGTCTCTTTTCCAGTACCTCGACTGTCTCTGTTCCAGTACCTGGTCTTTCTCTATTCCACGGCATGGTCTGTCTGTATCCCATTACCTGGTCGGTCTCTATTCCAGTACCTGGTCTGTCTCTATTCCATTACCTGGTCTGTCTCTATTCCTGTACCTGGTCTCCCTCTAATTCAGTACCTGGTCTGTCTCTATTTCAGTAACTAGACTGTCTCTGTTCCAGTTCCTGGTCTGTCTCTCTTCCTGTTCCTGGTCTGTCTCTATTCCAGTACCTGGTCTGTCTCTATTCCGGTACCTGGTCTGTCTCTATTCCGGTACCTGATCTGTCCCTATTCCTGTACCTGGTCTGCCTCTATTTCAGTACCCGGTCTGTCTCTATTTCAGTAACTGGTCTGTCTCTATTCTGGAACCTGGTCTGTCTCTATTCCGGTACCTGGTCTGTCTCTATTCCAGTACCTGGTCTGTCTCTATTCCGGTACCTGGTCTGTCTCTATTCCGGTACCTGATCTGTCCCTATTCCTGTACCTGGTCTGCCTCTATTTCAGTACCTGGTCTGTCTCTGTTCCAGCATCTGGTCTGTCTCTATTCCAGCACCTAGATTGTCTCTATTCCAGTATCTGGTTTGTCTCTATTCCGGTACCTGGTCTGTCTGTATTCCGGTACCTGGTCTGTCTCTGTTCCAGCATCTGGTCTGTCTCTATTCCGGTACCTTGTCTGTCTATTTTCCAGCACCTAGACTGTCTCTATTCCAGTACCTCGTCTGTCTCTATTCCAGCACCTAGATTGTCTCTATTCCAGTATCTGGTCTGTCGCTTTTCCGGTACCTGGTCTGGCTCTATTCTGGCACCTGGTCTGTCTGTGTTCCGGTACCTGGTCTGTCTCTGTTCCGGTAACTAGTCTGTCTCTTTTCCGGTAACTGGTCTGTCTCTATTCCTGTATCTGGTCTGTCTCTATTCCAGTGCCTGGTCTGTCTCTATTCCAGTACCTGGTCTGTCTCTATTCCTGTACCTGGTCTGTCTCTATTGCAGTATCTCATCTGTCTCAATTCCGGTAACTGGTCTGTCTCTACTCCTGAACCTGGTGTGTCTCTATTCCTGTACCTGGTCT
This sequence comes from Somniosus microcephalus, assembly GCF_052327205.1. Lineage (NCBI taxonomy): Eukaryota > Metazoa > Chordata > Chondrichthyes > Squaliformes > Somniosidae > Somniosus > Somniosus microcephalus. Next base: position 143,146,184 of record NC_140998.1, read on the forward strand.
GTCACTATTCTAGTACCTGGTCTGTCTCTATTCCAGTACCTGGTCTGTCTCTATTCCAGTACCTGGTCTGTCACTATTCCTGTACCTGGTCTGTCTCTATTCCACTACCTGGTCTGTCTCTATTCCACTACCTGGTCTGTCTCTGTTCCACTACCTGGTCTGTCTCTATTCCAGGACCTGGTCTCTCTCTATTCTTTTACCCAGACTGTCTCTATTCCAGTACCTGGTCTGTCTCTATTCCGGCACCTGCACTGCCTCTGTACCAGGACCTGGACTATCTCTATTCCAGTACCTGGTCTGCCTCTATTTCAGTACTTGGACTGTCTCTATTCCAGTACCTAGTCTGTCTCTATTCCAGTACCTGATCTGTCTCTATTCCAGTACCTGGACTGTCTCTATTCCAGTACCTGGTCTGTCCAATTCCAATTCCAATTCCAATTCCAATTCAAATGCTTTATTGGCATGAAAGTTTACAGAGAACCATATTGCCAAAGCTTACATATCAAGAAAGGTACAGTTTTCCAACATTCTGTAGGTGTCAGTCGATTTGACATTTGTTGGGTACATACAATATTACTTTTAAACAATATTAATTTTAAACAGTCTTTGTATCTCATTGGGTACGTTCAATATTAATTTTAAACAGTCTTAATTTTTAACCAGTCCTCAGGTTGTGACATGTTGTTACATATTTGGCCCCAAGGTATGGTCTGTCTCCTTCTCCCAGGACTAATCTTAATTTTGACAGGTCATCCAATTCCTTGAAATCTGGGGTTGTTTGGCTTAGCTTGTTGAATAATATGTTTCTTGATGTGTTGAATTTTTCACATTTTAGGAGGAAATGCATTTCTGTTTCAACCTCGCCGGCCAGACATTGATCGCATATTCTATTCTCTCTAGGCTGCCAGGATTTCTTGTATCTGCCTTTTTCAATTTCCAGTTGGTGGTCGCTTAGTCTGTACTTGGTGAGGGTCTGTCTCTGTTTTGTGTCTCTGATGGTCGAGAGATAGTCTGCCAGTTTATATTCTCTTTTTAGGGCCCGGTAACATTCTAATCTGCTTTGGCTTTCGGTTATTTTGTTCCAATGTTCCAGGTAGGTTTCTTTGCATTGTTTGATGATTTGGTTCACTCGGATTGGTGTTTGGACGGCTGTGTTGGTCTGGGGCTGGTCAGGGTCCGGCTGGGTACTTAGTTTCAGTAGCAGCTGACTCAGGGGACTCTTTTCTGGGTTTAGCTCTTGGGTCTGAAAGGCTTTGAAATGAAGGGTGTCTGGGGAGCTAGATTTGAGGTGATTTAGGAAGTTTAGTGCTCGTTTTTGGATGTTTATTATCAGTGGGTATCTGCCTAGTTCGGCTCTGCATGCATTTGTTGGCGTTTTCCTTTGGATGCGAAGGATGCTTCAGCAGAATTCTGCATGTAGGGCTTCTATTGTGTGTTTTTCCCATTTAGTGTAGCTTTGGTGATTTAGTGGGCCCCATACTTCACTACCGTAAAGTGCAATGGGCAGGATTATGCTGTCAAATATTTTGAGCCAGATTTTGATTGGGATTTGGATGTTGTAGAATTTTCTTTTTATTGCATATAGGGCTCTTCGGGCCTTTTCTTTTAATGCATTCACTGCTATGCTGAAGCTCCCTGATGCTGTAATAGTTAAACCAAGGTAGGTGTAGCTCATAGTGTGTCCTATAGTGGTATCACTGAGCGTAAACTGGTATTTGTTTTCCTGACATCTGGGCCTTTTTTGAAAAATCATGATGTTGGTTTTCTTTAGATTTACTGTTAGAGCCCAATTTTGGCAGTATTTGTCGAGTAGGTCTAGTTGTTGCTGTAATCCCTGTTCTGTGGGAGACAGCAGAACCAGGTCGTCTGCATAGAACAGGGATTTCACTTCTCCATCTAGGAGACAGAGACCTGGTGACTCGCTTTGCTCCAGCATGTCTGCTAATTCATTTATGTATATGTTGAACAGGGTCGGGCTCAAATTGCAGCCCTGCCGGACGCCTCTTCTCTGGGTGAAGAAATCGGTGCGTTTGTCTCCAATTTTGACCCCGCATTTATTTTTCAGACACATTGATTTAATAAGGTCATAGACTTTGCCCCCTATTCCACACTGAAGAAGTTTATAATAGAGCCCTTCGTGCCATATAGAGTCAAAGGCTTTCTTGAAGTCGATGAAACAAGCGAAAATTTTCCCATTTTTTGTTTGGTGTATATGTTTTTCAATGAGAGTGTGAAGGGTATAGATATGGTCGGTGGTGTGGTGTTTTGGAAGAAAGCCTATTTGGTTTTTTCTGAGGATATTATGTTTGTTAAGAAAATCAAGTAGTCTACTATTTAGAATACTGCAGAATAATTTCCCTAAACAACTGTTGACACAGATGCCGCGGTAGTTATTTGGGTCTGATTTGTTTCCACTTTTATATATGGGAGAGATTAGTCCTTGGCACCAGATGTCAGGAAAACAGCCTGAACGTAGTATGATGTTGAATAGTTTGAGTATCGCACCCTGCATCTCCATATTGCTGAACTTGAGCATTTCATTTTTGATGTTGTCTGGGCCACAGGCTTTCTTTAGGTGGAGAGATTTTGTTTTTGTGGCCAGTTCTTTCCATGTGATTGGGGAGTCTAGAGGGTTTTGGTTGTCTTTAATTGTTGCTTCTAATGTGTGGAGTTTTTCTGTGACCTGATGTTGACTTGGGTTTGTTTCGTTTATTGGGATGTCTTTGTAGAGGTTTTCAAAATGTATTCTCCAGATGTCGCCATCTTGGATTGGTAATGCTTGCAATTGTGTTGTACTCAGGTTATTCCACATTTCCCAGAATTGTTTTGGATTGGTGGAGTTTTCAATTTCTATTCCAGTACCTGGTCTGTCTCTATTCCAGCACCTGGATTTTCTCCATTCCAGTATGTGGTCTGTCTCTATTCCGGTACCTGCTCAGGCTGTATTCCGCTACCTGGTCTGTCTGTATTCCGGTACCTGGTCTGTCTTTATTCCAGTATCTGGTCCGTTTGTATTCCGGTAACTGGGCTGTATCTATTACTGTACCTGGTCTGTCTCTATTCCAGTACCTGGTCTGTCTCTATTCCTGGACCTGGTCTGCCTCTATTTTAGTACCTGGTCTGTCTCTATTTCAGTAACTGGACTGCCTCTGTTCCAGTACCTGGTCTGTCTCTCTTCCTGTACCTGGTCTGTCTCTATACCAGTAACTGGTCTGTCTCTATTCCTTTACCTGGTCTGTCTCTATTACAGGACCTGGTCCGTATCTATTTCAGTACCTGGTCTTTCTCTGTTACAGGACCTGGTCTGTCTCTATTTCAGTACCTGGTCTGTCTCAATTACAGTACCTGGTCTGTCTCTATTCCAGTACCTGATCTGTTCCTATTCCAGTACCTGGTCTGTCTCTATTCCTGTACCTGGTCTGTCTCTTTCCCAGTACCTCGTCTGTCTCAGTTCCAGTACCTGGTCTGTCTCTATTCCAGGACCTGGTCTGTCTGTATCCCATTACCTGGTCTGTCTCTATTCCAGTACCTGGTCTGTCTCTATTCCAGTACCTGGTCTGTCTCTATTCCTGTACCTGGTCTGCCTCTAATTCAGTACCTGGTCTGTCTCTATTTCAGTAACTAGACTGTCTCTGTTCCAGTACCTGGTCTGTCTCTCTTCCTGTTCCTGGTCTGTCTCTATTCCGGTACCTGGTCTGTCTCTATTCCGGTACCTGGTCTGTCTCTATTCCAGTACCTGGTCTGTCTCTATTCCAGTACCTGGTCTGTCTCTGTTCCAGTACCTGGTCTGTCTCTGTTCCAGTACCTGGTCTGTCTCTATTCCTGTACCTGGTCTGTCTCTATTCCTGTACCTGGTCTGCCTCTATTTTAGTACCTGGTCTGTCTCTATTTCAGTAACTGATCTGTCTCTATTCCGGAACCTGGTCTGTCTCTATTCCGGTACCTGGTCTGTCTGTATTCCGGTACCTGGTCTGTCTCTGTTCCAGCATCTGGTCTGTCTCTATTCCAGCACCTAGATTGTCTCTATTCCAGTATCTGGTCTGTCTCTATTCCGGTACCTGGTCTGTCTCTATTCCGGTACCTGGTCTGTCTGTATTCCGGTACCTGGTCTGTCTCTGTTCCAGCATCTGGTCTGTCTCTATTCCGGTACCTGGTCTGTCTCTATTCCAGCACCTAGATTGTCTCTATTCCAGTATCTGGTCTGTCGCTTTTCCGGCACCTGGGATGGCTCTATTCTGGTACCTGGTCTGTCTGTGCTCCGGTACCTGGTCTGCCTCTGTTCCGGTAACTAGTCTGTCTCTATTCCGGTAACTGGTCTGTCTCTATTGCTGTATCTGGTCTGTCTCTATTCCAGTACCTGGTCTGTCCCTATTCCAGTATCTGGTCTGTCTCTGTTACGGTAACTGGTCTCTCTCTATTCCTGTACCTGGTCCGTCTCTATTCCAGTACCTGGTCTGTCTCTATTCCAATACCTGGTCTGTCTCTATTCTAGTACCTGGTCTGTCTCTATTCCAGTACCTGGTCTGTTTCTATTCCAGGACCTGTTCTGTCTCTATTGCAGTACCTGGTTTGTCTCTATTCCAGTACCTGGTCTGTCTCTATTCCGGTACCTGGTCTGTCTCTGTTCCAGTACCTGGTCTGTCTCTATTCCAGTTCCTGGTCTGTCTCTATTCCTGTACCTGGTCTGCCTCTATTTCAGTACCCGGTCTGTCTCTATTTCAGTAACTGGTCTGTCTCTATTCTGGAACCAGGTCTGTCTCTATTCCAGTACCTGGTCTGTCTGTATTCCGGTACCTGGTCTGTCTCTGTTCCAGCATCTGGTCTGTCTCTATTCCAGCACCTAGATTGTCTCTATTCCAGTATCTGGTCTGTCTCTATTCCGGTACCTGGTCTGTCTCTATTCCGGTACCTGGTCTGTCTGTATTCCGGTACCTGGTCTGTCTCTGTTCCAGCATCTGGTCTGTCTCTATTCCGGTACCTGGTCTGTCTCTATTCCAGCACCTAGACTGTCTCTATTCCAGTATCTGTTCTGTCTCTATTCCAGTACCTGGTCTGTCTCTATTCCAGTACCTCGTCTGTCTCTATTCCAGCACCTAGATTGTCTCTATTCCAGTATCTGGTCTGTCGCTTTTCCGGTACCTGGGCTGGCTCTATTCTGGTACCTGGTCTGTCTGTGCTCCGGTACCTGGTCTGCCTCTGTTCCGGTAACTAGTCTGTCTCTATTCCGGTAACTGGTCTGTCTCTATTCCAGTACCTGGTCTGTCTCTATTCCTGTACCTGGTCTGTCTCTTTTACAGTACCTCGTCTGTCTCTATTCCAGTACCTGATCTGTCCCTATTCCAGTATCTCGTCGGTCTGTATTCTGGTACCTGGTCTGTCTTTATTCCAGTATCTGGTCCGTTTGTATTCCGGTAACTGGGCTGTCTCTATTACTCTACCTGGTCTGTCTCGATTCCAGTACCTGGTCTGTCTCTATTACAGGACCTGGTCAGTCTATATTCCAGTATCTGGTCTGTCTCTGTTCTGGTAACTGGTCTCTCTCTATTCCTGTACCTGGTCCGTCTCTATTCCAGTACCTGGTCTGTCTCTATTCCAATACCTGGTCTGTCTCTATTCTAGTACCTGGTCTGTCTCTATTCCAGTACCTGGTCTGTTTCTATTCCAGGACCTGTTCTGTCTCTATTGCAGTACCTGGTTTGTCTCTATTCCAGTACCTGGTCTGTCTCTATTCCTGTACCTGGTCTGTATCTATTACAGGACCTGGTCTGTATCGATTTCAGTACCTGGTCTTTCTCTGTTACAGGACCTGGTCTGTCTCTGTTTCAGTACCTGGTCTGTCTCAATTACAGTACCTGGTCTATCTCTATTGCAGGCCCTGGTCTGTATCTATTTCAGTACCTGGTCTTTCCCTGTTACAGGACTTGGTCTGTCTCTATTCCAGTACCTGGTCTGTCTCTATTCCAGTACCTGGTCTGTCTCTATTCCTGTACCTGGTCTGCCTCTAATTCAGTACCTGGTCTGTCTCTATTACAGTAACTAGACTGTCTCTGTTCCAGTACCTGGTCTGTCTCTCTTCCTGTTCCTGGTCTGTCTCTATTCCAGTACCTGGTCTGTCTCTATTCCGGGACCTGGTCTGTCTGTATTCCGGGACCTGGTCTGTCTGTATTCCGGTACCTGGTCTGTCTCTATTCCAGTACCTGGTCTGTCTCTGTTCCAGTACCTGGTCTGCCTCTATTCCAGTACCTGGTCTGTCTCTATTCCTGTACCTGGTCTGCCTCTATTTCAGTACCTGTTCTGTCTCTATTTCAGTAACTGGTCTGTCTCTATTCCGGAACCTGGTCTGTCTCTATTCCAGTACCTGGTCTGTCTGTATTCCGGTACCTGGTCTGTCTCTGTTCCAGCATCTGCTCTTTCTCTATTCCAGCACCGAGATTGTCTCTATTCCAGTGTCTGGTCTGTCTCTATTCCGGTACCTGGTCTGTCTCTATTCCAGCACCTAGACTGTCTCTATTCCAGTATCTGGTCTGTCTCTATTCCGGTACCTGGTCTGTCTCTATTCCGGTACCTGGTCTGTCTGTATTCCGGAACCTGGTCTGTCTTTATTCCAGTCTCTGGTCCGTTTGTATTCCGGTAACTGGGCTGTCTCTATTACTGTACCTGGTCTGTCTCTCTTCCAGTGCCTGGTCTGTCTCTATTACAGGACCTGGTCGGTCTATATTCCAGTATCTGTTCTGTCTCTGTTCCGGTAACTGGTCTCTCTCTATTCCTGTACCTGGTCTCTCTCTATTACAGGACCTGGTCTGTCTCTATTCCAGTACCTGGTCTATCTCTATTCCAGGACCTGGTCTGTCTCTATTCCAGTACCTGGTCTGTCTCTATTCCAGTACCTGGTCTGTCTATATTCCAGTACCTGATCTGTCTCTATTCCAGTACCTGGTCTGTCTCTATTCCTGTACCTGGTCTGTCTCTATTACAGGACCTGCACTGTCTCTATTCCAGTACCTGGTCTGTCTGTATTCCGGTACATGGTCTGTCTCTGTTCCAGCATCTGGTCTGTCTCTATTCCAGCACCTAGATTGTCTCTATTCCAGTATCTGGTCTGTCTCTATTCCGGTACCTGGTCTGTCTCTATTCCGGTACCTGGTCTGTCTGTATTCCGGTACCTGGTCTGTCTCTATTCCGGTACCTGGTCTGTCTCTATTCCAGTACCTGGTCTGTCTCTATTCCAGTACCTGGTCTGTCTCTATTCCAGTACCTGGTCTGTCTCTGTTCCACTACCTGGTCTGTCTCTATTCCAGTACCTGGTCTGTCTCTATTCCTGTACCTGGTCTGCCTCTATTTTAGTACCTGGTCTGTCTGTATTTCAGTCACTGGTCTGTCTCTATTCCGGAGCCTGGTCTGTCTCTATTCCGGTACCTGGTCTGTCAGTATTCCAGTACCTGGTCTGTCTCTGTTCCAGCATCTGGTCTGTCTCTATTCCAGCACCTAGATTGTCTCTATTCCAGTATCTGGTCTGTCTCTATTCTGGTACCTGGTCTGTCTCTATTCCGTTACCTGGTCTGTCTGTATTCCGGTACCTGGTCTGTCTCTGTTCCAGCATCTGGTCTGTCTCTATTCCGGTACCTGGTCTGTCTCTATTCCAGCACCTAGACTGTCTCTATTCCAGTATCTGGTCTGTCTCTATTCCAGTACCTGGTCTGTCTCTATTCCAGTACCTCGTCTGTCTCTATTCCAGCACCTAGATTGTCTCTATTCCAGTATCTGGTCTGTCGCTTTTCCGGTACCTGGTCTGGTTCTATTCTGGTACCTGGTCTGTCTGTGCTCCGGTACCTGGTCTGCCTCTGTTCCCGTAACTACTCTGTCTCTATTGCGGTAACTGGTCTGTCTCTATTCCTGTATCTGGTCTGTCTCTATTCCAGTACCTGGTCTGTCTCTATTCCACTACCTGGTCTGTCTCTATTCCACTACCTGGTCTGTCTCTGTTCCACTACCTGGTCTGTCTCTATTCCAGGACCTGGTCTCTCTCTATTCTTTTACCCAGACTGTCTCTATTCTAGTACCTGGTCTGTCTCTATTCCAGTACCTGGTCTGTCTCTATTCCAGTACCTGGTCTGTCACTATTCCTGTACCTGGTCTGTCTCTATTCCACTACCTGGTCTGTCTCTATTCCACTACCTGGTCTGTCTCTGTTCCACTACCTGGTCTGTCTCTATTCCAGGACCTGGTCTCTCTCTATTCTTTTACCCAGACTGTCTCTATTCCAGTACCTGGTCTGTCTCTATTCCGGCACCTGCACTGCCTCTGTACCAGGACCTGGACTATCTCTATTCCAGTACCTGGTCTGCCTCTATTTCAGTACTTGGACTGTCTCTATTCCAGTACCTAGTCTGTCTCTATTCCAGTACCTGATCTGTCTCTATTCCAGTACCTGGACTGTCTCTATTCCAGTACCTGGTCTCTCTCTATTCCTGTACCTGGCCTGTCTCCTTTACAGTACCCGGTCTGTCTGTATTCCAGTACCTGGTCTGTCTCTATTTCAGGACTTGGTCTGTCTCTATTTCAGTACCTGGTCTGTCTCTATTCCAGTACCTGGTCTGTCTCTATTCCAGTACCTGGTCTGTCTCTATTCCAGTACCTGGTCTGTCTCTATTCCAGTACCTGGTCTGTCTCTATTCCAATACCTGGTCTGTCTCTATTCCAGTACCTTGATTGTCTCTATTCCAGTACCTGATCTGGCTCTATTCCGGTACCTGGTCTGTCTCTATTCCGGTACCTGGTCTGTCTCTGTTCCAGCATCTGGTCTGTCTCTATTCCAGCGCCTAGATTGTTTCTATTCCAGTATCTGGTCTGTCTCTATTCCAGTATCTGGTCTGTCTCTATTCCAGTATCTGTTCTGACTCTATTCCAGCACCTGGATTGTCTCTATTCCACGATCTGGTCTGTCTCTATTCCGGTACCTGGTCTGGCTCTATTCCTGTATCTGGTTTGTCTCTATTCCAGGACCTGGTCTGTCTGTCTGTGTATTCCGGTACCTGGTCTGTCTCTGTTCCAGTACCTGGTCTGTCTCTATTCCGGTAACTGGTCTGTCTCTACTCCTGTATCCGGTTTGTCTCTATTCCAGGACCTGGTCTGTCTCTACTCCAGGGCCTGGTCTTCTCTATTCCAGTATCTCGCCTGTCTCAATTCCGGTAACTGGTCTCTCTGTACCCCTGGACCTGATCTGTCTCTATTCCAGTACCTGGTCTGTCTCTGTTCCAGTAGCTGGTCTGTCTCTTTTCCAGCATTTTGTCTGTCTCTATTCCTGTACCTGGTCTGTCACTATACTAGTACCTGGTCTGTCTCTATTCCAGTACCTGGTCTGCCTCTATTCCAAGACCTGCTCTGTCTCTATTACAGTGCCTGGTCTGCCACTATTCCTGCACCTGATCTGTCTCCATTCTTTTACCTAGACTGTCTCTATTCCAGTACCTGGTCTGTTTCTATTTCGGTACCTGGTCTGTCTCCATTCCAGCACCTGGTCTGTCTCTATTCCAGGACCTCGTATGTCTCTATTCCAGTACCTGGTCCGTCTCCATTCTTTTACCTAGACTGTCTCTATTTCAGTACCTGTTCTGTCTCTATTCCAGTACCTGGACTGTCTCTATTGCAAGACCTGGACTGTCTCTATTCCAGTACCTGGTCTGTCTCTATTCTAGTACCTGGACGGTCTCCATTCCAGGACCCGGACTGTCTCTATTCCAGTTCCTGGTCTATCTCTATTCCAGCACCTGGACTGTCTCTATTCCAGTACCTAGTCTGTCTCTATTCCAGTACCTGGTCTGTCTCTATTCCTGTACCTGGTTTGCCTGTATTTCAGTACCTGGTCTGTCTCTATTTCAGTAACTGGACTGTCTCTGTTCCAGGACCTGGTCTGTCTCTATTCCAGCACCTTGATTGTCTCTATTCCAGTATCTGGTGTGTCACTATTCCGGTACCTGGTCTGTCTCTGTTCCAGTATCTGGTCTGCCTCTATTCCGGTAACTGGTCTGTCTCTATTCCTGTATCTGGTTTGTCTCTATTCCAGGACCTGGTCTGTCTCTACTCCAGGACCTAGTCTCTCTCTATTCCAGTATCTCACCTGTCTCAATTCCGGTAACTGGTCTGTCTCTGCTCCTGTACCTGATCTGTCTCTATTCCAGTACCTGGTCTGTCTCTTTTCCAGTATTTGGTCTGTCTCTATTCCTCTACCTGGTCTGTCTCTATTCCAGTGCCTGGTCTGTCACTATTCCTGTACGTGGTCTGTCTCTATTCCAGCACCTGGTCTCTCTATATTACAGGACATGGTCTGTCTCTGTTCCACCACCTAGATTGTCTCTATTCCAGTACCTGGTCTGTCTCTATTCCAGCACCTGGTCTGTCTCTATTCCAGTACCTGGTCTGTCTCTATTCCAGCACCTGGTCTGGCTCTATTCTGGTACCTGGTCTGTCTGTATTCCAGGACCTGGTCTGTCTCTACTCCAGGACCTGGTCTCTCTCTATTCCAGTGCCTGGTCTGCCACTATTCCTGTACCTGGTCTGTCTCTATTCCAGTACCTGGACTGTCTCTATTGCAGTACCTGGTCTGTCTCTACTTCGGTACCTGGTCTGTCTCCATTCCAGTACCTGGTCTGTCACTATTCCTGTACATGGTCTGTCTCTATTCCAGTACCTGGTCTGTCTGTATTCGAGTCCCTGTTCTGTCTCTATTCCAGTACCTGGACTGTCTCTATTCCAGGACCCGGTCTGGCTCTATTCCAGGACCTGGTCTGTCTCTATTCCAGCACCTGGACTGTCTCTATACCAGGACCTGGACTATCTCTATTCCAGTACCTGGTCTGTCTCTATTCCAGTAATTGGACTGTCTCTATTGCAGTACCTAATCTGTCTCTATTCCAGTACCTGATCTCTCTCTATTCCAGGACCTGCTCTGTCTCTATTCCTGTACCTGGTCTGTTTCTATTTCGGTACCTGGTCTGTCTCCATTCCAGCACCTGGTCTGTCTCTATTCCAGGACCTCGTATGTCTCTATTCCAGTTCCTGGTCTGTCTCCATTCTTTTACGTAGACTGTCTCTATTCCAGTACCTGGTCTGCCTCAATTTCAGTACCTGTTCTGTCTCTATTCCAGTACCTGGACTGTCTCTATTGCAGTACCTGGACTGTCTCTATTGCAGTACTTGGACTGTCTCTATTCCAGTACCTGGCCTGTCTCTATTCCAGTACCTGGACGCTCTCCATTCCAGGACCCGGACTGTCTCTATTCCAGTACCTGGTCTATCTCTATTCCAGCACCTGGTCTGTCTCTATTTCAGTAACTGGTCCGTCTCTATTCCAGTACCTGGTCTGTCTCTATTCCAGTACCTGATCTGTCTCTATTCCAGTACCTGGTCTGTCTCTTTTCCAGTACCTGGTCTGTCTCTACTCCAGTACCTGGTCTGTCTCTTTTCCAGTACCTGGTCTGTCCCTATTCCAGTACCTGGTCTGTCTCTTTTCCAGTACCTGGTTCATTTCTGTTCCAGTACTTGGTCTGTCTCCATTCCAGGACCTGGTCTGTCTCTCTTCCAGTACCTGGTCTGTTTGTATCCCTGTACCTGGTCGGCCTCTATTCCAGTACCTGCTCTGTATCTATTCAGGTAACTGATCTGTCTCTATTCCAGTACCTGGTGTGTCTCCAATCCAGTACCTGGTCTGTCTCTATTCCAGGACCTGGTCTGTCTCTATTCCAGGACCTGGTCTGTCTCTATTCCAGTACCTGGTCTGTCTCTATTCCAGTACCTGGTCTCTCTCTATTCCTGTACCTGGTCTGTCTGTATTCCTGTACCTGGTCTGTCTCTATTTCTGTACCTGGTCTGCCTCTATTCCAGTACCTGGCCTGTCTCTATTCAGTAACTGGACAGCCTCTGTTCCAGCACCTGGTCTGTCTCTATTCCAGTACCTTGCCTGTCTCTATTCCGGTACCTGGTCTGTCTCTATTCCTGTACCTGGTCTGTCTCTATTCCTGTACCTGGTCTGTCTGTATTCCAGTACCTGGTCTGTCTCTATTCCAGCACCTGGTCTGTCTGTATTCCGGTGCCTGGTCTGTCTCTGTTACAGCATCTGGTCTGTTTCTATTCCAGCATCTAGATTGTCTCTATTCCAGTATCTGGTCTGTCTCTATTTCGGTACCTGGTCGGGATCTATTCTGGTACCTGGTCTGTCTGTATTCCGGTACCTGGTCTGTCTCTATTTCGGGACCTGGTCGGGCTCTATTCCAGTACCTGGTCTGTCTATTCCAGTACCTAGTCTGTCTCTATTCCAGTACCTGGACTGTCTCTATTCCAGGACGTGGTCTGTCTCTATTCCAGTACCTGGTCTGTCTCTATTCCAGTACTTGGAGTGTCTCTATTCCAGGACGTGGTCTGTCTCTATTCCGGTACCTGGTCAGGCTGTATTCCGGTGCCTGGTCTGTCTGTATTCCGGTATCTGGTCTGTCTCTATTCCAGTATCTGGTCTGTCTCTATTCCGGTACCTGGTCTGGCTGTATTCCGGTACCTGGTCTGTCTGTATTCCGGTAACTGGTCTGTCTCTATTCCTGTACCTAGTCTGTCTACATTCCGGTAACTGGTCTGTCTCTATTGCAGTACCTGGTCTGTTTCTATTCCAGTGCCTCATCTGTCTCTATTCCAGGACCGGGTCTCTCTCTATTCCAGTACCTGGTCTGTCTCTATTCCAGTACCTAGTCTGTCTCTATTCCAGTACCTGGTCTGTCTCTATTCCAGTACCTGGTCTGTCTCTATTCCAGTACCTGGTCTGTCTCTATTCCAGTACTTGTTCTGTCTCTATTCCTGTACCTGGTCTGTCTACTTTACAGTACCTATTCTGTCTCTATTCCAGTACCTGGTCTGTCTCTATTCCAGTACCTGGACTGTCTCTATTCCAGTACCTGGTCTGTCTCTATTCCAGTACCTGGACTGTCTGTATTCCAGGACCCAGGCTGTCTCTACTCCAGTACCTGGTCTGTCTCTAGTCCAGCACCTGGACTGTCTCTGTACCAGGACCTGGACTATCTCTATTCCAGTACCTGGTCTGTCTCTATTCCAGTACTTGGACTGTCTCTATTCCAGTACCTAGTCTGTCTCTATTCCAGTACCTGATCTGTCTCTATTCCAGTACCTGGTCTGTCTCTCTTCCTTTACCTGGTCTGTCTCTATTCCAGTACCTGGTCTGTCTCTATTCCAGTACCTGGTCTGTCTCTATTTCAGGAACTGGTCTGTCTCTATTCCAGTACCTGGTCTGTCTCTATTCCAGTACCTGGTCTGTCTCTATTTCAGTACCTGTTCTGTCTCTATTCCAGTTCCTGGACTGTCTCTATTCCAGTGCCTGGTCTGTCTCTATTCTAGTACCTGGACGGTCTCCATTCCAGGACCCGGACTGTCTCTATTCCAGTACCTGGTCTATCTCTATTCCAGCACCTGGTCTGTCTCTATTCCAGTACCTGGTCTGTCTCTATTTCAGTACCTGGTCTGTCTCTATTTCAGTAACTGGACTGTCTCTGTTCCAGTACCTGGTCTGTCTCTCTTCCTGTACCTGGTCTGTCTCTATTCCAGCACCTAGATTGTCTCTATTCCAGTATCTGATGTGTCGCTATTCCGGTACCTGGACTGTCTCTGTTCCAGTATCTGGTCTGTCTCTATTCCGGTAACTGGTCTGTCTCTATTCCTGTATCTGGTTTGTCTCTATTTCAGGACCTGGTCTGTCTCTACTCCAGGACCTAGTCTCTCTCTATTCCAGTATCTCATCTGTCTCAATTCCAGTAACTGGTCTGTCTCTGCTCCTGTACTTGATCTGTCTCTATTCCTCTACCTGGTCTGTCACTATTCCTGTACGTGGTCTGTCTCTATTCCAGTACCTGGTCTCTCTATATTACAGGACATGGTCTGTCTCTGTTCCACCACCTAGATTGTCTCTATTCCAGTACCTGGTCTGTCTCTATTCCAGCAGCTAGTCTGTCTCAATTCCGGCACCTGGTCTGTCTGTATTCCGGTACCTGGTCTGTCTCTATTACAGCACCTAGATTGTCTCTATTCCAGTACCTGGTCTGTCTCTATTCCGGCACCTGGTCTGGCTCTATTCTGGTACCTGGTCTGTCTGTATTCCAGGACCTGGTCTGTCTCTACTCCAGTACGTGGTCTCTCTCTATTCCAGTGCCTGGTCTGCCGCTGTTCCTGTACCTGGTCTGTCTCTATTCCAGTACCTGGAGTGTCTTTATTGCAGTACCTGGTCTGTCTCTATTTCGGTACCTGGTCTGTCTACATTCCAGTACCTGGTCTGTCTCTATTCCAGTGCATGGTCTGTCTACATTCCAGTACCTGGTCTGTCTCTATTCCAGTACATGGTCTGTCTCTATTCCAGTACCTGGACTCTCTCTATTCCAGTACCTGGTCTGTCTCTATTCCAGCACCTGGACTGTCTCTATACCAGGACCTGGACAATCTCTATTCCAGTACCTGTTCTGTCTCTATTCCAGTACTTGGACTGTCTCTATTCCAGTACGTAGTCGGTCTCTATTCCAGTACCTGATCTCTCTCTATTCCAGTACCTGGTCTGTCTCTGTTCCAACACCTGGATTTTCTCTATTCCAATATCTGGTCTGTCTCTATTTCAGCACCTGGTCTGTTTCTATTCCAGTACCTGCTCTGTCTCTATTCCAGTACCTGGTCTGTCTCTATTCCAGTCCCTGGTCTGTCTCTATTCCAGTACCGGGTCTGACTCTATTCCAGGACCTGGTCTGTATCTATTCCAGTACCTGATCTGTCCCTATTCCAGTACCTGGTCTGTCTCTATTCCAGTACCTGCTCTGTATCTATTAAGTAACCGATCTGTCTCTATTGCAGTCCCTGGTGTGTCTCTATTCCAGTACCTGGTCTGTCTCTATTCCAGGACCTGGTCTGTCTCTATTCCAGTACCTGGCCTGACTCTATTCCAGTACCTGGTCTGTCTCTATTCCTGTACCTGGTCTGTCTGTATTCCTGTACCTGGTCTGTCTCTGTTCCAGTACCTGGTCTGTCTCTATTCCAGTACCTTGTCTGTCTCTATTCAAATACCTGGTCTTTCTCTATTCCAGCACCTAGATTGTCTCTATTCCAGTATCTGGTCTGTCTCTATTCCAGCACCTAGATTGTCTCTATTCCAGTATCTGGCCTGTCTCTATTCCAGTAGCTGGTCTGTTTCTATTCCAGCACCTAGATTGTCTCTATTCCAGTATCTGGTCTGTCTCTACTCCAGGACCTGGCCTGTCGCTTTTCCAGTATTTGGTCTGTCTCTATTCCTGTACCTGGTCTGTCATTATTCTAATACCCGGTCTGTCTCTATTCCAGTACCTAGTCTGTCTCTATTCCAGTACCTGGTGTGTGTCTATTCTTTTACCTAGACTGTCTCTATTCCAGTACCTGGTCTTTCTCTATTTCGGGACCTGGTCTGTCTCCATTCCAGTACCTGGTCTGTCTCTATTCCAGTACCTGGTCTGTCTCTATTCCAGTACCTGGTCTGTCTCTATTCCAGTAACTGGTCTGCCTCTATTCCAGTACCTGGTCTGTCTCTATTCCAGGACCTGGTCTGTCTCTATTCCAGTACCTAATCTGTCCCTATTCCAGTACCTGCTCTGTCTCTATTCCAGTACCTGGTCTGTCTCTGTTCCAGTACCTGGTCTGTCTCTATTCCAGGACCTGGTCTGTCTCTATTCCAGTACCTGGTCTGTCTCTGTTCCAGTACCTGGTCTTTCTCTATTCCAGGACCTGGTCTGTCTCTATTCCAGTACCTGGTCTGTCTCTAATCCAGTACCTGGTTCGTTTCTGTTCCAGTACCTCGTCTGTCTCCAATCCAGGACCTGGTCTGTCTCTCTTCCAGTGCCTGGTCTGTTTGTATCCCTGTACCTGGTCGGCCTCTATTCCAGTACCTGCTCTGTATCTATTCAGGTAACTGATCTGTCTCTATTCCAGTACCTGGTGTGTCTCCAATCCAGTAACTGGTCTGTCTCTATTCCAGGACCTGGTCTGTCTATTCCAGTTACTGGTCTGTCTCTATTCCAGTACCTGGTCTGCCTCTATTCCAGTAACTGGTCTGTCTCTATTCCAGTACCTGGTCTGTCTCTATTCCAGAACCTGGTCTGTCTCTATTCCAGAACCTGGTCTGTCTCTATTCCTGTAGCTGGTCTGTCTGTATTCCTGTACCTGGTCTGTCTCTATTCCTGTACCTGGTCTGCCTCTATTCCAGTACCTGGTCTGTCTCTATTTCAGTAACTGGACTGTCTCTGTTCCAGTACCTGGTCTGTATCAATTCCAGTACCTGGTCTGTCTCTATTCCGGTACCTGGTCTGTCTCTATTCCAGCACCTGGTCTGTCTGTATTCCGGCGCCTGGTCTGGCTCTATTCCGGTACCTGGTCTGTCTCTGTTACAGCATCTGGTCTGTTTCTATTCCAGCACCCAGATTGTCTCTATTCCAGTATCTGGTCTGTCTCTATTTCGGGACCTGGTCGGGCTCTATTCTGGTACCTGGTCTGTCTGTATTCCAGTACCTGGTCTGTCTCTATTTCGGTAACGGGTCTGTCTCTATTCCAGTACCTGACCTGTCTCTATTCCAGTACCTAGTCTGTCTCTATTCCAGTACCTGGTCTGTCTCTATTCCAGTACCTGGTCTGTCTCTATTCCAGTACCTGGTCTTTCTCTATTCCAGTACCTGGTCTGTCTCTATTCCAGTACCTAGTCTGTCTCTATTCCAGTACCTGGTCTGTCTCCATTCCAGTACCTGGTCTGTCTCTCTTCCAGTACATGGTCTGTCTCTATTCCAGTACCTGGTCTGTCTCTATTCCAGTACCTGGACTGTCTCCATTCCAGCACCTGGTCTGTCTCTATTCCAGTACCTGGACTGTCTCTATTCCAAGACCCGGACTGCCTCTATTCCAGTACCTGGTCTGTCTCTATTCCAGTACTTGGAGTGTCTCTATTCCAGGACGTGGTCTGTCTCTATTCCAGTATCTGGTCTGTCTCTATTCCGGTACCTGGTCAGGCTGTATTCCGGTACCTGGTCTGTCTGTATTCCGGTACCTGGTCTGTCTCTATTCCTGTACCTGGTCTGTCTACATTCCGGTAACTGGTCTGTCTCTATTGCAGTAACTGGTCTGTTTCTATTCCAGTACCTCATTTGTCTCTATTCCAGGACCGGGTCTGTCACTATTTCAGTACCTGGTCTGTCTCTTTTCCAGTACCTGGTCTGTCTCTATTCCAGTACCTGGTCTGTCTCTATTCCAGTACCTGGTCTGTCCCTATTCCAGTACCTGGTCTGTCTCTATTCCAGTACTTGTTCTGTCTCTATTTCAGGACCTGGTCTGTCTCCATTTCAGTACCTGGTCTGTCTCTATTCCTGTAACTGGTCTCTCTCTATTACAGGATCTGGTTTGTCTCCATTCCAGTACTTGGTCTGTCTCTATTCCAGTACCTGGTCTGTCTCTATTCCTGTACCTGGTCTGTCTATTTTACAGTACCTGTTCTGTCTCTATTCCAGTACCTGGACTGTCTGTATTCCAGGACCCGGACTGTCTCTATTCCAGTACCTGGTCTGTCTCTAGTCCAGCACCTGGACTGTCTCTATACCAGGACCTGGACTATCTCTATTCCAGTACCTGGTCTGTCTCTATTCCAGTACTTGGACTGTCTCTATTCCAGTACCTAATCTGTCTCTATTCCAGTACCTGATCTGTCTCTATTCAAGTACCTGGTCTGTCTCTATTCCTTTACCTGGTCTGTCTCTATTACAGTAACTGGTCTGTCTCTATTCCAGTACCTGGTCTGTCTCTATTTCAGGAACTGGTCTGTCTTTATTCCATTACCTGGTCTGTCTCTATTCCAGTACCTGGTCTGTCTCTATTCCAGTACCTGCTCTGTCTCTATTCCAGTACCTGGTCTGGTTGTATTCCGGTACCTGGTCTGTCTCTATTCCGGTACCTGGTCTGTCTCTATTCCAGTACCTGGTCTGTCTCTATTCCAGTACCTGGTCTGTCTCTATTCCAGTACCTGATCTGTCTCTATTCCTGTACCTGGTCTGTCTCTATTCCTGTACCTGGTCTGTCTCTATTACAGGACCTGGTCTGTCTCTATTCCAGGACCTCGTATGTCTCTATTCCAGTACCTGGTCTGTCTCCATTCTTTTACCTAGACTGTCTCTATTCCAGTACCTGGTCTGTCTCTATTTCAGTACCTGTTCTGTCTCTATTCCAGTACCTGGACTGTCTCTATTGCAGTACCTGGACTGTCTCTATTCCAGTACCTGGTCTGTCTCTATTCCAGTACTTGGAGTGTCTCTATTCCAGGACGTGGTCTGTCTCTATTCCAGGACGTGGTCTGTCTCTATTCCAGTACCTGATCTGTCTCTACTCCAATATCTGGTCTGTCTCTATTCCGGTACCTGGTCAGGCTGTATTCCGGTACCTGGTCTGTCTGTATTCCGGTTTCTGGTCTGTCTCTATTCCAGTATCTGGTCTGTCTCTATTCCGGTACCTGGTCTGTCTCTATTCCTGTACCTGGTCTGTCTCTATTCCTGTACCTGATCTGTCTCTATTACAGGACCTGGTCTGTCTCTATTACAGTACCTGGTCTGTTTCTATTTCGGTACCTGGTCTGTCTCCATTGCAGTACATGGTCTGTCTCTATTCCAGGACCTCGTATGTCTCTATTCCAGTACCTGGTCTGTCTCCATTCTTTTACCTAGACTGTCTCTATTCCAGTACCTGGTCTGTCTCTATTTCAGTACCTGTTCTGTCTCTATTGCAGTACCTGGACTGTCTCTATTGCAGTACCTGGACTGTCTCTATTCCAGTACCTGGTCTGTCTCTATTCCAGTACTTGGAGTGTCTCTATTCCAGGACGTGGTCTGTCTCTATTCCAGGACGTGGTCTGTCTCTATTCCAGGACGTGGTCTGTCTCTATTCCAGTACCTGATCTGTCTCTACTCCAATATCTGGTCTGTCTCTATTCCGGTACCTGGTCAGGCTGTATTCCGGTATCTGGTCTGTCTCTATTCCAGTTCCTGGTCTATCTCTATTCCAGCACCTGGACTGTCTCTATTCCAGTACCTGGTCTGTCTCTATTCCAGTACCTGGTCTGTCTCTATTCCTGTACCTGGTTTGCCTCTATTTCAGCACCTGGTCTCTCTCTATTTCAGTAACTGGACTGTCTCTGTTCCAGTACCTGGTCTGTCTCTCTTCCTGTACCTGGTCTGTCTCTATTCCAGTACCTGGTCTTTCTCAATTCCAGCACCTAGATTGTCTCTATTCCAGTATCTGGTGTGTCGCTATTCCGGTACCTGGTCTGTCTCTGTTCCAGGACCTGGTCTGTCTCTATTCCGGTAACTGGTCTGTCTCTATTCCTGTATCTGGTTTGTCTCTATTCCAGGACCTGGTCTGTCTCTACTCCAGGACCTAGTCTCTCTCAATTCCAGTATCTCATCTGTCTCAATTCCGGTAACTGGTCTGTCTCTGCTCCTGTACCTGATCTGTCTCTATTCCAGTACCTGGTCTGTCTCTTTTCCAGTATTTGGTCTGTCTCTATTCCTCTACCTGGTCTGTCACTATTCTAGTACCTGGTCTGTCTCTATTCCAGGACCAGGTCTGTCTCTATTCCAGTGCCTGGTCTGTCACACTTCCTGTACCTGGTCTGTCTCTATTCCAGGACCTGGTCTCTCTATATTACAGGACATGGTCTGTCTCTGTTCCAACACCTAGATTGTCTCTAATCCAGTACCTGGTCTGTCTCTATTCCAGCACCTGGTCTGGCTCTATTCTGGTACCTGGTCTGTTTGTATTCCAGGACCTGGTCTGTCTCTACCCCAGTACCTGGTCTCTCTCTATTCCAGTGCCTGGTCTGCCACTATTCCTGTACCTGGTCTGTCTCTATTCCAGTACCTGGTCTGTCTGTATTCCAGTCCCTGTTCTGTCTCTATTCCAGTCCCTGTTCTGTCTCTATTCCAGTACCTGGACTCTCTCTATTCCAGTACCTGGACTGTCTCTATTCCAGGACCCGGACTGGCTCTCTTCCAATACGTGGTCTGTCTCTATTCCAGCACCTGGACTGTCTCTAAACCAGGACCTGGACTATCTCTATTCCAGTACCTGGTCTGTCTCTATTCCAGTACTTGGACTGTCTCTATTCCAGTACCTAGTCTGTCTCTATTCCAGTACCTGAACTCTCTCTATTCCAGTACCTGGTCTGTCTCTATTCCAGTACCGGGTCTGTCTCTATTCCAGGACCTGGTCTGTCACTATTCCAGTACCTTGTCTGTCTCTATTCAAATACCTGGTCTTTCTCTATTCCAGCACCTAGATTGTCTCTATTCCAGTGTCTGGTCTGTCTCTATTCCGGTACCTGATCTCGCTCTATTCCGGTACCTGGTCTGTCTCTGTTCCAGCATCTGGTCTGTCTCTATTCCAGCAGCTAGATTGTCTCTATTCCAGTATCTGGTCTGTCTCTATTCCAGTAGCTGGTCTGTTTCTATTCCAGCACCTAGATTGTCTCTATTCCAGTATCTGGTCTGTCTCTACTCCAGGACCTGGTCTGTCGCTTTTCCAGTATTTGGTCTGTCTCTATTCCTGTACCTGGTCTGTCTCTATGCCAGTACATGGTCTGTCTCTATTCCAGTACCTGGTCTGTCTCTATTCCAGCACATGGTCTGTCTCTATTCCAGTAACTGGTCTGCCTCTATTCCAGTACCTGGTCTGTCTGTTTTCCAGGACCTGGTCTGTCTCTATTCCAGTACCTAATCTGTCCCTATTCCAGTACCTGGTCTGTCTCTATTCCAGTACCTGGTCTGTCTCTGTTCCAGTACCTGGTCTGTCTCTATTCCAGGACCTGGTCTGTCTCTGTTCCAGTACCTGGTCTGTCTCTATTCCAGGACCTGGTCTGTCTCTATTACAGTACCTGGTCTGTCTCTATTCCAGTACCTGGTTCGTTTCTGTTCCAGTACCTGGTCTGTCTCCATTCCAGGACCTGGTCTGTCTCTCTTCCAGTACCTGGTCTGTTTGTATCCCTGTACCTGGTCGGCCGCTATTCCAGTACCTGCTCTGTATCGATTCAGGTAACTGATCTGTCTCTATTCCAGTACCTGGTGTGTCTCCAATCCAATACCTGGTCTTTCTCTATTCCAGGACCTGATCTGTCTCTATTCCAGTACCTGGTCTCTCTCTATTCCAGTACCTGGTCTCTCTCTATTCCTGTACCTGGTCTGTCTGTATTCCTGTACCTGGTCTGTCTCTATTCCTGTACCTGGTCTGCCTCTATTCCAGTACCTGGTCTGTCTCTATTTCAGTAACTGGACTGTCTCTGTTCCAGTACCTGGTCTGTCTCTATTCCAGTACCTGGTCTGTCTCTATTCCGGTACCTGGTCTGTCTCTATTCCAGTACCTGGTCTGTCTCTATTCCTGTACCTGGTCTGTCTCTATTCCAGTACCTGGTCTGTCTCTATTCCAGTACCTGGTCTGTCTCTATTTCAGTAACTGGACTGTCTCTGTTCCAGTACCTGGTCTGTATCAATTCCAGTACCTGGTCTGTCTCTATTCCAGTACTTGGAGTGTCTCTATTCCAGGACGTGGTCTGTCTCTATTCCAGTACCTGATCTGTCTCTACTCCAGTATCTGGTCTGTCTCTATTCCGGTACCTGGTCAGGCTGTATTCCGGTACCTGGTCTGTCTGTATTCCGGTACCTGGTCTGTCTCTATTCCTGTACCTGGTCTGTCTACATTCCGGTAACTGGTCTGTCTCTATTGCAGTACCTGGTCTGTTTCTATTCCAGTACCTCATCCGTCTCTATTCCAGGACCGGCTCTGTCTCTATTTCAGTACCTGGTCTGTCTCTATTCCAGTACCTGGTCTGTCTCTATTCCAGTATCTGGTCTGTCTCTATTCTAGTACCTGGTCTGTCTCTATTCCAGTACCTGGTCTGTCTCTATTCCAGTACTTGTTCTGTCTCTATTCCAGTACCTGGTCTGTCTCTATTCCTGTACCTGGTCTGTCTGTATTCCTGTACCTGGTCTGTCTCTATTCCTGTACCTGGTCTGCCTCTATTCCAGTACCTGGTCTATCTCTCTTCCTGTACCTGGTCTGTCTCTGTTCCAGTACCTGGTCTGTCACTATTCCAGTACCTTGTCTGTCTCTGTTCAAATACCTGGTCTTTCTCTATTCCAGCACCTAGATTGTCTCTATTCCAGTATCTGGTCTGTCTCTATTCCGGTACCTGATCTCGCTTTATTCCGGTACCTGGTCTGTCTCTGTTCCAGCATCTGGTCTGTCTCTATTCCAGCAGCTAGATTGTCTCTATTCCAGTATCTGGTCTGTCTCTATTCCAGTAGCTGGTCTGTTTCTATTCCAGCACCTAGATTGTCTCTATTCCAGTATCTGGTCTGTCTCTACTCCAGGACCTGGTCTGTCGCATTTCCAGTATTTGGTCTGTCTCTATTCCTGTACCTGGTCTGTCACTATTCTAGTACCTGGTATGTCTCTATTCCAGTACCTGGTCTGTCTCTATTCCAGGACGTGATCCGTCTCTATTTCAGTACCTGGTCTGTCACTATTCCTGTACCTGGTCTGTCTCTATTCCAGCACCTGGTCTGTCTCTATTCCAGTACCTAGTCTGTCTCTATTCCAGTACCTGGTGTGTCTCTATTCTTTTACCTAGACTGTCTCTATTCCAGTACCTGGTCTTTCTCTATTTCGGTACCTGGTCTGTCTCCATTCCAGTGCCTGGTCTGTCTCTATTCCAGTACATGGTCTGTCTCTATTCCAGTACCTGGTCTGTCTCTATTCCAGCACCTGGTCTGTCTCTATTCCAGTAACTGGTCTGCCTCTATTCCAGTACCTGGTCTGTCTGTTTTCCAGGACCTGGTCTGTCTCTATTCCAGTACCTAATCTGTCCCTATTCCAGTACCTGGTCTGTCTCTATTCCAGTACCTGGTCTGTCTCTGTTCCAGTACCTGGTCTGTCTCTATTCCAGGACCTGGTCTGTCTCTGTTCCAGTACCTGGTCTGTCTCTATTCCAGGACATGGTCTGTCTCTATTACAATACCTGGTCTGTCTCTATTCCAGTACCTGGTTCGTTTCTGTTCCAGTACCTGGTCTGTCTCCATTCCAGGACCTGGTCTGTCTCTCTTCCAGTACCTGGTCTGTTTGTATCCCTGTACCTGGTCGGCCGCTATTCCAGTACCTGCTCTGTATCGATTCAGGTAACTGATCTTTCTCTATTCCAGTACCTGGTGTGTCTCCAATCCAATACCTGGTCTTTCTCTATTCTAGGACCTGATCTGTCTCTATTCCAGTACCTGGTCTGTCTCTATTCCAGCATCTGGTCTGTCTCTATTCCAGCAGCTAGATTGTCTCTATTCCAGTATCTGGTCTGTCTCTATTCCAGTAGCTGGTCTGTTTCTATTCCAGCACCTAGATTGTCTCTATTCCAGTATCTGGTCTGTCTCTACTCCAGGACCTGGTCTGTCGCTTTTCCAGTATTTGGTCTGTCTCTATTCCTGTACCTGGTCTGTCTCTATGCCAGTACATGGTCTGTCTCTATTCCAGTACCTGGTCTGTCTCTATTCCAGCACATGGTCTGTCTCTATTCCAGTAACTGGTCTGCCTCTATTCCAGTACCTGGTCTGTCTGTTTTCCAGGACCTGGTCTGTCTCTATTCCAGTACCTAATCTGTCCCTATTCCAGTACCTGGTCTGTCTCTATTCCAGTACCTGGTCTGTCTCTGTTCCAGTACCTGGTCTGTCTCTATTCCAGGACCTGGTCTGTCTCTGTTCCAGTACCTGGTCTGTCTCTATTCCAGGACCTGGTCTGTCTCTATTACAGTACCTGGTCTGTCTCTATTCCAGTACCTGGTTCGTTTCTGTTCCAGTACCTGGTCTGTCTCCATTCCAGGACCTGGTCTGTCTCTCTTCCAGTACCTGGTCTGTTTGTATCCCTGTACCTGGTCGGCCGCTATTCCAGTACCTGCTCTGTATCGATTCAGGTAACTGATCTGTCTCTATTCCAGTACCTGGTGTGTCTCCAATCCAATACCTGGTCTTTCTCTATTCCAGGACCTGATCTGTCTCTATTCCAGTACCTGGTCTCTCTCTATTCCAGTACCTGGTCTCTCTCTATTCCTGTACCTGGTCTGTCTGTATTCCTGTACCTGGTCTGTCTCTATTCCTGTACCTGGTCTGCCTCTATTCCAGTACCTGGTCTGTCTCTATTTCAGTAACTGGACTGTCTCTGTTCCAGTACCTGGTCTGTCTCTATTCCAGTACCTGGTCTGTCTCTATTCCGGTCCCTGGTCTGTCTCTATTCCAGTACCTGGTCTGTCTCTATTCCTGTACCTGGTCTGTCTCTATTCCAGTACCTGGTCTGTCTCTATTCCAGTACCTGGTCTGTCTCTATTTCAGTAACTGGACTGTCTCTGTTCCAGTACCTGGTCTGTATCAATTCCAGTACCTGGTCTGTCTCTATTCCAGTACTTGGAGTGTCTCTATTCCAGGACGTGGTCTGTCTCTATTCCAGTACCTGATCTGTCTCTACTCCAGTATCTGGTCTGTCTCTATTCCGGTACCTGGTCAGGCTGTATTCCGGTACCTGGTCTGTCTGTATTCCGGTACCTGGTCTGTCTCTATTCCTGTACCTGGTCTGTCTACATTCCGGTAACTGGTCTGTCTCTATTGCAGTACCTGGTCTGTTTCTATTCCAGTACCTCATCCGTCTCTATTCCAGGACCGGCTCTGTCTCTATTTCAGTACCTGGTCTGTCTCTATTCCAGTACCTGGTCTGTCTCTATTCCAGTACCTGGTCTGTCTCTATTCTAGTACCTGGTCTGTCTCTATTCCAGTACCTGGTCTGTCTCTATTCCAGTACTTGTTCTGTCTCTATTCCAGTACCTGGTCTGTCTCTATTCCTGTACCTGGTCTGTCTGTATTCCTGTACCTGGTCTGTCTCTATTCCTGTACCTGGTCTGCCTCTATTCCAGTACCTGGTCTATCTCTCTTCCTGTACCTGGTCTGTCTCTGTTCCAGTACCTGGTCTGTCACTATTCCAGTACCTTGTCTGTCTCTGTTCAAATACCTGGTCTTTCTCTATTCCAGCACCTAGATTGTCTCTATTCCAGTATCTGGTCTGTCTCTATTCCGGTACCTGATCTCGCTTTATTCCGGTACCTGGTCTGTCTCTGTTCCAGCATCTGGTCTGTCTCTATTCCAGCAGCTAGATTGTCTCTATTCCAGTATCTGGTCTGTCTCTATTCCAGTAGCTGGTCTGTTTCTATTCCAGCACCTAGATTGTCTCTATTCCAGTATCTGGTCTGTCTCTACTCCAGGACCTGGTCTGTCGCATTTCCAGTATTTGGTCTGTCTCTATTCCTGTACCTGGTCTGTCACTATTCTAGTACCTGGTATGTCTCTATTCCAGTACCTGGTCTGTCTCTATTCCAGTACCTAGTCTGTCTCTATTCCAGTACCTGGTGTGTCTCTATTCTTTTACCTAGACTGTCTCTATTCCAGTACCTGGTCTTTCTCTATTTCGGTACCTGGTCTGTCTCCATTCCAGTGCCTGGTCTGTCTCTATTCCAGTACATGGTCTGTCTCTATTCCAGTACCTGGTCTGTCTCTATTCCAGCACCTGGTCTGTCTCTATTCCAGTAACTGGTCTGCCTCTATTCCAGTACCTGGTCTGTCTGTTTTCCAGGACCTGGTCTGTCTCTATTCCAGTACCTAATCTGTCCCTATTCCAGTACCTGGTCTGTCTCTATTCCAGTACCTGGTCTGTCTCTGTTCCAGTACCTGGTCTGTCTCTATTCCAGGACCTGGTCTGTCTCTGTTCCAGTACCTGGTCTGTCTCTATTCCAGGACATGGTCTGTCTCCATTACAATACCTGGTCTGTCTCTATTCCAGTACCTGGTTCGTTTCTGTTCCAGTACCTGGTCTGTCTCCATTCCAGGACCTGGTCTGTCTCTCTTCCAGTACCTGGTCTGTTTGTATCCCTGTACCTGGTCGGCCGCTATTCCAGTACCTGCTCTGTATCGATTCAGGTAACTGATCTTTCTCTATTCCAGTACCTGGTGTGTCTCCAATCCAATACCTGGTCTTTCTCTATTCCAGGACCTGATCTGTCTCTATTCCAGTACCTGGACTGTCTCTATTCCAGTACCTGGTCTCTCTCTATTCCTGTACCTGGTCTGTCTGTATTCCTGTACCTGGTCTGTCTCTATTCCTGTACCTGGTCTGCCTCTATTCCAGTACCTGGTCTGTCTCTATTTCAGTAACTGGACTGTCTCTGTTCCAGTACCTGGTCTGTCTCTATTCCAGTACCTGGTCTGTCTCTATTCCGGTACCTGGTCTGTCTCTATTCCAGTACCTGGTCTGTCTCTATTCCAGTACCTGGTCTGTCTCTATTCCAGTACCTGGTCTGTCTCTATTCCAGTACCTGGTCTGTCTCTATTCCAGTACCTGGTCTGTCTCTATTTCAGTAACTAGACTGTCTCTGTTCCAGTACCTGGTCTGTATCAATTCCAGTACCTGGTCTGTCTCTATTCCGGTACCTGGTCTGTCTCTGTTCCAGCACCTGGTCTGTCTGTATTCCGGTGCCTGGTCTGGCTCTATTCTGGTACCTGGTCTGTCTCTGTTACAGCATCTGGTCTGTTTCTATTCCAGCACCTAGATTGTCTCTATTCCAGTATCTGGTCTGTCTCTATTTCGGTACCTGGTCGGGCTCTCTTCTGGTACCTGGTCTGTCTGTATTCCAGTACCTGGTCTGTCTCTGTTCCAGTACCTGGTCTGTCTCTATTCCGGTAACGGGTCTGCCTCTATTCCAGTACCTGGTCTGTCTCTATTCCAGTACCTAGTCTGTCTCTATTCCAGTACCTGGTCTGTCTGTATTCCAGTACCTGGTCTGTCTCTATTCCAGTACCTGGTGTTTCTCTATTTCAGTACCTGGTCTGTCTCCATTCCAGTACCTGGTCTGTCTCTATTCCAGTACATGGTCTGTCTCTATTCCAGTACCTGGTCTGTCTGTATTCCAGTGCCTCTTCTGTCTCTATTCCAGTACCTGGACTGTCTCCATTCCTGTACCTGGTCTGTCTCTATTCCAGTACCTGGACTGTCTCTATTCCAAGACCCGGACTGCCTCTATTCCAGTACCTGGTCTGTCTCTATTCCAGCACCTGGACTGTCTCTATACCAGGACCTGGACTACCTCTATTCCAGTACCTGGTCTGTCTCTATTCCAGGACCTGGTCTGTCTCTATTCCAGTACCTGGTCTGTCTCTATTCCTGTACCTGGTCTGTCTGTATTCCTGTACCTGGTCTGTCTGTATTCCTGTACCTGGTCTGCTTCTATTCCAGGACCTGGTCTGTCTCTCTTCCTGTACCTGGTCTGTCTCTGTTCCAGTATCTGGTCTGTCTCTATTCCAGTACCTTGTCTGTCTCTATTCAAATACCTGGTCTTTCTCTATTCCAGCACCTAGATTGTCTCTATTCCAGTATCTGGTCTGTCTCTATTCCGGTACCTGATCTCGCTCTATTCCGGTACCTGGTCTGTCTCTGTTCCAGTACCTGGTCTGTCTCCATTCCAGGACCTGGTCTGTCTCTCTTCCAGTACCTGGTCTGTTTGTATCCCTGTACCTGGTCGGCCGCTATTCCAGTACCTGCTCTGTATCGATTCAGGTAACTGATCTGTCTCTATTCCAGTACCTGGTGTGTCTCCAATCCAATACCTGGTCTTTCTCTATTCCAGGACCTGATCTGTCTCTATTCCACTACCTGGTCTGTCTCTATTCCAGTACCTGGTCTCTCTCTATTCCTGTACCTGGTCTGTCTGTATTCCTGTACCTGGTCTGTCTCTATTCCTGTACCTGGTCTGCCTCAATTCCAGTACCTGGTCTGTCTCTATTTCAGTAACTGGACTGTCTCTGTTCCAGTATCGGTCTGTCTCTATTCCAGTACCTGGTCTGTCTCTATTCCGGTACCTGGTATGTCTCTATTCCAGTACCTGGTCTGTCTCTATTCCTGTACCTGGTCTGTCTCTATTCCAGTACCTGGTCTGTCTCTATTCCAGTACCTGGTCTGTCTCTATTTCAGTAACTGGACTGTCTCTGTTCCAGTACCTGGTCTGTATCAATTCCAGTACCTGGTCTGTCTCTATTCCGGTACCTGGTCTGTCTCTGTTCCAGCACCTGGTCTGTCTGTATTCCGGTGCCTGGTCTGGCTCTATTCTGGTACCTGGTCTGTCTCTGTTACAGCATCTGGTCTGTTTCTATTCCAGCACCTAGATTGTCTCTATTCCAGTATCTGGTCTGTCTCTATTTCGGTACCTGGTCGGGCTCTCTTCTGGTACCTGGTCTGTCTGTATTCCAGTACCTGGTCTGTCTCTGTTCCAGTACCTGGTCTGTCTCTATTCCGGTAACGGGTCTGCCTCTATTCCAGTACCTGTTCTGTCTCTATCCCAGTACCTGGTCTGTCTCTATCCCAGTACCTGGTCTGTCTCTATTCCAGTACCTGGTCTGTCTCTATTCCAGTACCTGGTCTTTCTCTATTTCAGTACCTGGTCTGTCTCCATTCCAGTACCTGGTCTGTCTCTATTCCAGTACATGGTCTGTCTCTATTCCAGTACCTGGTCTGTCTGTATTCCAGTGCCTCTTCTGTCTCTATTCCAGTACCTGGACTGTCTCCATTCCAGTACCTGGTCTGTCTCTATTCCAGCACCTGGACTGTCTCTATACCAGGACCTGGACTACCTCTATTCCAGTACCTGGTCTGTCTCTATTCCAGTACTTGGAGTGTCTCTATTCCAGGACGTGGTCTGTCTCTATTCCAGTACCTGATCTGTCTCTACTCCAGTATCTGGTCTGTCTCTATTCCGGTACCTGGTCAGGCTGTATTCCGGTACCTGGTCTGTCTGTATTCCGGTACCTGGTCTGTCTCTATTCCTGTACCTGGTCTGTCTACATTCCGGTAACTGGTCTGTCTCTATTGCAGTACCTGGTCTGTTTCTATTCCAGTACCTCATCCGTCTCTATTCCAGGACCGGGTCTGTCTCTATTTCAGTACCTGGTCTGTCTCTATTCCAGTACCTGGTCTGTCTCTATTCCAGTACCTGGTCTGTCTCTATTCTAGTACCTGGTCTGTCTCTATTCCAGTACCTGGTCTGTCTCTATTCCAGTACTTGTTCTGTCTCTATTTGAGGACCTGGTCTGTCTCTATTTCAGTACCTGGTCTGTCTCTATTCTAGTACCTGGTCTGTCTATTTTACAGTACCTGTTCTGTCTCTATTCCAGTACCTGGTCTGTCTCTATTTCAGGACCTGGTCTGTCTCTATTTCAGTACCTGGTCTGTCTCTATTCCAGTACCTGGTCTGTCTCTATTCCAGTACCTGGACTGTCCCTATTCCAGTACCTGGTCTGTCTCTATTCCAGTACCTGGACTGTCTGTATTCCAGGCCCCGGACTGTCTGCTCCAGTACCTGGCCTGTCTCTAGTCCAGCACCTGGACTGTCTCTATATCAGGACCTGGACTATCTCTATTCCAGTACCTGGTCTGTCTCTATTCCAGTACTTGGACTGTCTCTATTCCAGTACCTAGTCTGTCTCTATTCCAGTACCTAGTCTGTCTCTATTCCAGTACCTGGTCTGTCTCTATTCCAGTACCTGGTCTGTCTCTATTCCTTTACCTGGTCTGTCTCTATTACAGTACCTGGTCTGTCTCTATTCCAGTACCTGGTCTGTCTCTATTTCAGGAACTGGTCTGTCTCTATTCCTGTACCTGGTCTGTGTCTATTCCAGTACCTGGTCTGTCTCTATTCCAGTACCTGCTCTGTCTCTATTCTAGTACCTGGTCTGTCACTATTCCAGTACCTGGTCTGTCTCTATTCCAGTATCTGGTCTGTCTCTATTCCGGTACCTGGTCTGTCTCTATTCCGGTACCTGGTCTGTCTCTATTCCAGTACCTGGTCTGTGTCTATTCCAGTACCTGGTCTGTCTCTATTCCAGTACCTGCTCTGTCTCTATTCTAGTACCTGGTCTGTCTCTATTCCAGTACCTGGTCTGTCTCTATTCCAGTATCTGGTCTGTCTCTATTCCGGTACCTGGTCTGTCTCTATTCCGGTACCTGGTCTGTCTCTATTCCGGTACCTGGTCTGTCTCTATTCCAGTACCTGGTCTGTCTCTATTCCAGTACCTGGTCTGTCTCTATTCCAGTACCTGATCTGCCTCTATTCTAGTACCTGGTCTGTCTCTATTGCAGTACCTGGTCTCTCTCCATTCCTGTACCTGGTCTGTCTCTATTCCTGTACCTGGTCTGTCTCTATTCCAGTACCTGGTCTGTTTCTATTCCGGTACCTGGTCTGTCTCTATTCCAGTACCTGGTCTGTCTCTATTCCTGTACCTGGTCTGTCTCTATTCCAGTACCTGGTCTGTCTCTATTCCAGTACCTGGTCTGTCTCTATTTCAGTAACTGGTCTGTCTATGTTCCAGTACCTGGTCTGTCTCTATTCCAGTACCTGGTCTGTCTCTATTCCGGTACCTGGTCTGTCTCTATTCCAGTACCTGGTCTGTCTCTATTCCAGTACCTGGTCTGTCTCTATTCCAGTACCTGGTCTGTCTCTTTTCCAGTACCTGGTCTGTCTCTATTCCAGTACCTGGTCTGTCTCTATTTCAGTAACTAGACTGTCTCTGTTCCAGTACCTGGTCTGTATCAATTCCAGTACCTGGTCTGTCTCTATTCCGGTACCTGGTCTGTCTCTGTTCCAGCACCTGGTCTGTCTGTATTCCGGTGCCTGGTCTGGCTCTATTCTGGTACCTGGTCTGTCTCTGTTACAGCATCTGGTCTGTTTCTATTCCAGCACCTAGATTGTCTCTATTCCAGTATCTGGTCTGTCTCTATTTCGGTACCTGGTCGGGCTCTCTTCTGGTACCTGGTCTGTCTGTGTTCCAGTACCTGGTCTGTCTCTGTTCCAGTACCTGGTCTGTCTCTATTCCGGTAACGGGTCTGCCTCTATTCCAGTACCTGGTCTGTCTCTATTCCAGTACCTAGTCTGTCTCTATTCCAGTACCTGGTCTGTCTGTATTCCAGTACCTGGTCTGTCTCTATTCCAGTACCTGGTGTTTCTCTATTTCAGTACCTGGTCTGTCTCCATTCCAGTACCTGGTCTGTCTCTATTCCAGTACATGGTCTGTCTCTATTCCAGTACCTGGTCTGTCTGTATTCCAGTGCCTCTTCTGTCTCTATTCCAGTACCTGGACTGTCTCCATTCCTGTACCTGGTCTGTCTCTATTCCAGTACCTGGACTGTCTCTATTCCAAGACCCGGACTGCCTCTATTCCAGTACCTGGTCTGTCTCTATTCCAGCACCTGGACTGTCTCTATACCAGGACCTGGACTACCTCTATTCCAGTACCTGGTCTGTCTCTATTCCAGGACCTGGTCTGTCTCTATTCCAGTACCTGGTCTGACTCTATTCCAGTACCTGGTCTGTCTCTATTCCTGTACCTGGTCTGTCTGTATTCCTGTACCTGGTCTGTCTGTATTCCTGTACCTGGTCTGCTTCTATTCCAGGACCTGGTCTGTCTCTCTTCCTGTACCTGGTCTGTCTCTGTTCCAGTACCTGGTCTGTCTCTATTCCAGTACCTTGTCTGTCTCTATTCAAATACCTGGTCTTTCTCTATTCCAGCACCTAGATTGTCTCTATTCCAGTATCTGGTCTGTCTCTATTCCGGTACCTGATCTCGCTCTATTCCGGTACCTGGTCTGTCTCTGTTCCAGTACCTGGTCTGTCTCCATTCCAGGACCTGGTCTGTCTCTCTTCCAGTACCTGGTCTGTTTGTATCCCTGTACCTGGTCGGCCGCTATTCCAGTACCTGCTCTGTATCGATTCAGGTAACTGATCTGTCTCTCTTCCAGTACCTGGTGTGTCTCCAATCCAATACCTGGTCTTTCTCTATTCCAGGACCTGATCTGTCTCTATTCCACTACCTGGTCTGTCTCTATTCCAGTACCTGGTCTCTCTCTATTCCTGTACCTGGTCTGTCTGTATTCCTGTACCTGGTCTGTCTCTATTCCTGTACCTGGTCTGCCTCAATTCCAGTACCTGGTCTGTCTCTATTTCAGTAACTGGACTGTCTCTGTTCCAGTATCGGTCTGTCTCTATTCCAGTACCTGGTCTGTCTCTATTCCGGTACCTGGTCTGTCTCTATTCCAGTACCTGGTCTGTCTCTATTCCTGTACCTGGTCTGTCTCTATTCCAGTACCTGGTCTGTCTCTATTCCAGTACCTGGTCTGTCTCTATTTCAGTAACTGGACTGTCTCTGTTCCAGTACCTGGTCTGTATCAATTCCAGTACCTGGTCTGTCTCTATTCCGGTACCTGGTCTGTCTCTGTTCCAGCACCTGGTCTGTCTGTATTCCGGTGCCTGGTCTGGCTCTATTCTGGTACCTGGTCTGTCTCTGTTACAGCATCTGGTCTGTTTCTATTCCAGCACCTAGATTGTCTCTATTCCAGTATCTGGTCTGTCTCTATTTCGGTACCTGGTCGGGCTCTCTTCTGGTACCTGGTCTGTCTGTATTCCAGTACCTGGTCTGTCTCTGTTCCAGTACCTGGTCTGTCTCTATTCCGGTAACGGGTCTGCCTCTATTCCAGTACCTGTTCTGTCTCTATCCCAGTACCTGGTCTGTCTCTATCCCAGTACCTGGTCTGTCTCTATTCCAGTACCTGGTCTGTCTCTATTCCAGTACCTGGTCTTTCTCTATTTCAGTACCTGGTCTGTCTCCATTCCAGTACCTGGTCTGTCTCTATTCCAGTACATGGTCTGTCTCTATTCCAGTACCTGGTCTGTCTGTATTCCAGTGCCTCTTCTGTCTCTATTCCAGTACCTGGACTGTCTCCATTCCAGTACCTGGTCTGTCTCTATTCCAGCACCTGGACTGTCTCTATACCAGGACCTGGACTACCTCTATTCCAGTACCTGGTCTGTCTCTATTCCAGTACTTGGAGTGTCTCTATTCCAGGACGTGGTCTGTCTCTATTCCAGTACCTGATCTGTCTCTACTCCAGTATCTGGTCTGTCTCTATTCCGGTACCTGGTCAGGCTGTATTCCGGTACCTGGTCTGTCTGTATTCCGGTACCTGGTCTGTCTCTATTCCTGTACCTGGTCTGTCTACATTCCGGTAACTGGTCTGTCTCTATTGCAGTACCTGGTCTGTTTCTATTCCAGTACCTCATCCGTCTCTATTCCAGGACCGGGTCTGTCTCTATTTCAGTACCTGGTCTGTCTCTATTCCAGTACCTGGTCTGTCTCTATTCCAGTACCTGGTCTGTCTCTATTCTAGTACCTGGTCTGTCTCTATTCCAGTACCTGGTCTGTCTCTATTCCAGTACTTGTTCTGTCTCTATTTGAGGACCTGGTCTGTCTCTATTTCAGTACCTGGTCTGTCTCTATTCTAGTACCTGGTCTGTCTATTTTACAGTACCTGTTCTGTCTCTATTCCAGTACCTGGTCTGTCTCTATTTCAGGACCTGGTCTGTCTCTATTTCAGGACCTGGTCTGTCTCTATTCCAGTACCTGGTCTGTCTCTATTCCAGTACCTGGACTGTCTCTATTCCAGTACCTGGTCTGTCTCTATTCCAGTACCTGGACTGTCTGTATTCCAGGCCCCGGACTGTCTGCTCCAGTACCTGGCCTGTCTCTAGTCCAGCACCTGGACTGTCTCTATACCAGGACCTGGACTATCTCTATTCCAGTACCTGGTCTGTCTCTATTCCAGTACTTGGACTGTCTCTATTCCAGTACCTAGTCTGTCTCTATTCCAGTACCTAGTCTGTCTCTATTCCAGTACCTGATCTGTCTCTATTCCAGTACCTGATCTGTCTCTATTCCTTTACCTGGTCTGTCTCTATTACAGTACCTGGTCTGTCTCTATTCCAGTACCTGGTCTGTCTCTATTTCAGGTACTGGTCTGTCTCTATTCCAGTACCTGGTCTGTGTCTATTCCAGTACCTGGTCTGTCTCTATTCCAGTACCTGCTCTGTCTCTATTCTAGTACCTGGTCTGTCACTATTCCAGTACCTGGTCTGTCTCTATTCCAGTATCTGGTCTGTCTCTATTCCGGTACCTGGTCTGTCTCTATTCCGGTACCTGGTCTGTCTCTATTCCAGTACCTGGTCTGTGTCTATTCCAGTACCTGGTCTGTCTCTATTCCAGTACCTGCTCTGTCTCTATTCTAGTACCTGGTCTGTCTCTATTCCAGTACCTGGTCTGTCTCTATTCCAGTATCTGGTCTGTCTCTATTCCGGTACCTGGTCTGTCTCTATTCCGGTACCTGGTCTGTCTCTATTCCGGTACCTGGTCTGTCTCTATTCCAGTACCTGGTCTGTCTCTATTTCAGTACCTGGTCTGTCTCTATTCCAGTACCTGATCTGCCTCTATTCTAGTACCTGGTCTGTCTCTATTGCAGTACCTGGTCTCTCTCCATTCCTGTACCTGGTCTGTCTCTATTCCTGTACCTGGTCTGTCTCTATTCCAGTACCTGGTCTGTTTCTATTTCGGGACCTGATCTGTCTCCATTGCAGTACCTGGTCTGTCTCTATTCCAGGACCTCGTATGTCTCTATTCCAGTACCTGGTCTGTCTCCATTCTTTTACCTAGACTGTCTCTATTCCAGTACCTGGTCTGTCTCTATTTCAGTACCTGTTCTGTCTCTATTCCAGTACCTGGACTGTCTCTATTGCAGTACCTGGACTGTCCCTATTCCAGTACCTGGTCTCTCTCTATTCTAGTACCTGGACGGTCTCCATTCCAGGACCCGGACTGTCTCTATTCCACTACCTGGTCTATCTCTATTCCAGCACCTGGACTGTCTCTATTCCAGCACCTCGTCTGTCTCTATTCCAGTACCTGGCCTGTCTCTATTCCTGTACCTGGTTTGCCTCTATTTCAGTACCTGGTCTGTCTCTATTTCAGTAACTGGACTGTCTCTGTTCCAGTACCTGGTCTGTCTCTCTTCCTGTACCTGGTCTGTCTCTATTCCAGTACCTGGTCTTTCTCAATTCCAGCACCTAGATTGTCTCTATTCCAGTATCTGGTGTGTCACTATTCCGGTACCTGGTCTGTCTCTGTTCCAGGACCTGGTCTGTCTCTATTCCAGCACCTAGATTGTCTCTATTCCAGTATCTGGTGTGTCGCTATTCCGGTACCTGGTCTGTCTCTGTTCCAGTATCTGGTCTGTCTCTATTCCGGTAACTGGTCTGTCTCTATTCCTGTATCTGGTTTGTCTCTATTCCAGGACCTGGTCTGTCTCTACTCCAGGACCTAGTCTCTCTCAATTCCAGTGTCTCATCTGTCTCAATTCCGGTAACTGGTCTGTCTCTGCTCCTGTCCCTGATCTGTCTCTACTCCAGTACCTGGTCTGTCTCTTTTTCAGTGTTTGGTCTGTCTCTATTCCTCTACCTGGTCTGTCACTATTCTAGTACCTGGTCTGTCTCTATTCCAGGACCAGGCCTGTCTCTATTCCAGTGCCTGGTCTGTCACTATTCCTGTGCCTGGTCTGTCTCTATTCCACTACCTGGTCTCTCTATATTACAGGACATGGTCTGTCTCTGTTCCACCACCTAGATTGTCTCTATTCCAGTACCTGGACTGTCTCTATTCCAGCAGCTAGTCTGTCTCTATTCCGGTACCTGGTCTGTCTGTATTCCGGTACCTGGTCTGTCTCCATTCCAGCACCTAGATTGTCTCTATTCCAGCACCTGGTCTGTCTCTATTCCAGCACCTGGTCTGGCTCTATTCTGGTACCTGGTCTGTCTGTATTCCAGGACCTGGACTGTCTCTATTGCAGTACATGGTCTGTCTCTATTTCGGTACCTGGTCTGTCTCCATTCCAGTACATGGTCTGTCTCTATTCCAGTACATGGTCTGTCTCTATTCCAGTACCTGGTCTGTCTGTATTCCAGTCCCTGTTCTGTCTCTATTCCATTGCCCGGACTCTCTCTATTCCAGTACCCGGACTGTCTCTATTCCAGGACCCGGACTGGCTCTATTCCAGGACCTGGACTGTCTCTATACCAGGACCTGGACTATCTCTATTCCAGTACCTGGTCTGTCTCTATTCCAGTACTTGGACTGTCTCTATTCCAGTCCCTAGTCTGTCTCTATTCCAGTAGCTGATCTCTCTCTATTCCAGTACCTGGTCTGTCTCTATTCCAACACCTGGATTTTCTCTATTCCAATATCTGGTCTGTCTCTATTCCAGTACCTGGTCTGTCTCTATTCCAGTACCTGGTCTGTCTCTATTCCAGTACCTGGTCTGTCTCTATTCCAGTACCTGGTCTGTCTCTATTCCAGTACCTGGTCTGTCTCTATTCCAGTACCTGGTCTGTCTCTATTCCAGTACCGGTTCTGTCTCTATTCCAGGACCTGGTCTGTCTCTATTCCAGTACCTGGTCTGCCTCTATTCCAGTACCTGGTCTGTCTCTATTCCAGGACCTGGTCTGTCTCTATTCCAGTACCTGATCTGTCCCTATACCAGTACCTGGTCTGTCTCTATTCCAGTACCTGCTCTGTATCTATTAAGTAACTGATCTGTCTCTATTGCAGTCCCTGGTGTGTCTCTATTCCAGTACCTGGTCTGTCTCTATTCCAGGACCTGGTCTGTCTCTATTCCAGTACCTGGTCTGACACTATTCCTGTACCTGGTCTGTCTCTATTCCTGTACCTGGTCTGTCTGTATTCCTGTACCTGGTCTGTCTGTATTCCTGTACCTGGTCTGCTTCTATTCCAGGACCTGGTCTGTCTCTTCCTGTACCTGGTCTGTCTCTGTTCCAGTACCTGGTCTGTCTCTATTCCAGTACCTTGTCTGTCTCTATTCAAATACCTGGTCTTTCTCTATTCCAGCACCTAGATTGTCCCTATTCCAGTATTTGGTCTGTCTCTATTCCGGTACCTGATCTCGCTCCATTCCGGTACCTGGTCTGTCTCTGTTCCAGCATCTGGTCTCTCTCTATGCCAGCACCTAGATTGTCTATATTCCAGTATCTGGTCTGTCTCTATTCCAGTAGCTGGTCTGTTTCTATTCCAGCACCTAGATTGTCTCTATTCCAGTATCTGGTCTGTCTCTACTCCAGGACCTGGTCTCTCTCTATTCCAGTATCTCGTCTGTCTCAATTCCGGTAACTGGTCTGTCTCTACTCCTGTACCTGATCTGTCTCTATTCCAGTACCTGGTCTGTCTCTTTTCTAGTACCTGGTCTGTCTCTATTCCAGGACGTGATCCGTCTCTATTTCAGTACCTGGTCTGTCACTATTCCTGTACCTGGTCTGTCTCTATTCCAGTACCTGGCCTGTCTCTATTCCAATACCTGGTCTGTCTCTATTCCAGTACCTGGTGTGTCTCTATTCTTTTACCTAGACTGTCTCTATTCCAGTGCCTGGTCTTTCTCTATTTTGGTACCTGGTCTGTCTCTATTCCAGTACCTGGTCTGTCTCTATTCCAGTACATGGTCTTTCTCTATTCCAGTACCTGGTCTGTCTCTATTCCAGTACCTGGTCTGTCTCTATTCCAGTAACTGGTCTGCCTCTATTCCAGTAACTGGTCTGTCTCTATTCCAGGACCTGGTCTGTCTCTATTCCAGTACCTAATCTGTCCCTATTCCAGTACCTGGTCTGTTTCTATTCCAGTACCTGGTCTGTCTCTGTTCCAGTACCTGGTCTGTCTCTATTCCAGGACCTGGTCTGTCTCTATTCCAGTACCTGGTCTGTCTCTGTTCCAGTACCTGGTCTGTCTCTATTCCAGGACCTGGTCTGTCTCTATTCCAGTACCTGGTCTGTCTCTATTCCAGTATCTGGTCTGTCTCTATTTCGGTCCCTGGTCTGTCTCCATTCCAGTACCTGGTCTGTCTCTATTCCAGTACATGGTCTGTCTCTATTCCAGTACCTGGTCTGTCTGTATTCCAGTACCTCTTCTGTCTCTATTCCAGTACCTGGACTGCCTCTATTCCAGTACCTGGTCTGTCTCTATTCCAGCACCTGGACTGTCTCTATACCAGGACCTGGACTATCTCTATTCCAGTACCTGGTCTGTCTCTATTCCAGTCCTTGGAGTGTCTCTATTCCAGGACGTGGTCTGTCTCTATTCCAGTATCTGATCTGTCTCTACTCCAGTATCTGGTCTGTCTCTATTCCGGTACCTGGTCAGGCTGTATTCCGGTACCTGGTCTGTCTGTATTCCGGTATCTGGTCTGTCTCTATTCCAGTATCTGGTCTGTCTCTATTCCGGTACCTGGTCTGGTTGTATTCCGGTACCTGGTCTGTCTGTATTCCGGTACCTGGACTGTCTCTATTCCTGTACCTGGTCTGTCTACGTTCCGGTCACTGGTCTGTCTCTATTGCAGTACTGGTCTGTTTCTATTCCAGTACCTGGTCTGTCTCTATTCCTGTAACTGGTCTCTCTCTATTACAGGATCTGGTTTGTCTCTATTCCAGTACCTGGTCTGTCTCTATTCCAGTACCTGGTCTGTCTATTTTACAGTACCTGTTCTGTCTCTATTCCAGTACCTGGTCTGTCTCTATTTCAGGACCTGGTCTGTCTCTATTTCAGTGCCTGGTCTGTCTCTACTCCAGTACCTGGTCTGTCTCTACTCCAGTACCTGGACTGTCTCTATTCCAGTACCTGGTCTGTCTCTATTCCAGTACCTGGACTGTCTGTATTCCAGGACCGAGACTGTCTCTACTCCAGTACCTGGTCTGTCTCTAGTCCAGCACCTGGACTGTCTCGATACGAGGACCTGGACTATCTCTATTCCAGTACCTGGTCTGTCTCTATTCCAGCACCTGGTCTGTCTCTATTCCTTTACCTGGTCTGTCTCTATTACAGTACCTGGTCTGTCTCTATTCCAGTACCTTGTCTGTCTCTATTTCAGGAACTGGTCTGTCTCTATTTCAGGAACTGGTCTGTCTCGATTCCAGTACCTGGTCTGTCTCTATTCCAGTACCTGGTCTGTCTCTATTCCAGTACCTGCTCTGTCTCTATTCTAGTATCTGGTCTGTCTCTATTCCAGTACCTGGTCTGTCTCTATTCCAGTACCTGGTCTGTCTCTATTTCAGGACCTGGTCTGTGTCTATTTCAGTACCTGGTCTCTCTCTATTCCAGAACCTGGTCTGTCTCTATTCCAGTACCTGGTCTATCTCTATTCCGGTACCTGGTCTGTCTCTATTCCGGTACCTGGTCTGTCTCTATTCCAGTACCTGGTCTGTCTCTATTCCAGTACCTGGTCTGTCTCTATTCCAGTACCTGATCTGTCTCTATTCTAGTACCTGGTCTGTCTCTATTCCAGTACCTGGTCTGTCTCTATTCCTGTACCTGGTCAGTCTCTATTCCTGTACTTGGTCTGTCTCTATTCCTGTACCTGGTCTGTCTCTATTCCTTTACCTGGTCTGTCTCTATACCTTTACCTGGTCTGTCTCTATTCCAGTACCTGGTCTGTCTCTATTCCAGGACCTGGTCTGTCTCTATTCCAGTACCTGGTCTGTCTCTATTTCAGGACCTGGTCT
The DNA here is from genome assembly GCF_052327205.1 of Somniosus microcephalus. Taxonomy (NCBI): domain Eukaryota; kingdom Metazoa; phylum Chordata; class Chondrichthyes; order Squaliformes; family Somniosidae; genus Somniosus; species Somniosus microcephalus. The sequence continues at coordinate 143,185,773 of NC_140998.1, forward strand.
GTGTCTATTTCAGTACCTGGTCTCTCTCTATTCCAGTACCTGGTCTGTCTGTATTCCAGTACCTGTTCTGTCTTTATTCCAGTACCTGGACTGTCTCTATTCCAGTACCTGGTCTGTCTCTATTCCAGTACCTGGACTGTCTCTATTCCAGGACCTGGACTATCTCTATTCCAGTCCCTGGTCTGTCTCTATTCCAGCACCTGCACTGTCTCTATTCCATGTCCTGGACTGTCTCTATTCCAGTACATGGAATTTCTCTATTCCAGTACGTGGTTTGTCTCTATTCCAGTACCTGGTCTGTCCCTATTCCAGTACCTGGTCTGTCTCTATTCCAGTACTTGGTCTGTCTCTATATCTCTGTTCCAGCACCTGGACTGTCTCTATTTCTGTACCTGGTCTGTCTCCATTCCAGTAACTGGTCTGTCTCTATTCCAGGACCTGGTCTGTCTCTATTCCAGTACCTGGACTGTCTTTATTCCAGTTCTGAGACTCTCTCTATTCCAGTACCTGATCTGTCTCTATTCCAGAACCTGGACTGTCTCTATTCCAGTACCTGGTCTGTCTCTGTTCCGGCACCTGGTCTGTCTCTATTCCAGTATCTGGACTGTCTCTATTCCATTAATTGTTCTGTCTCTATTCCTGTATCTAGTCTGTCTCTATTCCAGTACCTTTTCTGTCTCTTTTACAGCACCTGGTCTGCCTCTATTCCAGGACCTGGTCTGTCTCTGTTCCAGTTCCAGGTCTGTCTCTGTTCCAGCACCTGGTCTGTCTCTATTCCAGTACCTGTTCTGTCTCGATTCCAGGAACTGATCTGCCTCTATTTCAGTACCTGGTCTGTCTCTATTCCAGTACCTGGTCTGTCTCTATTCCAGTACCTGGTCTGTCTCTATTGCAGTACCTGGTCTGCCTCTATTCCAGTACCTGGTCTCTCTCTATTCCAGCACCTGGTCTGTCTCTATTCCATGACCTGGTCTGTCTCTATTCCAGTACCTGATCTGCCCCTATTCCAGTATCTGGTCTGTCTCTATTCTGATACCTGGTCTGGCTGTATTCCGGTCCCTGGTCTGTCTGTAGTCCGGTAACTGGTCTGTCTCTATTCCAGTATCTCGACTGTCTCTATTCCGCTAACTGGTCTGTCTCTATTCCAGTACCTGGTCTGTCTCTATTCCAGTACCTGGTCTGTCTCTATTCCAGTACCTGGTCTGTCTCTATTCCAGGAACTAGTCTGTCTCTATTTCAGTACCTGGTCTGTCTCTATTCCAGTATCTAGTCTGTCTCTATTCCAGTACCTGATCTGTCTCTATTCCAGTACCTGGACTGTCTCTATTCCAGTACCTGTTCTGTCTCTATTCCAGGAACTGGTCTGTCACTATTTCAGTACCAGGTCTGTCTCTATTCCTGTACCTCGTCTGTCTCTATTCCAGGACCTGGTCTGTCTCTATTTCAGTACCTGGACTGTCTCTATTCCAGTACCTGGTCTGTCTCTTTTCCAGCACCTGGATTTTCTCTAGTCCAGTATCTGGTCTGTCTCTCATCCAGTATCTGGACTGTCTCTATTCCTGTACCTGGTCTGTCTCTATTCCAGTACATGGTCTGTCTCTATTCCTGTAATTGGTCTCTCTCTATTCCTGTACCTGGTCTCTCTCTATTACAGGACTGGGTCTGTCTCTATTCCAGTACCTGGTCTGTCTCTATTCCAGTAACTGGTCTGTCTCTATTCCTGTACCTGTTCTGTCTCTTTTACAGCACCTGGTCTGTCTCTATTTCAGTACCTGGTCTGTCTCTATTCCAGTACCTGGTCTGTCTCTATTTCAGTACCTGGTCTGTCTCTATTCCTGTACCTGGACTCTCTCTATTACAGATCCTGGTTTATCTCTATTCCAGTACCTGGTCTGTCTCTATTCCTGTACCTGGACTCTCTCTATTACAGGACCTGGTTTATCTCTATTTCAGTGCCTGGTCTGTCTCTATTCCAGTACCTGGTCTGTCTCTATTTCAGTACCTGGTCTGTCTCCATTCCAGTACCTGGTCTGTCTCCATTGCAGTACCTGGTCTGTCTCTATTCCAGGACCTGGTCTGTGTCTATTTCAGTACCTGGTCTGTCTCTATTTCAGTACCTGGTCTGTCTCTATTCCAGTACCTGGTCTGTCTCTATTCCAGTAACTGGTCTGTCTCTATTCCTGTACCTGGTCTGTCTCTATTCCTGTACCTGGTCTGTCTCTATTACAGGACCTGGTCTGTCTCTATTTCGGTACCTGGTCTGTCTCTATTTCGGTACCTGGTCTGTCTCTATTCCAGGACCTGCTCTGTCTCTATTTCAGTACCTGGTCTGTCTCTATTCCAGTACTTGGTCTGTCTCTAGTACAGAACCTGTTCTGTCTCTATTTCAGGACCTGATCTGTCTCTATTCCAGTACCTGGTCTGTCCCTATTCCAGTACCTGCTCTGTCTCTATTCCAGTACCTGATTTGTCCCTATTCCAGTACCTGGTCTGTCTCCATTCCTGTATCTGGTCTGTCTCTTTTCCAGTGCCTGGTCTGTCTCTGTTCCAGTACCTGGTCTGTCTCTATTCCAGGACCTGGTCTGTCTCTATTCCAGTACCTGGTCTGTCTCTATTCCAGTACCTGTTCTGTCTCTATTCCAGTACCTGGTCTGTCTCTATTCCAGTACATGGACTGTCTCTATTCCAGTACCTAGTCTGTCTCTATTCCAGTACCTGGTCTGTCTCTATTCCAGGAACTGGTCTGTCCATACTCCAGTACCTGGTGTGTCTCTATTCGAGTATGTGGTCTGTTTCTATTCCAGCACCGAGATTGTCTCTATTCCAGTATCTCGTCCGTCTCTATTCTGGTACCTGGTCTCTCTCTATTCCAGTATCTCGTCTGTCTCTATTCCAGCATCTGGTCCGTCTCTATTCCAGTACCTGCTCTGTCTCTATTCCAGTACCTGCTCTGTCTCTATTCCAGCACCTGGTCTGTCTCTATTCCAGTACCTGGTCTGTCTCTATTGCTTTACCTAGACTGTCTCTATTCCAGTACCTGGTCTGTCTCTATTCCAGTACCTGGTCTGTCTCTATTCCTGTAGCTGGTCTGTCTGTATTCCAGTACCTGGTCTGTCTCTATTCCGGTACCTGGTCTGTCTCTGTTCCAGTACCTGGTCTGTCTGTATTCCGGTGCCTGGTCTGGCTCTATTCCGGTACCTGGTCTGTCTCTGTTACAGCATCTGGTCTGTTTCTATTCCAGCACCTAGATTGTCTCTATTCCAGTATCTGGTCTGTCTCTATTTCGGTATCTGGTCGGGCTCTATTCTCGTACCTGGTCTGTCTGTATTCCAGTACCTGGTCTGTCTCTGTTCCAGTACCTGGTCTGTCTCTATTCCGGTAACGGGTCTGTCTCTATTCCAGCACCTGGTCTGTTTCTATTCCAGTACCTAGTCTGTCTCTATTCCAGTACCTGGTCTGTCTCTATTCCAGTACCTGGTCTGTCTCTATTCCAGTACCTGGTCTGTCTCTATTTCGGTCCCTGGTCTGTCTCCATTCCAGTACCTGGTCTGTCTCTATTCCAGTACATGGTCTGTCTCTATTCCAGTACCTGGTCTGTCTGTATTCCAGTACCTCTTCTGTCTCTATTCCAGTACCTGGACTGCCTCTATTCCAGTACCTGGTCTGTCTCTATTCCAGCACCTGGACTGTCTCTATACCAGGACCTGGACTATCTCTATTCCAGTACCTGGTCTGTCTCTATTCCAGTCCTTGGAGGGTCTCTATTCCAGGACGTGGTCTGTCTCTATTCCAGTATCTGATCTGTCTCTACTCCAGTATCTGGTCTGTCTCTATTCCGGTACCTGGTCAGGCTGTATTCCGGTACCTGGTCTGTCTGTATTCCGGTATCTGGTCTGTCTCTATTCCAGTATCTGGTCTGTCTCTATTCCGGTACCTGGTCTGGTTGTATTCCGGTACCTGGTCTGTCTGTATTCCGGTACCTGGACTGTCTCTATTCCTGTACCTGGTCTGTCTACGTTCCGGTCACTGGTCTGTCTCTATTGCAGTACTGGTCTGTTTCTATTCCAGTACCTGGTCTGTCTCTATTCCTGTAACTGGTCTCTCTCTATTACAGGATCTGGTTTGTCTCTATTCCAGTACCTGGTCTGTCTCTATTCCAGTACCTGGTCTGTCTATTTTACAGTACCTGTTCTGTCTCTATTCCAGTACCTGGTCTGTCTCTATTTCAGGACCTGGTCTGTCTCTATTTCAGTGCCTGGTCTGTCTCTACTCCAGTACCTGGTCTGTCTCTACTCCAGTACCTGGACTGTCTCTATTCCAGTACCTGGTCTGTCTCTATTCCAGTACCTGGACTGTCTGTATTCCAGGACCCAGACTGTCTCTACTCCAGTACCTGGTCTGTCTCTAGTCCAGCACCTGGACTGTCTCGATACGAGGACCTGGACTATCTCTATTCCAGTACCTGGTCTGTCTCTATTCCAGCACCTGGTCTGTCTCTATTCCTTTACCTGGTCTGTCTCTATTACAGTACCTGGTCTGTCTCTATTCCAGTACCTTGTCTGTCTCTATTTCAGGAACTGGTCTGTCTCTATTTCAGGAACTGGTCTGTCTCGATTCCAGTACCTGGTCTGTCTCTATTCCAGTACCTGGTCTGTCTCTATTCCAGTACCTGCTCTGTCTCTATTCTAGTATCTGGTCTGTCTCTATTCCAGTACCTGGTCTGTCTCTATTCCAGTACCTGGTCTGTCTCTATTTCAGGACCTGGTCTGTGTCTATTTCAGTACCTGGTCTCTCTCTATTCCAGAACCTAGTCTGTCTCTATTCCAGTACCTGGTCTATCTCTATTCCGGTACCTGGTCTGTCTCTATTCCGGTACCTGGTCTGTCTCTATTCCAGTACCTGGTCTGTCTCTATTCCAGTACCTGGTCTGTCTCTATTCCAGTACCTGATCTGTCTCTATTCTAGTACCTGGTCTGTCTCTATTCCAGTACCTGGTCTGTCTCTATTCCTGTACCTGGTCTGTCTCTATTCCTGTACTTGGTCTGTCTCTATTCCTGTACCTGGTCTGTCTCTATTCCTTTACCTGGTCTGTCTCTATTCCTTTACCTGGTCTGTCTCTATTCCAGTACCTGGTCTGTCTCTATTCCAGGACCTGGTCTGTCTCTATTCCAGTACCTGGTCTGTCTCTATTTCAGGACCTGGTCTGTGTCTATTTCAGTACCTGGTCTCTCTCTATTCTAGTACCTGGTCTGTCTGTATTCCAGTACCTGTTCTGTCTTTATTCCAGTACCTGGACTGTCTCTATTCCAGTACCTGGTCTGTCTCTATTCCAGTACCTGGACTGTCTCTATTCCAGGACCTGGACTATCTCTATTCCAGTCCCTGGTCTGTCTCTATTCCAGCACCTGCACTGTCTCTATTCCATGTCCTGGACTGTCTCTATTCCAGTACATGGAATTTCTCTATTCCAGTACGTGGTTTGTCTCTATTCCAGTACCTGGTCTGTCCCTATTCCAGTACCTGGTCTGTCTCTATTCCAGTACTTGGTCTGTCTCTATATCTCTGTTCCAGCACCTGGACTGTCTCTATTTCTGTACCTGGTCTGTCTCCATTCCAGTAACTGGTCTGTCTCTATTCCAGGACCTGGTCTGTCTCTATTCCAGTACCTGGACTGTCTTTATTCCAGTTCTGAGACTCTCTCTATTCCAGTACCTGATCTGTCTCTATTCCAGAACCTGGACTGTCTCTATTCCAGTACCTGGTCTGTCTCTGTTCCGGCACCTGGTCTGTCTCTATTCCAGTATCTGGACTGTCTCTATTCCATTAATTGTTCTGTCTCTATTCCTGTATCTAGTCTGTCTCTATTCCAGTACCTTTTCTGTCTCTTTTACAGCACCTGGTCTGCCTCTATTCCAGGACCTGGTCTGTCTCTGTTCCAGTTCCCGGTCTGTCTCTGTTCCAGCACCTGGTCTGTCTCTATTCCAGTACCTGTTCTGTCTCGATTCCAGGAACTGATCTGTCTCTATTTCAGTACCTGGTCTGTCTCTATTCCAGTACCTGGTCTGTCTCTATTCCAGTACCTGGTCTGTCTCTATTGCAGTACCTGGTCTGCCTCTATTCCAGTACCTGGTCTCTCTCTATTCCAGCACCTGGTCTGTCTCTATTCCAGGACCTGGTCTGTCTCTATTCCAGTACCTGATCTGCCCCTATTCCAGTATCTGGTCTGTCTCTATTCTGATACCTGGTCTGGCTGTATTCCGGTCCCTGGTCTGTCTGTAGTCCGGTAACTGGTCTGTCTCTATTCCAGTATCTCGACTGTCTCTATTCCGCTAACTGGTCTGTCTCTATTCCATTACCGTGTCAGTCTCTATTCCAGTACCTGGTCTGTCTCTATTCCAGTACCTGGTCTGTCTCTATTCCAGTACCTGGTCTGTCTCTATTCCAGGAACTAGTCTGTCTCTATTTCAGTACCTGGTCTGTCTCTATTCCAGTATCTAGTCTGTCTCTATTCCAGTACCTGATCTGTCTCTATTCCAGTACCTGGACTGTCTCTATTCCAGTACCTGTTCTGTCTCTATTCCAGGAACTGGTCTGTCACTATTTCAGTACCAGGTCTGTCTCTATTCCTGTACCTCGTCTGTCTCTATTCCAGGACCTGGTCTGTCTCTATTTCAGTACCTGGACTGTCTCTATTCCAGTACCTGGTCTGTCTCTTTTCCAGCACCTGGATTTTCTCTAGTCCAGTATCTGGTCTGTCTCTCATCCAGTATCTGGACTGTCTCTATTCCTGTACCTGGTCTGTCTCTATTCCAGTACATGGTCTGTCTCTATTCCTGTAATTGGTCTCTCTCTATTCCTGTACCTGGTCTCTCTCTATTACAGGACTGGGTCTGTCTCTATTCCAGTACCTGGTCTGTCTCTATTCCAGTAACTGGTCTGTCTCTATTCCTGTACCTGTTCTGTCTCTTTTACAGTACCTGGTCTGTCTCTATTTCAGTACCTGGTCTGTCTCTATTCCAGTACCTGGTCTGTCTCTATTTCAGTACCTGGTCTGTCTCTATTCCTGTACCTGGACTCTCTCTATTACAGATCCTGGTTTATCTCTATTCCAGTACCTGGTCTGTCTCTATTCCTGTACCTGGACTCTCTCTATTACAGGACCTGGTTTATCTCTATTTCAGTGCCTGGTCTGTCTCTATTCCAGTACCTGGTCTGTCTCTATTTCAGTACCTGGTCTGTCTCCATTGCAGTACCTGGTCTGTCTCCATTGCAGTACCTGGTCTGTCTCTATTCCAGGACCTGGTCTGTGTCTATTTCAGTACCTGGTCTGTCTCTATTTCAGTACCTGGTCTGTCTCTATTCCAGTACCTGGTCTGTCTCTATTCCAGTAACTGGTCTGTCTCTATTCCTGTACCTGGTCTGTCTCTATTCCTGTACCTGGTCTGTCTCTATTACAGGACCTGGTCTGTCTCTATTTCGGTACCTGGTCTGTCTCTATTTCGGTACCTGGTCTGTCTCTATTCCAGGACCTGCTCTGTCTCTATTTCAGTACCTGGTCTGTCTCTATTCCAGTACTTGGTCTGTCTCTAGTACAGAACCTGTTCTGTCTCTATTTCAGGACCTGATCTGTCTCTATTCCAGTACCTGGTCTGTCCCTATTCCAGTACCTGCTCTGTCTCTATTCCAGTACCTGATTTGTCCCTATTCCAGTACCTGGTCTGTCTCCATTCCTGTATCTGGTCTGTCTCTTTTCCAGTGCCTGGTCTGTCTCTGTTCCAGTACCTGGTCTGTCTCTATTCCAGGACCTGGTCTGTCTCTATTCCAGTACCTGGTCTGTCTCTATTCCAGTACCTGTTCTGTCTCTATTCCAGTACCTGGTCTGTCTCTATTCCAGTACATGGACTGTCTCTATTCCAGTACCTAGTCTGTCTCTATTCCAGTACCTGGTCTGTCTCTATTCCAGGAACTGGTCTGTCCATACTCCAGTACCTGGTGTGTCTCTATTCGAGTATGTGGTCTGTTTCTATTCCAGCACCGAGATTGTCTCTATTCCAGTATCTCGTCCGTCTCTATTCTGGTACCTGGTCTCTCTCTATTCCAGTATCTCGTCTGTCTCTATTCCAGCATCTGGTCCGTCTCTATTCCAGTACCTGCTCTGTCTCTATTCCAGTACCTGCTCTGTCTCTATTCCAGCACCTGGTCTGTCTCTATTCCAGTACCTGGTCTGTCTCTATTGCTTTACCTAGACTGTCTCTATTCCAGTACCTGGTCTGTCTCCATTCCTGTACCTGGTGTGTCTGTATTCCAGTATCTGTTCTGTCTCTATTCCAGTACCTGGACTGTCTCTATTCCGGTACCTGGTCTGTCTCTATTCCAGCACCTGGATTTTCTCTATTCCAGTATCTGGTCTGTCTCTATTCTGGTACCTGGTCTGGCTGTATTCCGGTACCTGGTCTGTCTGTATTCCAGTATCTGGTCTGTCTCTATTCCAGTAACTGGTCTCTCTCTATTCCTGTACCTGGTCTGTCTCTATTCCAGCACCTGGTCTGTCTCTATTCCAGCACCTGGTCTGTCTCTATTCCAGTACCTGGTCTGTCTCTATTGCAGTACCTGGTCTGTCTCTATTCCAGTACCTGGTCTGTCTCTATTCCAGGACCTGATCTGTCCCTATTCCAGTACCTGGTCTGTCTCTATTCCAGTACCTGGTCTGTCTCTATTCCAGCACCTGGATTTTCTCTATTCCAGTATCTGGTCTGTCTCTATTCCGATACCTGGTCTGGCTGTATTCCGGTACCTGGTCTGTCTCTATTCCAGTATCTGGTCTGTCTCTATTCCGGTCCCTGGTCTGTCTGTATTCCGGTACCTGGTCTGTCTCTATTCCAGTATCTGGTCTGTCTCTATTCCGTTAACTGGTCTGTCTCTATTCCTGTACCTGGTCTGTCTCTTTTCCAGTACCTGGTCTGTCTCTATTACAGGTCCTGGTCTGTCTCTATTCCAGTACCTAGTCTGTCTCTATTCCAGTCCCGGGTCTGTCTCTATTCCAGTACCTGGTCTGTCTCTATTCCAGTACCTGTTCTGTCTCTATTCCAGGAACTGATCTGTCTCTATTTCAGTACCTGGTCTGTCTCTATTCCAGTATCTAGTCTGTCTCTATTCCAGTACCTGATCTGTCTCTATTCCGGTTCCTGATCTGTCTCTATTCCAGTACCTGTTCTGTCTCTGTTCCAGGAACTGGTCTGTCTCTGTTCCAGTACCTGGTCTGTCTCTATTCCAGTACCTGGTCTGTCTCTATTCCAGTACCTGGACTGTCTCTATTCCAGTACCAGGTCTGTCTCTATTCCAGTTCCTGGTCTGTCTCTATTCCAGCACCTGGATTTTCTCTATTCCAGTATCTGGTCTGTCTCTATTCCGGTACCTGGCCTGTCTGTATTCCGGTACCTGGTCTGTCTCTCTTCCAGTATCTGGACTGTCTCTATTCCGGTAACTGGTCTGTCTCTATTCCTGTACCTGGTCTCTCTCTATTACAGGACCGGGTCTGTCTCTATTCCAGTATCTGGTCTGTCTCTATTCCGGTCCCTGGTCTGGCTGTATTCCGGTACCTGGTCTGTCTCTATTCCTGTACCTGGCCTGTCTCCATTCCGGTACCTGGTCTGTCTGTATTCCGGTACCTGGTCTGTCTCTATTCCAGTACCTGCTCTGTCTCTATTGCAGTACCTGGTCTGTCTCTATTCCAGCACCTGGTCTGTCTCTATTCCAGCACCTGGTCTGTCTCTATTCCAGTACCTGGTCTGTCTCTATTGCAGTACCTGGTCTGTCTCTATTCCAGTACCTGGTCTGTCTCTATTCCAGTACCTGATCTGTCCCTATTCCAGTACCTGGTCTGTCTCTATTCCAGTACCTGGTCTGTCTCTATTCCAGCACCTGGATTTTCTCTATTCCAGTATCTGGCCTGTCTCTATTCCGATACCTGGTCTGGCTGTATTCCGGTCCCTGGTCTGTCTGTATTCCGGTACCTGGTCTGTCTCTATTCCGTTAACTGGTCTGTCTCTATTCCTATACCTGGTCTGTCTCTATTCCAGTACCTGGTCTGTCTCTATTCCAGCACCTGGTCTGTCTCTATTCCAGTCCCGGGTCTGTCTCTATTCCAGTACCTGGTCTGTCTCTATTCCAGGAACTGGTCTGTCTCTATTTCAGTACCTGGTCTGTCTCTATTCCAGTATCTAGTCTGTCTCTCTTCCAGTACCTGATCTGTCTCTATTCCGGCTCCTGATCTGTCTCTATTCCAGTACCTGTTCTGTCTCTATTCCAGTACCTGTTCTGTCTCTATTCCAGGAACTGGTCTGTCTCTGTTCCAGTACCTGGTCTGTCTCTATTCCAGTACCTGGTCTGTCTCTATTCCAGCACCTGGTCTGTCTCTATTCCAGTACCTGGACTGTCTCTATTCCAGTACCTGGTCTGTCTCTATTCCAGTTCCTGGTCTGTCTCTATTCCAGCACCTGGATTTTCTCTATTCCAGCACCTGGATTTTCTCTATTCCAGTATCTGGTCTGTCTCTATTCCGGTACCTGGCCTGTCTGTATTCCTGTACCTGGTCTGTCTCTATTCCAGTACATGGTCTGTCTCTCTTCCAGTATCTGGACTGTCTCTATTCCGGTAACTGGTCTCTCTCTATTCCTGTACCTGGTCTCTCTCTATTACAGGACCGGGTCTGTCTCGATTCCAGTACCTGGTCTGTCTCTATTCCAGTAACTGGTCAGTCTCTATTCCTGTACCTGGTCTGTCCCTTTTACAGTACCTGGTCTGTCTCTATTCCAGTACTTCGTCTGTCTCTATTCCAGGACCTGGTCTGTCTCTATTTCAGTACCTGGTCTGTCTCTATTCCAGTACCTGGTCTGTCTCTATTCCAGTACCTGGTCTGTCTCTATTCCAGTACCTGGTCTGTCTCTATTCCAGTACCTGGTCTGTCTCTATTCCAGTACCTGGTCTGTCTCTATTCCAGGACGTGGTCTGTCTCTATTTCAGTACCTGGTCTGTCTCTATTCCAGTACCTGCTCTTTCTCTATTCCAGTACCTGGTCTGTCTCTATTCCAGTACCTTGTCTGTCTCTATTCCAGTACCTGGTCTGTCTCTATTCCAGTACCTGATCTGCCTCTATTCCAGTACCTGGTCTGCCTCTATTCCAGTACCTGGTCTGTCTCTATTCCAGTACCTGGTCTGCCTCTATTCCAGTACCTGGTCTGTCTCTATTCCAGTACCTGGTCTGGTAAACCACTGTCATACCTGTCTGTGTCTGTATGTGTATTCCACTAGGTACAGGTCTGGACATGCCTCGGCTGACTCCTCCCACTATTCCAGGTATATAAGTGACTACCTCCCAGTCCCTTAGTATTCTGGACGGGTCGACCACTCGAGACAAGACCTTCATTCTTTAGTTAATAAAAGCCTGGTTGTTACTCGCTCAACCTCAGTCTTTTGAGTAATTGATGGCGCATCAATTTTATTAACTAAATTTTTTATAATGGAGAAGATCCTCACACCAGCATGCCTGGACCTGGACAGTCGGGAAGCGGACGCTTCCACCAAGTTTGCTCACTGGCTCACGTGCTTCGAGACATTCCTGACTGCCTCCACTGCGGTCGAAACGGATGCGGACAAACTGTCTGTCCTGTTCTCCAAGGTGAACCACCGAGTGTACTCAGTCATCCGGGACGCGACCTCGTACACAGCCGCCCTCCAGCTCCTCAAGACCCAGTACACGCGCCCTGTGAACGAAGTATATGCTAGGCACCTTCTGGGGAGTCGCAAGCAACAACCTGGGGAATCGACTGAGGAATACCTCCAAGCACTGTCCGTGCTTGGCCGGGCCTGTGGGTGTAAGGCGGTAACGCCCACTAAGTACACGGAGGAACTGATCCGGGATGCCTTCGTAGCAGGCCACAGGTCCAACTACACCCGACAGCGACTGCTGGAGCAGAGTGACCTCACCCTCGACAAAGCCTCCGACATCGCACTAACGCTGGACGCAGCCTTCCGGGGCATGGATGCCTACTCCTCTGCACCGTGGACGCCGCGGGGAACGACAACCTGGGACACGGTAGGACAGCCCCATAGCACCGTGCCACCCCAGCCACAGCCCAACAACGGCCCAACTACCGCAGCAGTGTCCCAAAGCCAGACAGCAGTATCCCAAGGCCAGAAATGCTACTTCTGTGGCCAGGCCAAACACCCCAGAGCGCGCTGCCCGGCGAAGAATGCGACCTGCTCGGGCTGCGGGAAAAAGGGACACTACGCCAGCGTCTGCAAGGCCAAAGCCACCCCGAACGCCAGCAGCGCCGCGTGTGGGCCGTGCGAGCCGCCATCTTGGGCAACCCCAGCCATGTGCGAACCACCGCAGCAGCAGCCATCTTGGACGACTCCAGCCACATGGGAATCATGGACACCGCCATCTTGGACACCAGCCGGGACGCAGCAGACCGCCAACCCCCCCCCATCTGATACTCGCAGCAACACACCGACCCCTACGCTGGCCTCTGTGACGCTGGACCAAACGAGACCGCACCAGCTAGCTCGGTCCAAAATGGACGTTAAGGTAAACGGCCATGCAATAAACTGCCTTTTTGACTCCGGGAGCACAGAGAGCTTCATCCACCCCGACACGGTGCGGCGTTGCTCTCTCCCAGTCCTGCCTGCGCACCAGCGGATTTCTATGGCCTCCGAGTCCCAATCAGCGGACATTGGCGGCTACTGCGTGGTGACACTAGTAGTAGACGGGACTGTGTTCAATAATTTTAAACTCCTGGTCCTGCCCGACCTCTGCGCTGCCGTTCTACTGGGGTTGGATTTCCAGTGCCACCTCAAAAGCGTTACGATGGCGTACGGTGGCCCCCTCCCCCCACTCACAGTCCGCAGCCAGCAGCCTCCAAATTGCCCGCCGCGCACCAGATGCAACCTCTCCACACTCAGAGTCCCACCCCCCCCACTGTTTGCTAACCTCACCCCCGACTGTAAGCCCATCGCCACAAAGAGCAGGCGATACAGTGCCGGGGACAGGGTTTTCATCAAAACCGAAGTGGAACGGCTCCTGAAGGAGGGGATTATTGAGGGCAGCTCCAGCCCCTGGCGAGCCCAGGTTGTGGTCGTTAAGACCGGCGAGAAACAACGCCTGGTCATCGACTACAGCCAAACAATAAACCGCTACACCCTGCTGGACGCCTACCCACTCCCCCGCATAGCTGACATGGTCAACCAGATCGCGCAGTACCGCGTCTTTTCGACCATTGACCTGAAATCAGCGTACCACCAGCTCCCCATCAGCCCTGAAGACCGCCAGTATACTGCTTTTGAGGCAAACGGCCGCCTCTATCACTTCCTTAGGGTTCCCTTCGGCGTTACCAACGGGGTCTCCGTCTTCCAAAGGGAGATGGACCGGATGGTCGATCAAAACGAGCTGCAGGCCACTTTCCCTTACCTAGATAATGTGACCATCTGCGGCCATGACTTGCAGGACCATGACGCAAACCTCGAGAAATTCCTCCGCACCGCCCAACTCCTGAACCTGACATATAACAAGGAGAAGTGCATATTCCGCACAGACCGCCTCGCCATCCTTGGCTGTGTTGTAGAACACGGGGTCATCGGTCCCGACCCGGACCGGATGCGTCCCCTTATGGAACTCCCACTGCCCCACTGCCTAAAAGCTCTGAAGAGGTGCCTAGGGTTTTTTTCCTACTACGCTCAGTGGGTCCCCTACTATGCAGACAAAGCCCGTCCGCTGATCAAGTCCACCTCTTTTCCCGTGACGGCAGAGGCCCGCTTAGCCTTCCACCGTATCAAGGAAGACATTGCCAAAGCCACCATGCACGCAGTGGACGAATCCATCCCCTTCCAGGTGGAAAGCGATGCGTCCGACTTCGCTCTGGCCGCCACCCTTAATCAGGCGGGGAGACCTGTGGCATTCTTCTCACGAACCCTCCAGGGCCCAGAGACCAGACACTCCGCGGTCGAGAAGGAGGCCCAGGCTATCGTGGAGGCTGTGCGTCATTGGAGGCACTACCTGGCCGGAAAACGATTTACCCTGCTCACTGACCAGCGTTCAGTTGCTTTTATGTTCAACAACAAGCAGAGGGGCAAAATCAAAAATGACAAGATCTTGAGGTGGAGAATCGAACTTTCCACCTACAATTACGAGATCTTGTACCGGCCTGGGAAGCTCAATGAACCCCCAGATGCCCTATCGCGTGGCACCTGCGCCAGCGCGCAGATCGATAGGCTGAGGGCCCTCCACAATGACCTCTGCCACCCGGGGGTCACCAGGTTCTTCCACTTCATCAAGGCCCGCAACCTGCCTTACTCCATCGAGGAGGTCAGGACCATGACCAAGAACTGCCAAGTCTGCGCTGAGTGCAAACCGCACTTTTATAGACCAGACAGAGCCCACCTGATAAAAGCCACTCGCCCTTTCGAACGCCTGAGCGTCGATTTCAAAGGGCCTCTCCCCTCCTCCGACCGCAATGTGTACTTCCTCAACATCATTGACGAGTACTCCCGGTTCCCGTTCGCTATCCCCTGCCCGGACATGACCAGTGCCACGGTCATTAAATCTCTGAACAGCCTCTTCACCCTGTTCGGTTTCCCCAGCTATATCCATAGCGACCGGGGCTCATCGTTTATGAGCGACGAACTCCGCCAGTACCTGCTCGCTAGGGGTATAGCCACAAGCAGGACCACCAGTTACAACCCCCGGGGGAACGGACAGGTGGAAAGAGAGAATGCAACTGTTTGGAAGGCCGCCCTACTAGCCTTAAAGTCTAGGGGCCTTCCGACCTCCCGCTGGCAGGAGGTGCTCCCCGATGCGCTCCACTCGATTCGGTCACTTCTCTGCACTGCCACCAATGCCACCCCTCACGAGAAAATGTTTGTCTTCCCAAGGAAGTCCACATCGGGGACATCGCTACCGCCATGGCTGACGTCCCCAGGGCCGGTACTACTGAGAAGACACGTGAGGGCCAATAAAATGGACCCCCTGGTCGAGAGGGTCGACCTCCTCCACGCCAACCCCCAGTACGCTTACATTGCGTACCCGGACGGGCGGGAGGACACAGTCTCCATACGAGACCTCGCACCCTCGGGGACCGCTGTAACCCACTACCCATTACCACCCCCCCCCACGACCCGATATCCAACCCCAGCAGCCGGCACGCCTGAGCCCGTCACCCACGAGGACTACACTCCAGGGCCCCAGCCTACACGGGACGCGACGCCGGAAGCTCCACCACCCCTGCCGTCGCCACGTCGATCACAGCGGCAGACAAGACCTCCGGAGAGACTCCAATACACGAACTTTTAAATACACTTCACCCCGCCGGACTCATTTTTAAACAAGGGGTGAATGTGGTAAACCACTGTCATACCTGTCTGTGTCTGTATGTGTATTCCACTAGGTACAGGTCTGGACATGCCTCGGCTGACTCCTCCCACTATTCCAGGTATATAAGTGACTACCTCCCAGTCCCTTAGTATTCTGGACGGGTCGACCACTCGAGACAAGACCTTCATTCTTTAGTTAATAAAAGCCTGGTTGTTACTCGCTCAACCTCAGTCTTTTGAGTAATTGATGGCGCATCAACCTGGTCTGTCTCTATTCCAGTACCTGGTCTGTCTGTATTCCAGGACCTGGACTGTCTCTATTTCAGTACCTGTTCTTTCTCTGTTCCAGTACCTGGTCTGTCTCTATTCCAGGACCTGGTCTGTCTCTATTCCAGTACCTGGTCTGTCTCTATTCCAGTACCTGGTCTGTCCCTATTCCAGTACCTGGTCTGTCTCTATTCCAGTACCTGATCTGTCCCTATTCCAGTACCTGGTCTGTCTCTATTCCTGTATCTGGTCTGTCTCTTTTCCAGTACCTGGTCTGTCTCTATTCCAGGACCTTCTCTGTCTCTATTCCAGTACCTGTTCTGTCTCTATGTCTCTATTCCAGTACCTGGTCTGTCTCTATTCCAGTACCTGTTCTGTCTCTATTCCAGTACCTGTTCTGTCTCTATTCCAGTACCTGGTCTGTCTCTATTCCAATACCTGGACTGTCTCTATTCCAGTACCTAGTCTGTCTCTATTCCAGTACCTGGTCTGTCTCTATTCCAGGTACTGGTCTGTCCATATTCCAGTACCTGGTCTGTCTCTATTCCAGTACCTGGTCTGTCTCTATTCCAGTACCTAGTCTGTCTCTACTCCAGTACCTGACCTGTCTCTATTCCAGGAACTGGTCTGTCCATATTCCAGTACCTGGTGTGTCTCTATTCGAGTACGTGGTCGGTCTCTATTCCAGTAATTGGACTGTCTCTATTCCAGTACCTGGTCTGTCTCTGTTGTGTATGTACCTTTAAGAGAGAACTGCTTTTATACTGTAGTACCGGCAGTGACCACACCTGTATATAAAGCCGTAGCAGGCTTCTGTACTTTCAGTTCCAGCATACCCTCTGTTCAGTAAACAGCTGTTATTACCGTTCTCCTGCAGTCCGTGTGTTATTGATACGCGGACACTACACTGGCGACGAGCAGGTTCGAACTCACCTGCAGTACTGACTCACCTCACGGGGATCCGTCCCTGAAAAGAAGCTTCTTGGAGGTCGAAGTCAGAGCAACGGGCGTCGACCGTGGGCAACAGCCCAGTGATCCATCGGAGTTCAGAGAATCGCAGGGGAGGCTGTGGAGAGCTGGGCTTGGCTCCCCAGTCAAGGTGTTCCAGCAAATCGTGCTGGTAGCAGGTAGTACGCTGACCTTCCGGACTGCGGCGGGCTTGAGCTCGATCGAGTGGCTTTGCAAGAGGGCCATGCAACGTCGTCGGGAAGGAAAAGAGAGAGAGATGGTGGAGCGCACAGGGCGCGGTCGGTGCTCAAGAGCCGGGCAGCATTAGAGAAAATAAAACGAGGGGAAGGAAAAGAGACGCACAATGGACAGCGTCGAAGAAGAATAAAACTAAGGAATTTAACTAACAAAAGAGAGATGCGGGGCGCCGCCATTACTATGTAGAACGCTAGGAGCAGCATTGGCAGCAAGGGGAAGAAGGAAAAGCGCGGGAGGCGCCATTTAAATCCATTGGGGAAGAAGGAAAAGCGCGGGAGGCGCCATTTTAAACCACTCAAGATGCCGAAGAGTGGCAGTATCACTGCTTTCGACAACTCAATCGAAGACTGGACCACGTATGTGGAAAGAATTGAAGTGTACTGCAAGGCAAATGAGGTGGCCGGTGGAAAGAAGGCGTCGGTATTATTAAATTTGATGGGCGCGAGAACGTACGGCCTATTGCGGAATTTAATTACCCCAGCTAAACCAATGGAGAAAAGCTTTGAAGAGATTCTCAATATCTTACAGGAACATCTAAACCCTACACCGCTGCTGATAGCAGAAAAATTCAAGTTCCATAAAAGAAACCAGCACAAAGATGAGAGTAATGCTGACTATCTTATGGAACTACACAAGTTATCGAAGCACTGCCAGTTCGGAGCAGGACTGGCAGATACCTTAAGGGATAAGTTTGTCTGCGGGCTCCAGAGTGAAGGAACCCAGAAACGACTACTTTCAGAAAAGGACCTGACGCTAGAACAGGCTTTCAGTGTGGCAGTCTCCTACGAAGCAGCAGCACAGGGAGCTGCGGAAATACAGCAGAAACCGCAAGAATATAGCACCAACAAAATGGCATATGGAGCAGAAAAGTGCTATCGCTGCGGCAGAACAACCTTGACCAGAAGGACTGCTGGTTTAAGGACCAAGTATGCAGGCAATGTGGAAAAGTGGGACACATTGCAAGAGTCTGCAGGTCGCGAAAGAAAACCAACACTAAAAGAACTACTGAGGACAAGTACAACAAAGTAAAAAATATGACAGACAGTAGTTCAGAAGGTCAGGAGAGTGATAATGACTCTGGGAGCAGGAGACTAAGTTGTCTAAAGTTACACAACGTGATCGCAAAGGAGGATCACCGAACCATTTGGGTCACCCTCATGATAGCAGGGTCCCAAGTAAAGATGGAATTGGACACAGGATCAGCCCTAACTGTCATGAATCGACGAGACTATGAGTGGCTATTCTCACACATACCCTTGAAGGACACGTCCATTGTATTGAAGACATATACGGGGCAAAAAGTCTACCCCAGAGGAAAAATAAGGGTGCCCGTTAAATACAACGGCAAGGAAACACAGAAACTGTATCTATATATACTACAAGATGGAGGACCACCATTATTGGGACGTGAATGGATCCGAAAAATACAATTGGATTGGCATTCCATTCAGGCGCTAACTGTGGCAGACAAAAAGGATGACGACATCACACCTGGATGACTGTCAAAAATTCTAACTGACGCGAAAGAGGTGTTCCAACAAGGACTTGGGACTCTAAAAGGAGTAACGGCAATGAAAAAAATTGAAGATAACGCAAACCCAAAATTTTTTAAGGCCAGACCGTTAGCGTACGCAATCCACCCAGCCGTCGAAGCAGAGCTGGAGAGCCTGGAGCATTCGGGTGTGCTGTCCAAGGTGGACTGGAGCGAGTGGGCCATACCCATCGTTCCTGTAATGAAGAAGTCATTGAGCAGCACGCCTGGGGAGCCGAAGAAGGTTCGCATCTGTGGGGACTTTAAGATAACTGTGAACCCAGTCCTGCACACACTACAATATCCACTTCCACGGATAGAAGATATTTTCGCCTCACTATCTGGAGGGAAACGCTTTACGTAGATTGATCTGGCCCAAGCGTATCTACAAATGGAGGTAGAAGAAGCATCTAGAAAATACCTCACAATAAACACTCACAAAGGTCTTTACCAGTACAACCGACTGGTATTCGGGGTAGCATCAGCTCCGGCTATTTTCAGAGGGCGATGGAACAAGTCCTGCAAGGGATCCCGGGGACCCAGTGTTATTTGGACGACATCCTGGTTACGGGCGAAAATGACAGTGAACACCTTGCCAACCTGGAGCAGGTGCTCACTAGACTACAAGAATATGGGCTATGAGCCAACCGCCCCAAATGCGAGTTTTTCAGGAAACAAATTTCGTATTGTGGCCACATGATTGATGAGGAGGGGTTACATAAGTCCCCAGACAAGATTGAGGCAGTAGTCAAGGCTCCAGCACCGGAAAATGTGTCGCAACTGAGGTCGTTCCTCGGGTTGGTGAACTACTACCATAAGTTCTTGCCAAATTTATCTACAATTCTGCACCCACTGAACGCCTTGCTGCAAACTGGAGTAGCATGGAAATGGAGTGATGAGTGTAAGCGTGCCTTTCAGAAATGTAAATGCCTTATCACTTCAAAAGAAGTATTGGCCCACTATAATCCAACACTACCGATTCGGTTGGCATGTGATGCGTCTCCCTACGGCATTGGAGCGGTGCTGTCGCACAAATTCCTTGACGGCTCAGAGAGGCCAATAGCCTTTGCGTCGCGCTCGTTAACCTCAGCCGAGCGTAACTATGCCCAGATTGACAGGGAGGCCATCAGCCTGGTGTGGGGGGTGAAGAAGTTCAATCACTATCTGCACGGGCAGAAATTCAACCTACTGACTGATCATCAGCCTCTTGTCTCCATTTTTAACCCAAAGAAGGGCGTTCCGGTGATGACGGCGCAACGGCTGTAAAGATGGTCCCTTTTTCTAGGGGCACATCAATACGACATAGAGTACAAGGGTACGAAACAGCATGGAAACACTGATGGACTGTCGCGCCTACCATTGCCTACGATGGAGGAAGCACCTGCAGTGGACCCTGTTGAGATATTCCATTCGACCATAGTCGAGTGTCTACCTGTTACAAACTCAAGTATAGAGAAGGAAACCCGAAATGACCCGACACTCTCTCGGGTCTATGATTTGACGGTGAAGGGATGGCCAGCACATGGCGACTCACTGTTGCCAGCATTCTCGCCAAGGAGAGAACAGCTGTCAGTGTGCCGGGGGACCTTGATGTGTGGATCCCGAGTGGTAATTCCACCCAAGTTGAGAGATAGAGTGCTCAATGAGCTTCATGAGGGTCATCTGGGAGGGGTAAAAATGAAGAGCCTAGCCAGGGCGTTTGTGTGGTGGCCGGGAATCGATAAAGAAATCGAGGATATGACCAAGAGATGCACAGGATGCCAGAAAGTCCAAAACGCACCACCACAGGCCCCGCTACACCCATGGGAGTGGCTCTCATCTCCATGGCAATGGGTACACATTGATTTTGCTGGTCCATTTATGGACTCAATGTTTTTAATCGCCGTGGATGCACATTCAAAATGGCCAGAGATCATCAAAATGTCCTCCACCACCACGGAGAAAACTATTGCAGTCCTACGGACCATCTTCACCAGGAATGGCTTGCCAGAACAGATTTGCTCTGGCAATGGACCACAGTTTGTGTCCGAGGATTTCCGGAGGTTTTTGAGGAATAATGGGGTAAAACATTACACATCTGCCCCATATCATCCAGCCACAAATGGATTGGCTGAGAGGTTTGTTCAGACCTTTAAAAAAGCAATAAAGGTGATGTATAACGACGACATACCACTACAACACAAGGCGGATAATTTCTTCTTTGCTTACCGGAATGCGACACATGCAGTCACCAACCAAGCTCCAGCCATAATGTTCTTTAACCGAAGGTTAAGATGTCGCCTGGATTTGCTCAAACCAAACATAAGACGAGATGTTGAGGATAAGCAATTCCAGCACATAAATGAGAAGCCAACCAGGAGCTTCAAGATAGGGCAACCAGTCTTGGCCCGCGACTACCGAACAGAAAAATGGCAGCCAGCAACGATATGCACACAGCAGGGACCACTAATGTACACAGTGGACGTTGGAGAGAGCATCGTGAGACGCCATGCTGACCAGATTCTAGAGTCACAGGAACAAGTCAAACCCATACCACGAGCATGCGCACCTGGTGATGAACCCAAAGTACAGATTGCATCTACCTCAGAATCAGTGGTATTGGAAGCTGACGAACCAACCAATGACAATGAGCCAGAATCGACTCCGCCGCAAGAACAGGATACTCAAGAAAGGCGCTATCCAGACAGGATCAGGAAGCCTCCTCAAAGACTGAATTTATAAATGATTACTTCAGTTGATGTATATAGTACAGAGAAAATTGTAATTGTAATTAGTTATTATTTAATTGTTAAATGAATGTTAAGTACTGTTTATCTAAAAGGGGAGGAATTGTTGTGTATGTACCTTTAAGAGAGAACTGCTTTTATACTGTAGTACCGGCAGTGACCACACCTGTATATAAAGCCGTAGCAGGCTTCTGTACTTTCAGTTCCAGCATACCCTCTGTTCAGTAAACACCTTCTTATGTTCATTAATAAATAAACATTCTTATTATGAACACAGCTAGCTTTTGCTAGACACTTTATTGAGCACATGTGGACTAGGTACAGTATCTGTAGAGGCATCCATCTTGACTGCTGAATTGTGGGTAGCCTAGTGCCTCATGGGTAATGTAGTCTTAATATACATACAGCTATATACAGCTGTACGCAGCTCTACGGCTCCACCTAGTGTCCACTATAGAATGACATGTTATTGATCATTACATCCCCCTTTCTTTGAGGTTTAACAAAATCAATATCAATCAACTTTCAAGAAAACAATAAAGATAATATCAGTAACACTTTTGTTAGTGCTCTATAAACATAAACATTTTCAAAACAGTCAACACATTTTCAAAGCTTTACATTGTACTCAAAGATTAAGTCTATCAGGCTTTTTTACTTCACGTGTGGATCTTCTCAACACGGGTAAGTCTGATGTGTCTTCATGAGATTGTTCTGGCGGTGAATGACAAGATGCAGTTGCGGCATTGTCGTCAATCTGGTCTTGAATAGTCTCTTGTGTTTTTAGGAGGGAATGGCGGTTCCTCCTGAGAATCTGTCCTTCCTCAGTTCTAACAGTGTATGACCTTGGTCCTACTTCCTCAAGAACTGTAGCTTTCCTGTTCCATGCATCTGGATCCTCAATCCTGACAACATCATCCCTTGTCAATGGTTTTAGAGTTTTGGATGATGTTAAGTCTGTGTGTTATAGTGATAATTACTACACAGACTAAGAGAGTAAATTCAACAGGTCTTTACTGGTTGGAGGTCGGGACTATATTGAATACAATATTACTACACAGTGCTTATATACCGGTGTGGTCACCACCGGTATTACGTATACAGCAGCCAGAGAAAGTAGTACATCTCTTAAGGTGGAACAGGCTTAAGTTCTCTTAAGGTGGAACAGGTTACATACACCACAATCCTCCCTTTTTAGCTTAACAGTCATATCCCCATTTAACATAACATAATAACATATATACATATATAACTTCAGGTATAACAGTTCAAAGGTTCAGTCTCTCAGGAGGCTTTCTGATGCGGCTTGGATAACGCCTCTCAGTCGTCTCTGATTCTTGTTGTTGAGGTGCCTCCTCTATTTGGTTTCCAATGTATTGGGTGTCATCATCATCAAGTACATTCCCTGCCGAGGTAGATGCTTCAGGTTCATTAATGTCTTCCACAGTTGTCTCTGTCACAACCATGGGTTCGACCCTTGCTCTCGACTCTACCAGTTGATCCGCATGACGCCTTATCACATTATGACCAATATCTACTGTGTACATCAGAGGTCCTTGTCTGGCCCGAATTGTTCCGGACTGCCATTTTTCGTTTCCATAGCCCCTTGCCAACACTGGTTGTCCTACGTCGAAAGTTCGAGTGGTCTTGTTGTTAATATGCCGAAACTGTTTGTTTTCCACTTCCCTCCGCACATTTGGTTTTAACAAGTCCAACTTGGACCGCAACCTCCTGTTATAAAACATCATGGCAGGACTTTGGTTAGTCACTGCATGATCGGCGTTTCGATACGACATCAGGAACTTGTCGACCTTGTGTTGCAGCGGAATCTGATCATCGTTCATGGCCTTAATTGCCTTTTTGAATGGACAAATCTTTCAGCCAACCCGTTTGTTGCCGGATGATATGGGGCAGAGGTATAATGTTTTACTCCATTCTTCTTTAAGAATTGTCGGAATTCTTCCGATACAAACTGTGGTCCGTTGTCCGAACAGATCTGTTCTGGCAATCCGTTCCTTGCGAATATTGTTCTTAACACCGCAGTTGTCTTTTCTGAAGTAGTGGTATTCATCTTGATGACTTCTGGCCATTTGGAATGTGCGTCCACCGCAATTAGGAACATGGAGTCCATGAATGGACCAGCAAAGTCAATGTGTACGCGTTGCCATGGGGCTGAAGGCCATTCCCATGGGTGTAGCAGTGCTATCGGAGGTGCATTTTGCACTTTTTGGCACCCAGCGCAGCTTTTCGTTAACTCCTCAATCTGTTGGTCAATACCCGGCCACCATACATAAGCCCTAGCAAGACTTTTCATTTTAACTCCCCCCAGATGACCTTCATGCAGTTCGTTTAAAACTCTTTCCCTTAACTTGGGAGGAATAATCACTCTTGTCCCGTACATCAAGGTACCATGGCAGACGGACAGCTGGTCTCGCCTTGCCGAAAATGCCGGTAACAGAGGATCACCCCGTGTTGGCCATCCTTTCACTGTCACCTCGTAGACTCTGGACAGTGTCGGGTCGTTCCTGGTTTCTCTTTCAATACTTGCATTGGTGACTGGTAAACACTCGATGATGGTCGAATGAAATAACTCAACAGGGTCAACTTTTGTCGTGTCTTCTTCTTCAGGTAGTGGCAGGCGCGACAGCCCATCAGCATTGCCATGCTGTTTCGTACCTTTGAATTCTATTTGATATTGATGTGCCCCTAGGAAAAGAGACCATCTCTGGAGACGCTGCGCTGTCATCACCGAAACACCCTTCTTAGGGTTAAAAATGGATACCAATGGTTGATGGTCTGTCAGAAGTGTGAATTTTTGGCCCTGCAGGTAATGATTAAACTTCTTCACTCCCCATACAAGGCTAAGAGCCTCCCTATCGATCTGCGCATAGTTGCGCTCAGCGGAGGTCAATGATCTGGATGCAAACGCGACTGGCCTTTCCGTGCCATTTGGCAACTTGTGTGAGAGTACTGCCCCAATACCATATGGGGAAGCATCACAAGCCAACCGAATAGGCAGTGTCGGGTTGAAGTGAGCCAACACTTCCTCTGAGGTGATCAATTCTTTGCTTTTGCGAAATGCCTTCTTACAGTTTTCGCCCCATTCCCATGGTACCCCTTTCTGTAAAAGAGCGTTTAACGGGTGCAGTACCGTGGATAGATTTGGCAGAAATTTATGGTAATAGTTAATTAATCCTAGACACGACCTCAACTGAGAGACATTCTCCGGAGCGGGAGCCTTTACAACTGTCTCAATCTTGTCAGGAGACTTATGAAGCCCCTCCCGGTCAATGACATGGCCACAGTACGAGATCCGCTTCTGGAAGAACTCACATTTCTGCCGATTAACTCTAAGTCCATACTCTTTCAGTCTGTTGAGCACCAGTTCCAAGTTTGCGAGATGTTGTTCATCACCATCACCTGTGATCAGAATATCGTCCAGGTAACATTGTGTGCCTGGAATTCCCTGCAATACCTGCTCCATGGCCCTCTGCCAAATTGCTGGAGCCGATGCCACTCCAAAAACCAGCCTATTGTACCGGTACAACCCTCGATGCGTGTTGATCGTGAGGTATTGGCGTGACTCTTCCTCAACCTCCATCTGCAAGTACGCCTGCGCCAGGTCTATCTTGGTGAAGTGTTTCCCGCCAGACAATGAAGCGAAAATATCCTCAATCCGTGGAAGCGGATACTGCACCGTGTGAAGCACCGGATTAACGGTGATTTTGAAATCTCCACAGATGCGAACCTTCCCTGGATCTCCTGGCTTGTTGCTCGCAGGACGTTTCATAACGGGAACAATGGGCGTAGCCCACTCACTCCAATCTACCTTAGACAGTACACCTGAACGTTCTAGTGCTTCCAGTTCCACTTCAACAGTAGGTCGTATTGCATAGGGTACCGGTCTGGCTTTAAAAAATTTTGGTTGTGCATGTTCATCAATCTTGATGTTTGCCGTAATTCCTCTCAGTGTTCCCAGTCCCTGCTGGAACACCTCTTTAGCATCATCCAATATTCTGGACAATCGTTTAGGTTTGACATCTGTTTCCCCGGAATCTACCGTTAGTGCCTTCAAGGAGTGCCAGTCCATATTCATTTTCCTAATCCACTCCCATCCTAGTAGTGGTGGACCTCCTTCAGGTAGCACATATAAGTCCATTACTTGGCTTTCTTCGCCCTTGTGGACCACTTCTACCTCTATTTTTCCGATGGGGTACACTCTTTGCCCCGTGTATGTTTTCAATATAATCTCCGTATCCTGTAGGGGAATATGTTGGAATAACCTTCTGTAATCTTTCTTATTCATGACCGTCAATGCCGATCCAGTGTCCAATTCCATTTTTACTTGGACTCCTGCTATCTGAAGAGTGACCCAAATTGTCTGGAGATCTGCATCCTTACCAACGTTGTGTACTCTTAAGCTATCCAGTTCATTACTGCTAGCGTCTGAATCTGACTTCTGTTCGGTCAAACTGTTCTTTGTCACCTTGTGTACCTTTGCATATTTTCCTTGCGGTGACTTTTTGTTGCTGGTCTTCTTTCCTGACCGGCATACTTTAGCTATGTGGCCAAGCCTGCCACACGTTCTGCATTCTTGGTTTTTAAACCAACACTGGTTCTGATCGTGCGTTGTCTTTCCACAACGATAACATTTGACAGAACTCAAACCCAATTTGTTTGTACCGAGTTCCGGTGACCGTAGCTGCATTACTGCCGTGCCTCTCGCTGCGGCTTCGTGTGCTGCTGCCATAGTGACCGCCTTCTCAAGCGTCAGCTCATTCTCCTCGAGCAGTCGCTTTTGTGTATCCTGTTTAAATAAACCACACACAAATTTATCTCGTAGTGCCTCTGTCAGTCCCGTTCCAAACTGACAATATTTTGCTAGCTTACGTAATTCCATCAAATATTCAGCATTGCTTTCATTCTGCAGCTGCCTTCTGTCGTAAAATTTAAATCGTTCCGCTAGCATCAGCGGCGTGGAGTTTAGATGATTTTTCAGGACAGTAACAATCTCATCGAACGTCTTATCCGCCGGTTCATCTGGTGATAACAGGTGTTTCAATTGCCCGTATGTCTTCGCACCCATTAAATTTAATAATGTTAGCGCTTTATCTGCATCAGGAATTTTATTTGCCTTACAATAATTTTGTATGCGTTCTACATACATGGCCCAATCTTCGATGTCACTATCAAAGGTATAAATGTTCCCATGTTTAGGCATTGTTGCAATTTATTGTATTTTTACATTATCCAAGATGGCGGCTTCCCGCTCTTTGTCGTTGTCCTCCGCCCACAAAATGGTGGTTTTCCCGCGCTTGGCGGTCTTCAACCGTCCCCCGACGCTGTCTCCGCTTCACCGCGGCTCTCGCGCCTTCAGTTTCCCCAGACGCTGCGCCTTTTAGCCCGAATGCGGCACTTATCTCCAGTCGCGATCGATGTCCCCACGCTGCGCCTCTCGCTCGAAAGCGGCCCGGCCCTTATCTCCGGTCGCGATCGATCTCACCGCCCTTATTCCTCCGTCTTCCCAGCCCCGTCTGTACAGCCAACGCGGTTGACTTTCTGTCGCGTCGCTGCCCGGCTTACCCACCACCGAGGTAGAAGAAGAAAGCTGACAGTCGCTGATGGAGGCTTCGAGGTCAGGATGTCTTCTGCACTCCGGTTTCTCGATGCCTGCCGCTCAACGTGTCTTCCAGTAGGGTGATGAGGGTGGAAACCTCTCTTCGACGTCCTGTCTGTGGACGAAGCCGCCGTGGAAATAACTGCCGCAGGGTAAGAATCGGACTCGTCGCCATTGTTAAGTCTGTGTGTTATAGTGATAATTACTATACAGACTAAGAGAGTAAATTCAACAGGTCTTTACTGGTTGGAGGTCGGGACTATATTGAATACAATATTACTACACAGTGCTTATATACCGGTGTG
Organism: Somniosus microcephalus; assembly: GCF_052327205.1. Taxonomy (NCBI): domain Eukaryota; kingdom Metazoa; phylum Chordata; class Chondrichthyes; order Squaliformes; family Somniosidae; genus Somniosus; species Somniosus microcephalus. The sequence goes on from NC_140998.1 coordinate 143,212,791, forward strand.
GTCACCACCAGTATTATGTATACAGCAGCCAGAGAAAGTAGTACATCTCTTAAGGTGGAACAGGCTTAAGTTCTCTTAAGGTGGAACAGGTTACATACACCACAGATGACTTGTCATAGTATGATTTCTGTTTCAGCTTTAACAGTTGAAGTCTCTGTCTCAGTTCCCCACTTTGCTGTTCTTTTGCACAGCAGGGTAGCGTGGTGCGCAACTTGTGACCCATTAGTAGTTCAGCAGGTGAAGAACCACAGTCTAAAGGTGAGGCTCGGTAGCTCAGCAGGGCGAGATAAGGATCAGACTTGCTTTCTGTCGCTTTCTTCAGTAGCTGCTTGAGAACTTGAACACCTTTCTCTGCCTTACCATTTGACTGAGCATACAAAGGACTGGATGTGATGTGCTGAAAGTCATAATGTGCTGCAAACTGTTGCCACTCCTTACAGTTGAAGCACGGACCATTGTCGCTAACGGCAATCCTGGGAATTCCATGTCTGGCGAAGATGGATTTCACATGCATTATGACACTGCTTGCTGTGGTGCTTGAGAGCAGCGCCATCTCAGGATCGTTAGAATAGTAGTCAATCACTATTAGATAGTCTTTACCATTTAAATGAAAAAGGTCCATACCAACCTTTTGCCATGGTTCTGTTGGTTACTATCATTGGTTCCTTTGCTTGTTTGTTTTGGTGTTTCTGACATGTCTCACATTTGCCTATCATGTTCTCAATGTCCTTATTTATGCCAGGCTAATAAACAGTGTCTCTTGCCCTCCTTTTGCATTTTTCAATTCCGAGGTGTCCCTCATGAATCCTTTTGAGCATGTCTTGACGTAGAGCCTGTGGAATGACTATTCTGTTCTGTTTTAGTAATAGTCCACTTGCAACACTCAATTCTGACCTTATGTGAAAATATTTTGGACAGGAACCTTTTGGCCAACCATGATGAATGTTCTCTATTACTGTTTGTAATACTGTATATTTTACTGTTTCTTCTGCTATTTGCTTTGATTTTGTGTCTGACACGGGCAGCGCAGCAGTGACCATACTCACATGAACATCCACGTCTTCTTCAGTAGAGCTCACATGACTCATTGTGGGTGCTCGGGATAGTGCATCTGCTAACACTTTGTATTTGCCTGGTGTGTAGATCAGTTCAAAGTCACATCTTTGCAGCTTCATCATGAGTCGTTGAATCCTTGGAGACATCTCATTCAGGTTTTTTTTTATGATGGCAACCAGAGGGCTGTGGTCTGTCTCAACTGTGAAGGTGGGAAGTGTGGTGTATGTGCCTTTAAGAGCTCCCTGTGTACTGTAATGCCGGTAATGGCCACTCGGGCTATATAAGCCTGTATCGTGTCTTGTATCTGTTAGTTCACCTCCAGACTTTGTTCAGTAAACACCTGTGAAACCAACTCCTGCATTCCGTGTCTCCATTAACACACGGATACAACAGTGGTGACGAATTGGAAACGGACTTATCCGCAATTCGGCAGCACCTCAAGGAGATCGAAGAAAAACAAGAAAGAAAAAAAAAAAACTGTGGTTTCACCAGCTAGCCGAGCTGGTGGCAGGTACTGCAATAATCCTTCCTGGGCAGCGGGCTGGGGCTCCATTGGCTGGCTCTGCAGCGGGGCCAAGCAGCGAAGGTGGAGGCAAACAGAGACAGAGGGGGGGAGCACTCGGGAGACGGCCGGCGCTGCAAAGCAGGTCGGCGTTCGGACCAAGCAGAGGGAGAGAAAAGTCCCAGAGAGTCCGGCGGGAACGAGTCTCCACCTATTGAAAAAAAAAACCTATGTAAATAAAAACCGCAGAGAACAGCGTTGTCAGCAGCAGCAGCGGCGGGAAAGCGCGGGAAGCGCCATTTTTTTTCTGGAGGGAAGAAAGGAAAGCGCGGGAAGCGCCATTTTTTTTTTCAGGATGCCTAAGGCTGGCAATATTAATGCTTTCGATAGCGATATAGAGGATTGGACCACATATGTGGAAAGAGTGGAGGTATATTGCACAGCAAATGAAATAGAAGATGATAAAAAGGCATCAGTACTTCTAAATCTAATGGGCGCAAGGACATACGGGCTGTTACGAAACTTAATCACTCCAGCCAAACCAAAGGACAAGAATTTTAAGAAGATTGTTGATACCCTACAGGAGCACTTAAACCCAACACCGCTGCTGATAGCGGAACGATTCAAATTCTTCAAGAGGAATCAGCACAAGAATGAAAGTAATGCTGATTACCTCACCGAATTAAGGAAGCTGTCAAAGCACTGCCAATTTGTGGCAGGACTGGCAGATTCTCTTCAAGGCAAATTCGGCTGCGGTCTCCTAAGTGAAGGAACACAGAAAAGGCTACTTTCTGAGAAAGATTTGACACTGGACAAGGCTTTCAGTATGGCTGTATCATACGAAGCAGCCGCAAGAGGAGCTGCAGAGATACAGCAAAAGCCACAGGACTTCGGCACCCATGAAATGACACAGGGTTTCGAGAGATGTTATCGCTGCAGCAGATCCACCCATGACCAGAGGGACTGCTGGTTCAAGGATAAAGCATGCAGGCAATGCGGAAAGATTGGACACATTGCACGTGTATGCCGATCTGGACAAAAAAAATCCACAGACAGGAAAAAAATCAATAAGGAAAAGTACAGAAAGGTACAAATGATGGCAGACAGTAGCTCCGAAGACCAGAAGAGCGATAGTGACTCCGGAAACAAGAGACTAAGCTATCTCAAATTACATAATGTAATTGCCAAAGAAGATTACCAGACCATTTGGGTTACCCTCACGATAGCGGGGTCCCCAGTTAAAATGGAGCTAGATACAGGATCAGCTCTGACCGTCATAAGTCGACGGGATTACGAGCGGCTATTTCCGCATATACCTTTGAAAGACACATCCATTATCTTGAAAACATATACGGGGCAGAAAGTATACCCCAAAGGGAAAATAAAGGTGCCTGTTGTATACAACGGCAAGGAAATACAGAAGTTGTATTTATACGTTCTGCAAGATGGTGGTCCACCGCTGTTGGGACATGAATGGATCAGGAAGATACGTTTGACTGGCACTCCATTCAGGCACTGACGGTGACCAGTAAGAAAAAAAATGATGATGACGTCATACCTGAACGATTAAAAGACATCTTGGCCAACGCCAAGGAAGTGTTTCAATAGGAACTAGGAACCTTGAAAGGCGTCACCGCCTCAATAAAAGTGGAAGATGCGGCAAAGCCAGTGTTCCTGCCTCCCTTGACCAACACCAGTTTGCCTATCGTGCAAACAGATCAACGGAGGATGCAATCACAATTGCTCTACACTCGGCACTGAATCACCTAGATGGTAAGGAGACCTACCTCAGAATGCTGTTCATAGACTACAGCTCAGCATTCAACACTATCGTCCCCAACAAGCTGGCCACCAAACTCCAAACTCTTGGCCTGAACACTTCTCTCTGCAACTAGACCCTGGACTTCCTAACAAACAGACCCCAGTCTGTCAAATTAGGTAACCACACCTCCCCCGCCCTGACCCTGAACACGGGGGCCCCACAAGGATGTGTGCTGAGCCCCCTCCTCTACTCCCTCTTCACCCACAACTGTGTGGCTGTTAATGGTTCCAACACCATCATCAAGTTTGCGGATGACACCACGGTAGTAGGCCAGATCACCAACAACGATGAGTCAGCCTACAGGGAGGAGGTCCAGCATCTCGTGAAGTGGTGCGCCGATAACAACCTGGCCCTTAACACCAAGAAAACAAAAGGAATCATTGTGGACTTCAGGAAGTCCAAAGGCAGAAGTCACACCCCCATCCACATCAATGGGGCTGTGGTGGAAAGGGTGGACAGCTTTAAGTTCCTCGGAGTCCACATCACGGAAGATCTCTCCTGGTCCCTCAACACCTCCTCTCTGGTGAAGAAGGCCCAGCAGCGCCTATATTTCCTAAGGAGGCTGAAGGGATGTAATCTGTCACCCATGATCCTCTCTAACTTTTACCGCTGCACTATAGAGAGCATCCTGACAAACTGTATCACAGTATGGTATGGCAGCTGTAGCTACTATGACCGGAAAGCCCTGCAGCGGGTAGTCAAAACTGCCCAACGCATTACCGGCACCCGGCTACCGACCATAGAGCACATATACCAGAAATGCTGTCTACGGAGGTCACGGTTCATCATCAAAGACCCTACCCACCCCAGCCACAGTCTGTTCGCCCTCCTGCCATCTGGGAGACGCTACAGATGCATTCGCACCTGTACGACCAGATTTAGGAACAGCTTCTTTCCCAGGGCTGTCACCCTACTGAACTCCACAAATAAACTCTAAAGCCTGCACATCTGCCAATGCACTTTATTATGGTTATATTTATGTTAATATACTACAAGCCAAATGTATGTTGAATGTTTAAATGTCTTAATCCAAATGTACAATCGCGGGAGCCGCAAGCCTACATTTCGTTGTACTGCACTTGTGCACTAACAATGACAATAAAAGTTGATTTGATTTGATTTGATTCCCAAGTTTTTTAAGGCAAGGCCGGTGCCATACGCAATTCGTCCAGCAGTCGAGGCAGAGCTGGAGAATTTGGAAAAAGCAGGCGTATTATCCAAGATAGATTGGAGCGAGTGGGCAACACCCATCGTCCCAGTCATGAAGAAAACGTTGAATAATGATAAATCTGAAGAACAGAGAAAAATTCGCATCTGTGGGGACTTCAAGGTGACTGTAAACCCGGTCCTTCACACGGTACAGTATCCTCTTCCAAGGATAGAAGATATTTTCGCCTCACTATCCGGAGGGAAACGTTTCACCAAAATTGACTTGGCACAGGCATATCTACAGATGGAGGTTGAAGAGGCCTCTAAAAAGTATCTCACGATAAATACACACAAAGGCCTGTACCAGTACAATCGACTGGTTTTTGGAGTAGCATCAGCTCCAGCTATCTGGCAAAGAGCTATGGAGCAAGTCCTCCAAGGGATTCCGGGGACTCAATGCTACCTAGACGACATCCTTGTAACAGGAGAAAACGACAACGAGCACCTTGCCAATTTGGAGCAGGTGCTCACTAGGCTGAGAGAACGGGGCCTACGAGCAAATCGCCCCAGTGCGAATTTTTCCAGAAACAAATATCATATTGTGGCCACATAATTAACGAGGAAGGGTTGCATAAGTCACCTGAAAAAATTGAAGCGGTCATAAAAGCCCCAGCACCTGAAAATGTCTCACAATTAAGGTCGTTCCTGGGATTGATAAATTACTATCATAAATTTTTACCGAACTTGTCAACTCTTCTGCACCCTCTTAACGAACTGCTACAAACAGGAGTAATTTGGAAATGGAGCGAAGACTGTAAACGTGCCTTCCATAAATGCAAAGGCTTGATCACGTCCAAGGAAGTTTTGGCTCATTACAACCCATCACTGCCAATCAGACTGGCGTGCGATGCATCCCCTTACGGCATAGGAGCGGTATTATCGCATAGATTCCCTGATGACTCGGAGCGGCCGATAGCTTTTGCGTCACGCTCATTGAACTCAGCTGAGCGTAGCTATGCCCAGATCGACAGGGAAGCACTCAGCCTGGTATGGGGAGTGAAGAAATTCAACCATTACCTACACGGACAAAAATTTACCTTGTTGACTGACCATCAACCCCTCGTCTCCATATTCAACCCTAAAAAGGGTGTTCCCATTATGACAGCGCAAAGGCTACAGAGGTGGTCCCTTTTCCTAGGGGCACACCAATATGACATAGAATACAAAGGATCAAAACAGCATGGGAATGCTGACGGTTTATCGCGCCTACCATTGCCAACGGTAGAAGAGGGACCTACAGTGGACCCAGTGGAAATGTTCCACTCAACCATAATGGAATGTCTACCAGTAACAAATTCTGCCATTGAAAAGGAAACGAGAAATGACCCGACTCTCTCACGAGTCTACGATTTAACAGTGAAGGGATGGCCAGCACATGGCAAACCACTGTTGCCAGCTTTCTCGCAAAGAAGAGAACAGCTGTCAGTGCGCCGAGGAACTTTGATGTGTGGATCCAGAGTGGTGATTCCACCCAAACTCCAGGATAAAGTGCTAAAGGAGCTTCACGAGGGGCATCTGGGTGGAGTGAAAATGAAGAACCTAGCCAGAGCATTTGTGTGGTGGCCAGGTATCAATGGAGACATCGAAGAAAAGACCAAGAGCTGCCTAGGATGCCAGAAGGTCCAAAACGCCCCACCACAAGCCCCTCTACATCCATGGGAGTGGCCCTCATCTCTATGCCAAAGGGTACACATTGACTTTGCTGGTCCATTTATGGACTCAATGTTCTTAATCGCGGTTGATGCACACTCCAAGTGGCCGGAGGTAATAAAGATGTCCTCCACCACCACGGAAAAAACCATCACAGTATTAAGGACCATATTTGCCAGGAATGGGCTGCCTGAACAGATCTGTTCTGATAATGGACCGCAATTTGTGTCCGAAGAATTCAGGAAGTTCTTAAAAAACAATGGGGTTAAGCACTACACGTCCGGCCCATGCCATCCCGCCACCAATGGATTGGCTGAAAGGTTTGTCCAGACCTTCAAGAAGGCCATAAAGGCCATGGGTAATGAAGACATAAATCTTCAGCATAAGGTAGATAACTTCTTGTTTGCATACAGGAATGCAACACATGTGGTTACAAACCAAACTCCCGCCATGATGTTCTTCAATAGAAGCCTAAGATGCCGGCTGGATTTGATCAAACCAAACATCAGAAAGGACGTGGAGAACCGGCAATTTCAAGGCATGAATGAAAGGCCAACTAGAACCTTCCAGATAGGTCAACAAGTTTTGGCCCGGGACTACCGTACCGAGAAATGGCAGCCTGGAACTATTTGCACACGACTAGGACCGCTGATGTATACCGTGGACGTTGGAGAAAGCATAATAAGGCGCCATGCTGACCAGATCATAGAGCCATCTGTTAGGGAATATATATATATTTTAATAACATAGATTTTAATATGATTAAAATCTAATGATTTAAAGAAATCAGATTATGCTTAAGCTGACCACATGCCAAAGGATGGTGTGATGTATCAGATCCAATCACAGCTGGTAACGTCACATCAGCTGACTTAGAAACTGAGAACAATGAAAGTGCTGATCTTAGCTTAAAACTGAAAGTGATGATTCTGCTTAACTAGAGAACAAAGGAATGATTGATGTATCAGAGATCCAATCAGTGTGATGTAGTTGAACCAACCATAGCTCTGCATGCATGCTGCTGAGCCAATGGTAATAAAGGGGGTGGGTACATCTGCTGCTGTATAAAAACCAGCCATTTTGAATATGATAGTCGGATGAAGGAAGTCAAACAGTGTAAATCAAGTGATGCAATAAATCGACTATTTAAAACTTACCACCGGACTCGCAAACTTTTATTTTAGTGTGTTGACCTCAGATCAGTGTGGTCCACTGAAATTAATTACCCGATCTAACAAGTTTTGGCCCGGGACTACCGTACCGAGAAATGGCAGCCTGGAACTATTTGCACACGACTAGGACCGCTGATGTATACCGTGGACATTGGAGAAAGCATAATAAGGCGCCATGCTGACCAGATCATAGAGTCATCCGAAAAGGGACAACCTACACCACAACTCTATACGCCTAATGATGAAGCAGAAATACCCATAGTATCTACCTCCGATCCGGTGATACTGGAACCAGATGAACCCAACACTGGCATTCAAGCCGAATCGACCTTGCCAAAAGAACCTACTACACCACCAGAAACTACTACACCACCGAGGCGTTATCCGGACCGAGTCAGGAAGCGTCCAGTGAGACTGACTTATAATTGATTAACTGCAGCAAATGTGTAAATTATTGTTCTTGTAATATGTTGATTAATGATTACTTAAAATGTTATGTACTGGTTGTCTAAAAGGGGAGGAATTGTGGTGTATGTGCCTTTAAGAGCCCCCTGTGTACTGTAATGCCGGTAATGGCCACTCGGGCTATATAAGCCTGCATAGTGTCTTGTATCTGTTAGTTCACCTCCAGACTTTGTTCAGTAAACACCTGTGAAACCAACTCCTGCATTCCGCGTCTCCATTAACACACGGATACAACAGGAAGTCCATATATGTAGCCATGAAACTTTTCTAGTCCAACTACCAAGCCAAGACATTCCTTTTCAATCTGGGCGTATCGACACTCAGTATCAGTCATAGACCTGGAGGTATAGGCAACAGGCTTCCAATCTTCACCCTCTGCTTGTAGCAAGACCGCACCTAGGCCATCTTTTGATGCATCCGTTGACACTTTGATTCTTTTTGTTGGGTCAAAGAAGGTGAGTACAGGTGTGGTTGTCAGCACTGTTTTGAGGTTTATCCACTCTTGTTCATGTCTTTCTGTCCATGCTAACTCATTTGTTTTATGTAGCAGGTCTCGCAGACAGGCTGTCTTGGCTGACAAGTTAGGAATGAACTTTCCAATGAAGTTTATCATCCCCATGATGCGTAGCACTCCTTTTTTGTCAGTGGGTCGGGGCATTTTGAGTATGGCGTTTACTTTTTCCATATCTGGCTCTATTCCTTTACCAGATAGATTATCTCCTAGGAAAGTGACTTCCTGGATGCCAAACTGACACTTGGCTTTGTTGAGCTTCAGTCCATTCCAGCGTATGGTCTGTAGTACTTTAGTCAGTCTCTCATTGTGTTCTTTCAGTGTGGAGCCCCAGATGATGATGTCATCAACATAGACCTGAGCTCCTTCCAGACCTTCAATTATGTGTTCCATCGCTCTATGAAAGATTTCAGATGCAGATATTATCCCGAAAGGCATTCTGAGGAAACAATACCTGCCAAATGGTGTGTTGAAGGTACAGTATTTGGTGCTCTCTTCATCCAGTTTTAGTTTCCAAAATCCTTGTGAGGCATCGAGCTTTGTAAAGAATCTGGCACCTGACATTTCACTGGTGATTTCTTCTCGCTTGGGAATCTGGTAGTGTTCACGTTTTATGTTTGCATTTAAGTCCTTTGGATCCATGCATATTCTTAGATCATTGTTCTTTTTCTTTACACATACCATGGAGTTAACCCAGTCTGTTGGCTCTTCGACTTTCCTGATGACTCCTAGTGTAGTCATTCTGTCCAGTTCATTCTTGAGCCAGTCATGCAGGGGTGCTGGAACTCTTCGTGGAGCATGTACCACTGGCTGAGCATCCTCCTTTAGCTGGATCTTGTAAGTGAATGGTAGAATTCCAAATCCTTTGAACACATCCTGGAAATTATTCACTACAGAATCCACCGAGTCATCTGGTCTGCTTATGGCACAGTTTATACGGTAGACTCTCTTGACCAGTTCTAAGTCCTCACAAGCTTTGTCACCCAGCAGTGAATCAAGTCCTTCAGCCACAACAGAAAACATGAGATGATGCACTTTGTCTTTGACTGTCACTTTAAGTCTGCATACACCTAAGCTATCTATTTTCTGTCCATTATAGTCCTTCAGTCGTACTGACTTTTTCTGTATTTTGGGCTTTTCTTTCATATTGTTAATGTCACTCATACTGATTAAGTTTGCTTTTGCCCCAGTGTCTAGTTTCAAGGTAACTAATGCTCCATTTACCTGCAGTGGGATCATCCATTTGTCCTCTTTTGCTGCATTAACTTTATGTTCAGCATTGTCCATTTCTGAGGGCTGCACATTTTCTGTATCCTTTTTGATATTGTCACATGACACCATTCCTACAAAAAATGTCTCACTTAAATCAATGTCCTCAATTACATTAACTCGTTGCCCTTTCTTAGTTTTTACTTTTGAAAAGCATTGTTTGGCAAAGTGATTCTTTCCATTACACTTTGTGCACATTTTTCCAAACGCTGGGCATTGTCTTAACTGGTGTTTGTAACCACAGCGTTTACAATTAAAAATTTCATCCTCCGATTGCTTTTCATTTCTGTTCTGCCCACGTTTCTTCCCCTTGTAGGACACAGCACCGACAGCAGCATTATCACTCATTACAATCGCATCATTATTGATTTCACTGAAAGTCTTCGTGTGCTTTCGACTTAGCTCACTGGCTTGGCATATTTTCACAGCATTTTCCAAATTTAGTTCGGTTTCTCTCAACAAACGTTCCCTGACTTTTTTATCATGAATACCAAACACAATCTGGTCACGAATCATGGATGCTTTGAGCTCAGAGAAATTACATGTCTGTGCTTTCAGTTTCAGATCAGTTATAAAGCTATCAAAAGTCTCATTTTGCTGCTGTGTCCGAGAACGGAAGATGTATCATTCATAGGTCTCATTCTTTTTGGGAGAGCAATGTGCATCAAATTTTTTTAGCACATCTTCTAATTTTTCTCTGTTCTCCTCTGGATTAAATACATATGTATTGAATATCTCTATCGCCTGTGGGCCTGCAACCGTAAGCAGCAACGCTATCTTCCTTGCGTCTGGCTTCGTACCGAATCCGATGGCTGCAATGTAGAGTTTGAATTGTTGTTTAAAAGTCTGCCAATTGTAGTCGATATTTCCTGTGAGTTTCAAACGCTCTGGTGGTTTAAAATTCTCCATGTCGCTTTTCACAATTTTCAGCAGATCTTCACCAATCCTGGTACCATCTTATGTTCATTAATAAATAGACATTCTTATTATGAACACAGCTAGCTTTTGCTAGACACTTTAGTGAGCACATGTGGACTAGGTACAGTATCTGTAGAGGCATCCATCTTGACTGCTGCCTTGTGGGTAGCCTAGTGCCTCATGGGTAATGTAGTCTTAATATACATACAGCTATATACAGCTCTACACAGCTCTACGGCTCCACCTAGTGTCCACTATACAATGACCTGTTATTGATTATTACACACCGGTTATTACCGTTCTCCTGCAGTCCGTGTGTTATTGATACGCGGACACGACAGTCTCTATTCCAGGACCTGTTCTGTCCATATTCCAGTACCTGGCCTTTCTCTATTCCAGTACCTGGTCTGTCTCTATTCCAGTACCTGGTCTGTCTCTATTCCAGTACCTGGTCTGCCTCTATTCCAGCACTTGGATTTTCTCTATTCCAGTATCTGGTCTGTCTCTATTCTGGTACCTCATCTGGCTGTATTCTGGTACCTGGTCTGTCTGTACTCTGGTACCTAGTCTGTCTCTATTCCAGTATCTGGTCTGTCTCTATTCTGGTAACTGGTCTGTCTCTATTCCTGAACCTGGCCTGTCTCGATTGCAGGACCTGGTCTGTCTCTATGCCAGTACCTGGTCTGTCTCCATTGCAGTATCTGGCCTATCTCTATTCCGGCAACTGGTCTCTCTCTATTCCTGTACCTGGTCTGTCCCTATTACAGGACCTGGTCTGTCTCTATTCCAGGACCTGGTCTGTCTCTATTCCACTACCTCGTCTGTCTCTATTCCAGTACCTGGTCTGTCTCTATTCCAGTACCTGGTCTGTCTCTATTCCTGTACCTGGTCTGTCTCTATTCCTAGTACCTGGTCTGTCTCTATTCCAGTACCTGGTCTGTCTCTATTCCAGTACCTGCTCTGTCTCTATTCCAGTACCTGGTCTGTCTCTATTCCAGTATCTGATCTGTCTCTTTTGCAGTACCTGCTCTGTCTCTATTCCAGTATCTGGTCTGTCTCTATTCCAGTACCTGGTCTGTCTCTATTCCAGGACATGGCCTGCCTCTATTCCAGTACCTGGTCTGTCTCTATTCCAGTACCTGTTCTGTCTATTCCGGTACCTGGTCTGTCTCTATTCCGATACCTGGTCTGTCTCTATTCCAGTATCTGGTCTTTCTCTATTCCAGTATCTGGTCTGTCTCTATTCCAGTACCTGGTCTGTCTCTATTCCAGTATCTGGTCTGTCTCTTTTCCAGTACCTGCTCTGTCTCTATTCCTGTAACTGGTCTGTCTCTATTCCAGTACCTGGTCTGTCTCTATTCCAGGACCTGGCCTGTCTCTATTCCAGGACCTGGCCTGTCTCTATTCCAGTACCTGGTCTGTCTCTATTCCAGTACCTGGACTGTCTCTATTCCAGTACCTGGACTGTCTCTATTCCAGTACCTGGACTGTCTCTATTCCAGTACCTGGCCTGTCTCTATTCCAGTACCTGGACTGTCTCTATTCCAGTACCTGGTCTGTCTCTATTCCAGTACCTGGACTGTCTCTATTCCAGTACCTGGACTGTCTCTATTCCAGTACCTGGTCTGTCTCTATTCCAGTATCTGGTCTGTCTCTTTTCCAGTACCTGCTCTGTCTCTATTCCTGTAACTGGTCTGTCTCTATTCCAGTACCTGGTCTGTCTCTATTCCAGGACCTGGCCTGTCTCTATTCCAGGACCTGGCCTGTCTCTATTCCAGTACCTGGTCTGTCTCTATTCCAGTACCTGGACTGTCTCTATTCCAGTACCTGGACTGTCTCTATTCCAGTACCTGGACTGTCTCTATTCCAGTACCTGGCCTGTCTCTATTCCAGTACCTGGACTGTCTCTATTCCAGTACCTGGTCTGTCTCTATTCCAGTACCTGGACTGTCTCTATTCCAGTACCTGGACTGTCTCTATTCCAGTACCTGGACTGTCTCTATTCCAGTACCTGGCCTGTCTCTATTCCAGTACGTGGACTGTCTCTATTCCAGTACCTGGTCTGTCTCTATTCCAGTACATGGACTGTCTCTATTCCAGTACATGGACTGTCTCTATTCCAGTTCCTGGTCTGTCTCTATTCCAGTAACTGGTCTGTCTCCATTCCAGTACGTCGTCTGTCTGTATTCCGGTACCTGGTCTGTCTCTATTCCGGTACCTGGTCTGTCTCTGTTCCAGCACCTGGTCTGTTTCTATTCCCGTACCTGGTCTGTCTCTATTCCAGCACATGGACTGTCCCTATTCCAGTACTTGGTCTGTTTCTATTCCAGTACCTGGTCTGTCTGTATTCCGGCACCTGGTCTGTCTGTATTCCAGTACCTGGTCTGTCTCTGTCCCAGTACCTGGTCTGTCCCTATTCCAGTACTTGGTCTGTCTCTATTCCAGTACCTGGTCTGTTTGTATTCCGGCACCTGGTCTGTCTGTATTCCAGTACCTGGTCTGTTTCTATTCCAGTAACTGGTCTGTCTCTATTTCAGTCCCTGGTCTGTCTCTATTTTTTTTGATTTATTTTTTTTATTCATTGGTGGGATGTGGGCGTCGCTGGCTGGCTAGGCCTGCATTTAGTGCCCATCCCTAATTGCCCTTGAGAAGATGGTGGTGAGCCGCCTTCTTGAACCGCTGCAGTCTATATGGTGTAGGTACACCCACAATGCTGTTAGGAAGGGAGTTCCAGTATTTTGGCCCAGCGACAGTGAAGGAACGGCGATACAGGTCCAAGTCAGGTTGGTGTGTGGCTTTGAGGGGAACCTGTAGGTGGTGATGTTCCCATGCATCTACTGCCCTTGTCCTTCTAAGTGGTAGAGGTCGCAGGTTTGGAAGGTGCTGTTGAAGGAGCTTTGGCGAGTTGCTGCAGTGCGTCTTGTAGATGGTACACACTGCAGCCACAGTGCGCCGGTGGTGGAGGGAGTGAATGTTGAAGGTGGTGGATGGAGTGCCAATGAAGCGGGCACCTGGACTGTCTCTATTCCAGTACCTGGTCTATCTCTATTCCAGCACCTGGTCTGTCTCTATTCCAGTACCTGGTCTGTCTCTATTTCAGTCCCTGTTCTGTCTCTATTCCAGTACCTGGTCTGTCTCTATTCCAGTACTTGGTCTGTCTCTATTCCAGTCCCTGGTCTGTCTCTATTCCTGTACCTGGTCTGTCTCTATTTCAGTCCCTGTTCTGTCTGTATTCCAGTACCTGTTCTGTCTCTATTCCAGTACCTGGTCTGTCTCTATTCCAGTACTTGGTCTGTCTCTATTCCAGTCCCTGGACTGTCTCTATTCCAGTACCTGGTCTGTCTCTATTCCAGTACCTGGTCTGTCTCTATTCCAGTACCTGGTCTGTCTCTATTCCAGTACCTGGTCTGTCTCTATTCCAGTACCTGGTCTGTCTCTATTCCAGTACCTGGTCTGTCTCTATTCCAGTCCCTGGACTGTCTCTATTCCAGTACCTGGTCTGTCTCTATTCCAGTACCTGGTCTGTCTCTATTCCAGTACCTGGTCTGTCTCTATTCCAGTACCTGGTCTGTCTCTATTCCAGTACCTGGGCTGTCTCTATTCCAGTACCTGGTCTGTCTCTATTCCAGTCCCTGGACTGCCAGCACCATGAATCTATTTGAGTCAGCACCTTCAGGAATGGAATGGAGAAATGGGACAAATCTGGAGGAAGAAAAGACCAGTTTAGCTGTTGTGTAAATGCCAGGCGTACATTTAGATAAGTGATAAATCCATTGAAACCCGCTATTCAAAATCCTGAAGCTACATCTTCTGCTTTTTTTCTTAAATTTATGTTGCTTTCCTCTTTCAGACGATTTTTTCCACTGGATGATCTTGTCGGTCAAATGCAAGGAGCATGTCTGGCATTCAGCAGTAACAACAGCAGTTCAACTCCTCTGAGAACAGACGAAATATCAAACAAAATCCGAGCTTTGTTTTTTGAACTTTAAACCTTTGCTCAGTGAGGGTGAATGTTATTCCTGTTGCACTTCTGTTCAATTCACTGCCTGCTGCTAAGGCCATTTAAGACAAATACAGTGAATTTTTTAGCTATAGCTCATATCCTCACTATATGGCGGGTCATGGATTCTACATGTCATTACTGCAGCTGAGAGCCACCCAGTTTTATTTAGTGCTCTGTTGCGTGAGGCCACAGTTTGGAAGCAGCATGTTCATGGCTGACATACCCACTTTCAGAAAATAAACCAGAAGTAATAATGACCAGTGTGAGGACCCGTGGCTTTAAGTATGTAACAGTCCTGAATATAATTCATTTCATTCTGTGAGAATATTTTTTTTTGTCTTTCATTTGTGTAATGGGACTACAGCATACCTGGATTGGGCCAATTAAGGTTGGTGTATAATCACTGCCTACACAGGACCTGTATGTAATTATTTTTCCATTTTGTGGAAGCGTTCAGCTTATGGAAATTCAAGTGTGTCTGATATAAGAATTTGCACCATTATTATTACTCCTAGCAACATTACTCCCAACAAGTATTCTGGAAATGGCAGGTTTGATTCCCACAAGCCAATTCAGATGCAGGTTTGCTGAACACTGGTCTGTGCACCTACTAAGTGGCTCCCATATCTTCATGAGTCTAACAGACTTAACTAGAGTAGTAGGATAGACAGCAGACTGTACCTGGTACTGTTACAGCAATACATTTTGAATGTACCTTTAAATGCACTGCAAAGCTGCGGAAATTCAATTTGAATGAGGTACGGTATGATTTTCTTTGAATGTGAAAATTTGTTTTGACACCATACAGTAACACTCCAGTGAATATCGTGCCAGGGTGATCAAAGGTTTATAAATATAACATTGCACTTCATTATGGACCATCTGCTGATCAGATATTGCTTCCCTAATGGGTGCAAATCCCGGACTACTGTAGACTTATCTTTCCTGCCTTCTACCAGAATGCAAATGCCGAGATCACTTTTCCAATTTAAAATAAAGACAGAAAATACTGGAAATGCACAGCAAGTCCTTCAGCACCTGAAAGGAACTGGGCCAGGTTAACATTCCAGGCAGAACTCTTTGTCAGAACAGGAAAAAACCTTTAGAACAAGAGCTGCATCTACATTTCACAAGACCTGCACTAGTGCTGCCAGTTTCTGGAAGTATGGGTCACGGGCAGCCAGCTCCGAGCTGAATGAAGCGCCTCGGGATAACTTTCTACATTTAAGGCATTATATAAATGTTAGCTGTTGTTGTTGAATGTGGAACTACCAAGGCTACTAATAGCGAATTGGTTTCACTTAAAGTAGTGCTCCATATTTACTTTTTCTACTTCACATCTCATCTTGGGTTACACCTCAGCATCCGATACTTGGTTGCACCGATGCTGAGTTAATGGAGATTATGCAACTATCACTGCTCATCTGACTATCCCTTTGGAATTTCCACAGGATTCTCCCAATCTACTGTCGTAACTTGAGGGGCAGAACCTCCCCGGAAAAACAGTGTAGATGGCTAAAAATGGCCATCGAGTCCATGGGGTGCTGACAAGCACATCTGGAACACAATTGGTTTAGCCATCCATCACCAGATCTGACTAGACCACATCAAGTGCTATTGGACATCACTCTCCTCTGGCAAAATGAGCCACTACTCTAGAATTATCCTCAAGAGCAAAGCTAATCCCTCAGCTTCTTTTCTCCACTACCAACCATCTCCTTAAATCTTCTCCCCTGCTCCTCCTCAACTCTCAACTCCATTAGCAAGTGTGAGGAGCTGATGGACTTTGTTGTCACTTTGATTAAGACTAGGTCAGCTACCTCTGCTACTTCTTCCCTTCTCCTTTTCCACCAACCCAAAACTATCCCCTGCCTCCTTTTGCTCTAGCCCTGAACCTGTGTCACATTCTAGTTACTCTCTCATCTCCCCTCATGCCCTTTCCAAGTTTAACCGATCCATGAGATCCACTTCCTGCCCTATTGCCACTAAATTGCTGACCAGCTAGCTTCCCTTCCTGGCCCCCATGCTAGTTGACATTGTAACTGGTTCCCTCTCCTCGTACTGTTCCCCTACCTCTCAAAACCACCATCATCAACCCCTTCTTAAATAACCCACCTTCAACACCCCCCTTTTCTTGCAAACTACCACCCCATCTTCAATTTCACTTTCCTTGAACCTATTGTTGCCTCCCAAGTCATGATCAGCTTTATCTGAACCACCTGTTTGAATCTCTCCGATCAGGTTTCTGTCCCTGCCACAGCACTCAAACAGCCCTAATCAAAGCCACAATCTGTGATTCTGACTATGGTGCATTATACCTCTTCATCGCTCTCATCCTCTTAGCAGCCTTTGACATGGTCGGCCATGCCATCCTCCTCCAATGCCTCTCCTTCGTTCTCCAGCTCAGTGAGACTGTCCTCACTTGGTTTCACTCATACCTATGCAGTCATAACCAGAGCATCTCTATAAATGGCTTGTCTTTCCACCTTCCCACTGTTACCTCTGGAGTCCTCCAAGGATCTCTCCTTGGCCTCTTCCTAATCTACATGCTGCCATTGCCACCATCATTTACAGACAGGTGGTCAGCTCCAACATGTACATTGACGATGCCCAGCTCTACCACTCCACCAGCTGTCTTGACCCCTCTACTGGCTCTGGATTGTCAGACTGCTTGTCCAATATCAAGGCTTGGATGAGTGGCAATTTCTTCTAGCTAAACATTGGGAAGACTGAAGCCATCATCTTTGGCTTACACCACAACTCCATACCCTAGTCATTGATTCCATCCCCTGCCTGGCCACTTCCTGAGGCTGAACCAGACTGTTCGCAGCCTTGGCATCCTATTTGACTCAGAGCTGAGTTTCTGACCCCTATATCCGCTCCATCACAAAGATCACCTACATCCACCTCTGTAACATTGCCCGTCTCCACCCCTGCCTCAGCCCATCTGCTGCTGAAATCCTCATTCATTCCTTTGTCACCTACGGGCTCGACAATTCCAATGCTCTCCTGGCCAGCCTCACATCCTGCACCCTCTGTAAATGTCAGCTCATCCAAAACTCTGCTGCCCACATCCTGTTCCACACCAAATCCCACTCAGCCATTACCTCTGTGCTCGCTGACCTATATTGGCTCCCAGTCCCCCAGTGCCTCAAATTAAAAATTCTCATCCTCGTGTTCAAATCTCTTCAGGGCCTCGCCTCTCCCTATCTCTGTGACCTGTTCCAGCTCTACATTTCACCCCCCCCTCCATCACCGCGCCATGCTGCCTGCCCCCCCCACCCACCAAAATGCCCATTCCTCTGACTCTGGCCATCTCTGCATCTCTCTATTCTCTTTGCCCCCTCTGAAATTCCCTCCCTAAACCCCTCCACCTCCCACCACCCCACTTATACTAATTGCTCCAGGAAGCTCCAGCACCAATGTCTCTTTTGCTATGAACTTACCTTCTCATTGTGGGCATCCTATGATTCATGATTGCTTCCCAGAATCATCATGTTTACTCTTATTTTTTGAGATGAGATTAAAGTGCTATAGGCGACATCCCTCCTCCGGTTTTCTCCCAATCTCAGCCTCTCTTGAGGTCGCTGATTCATGCTGGGGTATTGTTCTACAGAGAGTGTTTGAAGACCAGGACCTCAAACCCGGCACTAAGCTCATGGTCTACAGAGCAGCAGTGATACCCGCTCTCCTGTATGCTTTAGAGACATGGACCATGTACAGCAGGTACCTCAAAGCACTGGAGAAATACCATCAACGCTGCCTCTGCAAGATCATGCAAATCCATTGGCATGCTAGGCGCACCAACGTCAGTGTTCTCGTTCAGGCCAACATCCCCAGCATCAAAGCTCTGACCACGCTCGATCAGTTCTGATGGACGGGTCACATTGTCTGCATGCCCGATACGAGACTCCCAAAACAAGTGCTCTACTCGGAGCTCCGACACAGCAAGAGAGCCCCAGGTGGGCAGAGGAAATGCTTCAAGGACACCCTCAAAGCCTACTTGAAAAAGTGTAACATCCCCACCGATACCTGGGAATCCCTGGCCCAAGACCGCACAAATTGGAGGAGAAGCATCCGGGAAGGCGCCGAACACCTCGAGTCTCTTCGCCGGGAGCAAGCGGAAGCCAAGCGCAAGCAGCGCACGTCAACCCAAGCACCCCACCCACCCGCCCCTTCAACCACTGTCTGCCCCACCTGTGACAGAGACTGTAGGTCCCTCATTGCACTCATCAGCCACCTGAGAACAAATTTTTAGTGTGGAAGCAAGTCATCCTCAGTTCCGAGGGACTGCCTAAGAAGAGAAGTTTGTTCTACATCTGTTGGCTGCTTTCCAGTTCCTTGCTCGCATGGCCATTGTTGATATATATGAGATTAAACAGTGAGTGTCAGAAAGCTATCTGACTGTAAAGACAATTACAACTGGGCCCAAAGCTATCCTTACCTACCATCCACCTATGTAGGAAGAGCAGCAGCAGGGGTGACTGAATGGTGATCAAAAATGGGGAATCTTGGCTGATTTTATTTTGTGTTCCCTAGACTGGGGGAGCTGAACCCAATTGTAGCAACCCTATTGCTGCCTCAGTTGAAATCATCTAGCACAGACTTTGATTGGATGTTGGACCTTCTTGGTCTGTATGACTCATCTCCACACTGGGCAGCACAATTTCCAACTGAACCATTGGGGTTGCTTGTATTGAGTCAACTATTACTTCAAGCTACAAATTAGTTAAAAATCAAAAGTACCTGCTAATAATGTAACACACAAAAGAAGAAATACTGGCAGCTCTGGAGGTCTCGGTGTGAGGAGAGAAATGTGCAAATTAATTACAGCAGGGAGTAATAGAAAGGAAATTAAAGAGAGGGCCTCAGACTGTGTCTCTTTTCTGATAGATCATTCTTAATCACACTGTGTAAGAATCCTACTGTGGTTGTGATGTGGTCCTACGAGAATGCTGGCTCCATTCCCACAGGATCATAGAATGAGCAAAGATTTTCAGAAAGTTCAGGGCTGCAGCTAAGCAGAGGGAAATATTGCTTTCTCCCCCACCTTCCCTTCTTACTAGTGCAACAACAACAACCTGTATTTATATAGCACCTTTAATGTGGTAAAATGCCCCAAGGTGCTTCACAGGAGCGTTATCAAACAATAGTCAACACCGAGCCACATAAGGAGATATTAGGGCAGATGACCAAAAGCTTGGTCAAAGAGTTAGGTTTTAAGGAGCATCCTAAATGAGGAAAGAAAGGTGGAGAGGCAGAGAGGTTTAGGGAGAGAATTCCAGAGCTTAGGGCCTTGGCAGCTGAAGGCATGGCCATCAGTGGTGGAGCGATTAAAATCGGGATGCTTAAGAGGCCAGAATTGGAGGAGCGCAGATATCTCGGGGGGTTGTAGAGCTGGAGATTACAAAGATAAGGAGGTGTGAGGTCACGGAGGATTTGAAAACAAGGATGAGAATTTTACAATCAAGTCGTTGCTTAACCAGGAGCCAGTGTAGGTCAGCGAGCACAGGGGTGATGGGTGAATGGGACTTGGTGCGAGTTAGGACACGGGCAGCAGAGTTTTGGATGACCTCAAGTTTATGGAGGGTAGAACGTGGGAGGCCTGCCAGGAGAACATTAGAATAGTCAAGTCTAAAGGTAACGAAGGCATGGATGAGGGTTTCAGCAGCAGATGAGCTGAGTCAGGGGCGGAGTTGGGCGATGTTATGACTTACTTGTGCACCCACTTGTTACAAAGCAAATTGTGGGCTGCTTCGTATTAAGTTAATGGGAGACCATAGCACATTTCTAGCAGCTTGCTTTTAATGTGGGACAACCTTTCCTTTGCAACTCTCTTCCAGTCCTTTTACTGTTTGCTGTGATGTACTCTCACAGTTCTGGTATCATCCTTGTAAATCTTCTTTTCACTTTCAGCAAAGCTTCTATATCCTTTTTGTAATATGGAAACCAGAACTGTACACAGTGATCGAACCAGGGTTCTATCTAAGTTTAACATAATTGATCCGCTTTTGAATTCTATTCATCTAGAAATGAGCCCCAGTGCTTTGTTTGCACAGTTTATAGCTTTGTTAACCTGCGTTGCTAATGATTTATGTATCTGTACCCTTAGATCCTTTTGCGCCTCTACCCCATTTAGACTCTTAGGCCAGAATTTTCCCATTGCCACGCGTGCGGGTTTGACGGCGGGTTGGCAGTACAAATGTCGGAAATAGTGAACGCATTGGGAACCCGCCATCATCCCGCCACCTCGCACATTTAACTTGGGCAGCTTTGAAGGCGCGACACGGAGCCGATCAGCAGAGGCGGGTGACCTCATTGAAATCATTAAGTGCTTGTTTACAGATCCTTAAGAGTGATTTTACGCCAGCTTCTGCATTTTACTGCAGGAGCACGGGATTCACGGAGCTCGGGTACCTCGCCTGTGAAGGGAAGGCAGAGGCACAGTGGCCATTGGCGAGTTCATTCATTGACAGCTGGGAAAAGCACATAGTCTACATGGATTTTAGCAAGGCTTTTGATAAGGTCCCGCATGGCAGACTGGTCACGAAAGTAAAAGCCCATGGGATCCAAGGCAAAGTGGCAAGTTGGATCCAAAATTGGCTCAGGGGCAGGAAACAAATGGTAATGGTCGAAGGGTGTTTTTGTGACTGGAAGGCTGTTTCCAGTGGGGTCCTGCAGGGCTCAGTACTGGGTCCTTTGCTTTTTGTGGTACAGGAATCCCTCCCCAACAGTGGGGGATACATCCCTGAAAACCCCCGTGGTTAGTAAAACCGTGGTTGGCAAATTCAGTATAAATGTGTATAAACACAATTTTAAAAATATAAAAAGCGTATAAAAAGCATAAAAATCATGTTATTTACCTTATTCCTAAATTAAAAACCACGGATACATGAATTTCACTGCCGCAGTTGGCAAAAATTGTCGCAGAGTGGAAACCGTGTATACGTGAAATCTGCATGTGGCAAAACCGCGGTTGGGGCAGGATTCCTGTATATATCAATGATTTGGACTTGAATGTAGGAAGTATGATTAAGAAGTTTGCAGATGATACAAAAATTGTCCGTGTGGTTGATAATGAGGAAGTAAGCTGTAGACTGCAATAAGATGTCAATGGACTGGTCAGGTGGGCAGAACAGCGGCAAATGGAATTCAGTCTGGAGAAATGTGAGGTAATGCATTTAGGGAGGGCTATCAAGGCAAGGGAATACACTATAAATGGTAGGACACTGAGAAGTGCAGAGGATCAGAGGGACCTTGGAGTGCATGTCCACAGATCCCTGAAGGTAGCAGGACAGGTAAATAAGGTGGTTAAGAAGGTATGGGAGATACTTGCCTTTATTAGCCAAGGCATAGAATATAAGAGCAGGGAGGTTGTGTTTAAACTGTATAAAACACTAGTTAGGCCGCAGCTAGAATACTGCGTGTAGTTCTGGTCACCACATTACAGGAAGGATGTGATCGCACTAGAGGGGGTGCAGAGGAGATTTACGAGGATGTTGCCTGGGCTGGGGAATTTTAGCTATGAGGAAAGATTGGATAGGCTGGGGTTGTTTTCTTTGAAACAGAGGAGGCTGAAGGGAGACCTAATTGAGGTGTATAAAATTATGAAGGGCCTAGATAGAGTGGATAGGAGGGACCTATTTCCGTTAGCAGAAGGGTCACTAACTAGGGGGCATAGAGTTAAAGTAATTGGTCAGAGGTTTAGCAGGGCTTTGAGGAGAAATGTTTTCACCCAGAGGGCGGTGGGGGTCTGGAACTCACTGCCTGAAAGGGTGGTAGAGGCAGAAACCCTCATCACATTTAAAAAGTACTTGGATGTGCACTTGAAGTGCCATAACCTACAAGACTACGGACCAAGTGCTGGAAAGTGGGATTAGGCTGGATAGGTCTTTGTCGGCCGGCACGGACAAGATGAGCCGAATGGCCTCCTTCTGTGCTGTAAATTTCTATAACATGATTCTATGATAAATACTGAAACATTACACCTCATTAGTTGCCTTATGGAAAGGCACTTGCTCACGTTATTTTATCCACAGATTTGGGTGTCAGCAGCTTGCAGGTCATTTTTGAAACCTCAGAAGCCACTCTCACCATATTGCTATTCAGTATCACAACATTGAGGGATTGGCCCGCTGATCTCCACTTTACCTGCCATCCACTACATCAGCATGGGTGCCGCTTATACTATCTCACTTTGGTCCTCAGAATCGGACCAAGATGAGCCCCACCACCAACAACACCAGCTACACCAGCAGCAGCAGCAACCACAACAGCAGCCTTCTCCTCAACAGGAGAGAGGGGGCCAGCACAGGCCTGCAGCGCGCCAGAGGTGATACCCCCAACACAGGGTATACAGGCAGAGGATGAGCTTCCTGGACATGACAGAGCAGTAGTGCTTCAGGAGGCTCAGGCTGTCGCACCAGGTCATCGCAGACATTTGTAGCTTGCTGGAACAGGACCTGCTGCCCAGAGGTCCTGGTGGACACTCCTTACCAGTGGCTGTCAAAGTCACCACCGCGCTCAACTTCTTCACCTCAGGCTCCTTCCACAGATCTGCAGCAGACATTTGCGGCATCTCGCAGTCGGCCGTCCACAGATGCATCACCCAGGTGACCAATGCCAAGTTTCATAAGTCAGCCAATTATATCAACTGATGCAACAAGACCTGGACGATGTTCAGGCTTGGGCTGATAAGTGGCAGGTAACATTCGTGCCACACAAGTGCCAGGCAATGACTATCTCCAACAAGCGAGAATCTAACCACCTCCCCTTCACATTCAACGGCATTACCATCACTGAATCCCCCACTATCAACATCCTGGGGGGTCGCCATTGACCAGAAACTTAACTGGACCAGCCACATAAATACTGTGGCAACAAGAGTAGGTCAGAGGCTAGGTATCCTACGGCGAGTGTCTCACCTCCTGACTCCCCAAAGCCTTTCCACCATCTACAAGGCACAAGTAAGGAGTGTGATGGAATTCTCTCCACTTGCCTGGATGAGTGCAGCTCCAACAACACTCAAGAAGCTCGACACCATCCAGGACAAAGCAGCCCGCTTGATTGGCACCCCATCCACCACCTTAAACACTCACTCCCTCCACCACCGGCATACCGTGGCTGCAGTGTGTACCATCTACAAGATGCACTGCAGCAACTCGCCAAGGCTTCTTCGGCAGCACCTCCCAAACCCGCGACCTCTTCCACCTAGAAGGACAAAGGAAGCAGGCACATGGGAACACCGCCACCTCCAAGTTCCCCTCCAAGTTACACATCATCCTAACTCAGAAATATATCGCCGATCCTTCATCGTCGCTGGGTCAAAATCCTGGAACTCCCTCCCTAACAGCACTGTGGGAGTACCTTCACCACACGGACTGCAGCAGTTCAAGAAGGCGGCTCAGCACCACCTTCTCAAGGGCAACTAGGGATGGGCAATAAATGTTGGCCTTGCCAGCGACGCCCAGATCCCATAAGCAATTTTTTTTTTTAATGAGGCGAGTGTTACTGAGCGGGCGCTCGGCTTTGCAGCTCTGGCTGACTTTCCACAGGTGCAGGGCGTCATCGACTGCATGAAGACACCACATCACCACCCAGGAGTGTTTGTGAACTGCAAGGGCTTCCACTCCCTCAATGTGCAGCTCGTCTGCAACCATAGGAAGATCACCATGCATCTGTGCGCCAGATTCCCTGGCAGCTGTCACGACTCTTTCATGCTTCACCAGCCCACCCTCCCTCAGCTCTTCGCACCTCCAAACAGATTTACCGGCTGACTGCTTGGAGACAAGCGCTATCCACTGAAGACGTGGCTGAGGCCGAGGAGCGTTATAATGAGAGCCACATGTCCACCAGATGTGTCATGGAGCAAACAATCGACATGCTGAAGATGCACTTCAGATGCCTTGACTGCTCTGGAGGAGCCCTTAAGTATACAGCAGCCAGGGTGTCCAGAATCATTGTCGTCTCTTGTGTGCTGCACAACATAATGCAGCAGCGAGGATTGGAGCTGCAGGAGGAGCAAGGCACACAGCACACAGCCTCTTCAGTGGAGGACGAGGAGGAGGGTGAGCAGGTGGAAGACGAGGAGGAGGAGGAGGAGGAACCTGAGGTGGAGATAGCACCAGCAATGGCACACGTTGCTGCCCGGGAGGCCTGGGATGGCCTCATCATGGCCAGATTTATTTAACTTGCTCCAATGCCTGCCACATGCTGCACTGTGCCCCCACCCCCTGCAACCACACCATAAAACATCCTTACAATGACCAAACCTTTCCTCTCACCCAAAGCCCCAATGCTTGAGGTTAAATAATGTGTCACCATTCACTCCAAGTGACAAAGCCGCTTCCAAGTTTTGAGGCAAAAATGGGCAAGACCTGAAAGTGGTGCAAAGAAAACCATTTGTGTGTGTCATCAAAATAACTGAAACATACCACTAACATTTTTTGATACACCCATGTGCATAGCCGTGTGCATCTACTTTTGTGTCATTTTTCTTTTCCGAGTGCTTCTATGAAGTGCAACCCCTGTAGCTTCAGCAGAGGCAGAGGCAGGCTGCTCACTTCCCTGCTGCACCTCGTCAGACATTTTGACAGACATCCTCTGGGTTTTGGAACCTGTGATGGCCCCGCCAAAGTCTGCTCCTCCTGCGACTGTGCAGGGGCAGACGCGGCCATCGAGATCCGAGGAAGCATCTGGGGCTCTGACTGAGGGGGAGGCAATGGGGGAGAAGTGAGAGTGCTTTGTGAAGAGCCCTCACTTCCATGTCTCCTCTCATCATCATCCCTCTCATGGGCCACCCGCACTTCCCTGCTAGCAAGGAGCTGGAGAGCACCTTGCTGCACAGCAGTGGAGCGATGAATGCCCAAGTCTATATTTATATCTCTCCTAGAGACGAGGTCTATGAGCGCCTGCCATCTGTTGTCCACAGCTAGCATGTGCTCATGTGACTGGCGCATTAGCTGCTCCATGCAGGTGGCCATCCTTTCCATGGAACATCACATCATCGCCATCGCCATCGCCTGCGCCATGGTGGTGCTCATGTTGGAGATGGACTCCTCCATTCTCTTAACATTTTCAGACATCACTGCTGCAAAAGATGCCAGAGCCTCCTGCAATTGTTGCTGCCCCTCCAAGGTCACCCTCTTTCTCGATGGCTCCCGAGGTTCAGCGTCTGCATGCAGCTCAGCAGAGCTGGGCATGTCCTGTGCCCTCCGGCGAGGGGTCTCCACTGCTGTCCCTGCCAACACCACCTGCTCTTGCTCACTTATGAACTGTGAGACACCAGGTGACAACACTACTGTATGGCGCAAAGGACCCACCGAGGTGTGCGTATCTGCGCTGGTGATGGGTGCACTTGGGTCTGCTGACGCTGCACCCTCAGAGGCTGGAGGTTCCTCTAAGGAGTCATCTTCCTCCTCCGACTGGACAGTGGGGTGGGTGCGGGGGGCAGTTGATGGACCTGTGGGAGAGTAAAGAGATGAATTGTAAGTGTTACAATAAGAATGGGTAACGTTATCATTATGCACATGATGACATTTCACTGGCTGCTGACCTCAGTCACCATATGAGTGTCTGTTGTAGGCCATGTGGCTTTATGAGATGTGATTCTGTCACCAGGTTGCTAGGATATCTCCCTCTCTCTGTCTCCCGCTGCCAGCGTCTCTCCAACTCTTGAGATCTCCAGAGCCCCTCCTTTGCTGCTGTTAGGTGTGCGAAGACTAGCTCCAGTTCTCTCCCTCTCTCTGTTGTTCTGGGCTCTTTTCTCCTGCAAGGAGGGAAAGAAGAGAAGTTTGAATGGGAGTGATTGAATGAGTGTAAGGAATGGATGGGCTACATCTGTGGAGGGTGACTATGAAGGAGTGGGGTGCCAATGCCAAATGGCCTCCTCCTGTGGTGTTACTTGCTATGATTGTATTAGGATGAGGGTGAGTGTGATAGGTGGTTAGTCAGATGGGGATGTGAGTAGTCAGATGGGGATGTGAGTATGTGCATAGAGAGAGAGGGATGGGTGAATCTGGAAGGTATGTTGGTGTATGGAATGATGTGCAGGAGTAGGATTGGGAAGGCAGAGTGATGGGAATGTGTTGACAGGCACCTCAGGATGAAGGTGAGTGTGGCTTTCCACTCACCTTTCCTGACCTCATCAGATCATTGAATCTTTTCCTGCACTGGATCCGGGATTTCTCATGACCTCCCTGCTGCTGACCTCTGCTATTTCCAGCTAGGCCTTTTTGGTTTCTTGGGGAGGTCTCTTGCACCCATCTGCTGGGAAGAGGACCTCCCTGCGTGCTCTTACTGCCTCGACCAGAATATGCAGCGAGGCATCTGCAAAGCGGGGTGCAGCCCTCTGCCTTTGGGTATTCATATTTTTCACTTTGCACAATAACTCCAACCTTTCCACTGCTCCTTCTACACTCCTTTATCAATCTACAAATGAGTGTGTGCAAGGCTACTTTAAATATGGGCACTGGAAATGAGTCATCGAAGATGTCACCAGACCCACACCCTTTAATAGGGCCAGGAAACACGCATGGCTGGTTTAATTGACACCATTACGCTAAAGTCGCTCTGAAGAGCGGGCTGTACAAGACATTACGTTTCCGACCCGCTACGTGGCCCGCACGCTCCCGACCCGACTCAGAAGTAAAAATTCTGGCCTTATTTTCCAAGGAGTATGTGACATCCTCATTCCTCTTGCCAAAATCTGCTAAGAATTTGCTCCCATGCCAGCTCAGGTGCAGCTTGTCCCAGCAGTACAACTCCTTGCTGTCCCAGTACTGGTGCCAATGCCCCATGAGAAGGAACCCCTGTTTCCCACACCACTCTTTCAACCACGCATTTAGCTTTCTGATCTCTCTATCCCTATGCCAATTAGCATGTGGCTCAGGTAATAATCCCAAGATTACTACCCTCGAGGTCCTGCTTTTTAATTTAGCTCCTAGCTCCTAATGCTCCCACAGCAGGACTTCCTCCCTGTTCTTTCCTATGTCGTTGGTCCCAACATGGATCACAACAACTGGTCTTCACCCTCCCTTTTCAGGTTACTTTCCAGCTGCTTTGAGATATCCCTTACCCTGGCACCAGGTAGTCAACACACCCTTCGGGACTCTCGATTGTGACTGCAGAGGATGCTATCTATCCCCCTAATTATCCCCTATAACTACAACTGTTGTGTATGTACCTTTAAGAGAATAACTGGTCTCAGACTGCAGTACCAGCAGTGACCACCCCTGTATAAAAGGCGCTAGAGAGCCTCTGTTTGTTAGTTTTCACTATTGACTTCCACCAGTAAAGACTTGTTTGTTTTCATTCCTGCTGGTCCGTGTCTCAATCATTCACGGACTTAACACTGGCGACGAGTAAGAAACGAACTTACCTGCAACTCGGCAGCACCTCAGACGACGTTGTTGAAGGTCGGAGCCAGAAAAAAAAAAATAGAGTCCAAAGAAACTCGGGAAACGGGCATCGACTGTCAATCATCGGTTTGAAAACTTGCAGGAGAGACTGTCCAGAGCCAGGCTGGGTTCCTCGGTCTGTGGTTTCCCAGCTAATCGGGCTGGTGGCAGGTAGTGCTCTGATCCTTCCTGGGCTGCGGCGGGCTGAAGCTCGATCGGGTGGCTTTTCAACGGGGCCGGGCAGCGAGTCGGGAAGCAAAGAGAGAGAGAGAGGGTGGAGCACACAGGGCGCGGCCGGTGCTTCGAAGCCGGGCAGCGTTCGGACCTAAGAAGAGGGAGGGAAGTGTCCCAGAGGGTCCGCTCCACGACGGGAAAATAATAAAAGAAAAAGAATCAATATTTAACGTGCAAGAAACCGTGGAAAGCAGCGCTAACAACAGCGGGGAAGAAGGCAAAGCGCGGGAGGTGCCATTTTGTTAAATCGGGGAAGAAGGCAAAGCGCGGGAGGCGCCATTTTAGATTTGCAAGATGCCGAAGACTGGCTGTATCACTGCTTTTGATAATACATTAGAGGACTGGACCACGTATGTGGAAAGAGTCGAGGTATATTTCGAGGCAAACGAAATAGCGGAGGGGAAAAAGGCATCGATATTGCTAAACTTAATGGGCGCGAGAACATACGGCCTATTGCGGGACCTGATTACTCCAGCCAAACCGAAGGCGAAGAGTTTTAACAAAATTGTTGCTGTTCTACAGGAACACTTAAACCCTGCACCGCTGTTGATAGCAGAAAGATTTAAATTCCACAGGAGAACTCAGCACAAAGATGAGAGCAATGCTGAGTATCTTACGGAACTACGCAAGCTATCAAAGCACTGCCAGTTCGGAGCAGGACTGGCAGATACCCTATGGGACAAATTTGTCTGTGGACTACTGAGTGAAGAAACACAGAAGAAGTTACTCTCAGAAAAAGAGCTGACGCTAGATAAGGCTTTCAGTGTGGCAGTATCGTATGAAGCAGCAGCCAGGGGAGCTGCAGAAATTCAACAAAAACCACAGGAATACGGCACCCACGAAATGACACGGAGATTTGCAAAATGTTATCGCTGCGGCAGAACTAACCATGACCAGAAGGACTGCTGGTCCAAAGACAAAATATGCAGACAATGCGGGAAGATTGGACACATTGCACGAGTTTGCAGGTCTGGGAAGAAGACCATCGACAACAAAAAGGCTACTAAGGAACCATACAAGAAAGTACAAAAGATGACGGACAATAGTTCCGAAGACCAGATGAGCGATAGTGAATCCGGAAACAGGAGACTAAGCTGTCTCAAACTTCACAATGTAATCGCAAAAGAGGATCACCGAACCATTTGGGTCACCCTCACGATAGCAGGGTCCCAAGTTAAAATGGAATTGGATACAGGATCAGCGCTAACCGTCATGAATCGACGAGACTACGAGCGGCTATTTTCACACATACCCTTGAGAGAGACATCCATCGTCTTGACGACGTATACGGGGCAAAAAATATACCCCAGAGGAAAAATAAGGGTGCCTGTCGAATACAATGGCAAGAAAATTCGGAAATTGTATCTCTACATAC
Source organism: Somniosus microcephalus (assembly GCF_052327205.1). NCBI lineage: Eukaryota > Metazoa > Chordata > Chondrichthyes > Squaliformes > Somniosidae > Somniosus > Somniosus microcephalus. The sequence continues at coordinate 143,242,374 of NC_140998.1, forward strand.
TGCCAAATGGTGGACAACCGTTATTGGGACGGGAATGGATCAGGAAGATAAACTTAGATTGGCATTCCATTCATGCAATGACGGTGGATGGTAAAAAAGATGAAGACGTCACTCCTGGACGATTGCCAACAATCTTAGCTAACGCCAAAGAGGTATTTCAACAAGAACTGGGCACGCTTAAAGGCGTAACCGCCTCGATAAAAATAGAAGAGAATGCAGTTCCCAAGTTTTTCAAAGCAAGAACGGTACCATATGCAATTCGCCCAGCCGTCGAGGCAGAGCTGGAGAATCTGGAGAAGGCGGGCGTGTTGTCTAAGGTCGACTGGAGCGAGTGGGCGACACCCATCGTTCCTGTCATGAAGAAAACGTTAAGCAATAAGTCCGGAGAGCCAAGGAAGATTCGCATCTGTGGGGATTTCAAGGTGACGGTGAACCCTGTCCTTCACACAGTACAATATCCTCTTCCAAGGATAGAAGACATCTTCGCCTCACTGTCAGGAGGGAAGCGTTTTACAAAAATTGACCTAGCACAAGCATATTTGCAGATGGAGGTTGAAGAGTCCTCTAGGAAGTATCTCACGATAAACACTCACAAAGGTCTTTACCAGTATCATCGATTGGTATTCGGAGTAGCATCGGCTCCGGCGATATGGCAAAGAGCGATGGAACAAGTCCTGCAAGGGATTCCGGGGACTCAGTGTTACTTGGACGACATCCTTGTAACAGGTGAAGATGACAGTGAACACCTTAACAACCTAGAACAGGTGCTCACTAGACTACGGGAACATGGGCTGCGAGCCAACCGCCCCAAGTGCGAGTTTTTTAAGAAACAGATATCGTATTGTGGCCACGTGATTGATGAAGAGGGGTTACATAAGTCCCCTGACAAAATTGAAGCGGTTGTTAAGGCCCCAGCGCCTGAAAATATGTCGCAACTGAGGTCATTCCTCGGATTGGTGAATTACTATCATAAGTTTTTGCCGAATTTGTCGACAGTTCTGCACCCACTGAACGCCCTGCTACGAACGGGGGTAGCATGGAAATGGAACGATGATTGTAAGCGTGCTTTTCAGAAGAGTAAGGACTTAATCACTTCAAAGGAAGTATTGGCTCACTACAACCCAGCACTGCCAATCAGGCTGGCGTGTGATGCGTCTCCCTACGGCATTGGGGCGGTACTGTCACATAAATTCCTTGATGGTTTAGAGAGGCCGATAGCTTTTGCGTCACGCTCGTTAACTTCTGCCGAGCGTAACTACGCCCAGATTGACAGAGAGGCCCTCAGCCTAGTGTGGGGGGTGAAGAAGTTCAATCACTATCTGCACGGTCAAAAATTTACTCTACTAACCGATCATCAACCTCTTGTCTCCATTTTCAACCCTCAGAAGGGCGTACCGATAATGACGGCACAACGGCTGCAGAGATGGTCCCTTTTCCTGGGGGCACACCAATATGACATCGAGTACAAAGGAACCAAACAGCATGGAAATGCTGATGGATTGTCACGTCTACCGTTGCCGATGGTGGAAGAAGAAGACCTTGCAGTGGATCCAATGGAGTTATTCCACTCGGCCATCGTCGAATGTCTCCCTGTGATGAATGCAAACATAGAAAAGGAAACATGGAATGACCCGACACTATCACGGGTCTATGATTTGACGGTGAAGGGATGGCCAGCACATGGCGAACCACTGCTGCCAGCATTCTCGCCGAGAAGAGAACAGCTGTCAGTGTGCAGAGGAACCTTGATGTGTGGATCCAGAGTAGTAATTCCACCTAAGTTGACGGATAGAGTGCTCAATGAGCTTCATGAGGGTCATCCGGGTGGGGTAAAAATGAAAAACTTAGCCAGAGCGTTTGTGTGGTGGCCGGGAATCGATAGAGAAATTGAAGAGATGACCAAGAGCTGTGCAGGATGCCAGAAGGTCCAAAACGCCCCACCACAAGCTCCTCTGCATCCATGGGAGTGGCCCTCATCTCCATGGCAAAGGGTGCACATTGATTTTGCTGGTCCCTTCATGGACTCGATGTTTTTAATTGCGGTGGATGCACATTCAAAGTGGCCAGAGGTAATAAAAATGTCCTCAACCACCACGGAAAAAACTATCACAGTTTTGCGAACCATATTCGCCAGGAATGGGCTGCCTGAACAGATTTGCTCTGACAATGGACCACAGTTTGTGTCTGAAGAGGTCCGGAGGTTCTTAAAGAACAATGGCGTTAAGCATTACACATCTGCCCCATATCATCCAGCCACTAATGGATTGGCCAAGAGGTTTGTCCAAACATTCAAGAAGGCTATCAAGGCAATGTGTAATGAAGATATACCCCTACAACACAAGGTGGACAACTTCTTGTTTGCCTACCGGAATGCGACACATGCGGTTACCAACCAAACCCCAGCCATGATGTTCTTCAATCGAAGACTACGATGCCGCTTGGATTTGGTTAAGCCAAACGTCCGAAGAGATGTGGAGAACAGGCAGTTTCAGAATATGAATGAAAGGCCGACCAGGAGTTTTAAGATAGGTCAACCAGTCTTGGCCCAGGACTACCGCACTGAGAAATGGCAGCCAGGAACGATTTGTACACGGCAAGGACCTCTCATGTATACCGTGGACGTTGGAGAGAGCATTGTAAGACGCCATGCTGACCAGATTCTAGAGTCACTGGAAAACGTCAACTCCACACCACGATCTGATACACCTGGCAATGAAATCGACGTACCAATTGCAGCTACCACAGAATCGGTGATATTGGAAGCAGATGAACCAAACAACGACATTGATCTCGACTCAACATTGCCAGAAGAACCTGATACCCCAAAGAGGCGTTATCCAGACAGAATCAGGAAGCCTCCTCAAAGACTGAACTTATAATTGCTTAAACTTAACCAATGTATCTAGAAACCGTAATAAGAACATAAGAACATAAGAAATAGGAGCAGGAGTAGGCCAATCGGCCCCTCGAGCCTGCTCCACCATTCAATAAGATCATGGCTGATCTGATCCTAACCTCAAATCTTCTATCACTCTGCATCCACCCGAACCCATGTGATCTCCCGGGAGAGGCGAAAAACCAGATAAAGACCCAATGGCCAATTTGGGAGAAAAAAATCTGGGAAATTCCTCTCCGACCCATCTCGGCGATCGAAATTCTTCCAGGAGATCACTCTGTCCCTATATTTTCTACAGTACTTACCTTCTGTAAAGGCGATCTCCACCCCAGCCAGGAACAGGAATAAAACCATCTCCTGAAATCTAACACAGAATTAGAACACAGTAGGAGCAGAACAAGGCTACACGGCCCCTGGGCCCACTCCACTACCCACAGGGCCATGACCATTCCGAACCTAGACTCATGTCCAATTTCCTGCCCGCTCCCCGTAACCCTTAATTCCCTTTACTTCTAGGAAACTATCTATTTCTGTTTTAAATTTATTTAATGATGTAGCTTCCACAGCTTTCTGGGGCAGCAAATTCCACAAACCTACCACCCTCTGAGTGAAGAAGTTTCTCCTCATCTCAGTTTTGAATGAGCAGCCCCTTATTTTAAGATTATGCCCCCTAGTTCTAGTTTCACCCATCATTGGGAACATCCTCACCGCATCCACCCGATCAAGCCCCTTCACAATCTTATATGTTTCAATAAGATCGCCTCTCATTCTTCTGAACTCCAATGAGTAGAGTCCCAATCTACTCAACCTCTCCTCATATGACCACCCCCTCATCCCCGGGATTAACCGAGTGAACCTTCTTTGTACTGACTCGAGAGCAAGTATGTCTTTTCATAAGTATGGACACCAAAACTGTATGCAGTATTCCAGGTGCGGTCTCACCAATACCTTGTACAACTGCAGCAATACCTCCCTATTTTTATATTCCATCCCCCTAGCAATAAAAGCCAACATTCCATTGGCCTTCTTAATCACTTGCTGCACCTGCATACTAACTTTTTGAGTTTCGTGCACCAGGACCCCCAGATCCCTTTGTACTACAGTACTTTCCAGTTTCTTGCCATTAAGATAATAACTTGCTCTATGATTTTTCCTGCCAAAGTGCATAACCTCACACTTTCCAGTATTGTATTCCATCTGCCAAATCTCTGCCCACTTACTTAGCCTGTCTATGTCCCTTTGCAGGTTTTTTATGTCCTCCTCACTCACTACTTTCCGTCCCATCTTTGTATCATCTGCAAACTTTGATATGTTACACTCGGTCCTGTTGTGTATGTAACCGTTTACCTTTAAGGGAACTATAGAATGTGACCGTTCGCCTTTAAGAGCACTACTTCAGGGTGGCACTATTTATTGGCTCATGTATACTGTAATACCGATAGTGACCACACCAGTATATAAGGGTTGTGATACGTTAACTAGGGCAGAAATCGCCCAGACCTCTGAATAGTAAAGACCTGTTTTGTTTGTACTTCTAAAGTCTCTGAAGTTATTTACTGCACAACTTACAGACTTTACAATGGCGACGAGGCCGATCGTACCCTGCGGCAACAGTAGTTCCTAAGCAACTAAGGAGCGTCGAAGTGAGGCACCCGCCCTCGTCGTTCTGCTGGGTGAAAACTCGAGGCTGCAGCGATAGCAAAGAGGAAGATTTTGGCATTGAAAACTTCCATCTGCAACAGGCACTGACGGTCCCTTCTGCCACAGTGAGGAGCGAGCCGATCGACAAGAGAGGCAAGGCTGCCACGGACTGTGAGTAAGGGAACAGTAAAAGAAAATAAGGAAGGAGTAAAACCAGAGGATAAGGGCGGTACACTCGACCACGGTCGAGGGGGAAAGGAGCCAGACAAAGTCGGGTCCAGAGGCGCTGAGACCGGGAGCAGGCCGGGTGAGACAGAGCCGAGAAATCGGGAATTGGCCGAGAGCCAGTTCAGAGGCTGTAACTGTCCGCCGTCATCGGGGGTACCCGGAGCCGGTTGCCTGCCGCGGGAAGGAGAGCGCTGAAGCCGACGCGCGGGCTGGGGATCTGAAAGCCAGCGGAGAGCGCTGAAGCCGACGCGCGGGCTGGGGATCTGAAAGCCAGCGGAGAGCGCTGAAGCCGACGCGCGGGCTGGGGATCTGAAAACCAGCGGAGAGCGCTGAAGCCGACGCGCGGGCTGGGGGTCTGAAAGCCAGCGGAGAGCGCTGAAGCCGATGCACAGGCTGGGGACCGGTAGCCAGCGGCCGTCGCCCGCGGGGGAAAGTGTACCCCTCCCGCCAGGGGAAGAAGCGGGAAACCGCCATTGCCGTGGGCGGGGAGAACAGAAAAGCGCGGGGAAAACCGCCATTAAAGTGGGCGGGGAGAGCCGAGAAGCGCGGGAAAGCCGCCATTTTTCGCGGGAAAACCGCCGAAGAAGAAGGAAGAAGCGGGAAACCGCCATCTTGGAAATTATTAAGAATTTCAGAAAAGTAATAAGATTTTTCAGAAAGGCTGGTGTGTTCTCAAGAAGAGAGAAGAAAATTAATAATAAGTAAAGTAATACTTGTACTGTTCTCAAAAAGAGAAGAAGATGCCTAAGCGAGGAAATATTAATGACTTTAATGCAGAAATAGAAGACTGGGCCACGTATGTGGAACGCATAGAAATATATTGCGTAGCCAACGAAATTGAGGATGACAACAAGGCAATAACTTTGTTAAATTCGATGGGAGCAAAAACATACGGGCTTTTGAAACATCTAATAGCACCAGTTAAACCAGTGGACCAGACCTTCGAAGAGATCGTAACAGTGTTGAAGGATCACTTGAACCCCACACCGTTGATGCTGGCTGAACGATTTAAATTTTACGCCAGAACCCAGAGGCAAGATGAAAGCAATGCGGAATACTTAGTCGAACTGCGTAAGCTAGCGAAATACTGCCAGTTTGGAGGGAATTTGACAGAGGCGCTGCGGGACAAGTTCGTATGCGGCTTGGCCAAAGAAGGAACGCAGAAGCGACTTCTGGAAGAAAACGACCTCACACTGGACAGGGCTGTCCTCATAGCTTCATCGCACGAAGCCGCAGCGAAAGGGACGGCGGAAATGCAGCTAAAGGCGGCGGCACTCGGGGTGGACCAAATTACAACAAGCACTCCCAAATGCTACCGTTGTGGAAAGACAACGCACGACCAGAATCAGTGCTGGTTTAAGAACCAAGAGTGCAGGAAATGTGGCAAACTGGGTCACATCGCGAAGGTATGCAGGTCCGGAAAGAAGACCAACAAGCAAAGGAAGCCACCACCACAAGGAAAGTACAACAAGGTGCATCAGGTGGCTGAAAAGAGTTCAGACGAACAAAATTCAGACTCAGACCCAAACAGCCAGGAGCTGGATAGTCTGAGAATCCACCATGTGGGTAAAGTAACTGATCTACAGTTGATCTGGGTCACACTAAAAATAGCGGGAGTCCAAGTACGAATGGAGCTGGACACGGGATCAGCTGTATCCGTCATCAACCAAAAGGACTATCACCGGCTATTCTCTCACATACCCTTAAGAAATACAAAATTCGTATTACAGACATACACGGGGCATCATGTATACCCCCTGGGAAAAATACGAGTCAAGGTGAGAGATAGGGGTAAAGAACACCCACGAATGTATCTGTACGTACTACCTGAGGGAGGACCACCACTTCTGGGACGGGAGTGGATCAAGAAAATAGACATGGAATGGCACTACCGACAAGCAATGACGAGTGAGGACTCGGTGCAGACAAGCAGCTCAGACTCCGAGCCGGAAGACGATAAGTCCAGCTTATGTATGAAAAACAAGATTAACATGAACTCACGGACTAAGGTTGGGAAATCGATGGCGTGCATAAAGACAGAGAATTCTGAGTCTGTTCAAGCTACAGACAGGTGCATTACGGAGGAACACCGGGCTAGAACTCAACGTTATGTCAAAGTACAACGACAATTAGAACAGTTGAGTGCCCGTCTCCTACAAGAGATGGAAAAGGTGAAAAAGTTCTGGGACACCGAATGGGAGTCCCTGGAAAGACAACAGAGACAGCCCGCTCAAGCAGAGAGCGACCATAGAGCCATCGTGGTCAAGTACCAATCACATCTCCCTGAGGCTGTTCAGGAACTAGAATATACACAGAACGATCCAAAGGAAGAGGAATCTTCAGGAAGTCAGGATGGTATTCCAGTTCACCTCTACGACTTGTTGCAAGCAGAGTGTAACGAGTTGAAAGAACAGTATGAACAGGCTCGGACTACAATCCTGGAAGGGGTTAACTTGGCAACTTCCGAAAAGCTCGTGTTAGTGAAAGAACATGAACGACTAAAGGTTGACCATAAGCAAGAATTACAAAGTCTGCAGGAAATGTTTGATGAGCTTCAGGCCAAGGCTGACTCATCGTTAGGGATTCAATCCATAGGAAAAAAATTAGTGGTGGAAGACATACCAGAACAGGGAATTCAGGATGTCCAAGAACCCGTTAAATTATTAAAGGAAACACAAAATAAATATGAAGCGGCAATGGCCGAGGTCCAACGACTTGAAGAACAGATGCAACTGGAAATCTTTTCAGTGGAAGAAAAGGGAACTGTAAGAAACACAGAGACCGTAAGAATGGGCCATGAACATGAGCTTAAATCGTCAGAGGAGAAGGGTTTGGAGCTCTCAAAAGTTATTGAAATAGCCGAGGTTGCAACACAGACGGAGAAGATGGCAGCAGAGCAACCCTTAGATACCAAAAGTACGCTGACTCATGTCAAGGTTGAACAACAGAACGCTGAAACAACTGCTCCGGTAGAGGGATTGAATAGTCCGATCAATCAATCTCCAAAGGAAGTTGAAGTATTAAAATCACAAATGAGGTCATTAGTAAACAACTTGCTGAAAGCCCAGAAAAAGTTAGAGGAAGCGGAACATGTGAAGAAGTCTCTTCAGGAAAGATGTCTGGATTTGGAACAAAAATTGGCTGACGTCCAGCTGGGTAGGGAGGATATAGAAGACCCTCTCGCTGGCCTAGCTCAGGACGACTCCGAATATTACTATGTCCTGTCCTGCCCAACTTGTAACTTCGACTCCCACCATACAGAAATCATGGAGGAGCACCGAAAGTCTACGGAACATCGGGAGAAGGTGGCTCTACTACGGAAAAAGGAGGAAGAGAAGGAGGAACTGCGCATACAGCTGGCAGCTGACAGTGGAGCCCAGAGAGTCTCCAAGAAGCAGAAAAGGAAAAGTCAAAACAGAAGATGACCCATCTGAACCATGATTACCTCTACCAGATCACACACGTGGTCCCTCCGAACGGAGCCAATTCAGTTCGGAAGTTCAAACTGTTAAACCCATGGAAGGACTATTGAATGAGTCACTCCAGCAATGTGAACCGACTACACCACAGAGACTGAATCTATGAACTGTTTTCCACAGAGACTGAATCTGTGATCTGTTTTGACATGAAGATATATATGTTATTATGTTATGTTAAACATGAAGTTATATGACGTTGACTCCATCGAGAGTATATCTGTAAATTGTTATATGACGTTGACTCCATCGAGAGTATATCTGCAACCTGTTTATATAAAATTGAAGATTGTATGTTTAACGGGATTCTGTAAGTAATAAGCTAGGAAGGGAGGAGTGTTGTGTATGTAACCGTTTGCCTTTAAGGGAACTATAGAATGTGACCGTTCGCCTTTAAGAGCACTACTTCAGGGTGGCACTATTTATTGGCTCATGTATACTGTAATACCGATAGTGACCACACCAGTATATAAGGGTTGTGATACGTTAACTAGGGCAGAAATCGCCCAGACCTCTGAATAGTAAAGACCTGTTTTGTTTGTACTTCTAAAGTCTCTGAAGTTATTTACTGCACAACTTACAGACTTTACAGGTCCCCTCCTCCAAATCGTTAATATAGATTGTAAAGAGTTGGGGACCCAGCACTGACCCCTGCGGAACACCACTAGTTACTGGTTGCCAATCTGAGAACGAACCATTTATCCCAACTCTCTGCTTTCTGTTAGAGAGCCAATCCTCCACCCATGCCAGAATATTACCCCCAATCCTGTGATTTTTTATCTTGAGCAATAATCTTTTGTGTGGCACCTTGTCAAATGCCTTTTGGAAGTCTAAATACACTACGTCCACTGGTTCCCCTTTATCCACCCTGTATGTTACTTCCTCAAAAAACTCAAGCAAATTTGTCAAACATGACTTCCCCTTCATGAAACCATGCTGAGTTTGTCCTATTAAATTATGTTTATCCAAATGTCCCGTTATTGTCTCCTTAATAATGGACTCTAACATTTTACCAACCACAGATGTTAGGCTAACAGGTCTATAGTTTCCAGCCTTCTGCCTACTACCCTTTTTAAATAAGGGTGTTACATTAGCAGTTTTCCAATCTACCGGGACCTTTGCTGAGTCCAGTGAGTTTTGGAAAATTATTACCAATGCATCCACAATCCCTACCGCTACTTCCCTCAAGACCCTAGGATGCAAATTGTGATTGTAATTAGTTATCATTTAATTGTTCAATGAATGTTATGTACTGCTTATCTAAAATGGGAGGTGTTGTGTATGTACCTTTAAGAGAATAACTGGTCTCAGACTGCAGTACCGGCAGTGACCACCCCTGTATAAAAGGCGCTAGAGAGCCTCTGTTTGTTAGTTTTCACTATTGACTTCCGCCAGTAAAGACTTGCTTGTTTTCACTCCTGCTGGTCCGTGTCTCAATCATTCACGGACTTAACAACAACCTTTCTGTTCTGCTCCCCACTCCCACCCCTTGAACTGCCTCCTGCTCCATGGTACCTTGGTCAGTATTGTGGTTGTCCTTCCCACAGCCTTTCTCCTTATCCTCACAAATGTCATGTACCTCGTACCTGTTGGACAGGAACAGATTCTGGGGTTCCTCCTTCCTTGTCTCAACTAGATTCCCACCCATACCCTGTTGACTATCAGTCACACACTCCTCTTCCTGAACCTGTCCATTTCTACGTAGCATGACTGAGCTCTGGAGTAAACTATCCAGATCAAGCCAAATTTATACAGCCTGTCCTCATAATGTAACTCTTTCAACCCCGGTATAATTCTGGTGAATCTGCGCTGCACCCCTCCAAGGCCAGTATATCTTTCCTGAGGTTTGGCACAGTGCTCCAGATGGTGCCTGGCTGAGGCTCTGCACAACACACTTGCTTTTGTATTCCAGCCTCCTTGAGATAAAGGCCATCATTCACTTAGCCTTTTTGATTACATTTTGTACCTGTGCGCTAGCTTTTGTATGTGTAATTGGTCACCTAAATGCATTTCCATAGCTCCTAGTTTCTCGCAATTAAGGAATTATTCTGACAATTGGCTGTGGGAGAATTGTTTATCATTGTCTACACTCTTCTGATATAATAGTGTCTTAACATAGCACAGGCTAGGGATTGCATATGGGACCATCCTGGTCTGTTTGGCTCAGTACCACACCACAGGATGCATTCACCTACTGAGCTATTAGCACTTGCACAGTTTTGTGTGGGGATTGACTCTACTGTGGCACTGAGGCCTGAAGGTGTGCAATTACTCTCAGTTCATGTCATTACTACAAGTGCTCAAAGTCGTGTTATTCTGAGTATAATTTTACAGCATAAAATGCTGTTGTAAAATCAGTTACTCGTTTCCATTCTGCTGCTCTGTCCTAGTCCCTTATTGCTGCATTTATTTATATATATATATACAATGGAACAAGAAGATAACCATTCACTGATATCAGTGAGATTCTTTTTATACCCACACACCTCATCGTAATGCATAGGTTGTCAAACTAGCGTTCCTGTACCCGAGAACGTCTCCAAAAGGATCCAATAGCGTTGTGACATCATTAGATTTCTGACTATGGTCAGATTACTATATTTTTTCCCTAATTGTTAACATACCAGATTACTATATTATTTCTGTTGTTGTTTGTTAGCAAAATATGTTTTCTGTAGTGAATGTTCTGTTTTGCATTGGGTGAAAGTATAGACAGGGGACTCTGGGAATGTGTCAATACTTGCATAGGGGGGGCCACCACCAAGTTTGAAAATGACAGCTGTAACATGCCGTTTGACTCGCTGCATGACATACTCCACTCTTTAGCGGAAATTCAGCACTGTGACCCAGATCGCCGTCTCACACTTGAGCGTCCATTTGTGCTGTTCTTGATACCAGCGTCGTTGTGAGATTTTTCATTTTTAACAGTTCTTCTTTTCTGTTCCTCGCATTTTCTTCTTCTTTGGAACACTAGTCTTTTTATCTGTGTAGTTTTGTCATTTTTTTTGGGGGGTGGAGCTCTTCAATTGAGGGTCTACAGGTTGGGTCTGTTATGTAATGTTATGCTACATAACGTTATGCTTATAGCACCACCAAGTGATGCAATGCCCTCTGAGTGTTGCAAGCACACCCTATTGTTAATGTATAGTAGATTATAAGTAGGCCTAAAGGAAGGTTCTGACAAGCAGCAGATCAAGTTGCCCTCAGCCTCCTCCTCTTCCCACAAAGAATTGTTGACATCAGATGCATTCAATTATTTTTGCTTCCATATATTTTTGAAACCAGTATTTGCCTCCAATGAGAAACTCATACTTCTGGTTCTGATTGGGGAAGAACCATTGTAAGAGGTACCATTTCACAGTGTCCTATCATTTGTCTACAGAACTTAGGCTGAAAATTGGGAAGGTGGCAAAGAACAGCGAAACATTTAGTTCAAAATAATGGTGAGAATGCATGAAAGTTGAGTGAATTAGATATGCCTGTCTCACGTGGTGGTTTATTACCTCGTTAACCGCTGGACCAAACAAACAAACTTGCATTTATAATATGTCTTTCATGTCCACAGTGCTTTACAGCCAATTAATTACTTTTGAAATATAGTTACTTGCAGGAGTCTACGTACTCCTAGCAAAAAATACTGAATTCAGAGAGGTTCAACAGAAAAGGTTTAATTGTTGAGGCTGCATGCTGAACACAAAATGGAGTCAGAGACTTCACAAAGTACGACTGCCTTTCATCAGTGCACAGCTTCGACTGCTCCTCCCCCGTTCTGGGCTTAACTATGTTGCAGATCGAGTTTCTTAAAGGTGTGATCCTTCTTAAAGGCATGACGCCTGATTTATAGTCTACGGACTGGAAAGCAGATTGTGTCCTTTCTGTGATCGGTACGCCACACAGCTCCCCCCAGAATCGGCTAGTAGGGAGTGTACGAACCGGCGTGGTGGCTTGATGGCATGGCCGGAACGGCTCTTGGTGGTTGGTGTCGGGAGCAGGGCGGTCGGACGTGTCGTGCTCTTAGGCGGTCTGCCCCGCGGTGGGGGTTGGCCCACTTGAACGGGTTCGTCGGGCTCTAGGTGCACCAGCTTGAGCCGGTCGACCGACACCTTGTCAGTTCTGCCGCCCACTTTGAGGAGGAGGAACTTGTTCCCCGTCTGGAGTACCTTGTAGGGTCCGTCGTATGGGGGCCGTAGAGGTCCTCGGTGGGCGTCATGGCGCACAAAAACAAATTTGGCCATGTGCAGGCTAGGTGTAATGCGGGTTGCTGGTTCGTCGTGCCGGCCGGTGGGTACCGGAGCGAACTGTTGTGCTCGGTTGGCGAAAGCGCGGCGTTGCTGGTCAGCCGACCAGGGGGTCGTGGCGGTGGGCAGGAACTCTCCGGGTACGCGCAGCGGCTGGCCGTACACGAGTTCCGCTGCCGAGGCTTGCAGGTCTTCCTTGACCGCGGAGCGTAGGCCAAGTAGCACCCACAGGAGGCGGTCGATCCAAGCCTCGTCCTCGAGGCTGGCGTGGAGGGACGCCTTCATGGACCTGTGGAATCGCTCGCACAGTCCGTTGGCTTGGGGTGGTAAGCCGTGGTGCGGTGAATGGCCACCACGAGGTTTCGGGCGATGGCGGCCCACAGATCAGAGGTGAACTGCGGGCCTCTATCTGACGTCATGTCGGAGGGGACGCCGAACCGAGCGACCCAGGTACCGATGAACGCCCTCGCGATGTCGGCGGTGGTGGTGGACGTCAGTGGAATGGCCTCAGGCCAGCGGGTGGTACGGTCCACGATTGTCAGCAGGTGCGTGTGACCTTGTGATGGCGGCAGGGGGTCGACGAGGTCGATGTGGATGTGGTCGAACCTTCTTTCTGGCACGGTGAACTCCTCGAGTGGGGCTTTGACGTGCTGGTGGATTTTGGCACGCTGGCAAGCTATGCAGGATCTGGACCAGACCCGCACATCTTTGCACAGGCCGCGCCAGACAAATCGGTTGGCCACCAGTCTAATGGACGCGCGGGTGCCGGGGTGTCAGAGGCCGTGGACGATGTCGAACACCCGTTTTCGCCAGGACGTCGGGACTACGGGGCGGGGTTGCGCCAAGGAGGTGTCGCATTTGACTGTGATGGCGGATGGGCCACAGGCGACGTCGGTCAGTCGCAGCCCTGGGAGGGTTGTGGGCGCGGAGAGCAGATCGGGGTCGGTGCGTTGCTCCGCTGCCAGTTGAGCATAGTCCACTGCCAGGTGGGCGCTGTGGACAGCGGGGCGGGATAGGCAGTCGGCCACCACGTTGTCTCGACCGGAGACGTGCCAGATGTCCGTGGTGAATTCAGACACCGCGGCGAGCTGGCGTTGTTGCCTGGCTGACCACGGGTCCGCAGATTTTGCCATCGCGAATGTCAGGGGTTTGTGGTCGACAAACGCGGTGAAGGGGCGGCCCTCCAGAAGAAATCTAAAATGGCGGACTGCCAGGTACAGTGCAAGGAGCTCGCGGTCAAAGGCGCTATATTTGGCCTCCGGGGGGCGCAGTTGGCAGCTGAAAAAGGCCAGCGGTTGCCAGGCCCCGTCGACCCACTGTTCGTACACGGCGCCGACCGCGTGGTCGGAGGCGTCCGTGGTGAGGGCCACCCTGGCGTTGGGCTGTGGGTGAGCGAGCATGGTGGCGTCGGCGAGCGCCTTTTTGGTCGAGTCGAAAGCGGTCAACATGTCCGCCGACCACTCGATCGCCATTCTGTCTTTCTTACCCCGGAGAGCTTCGTATCGGGGCTGCATGAGGGAGGCCGCTCCGGGAATGAAGCGGTTGTAAAAGTTGATCATCCCCAAGAACTCCTGGAGGCCTTTGATGGTGGTAGGCCGGGGGAACTGCCGGACGGCTTGCACCTTGGCGGGCAGGGGAATGGCTCCGTCCTGCGTGATGTGGTGGCCGAGGAATTCGATCCTGCTGAGGCCGAATTGGCACTTGGCTGGGCTGATGATGAGCCCGTGCTCACTGAGCCGCTGGAACAGGGTGCGGAGGTGCTCGATGTGTTCCTGCTTGGAGGAACTAGCTACCAGGATGTCATCCAGGTAGACAAAGAGGAACTTCAGGTCCCAGAGGACCGAGTCCATGAGCCGCTGGAAGGCCTGGGCCACGTTTTTGAGGCCGAAGGGCATTCGGAGGAACTCGAATAGCCCAAAAGGGGGGATTATGGCCGTCTTGGGAACGTCCGTGGGGTGGACTGGCACCTGATGGTAACCGCGCACCAGGTCGACTTTGGAGAAGACTGAGCGGCCGGCCAGTCTAGTCGAGAAGTCTTGAATGTGCAGTATGGGGTACCGATCCAGCGTGGTGGTGTTGTTTAGGCGCCGGTAGTCCCCGCAGGGGCGCCATCCCCCGTCGGGTTTGGTGACGATGTGGAGTGGGGAGGCCCAGGGGCTGTTGGAGCGGCGGATGATGCCGAGCTGTTCCATTGTGGCGAACTCGGCCCGCGCGATCTCCAGCTTGGCCAGGTCCAGCCTGCGGGCGTGGGCATACACCGGTGGGCCTGTGGTGGGGATGAAGTGTTCTACCCCGTGCTTAGCAACCTTCGCGGAGAAGGTTGGGTTGGTGAGGGCTGGGAACTCAGCCAGGAGTGCTGAGTAGTCGTCTGTTGAGCGGGCGCGGCACTGCCACGCCATTTCGGCGGGTTGCGGGGGGGCCATGGCGCCCGGTATAGGTGACATGGTGTTCATGTCCACGAGGCGGCGCCGAGGCATGTCGACCAACAGGTCGTGGGCGCACAGGAAATCCGCACCAAGGAGCTGGGAGAGCATCTTGGCGGTGATGAACTCCCAGTGGTAGCGGCGGCCTGCGAGGTCGATGGTGAGGGTGCGGGTGCCGTACGTCCGGATGTCGGTGCCGTTGGCGGCAGCCAGCGCAGGGCCGCGGCCGCCTCGCTGGATCTCGAGGGTGGACGCGGGGCTGATGCTGCGCTGCACGTCCGTGTCGCATAGGAAACGGCGTCCGGAGGCGCTGTCCGTAACGTACAGCAGCACGCCTGCTTGCCCCACGGCCATCGTGTAGGCCGGTGTGGGGGCGGTTGGAAACGTGCAGGGATGGCTGCAGCAGCGTGCCCGTGCGCCGAACCGGGTATGGAAGTAGCAGTAGCCCTGGGTCGGAGGGCTTGGGGGACATGGGGGCCTGGAGGGCCTCGTGGCCGAGCTGTGTGGCCGCGCGATAGAGGGTGGAGCGCGCGCCGACGCTGTGGAGGCCAGGTCGGGGGTGACGGCGTGGTTGGAGCTGGCGGACAGGAGCTTATCGGCTTCGTCAGCCAGGGCCTCGAGGTCCGTGAGGCTGGACGCCACGATCGCCGGGCGGATGCTGGGAGGTAGTTGGCGGATAAAGAGCGTGCGGAAGAGGGAGCTGGGCGGTTTCTCGTCAGTCAGAGCAAGCATGTGTGAGAGCAAGTCTGACGGCGTGGAGTCACCGAGGCCCGGGAGGTCGAGGAGGTGGCAGTTGCGCAAGAATTGGGAGGCTGTGAGTTTTTTAATGAGCGCGGTCTTGAGATGTGCGTACTTGCCTTCCTCCGGAGGGTTTTTTAGTGTTGTCCAGACTTTCGTGATTGTGGAGGTGCCCAGGGAGACGAGGAGGTAGTCGTACATCGTAGCGTCGGCGGTGATGCTGCGGAGTCGGAATTGCGATTCGGCTTGAAGGAGCCAGGCGGTGGCTAGGTTCTCCCAGAACTCCGGCAGCTTCACAGAAACTGCGTTTGTGTCAGCCATGGTTACGCTTAGGAGTCATACTGAGCGTCGGGGTCACCAATGTAGGAGTCTACGTACTCCTAGCAAAAAATACTGAACTCGGAGAGGTTCAACAGAAAAGGTTTAATTGTTGAGGCTGCATGCCGAACACAAAATGGAGTCAGAGACTACACAAAGTACGACTGCCTTTCATCAGTGCACAGCTTCGACTGCTCCTCCCCCGCTCTGGGCTTAACTATGTTGCAGATCGAGTTTCTTAAAGGTGTGATCCTTCTTAAAGGCATGACGCCTGATTTATAGTCTACGGACCGAAAAGCGGATTGTGTCCTTTCTGTGATCGGTACGCCACACCCTGTTGTTTTATAGGCAAAGGTGGCAGCCAATTTGCACACAGCAAGGTGCCATAGACAGCATTGAATAAATAGTTTATCTATTTTTGATGTTGGTTGAGCAATGAACATTGGCCAGGACACTGGGACAGCTCTTCTGCTCTTTGTTGGACAGTGCCTGGGGATTTTTCACGTTCAACTGAGTAGGCAGCCGGGCTTCGGTTTAACGTCTCATCTGAAAGACGGCACATCAGACAATGCAGTACTGCCTCTGTACTGCACTGAATTATCAGCCTAGTTTATGGGCTTGATGTTGCTTTTGCAAAGATAATCCAGGGGCTGTAAGCAGAGCTCAGTTCATGTTGCTTTGAATGGCTGATCCAAACACACTCTACAGGCAAAAGCAATCGAATACCTATATCCAATGTCAGACACAATACAATGATAACAGCACTATCAAACTCCATGTGCTCAGGCCAAGGCAATCGAGTACATATCACCAATGTCAGACATAACATTTCCTCCCCCCTCACAGAATTTCAAACATGAAATGTAGTGACAAAGTCCTGTAGGTGGCCAGGGCGAGAATGTGTACGAACAGGCCAAGGTGCGGACTGGTGAAGAGCAGGCCGAAGTGGGGACTGGTGAGGAGCAGGCTGAGGCATAATATCTGCTTGAGGGTTGGCTGGCTGAGCCACATGTGCATCCCACCACTCTGGGGGTAAGGCTTGGGGATTAGGTCCGTATAATCCCGCATCAGGGCGTGCTGGCACCTTCCGAAGGCGGCTGGCATGCCACCGAGAGCCGTCAGTGAGGCAGAAAGTGGCTGGTCCAAGTTGGCGGCTGATTTGGAGAGAGGAGGACCAGAATGAGGCCATCTTATTATTGCGGTGAGGCCTGCGGACTCTGACCCAATCGGAGACTGAGATGTTGGGCGCCTTGGCCCTCTTCGACTGGTCGAAGCGGAGTTGCATCTTCTCCTGCTGTCTAGCGACTGTGGCTTGAGCCAGTGGAGCAGGGCTCTGAGCTAGCGAGGGGCGGAGCCTGCCAAGGGGCAGCATGAGCTCACGGCCTAGCATGAGGGATGCGGGTGAGACCCCTGTAGTGGAATGCTGGGAGGCTCTGTAGTGCAGCAGTGTGTGGAGGAGGGCCTTGTCAAACGCACACCCCTGGGATAGGTGTGCTCTGAGGCCATTTTTCAGTGTCTGGTTAAAACGCTCCACCCCCCCCCCCATTTGACTCGGGGTGTGCGTATGTGACGGATGCCCTTGCTCTCAAGGTAAGAGGAGAGTTCCGAAGAGACCATTTGGGGGCCATTGTCTGTGGTGATGGCCTTTGGATGCCCCCAGTGGGAGAAGAGGGACGCAAGGATATCGATGATGACCCGAGAGGTGACGGAGCCCACGGCAGTGACCTCTGGCCATTTTGAGTGCAGGTCATAGGTCACCACTAGGAACCGTTGATGGTGGGGGACACCATGGAGCTCCCCGCAGACGTCCAGCTGCAGGTGCTCCCAGGGCTGAGAGGGCCAGGCAAGGGGTTGCAGGGGTGGAGGAGCTTGGTGGCCAGTCTTGCCACTTACAAGGCAGGCTGCACAGTCCTTGACCAGGGCCTCGATTTCCCTGTCGATACCCGGCCACCACACTAGGTCTCGGCATCGTTGTTTGAGCTTCACTATGCCCAAGTGGCCCTCGTGCGCCATGGATAAAACACGCGCACGAAGGGCACTTGGGACCACAGTGCAGAGCCCATGTGCAACACAGGAGTCATTCCAGCAGGAGAGCTCCTCTTTAACTCTGGAGTAGGCAGACAGTTCCTCAGGCACCTTGCAAGGCCAGCCATCTCTGATGAAGGTGCACAGCTGGGAGAGGGTCGGATCCTGTTCAGAGGCCTCATTGAGCTCCTGGAGAGAGACTGTGGTTTGGAGAGGCGTGTGCAGCATCTGGACGATATCCTGTTCCACATGTTCAGACCCGACGAGTGGGGCTGGGGCAGAGACAGTGCGGGAGAGCAGATCTGCAACAACATTGTCACGTCCTGGTGTGAACTGGAGACTGAAATTGTATTGGCGGAGGCGGTCAGACCAGCGGTGTAGACGCAGTGGTCTGTGGCCCGTGCTGGATGTCGACAGCAGGGCAGTGAGAGCCTGGTGATCGGTTCGCAGGGTGAAGGCACGGCCATACGTGTACAGGTGCCACCGCTCACATGCCCAGACGCACGCCAGCGCCTCACGCTCGCCTACTGAGTACTTCTGTGCAGTGGTGCTACGGGCTCGGGAGGCAAAGGCGATTGGTTTCTCCACTCCATTCTGTATCTGCGATAACACCGCCCCCACAGCTGCAGCGGACGCGTCACAGGTGACGAGGGTGGGGCTGGCGATGTCAAAGTGAGCCAACACTGGAGGCGACGTGAGCTGCGATTTCAGGAGGTGAACAGCTTCCGTACAGGCTTGTGACCACACCCAGGGCTCATCCTTTCGCAGGTGCTGGCGCAGTGGGGCTGTGGTGGCTGAGTACTGGGGCAAAAACTTCAGGTAGTACCCAGTCATGCCAAGGAAGGAGGCAACCTGTGCTGCAGAGCTGGGTTCTGGGATGCTGTGAATGGCATCCACGTTTGACTAGAGTGGGGATATACCGCCAGCCGACAACCGAAACCCCACAAATTCGATCTCTGAAACAGCAAAGACACACTTTTCGCCATTCAGTGTGAGCTTGTGTTTTGCTAGAGCCGTGAAAACTCTGTGAAGGCGTTCGTCGTGAGTGGAGCTCGAGGGCCCATGCACGACGATGTCATCCAGGTAGATGGCCACCCCAGGAATGCCCGCGAGCACAGAGGACATCACCTTTTGGAAGCAGCTGGGTACAGAGCTAAGTCCAAATGGCATCCTGGTGTACCAAAAGACGCCAGCATGTGTCACAAAAGCAGTGAGGTCCCTGCTGCTGGGGTGGAGGGGAACCTGTAGATAGCCCTGTCGAAGGTTCAGTTTCGAGAACAGGATGGAACCATAGAACTGCACTGTGTGTTCCTCTGACGTGGGCAGTGGATATTTGTCAGGGATTACGGCCTTATTCACTGCTCGAAGATCGACACAGACGCGTAGACCACCTGACGTTTTCGTTGCGACCACCAGGTTGGAGACCCATGGGGAGGCATCAACTGGTTTGATGATGCCAGCTTCCAGTAGCTGCTTTAGTTCAGCTGTGACCCCGTCATGGAGAGCAAGCGGGATGCGGTGCAGTGTCTGAATGACAGGGGTAATGGTGGAGTCAACCATGGGCTGGTGGGTGAAGGCAGTCAGGCAGCCCAGACCCTCGAAGAGTGCTGGCCATGTTTGGCGCCACAGTGAGGCAACGTGCAGAATTGCAGACCCGCCGGTGTCCAAGAGAGAAAAACCCAGGTCAGTGAAAAGATCCAGTCCCATCAGGTTAGCTCTTTGGTGTGCCACATGAAAACAAAAATCTGGCAAAACTTTTGTTCCATAGCGTACAGTGAGGTTGACTGAGCCCACTAGTCCAATTTTCGAATTACCATACCCGCAAAGGGCAGTGGAGGGCGCAGAGTGTGGCAGGGAGCTGAAAAAGTGTTTGAATGTGTCCACATTCAGCAGTGAGATGCTGGCACCGATATCCAACAACAGCGGGATGCACACATCATTCAGGTTAATTGCATGACTTGAAAGCCACTACTGGCCCAGAGCTCACGTTGTGAATTATAGTGCTTGAGGACTGAGTGTGTTCATTTGTAGCAACCGGGGCAGAGCAGCAGACATTGGCAAAGTGATTTTGTTTTCCACAATTGCGACAGGCTTGGCCACGCGCGGGGCAATTCTGCACTCTGGTAGCATGTGAACGAGGTCCACAGTTTCCACACTGTTGCCACGGTAGCACGCGTTGCTGCCGTCGCGCGAGCATTACCGTGTCAGAGCTGTCGGGGCCGAGGGCGCTGTCACTGGGTGTGTGTGCTAGTTTCGCTGCACATTCGGCTGCAGACTCCACTTGAAAGGCAATGTTGACTGCCTGTGACAATGACAGATCGTCGGACTCGAGCAACAGTCTTTCACGCACTCTCACGTTGTTGGTGTGCTCTATTAGTTGATCACGCACCATCTCGTCTTGTAGTGCACCGAACTTGCATGAGCTAGCTAACCCCCTCAAATTAGCCACGTATTGATGCACCGACTCGCCGGGGAGTTGGTGACGCTGTCTAAAAATGAATCGCCGCAGGAGGGCACTTTGTGGGGCAGAGAAGTGTGTGCTTAACAGAGCCACAGCCTCATCATATGTTTGAATTGAGTCTGCTGTGCATAATGTCCCAAGAACACACTGGCCCTCTGCTCCCAAGCAATGGGATAACAGTGCCTTTTTCCGTGATGTACTCACATTTTCTAGTCCAAGAGCAATGAGGTAGGTTTCAAAGGACTGTAACCAGCGAACCCATGGGATCGGCGGCTCACCGGGTAGTGCAAGAAAGGGAGGAGGTGGTGGAATAGAGATTTCAGCCATCCTCGTCGCCAAATGTTGCGTTTGCAAAGATAATCCAGGGGCTGTAAGCAGAGCTCAGTTCATGTTACTTTTAATGGCTGATCCAAACACACTCTACAGGCAAAAGCAATCGAATACCTATATCCAATGTCAGACACAATACAATGATAATAGCACCATCAAACGCCATGTGCTCAGGCCAAGGCAATCGAGTACCTATCACCAATGTCAGACATAACACTTGAGTCCTGGACTGGGGATCAAACATACTGGCTGGGAGTTTGCAACTGGATGCGGCTTGGGAGCAGGTCAGCTGATTTCTGGGTTCCAGTCCCGCCCCCAACTGCATCCAGCCAACGGATGTGATTTTATGTCGATTGGCTTTGTTATGGAAGGATGTTCTTGCCATGGAGGGAGTGCAGCGAAGATTCACCAGACTGATACCTGGGATGGCAGGAATGACATATGAGGAGAGATTGGGTCGATTGAGCTTATATTCGCTCGAGTTTAGAAGAATGAGAGGGGATCTCATTGAAACTTATAAAATTCTAACAGGACTAGACAGACTAGATGCAGGAAGGATGTTCCCGATGGCGGGGGAGTCCAGAACCAGGGGTCACAGTCTAAAGATAAGGGGTAAGCCATTTAGGACAGAGATGAGGAGGAATTTCTTCACCCAGAGAGTGGTGAACCTGTGGAATTCTCTACCACAAAAGGCAGTTGAGGCCAATTCATTAAATATATTCAAGAAGGAGTTAGATATATCTCTTAAGGCTAAAGGGATCAAGGGATATGAGGAGAAAGCAGGGACAGGGTACTGAATTTGGATGATCAGCCATGATCTCATTAAATGGCAGAGCAGGCTCGAGGGGCCGAATGGCCTACTCCTGCTCCTATCTTCTATGTTTCTATGTTTAAGTCCACCCTGCGGGCTTGCCGGCCAATTAAGAGGAAGCCGGTCAGATGAAGTCATTTGATGACGCGTCATCTGCCGGTTTTCTTAAAGGCCACGCACAATTTTTCTTTGACAGCTCATTTCTCAGTGTTTGACAGCATTGAGGTACAGCAAACACTGACAATGACTGTTCACATGTGAGCTCTTGCACCCAGGCTCTCCAATGACTCCCTCCATAGGCTAGAACAGATGGCAGCTGCAGGTGAGGTTACAGAAGCGATCTGTCACTGGTGAGAGAGGTTCTCCCAATGAGGTGGGACTAGACAGCCAATTCAAAACTTGTTACCTACAGAAAAGTGTAAATATATTAAAAATGATTTTCCTAACATTCTCTTACCTCTGAAACTCACCAGTGCACCATTGGATCCTTCACACAACTTCTGCAGCTGTCATCAATGCAGAAACATTACAGCAGACTCACAACACGCCACACTTACCTGGCGTGGTGTCCGGACGTCGGGGAACCCGAGGCAGAAGTGGCAAAATTGAAACAGAGCCTTTAACAAGTATCAAGTACCTGTTAACAGCCAGGTAAGTGGCTATAATCCTCTTCCTGCCACTAGGTGTCAGGTCCATGCGCAAATCGGGGACCTGACACTTGGGAAGGTTGATTTGGAGGCGGGTTGACAGAGGGTTTCCTGCCCGCTGTCAATCTTTGTCATTTTGACAGCGGTCCCACCTCCAATCCTGCACTCTGAAGACCGGCAAAATTCCGGCCACTGATTCAGAATGCTACCCCTGAGCCAAGATGACAAGTCTGTCTTTTTTTTGCCACTTACTGGCTGATTTGTAACTTGTAGTTATTTTTCTAGAGACAACATGGTTGCCTCCTGTGGAACTCAGTGTCATGGATAACTATTGCATACTATGTACTAGAGAGTTGGTGCAGTCAAATGGCAGCAAGTGAGTTCAGTGCTGAGAACGGTTGACCATTGTGCACATCATGGACAGAAGAAAATGGCAGAAAAGGTTTCCAGCATGATAGTTGTCTTCAAGAAATAGAGAGATAGTGAAGGTTGAGATAGAAAGAGCTTCATCAGTGCATGCATTAGAGTACATTGCATGCAGTTTTGGTGGGTGTTCTGATACACCAGCGGTTCTGTGTAAGCAACCGGTTTTTGCCCTTTACCAAAACTGCTGCTGATGTTTTAAAACTTGCATTAGATACCTACTTCTTCCAGTGCTTAAATTTAACAAACCATACAACTTATACTCAAATAAATATCATTCTGCAATATTGAAATAAATATCTGGTCCCTCATTGATACTTTCTGAGGCTGAAACTCCAAACTTACCTTAAGATATTAAAATAAAATCTCTGGTTTAGAATCACTCTTTAACCAATATAAGATGTGTCAAATTTTGATAAAAATCTGCAGACAATACCAAAAATACCATCTCTGCATATTTTTGTGTTCTTTTAATCCTTATAAACAATACAAGTTACTGCAAGAAGTATAAACAGTAGTATCCTGAAAGGAAATGCTCGGTAATTTCTGGTTCTATTTAGTGTGCGGAAACAAAAATGTCACTGGCGTGTGCACAGTGGCGTCTATCAGTCTTGACATGCAGCCTTGTCAGTGTTATCTTTTCAACCAAATTGCTGAGAATGTAGCTTAGAGCCAGCGATCTGAGTTATTCAGGTCCAAGGAAGGGGACAAGCATTTCCATCCCCTTTGATGTAAGTTGCACTGCAGTAATTAGAGTGATCGTATCTACTGGAAACCGTTGAACAGCCCACAGTGTGGCTGCTCAATACTCTTTACTGTGTGCTGTGGGTGAGAAGCTTATTTCTTCTCCAAGGCGACCTTTTCCAAGAGCAAAGGGAGACCTCTGTGCACAGTGTATGCTGCGCAAAAAGCTGCAGCTGGTATACAAATTCTGCACACGGCCTGTCAGTAACCTGAACTGGAGAGCCTTTGTTCAGGTAATCACAGCTTTGTACAATAACACTGGTTCCTCCATCAAGGGCCCTGGTTGCTCTGCTATTGAAATCCCCACTCATCTGCTGCAGCAGGCACACACTAGCCCAGATGATGTGCACGAGGGTTGGCACTGAGATATACAGAAAGCCACAGTACCAGATATCCAGTGTGTACATAGAGCCTACTGCAGTGGCCCCATTTTGATACCATTTTCAAACAATGAGTGTTCCTGGCCTCAAGTTATGTCCAATCAGGTGCATGAGTTATTTAAATAAGGTATCAGTCTGGCATTTAAAAAAATTTGTTTATGGAATGTGGACATCGCTGACAAGGCTGGCGTTTATTGCCCATCCCTAGTTGCCCTTGAGAAGGTGGTGGTGAGCCGTCTTCTTGAACCGCTGCAGTCCGTGTGGTGAAGGTACTCCCACAGTGCTGTTAGGGAGGGAGTTCCAGGATTTTGACCCAGCAACGATGAAGGATCGGCGATATACTTCTAAGTCAGGATGGTGTGTGACTTGGAAGGGAACTTGGAGGTGGTGGTGTTCCCATGCGCCTGCTGCCCTTGTCCTTCTAGGTAAAGGTCGCAGGTTTGGGAGGAAGCACGGTGGCATAGTGGTTAGCACTGTTGCCTCACAGTGCCAGGGACCCGGGTTCGAATCCGGCCTCAGGCGACTGTCTGTGTGGAGTTTGCACGATCTCCCCGTGTTTGCGTGGGTTTCCTCCGGGTGCTCCGGTTTCCTCCCACAGTTCAAAGATGTGCGGGTTAGGTTGATTGGCTATGATAAAATTGACCCTTAGTGTTAGGGGGATTAAATACATGGGGTTACGGGGATAGGGTGGGATATGTGTTGGTGTAGGGGTTACGGGGATCGGGTGGGATATGTGTCGGTGCAGGCTCGATGGGCCGAAATGGCCTCTATCTGCACTGTGGGGTTTCTGTGATTTCTGTGATTCTGTGCTGCCGAAGAAGCCTTGGTGAGTTGCTGCAGTGCATCTTGTAGATGGTACACACTGCAGCCAGGGTACGCCGGTGGTGGAGGGAGCAAATGTTTAAGGTGTTGGATGGGGTGCCAATCAAGTGGGCTGCTTTGTCCTGGATGGTGTCGAGCTTCTTGAGTGTTGTTGGAGCTGCACTCATCCAGGCAAGTGGAGAATATTCCATCACGCTCCTGACTTGTGCAGTGTTCTGTTTATACAACAAATAAGTGATTTTGTTTTCTTTTAAATATTCTCCATCCGCATTATATTGATGCGGGCCATCAGGCAGGGATACAGCACTCGAACACATGGTGGTTTGGTTGTGCCAGCATTTGAATGGGGCTCTTGTGGCTGTTATGAAAATAGTGGGCCGGATTCCCTGTTGGAAATCTACTGGGTCCCTGTCATAACTTAAGTGGACATGCGTGGGAAATCGGGCCAGGGGTCTACCACTGGGTCCTGCTCTTCCCCACCACTTTCAGGATTTTCCGCCAGAAGTGATTCGGGTGGGTGTAATCAGATGGCATGCAAAAGACGGGAATGTTATCTGACGTTGCTAGGGTGTACGGGTGGGGAATTCGGGTTAAATTTTACAGGGCATATAGAGAGTTGCATCAATCACAGTCATGCAAAATTTATTTTTTTGACCCAAATATTCAAACCATCTCCTGCAGCTGCCCACCAGCAGCCAGCCCCAAGAGTTTGTGTAGGCGTCCAAAGCTTGATACAGCCATTTACCACCCACCCCCACCACCGTAATGGAAGCAGAAATCCCTCTGGGCGCCGACCTAAAATATAGGCCCAGAAATTCAGGTCGGGGGCTTCCCGCGGGTGCAAGCTTCCGACCTGCACTTACCTTGCGTGCCGGCAGTTGAGCTCTGGGCTCCCGTGGAATTCCGCTCCGGGGCCTGCTCCAACTCCCGGCGCGCTGTGCTTGCATGTCCCAGGGGCGTAGTTAGTGCGATGCGTCCCCTGGGATCACGTGAGCCATGGGCAGCCAATCAGAGGAGGGAAAAGCCCATTCATAAGATTGACAGGAAGACCTGTCTAAACTTATGAATATACGGGCCCCAAAATAACAGTAAAGCTTCAAAATATTTTTTTTTTTAAATCACACTTTTTAAATCTATATATATAAAAGGATCCGTCCGTCTGTTTGTCTGTCTGTCTGTATGTCTGTCTGTCTGTTTGTCTGTCTGTCTGTATGTCTGTCTGTCCGCTATACACTCAAAAGTTATAGAGCGTTCCTACACATATGTTATATCAAAAGAAAGCTTATGATTAGGGGTGTGTCATAGGTGTATTTACTTTTTGGTCAGACAAAAATTGTTCGGACAGTAGGCAAAAAACTTTCAAAAATCCGCTCATTAGCGGTTGGCCAATCATACGGGGGAATCCGCTCATTAGCATTGAGTGACGGGAAGGTTGACCAATCCTACGGGGGGAGCATGCAGCGTCACGGGGGGCGTTTCATGGTGTGTGTGGGTGGGGCCTAATCTTTCAAACTGCTGTTAGTGCCTCACAAAATGGCGGCCGCCCCTCTTCACCCACGAAATCTCCCTCCGGCTCTCACCTTTTAGCGGGGGAGAGGCTGCTTTAAATTAGACTCTTCATCTCTTTTGTTTTTCTTTTCTCTGGCCGGCTGCGCAGGAAAACAGACAAAAGTTGGGATTTTAATTCTCCTTCCCTCTCTCTCTCTCTTTCTCTCTCTCTCCTCTTCCCTCTCTCTCTCTCTCTCCTCTTCCCTCTCTCTCTCTCTCTCCTTCCCCCTCTCTCTCTTGCCATTAGTGCGGGACTGGGAAAACCGGGGCTTTCCAACGAGCCGTCCCCGACCTAAATCGGACATGGGAGTCCGGAGCGAAAGGCCTTCCACTGCCGCCCGGCCAACCGGGTCCAAAGGCCCACCTGGTTAAACATGAGGAACCCCGGGCTCGCTTCTGAGCGATGGGCACCCGGCCTCCCGGTGTCAGATATACTCCGTTCTGGTACCGAGGTGAGTCGGAGGGAGAGGGGAGGGAGGGAGAGGGAGAGGGGAGGGAGGGAGAGGGAGGGAGAGGAAGAGGGGAGGGAGGGAGAGAGAGGGAGGGAGAGAGAGCGGGGAGGGAGGGGGAGAGAGAGAGCGGGGAGGGAGGGGGAGAGAGAGAGAGAGCGGGGAGGGAGGGAGAGAGAGGGGCAGGGAGAGAGAGGGGCAGGGAGAGAGGGGGGGAGAGAGAGAGGGGAGAGAGAGAATGGCAGGGAGAGAGAGGGGGAGGGAGAGAGAGAGGGTGAGGAAGGTAAAGAGTGAAGGGGTGGGAGAGGGAGGGAGAGCTCGCCTTCTTCCTTCCTTCCTTCGGCCGCTGTAATTCAAACTTCCCGCCGACCTCACAAAATGGCGGCCGCCCTTCTTCACCCGCTGGGCTCTGAGTCCAGCCCCTTCCCCGGGGTGTCTTCCTCTCTTCTCTATCTCCTTCCCTCACTCTCTCCTTCCCTCTCTCTCTCTCTCCTTCCCTTCCTCTCTCTCTCTCTCTCTCCTTCCCTCTCTCTCTCTCTCTCTCTCTCCTTCCCTCTCTCTCTCTCTCCTTCCCCCTCTCTCTCTATCTCTCTCTCCTTCCCTCTCTCTCTCTCTCTCTCCTTCCCTCTCTCTCTCTCTGTCTCTCTCTCCTTCCCCTCTCTCTCTCTCTCCTTCCCTCTCTCTCTCCTTCCCTCTCTCTCTCTCTCCTTCCCTCTCTCTCTCTCCCTCCTCCCCTCTCTCTCTCTCCTTTCCTCTCTCTCTCTCTCCTTCCCTCTCCCTCTCTCTCTCCTTCTCTCTCTCTCTGTCTCTCCTTCCCTCTCTCTCTCCTCTCTCTCTCTCTCCTTCCCTCTCTCTCTCTCTCTCTCCTTCCCTCTCTTTCTCTCTCTCCTTCCCACTCTGTCTCTCTCTCCTTCCCTCTCTCTCTCTGTCTCCTTCCCTCTCTCTCTCCTTCCATCTCTCTCTCCTTCCCTCTCTCTCTCTGTCATCCCTTCCCTCTCTCTCTCTCTCCTTCCCTCTCTCTCTCCCTCCCTCTCTCCTTCCCTCTCTCTCTCTCCCTTCTTCCCTCTCTCTCTCTCTCTCCTTCCCCCTCTCTCTCTCTCCTTCCCTCTCTGTCTCTCTCTCCTTCCCTCTCACTGTCTCCTTCCCTCTCTCTCTCTCCTTCCCTCTCTCTCTCTCTCCTTCCCTCTCTCTCTCTCTCTCCTTCCCTCTCTCTCTCTCTTTCCCTCTCTCTCTCTCTCTCCTTCCCACACAGACAGACAGACAAACTCATTTATATATATAAAAATATTTCTACTTTTTTCATAACAACATCCCCTCAAAAAACCCTCGGCACCGCCGGGCACTCCAGCTAGTAAACTATAAATTACATTAATTAACTATTTTAAACAATAATTTAAATTTTTGAAAAAAATAATTTTATAAAAAAACGGGGCTAAAAATAAACTTACCTTGCTTTAAAATATTTAAAAATAATAAACCTGTGGAAAAAATGTTTTAATTTTAATGAATTGACCACTTACCTTTTAAAATGCAGGCCTTACGCCTGGTTTTTACATTTCTAAAATCTAAAGACTTACCCTCACGGAAAAGCCTGTAAAAAAAACGTAAGTTCAAAGCGCACGCGCAGACTCCCGCGCGCACGCATTCGACCTCTGAACCCCTTCGTTCAGAGCAACGGAAGTGCCGGTTTCCCGCGCAAGCGCAGTGCATGCAAGAAACCGGCACTTCCATCGGGTCCACGCGTGAGTACCCCGTGCATACTCACGCGTTGGGACCCGAATTTCTGGGCCAATGTTTGGTGTCAGGGATGGAACATTGGAGCAGATGGAACTCCTGCTCTTGAAGCATTGCAATTCTGCCAAAGCTCAAACCATTTCACTCTGCTTGAGTTGGTACTTTTTCCCCAATTCCAGTGGGCAGGGTCATAGCTTGAGTTGCTAATGTTTGTTTTGCTGTTGATGAAAATTAATTGAAGGCCTTAATAACATTGATAAATAAGACCATCATGTCGCAGGTGACTGAAGCAAAGCAGGGACAAGGGACTTTGAGAGAAATTCGATATCGCCCTGTTTGGGGCGCAATTATCGGCCGGGCACAAAGTTTAGCGCCTGGTGCTAATTATCGCCTCCGACTGCAAACTTAGCTTCTATCGCCCCTGGAGGTGATTTGAGTGCTAAATCAGGCGCTACGCACCACTCTTAAGGCACTAATGCCGAGGAGCGAGGTGCTATCTCAGAGTGCTGGTGAAGCTCATGTGATGTCGATCAGCAATGGAACACAGGTACACTGGTGCCGGCCAGTTCTTAAAGGGGAGTGTCGATCTTGCTCTCCATCCACACCCTGCTCATTGCAGCCTTGATTCTCGGCCTGTACATCAAATCTGCTGGAAAGAACAATGGAGAGGCCCAGGGAAAGAGCTCAGAGTGCAGCCCCCATACTCTTTTCTAAATCGATGCAAGAAAGGTCAAATCAAAATGAACCTGCAAAGTGCTGCTCAGTACCCAAAACTCCTTCACACAGCATTGAATCACTCCAGAAGTCTCTCTCTCTCTCTCTCAGAATGCGTGGTACAAAAATGTCACCGACAAAAAAAGGCAGGAAGCGGTCGCCATTAAATAGCGCTCCTCCAGTCCTTTCCTGACTGCAAAACGCTCCCCTCAACCTGCCATTGCTAGCAGCAGGCGGAAAGGCAGGGGGCGCCACTCAATATCCGGTCCGGGGTGCTACCGGGGCGTTGCACGCTCGACTGATGTCACAATCTGTGGGCACAGGAGATCGTGGCGGTAGTGTTTAGCGCCGCCGCAAAATGTCTGGTCAATTTTGTGAGCGCCGCAAAAATCGCCGCGCCCAGGCACTAGTTGCTCTGCACCCCATTAGCTAACAGGAGGCGCAAATTAACTGAATTTTGCCCCTTTTTACTTAAAGAAACCCCACAAACTTTAGTCGTCCTGTTGCCATTGTAGAAATTTCCAGACAGCCCGCTCAAAAACTGAACTGACCAATTCAAAATTTAGGCAGTTGACATCCCCGTGCTCTGCGCTGTGAAATGTACAGGCAGACGGCAGAAGGCAAAGTGTGCGGGGAAGGCGGGGCACTTTGCTACTGCCCAATGTTAAAGGTGGTCCACAGTTTGTTTCTTGAATGAACAGAATGTATAAGTTATGGAGGATGTGCAGTTTAAGAGGTTTTGATTCTACAATCGCACGAGTGGGTGATAAAATGATTGAAAATGTACAAAAATACATAAAATGATATCGGAATGTGTGAAGCAGCTGTATTAAGACAGATCAAAAGAGCCATGACATGCAGTAAACTAATAACACAGCAAGATTATTGCACCAGATATTATTCTTTTCAAGTTGCGTTCTGCCAGTGGAAACAGTTTCTCCCTGTCTACTCTATCAAAGCCCCTCATAATTTTAAACACATCTATTAAATCTCCCCTTACTCTTCTCTTTTCCAAGGAGAACAATCCCAGCTTCTCCAGTCTCTCCAGGTAACTGAAACCCCTCATCCCTGGTACCATTCTGGTAAATCTCCTCTGCACTGTTCCAGGGCCTTGACATTCTTCCTAAAGTGTGCTGCCCAGAATTGGACACAATACTCTAGCTCAGGTCTAACCAGTGTTTTATAAAGATTATTATGCATAACGTCCTTACTTTTGCACTCTATGCCTCTATTTATAAATTCAAGGATCCCGCATATTTTTTTAACAGCCATATCAACTTGTCCTGCCACATTCAAATATTTGAGTATGTGAAACCCCGGGGGGAAAAATTCGGTTGATTTGCGCCTCCTGTTAGTGTCCTAAGAGGGCGCTAACGGGGTGCAAAGCAACTAGCACCTAGGCACGCCACCGCTAACGCCTCCCGCGAAATTCAGCAGTAGGTTAGCAGCGGTGGTAACCGTTCATGCCCAACGGTGGTGTGCCTCCGGCAATGACATCATTGCCGTGTGCAGCGCCCCGGCCGCGATCTTCGGTAGCGCCCCCTGACTTACCACCGGACGCTATGTCCAACAGGGTCAGGGGGGCCTATCTGCGGCCGGGACGGTGCAAATTAAAGGGGAGTTGCTGGGCGGGCCATTTTTTTTGCTGGCCGCCTGCCCCCATTGCTGTCCCTGGCCTCCTGTGAAGCCCCGCCCCCAAGGGGTGCTGGCTGCCCTCTGTGAGCCCGGCACTCCTCTTGAGTGCTGGGCTCTTTTGCTGGCACTCCGATCCCTGGTGGCTCAGCTGGGCCCCGGGTCATGCTGCGCTAGGCCCCTCCCCTTTAAGAAGGGGAGGAAGGCCTGCAGTACTGCGGCGTGATGTGCCGCATGTCGCGCGCGATATTCACTCACAGCGCCCCAAAAGGGAGGCGGGGTGCTTCATGTAGCACCCCGCCCCTCCCTCTTGGGGCGCTACCAGTGAATTTCGGGCGCGGGGGCGCTAACTTTTTCGGAGCGTTAAAAGTAGCGCCCTGGCAAAGTTAGCGCCCTAAAGGGGGCGCGACCCAATTTTGCCCCACCAGGTCTCTCTGTTCCTGCACCTCCATTAAAATGATATCATTTAGTTTATACTACCTCTCCTCATTTTTCCTTCCAAAAGGCATCACTTCACACTTCTCTGCATTAAATTTCATCTGCCATGTATCTGCCCTTTCACCAGTCTGTCTATGTCATCCTGAAGTCGGTTACTATCCTCCTCACTGTTTACTACATTTCCAAGTTTTGTATCATCTGCAAACTTCGAAATTATGCCCTCGTACCCAAGCCCAGGTCATTCATACATATCAAAAAGAGCATTGGTCCTAATACCGACCCCTGGGGGATCACTGTATGTTTCCCTCCAGTCTATATTAAGTATAGCAACCCTACAGAAGAGAAATACAAATTGACGTAAATGAACTGGCAGTGCTTTTCAGTTAAGGAAATCTGATAAGTGAACAGTGAAGGATGTGTCTTTTCACAGTTTCTATGCTTGGGGCCTTTGTGGTTTTATCATTTTGTACTTGATTGTTATGCTAGTTATAAGTTGAACTTTTATTGACCTTATAGGTCACGATTTAGGCCAATAAAATATAAAGCACAAAGCCTGTTTTCAATTTCCAAATGGTGTAGGGGGTGGTGGGTTTGTCGGCCTTTTAAATTGACCTTGATGGTTCGAATCGTCCCACTCCCTGGTTCTGGGGCTTGGAATTATTTAGGGGCTGTGATAGATGTAGGCAGACAACTGTTTGGTGCAAGAACAAATATTTTATTTAGAAATCGCACACCACACAAATTAACCAAACAAAAATGTATACGCAACGGGTACCGAGGTTATGTAGTGAGAGAAAAAAAACAAATAACAAAATAAAGCCACCTCCCACCACTACACGAACTACGTTAGGCTCTGAAATTACAGGGGCTATGCTCACCAAAGGATTTCTCCACAGTTTAGACCAGGTGCACACTGCTTTCTCTCTCCTCAATCTTGTGGACTCCTTGACTGGTTGCGGTGTCTTCGGTATTAGCACTGGTCGACGTTTTGATGGTAAACAAGTTTTCCTAGAGTCAGCGCTGGATGATGGTTGATCTTTCAGTGACTCCGAGGCTTCTTGTTAGGTTTTCTTGTTGTGTTGCTGTAACCTCGTGTGGCAAGTTAGATATTTCAAAGCCAGAGTCAAAGAGCCCAGAGTCCAAGTGCTTTTCCAGCGTGTTCTCGGGTACGTTTCTTCTGCTCTGGTGTGCTGCTGCTGCTGCCCGCCGGCACACTCTCTCTTCAGCCCGTCTGTTGAGGTCTCTTTAGCTACTAGCAAGCCCCCAGCTATACCTGAGAGGCTGCTTAAACTTTTGCGCCAAAACTCGGGTGCACAATTGATTTTAGATGACTCCCTTTTGTGCGATTTTGGCAGGCTGATCAACTCTGATGTGATCCCTTTGTGAGAATTTTGGTGGGCTGATTGAGCATTAGCATGATACAAGATTCTCAAAGGTGTTGATGGGGTTTTTGAATGGTGCTGTTAGAATGTAATCAGGTCTTGATACTGTCCACTGTGTGTTTTGCTGATGCCAGGGTTTTTCTGTATGGCCGTTTTAAGAACTATTAAAATATGTATGTATCTGGGTCCCTAGTAAGTGGGTTTTTGTTAGACTGCTAATGTGTCCCTGGGAGCCTGCCTCCCAGGTGGGTTAGCAGCCCTATAAGGATCCCATTTTCCTGTGCAGACCCAGCATACAATTTAAAATGTCCAAACTCAATCCAATAGGCCCTAATTTAGTCCAAAGGCGCCTAATAGTGAGATATTTCTGTCCACATTTCTCCTCCAAAAAGTCCAACACAGTCCCTTTTTAAATTCCAGACACATGTCCATTGAGTAGGGGGTCCCGGAATTTTGTGAATCCTACAATGTTAGATTGGAGGTTGTTACTTTGACTTATCGGGATGGATTTTCCTCATAAAACGAGAAGGTAGAGAGGTTGGTTGGCCACAGCACATAGAGGAAAATCAAGTGGGGAGGTTTGCACACCTATAAGCCTGCTCGATTGTTGGGCGGGCTTCAGTAGCAGTTTGTGATCCTCCCCGCCTGATTTTCCTCAGTGTGCTGTGGTCAGGCAGTTCTCTATGGCCCAAGTGCTGTGAGGAACATCTGCTTCATTGTCTTTCAGTGTGAAGGGAGGAAGATTAGAATTTGTCGCAGTAATATCTTTTTTTTAAATGGAATTGTCCTGCTCAATTCAAATATTATAAATTGACCAGGAGTACCACAGCATTACTTTCAGCCTGGAACCAGCTCGGTCATCAAGAGAGGATTCTACTCCCATGTCACCTTCCTGATTGTTCAGGAATGACTGACAAATAATGTGAATATGACATTATTCCACAGCTGCTGGTATGCCAAGGTTAGTGTGGCAAAAGAACCAGAGGTGGGGTGAGGAGAACATTGTTTTACGCAACGAGTTGTTATGATCTGGAAAACATTGCCTGAAAGGGTGGTGGAAGCAGATTCAATAGTCATTTTTAAAAGTGAATTGGATATAAACTGGTAAAGGAAAAATTTGCAGGGCTATGGGGAAAGAACGGGGCAGTGGGACTGATTGGATAACTTTTTCAAAGAGGCACGATGGGCTGAATGGCCTCCTTCTGTTCTCTGTGATTTTATTGGTTAATACCTCTCAGTTCTGGAGTCTTGTAAAAACATTTTCAATACAAAGAGAAGCATCTTCAAAACTGCCCCTACCACCACCAGCCTGGATAGGGCTGTATCCCAGAATAATCCCATAAAGCTTTGCATACTACACACCCTGGCCTTGTTGTCCCAGTGAAAGACAAACTGCTAATTGAATGCAGCCATTGTTTTCTTTCAGTTTGTGATCCTTGAGAAGTTTCCAATTAATTTTCTCAGACTGCCCTTGCTGTTTGTGTTGTGCACTGACATGTACCTTACAATGTAACCACAGGCCTTTCCAACCATGATCTCCTTGTTTTATCTCTAGTCTTTCAGTATTTGTGGGGAACCCTCAGGATAACACTGCTGCCTAACCACTAAAGGTATCATTGGTGGAAAAGATGTAGCATCTGCTAGTATTTTATTACAGACACAAGAAACTCAGCGTGCATGATTAACCAATTTGCCCTTTATTGTTAGTGCATTTACATGAAAGTTCAATGTTCTTGCTTTAAGTTTGGAGCAATCAAAGATTCAGCCGAATCTGTTGAGAATAGTTAGCAGGAATGACCGTTACTATTAATAATGGGTTAATAGGTTTGTGGCTTCACTGGATTGGCACTCAGAAGCTTTTTATTTTTGTGTATATATTGGGGTGAAGTTTCTCTTGAACAGTATGAAGAGCTATGTAATGAACACTGTGCTGTGCAGTACTAATGTAGTCAGAAATGCAGAATGTAAGATTGTTTTAATGTACTGCACCATGGCAGAGTTGAGTTTCATTCCAGAAGACTGCCTTACAGTTTACCTCCATTCAATCAACACTGATCTGCAGCAGCTAGCACTGTTCTCATTTGGTTAAACACCTACCTATCCAATCGTAGCCAGAGTCTATTTTCCTGCCCATGCACTGTTACCTCTGGTGTTCCCAAAAGATCTATCTTTGGCCTCCTCCTCTTTCTCAGCTGCATGCTGCCCCTTGGCGACATCATCTGAAGATATGAAGTTAGCCTCTAAATGCACGCTGATGACACCCAGCTTTACCTCTCCATCACCTCTCTCGGCCCCTCCACTGCCTCTGTGCTGTTAGACTGCATGTTCAACATCCAGTCTTGCATGAGCCACAATTTCTTCATGTTAACTGTTGGGAGTATTGAAGCCATGGTCTTCGGCCCCTGCCACAAACTTCATACCCTCGCCACCGATTCCATAAATATATATAAATGCAAGTTGTTGTTGTGTTCTGTAGTGGATGAACATGAGGGAAAGTGTCAAGAGATTATTAACCAGGTCCCATGTTTCGTGCAGATGAATAGACCAAAAAAAAACGGTGAGAAGAAATTCCTGGGAGGGATTCAGTCCAATGTGGGGATGCAGGAGGAGATGCAAAGTCAAAGAGAATGAGTTCACAAGCAATGCAAATCCGTACATGCCAATGTAGAAACTAGCAAAAGCTGATCAATAGAAAAGCTAACAACCCAAGAACAGCCTTGATTATAAGCCTGTGAATTATCCAGGACTCAAGCTTTGTAACTTGTGCTGTAGGTATACCTAACATTCTTGCACTTGAAGAAAACAAACATCATTACATGAAAGTCTGAAGGGGGATCTATCCAAATGCTGAACGCACAAAGCTGGTGATACACATCTAGGGGAGGCTCCCCTGGAAAATGCACTTGGCTGCACTCAGGAAAACCAGGACTACATACAGTACATCTGTAAAGCAGCCAACAAGGTAAACTTCAAAAATATTCTTACCTGAATGTGGAGCCGGGAGGAGCAAGCGTGTTCTTCAAGACACCACAGCAAAAGAATGCGGGCTGCTACTGGCCACCGCTACTTCCCTCTCCCCAGTCGTTGTCGGTAGCTTGGTCAAAGAGGTAGGATTTAGCGAGCGTCTTAAAGGAGGAAAGAGAGGCAGAGAGGTTTAAGGAGGGAATTAC
This sequence comes from Somniosus microcephalus, assembly GCF_052327205.1. Classification (NCBI taxonomy): domain Eukaryota; kingdom Metazoa; phylum Chordata; class Chondrichthyes; order Squaliformes; family Somniosidae; genus Somniosus; species Somniosus microcephalus. Next base: position 143,278,042 of record NC_140998.1, read on the forward strand.
AGAGCTTAAGGCCTTGGCAGCTGAAGGCACGGCCGCTAATGGTGGAGTGATTAAAATCAGAGATGCACAAAAGGCCAGAATTTGAGGAGCGCAGAGATCTCGGAGGGCTGTAAGGCTGGAGGAGGTCAGAGAGATAGGGAGGGGTGAGGTCATGGAGGGAATGGAAAACAAGGATGAGAATTTTAAAATCATGGCGTTGCTGGACTGTGAGTCAATGTAGGTCAGCGTGCACAGCGGTGATGGGTGAACGGGATACGTGCTGCAGAGGTTTGGATGAGCTCAAGTTTACGGAGGGTGGAATGTGGGAGGCCAGCCAGGAGTGCATTGGAATGTCGAGTCTAGAGGTAACAAAGGCATGGATGAGGGTTTCAGTTCAGATGAGCTGAGGCAAGGGCGGAGACGGGCGATATTATGGTGGTGGAATAGATCTTGGTGATGGAGGTGGAATAGGTCTTGGTGATGAAGAGGATATGGGGTCGGATGCTCAGCTCAGGATCAAACAGGACGTCAAGGTTGCAAACCGTCTGGTTCAGCCTCAGGTAGTGGTCAGGGAGAGGGAAGGTGTCGGTAGCTATGGAACGGAGTTTGTGACTGGGACCAAAGACTTCGGTCCTCACAATATTTAGTTGGAGGAAATTTCTGCTCATCCAGTACTGAATGTAAGTGGAGGGTTCAAGAGAGGTGGTGGTGAGGCAGAGCTGAGTGCCATCAACGTACATGTGGAAACTGATGCTGTGTTTTCAGATGATGTGGCCGAGGGGCAGAATGTGGATGAGAAATAGGAGGGGGCCAAGGATAGATCCTTAGAGGACTCCAGAGGTAATGGTGTGGGAGCAGGAAGAGAAGTCATTGCAGGTGATTCTCGGGTTGTGACTGGATAGATAAGAATGGAACTAGGCGAGTGCAGTCCCTCCCAGCTGGATGGCAATGGTGGAGAGGCGTTGGAGGAGGATGGTGTGGGCAACTGTGTCAAAGGCCTAAGACAGTTCGAGAAGGATGAGAAGGGATAGTTTGCCACAGTTACATAGGATATAATTTGTGACTTTGATAAGGGCCATTTCAGTGCTGTGCAGGGACGGAAACCTGATTGGAGGGGTTCAAAATGTGAAGGTGCGGGAAAGATGGCCACGAATTTGGGAGATGGCAACACCTTCAAGAACTTTGGAGAGGAAAGGGAGGTTGGAGATGGGCCGTAGTTTGCAAGGACAGAGGGATCAAGGGTTGGTTTTTTGAGGAGTGGAGTGATGATGGCAGATTTGAAGGGAAAGGGAACAGTACCTGAGGAGAGGGAACCGTTAATAATACCAGCTAACATGGGGCCAGGAAGGGAAGTTGGGTGGTCAGCAGTTTGTTGGGAATAGGTCGAGGGAGCAGGAGGTGTGTCTCAAGGACAAGATGAACTCTGATAGGTCATGAGGGGAGATAGGAGAGAAACTAGAGAAAGACGCAAGTTCAGGGCTAGGGCAATGGGGAACCTTAGAGGAAGTTCGGTTTGGTGGGCTAGGGGAACATAAGAACATAAGAACATAAGAAATAGGAGCAGGAGTAGGCCAATCGGCCCCTCGAGCCTGCTCCGCCATTCAATAAGATCATGGCTGATCTGATCCTAACCTCAAATCTACTTCCACTCTCCATCCCACCCGAACCCATGTGGTCTCCCAGGAGAGGCGAAAAACCAGGTAAAAAACCCAATCGAGGGAAGTGGCAGAGGCAGCTGAACGGATGGTCTCAATCTTAATGACAAAGAAGTCCATGAGCTCCTTGCGCTTGTTGTTGGAGGTGAGGGTGGAGGGGGCAGGGAAGAGGGATTTATGAATGCAGTTTGTAGTGGAGAAGAGAAGCCAGGGATGATCCTGGAGTAATGAACTGTTTTGGCCGAGGAGATCAGGACCCGATAATGCTTTATGTGGTCCAGCCTGATCTGGCGATGAATGGCTAAACTACTGTCCCATAAACATTCAAGTCTGACTCCCTCAGACTTAAGGGAGTGAAGATGAGGGCCGTACCAGGATGAGAGTGAGTAATGGTTTTAATAGGGAAAAGGACATCAAAGGTGGAGGTGAGTGTGTGATTTAGCAGATCGGTAGCTGCAGAAATGTTGTGGCGAATGGAGGACTAAAGGCTAGACAGTTGGTAATTTGAAAGTGGGCTGTAAGTGACTTAGTGGAGAGTATTTTCCAGGGGTGGACACAGAAGGAAGTAGAGCTGGGAGGGGGAAAGGGGAAGTGAGTGGAAATGGCCTTGTCTGTGATTGAGACGATGGGAGTAGTGAGGCCACATGAGATGGCAAGGTTGAGGCGGTGGGCATGAATATGTATAGGGGAGTTTATATGGAGGGAGAGATTAAGGGAGGGTAGGAGGGCAGTGAGCTCAGAGGAGAGAGAGCATGATGAATTGAGATGGAGCTTGAAATCACCAAGGATGAGAAGTCGCTCGGTGCAGCGGCTGAGGAAGGAAAGCAGTGGAGATATCTCGGTGAGAAACTTGATGTGGTACTTGGGTGGGCGGTAGAGAATGAGGATGTTAAAGCAGAGGTGAGAGGGGTTGGGAACAAGGTGAGATGCTCAAAGGAGGAGAAGGTGCCAGAGGAGTAGGGGATCAGACCCAGGTGTGATTTGGTGATAAGTAAGCCATTCTGCCCCTCAAGCATGTTCCACCATTCAGTTAGGTCACGGCTGATCTGTATCTTAACTTCATCTACTCTCCTTGGTTCCAAATCCCTTAATAATCTTGCCTAACAAAAGTCTATCAATCTCAGTTTTGACATTTCCAATTGACCCCCAGCCTCAACAGCTTTTGGGGGAGAGAGTTCCAGATTTCCACTACCCTTTGTGTGAAAAAATGCTTCCTGACATTATCCCTGAACGGCCTGGATCTAATTTTAAGGTTATGCCCACTTGTTCTGGGCTCCCCCAACAAAGGCAATAGCTTTTCTCGATCAACTGTATCATCTTAAACACATCAATTATATCACCCCTTAATCTTCTATTCTCAAAGGAATACAAGCCTAGTCTATGTAATCCGTCCTCTTAATTTAACCCTTTTAGCCCCGTGTCATTCTGATGACTGTGCTGCATGCGTTCCAAGACCAAAGTACCCTTTATGAGGTGCAGTGCCCAAAACTGAACTCGGTACTCTTAATGGGGTCTAACCAGAGCTTTGTATAACTGTAACATAACTTTGTGTTTTTATTTCAAATTTCCAGCATTTACAGTTGTTTTTCTTTACACATCATGTATAACCTGTAAATGCTTTTCCTCCATTTGCTTTTTCCAGCTATTTAACTGTCATGGATCTACATAATTGCCCACATCTGTCTTTCACTGTAATTTACCAGGTTCTTATATGGAAAAAGAGCAATTATAATGTTCTCTCATGCATGTAGCACATTTTTTATCTTTCTTGATGACAAGATCTTGCAGTTGCTTTCCAGACTGTTAATGCGAAAACCCGATCAACAACCCAATCATACAGTTGTTAACTTAGCACGAACAAAGGCAAAGACAAAACTAATCTATGTCTAGTTAGTGAATATTTAACTTCAGCCGTCCAGTCTGGGTTATCGGGTAGATGTAATCCAGAAGAATAATTTTATAAGCCTACTTCTATACGTCTTAACACATGGCATTTTAAAAATTCATTCATGGGAAGTGGGCGTCACTGGCAAGGCCAGCTTTTATTGCCCATCCCTAATTGCCCTTGATAAGGTGGTGATGAGTCGCTTTCTTGAACCTGTAAAGTCTGTGGGTTGTTTAGTTAATTAATACACAGACTCCAAGAGTAACTTAAAACAGGACTTTACTATTCGAAGGTCAGGGCGAATCTGCCCAATAACTCCTGGCACAACACTTATATACTGGTGTGGTCACCATCGGTATTACCGTATACAGAAGCCAAACAAAGTAGTGCCACACCTAAAATAGTTCTCTTAAAGGTGAACGGTTACATCCAATAGTTCTCTTAAAGGTAGACGGGTACATACACTACAATCCTCCCTTTTTAGCTTACAACATACTTATTCCCCATTAAACATAACATATAATCAACTTCATGTAAAACAATTCACAGATATAGTCTCTGCGGGAAACAGTTCACAGATTCAGTCTCTGGTCTTGACTCGGTCCGAACAACATCTCTGTGGTGTAGCCGGTTCACATTTCTAGCGTGACTCATCCAATAGTCTTTCCCTTGGCTTAACAGCTTGAACTTCCGTCCTGCTGAACCAGCAGTGCTGACTTTTACAAACAGCTGGACTGCCTTGGTAATTTTTCCTACTTTCCAACTGATTTGGCCCCCTTCGTGGGCCCACGTGCATGATCTGATAGAAGTGATAATGATTTAGATGGTTATCGCCTTCTGCTTCGTCTTTTTCTTTTCTGCTTCTTGGAGACTCTCGGGGCTCCCTTATCCGCTGCCAGCTGTAGCGCCACCATCTCCCTATGTTCCTTAGACTTTAAGTGCTTCATCCTGATTTCTGCACTTTGGGAGTTTTCATCACAAGCTGGGCAGACCAAGTCATCGTAATATTTCGTGTCACTCAACAGGTCATGGTAATATTCGGTGTCGTCCTGAGCTAGTCTAGCGAGAGGGCCTGCTACTTCTTCCGTACCCAACTGGACGTTAGCCGACTGTTGTTCCCTCCCTAGACATCTTTCCTGAAGAGACTTCTTCATGCGTTCATATTCATCCCGCTCTTCCTGGGTTTCCTGCAAATCCTTCACTAATGACCTCGTTTGTGATTTCAACACTTCCCCTTCCCTCGGGGATTGATTGATCAGGCTATTCAATCCTTCTACTGGAGCAGCTGTTTCAACATTCTGCTGTTCACATTGACGTGATTCAGTGTACTTTTGGCATCCCTGTAAAATCTGTGTTGCAACCTCAGCTATTTCCATAACTTTTGAGAGCTCCAAACTCCTTCCCTTTGAAGATTGAAGCTCGTGTTCAGATTGTTCCCATTGTAGAGTCTTGTCCTTCAGCATATGAAGGAGTTGGCTGACCGTTAACTCTTCCACGGGAACACTGTGGGTCAGAGTCTTCTCCATTTCATCCACCTTTTCCTCCAACGCTTTCACCTTCTTTTCCTCTTGTACTTTGGCTTCCAGCGCTCAGAGAAGTTGCGCCTTGATGCTCTCTAGCTCATGTTCAGAGGCCATTCTTACAGTCTCTGTGTTTCTTACAGTTCCCTTTTCTTCCACTGAACGGATTCCCAGTTGAATCTGTTCTTCAAGTTGTTGAATCTCGGTCATTGCCGCCCCATATTTGTCTTGGGTTTCCTTTAATATTTTTATGAGTTCTTGTACATCTTGTCTTTCATGTTCTGCCATGTCTTTCACCTCTAATTTCTCATCTATGGATGGAACTTCTACCGATGAGTCTGTCTTGGCCTTGAGCTCATCAAGAATTTCCTGCAGCCTTTGGACTTCTTGCTCATGTTCAACCTTCAGTTGCTCATATGCTTCCACTGAAACTAGCTTTTCGGAGGTTGCCGAGTTAACCCCTTCCAGAATTGTAGCCTGGGCCTGTTCATACTGTTCTTTCAACTTCTCACACTCTGCTTGTAAGGAGTCATAGAGAAGAACTGGAATAAAATCCTGGCTTCCTGAAGATTCCTCTTAATTTGCTTCTTCCTGCAAATATTCTAACTCCTGAACAGCATAAGGGAGATGTGATCGGTAATTGGTCACAATGGCTCTATGGTCGCTCTCTGCTTGAGCTAGCTGCTTCTGTTGTCTTTCCAGATTCTCCCATTCGGTGTCATAGAACTTTTTCATTGTTTTCATCTCTTGTACGAGACGGTAACTCAATTGTTCTAATTGTTGTCGTAATTTGAAATAAGTTTGAGTCCGAGCTCGGTGTTCTTCCGTCATGGATATGTCCGTAACTTGAACAGGCTCAGAATTTTCTGTCAAACTAGGTTGTCGTTGTTCGGTGGAGTTCTGCTCTGAAACTTTGTTCTTCTCTGGAGCATAAGCCTTTATGCATGCCTTCGTTTTTCCAACTTTCATCGGCAAGTCCATTTCAGCCTTGTCTTTCATATTTGGGTTGGTCTTATCGTCATCCGTTTCAGAATCTGAGCTGATTGTCTGCACCGAGTCCTCACTCGTTATGACTTTTAGATAGTGCCATCCCATGTCTATTTTCTTGATCCACTCCCGTCCTAGAAGTGGTGGTCCTCCCTCATGTAGTACGTATAAGTTCATTCTTGGGTGTTCTTTACCCCTATCTCTCACTTTGACTCTTATCTTTCCCATGGGGTATACTTTATGCCCCGTGTATGTCTGCAATACGAACTTGGTATCTCTTAAGGGTATATGTGAGAATAGCCAGTGGTAATCCCTTCGATTTATGACTGATAGAGCTGATCCAGTGTCCAACTCCATTTTCACTTGGATTCCAGCTATTTTTAGCATGACCCAGATAGTTTGTAGGTCAGCTTCCTTACTCACATTGTGAATTCTCAGACTACCCAGCTCCTGGCCGTTTGGGTCTGAGTCTGAATTCTGTTCGTCTGAACTCTTCTCAGCCACCTTGTGTACCTTGTTGTACTTTTCCTGTGATGGCTTCCTTTGGTTGTTGGTCCTTTGGTTGTTGGTCTTCTTCCCTGACCAGCATACCTTCGCTATGTGACCCAGTTTGCCACATTTCCTACATTCCTGGTTCTTAAACCAGCATTGGTTCTGGTCGTGTGTTGTCTTCCCACAACGATAGCATTTTGTTGTTGTCGAGGTAATTTGATCCACACTTAGTGCTGCTGTCTTTAGCTGCATTTCCGCAGTTCCCTTTGCTGCGGCTTCGTGCAATGCTGCAATAAGGACAGCCCTGTCAAGTGTAAGGTCGTTCTCTTCGAGTAGTCGCTTTTGCGTTCCTTCCTTTGCCAACCCACACACGAACTTGTCTCGCAATGCCTCTGTCAGATTCCCTCCAAACTGGCAGTATTTCGCTAGTCTACGCAGTTCGACCAAGTATTCTGCATTGCTTTCGTCTTTCCGTTGCGTTCTCGCATAGAATTTGAATCGTTCCGCCAACATCAACGGTGTGGGGTTCAAGTGATCCTTCAGAACAGCCACAATATCATCGAAAGTCTGATCCGTCGGTTTAGCTGGTGATAGTAGATGCTTCAAGAGCCCGTATGTCTTCGCGCCCATTGAGTTTAGCAAGGTTATAGCTTTGTCATCTTCTTCTATTTTATTGGCCTCACAATAGATCTCGATGCGTTCCACGTACGTGGCCCAGTCCTCTACCTCGGCATTAAAATCGTTGATGTTACCACGCTTAGGCATCTTCCTCTCTTTCTGATAACACCCCGAATTATTTCTTTAAATTTTTTTTTTTCCCAAGATGGCGGTTCCCGCGAAAATGGCGGTTTCCCGCGCTTATCTTCTCTCCCCGCCCACTTCAATGGCGGTTTCCCGCTTCTGTCTTCTTCCCTGCCTAATGGCGGCTTCCCGCGTTTCTTCCCTAGCGGGAGGGGTACACTTTCCCCCACAGGCGACGGCCGCTGGCTTTCAGATTCACAGCCTGCGCGTCGGCTTCAGTGCTTTCCCTTTTCTCGGCAAGGCAACCGGCGCTGGGTACACCCCGTTGACGGCGAACAGGTTCAGCCGCTGGGCTGGCTGTCGCTCAGTTCCCCTTGCTCGGGCTCGGTCTCTCTCCCGCTCTCTCGGCTCTACCGGCGCTGGGTACACCCCGTTGACAGAGAACAGTTTCAGCCGCTGGACTGGCTCTCGCGCAGTCTCCCTTGGTCGGCTCTGCCTCTCCCGCTCGCTCGGCTCTACCGGTGCTGGGTACACCCCGTTGACGGAGAACAATTTCAGCCGCTGGACTGGCTCTCGCGCAGTCTCCCTTGGTCGGCTCTGCCTCTCCCGCTCGCTCGGCTCCCAAACGCCTCTCCCAGCCGTCTCGCAGTCCGGTGCTTCCCTCCCCGGCTGTGGCTGAGTTTTTATATCTTCCCGCGCCTACGCTCCCGGTCGCAGCGCTTCGTGGCTTCGGTCGCTGCCCGGCCTTTTTCGCCGGTCGCGGTCTATCTGTCTCACGACGCCGTTGCGTCCCCAGCCTGTCTGTACCGCGGCTTCCTTGCTCCACGCTGCCCCAGTCTCAGCGCCTCTGGGCCCGACTTCTGTCCGGCTCCTTTCCCCCTCGACCGTGGTCGAGTGCATCGCCCTTATCCTCCGGTTATTCTTTTTACTTTTCCCTTACTCACAGTCACCGTGGCCGCCTTGCTTCTCGTGCTGATCGGCTCACTCCTCACCGTGGCAGAAGGGACAGTCAGTGCCTGTTGCTGATGGAAGTCTTTGTCTCTGAATTCTTCCTCCTTTCCAGCTCTGCAGACTCGAGTTTTCTCCCAGCAGAATGACGAGGGCGGTTGCCTCTTCTCGACGCTCGTTAATTGCTTCGGAATTATTGTTGCCGCAGGGTACGATCGGACTCGTCGCCACTGTAAAGTCTGTGGGTTGTTTAGTTAATTAATACACAGACTCCAAGAGTAACTTAAAACAGGACTTTACTATTCGAAGGTCAGGGCGAATCTGCCCAATAGCTCCTGGCACAATACTTATATACTGGTGTGGTCACCGTCGGTATTACCGTATACAGAAGCCAAACAAAGTAGTGCCACACCTAAAATAGTTCTCTTAAAGGTGAACGGTTACATACAATAGTTCTCTTAAAGGTAGACGGGTACATACACTACAGAACCGCTGCTGTCCGTGTGGTGAAGGTACTCCCACAGTGCTGTTAGGGAGGGAGTTCCAGGATTTCGACCCAGTGACGATGAAGGACCGGCGATATATTTCTAAGTCAGGATGGTGTGTGACGTGGAGGGGAACTTGGAGTTGGTGGTGTTTCCATGCGTCTACTGCCCTTGTTCTAGGTAGTAGAGGTCGCGGGTTGGGGAGGTGCTGTCGAAGAAGCCTCGGCGAGTTGTTGCAGTGCATCTTGTAGATGGTACACACTGCAGCCACGGTACGCCGGTGGTGGAGGGAGTGAATGTTTAAGGAAGGTGGGTGGGGTGCCAGTCAAGTGGGCTGCTTTGTCCTGGATGGTGTCGAGCTTCTTGAGTGTTGTTGGAGCTGCACTCATCCAGGCAAGTGGAGAGTATTCCATCACACTCCTTACTTGTGCTTAGAAAGAGTGAAAAGTGAGCAAGTAGGATATTACTTGTGAGAGTACAAAGTGTATAATATTTAGTTATTCAACCTAGAATTCATTTTTTAAAAATTATCAAGAACCATCTTTTGTACTTTGTTGTATAAGCAAATTGAATTAAGGAGTGATTTCCTTTACTCGGTAACGTGCTCATAACCTGGTCACACAGCTTAGAGTTATCAGCAAATCTTATATTACAAGAACTAGTCTCCTCCATAGATATGTTAGAAATAATGTCAACAATAGGGGGCCCTACATGCCAATCTAGAAAATTAATAAAAAGCTGACAAACAGCTCCAAGCAAATAGCTGGCAACTGAAATACAACTGTGAGTCACGGGCTTGTTGTGGCTTCAGCTGCAGACATACCCACCATTCCCATCAGTCATACTAAAGGGGGAAGAAACTAAAAGCTGAAGTACATAAAAAGGGGAAATGCTGGAAACACTCAGCAGGTCAGGCAGCCTCTGTGGAGAGAGAAACAGAGTTAACGTTTCAGGTCAAAGACCTTTCGTCATCGACCTGAAACATTAACTCTGTTTCTCTCTCCACAGAGGCTGCCTGACCTGCTGAGTATTTCCAGCATTTTCTGTTTTTATTTCAGATTTTCAGCATCCGCTTTTGTAGGACATAAAAAGGTTTGGTTTGTGGCAGTTTCTGAAGGGTAATGTGAGTGCTAAATGTGTGAGATTTATTTCCGGGGGTTGGGGGTGGGGGTGGGGTAGGGTGAGATCTAACGGGTATCTACCTGCCACGACCGGAAATCTTTGATTTTTGAAACTTTATTTGATGCATCATCGAACAGTTTGAAGTCTGCTGTAATTCTGCTTTGAAATGCTGAAAATGATTTATCCTGGGTTACAGATGTTTGAAATAATAAAGTAGTTGTGTAGACTTCAGTGGAACTTAGCAGGCTCCAGTTCCTTTCATTATTCATTTTTAATGCGTTTTCGATGTCGCTGCACACAATAGCGAGATTAATTCTTTTCTTCTGCCCTCCACTGGTTGATCTGCATTAATTTGGCAAGCATTTTTTTTATTTCTGTTTTGCTCCAGAAATATCATTAATATCGCAAGAGGCAGCATTTTTTTAATGCATTCTCAGAATATAGGCATCACTGACAAGGCCGTCATTTATTGCCCATCCCTAGCTGCCCTTGAGAAGGTGGTGGTGAGCCACCTTCTTGAACTGCTGCAGTCCGTGTGGTGACGGTACACCCACAGTGCTGTTAGGGAGGGAGTTCCAGGATTTTGACCCAGCGACGATGAAGGAACAGCGATATATCTCCAAGTCAGGATGGTGTGTGACCTTGAGGGGGGCTTGGAGGTGATGGTGTCCCCATGCACCTGCTGCCCTTGTCCTTTCAGGTGGTGTTTGTTGTTAAATTGATACCGTGTAGTTATTCGATGGCACTGTGCCTATTTATCAGGCACTAAATGTGCACCTATGACCGGCAGAAAGCGCACGCTCATTACGAGCCAGAAATGCGCCACTCACCATACTGGTATAGGAAAAGAAATAGGGGTCTAAGGCCATGCCTGAAACAGACATTAGGCTCTTTGCATATGTAAATAAGTATCCCAATGCCAGTTTGAGGCCCCCTGCCTTGGTGCCGGATCAGCTACGTTCAGGAAAACCAAGGCTGCATGCGGCCTAACCAGCGATCCCTAACCAACCGCCACCAAAAAGGTACTTAAAAAAACGTATTTACTTGAATGTGTAGCTGGGAGATAAGGTCTGAAAGTAGAACCAAATGCAGCACAGTGGTAGTGCCACATGACACAGTGGAGTGGGTCTTCAGTGTGACTTGGTCTTTACAAGGGCTGAGCAGTGGTCACCCCTATCAATACTGTCATGGACAAGATGCACCTGTAACAGGTAGATTGGTAAGGATGAGGTGAGATAGGTTATTCCCTCATATTGGTTCTCTCACCATCTGCTGCAAGCCCAGTCTTGCAGTTATGTCTTTCAGGACTTGGCCATTGATGGTACTACTGAGCCACTCTTGGTGATGGACATTGAAGGCCCCCACCCAGAGTACATTCTGTACCCCAGTGCTTCCTCCAAGTGGTGTTCAACATGGACGAGTGTTGATTCATCAGCTGAGGGAGGATAGTAGGCTGTAGTCAGCAGGAAGTTTCCTTTCCGATGTTTGACCTGAAACCCTGAGAATTCATATGGTAAGGAGTCAATGTTGAGGACTCCCAGGACCACCAATTTCTATCTATTCTCGGGCCTCTTGGGTCCAGCACGCACCACCTGCGCAATTCCAAGCCTGGGTCCAAAAGCGGACTAACTTCTATTCCAAAAAAGTTCTATTTGTTTCATGTATATGCTATTTCTCAGTTTTAATTATTGTAGAACTGACCCCTTAAATATATGCAAGTTTTACCTCAGAATTCCACTTGCTCGTAGCCTTTCACCCTCAACTCTCTCTCCACCACAACTGCCTGTCAAGTGCACATGCACTGAAATGCAACTGAGCTGCAGTGAGAGATGGGCAACTCCACAGAGTGCAGGATATTCAACTGCAAATATGGACAGTTGGCATTTATGTACACCAGCCATCTTATAGCCTCTCTGAGGTAGATTGCAAATTTAGTACAAATTAGGGGCAGTTTGGTGGTATGAATTTAATTCCATTATGAAGTGGGCTGAGACTGCCAACTCATTTCACATAACATACTTATAACAAACAGATAGAGGAGATTTTCATCATTTCTGCCTGGTCCCGATTTGAACAGGGGTCCAAGAGGTGAAAGGTCATGTCTGACCCACTGTACTGCCCAGCTCTTCATTCATATGTAATTTTTCATCAAATGTTCTGCTTCTGGGATAATGGTTTGGCCAAAGTGCATTGGAGTAACTCTACAGCAAACCTATGGAGCTAGTATCATAAAAGGGAAGCAGGAATGAGCAGACTTTGCAGTACATAAGAACATAAGAAATAGGAGCAGGAGTAGGCCATTTGGCCCTTCGAGCCTGCTCTGCCATTCAATGAGATCATGGCTGAGCTTCTGCTTCAACTCCATTCATCGGCCCTATCACCATATCCCTTGATGCCCTTACTAGTCACAAATCTATTGACTTCTGTTTTGAATATACCCAATGACTGAGCTTCCACAGCCCTCTGGGGTAGAGAATTCCAAAGATTCACCACCCTCTGTGTGAAGAAATGTCTTCTCATCTCAGTCCTGAATGGCCTACCCTTTATCTTGAGGCTATGGCCCCTGGTTCTAGACTCCCCAGCCAAGGGAAACATTCTCCCAGCATCCATCCTATCAAGCCCTGTAATAATTTTGTATGCTTCAATGAGATCCCCTCTCATTCTTCCAAATTCAAGAGAATACAGGCCTAGTTTACTCAATCTCTTCTCATACGACAGTCCCGCCATCCCAGGAATCAATCTCGTGAACCTTCGTTGCCCTCCCTCTATGGCAAGTATATCCTTCCTTAGGTAAGGAGACCAAAATTGTATACAGTACTCCAGGTGTGGTCTCAGTAGTAAGACTTCTTTACTCCTGTACTCAAATCCTCTTGTAATGAAGGCCAGCATACCATTTGACGCCTTCTGTATTCAAAAATAACTTTTTAAATAGATTCAATCCATATTAATGTGAAAATAGTTACTTTGTCTCAATCTCGGGTTGGAGCTTTTTTCAAAAACTAAATTGTACAAATAATATAAAAACAGCAAATATTTTATGAGAATTGATGTGGTTTTTTTTGGCCACTCATGATTTTCCTTCTAAAGCGGGAGTGCATTTTTATGCCTGTCATGATTAATGACTTTACAACAATTTTAAAATGAAAAAGTATAGAGACTACGGTGTTTAAGAAAAAATAGGTCATGGCTTTCATAAAACATATAAAAACTGATCAAAGTTTTATCAAATGTATGGAATGATACAGCACGGAAGGAGGCCATTCGACCTCTTTGAAAGAGCTACCCAATTAGTCCCACTCCCCTGCTCTTTCCCCACAGCCCTGCAGATTTTTCCCCTTCAAGTATTTATCCATTTCTCTTTTGAATGTTACTATTGAATCTGCTTCCACCACCCTTTCAGGCAGCACATTCCAGATCACAACAACTCTCTGTGTAATAAAAATGTTTCCTCATGTCGCCTCGGGTTCTTTTGACAATTGCCTTAAATCTGTGTCCTCTGGTTACCAGCCCTACTGCCACTGGAAACAGTTTCTCCTTATTTACTCTATCAAAACCCTTCATGAATTTGAACACCTCTATTAAATCTCCCCTTAACCTTCTCTGCTATGAGAGCAATCCCAGCTTCTCAGTTCTCGTCATATAGCAGAGGTCTTTCATCCCTGGTACCATTCTAGTAAATCTCCTCTGCACCCTCCAAGGCCTTGACATCCTTTCTATAGTGTGGTCCCCAGAATTGGCCACAATACTCCAGCTGGGGCCTAACTAGTGTTTTAAAAAGGTTTAGCATAACTTACTTGCTTTTGTACTCTATGGGGGAATTTTAACCTGGAAGAGCTGTCCCTGCCACCACCATCTGCTCTTGCTCACTTGTGAAGTGTGAGTCACTAGGTGAAAACTCTGTCTAACTGGTCCCACCGAAGTGTGAGTATCTGAGCTGGTGCATGGTAAGCATGAGTACTGTGATGGTGCATCAAACAGAAGGACTCAGCTCCTCTGAGGATTCGTTGTTTGCGAGGTCCATGGACCCCTGCTGCACGCGTGAAGGCCCTGGCAGAGCAAAATTATATGAATTAGTACTGGCAAGGTAAGTATATTGCAACTTATCATTATGAAGATGATCATATTTCACTCGCTGTTGAAATCAAGTCAACTTGACTGAGTGTTGTATGACATGTGAGTCGCTGATATTTAATTCTGTCATCGGGTAGCTGGGAGGTCCCCATCTCCCCATCGCCGATGGCCAGGTATGCTGAAACACCACTGATCTCCAGTACTTCCTCCTCTGCAGTTATTAGCTGGGAAATCTGTAAAGGGCCAGCTCCGATTCTCTTCCTCTCCCTTGTGTTCTGTGCTGTTTTCTCCAATGGGGGAAAGAACAGACCCATGAGTGACTGCAATGGCATGTGTTCACTTGATGGATGCAGTGCATTTGGTGAGGGTGACTATCAGGGAGAGGCATGAAATTGCATAAGGCTGAGGGTGAGGGGGAGTGGTGGACAGATAGATGGGGATGTGACAAAGTGCATAGAAAGAGAAGGACGGGTGCACTTGCAAAGTAAGTGGGTTTGAGGAGTGATGTGATGGAGTAGGCTTGACAAGGCAGAGTGCGGGCGTGGGGTGATGCGCAGAGCAGGATGTAGGCGAATGTGCAACTGTACTCACCTTTCCTGACCTGGTTAAGTCATTGAAGCACTTCCTGCAAAGAAGCCAGGAGCATGGCACAACACTCTTGCTGCTGATCTCCTGGGCCACCTCCAGCCACACCATCACTGTGGCAGCAGAAGGTGTCTTCCTCCCATTGCTGGGGAGGAGTGTCTCTCTCTGACTCCTCAGAGCTCCCAGCAGTACATCAAGAGAGGCATCATTGAAGCAGCCTTTGAGCGTCCCGAATCCATTGTCACACCTTGTCTTCTCTTGCTTCAAACTCCAAACTCCTCCAAGTTCCATCTTTGGATTGGCCCTTTAAATACTGGAGTTAAGATCGCGTCATGTGGGTCCTCATCACACCCGCTGCCACTGAATCAACACCAAACCCGGAAGTAATCTGCTAATGAGCTAGCTGCATTAAAATGCCGCAAAGAGACATGCTGAACTTACTTCCGGGTTTCCTACGCCATATTGGACCACCTCCCCCTCCGTTCCCAACGTGCCTCCAAGTTAATATCAGGGCCGATGCCTCTAATTATAAAGCCAAGGACCCCGTATGCCTTTTAATCAGCCTTCTCAACTTGTCCTGCCACCTATAAGATTTGTGTATGTCCACTCCTAGGTCTCTCTGTCACTGCACCTCCTTTAAAATTGTGCCATTTAGTTTATATTGCCTCTCCTCATTCTTCCGATCAAAATTAATCACTTCACACCGCACTGCATTAAATTTCATCTGCCATGTGTCTGCCCATTTCACCAGTCTGTCTATGTCCTCTTAAAGTCTGTTACTATCCTCCTCACTGTTTACTACATTTCCGAGTTTCATGTGTTCTGCAAACTTTGAAATTGTGTCCTGTATACCTAAGTCCGGGTCATTAATATATATTAAAAAGAACAGTGGTCCTAATACCAACACTTGGGGAACAGCACTGCACACTCTGCTTTCTGCCCCTTAGCCAATTTCAGATCCATGCAGCCACTGCCCCTTTAATCCCATGGACTTCAATTTTGCCAACAAGTCTATTATTTAGAGGTTGAGGCGCTGCAGAGATGGGGGGTGACTCACTATAGAGATGATGTTTGAGGTACTGTACAGATGCAGTTTAGATACTCTAAATCAATCTAAGATGAATGAGATATTTGGACCAAATGGTCTTTTCCTGTTCCTAAAATGTCCTGCTTTCCTACCAGAGATATTGGGCCGTATTTTCCGACTGGAGACTTCCCGCGTGCGGAGGCCTCCAAGCTGGAAAAAATCTACGCACTCACCCGAGGGCTCCCGAGGTGCGCATAGCTCCGATGCTGGGCCTCTCCAACTCCAAGTGTGCAGGGCCCACATATCCCAGAGGCGCATGCAGTTCGCAAGCGTCCCTGGGTTCACGTGGGCCATGGGGAGCCAATCAAAGAAGAGAATCTCCCTTCATACACTTGACAGATAGACCTGTCAAATATATGAATGGAGATCACCCCAAAAACACTGTAAAACATTAAATAATTTTTTTTTTAAAGTCACATTTTAAAAATGAGTTGAAATGACAATAAATTAAATATTTTAAACAAAAATTTAATTTTTTGAGAAGAATAATTAAATTTTTTACGGGGCTAAAAATAAACTTACCTTTTTAAAAGTATTTTTAAATAATAAATGAGTGAATTTTTTTTTTACCAGGCGTAAGATTTCTAAGGGTTTTCCGCGGGCGGAGGTTGTGCAGAAAGCGGAACTCTCCCCCCGCAGAGGCCCTTCTCCAGGGCAGGCATCCAATCTTTCAAGAGCATTTTTGGCAGATCGGAAATACCGGTTTTCAGCGCATGCGCTGTGCATGCCTGAAACCGGCATTTCCGATGTCCCTACAGGTGTGTACACAGCGCGTACACACCTGTAGCGATCGGAATATCCGGCCCATTGTCCTTATCTCAACTAAGATAGTTTGCGATCCACTTATTTGGAGACTGGGTCACGGAGTCCATCAGTTCTTTGAGTTGCTACAGTGAATATGGAAACAAGGATTTGTTAGCATTCTACAAAAATGGTGCGGTGGTTATTTGAGATAATTATTTCTATAGTTGTGAACTTGCTTCGACAACAGTTTTAGTTCACAGTCTTTGCAATTCAGCAATCCTGATATTATAAAGCACTTGTGGTGCAGCATTGTTTTTACTTGACTTACTGCTTAGAGTGAAAATGCTCTTTTACTGTTGATTGTAGGTGATACAAAATGGTAGTAAAACCAAATGTAATGTGCCATGAGACCACAATAAAGAAAAGTGCAGTTTCTTTCAGGGAGGTTGGCGCCAGTTTAATGTTACCATCTGTGCTGGGTGGGGGGAAAAAAGCACATTGCGTTTATAAAAATATTGAATCTATTATCTTTTATTGGCATTAAAAGCAAAACCCTGAGGAGCAGTCTCAATGGTCTTAAAAGCAATGAGCTGTGTATGACTAATTTCCAGGAATCCCTTGAGGAGACAATAAAACTAATGGACAGGGGCTAACTAATGGATACAACCTAACTTGGATTTTACATTTTGCACATAAGACTTCTACAGAAGATTAAGGGTCATGGAATGAATGTCAAAATGCTAGCTGGACTGAAAATTAACTTGGGAAAATAAAGCAGAAAGTTCCCTCTGAGTGCACTGTCTAGTGGAACTCCGCAGTGATCTATTCTAGATTCTCTGTTTACTGTATTTGTAAACTATGGTGAGATGGATACTTCTGGTAATGAAACTTTGCTGATGACGCAAGCCATATGACCAGGTCACAAGGTTTTTATATATTTAAGAAAAACAAAACCAAGATAGAGGATCAAGCAGCATAGTGCAAGATGCCAGCAAGGTTGCAAAGAGGAAACATGCAGGCTGGATAAATCAGGAAGCAGTAATGATGCCAAGCTTGACTTTTAAAAACCTGGAGTTTTTAAGAAAAGGGAAGATGGACAAACAGAAGGAGCCCACAGTGTCTGAAATCCTCAAAGAATGGGTTAGAGTTGGCGACTGTAGGATGAGTTTTGGTTTCAACACAACAAAGGAAGTTGAGAGGGGGCAGATTAAAATCACCATGATTTATAGCTTTGGAGAAATAAGAGAGTAAAATTCAAAGAGCACTAACCATAGTAGTATAGACAAAA
This sequence comes from Somniosus microcephalus, assembly GCF_052327205.1. Lineage (NCBI taxonomy): Eukaryota > Metazoa > Chordata > Chondrichthyes > Squaliformes > Somniosidae > Somniosus > Somniosus microcephalus. Next base: position 143,295,631 of record NC_140998.1, read on the forward strand.
TAGAGACACAAGAAAGGTTATGATAAAGAGGTCGGGGTTGAAAGCTAGAGGTTTGGATGTTTAAGAAAATGTTAAGGGCGAGAGAGCGCCTATCAGATGAAGAGCCTCTTCCTGCATCCAGGAGTGTCAGAGGGGTGTTAGAGGAGCCTACCCCGGTATAGAACCAGTACTTAAGTGTTAGATGTACTTGGGCTTTATATAGAGTTAAGAGTTACTGAGGAGGGAAAGTGTTTGTGTGAAAGAAGAAACCTCGGCTTGTTGAGACAACTTTAGCAATGGAAGGTAGGAGATGAGGCCAGAAGTGATAATGAGGGCAAGAAATTTGATTGTTGAAGAAGGACAAAGGGTGGAGCTATTAAAGGCAATAGCTATCGGTTATACTTACAAGAGAATTAAGGAAATTGGGCTGGGTTTTTATCTGCTCAAAATCAAAAATAAAGGCAATGGGGTGGAGAGACCTCCTGTTATATCCCGCCCGGGAATCTTCCTCCATCTGCCCCAGCAGGGAAGTCAGAGGACCAACTGCCCATTGATCGCCCCACCAAATGTAAATGACAGCAGCGAGTGTTGATTTCCCCGCATCCAGCCTCGGCAATCACCAACTCCAGCAACTGCCAGGAGCAACGGCAGAAAGTATGCTGAAGGCCTTTTTTGGATGGAGGTGGCTTACGAGCGGTCACCACGCTCTCGCTTCTGCCCACAATTGCTGACTGCTTATAGGCCGTAGCTCAGTCTGGGGCCAAAACTAAAAATTTACAAAAATCTTTAGGGCACTTCTGCTCCTTTGACGGCAGTTCCTCTCCGTCTCCTGCAGCACCACTCCAATTCCTGGCCGGCAGCACAGGTGTACTCCCTCTGTGTGGTGGCGATCCCTGCGTACTTAATAAATCCTAACCCACCCTACTCCACCAGCGAATCCATCCCAAAGAAAAATTGATGTCTTTGAAATATTGAAATAAGATTTTCATTGCCCTATCAAAGGGTATGGAGGAGATGAAGATAGCACTGAGCAATGGTTGTACACAGAGGGTTATTGTGAGACTGTTATCAATATAAGGCTGATCATGTCCTGGAATTTATCTTAAGGACATTTAAGTATAAATCAAAACATTTGATTTCAATTTTTCTGCCCTTATGTTTCCTTCTCTCCTGAAGGTGTTGACTCGCAATGAAATATAGTCATCTGCAGGAAGAGCCTCTACAATCCATGCAAGACAAATTGGGGGGGGGGTGCAGCTCATAATTCCCCCCACCCAATGGTTGCGTCTGTGCCTTGAATAGGTTACTGAGTCTAACTGTGTGAAGGGGCTGAACTAACATTATTTAATTACACAGTGTTTCCAGTGTTTCTTCATCATCCGTTTTGCATGTTAATTCAGTTTGTTTTTAGTGTCAGGCTCAGTAACCCTTCCAAACTCTTAAACTATCAGTGAGGTTAATTCTCACTCTTTAAATAATAATCAACTGAAATGGGAAGAACAAAAGGAAGGATGTTTCTTTGTAAATGTTTTGATTTTCAAAAGGGTTTCAAGTAGTGAGACTTCCTCTTTGAATTCATTTGCAGTGATGATCTTTAGCCTCATTCACAAAGACAGCAGTTGTGAACATGGAAAATGATTGTTTTTTCTGTCAGCTCATTGAATCTCACTGGAATTGAAATCTTTTTGGTAAATAAATGAAAGCGCCAAGGATCAAAAACCTCTGTGACGTACACCAATCAACCACATGCTCAAGGACACAGAGCTCGACAGTGGATCAGAACTCCTGAATTGGAAGCCTGTGGCTCCACTGAAAATCAGCTATTCAAGTAGATCTGCAGAATGCAGAGAACTAGTTTGTCAATTTTTAATGCATTAGTGGCTTGCAGTCGTAACGTCACTGGATGACACAGTGTGCTACAACAGTCACCTTTTACCTGTTGGACTTAGTTTCAAACCCAGCGCTGGGTTTCGAAGAAGAGGAAAGGAGTTATCCCTGGTGTCCTGGCCAATATTTATCCCTCAATCAACATCACTAAAACAGATTCTCTGGTCATTATTGCTGTCTGTGGGAGTTTGCTGTGTGCAAATTGGTTGCCGTGCTTCCTACATTACAACAGTGACTACACTTCAAAGTACTTCATTGGCTGTAAAGCACTTTGGGACATCCGGTGGTCGTGAAAGGCACTATATAAATGCAGGGTTTGTTTTGAATTCTTTCTTCCACCCTCAATACACCAGGAGTCCCACAATCATATAATCATACAGCACCGAAGGAAGCCAATCGGCCCATCGTGCCTGTGCCAACTCTTTGAATGAGCGATCCAATCAGTCCCACTCTCCCCGCTCTTTCCCCAAAGCCCTGCAAATTTCTCCTTTTCAAGAATGTATCCAATTCCCACATCTCGCCCTTAATCTCCCCATGAGTTTCATGAAATTGCTGCATTTACGCATTAATTGCCCATTAAACTCGCTGCAGAAAGTTAGGGCTGCTACTTTATTGTGTAAGGATCTTTTTAATAACGAGATTTATGTTCGAGTGCAAGGCCACTCAACCTCTCCGGAAACGCAGGAGTCTAATTTTAAAAATGTCAAATTGTAGGAGTGCTTGAACTCCTAACGAAAGTACTGAGACTGAAACTAGCAGTTAACCAAACATGGTTTAATGCACTAGTAAAATTTACAAACAAAAACGCAGGAGAAACTCTATACAGGTCTGTACACTAACTGGTTCCACGAGGACAGAGGGGGAACGCCTCTCCCCTCTGACGTCATAACGTCATCACGTTTCCCGCCGTTGGGAACGTCACGTGACCTGCGTGATGACGTCATCGCGCTGGATCGCCATTTTACCGAACCCGCGCTGTTTATACAGAACAAACACTTAAAGGTAACAAGCCCCTGTTAAAGGCAATTATATACATTACTGCAAGAGTCTCTTGGTGGTTTTGCCACATACGGCCCCCCCAGAATTGTCTTTAATAAGGAAAGTCAATCACAGAGGAGGTCGGATAAGCCTGTTTGAACGACTCCTAAATTCCCGGAGGGGAAAACGCTGAGCAGCTGGTGAGCTGGAGGGGATAGCGGCCTGGTCAGGTGTGGCAGCAGCCAGCGGTCGACCCCTACGCGGTGGCTGAGCGGGCTCGACTGGCTGTTCAAGGTCCAAGTACGCGGGCTTGAGGCGATCGACGGAGATGTGGTCCAGCCTGCCCCCGAGGTCGATCAAAAAAGTCTTAGCCCCTGTCTGTAAAACCCGGGAAGGACCCGTATACGGAGGCTGGAGTGGGCTGCGATGGGCATCTTGACGAACGAACATGAATTTGGCCTTCATCAACTCCACTGGAATGTGGGAGGCAGGAAAACCGTGTTGCGACGTCGGAACTGGCCGGAAGCACTGGGCCGTTTCCCGGTGGGCTTCTCGCTGAGTGGCTGCGGACCACGGCTGTGTAGGGGACGGCAGGAATTCGCCTGGTACCCAGAGCGGCTGGCCGTAAACCATTTCCGCGGCCGAAGCCTGCAGGTCCTCCTTTGGCGCCGTGCGCAACCCCAGCATAACCCAAGGCAGTTTATCAACCCATGCCGCGTCCAGGAGGCGGGCCCTGAGCGACGCCTTCAATGAACGATGAAAACGCTCACACAGCCCATTCGCCTGCGGGTGGTAGGCCGTGGTGCGATGGAGTTTGGTGCCTAAGGCTGAGGCCACCGCGTTCCAAAGCTCAGATGAGAATTGTGGACCGCGGTCCGACTAAATATCCATTGGAACCCCAAAGCGTGCTACCCATGACAAGATAAAGGCTCGAGCGTCACCCGCAGAGGTGGTAGACGTCAGGGGAACCACCTCTGGCCATCTCGTGGTGCGATCTACCATCATCAGAAGGTGTGCCAAACCCCGCAATGGCGGGAGTGGCCCCACAAGGTCGACGTGGACGTGGTCGAACCGACGTTCCGGTACTTCGAAGGTGGCCAAGGGGGCCCTGACGTGTCGTTGTACTTTGGCTCGTTGACAAACCACACATGTGTTCACCCAGTCGCAGATGTCCTTGCGCATCCCTCTCCAGACGAATTTGGATGCTAGCAACTTCTGCGATGCCCTCACACCAGGATGCGAAAGACCGTGTATGGCGTCAAAAACTTTCCGACGCCAGGTGGACGGAACAATTGGACGGGGGTCTCCCAAGGAGACATCACAGAGTAAAGTGGTGCCCGCCGAATGGAACGGCACATCCTTCGGTTGAAGGCTGGCGGAATCAGAACGAAAGGCTTGAGTGTCCGGGTCGGCAGCTTGGTCGGCCGCCATTCTCGCATAATCGTTCCCCAACTGCACGGCTTGGACGGTGATACGGGAAAGGCAATCCGCTACCACGTTGTCCTTGCTGGCCACGTGCCGGATGTCGGTGGTAAATTCAGAAATAAATGTAAGCTGTCTATGCTGTCGAGCCGACCACAGTTCGGCAGTCTTGGCCATCGCGAATGTCAGCGGTTTGTGGTCGACAAACGCAGTGAAGTGGCGCCCTTCGAGCAGAAAACGAAAATGGCGAATGGCCAAAAACAACGCCAACAGCTCCCTGTCAAAGGTACTGTACTGGCGTTCGTGCCGTCGCAGCTGGCGGCTAAAAAACGCCAGTGGTTGCCACGTGCCGTCGACCCATTGCTCTTGGACGGCCCCTATGGCATAGTCCGACGCGTCAGTCGTGAGAGTGATGGTGGCTCCTGGCAGGGGGTGTACTAACATTGTCGCATTCGCGAGGGCGGTCTTCGTGTCCCCAAAAGCGCGGTCCATTTTCGGCGTCCAAACTACGGGCTTCTTTCCTGGCTTCCCTCTGAGGGCCTCGTAGAGCGGCCGCATGAGCTGTGCAGCCCTGGGAACAAAACGATGGTAAAAATTTACCATACCCAGGAACTCCTGCAGTGCCTTCATGGACTGCGGCCGCGGGAATGCGGCGATCACCTCCACCTTAGCCCGAAGCGGCATTGCCCCCTCTGAAGTGATGCGGTAGCCTAAGAAGTCGATTTGCTGCAGGCCGAACTGGCATTTGGTCGGGTTGACAATGAGGCCGTGCTGCTGAAGGCGACAAAAGAGAATGCACAGATGCTTGAGATGGTCCTCCTTTGTGGCGCTGGCGATCAGTATGTCATCCAGATAGACGAACAAAAATTTGAGATCCCGCAGCACCGAATCCATTAGACGTTGGAATGTCTGCGCCATGTTTTTAAGTCCGAAAGGCATGCGGAGGAACTCAAACAGGCCAAAAGGGGTGATGACCGCTGTCTTTTGGACGTCCTGGGGATGCACCAGTACCTGATGGTACCCACGGACGAGGTCGACCTTGGAGAAGATCGACTTCCCCGCCAAATGTGCAGAGAAATCCTGTATGTGCGGTATGGGGTACCGGTCGGGGGTCGTGACATCATTGAGGCAGCAGTAGTCGCTGCAGGGCCGCTATCCACCCCCGGGCTTAGGGACGATGTGGAGAGGCGAGGACCAGGGACTATTCGACCGGCGAATAATCCCCAACTTTTCCATGGCGGCGAACTCCGCCTTAGCGGCCATGAGCTTGCTGGGCTCTAGCCGCCGTGCCCTGGCATAGACGGGAGAGCCGGTCGTCGTTATATGGTGCTCCACCCTATGTTTGGCGGTCGAAGCTGAGAAGGTGGGCTTAGTCAGTTCTGGAAAGTCCCCGAGGAGGCGGGAGAAAACGTCAGGGGGTGGCCGAGCACAGGAGACCGAGTGCGGTGCGACCGTGCCGCGCACACAGGGAATACAGTCGAACGTGGTGGCGTGAACAAGTCGGCGCTTAGGAGTGCCTTAGAAATTTTGGCGGTGACGAAGTCCCATATAAAGCGTTGGCGACTGAAGCAGACCTGGACCCGCCGTGTCCCGCAAGTACGAATCACGACTCACACCCCCGTTGGCAGCTTGGAGGGGAGAACCACGCCTGCCGGACCGAAGGTCGAGGACTGACGCGGGAAGGATGCTGCACTGCACCCCTGTGTCGCACAAAAAACGACGGCCCGCGATGGAGTCGGTTCAATAAAGTAGTTTCCCGGAATCGCCGATCGCCATCCTGGCCGCGGGGCATGCCCCGGAGTCGGTGTTCTTGACGCGCAGTTGCTTGTTCGGTGTTTTGGGCACGAAACTGCAAGGCGGACGGCAGCTTCTGGCCTTCACGCCAAACCGAGCGTGGTAATAACAGAAACCAGTTGTTGGAGGCGTCGAGGCAGGGCCCTTTGGGGCGGGGCGTCTCGCGACGGCGCAATATTGTTGTCGGACCGTGTATATTTTATCCGCCTCTTTGGCGAGCGCTATGCAATCCCCGGCGTCCGATCTGGTGAGGGCCGCCTGCACCTGTTTGGGCAGTTGACTGAGGAACAGTTCGCGGAACAGGAAACATTGCGGTTCAGACCCCAGGAGTGTGAGCATCTGGCTCATCAACTCCAAAGGTTTGGAGTCTCCTAACCCAGGCAGCGTGAGTAGGCGGTGCGCGCGCTCTGCCTTCGTAAGGCCGAATACCTGCATTAGCCGTGCCTTAATGGCGACATACTTGTCGGTGGCCGGGGGGTTCTCCAGTAGGCTGATGATCCTCGACACCGTCGAGCTGTCGAGTGCGGAGACCACGTAAAGATAACGGCCTAGAAATTCATTGTAGCCACTTTTGGGGCGGTAAAGTCGGGCGGCCGCTAAAGTTTGCGCCCGCCGCCAAATCGAGGCCACTTCTCCGATATTCATTAGCTTCGCCCTAAGAGTTTGCTCGAGCGCTAAAACTGGCGCTGGACGCCTCTCTTTAGGCGCTAAGCCGGAGGTGCTGAGCGAGAGCGCCGAGGCCGGGCACAGCGCAGGTGCGGCCATCTCATGATTGACAGCAGACACCCTGGCGCCGGCCAGCTCTTAAGGGGGAAGGGTCGACTTGGTCTGCTGCCACGCCCTGGATAGTGGAGCCCTGCAGCTAGGCCTGAACACTGCTGCTGGACCCAAATAGCGCCTGAAGCCATGCAGAAGGCCCGTGAACGAGCGCAGCGCTTCTCAGAGCGTGATCTGAGTGTGCTGGTTGGTGGTGTGGAGAAGAGGCGCCATCTTTTGTACCCGGACAATGGCAGGAAGGCGCCGGTCCGCGTCTACCGGAGAGCCCGGAGGCATGTCACCAGCAAGGTGTCAGCCAACAGCGAGGTCCCCAGGACCGGTGTCCAATGCCGCAAAAAGTTTAATGACCTCACGCGGATTGTCAGGGTGAGTACCCTTTCCAGTGACCTCCTCATCCTTGCATGTGCACCTCACATTATGGGCAAAGGGACCTGAAAGCCCTAATGGCCAGCCCTCATCCAGCAGCTATGGGACAGGCATGAACATCAATTGCACATTCTGCACGTAACACACTGGCCAAGCTATTCCACCATGGGAGGCAGTGCACACAAGATCAGGGCGACACACTGGCCAGGCTATTCCACCATGGGAGGCAGTGCACACAAGATCAGGGCGACACACTGGCCAGGCTATTCCACCATGGGAGGCAGTGCACACAAGATCAGGGCTACACACTGTACTTAGAGGCCGCTTTTTCTCTTGCAGGCCAAGCTGGCCAATAATAGGAAGAGCCGGACTGCGACCGGGGGACACCGACCCCAGATCCAGCCGCTCACCGAGCTGCAACATCACGTGGAGCGCATCATGGGTGGCCGGGTGATTGGCCCCGTTGCATGTGGAGATGCCGACCCTGTTCTGGGCACCAATGGTAAGGACATCAACGTTTGGACCTCTCTCGTCCCACTTGCGCATCAGATCTACATCCTTTGCCACTGTCCGACCAATGCGCTGAATGCCACCACTCATGCATCCCTCGCTGACGCCCTCTCCTCACTCTAAAGCTACTCTTGTGCCTTCCTGCTTTCAGATGGTGAGGAGGAGGTCCCTGAACTTGCCAGTGACAGCCCCTCAGAAGAGGAGGAGGAGGAGGAGCAAGAGGAAGGCGGCCCATCAGGGGAACCCTCAGCCGTGGCAACCCATGCAAATGTAGGGGACACGTCTTCCCTGGAGGGGAGCGTGGCGGAAGTGTCGGAGGGGAGGGGAGCTCATGGGACCTGCGGCCTGCAGAAACGCGGGAGGGGGGTGCCAGCTCGGCGGCCTTCTCCCCAGAGGGGGGAAGGGTCGGAGGGTGTCCAATTGCTGGGCCCAGCGGCGTCCAGCAACGCAGGAAGGGTCGGACAGCTCGGCGGCCTTCTCCCCAGAGGGAGAGTCCGGCCTCCAGTCTGGAGATGGTCTTCGCCGAGGAGATGGAACGCCTCGAGGACTTGTCCGCGGACTCGGAGCGCCGACACACGGAGCTCATGGGGGTAGTGGCACGGTTGCCTGAGGCCATCGAGTCCCTCTCTCGGAGTGTCAGCGACGTCGGGGCCTCACAGGCCATCAGTTTGGCGGAATTCGGGGCAGAGCAGGCAGCGAGTCGGGCGGCATTCGGGGCAGATCAGGCAGCGAGTCGGGCGGCATTCGGGGCAGCTCAGGCAGCAAGTGGGCAGCTGATCAGTGGTGCCGTGCAGTCACTGGGTGCTCTGATGAGGTCACTGAACAGGTCAACACGGGCACTCACTGCTGCCACACTCGCTGTGTCAGCCAGGCATCGCCAGGGCACCCGGCGCGCTGCAGCAGCACAGCGGTCTGTCCCTCGGCAGATTGGTGCGCATGCTGCAGTGCTGGCCCGGGCGAGTGCCAGTGTCTCAGGCGACCAGCGAGCGCCTGCCATCCGCCAGCTTGCCCCCATTCCTCCAGCCGCCACTGCCACTCCCCCAGTGGAGCTGCCAGGAGCTGCTGCAGCGACTGATGCTGGCCAGCCACAGCTGCAGCATTCAACAGCCGCCCGCTCGACGGCCAGACCTCGACTAGGCCGACCCCCAAGGGCATCTGCCGTCACGACATGTGCCCCTCAGAAGCCTGCCCCCAGCCTTGCAGCAGCCAATGGCCTTACTTTGAGGAGGAGCAGCAGGGCGGGCAGGGGCCACACAAAGATGGCCAAGGCATCGCCCTAGCGGGCCAAAAAGTCGAATGTGTGGCCAGTTGTGTTTGTTTTTTGAGGCCGAGAATTGGATGTTTGTTTTTTGAGGCCGAGAATTGGATGTTTGTTTCTTGAGGCCGAGAATTGGATGTTTGTTTTTTGAGGCCGAGAATTGGATGTTTGTTTCTTGAGGCCGAGAATTGGATGTTTGTTTTTTGAAGGCCGAGGATGTGATGTTTGTTTTTTACGAAGGCCGAGGATGACGGCCATTTTAGTTGCACTGTTTTGTTAATCCTCTGCAGGTTGTGGGAGCGAGTAATGTGTTTGAGTGTTTTTTGGGGGTTTCGTCTGTTTTTGGTTTTCATGTGGGAAGGGCCCTGAGTTTGTACAATAAAGCACTTTATTTATTAACATTGTCCATGTTTGATCTTTGAAGTGTTTGTTGCCTTAACCGGCTGAGGGCTTGCGGAGCGGCTGCAATCATGTTCTTTCATTGGCACAAGCCATTCCCTGACAGGGGGCCTAGAAGTGACGTTCAATAAGCCGCCGACGGGCGGCCCTTGGACCTTCTGCCTCCCTCCTGGGCTGGTACTCCTCGTCCTCCTCCTCCTCATGCTCCTCCTGCTCCTCCTCCTGAGGTGGGGGTCCAACGTGAGGTGGCAGTGCCTGAGTCCTGCGGATAGCCAGGTTGTGCAGCATGCAGCAAGCGATGACGAATTGGGAGGCTCGCTCCTGTGAATACTGGAGGGCTCCCCCGGAGCGATCGAGACAGCGGAACCGTTGCTTGAGGACGCCGATTGTTTGTTCTATGATGTTCCTAGTCGCTTGATGGCTCTCGTTGTATGCCTCTTCAGCAGGGGTCGTGGGCGCGCGGAGCGGGGTCATGAGCCAGGTACACAAAGGATAGCCTTTGTCCCCGATAAGCCATCCTCTTGGGGGAGGCTGTGCCTGGAACATGTCAGCCACAGTTGTCTGTCGCAGGATAAAGGCATCGTGGCTGCTGCCTGGAAAGTGGGCATTGACAGCTAGGATGCGCTGCCTGTGGTCACACACCAGCTGTACGTTGAGGGAATGGTAGCCCTTCCGGTTGCGGTAATCCTCGGCATGCTCCAGAGGTGCCCGCAAAGCCACATGCGTGCAGTCAATGGCGCCCTGCACCATGGGGAAGCCCGCTATTCTTGCAAATCCCACTGCACGCTGCTGCTGCTTGTCCAGGGTCATGGGGAAGGAGATGAATTGATGTCTCCTTGTGAAAAGGGCTTCGGTCACCTGGCGGATGCAGCAATGCACGGCGAACTGGGAGATGTTAGCGATGTCCCCAGCAGCGGATTGGAAGGAGCCGGTGGCATAGAAGTTGAGAGCCACCGTCACCTTCACTGCCACCGACAGAGACGTCCTGCGCATCAGCTGTGGCTGCAGATCTCTGTGAAGCAGCTGGCAGATGTCTGCAACCACCTCCCTTCTGAATCGCAGCCTCCTTACACACATCGCGGCAGACATGGTCAGATAGGAGGACTGCTGGCGGTATACCCTGGGTGGGTAAGGCCTCAGTTGGCGACGCCTGTTGCCCCCTCTGCATCTAGCCAGGGCTGCCACTCTCTCACGGCGTCTGTAAGCCCTTCTGGCATAAGGCTGAAAGTCAGCGTTGGCACCCAATGCAGCCCCCATTATATGCTGGCAAACACTGAGCTCTCAATGAAGGCAAAGATAATTGCTAAGCTCTGGCCTGAGCCAAAAATACCTGTCCTAGTGTTGGTCCAAACCAGTAAGCTCTCCTCCTTGGTCTCTCTCCAAAAAACCGTTGCACAAGAGTGAATGCTGCAAAATGGCTGGCCTTTATAGTGCAGGGTAAGTGCCCTTTAATTAGCGCTCCCCGCGGCCCGCCTCGGCTGTGTACCGTTCCACTTCACAGTCGTTAGGGCCGCCCGGCGCACAATGGCCCGGCGCGAGTGAAGTTCCGGTTCAGGGCGCACAAAGGGCCTTGCACTAGTAAATGACATCATGATCTGCGCGCGCAGCAGGGCGCGCGCTAAGACTTTGCGCCGGCGCTAAATGTGTACTGAAGTTGGGGCGAGGCGCAGATCGCGCTGCGCCCGGGCGCTAAGCGCCTAGCGCTCGATATCTACTCCTCCTAAGGCGCTAACGGATGGCGCGCCCAACTGAATTTCTAGGCCAACGGGTCTGATCCTGCGCGACGTTGCGGAGCTCGAACTGCGCCTCCGCTTGTACGAACCAGGAGGCCGCCTGTTGTTCCCAAAATTGGGGGAGCTTCAAAGCCACTGCGTTGGCTTCCATCATGGCCCTGCGTTCCGTTTCCGCTGCGAAGAGCGTCCGCGAGGATTCGGGGTCACCAATGTAGGAGTGCTTGAACTCCTAACGAAAGTACTGGGACTGAAACTAGCAGTTAACCAAGCGTGGTTTAATGCACTAGTAAAATTTACAAACAAAAACGCAGGAGAAACTCTATACAGGTCTGTACATTCACTGGTTCCACGAGGACAGAGGGGGAACGCCTCTCCCCTCTGACGTCATCACGTTTCCCGCCGTTGGGAACGTCACATGACCTGCGTGATGACGTCATCACGCTGGATCGCCATTTTACCGAACCCGCACTGTTTATACAGAGCAAACACTTAAAGGTAACAAGCCCCTGTTAAAGGCAATTATATACATTACTGCAAGAGTCTCTTGGTGGTTTTGCCAAAAAATGTATTTTTTTTCTTACTTTTCTTTTCTGTCTCTTTCTCTCTCAATCCAGTCTCTCTTTCCCTCTATTTATTTCTCTTTCTGTAACAAATTTGACTCTAATTCATCCTATTTCCATCTCCGTCATTCCGCTGTTTCTTTCTCTATGCTTAAATCTCATTGGTTAAGGAGATAGACCCGTCGTTTATCAAGGTCCCAGATGCCCTGTTATCAGCTCGCACTTCCAGCAAATTATGGCGCAAAAATCTTTCAGCTGGAGGCTGAGGAAAGAAATCTAAACAACGATGCAGGCCGCAAGATGCCCCACTCCAGCAAGATCTGGGCCAATATGTAGGTTTAGAGATTTGGGGGGTGGGTGGGGAGGAGAAAAGAGGACAGCTACTGAGGACAGAGGTGTGGAGAAATCTCTTTAGAGAGCATTGTTGGAGCCTGGAATGCTTTGCCACAGGGAGTGGTTGAGACAGAGACCACTGCATCTTTTAAGGGAAATTACAATATTTGAAGCAGAGGAACAGGCAAAGCTATGGGAATTAGTTATCGATTGCTCTAGCTATGAACTGGTACAGGAACGATGGGCCGAATCCTCCCTTCCTGTGTTGTAGATCTTTATGGCTTTTTAGTGCACACACACACAAACACTCACACTCTTTCACACACACACACACACAAACACTCACACTCTTTCACACACACTCACACACACAAACACTCACACTCTTTCACACACACACACACACACTCACACTCTTTCACACACACACACACACAAACACTCACACTCTTTCACACACACACACACACACACACACACACTCTTTCACACACACACACAAACACACACACAAACACTCACACTCTTTCACACACACACACACACTCACACTCTTTCACACACACGCACACACACACACACACACTCACACTCTTTCACACACACACACACACACACACACAAACACTCACACTCTTTCACACACACACACGCACACACACACACTTTTTCACACACACACACACAAACACTCACACTCTTTCACACACACACACACAAACACACACTCACACACACACACACACACACAAACACTCACACTCTTTCACACACACAAACA